>NC_083318.1:88806336-90131032 GCF_963455315.2 Globicephala melas | reverse complement strand
GGATTATTTTAACAGTGCTGGTGCTGAGAAGATCAATAGTGCTTGTTTGTTTGTTTGTTTTGTTTTGACAGCGCCAGGACTGAAGAGACCCTTACTGATCAAATAATGCCCAGAAATTTTATTGAGGTAGCAATGACCTTGTACTTTGTGTGTGGCAATGGTCCATTCCTTTTTGTGAGATCCTTTGTGAATGTTTATATGTATCAAAGAGTATGTCAAATGAATGTCCTTGGAGGAGGATGCTAGCTGTGTGATGCCATAACTGTGCTCCTGGAGAGAGTTGAACAAGGTTAAAGTCCTTCCTACAAAGACTGCATGTGATGTTGATGTGTGGGCCCTTGAGATTCCCCATGAATAGCCAGGTGAAGGTATATTGTGTTCCTTCTAAGGCCAAGGTAAACTGCAGCTGAGGGGCTGTTGAAATACTGCATCATATCAGCCAAAATCTATGACTGAAAGGTATTTACTGGTTGTGGATTATACAGAATCAGTAATTTCAATAATATTGGGTATGGGGACCTTAATAGGTGGGACCACATCATTAAGATTGTGGTAATCTACTGTGAGGTGCCATTCATTGGTTTTTAAGTTAAGAGCAGGCCAAGTTGGACTATCAAATGGGAATCACTGGAGATAGTCAACCCTTCTCTCAATAGCTTCTATATAATGGGCTTTAACAAGGCTTGAAAGCCTTGTTTTAACTTATATTGAGCTGTATCAAATTATCTGGTGAGGAAGATCCATGGAGTCCTATTTCTCAGCCAATTTTAAGCATCAAAGATTTAAAGTAATTTTTTCTTCATTGTGTCAGAGATTCAGTGTCTGGTATGAGATATTTTAAGGCAACAAATGCTATGACTGTGGGTAAATTAGGCAAAGCAAGAGTTCTGATGGAGAACAAATAGGTATACCTTACCTTAACTCTTTTATGTTTAACTCCCCTAAAACCACAGGGAGTATCTTGTTTAAATTTAGTGGGATCCCAAGTTATAACTGTAATTTGAGTACCAGTATCAATGAAGGTTTGCTAATGGGTACATTTCAGCAGATGTTAAAGTTGATGCAGAATATATTAGGCTAGCAGTGAAAGACCACTTTGCACCCTTTTATATTTTTGTTGTATGAATTCATTTAGCAAATTTTGGCTTTCCAGTTGGGTTAAGTTTTAAACCTCTGCTTCAGTTTCTGTTTCATCTCCCAATATCTGGGTTGGGTTTTATTGTTTGGTTTTTGTTTATTTTGTCTTTAGTAGTTGCTGATTAGACCTGAGGTGAGGGGGTAGGTACTCTCCACCCTGCTTATATTTATAAGTTTCTTCTTCCAGAGAATCTCAAATCATTATCATCAGGATTAGGGGTCTCCCATGGCAATGGTGGCTTTGGTAGTTTTAAAGATCTCAGACTTAAATCAGGCTTAAATTAACCTCTTGGCTGAGCCACGGGTGTACCATGAGTACAGGGGCATTTTTCCCTGTAACCTGAGGATTAGAATTTTTTTGGCAAAAGAGGCATAGGCAGTAGCAGCAGCAGAAGTATTTTGTAGGGTCCTAGTGAGCCATCTGCTTAGGAGTGTGGACCTCCGTGTGCCGTAGAGTGACCAACCAAAGAGCCCATATAATACACAGAGTGTCACTCTTTCCCTGAACACTCATTTCCTGAATGAAGACTCAATGCCTGGTTGAGACCCACAACCAGTGGTCACAGAGGTGTTCCCCTGAGCCCAACATCAGTCATAGCTTACACTGGAATTGATACACATGAGTCAATTTGGGGACACAGTTAGGTCCAGGCCATGGACTGGATTCCTGTGTCCCTCACTGACCTCAAGCAGGCTAGATTAGGCATGTTATTATAGCAAGGCTGAGATACAACAGCAAGCAAGTCCACCTGAGTCAGAGAGCAAGCAGAAGTGCACAAAGACTCAGAACTAGCACATGCCACCTCTGCCATATTCTGTTGGACAAAGAGAGTCACAAGACCATTGCAGAGTAAAGAGAAGGTAGGGACTACAAAATTATAGGGCAACAGGTATGGGTATAAGATGGCCTTTCATTGGGGCCATCAATGTCATCAAAATATGGGAAAGTCATAGTTCCTTGGGCTAATCACCTGACTTCAATAAATCAACACCTTCACTTGTAATATATTCAAAAGTTTGTTGGATACAATATCTGACACACAGTAGACCCTAAAAAAGAGCCATTTCTCTCTTTTCTCTATGTCCAGGGACATGCTGCACTTCTAATAAGAGTAATCTCTTCTCCTGACCAAGCTAAATGATGCAAAGATGAGCACCTGATGAAAGTCAATCCAATTACAACTATTCCTTCTTTTTTTTTTTTTTTTTGCGGTACGCGGGCCTCTCACTGTTGTGGCCTCTCCCCTTGCGGAGCACAGGCTCCGGACGCGCAGGCTCAGTGGCCATGGTTCATGGGCCCAGCCGCTCCGTGGCATGTGGGATCTTCCCGGACTGGGGCACGAACCCGTGTCCCCTGCATCGGCAGGCGGACTCTCAACCACTGCACCACCAGGGAAGCCCCCATCTTTTTTAAAAATCAAGTTAGTGATAAGAATCAGTGCCAACCAAACTTTTGTGGCTATGAGATAGAAGTCTGGGCAGTTATTAGTGACTGTTTCCTACCATCCTACTAAAAGAGGCAATCTAGAGTACAAAAGAATAAAGTGCACACAGAATAATTTATGAACAAACGCCAAAGAGACAGAGGGTCTTGAGGAGGTTCAAGTGCTTATTTCTAGTTGTCTTTGGAACCTACCAACCCCAATGGCTTCTGTTAGTGAGATACTCCCATATACATGCAACAAATTTTCCTTTTACCAATGTCAAGTTGGATTTCTGATACAACTACCAATACAAAGGAATACCTAGGTTCCAGTCAAAAGTTGCCCTACTTGGAACTATTGCACAAGTAAACAAGAAAAACTAGAAACTGTTTTGATAGCTTTCAAGGATTAATAAAAGAACATAAGACAAATAATTTAGGTGACAATAAAATTTAAAACAAAATAACATTTGCATTTTATACTTATATGAATTTTAAAAATTTGACAGATCAATAGTATGCTTTGAAAATATTAATATAAGTTTGTTTTATACACAAGATTTGAGATAATGCAAATTCCCTTAAATGAAATCATGAATTTCAATTCCCAGCTGTGTTTATGCTCAACACATGGCAATGCCAACTTAACTGAAAAACGCAAATATTGATTATTCTTCCTTATGATTGATCTCAAATTTTGCACAATTTCAATTATGCAAGTTTTGAAGGCTGCAACCGTCATGTGAAATATTATATTCTGTGTGATTAACTAACAAATAGTCTGGTTGAAAATTGACTGAAAATTGTTATATGTTGGTTGGTCAAGAAATTTAAATTAGCGGGAATTTCCTGGTGGTGCAGTAGTTAGCACTCTGTGCTTCCACTGCAGGGGGCATGGGTTCGACCTCTGGTCAGGGAACTAAGATCCCACATACTGCTCGGTGTCTCCAAAAAAAACAAAGAAAAGAAATTTAGAGTAGCATCATAAAAGCATAGTCAGACAACAATTTTCAAGTTGCTGGGTACAAAACATCTATAATTAACGAAAAAATCCTAGACTATTACAAAAATTTTATTTGAATATAATCAATTTTAAGCATTAATTATTAGAACATAATAAATGACTTGAATTATTGGGAGAATGGACATTCTCTTTTCTTAACTTTGTCTAAGATCCTTAAGGTGTCAATGAAAATTAGTTAAAATTCTTTTTGTATTTACAGCAAAGATGACCAGTATGTAGTAGGTGTAATAACTGGTTAGATAGCTATTTACAGTATACACTGAAAAATTGAAACTGGATCAGAAATACAAAATATAATGACAAGCAATACAAACTAACACCTACTGAGTGTCCAGATGTCTTTCAGGGTGTTCTCTATGTATTAAATCATTTAATCCTTAAACACTGTATGTAGTAGATCTTATAATTTTAAAATGAAGAAACTGACACATAGAAGTGCTAAGTAACTAGACCAAGGTCAAATAACTAGTTAGTGGCCAGTACTTGAACTGGGTAGTCTGGTTCTGGGGATATGCACTCTGAACCACTATTCTATTCTGTCTCTCATTATATTACTGGTCAGGAATTTTAGAAATTAAAGTCTTACGGGCTGAATATTTCTGTTACCTAAAATTTCTTATATCGAAATCCTAACCCACAATGTGATAGTATTAGGAGGTGGGGCTTTTGGAAGGTGACTAGTTCATAAGGGTAGAGCTCCCTTCTACCATGTAAAGACACAGAAAGACGACAGCCTTCTGTGAAGCAGGAAATGGACCCTCACAAGATACCAAATCAGCTGGCATCTTAATCTTGGATTTCCCAGCCTCCAGAACTGAGAAATAAATGTTTGCTTGTAAGCCACCCAGTATATTTTATTTTATGATTTTTTATATTGTATTTTTGTTATAGCAGCCTGAACAGACTAAGACAGAAGGTAACCATTCTGGCCTTGGTAGTAAGAATATACTCTATCCCTACATTTGACACGAAGCTACATTTTGTGTACTGGTTGAAAGAATTAGGGTAGGGGAGATGAGGAGGGTTGGGGGCAGAGGTGGACCGTTTTGAGTCCCACAGAAACAAAAATCCAGAAACTCATGATATTCTGAATGACAATAAAACTGTAGGTCAGTCACTACTGGCTCTAGGGCCCAGTGGGTGAAAATGACTGGTGATACCTTCTAATAAAAGAACAAAGAACATTTACTATTTAGAAGCTACTAAAAAGTAGCTGGAATGTAGATACTGTTAAAGCTGGAAAAAAATATCAAGAGTAAGTAGATAGTGTATGAAATAAACTGCATTTAGTACTGTGCTCTAAGTAAAGGAATCTTGAATATGTAGGTCTGCTCACAGGTGCTGGGGAACATTGAAATCAGGCCATCCTGGAGTGGGAGAGTCCTAAAGGCTGCCGGAAGCAGTGTTTAGGCTAGAGTAGGAAAGCTTCAAGGCTCTCTTTGAAAGACAATGCCTTCAAACTCTGAAGGGTGAAGAAAAAGTAAAAATGAAAGACCACATGGCAATATCCATAGTTAACATAATTGAGAACAGGATGAAATAAGACTCAAGAAATAGCCTGAAATTGTTACTTGGAGAAGACAATTAATTGTAAGTCCATACCAGTATGTCACTTTTATGTGGTTGTGGGGTGTAACCAGTACTACATCAAAGAACCCTAGACACTTGTCTTAGTCTGTTCTTGCTGCTATAAAAAAATACAGACTGGGGAGCTGCCCAGTAATAAACAACAATCATTTATTTCTCACAGTTCTGGAGGCTGGAAGTCTGAGACCAGGTGCCAGCATGGTCAAGAGAGGGCATTCTTTGGTTGCACACTTTATCCTTATGTGGTAGAAAGGTCTAGGGGTCTCTGTGGGGTCTCTTTTACAAGATTATTAATCCCATTCATGAGGGTCCATCCTGACGGCCTAAAAATCTCCCAAAGGACCCTCCTCTAATACCATCACAATGGAGTTAGGATTTCCACAATGGAGTTAGGATTTCCATCACAATGGAGTTAGGTCACAAATATTCAGACCATAGCAACACTCTTACAATCATTTTCCGATGTATGTGACTAGGAGAAATAAAAGCAAGGTGTTCTTACTGTAAGAAGCTCACAAAATAGTTGAGCAATTTCTGTGCAACCTTGTCCTATATAAAAGTTTAAATTGTTTTGAAAGCAGGTACTGTCTTGGGATTCTCAAGAAAAGGTTAAAAAAATCTTGATTTCCTGACAACAGAGGAATCCTAAAAATAGATTGAGATGCAATTCTAGGAAATCATCTTTTCAGCTTTATTCTTCCTGTGGTGTGAAACAGCACACCCTTTCCACCTCCCTTTTGTAGGGGATGAACAACGGGTCAGTGCACCGAGTTCTGAGTACACCTCTGCACAAGTTTCCATGTTTTTTATACTAGTGTCTTTGGTTAGAACGTTAAATTCTAAATTTAATCAAACATCTGTGGGTGGGAATAGATGGACCTGACGCTTCTCACAGAGCCCATTGAGCTCTCTCTATAGGCCAAAGGCCAGACATGCACTTGGGCCCCAAATATTCATATGCACTCATTTTGTGAGCATCTACTATGTAGAGAACCCAATTCTAAGTATTTGCTAAACCTCAAAAAACAAAAAAGTCCTTTCCTTCACACAGCTTACCTGTAGTAGAGAAAACAGATTATTAAAAAATATACACATGAATGTATAAATTATCAAATGGTGGTATTAAGAAAACAGACAAGGAGGATTGGTTCAAGATGGTGGAGGAGAAGGACGTGCTCTCACTGCCTCCTGCAAGAACACCAGAATCACAACTATCTGCTGAACAATCATTGACAGGAAGACACTGGAACTCACCAAAAAAGATACCCCACACCCAAAGACAAAGGAGAAGCCTCAATGAGACAGTAGGAGGGGCACAAACACAATAAAATCAAATCTTATAACTGCTGGATGGGTGACTCACAAACTGGAGAGCACTTATACCACAGAAGTCCACCCACTGGAGTGAAGGTTCTGAGCCCCATGTCAGGCTTCCCAATCTGCGGGTCTAGTAATGGGAGGAGGAATTCCTAGAGAATCAGACTTTGAAGGCTAGTGGGATTTGATTGCAGGACTTCAACAGGAATGGGGGAAACAGAGACTCCATTCTTGGAGGGCACACACAAAGTAGTGTGCGTATCAGGACCCAGGGAAAGGAGAAGTGAGCCCATAGGAGACTGAACCAGACCAACCTGCTAGTGTTGGAGGGTCTCCTGTGGAGGCGGGGTGTGGCTATGTCTCACCATGAGAACAAGGACATTGGCAGTAGAAGTTGTGGGAAGTACTCCTTGGCCTGAGCCCTCCCAGAGTCCACCATTAGCCCCACCAAAGAGCCCGGGTAGGCTCCAGTGTTGGGTCACCTCAGGCCAAACAACCAACTTGGAGGAAACCCAGCCCCACCTATCAGCAGACAAGTGGATTAAAGTTTTACTGAGCTCTGCCCACCAAAGCAACAGCCAGCTCTACCCACCACCAGTCCCTCCCATCAGGAAATTTGCACAAGCCTCTTAGACAGCCGCATTCACCAGAAGGAAGACAGCAGAAGGAAGAAGAACTACAGTCCTGCAGCCTGTGGAACAAAAACAACATTCACAGAAATATAGACAAGATGAAAAGGCAGAGGGCTATGTACCAGATGAAGGAACAAGATAAAACCCCAGAAAAACAACTAAATGAAGTAGAGATAGGCAACCTCCCAGAAAAAGAATTCACAATAATGATAGGGAAGATGATCCAGGACCTCAGAAAAAGAATGGAGGCAAAGATAGAGAAGATGCCAGAAATGTTTAACAAGATCTAGAAGAATTAAGGAACAAACAAACAGAGATGAACAATACAATAACTGAAATGAAAACTGCACTACAAGGAATCAATAGCAGAATAACTGAGGCAGAAGAACGGATAAGTGACCTGGAAGAAAGAATGGTGGAATTCACTGCTGTGGAACAGAATAAAGAAAAAAGAATGAACAGAAATGAAGTCAGCCTACGAGACCTCTGAGACAACATTAAACGCAACAACATTCGAATTATACGGGGTCTCAGAAGGAGAAGTGAGAGAGAAAGGACCCAAGAAAAAATCTGAAGAGATTCTAGTCGAAAACTTCCCTAACATAGGAAAGGAAATAGCCACCCAAGCCCAGGAAATGCAGAGAGTCCCATACAGGATAAACCCAAGGAGAAACATGCCGAGACACATAGTAATCAACTGGCAAAAACTAAAGACGATGAAAAATTATTGAAAGCAGCAAGGGAAAAATGACAAATAACATTCAAGGGAACTCCAATAAAGTTAACAGCTGATTTCTCAGCAGAAACTCTACAAGCAAGAAGGGAGTGGCATGATATAGTTAAAGTGATGAAAGGGAAGAACGTACAACCAAGATTACTCTACCAAGCAAGGATCTCATTCAGATTCGATGGAGAAATCAAAAGCTTTACAGACAAGCAAAAGCTAAGAGAATTCAGCATCGCCAAACCAGCTCTACAACAAATGCTAATGGAACTTCTCTAAGTGAGAAGAAAAGAACCTACAAAAACAAACTCAAAACAATTTAGAAAATGGTAACAGGAACATACATATCAATAATGATCTTAGGGCTTCCCTGGTGGTGCAGTAGTTGAGAGTCCGCCTGCTGATGCAGGGGACGTGGGTTCATGCCCCAGCCCGGGAGGATCCCACATGCTGCGGAGCAGCTGGGCCCATGAGCCATGGCCGCTGGGCCTGCACGTCCGGAGCCTGTGCTCCACAAGAGTGAGAGGCCCACGTACTGCAAAATAAAAAATAATAATAATAATAATAATTACCTTAAATGTGAATGGATTAAATGTTCCAAGCAAAAGACACAGGCTTCCTGAATGGATACAAAAACAAGACCCATAAATATGCTGTCTACAAGAGACCCAATTCAGACCTAGGGACACATTTGGACAGAGAGTGAGGGGATGGAAAAAGATATTCCATGCAAATGGAAATCAAAAGAAAGCTGGAGTAGCAATACTCACATCAGATAAAATAGACTTTAAAATAAAGAATGTTACAACAGACAAGGAAGGACACTACGTAATGATCAAGGGATCAATTCAAGAAGAAGATATAACAATTATAAATATATATGCACACAACATAGGAGCACCTCAACACATAAGGCAACTGCTAACAGCTATAAAAGAGGAAATCGACAGTAACACAATCATAGTGGGGGAATTTAACACCTCACACCAATGGACAGATCATCCAGAATGAAAATAAATAAGGAAACAGAAGCTTTAAATGACACAATAGACCAGATAGATTTAATTGATATTTATAGGACATTCCATCCAAAAAGAGCAGATTACACTTTCTTCTCAAGTGCGCATGGAACACTCTCCAGGATAGATCACAACTTGGGTCACAAGTCAAGCCTCAATAAATTTAAGAAAATTGAAATCATATCAAGTATCTTTTCTGACCAAAATGTTATGAGATTAGACATCAATTACAGGGGAAAAAAACATAAAAAAACACAAACACATAGAGGCTAAACAATACATTACTAAATAACCAAGAGATCATTGAAGAAATCAAAGAGGAAATTAAAAAGTACCCAGAGACAAATGATAATGAAAACACGATGATCCAAAACCTATGGGATGCAGCAAAAGCAGTTCTAAGAGGGAAGTTTATAGCTATACAAGCCTACCTCAAGAAACAAGAGAAATTTCAAACAATCTAACCTTACACCTAAAGGAACTAGAGAAAGAAGAACAAACAAAACCCAAAGTTAGCAGAAGGAAAGAAATCATAAAGATCAGAGCAGAATTAAATGAAACAGAAACAAAGAAAACAATAGCAAAGATCAATAAAACTAAAACCTGGTTCTTTGAGAAGATAAACAAACTTGATAAACCATTAGCCAGACTCATCAAGAAAAAGAGGGAGAGGACTCAAATCAATAAATTTAGAAATGAAAAAGTAGAAGTTACAACAGACACTGCAGAAATACAAAGCATCCTAAAAGACTACTACAAGCAACTCTATGTCAATAAAAGGGACAACCTGGAAGAAATGGACAAATTCTTAGAAAGGTATAACCTACTAAGACTGAACCAGGAAGAAATAGAAAATATCAACAGACCAAAATCACAAGTAATGAAATTGAAACTGTGATTAAAAATCTTCCAACAAACAAAAGTCTAGGACCAGAGGGCTTCACAGGTGCATTCTATCAAACATTTAGAGAAGAGCTAACACTCATCCTTCTCAAACTCTTCCAAAAAATTGCAGAGGAAGGAACACTCCCAAACTCATTCTATGAGGCCACCATCACCCAGATACCAAAACCAGACACAGATACTACAAAAAAAGAAAATTACAGACCAATATCACTGATGAATATAGATGCAAAAATTCTCAACAAAATATTAGCAAACAGAATCCAACAGCATATTAAAAGGATCATACACCATGATCAAGGGATGCACTTGTAGATCAGGGATGCAAGAATTCTTCAATAAATGCAAATCAATCAATGTGATACACCATATTAACAAACTGAAGAATAAAAACCATATGATCATCTCAATAGATGCAGAAAAAGCTTTTGACAAAATTCGACACCGATTTATGATAAAAACTCTCCAGAAAGTGGGCATAGAGGGAACCTACCTCAACATAGTAAAGGCCATATAAGACAGACCCACAGCAAACATCATTCTCAATGGTGAAAAACTAAAAGCATTTCCACTAAGATCAGGAACAAGACAAGGATGTCTACTCTCGCCACTATTATCAACAGTTTTGGAAGTCCTACCCACAGCAATCAGAAAAGAAAAAGAAACAAAAGGAATACAAATTGGAAAACAAGAAGTAAAACTGTCACTGTTTGCAGATGACATGATACTACACATAGAGCATCCTAAAGATGCCACCAGTAAACAACTAGAGCTAATCAATGAATTTGGTAAAGTAGCAGGATACAAAATTAATGCACAGAAATCTCTTGCATTCCTATACACAAATGATGAAAAATCTGAAAGAGAAATTAAGGAAACACTCCCGTTTACCACTGCAACAAAAAGACTAAAATACCTAGGAATAAACCTACCTAGGGAGACAAAAGACCTGTATGCAGAAAACTATAAGACACTGATGAAAGAAATTAAAGATGATACCGACAGATGGCGAGATATACCATGTTCTTGGATTGGAAGAATCAATATTGTGAAAATGACTATACTACTCAAAGCAATCTACAGATTCAATGCAATCCCTATCAAATTACCAATGGCATTTTTCACAGAACTAGAACAAAAAATCTTAAAATTTCTATGGAGACACAAAAGACCTCGAATAGCCAAAGCAGTCCTGAGAGAAAAAAGCAGAGCAGGAGGAATCAGACTCCCTGACTTCAGATTATACTACAAAGTTATGGTAATCAAGACAATATGGTACTGGCACAAAAACAGAAATACAGATCAATGGAACAGGTTAGAAAGTCCAGTGATAAACCCATGCACCTATGGTCAACTAATCTATGACAAAGGAGGCAAGGATATACAATGGAGAAAAGACAGACTCTTCAATAAGTGGTGCTGGGCGCATAGCACAGGGAGATCAGCTCGGTGCTTTGTGACCACCTAGAGGGGTGGGACAGGGAGGGTGGGAGGGAGATGCAAGAGGGAAGAGATATGGGAACATATGTATATGTATAACTGATTCATTTTGTTATAAAGCAGAAACTAACACACAATTGTAAAGTAATTAGACTCCAATAAAGATGTAAAAATAAATAAATAAGTGGTGCTGGGAAAACTGGACAGCTACATGTAAAAGAATGAAATTAGAACACTCTGTAACACCATACCCAAAAATAAACTCAAAATGGATTAGAGACCTAAATGTAAGATCGGACACTGTATAACTCTTAGAGAGAAACATAGGAAGAACACTCTTTGACATAAATCACAGCAAGATCTTTTTTGATCCACCTCCTAGAGTAATGGAAATAAAAACAAAAATAAACAAATGGGACCTAATGAAACTTCAAAGCTTTTGCACAGCAAAGGAAACTACAAACAAGACAAAAAACAACCCTCAGAATGGGAAAAAAGAATATTTGCAAACCAATCAATGGACAAAGGATTAATCTCCAAAATACATAAACAGCTCATGCAGCTCAATATTAAAAAAACAAACAACCCAATCAAAACATGGGCAGAAGACCTAAATAGACATTTCTCCAAAGAGGACATACAGATGGCCAAGAAGCACATGAAAAGCTGCTCAACATTACTAATTATTAGAGAAATGAAAAGCAAAACTACACTGAGGTATCACCTCACATCAGTTAGAATGGGCATCATCAGAAAATCTACAAACAGCAAGTGCTGGAGAGGGTGTGGAGAAAAGGGAACCCTCTTGCACTGTTGGTGGGAATGTAAATTGATACAGCCACTATGCACAACAGTATGGAGGTTCCTTAAAAAACTAAAAATAGAATTGCCATCTGACCCAGCAATCCCACTACTGGTCATATACCCAGAGAAAACCATAATTCAAAAAGACACATGCACCCCAGTGTTCATTGCAGCACTACTTACTATAGCCCGATCATGGAAGCAACCTAAATGCCCATCGACAGACGAATGGATAAAGAAGATGTGGTACATATGTACAATGGAATATTACTCGGCCATAAAAAGGAACGAAATTGGGTCATTTGTAGAGACGTGGATGAATCTAGAGACTGTCATACAAAGTAAGTCAGAAAGAGAAAAAGAAATATCGTATATTAACACATATATGTGGAACCTAGGAAATGGTACAGATGAACCGGTTTGCAGAGCAGAAATTGAGACACAGATATAGTGAACAAACGTATGGACACCAAGGGGGGAAAGCAGTGGGGGGGTGGGGGTGGGGGTGTGATGAATTGGGAGATTGCGATTGACATGTATACAAATGTGTATAGAATGGATAACTGGTGAGAACCTGCTGTATGAAAAATTTAATAAAATTCAAGTCCCCTTGGTACTCAGTGACTAAAAATGTACAAAACTTTTTTAAAAATAGTATTGGGATAGGCTTCTCATTATAGAACAATTTTCCTTGGGCAACAGAGACTCAAATATCCTTAATATTAAAAAGTATATAATCGTATGTATTAGAGGACTATGAATACTAAAATAGATATGCCACATGCAATTTAGAAGAACATGGGCTCATTGGATTTTTCGTAGTGTTAATTACCTGCGTAAGGAGGGTCCACTGAAAACTTCTGCATTAGAAAGCGATTATCACTACTTAACAAATAATTCTATCCCACTAGAATTACATTCCATTAGGTAAAATATTTTTGACTGTATTTTCATTACCTTACCCTCAATTCTTAGAACAGTGCCTGGATGAACAAAGTGTGAATGAATGAATGAATGTGTTACTAATGCTAGTCAAAATACTATAATTAACAGTATAACAAAGAATATGCTATGAACAATTTGTCGCTATACTTACGCCAAATGACTACAGATTAGGCTAGAGTTCTGTTTTTAAAAGGGGGTTTATTTTATTTCTTCCGATTTGTTTTATCAGTCAACATTTGTAGAACCAAAAAATTTAACTCCTCATGAATTACCCATGACTGAGAAAAATGATGTGTTCTAAAAATACAAAATAGAAAACAAGTTATCATGTTTGTGTGTGTGTTGAATTGAATGTTTATATTTACCTAGGTGCTTTAAGTAAACTTTTTCCATTTAGACTTTTTTCATTAAACTCATATTATTGTATTAATCAAGGTTGATAGGTAAAGCTTAGATACAAATCTTTGTCGAACATCAAAGTTCAAGCTCTTTCCACTGTTCTAAGAGATTGCTTACTCCATTAGGAGAAAGCCATCTACCTTATATACCAATGGTGATAATCTGTTCTAATCCAGTTAGTGGGAAGTACTCTGGTCTTGCAGTCAGGTTCTGAATTCTAATCTTAAAAATTCTCAAGTACCATTGGTATTGAGTCAACTTTCTTGTTTGTAAAATTAATGTTCTGCCTATCAAGGCATAAATTGCTGTCTAGAACAAAGGAAATTAAAAGTATAGGAAAGCAGTTTGTAAATTGTAAAGCAATATTGAAGTGCATATGATACTGTTCACATTAGCACTTACCTATATCCATTCATATTTTTAAAAATACTTTTTAAGAACTGTGACTTTATACCGAATTTTCTTTGTGGGGATGCAGTAGATTCCCAGATATCTGAAGTAAGAGGACAAAAAAAAAAAAAAAAAAAAGAATAACAAATAGCCAGTGTTTAAATTGTACTGTATCCCTTTACATTTAACTGGACTCCTTTTTCAGAGTGAATGCTCATATAGCATTCACATGGCAGTACTTTGAAACAGGAACGGGAGGAATATGTAAAGTTTTCGTTATACATTAACCTCCTGTTTAAAGTCTCCACATTTGAAGTTAAAGTCCAAAGTAAACTATCTAATAGATAATCAGATTTCATTTTTTAAAAGAAACTTGAGTAGAAATAGAATGAGAATAAATTTTTTTCTGTTACTAGAAAACAACTTCTCTTTGCTAGTGCTTTTTATCCCCGACCCAATTAGAGTTTAGATATGACATCAAACTGAGCTCATAGATCCCTTTCTCTCTTAGTCACACATTTGAGTGTTCCAAATGGTGGTTTGACTGAAGTAGGCAGCGATTTAACTGTTATCCAATCAATTCAATCAAAACAATGTCTGAATAGCGCTAATTAAACTCTGGGATATCAAGAATGAGAAGAGCAATGTGAAAACAACTTGACAATTTTGTATTGTTTAATTATTTTTAATTCCCTGTAATTAGACTACCCATGCTAATTAGACTACCCATCCTAAGGGTCTTGTTTTCCTGTGAAAGATCATCTTGACCTAACCTAATGATTTTGCATGTGAATACTCCTAGAAGGTAAATGTCAATCCAAAAAATATATATTGTATATACATATACACATATGTATACACACACACAAATAATATTAAACTTCAAACACTAATTGTACTAATTAAATGCACTGGAGAAACTAAGACTATTAAAATAATGAAGTGTTCACCAGAATACTTAATAAAAAATAATTAAAATGGTGAATATATGAAGCTATTACACTAAAGGCTTATATCCAATACGCAGAGTCAAGACATCTGTTCAAGCAAAGCAAAGAAATAAAGGTATTATTCAAGACTACAATAAAGTCAATTAGTTCAAAAAATTATTTGGTTCACTTCAACAAAATTACAGAAAATTTAAGCTGGTTTCTTCAAACACTTGATCCTTCCAATACTAAGATTAATTTCCATCTTAGCATTAAAATAGACTTAGAACAGGTAAAAAGAAAAAATTACACAAAGTTACAGGAAAGTTGAGGAGAAATATTAACATTTAAAAATTAAAGTCTAGTCATTTAAAAATTTTAGAATATGCCAGTAAAGTTCTTGAGTAATTATTTATTATTGTTAACATTTATAGGCAAAGTTTTTTTATATTTTAGGTATTTGTAATTGTGTTTATACATTTAGAGTATTTTCCCTTCTGGGTATAAAGGAATAGCAGGAAAGTCAAGTACCATACTAGAGTTCAGGCTGTAAGAAAGCATTAATGAAGTACCTGTTTTCAGGACTGGACAACAGATAAGTTTGAGATCCCTCTGGGTAAGGACAAAGGTGAACTCCAAGGTTACCTTGATTCTCTATTTGTATAAAATGTCCTGACCTTGCTATATCAAGCTGAAATCCAAAAGTGGAGCACAGTGATCCCACTGAGCTGAGGAGGCAGAGATTAGAACTTAGGGCAGCTTAAACAGTGGAATTTGCAGAGTAGGGTACCAGAGGGGAAGAATCTGTGCGCAGGCAGGAAATATACTCAGGGAGCATAGCTTCCCCATAGGTCCCACACAGAAGTCTCAGCTGTGTGTGCACAGGGCAAAGACATATGAGGCTTGCTAATGGGTAAGGTTTTTTTTTTAAAAATAATACCTGCTTTATTGAAATAATTCACATATTATGTAATTCATCCATTTAAAGTGTTAGTATATTCACAGATACATGAAACCATCACCACTGTCAGTTTTAAAAAATTTTCATCGCCTCCAAAAGAAATGCTATAGCCTTTAGCTATCACCACACGGATTCCCCCATTCCCCCAAACCTAGGCAACCACTAATCTACTTTGTCTCCATAGATTTGCCTATTCTGAATATGTCATATGAACAGAATCATGTGATGTGTGGTCTTTCATGACTTGCTTCTTTCACTTAGCATAATAGTCTCAAGGTTAATCCATGTTAAGCATGTATCCATATTTCAGTCCCAGTATTCTGTAAGGGTATACCACATTTTGTTTACCCATTCATGCATTGATGGACAGTTGAGGTTTTCCGCCATTTGGCTAATGTGAATAGTGCTGCTATAAACATTTAAATGTTTCATTTCTCTTGGGTAGAAATCTAGGAGTAGAATTGCTGGGCCATATGGTAAGTTTAACCATTTGAGGAACTTACAGATGATTTTTCAAAGTGGCTGCACCATTTCACATCTCACAAGCAGTTTATGAGGGTCCAAATTTCTCTACATCCCCAAGAACACATTATTATCTGACTGAGAATACAGTCATTCTAGTGGGTATGAAGTGGTGCCTCATTGCCATTTTGGTTTGCATTTTCCTGATGACTAATGAGGTCAAGCATCTTTCATGTGCTTATTAGCCATTTGTATACCTCCCTTTGAGAAATGTCTATTCAGATCCTTTACCAGTTTTAATTGAATTGCTGTTGTTGAATTGTAAGAGTTCTTTATGTATTTTGGATACAAAGACTTTTTTCTTCCTTTTGGCTGCGCTGCACAGCTTGTGGGATCTTAGTTCCCCAACCAGGGATTGAACCCAGGCCCTCAGCAGTGAAAGTGCCAAGTCCTAACCACCGGACTACCAGGGAATTCCCTGGATACAAGACCCTTATCAGAAATGATTTACGAATATTTTTTTTCCTACTCTGTGGGTTGTCTTTTCACTTTCTTGATAAAAAAAATTTTGCACTTCAAAAGGATACTAAGGATACTAATTTTATCTATGTTTTCTTTATCTATGTTTATCTATGTTTTCTTTTGTTGTTCATCCTTCTAGTATCATATATAAGAATCCATTGCCAAATTTAAGATCCTGAAAATTATCTAGGACATTAATAGTAAAATAGAAAGTATAGAGTGTCAGCTGAGCTGAGCATTCAGCGGAGGGAACAGGCATCAACCCCAAATCTCCTTGGATTGTCTCTCTTGTCCTGGGGCCGAAGCAAGGGCAATTAGTCATGCCAGGCCCAAGGTGGAGTCTACCTCCCACAAGTGGGGCCTGGGAGGAAAAAGGGCACCAATTTTTAGGCCACACTCACCTGGAACTTAGCCCCAGCAACAGGTAGGTGAATGTATGAGGAGAAATGCTGGCATCCTGCCCCTCTCTGGAAAATAGCCTTCTAACTGGGAGATGGGGTGAAAGGGAGCCCTGAGTACTTAGTTATACTTGTCTTGCTGAGCTGGAGCTAGGAGTGAGTGAGTAGGTCTTGGCTCAGATTCCACAGACTGTCACTTTTCTTACCAAGTTTAGTCGATTTTCTTAATTAAGCTTTTCATTTGCTACATGCCCTTAGAATCATTTCCATAGATTTTCACCAGTTTCTTTGGGGAGCAAGTCTATGGAGCTCCTCATACTATCATGCCAAAAGGAGAACTATAGGGCTTCTCCTTGGGGTAATGATAATGTTCTAAAATTAGATAGGGTGCTGGTTGTCCAACTCTGAATATACCAAAACCCACTCAATTTTATACCATAAATAGGTAAACATTATGGAATTTAAATTATATCTCAGTAATTTTGCTTTAAGAAAATTATATAGTTTTATATAAAAATTATGTAATTATATATAAAATTATATATATAATTATATATATGGTTTACCAAAAAGTGGCTAGTAAGGTGTTGAGAAAGGAAAAGAGACTAGAGGTCAAGCAGTGCTAGAAGACTTTGGAGGCCCCACCTTGATAGTGGGAAAATCCCTTTATCACCTTTTTAAACACCAAAGCACCCAGCTAAGACACTAGAAAGACTACACCTTGGAAGTAGAGACCTCACTGTAGAGTAAGGCCTACTCCAGACTCACCTGTACAGAGTCTAAAATCTACATCCTTACAAGAGTAATAGTGTTTAGAAGGGTTAAGCCCGTCCAAGTTACAGGGGCTTGGGAAACGCTTTGTGCTCTCCACACATCCACCCTAAGAAAAGACAATATTAAGCTCACACGAGTTTAAGATGATTGGTCAGTAACTGAAGTGCCAACTGAAACAAAATTCAAATCTTTACAGGAATATAATGGAATACAGTTATAACATATCTTCAATAAAGTACAGTGTATAGTGAAAAAATTTCTACACTTGAAGCAAATATCACTGATAATCCAGATTAAAAAAAAAATCAATAGAAACCAACTCTGAGATGGCCCAAACATAGTATTTAGTAGACAAAGACTACAAACAAAGCAGCTTTTATTAATATGGAGAAAGATTTAAAAGATAATATGTTTAAAGCATTTAAAGCAAATACGGTCTTGAGTAAACAGAAACTCAGCAGCAAAACAGAAACTAAGAAAATCAAATAGAAATTCAAAACCTGAAGAATGCTAAATTTATTGAATGAGATTGGAGATACAAGAGTAGTGAACTTGAGACTAATGAACAGTAATTATCCAAACTGACGAGCAGAGAGAACAAAGGTTAAAGAAGCTGAGTAGAATCTCAGGGATGTGAGATAATATCAAATAGTCTAATACACCACTGGGAGCATGTGTAATTATTATCCTGAAGAGGATGAGAATGAAGCAGAAAAGTCCTTCAAAAATAATGTCTGAACCTTTCACAAATTTGATGAAAAACACTGACTTACAGAAACAAGAAGCTCTATGAACCCTTATCAAGATAGATAGGAAAAAAACCACACCATGCACATCAGATAATAACTACTGAAAACCAAAGGTAAAGTGCTAATCTTGAAAGCAATTGGAGAAAAAAAAAGACATACCACATACAGAACAGCAATAATAACAATGACCACTAAATACTTGTCAGAAGTTAATAGGAAAACATGTTTAAAAGGCTAAATAAAATATAAGGCAAAAAGAATAGCTCTGAAAGAAGGTTTATAAAACAAAAATACAAAGTATGACAAAGTACAAAGGATGGGATGGATAAATGGTATTATGCTGTTGTAAGCTTTTAAAATATGTGAAATGGTAATGAAAATATGAAGTGGAAAGTAGGAAATAAAAACTATCAGATGTGAAATGAGAAGTATGAAATAGAAAGTGCCAGATATAAAACCAATAAACTTTGATTAAAGATGAGTATTGTTAGTCCTAGAGCAACCACTGAAAAATAAAAGCGAAGAAGCTGCAAAAAATTAATAAAACATTCAACAAGAAGAGGCAAGAAAAGAACAAAGGAACAAAATACAGAAAAGAAAAATGGAAAATATTCAAGTACATATAACAAGATGATAGATTCAATTATATCAATAATAACATTAAACATAAATGAACTAATAAACACTCCAATCAAAAAGTAGAGATAAGTCTTAATAAAAATGATGCAATCATATTCCTTTTTCAAGAGAGTCACTTTACAGAGACTCAAATAGCTTCAAAGTAAGAACATGGAAAAAGATATGCCATGTAAAAGTATAACAAAGCTGTCATGGCTATATTAATATTAGACAAAAGAGACCAAGACAAAGTATTACATAAAGGACATACCAATAAAAGGGGACATGTATCAGAAAGATAAGTTATAAGTCTGTATGTATATAATAACAGAGCTTCAAAATTCAAGACTCTACAACAGTAGAGGAATATAAGAAAAAATGGAAAAATCCTCAAGAGCTGGAAATTTTAACATCCCTGTTTTCCTGCCCTTTCCAACTTCTAGAGGCTGCCCACATTTCTTGCCTCATGGCCCCTTTCCATCTTCAAAGCCAGCAATCACATTACTCCAATCTCTGCTTTTCTCCTCACAGCTTTCTCTGACTCTTACTTTCTGCCTTATTCTTCCACACTTAAGGGACCCTTGTGATTATATTGGGACTACAAGGATAATCCAGGAAAAGTTCCATATTTTACAGCAATCCAATCAGCAACTTAATTCCTCCTTGCTACGTAGCATAACATTCACAAGTTCCAGGCATTAGGACGTGGGCATTTGAGGGGGGCGGGGGGGATGGGCGCCAGAGAGGTCTGCGGGGAATTATTCTGCCTATCGCAATTAGTTTCATAAAATTTCCTATTTCTTAACTTTCCAGACCCACCTAAATAGAAATTCATGAAAACCAAGGTAATACATTTTCAACCAAGTAGAATTTATTAGATTATCAAATATTAACTAGTGTCACAATATGCTCCTGAAAACTTCAAACCCATGTAATCCAATTTAAGTATCACTTTTTTTTTTTTTTTTTTTTTTTGCGATACGCGGGCCTCTCACTGTTGTGGCCTCTCCCGTTGCGGAGCACAGGCTCCGGACGCGCAGGCTCAGCGGCCATGGCTCACGGGCCCAGCCGCTCCGCGGCATGTGGGATCCTCCCGGACCGGGGCACGAACCTGCGTCCCCTGCATCGGCAGGTGGACTCTCAACCACTGCGCCACCAGGGAAGCCCCTAAGTATCACTTTTTATTCAAATTGCCAGACTTTCTTCTATAGAATCCTGCTTATTACAGAATATATAGGAAACAGCATTATTAGAAACTCTTAATGAAGTTTAACACAGGCTATGAATATTAACAGTCTATCTTTATAGACCCTATTCTGAGAAAGTATTTTAAAATTTGGAAGAGAAATATGTACATTTTGGGCACAACAATCTGTACTATTCACAGCAGATATTTTACCATAGGTAGACGCATTTTCTCATTCTCATTTTCGTTCATCTTTTATTTTTCCCCATTCTCTCATTTTCTCTTTTATCAACCTCTGCCTCTTTCTCTATGATACAAAAAATATACCACCATTGGCAATGCTCTAGAAAATAATTACAGTTTTAATAGGCAGACCTGTTTTCACCAATTAGTTGGCTTCAGTGTTGGAAAATAGCTGAGCAAGAAATTGCTATAAAGTGATTTCTTTTTAACTGAACCTAGACATCTTTTTTTCCCAATAGTACTAAGAATACTTAGCTGACAGTTTACTAGTTATGACTATGCTTATAACAGTGGCGACTATGGAGTTCTTCATTCCATCAAACAGAGGCAGAAATATGTAGCTGTTTGTCCAAGGTTATTGAGGAAAGCTCAGATGAACCTTGTTCCTGGATTCCTTCCTTTTCTTTTTCTTTGTCTTTCCAGGCAGAATGTAACATTGTTTTCTAGTCTGAATAAGCATTTCTCTTAAATATCTATGATTCTCTTTAGCGATGTGTGTTTCTTTATGAAAGTGTTCTTGGGAAATTGATGATTTGCCAGTTTATCATATAAGACTTCTTAAACTACTGCAGTCTTGGTAGATGGAGCCATGGTAGAAGACAATTTTCTAATTTTAGTTCAAATTTTCCTTTTAAAGTAAACGAAGCCATCTTGCTTAATAAATCATTTATGTTTGTGAGATTTTTCTAACTTCTGTCCTCTTTTGAAAATATTTATCTAATAGCCTTTTTTGTTTTAAATACAAAGGAATCATTCACAGATTTGCATAAAAATCCAAGTAAAATTATAAATGAATTAGCTTGTTCATCAAAACAGTGATTTGTTCAAATTTTACCTGGATTTCAATGAGCAAAATCAAATTATAGACTTCTATCATAGCCCTTCATTTTAAACAGAGGATAGACAAACTCACTAGATATTTAAATTCCTCCATTAAACTGATTGTTTCTCAGGATTTACCATGTTGAGTTTCTGTGCTAGCTTTTGGGAATACCTAGATGAATAAATTTTAGCTAGACTAAGAGCACTGTGAGAGAGCACAGCTCAGAGAAGGAAGACTCAGTGCAGCCTGGAAATTCAGATCTCTTCTGCAGTCCAGGGTGGTAGTCAACCCTTGATCTCCTGGGGGGATTGCTTCCACAATCCCCACAGATATCAAAATCCAAGGATACTCAAGCCCCTTATATAAAATGGTGCAGTATTTGCATATAACCTACACACATTCTCTGGTATACTTCAAATCATCTCTAGGTTACTTATGTCTAACGCAATGTAAACGTTATGTAAATAGTTGTAAACACAATATAATCCTATGTAAATAGCTGTAAATACAACATAAATGCTATGTAAATAGTTGCCATGGTCAGCAAATTCAAGTTTTGCTTTCTGGAATTTTTAAAGTATTTTCAATTCGAGATTGGTTGAATCCAAGGATATGGAACCTGCAGCTATAGAGAGCCAACTGTATATCCATGTACCTAATCAAAATTCTCCCTAACACATCTTCCCCCAAACTATATGTCTCTTCCAGTTTGTTCTATCCCAGAAAATGGCATAGATGTCACTCACTTGCTTAGGCCAGAAACCTAGGGAATCACCTCTGACTCCTACTCCCTCCCAACATCTAGTCAATTATCACCCCCCTAATTCTGTCTTCTAAGTAGAGTCTCTTCATCCCATTGCCAGTACCGCAGGCTGAGCCACTGTCATCCCTTGCTTGGACTTCAAAGCAGCCTTCAGACTGGTCTCTCTGCATCTACTTTTACCGCCTCCGCTTCCGCTTCCGCCCTCCACACACTCACCGCTCAACACATTTGTTGTTTTCATTATCTGCTTTCCTAGCTGGATTAGAAGATCCATGAGGTAATTATGTACACCGTTATAATACCAACTATTTGCACGACAGCTGGCGTAAAGTGGTGTCAATTACATATATGTTAAATGAATAAGTGAAAGCCTTGTTCTAGTAAAAGATAAGAGCAATCACACAAAACAACAACGGGGGTCTTTCAAAGAAAAGAGTGTGAACAAAGACCTTTGGAGGCCCAGCAGCACAATGTGCTCAGTGAACCACAAGCAGTTCAGCTGTACTAAATTTTAATATGCAAAGAGTACCCTACAGAGGTAGGTAGCATGAAGTCACAAACTTTGAGCGCAGGCATTTAACTGAAGGGTTATAAGTAGGGAAGCAATAACATGGTCCTGTTCACATTTCAGATAAATAATGACAGCAACAGAGGGAAGAATGGTCTAAAATACATTAGTTAGGCTGCTTTTAATTGCAAATAAATGCAGCTTGAATAGGCTTAAGTAAAAAGGGAGACTTATTAGGATATTGGAACTTCTCATGGGAGTTGAGAAAAGCAAAGTGATTAGGTTACGAGAGTTCCCTTCAGCCTAGACTGTCCTCCATTCCTGCTCTGCACATCAACTCTAAGGATATCACTTTATGCTACTGATATCCATTTCACCAGGTCATTTATCAGGGAAAGATGCTGATAATGCACTTTAACAATATAAAGAGAATCTGAATGAAAACACTCTGGCAAATGAAATCGATTTGAAGGTCATTTCTACTGGACTACTATAATAGGAGAGTTTTAAGCAGCCTGTTGCAGCATAAAAATGTTAAAGATACTCCTTTAGTAAAGGGTGTAAGATCTAAGAGTTACTACAAGAAGAGAATGTGATAGCGAAAGAACTAAAGATGGGCTTCATCTCACAATTTTGCCTAGAACTAGCCCTGTTTAGGGAGAAACCTACATTTCTTCTGAAGCCAATGGCAAGATAAAGACGTGGGAGATTACTTCAAATCGGCTTTTTAACTGGTTTATAATATTATATCAATTTCATGTGTACAACAACTTATTTCGACTTCTGTATATGCTATTTGATTCTTTATGGGCAAAAAATTCCTGTGAAATTCTACTGCTTATTTAATAAATAATTCTTCTAAAATAACTATTTCCATTATAAATTTCTGAGTTGCTGTAACTGTGGCAGAAGATTTCACTCGGTCTTTTTTATCTCCCCCCCCCATTGGACTTACTAGAGTAGTCATGGCAAGATGAGATGTCTCAATTAAGCCAATTATTTCTTTCCAACAGAATGACGGTGAGCTATCAACATGTAAAAGAATTAAAGGAGAGTTATATAAATAGGACTGAGAGACAGTTCATGTATTTAGCTATTAGCACATGAGTGCTGATTTTCAGTTGGAAAAAAAACTCAGCCAAGAGAATGCATTTGGCAGCTTGTGTAGAGATTTCTCAGGAGGACCTAAATGAGATGTTGCAACTCTTGCTACATGTAGTTTATCATTAAACAAAAGTGGTAGATGTTATTGCAAAATCAGAGATAAAGTTATAATTGTTTTTTAAATGAAAGAACAGGCCGATCTTAAACTGTAGCAAAATTAATGGGAAACAATCCAGTATATCTTTGAATGAACTAATCATCAGAAGATGAAATACTGTTAAATACAAAACTCTATAAAAATGGATATGTGTATTATCTTAAAAATGGAAATTATAATGTGTTAATAATGTTTCTGAGTTCTGGGCTTCTTAGTTATTTTTAAGTGTTTTGGCACTTAAGATAACAGTTGATTATTAGTGCCACTTGATTGTTTGGCACTTCCAAATAATCTATACTAAGATTAAAACACACTTTTAAATTAACTTGCAAAGTAAACTAAGAGTTTAGCCAAAGGAAAAGTTTAGAGGACTTGTAGTAGGAAGGAAGTTCATCTTTGAACAGCATATAGTTGGTCCTTGAACAGTAAGGCTATCTTCCCATATTGCTCCTAGCAATATTTAGAGTATCTTTTAGTCTCCTCTAGCATGTGAATTTCCGTTGGCTTTATAGAGATATCTCTGCTTTAATCTTGCTTAGTTATCCTTTTCCAACTACCTGGACTGTATTTTCTGAACTTAACACTCAACAATTTTCAATATAGATGGAGAATCTTACTAAAAATGTAACTGCTTATGCAATTTGAGATTTTGATGGAATCTGACCATGCAGTTAACCCTTAGCTACTAAATTGATATCAGAATTCTTTACCACTTATCTGTGATGGTCCTAAACTCATAATACAGGCTGGCTTCAAGATTTTCCACTGAGTTCTAGGCCTCATTAGCTTCAATAACCTTCTCAGATATTATAAATTTGGAGAGCCAGTGAAAAGAGGGGGCAATAACTAGAATAAGAGCAATAGTTAACATTAATGCATGCTACCATGTATTTGTTATTATGGTAAACCTTGCACAGTATCTTAATTAAGCTCACAACACTCTTGTAACAAAAGTACTAGAAGTTATCATCATTTTGCGTAGGAGAGAGATGAGGCTTAGAGAGATGATTTTCCAAGGTTATATAGCCGATAAGAGCTGAGTAGGGATTTGATTCCAGAGCTGGTGTACCCAACCCCTATCTGACCCTGTTTCCTGAAAAGATGACTACTGCAAGAACAAGATGCTGACCTGTTTCCAGTGATGGAATGAACGACAACTACCTGTGCCTTTCTGGGCAAGCCACAGAATCTCTGGGGTTTAGTTCCTTCTTCTGTAAAATGAAGATGGTGGATTCTGCATTCTACAAGGCCAACTGTGTACTCTCAAGTTATATTATCCTAAAATATACTAGTTGTATAGTACTAGTAAAAAGAACTTTAAATGAGCTATGGGGAGTCCAAGATTTGCCACTAACTATTGTGATTTCAAGGGTTATTTCTAATATGTATGTCAGTGCTTTAGAAATATATTTGTGTAATATAGCACATAAAAATAAAGTACTATCCCAATCATCTTCAATAAAATATATAGCATTAAAATTATGGATTTGAGCAATTGTGATAAATTGGTTTCTCACTTTTTTTGCCCTTATTAAACATCTAGTCTGAGATATTTTAAGATAATCTTTATTTGTAGTAGGTTTAAACAAAGAGACACCTCCAAGTTTCCATTTATACACGAGAAGGGTAGAGAATGTCCAAAGACAACACAGAAAGAGGGAGGGAAAATGTGCCCATAAATACATTAGATAAGCTTTAGCAAAAAGCAGAAGTGGGGGGAAAAAATCTATATATACCCTGACTTTTTTGCAGTTTGACAAAGTTAATGATTAAAATCCCCTAGATTTTCCACTACTTTTTCCCCAGGTTGTCTATTTGCCTTGATTGATGATATTTTATCTCTTGTGGCCCAAGGATGACTGCCCTTCCTTCCATGTAGAGATTAATAATTGATTAGCTCACAGTCAGGAATCTTATTAGTAAAAGGGAATTGGTTACTTTTGGATGCCATTTTTTTTTTTAACTGGGTAACATACAGGAGACGGGTGTTACAGGACTTGCCGGCAGAAAAATGAAGAGGATCCTGGTTTTCCTGCTTGCTGTAGCATTTGTGCATGCTCTAGAGAGAGGTAAGACTTACAGTGCTGTGACCATTTACAAGAACTCTCAACTAGCCTAATTTTGTTACCATTTTAAAAATTATACACAAGGTGAAAAACAGAAGAATCAGTGCATATGTTGGGGAGAGAGGGAGGAATCAAAGGGGGGTTAATCTGAGCTCAAATGTCACATAGAGTGTTCATTTAGAATAGCCAAGAAGTCACGATAAGAATTCCATGAAAGAAAGAAAAACTATATAATTTGTCACTTTCCCTGTTTTCTTGATAAGCAAGATCTTAAAAAATGGTTCAAAATTAGAATTTTTTAATTTGTTAAAGGAGAGTGCAAATGGAGGCTATGATCCATCACTGAGCTTTTTCAGACTTCAAATATTCATTGCCAGTGAGAGTACAATATACCATATCAATGATGAAGTCAACAGATTTCTTTGATCTTCTTCAAGGAATCCTCTATATGTAATATTTGAAAACGCATTATAGTTTCTAAAATATCTCACATAAAAGAATTCATTAGCTAAGAAATATGACTATCAAGGTCTCTGAGCTATATTTTTCATTAAGTTCATTCATCACATGGTGTCTTCGTCTTTGAGCAATATACAACTTTGTAAGTTCCCAAGCTGTGAAATTCATAATCAGTTCCAATTTACTTTCTGGCTGATTCTTTAATGCTTATAAAAGGAATCTGCATTCATCCGGCTTCAAAAAATTAAAATTTTCATGTAGTGCTTCCAGTTAACGGCTTTACCCAAGTCATATTAATAACATTTAACCAGTGGAATAAAATGTGTGTATCCCAGGAATTAACAGTTATTAATTATGACAAGAATAACCTTACTCCTGACCTTATTTTTACATTTTTTTTAAAAAAACCTCATTTTTGTCATTAAATTATTTTAAATTTTGTCTTATTCATGTCCCTTACGAGACCTCTGAATAGCCCAGATCCCAAGGAACCCTGAAAGTTTACTCCTTCACCCATGGTTTCCCTGAGGCAGATCTGAACCTGAAAAGTCCTCCTGAAGTAGGTTCAGATCTGGATTTTCAAAACACAGAAAGTCCAGTAATGGTTATGTCCTGGGATTATATGTGGATGCCATAATGTGCCATTTTGAACTACTGACTCAATAAATGTACATTGGCTTCACTTCAAAGAATTACAGTGCTTTGGAGAATAACAGTATTCTGCAACCTCTATTTCAACATCCCTTAGTATTCACTCAGCCTCTGATGAAACAGATGCTAAAAACTTCAAGTAAGCTCCCTTGAAAGTCTGAACTTCACAATGAACTCGATTACCTATGTTCCATAGGTCAGATCATGACTCCTGAGACATAAAGTACAATTACCTACATAATAAATGTCCAATATTTGGGGACAGTAGTCCTGACCCATCAGTCCTCTGTTCTGTAATACCTGAGCAGAACCAAAATACCAAGTCAGTGTTTTACCTGGAAGCTAGGTGTGCTCACTCCTGGCAGGAAGTGTACAGATTGAAGGAGTTGAGAGGAACTTTGGATGCTGGAGGATTGGTTTGGGTTGCAGTTCTCTGCCTAGTTCTACAGAGCTGACCAATCACCCAAAGCATTTGTCTAGAACCTCTTTTCCAAGGTGTATTTCCTTCAAGACTCATTTTGGAAATATGTTTCTATGGACAAACATATTTAAGAAATAAGCCAGACATTAGTCTTTCTTGGTTGGTTCATAATCAATGTTTTTGTTGTCCTAAGAGTTCTGAGAAATCAAAACAAGATAATTTAACTTTATTCAAAACAATAAAGTTTCCCAAACGCATGGGCTCTTTCCTAAAATGCCTATATCCCATGGAAGCAGTCTTTGGAAAATCTCAGTTCTAAAGTGGATATAATATGAATGTTAGCTCCAGTCAGGCTCATCCTCTTCTATCAAATGGCATTGGGGATTCAGTTCACAAGCCCTTGGGTACATCTTGAGTGAGACGGGCTTACCAAATATGCCAAATCTAAATGATATTATAATATCCACTTTAGCTACCCTGTGAGAGGCAAGAAAGTTATGTTTGCCAATTGCCTCCACTTGGCTTCTTTACTCAAAACTGAAACGGGGGCTTCCCTGGTGGTGCAGTGGTTGAGAGTCCACCTGCCGATGCAGGGGACACGGGTTCTTGCCCCAGTCCGGGAAGATCCCACATGCCGCGGAGCGGCTGGACCCGTGAGCCATGGCCGCTGAGCCTGCGCGTCCGGAGCCTGTGCTCCGCAACGGGAGAGGCCCCAGCAGTGAGAGGCCCGCATACCGCAAAAAAAAAAAAAAAAAAAAAAAAAAAAAAAAAAAAAAAAAAAAAACCTGAAATGGATAAAGCACTAATCTAAATCATATCTTTCCCTCTTCCCAAGAAACAAGAAGGCTACACAGTTACTACACAATTGTTACACAATTACCAAAGAAATAATGCTACAGGAAGCAAAGCACTGCTGTTTATAAGAGCTATTGGCAAGAACATTTTCCTTTTGCTTTAAGCATTTCATTCTCAGCATAATTTTATTAAACATGGTATCAAACAGCAAGAAGAAAGTCAATTCCCCTTGAGGTGGGGGGGAAGCTGTATTTCTCCTTCTCCCGCTTACCTGTCGAAACAGCCCTAAGACAATATGTTTCATCCCAATCTTCCAAACCACCACTGAATCACTGTTTCTCTTTTCTACAAGTTGCCACCCCTTCATCAGGAGCCATGTGAAAAACAAAATTGCCCTCAGTTTAATTCAGGAACACAGCTGTACAGAATGCTAAAGAGAAGTAATTTAGAATAAGAAGATATTCTATTGATACTTTCCCAGATATGTCTGTATATGCTCTCTGCAAAATAAGCATAACTTTATGCTTATTTTAGTGCTTAGTCACCTCCTCAGGTGACTGAGGAGGCAACATAGGATTTGAGATCTACATGATGAAAAGAAGACAGCCATGCAAATATCTAGAAGTATATTTCAAGCTGACGAACTCTGGGGCAAATGTCCTGAGCTAGGAACAAATACGACCTGATCCAAGTTCACAAAGCACCCAGAGTAAAAGCATTAAAGAGGCTTAGCTGAGAAGTGAAAGGAGGAAAGGAGGAAGAGCTGAAGTCAAAGAGGTAGCTAACTTCATCATCAAAAGCAATGTTAGGGCTTCCCTGGTGGTGCAGTGGTTGAGGGTCCGCCCCCCTATGCAGGGGACACGGGTTCGTGCCCCGGTCCGGGAAGATCCCACATGCTGCAGAGCGGCTAGGCCCGTGAGCCATGGCCACCGAGCCTGCGCGTCCGGAGCCTGTGCTCCACAGCGGGAGAGGCCACAACAGTGAGAGGCCCGCGTACCGCAAAAACAAACAAACAAAAAGCAATGTTAACCTAATAGCAAAATTATGCTTCATTGCTATGAGGTGCAATGCCAGTATGAATTCACCATCATATATGGGGTATGGGGATGAGTAAGCATACTTTAACAGGTCACAAGGTTGATCTATACAGAAAGAAGATGAAGAAATCCTTAAAAGGAACTGATTACCCTCCCCCTAGTATCTATGGTCACTTAACTTCTTTATTCTGCCCACTGCTACCCTCCTCTCTATTTCCCCCCCAGTTCACTCTGTTTCAGCCACACTGGCCTCCACTAGCTCCCACTCTCTGTATTCTGCACCCCAGGGATCTGCCTTAGCACCTCACTCATCTTAGAACATGGATCCCCTCTGTCTGCTCCAAGTTCACATACAGAGAAGACTTCCCTGACCAATCTACCTCAAATAGCACCTACTACTCCATTTTTCTCTATTCCCTTACCCTGTTTTTGTTGTTTTATTTTGCTTTTATTTTTAGCACTCATCACCTTATTACCAGCTGTTCATTTGTTTATTGTAATGAAAGTAAGATGTAGAATGTAAGCTCCGTGAAATCAAGGACTTTTTGTTCCTTGCTGGAATTCTCAGTTTTAGAACACTACTTGCCATATATTATGTGTAGCAGTTTTTTGTGTGTAAAATCAGAAAACTAAGGTTATTAGAGTACCTACCTCATAAGGTAGTTTTGAGTCTTTAAGGAAAATTAAATATCAACTAGGACACATAATATATATCCTGGAAGGAGTAAACTTTAAGTCTTTTGTTATTTTCATTATAAGTTTTATATATAGTATTCACTGTGAAGCATTGGCACTAGATTATATCCATTGAATAAAATAGCTAATAGTTTATTTACAATATGTTAACATGTTTAAAATCTTTCAGATAGATTTATTTCATCCTTTCAACACCATGATGAGCTCAGTACTATTATCCCCATTTTATAAATGGGGAAAACTGAGGAAGAGAGGGGTTAAGTAACTTATCCAAAGTAACTGAGCTAGTTAAGTGTCAGGATCAGGATTTTACATCAATTCACTGGGTTTACAGTCACTCAAAATCACTGCTTTGCTGCCTCTCATGAGACACATACCTGAAATACTTTCACTAATCTTAGAATAAGTGTAAGAGAGAGCCAATCATTGACACCAGTTTAGGGGGAAGTAAGTGAAATTCATTCTGTCCACCACGGTCATCCACAGCTGATCCAAATCCCAGTTCATCCCTATTCCATGAAACTAGCTCTGTCTTCTAACTTCCTGTTTTCCTGGCACTATCGCCTCTAAATCATTTATGTTCAATCCTGTAGAGCACTGTTGGATTTTATTTTATACACTTTTGTTATCAGTATCCAATCATTTCTATATTCTATAAATTTCAGCCCTAAAATATGTCAGCCTTGTACCGAAACTCCTCAGTGGTCCTTTTGTCTGTCTCCTTTACCCCCTGCATAGATCTAGTTCTCAAAGCCTGGGAACACTGGCTCTTTTCTACTACATTTCCACTTTCTTATACTGTCCTTGTGCAGGCCCTTATTAACCTTCACCCAGCTATTGTAGTGGCTTCCCTAACAAAATCCCTACCTCCCATCCCTTCCCCAATCAATTCATATTAAAACACAATGCAAAACCTGACATAACCTGGTAAGTAGAGTCCAAAAATGAAATACATAAAAATTAGGATCACTGTTGGGAAGGTAAATGAAATGCTAGGGGTGAACATGTATAGCTGACTGGTGGGATTCTAGCTATCAGACTGTCTGATACAAACCCACCCCAATTCTGGTCTCTGTTTGGAGTCATGTGACGGTGGGTACAACCTCAGGCTTAAATAGTAATGTGTACGTTAGGAAGAATGAGCATCCTCCAAAAATGTTGACATTCTAATGCCTGGAACGGGCTAAGAGGTTAGCTCACATCACAAAGGGGAATTAAGGTTTCAGACAGAATAAAGCTTGCTAGTCAGCAGACCTTAAAGTAGAAAAACAATGCTGGATTATCTGAGTGAGGCCAAAGTAATCAAAAGAAGGGAGCAAAACAGAATCAGTCAGAGGATGATGTCACTAAAGAGAAAAGGCACAAAGAGACACAAAGTTGCCAGCTTTGAAGATGGAGGAAGGAGGCCTTGAGCCTAGAATGCTAGGCTACCTCTAGAAGTTGGAGTAGACAAGGAAGTGGATTCTCCCCTAGAGCATCCAGAAAGAACACAATCCTGCTGACACCTTGATTTTAGCCCAGTGAGACCTGTGTCGGTCTACCCAGTAGAAATGTAAAGCAGTAAGTTTAAGCCACTGCATTTGTGGTAATGTGTTACAGTAGCAATAGAAACCTAATACTGTACGTTTCTGGGTTCTGTGACAGGCTGGAACTTCCCCAAGGAAAGGATCATTGAGTGAAAACATCTCACTGTTGATAGACTATCATCTCATTGGTCAGATCCAGGGAGAACTGGCCAGGAGATAACTGGGGTACATGTTAACTCATTTCCATGCTTCCTGGGAGTTTTCTATTCTCTTCCATTTCCTTCTGACCAGAAAGTAATTTAGCCTACCATCTGAGAGAAGGACTGGAGCAAGCCACATGGGATCCTTATCACAAGGGCATATAGGTATCATCACTGGATTTTACTATAAGAAGAGGTGCTAACATTCATTGTGTTTTTACCACGTTAGGCAGGAGATGTGCTAGGCATTTTTACATAGACTAACATATTTCACAGAACAGCCTTAATAACAAGGTACTATTTTGCTTAGATCCCAAGATTACTCTTCCTTGAGTACAGCTCTGAGTTGGTCATTCCTCTCCATGAATGTATTTCAATAGATACCCCATTACCTTAAAAAATAAGTAAAACTTTGGTGATCAAGTTTTCTAGTATTTAATTCCACTGCTTCAGTTTTATTGGATTACTCATTCTCCAGATATGACTGGAGATTTTCTAACTTCTGATATTTCTTCATGTTCTCTCCACTTAAAATTCCTCTCCAAATTCACTTATTCCTGTTAAAATCCTGCCCATCATTCATGGTCCACTTCAAGTAATAGTTCCTTTCATGAGGTTTTCTAAAAGCTCTCTTCCATTCCATGGGTTCATATGCTTTGTTTCAATCTCTTCCATGGCAATGATCACTACTGCTGCTATTGGTGGTGTATTCTTATTCTTATCTCTAATATCAGACCTCAGTTCCTTAAGTATTGGTGGCTTTCAAGTTTCTTGTATGTGCTTTATCATGTTATTTATTCTTATATTGTTTTAAAAACTAAGCCCTGTAATGCATTCTAAGTTTCCAATTCAGGATACCAAAGACACCACCCTCACTCATGCCAAAGGTGGGAGAGGGAAACTTGCTCCCTTATCTTCACCTCTGCAAAAGCATTTGTTGATGACAGGGTGCTCAACTTGTGAAGGAAAAGCGAGGTGGAATGAGATGTGTGGAGGAAGAACGCCTCCTCTGGGACTTTGGTGAGGGTAGCACCTATATGGGCTACCACCCGTGTTGAAACCAAAGGCATCAAATTTGAGTGAGTCTATGAGGCCATCCTCTACGGCAATTTTAGTATTGGGGCAACTGACCCGTTGCCCCTATATCTTCTACTGATTTTGAATTTTCAACATCTGAAATGTTCCACTGATGGCATCCTAAGAGGTACAGTTAATTTCCTCTAGATAGTTAATCTATAGATGTCATGCAGAACTCTAGGTTTACTTTCTATTGACTTAAGCTCAAAACTGCACCCCTGCTTGCAAACATCAATATGAAACCAGATCAATGCTTTATTTAATAATGATTTAAAATGTCAACGGAAATGAGACCCAAAAAGCCTGAGAAATGAAATAAAAGTACTAATTTGAATACCATTTCTTCGTTGACAATGTTTCTAATGACATATCGGCAGTTTTCTTTAGTTCCAATAATCAGGGCAACTTCCTAAACCAGCCCAACAATATTTAATTTCTCAACTAAAACCACTACTCTGAATATGTAGCCCACCCAGTTTGAACGAATACTACAAACCATATTCTTTAAGTTAAAAAAAAAAAAAACGCACTAATACACTGACCTTTTCTGACATAGATGAGTCTGTCAGTGCAGAATGGAAATAAAAGTGTCAAAGGAATAAAATTTCAAAAATATAAACGCCCAACAGTTCTGAAAGCCCATGATTCTCCAGAATAGGAAAATAGCAACGTAAGACAGTTCCTAGAATCCTATATAAGCGTTTTTATTCAACACAACATATATAGGCTCCAACCATTGCTCCCGGTATACAAACAGCTTTTCTAGAGGACCAAACTCGTTTTAGAGAATGATTATAACAATAGTTAAAGCATTCAAAATACCCTTTTTAGTAAAGTTTGTACCATAACAATGAGTATCATATTGTCTATCCCCACTAGATTAAAAGTTCCATAAGGGCAAGGATGTGTCGATTTTGCTCTTTATTGTATATTCAATACTGAACCCAATGCCTGGCACAGAGTAAGTCTTCAAGACATGTCCGTTGCATGTATGAATGAGTATCGTCAGCTGTGTTGGGAGAGGAGAGATGCATGAAGCAGTAAAGATTTCCCGAAAGTAAACCAAATGTTTTCAAAAGTCCAGAGTTAGGCACAACTTACCAAAATGTTTCACAATACAGACAGAAAAGGGACATGCTATTGCAAAAAGCAACAATTCTGTTAACGACATTTGTAAACATTGAGTGTTTAGGGGTCACAATGTGAAAATGATTTCGCCAGTGTCACTAGGATTATGCCAATATTTACTAGTGCCGTATCAAAGTCCAGACTGCCCTCTTCATAACTACATGGCACATTAAAGAACAGAGTAAGTCATTTACAATTCATTTGATATAGGATTTAATTATATAAATGAAAGTGAGCTCAACTGGTGGGAAAACATTAAGCAATACTCCAGGGAATAGGGAATTGATTTAGAACAATCTCATGGCAAATTAAGTTCAGTATTTGTTACGTTTGGAAGATGAGAAAGTGATTAACATACTCGCTTAACCAGTTCAGCTCCAGGTCTTCTCTTTGAATAAATGAATAGATGAATTTTTTTTAATCAGAAATATTTCAAGTAATCCACCTGAAAAATACATGGTGCAATGGCTTCCTCTACAGGTTACTTTGCAGTTTTACCCTCATATTTTAATTCTGAATTTCTTCAACGCCTATTTGGGCTTTTTCCCTTGCTTCTGTTTTGCCCAAGACTGAATATTCCAGCAAAAATGGTTCCAAAACCATTTTAAGTCTTGTGTAGTTGATCTAGTTTCCCAGTTTTCTGTCATTGCATTCTAACTAAAGCAGTACATAACACCCATGGATTCCAGTGTGTTTCTGTGCAATCTCAGTTGTTTAAATAGCTTTAATTAAATCAGGAGATAAACTGTAGTTTCCACTTATACTATATGCACATGCACTCACGTTCTCAGCACACTGAATGAAACTCTACTTTCTTAATGAAGTGAGAAATCTGGAAAGTTAGAAACAAAATATATTTTTAAATGTTTAGAGGTGCCCCCCTCGAATGCAGGCTCTCATTTTGCATGGTGACAATAAAACAAAAGTGACCTCTGCAGTTTTATAGGGAGAGTTTATTAAGCAAAGTTATTTCCTTTGCATTAAGAACAAAGGAGTTCTTATTTGAGTATTTTTTGTGGCTTGAAACCATAAGCTTTGGGAGAAAAAAGATTCTGTATAATTTCTTACTGTTTCTAAAAGGGGTGATTTTGTAAGCTTTTAGAAGTGATCTCAAAGATCATGAGGATACGACTGTGTACTAAATTCAGGAATCTAATACATACCATTATTTAAACTCCATTTGAATATTTTAAGGACAAAACAAACTCACTTCAAAAAGCTGTTCAGGGCTTTCCTGGTGGCGCAGTGGTTGAGAGTCTGCCTGCCAATGCAGGGGACACGGGTTCGTGCCCCGGTCTGGGAAGATCCCACATGCCGCGGAGCGGCTGGATCCGTGAGCCATGGCCGCTGAGCCTGCGCTCCGCAACGGGAGAGGCCACAGCAGTGAGAGGCTCGCGTACCGCAAAAAAAAAAAAAAAAAAAAAAAAAAAAAGCTGTTCATTATTTCAGTTATTAATTAGCCACAGTTATAAAGTTCTCTCACACTGAACTAAAATCTACTGCCAGCCTTTTTCCCCAGTTCTACCCAGGAGCAATATAAAACTCCACTGACATCCTAATACTACATCTTCTCACTACAGGAAGACAGCTTTACCCTAAATTTTTTCCCTGTGCCCTAATCTTCAGTCCCACTGAATACCATTAATGATTAACAGAAAATTTCTGCCTTATTTTGACCTTCTGAAACTGTGACAATATCCAACCTTGTAAACAAGTCAATAAATTACAGAAAATGTACTAGATATGAAGGTTCTCAGTCAATAGAGTATAAAAAGCCACTATCAATCCTACTGTCTTGTCCTAGTTTCCAAGATAATGTGCGATTTGATCATGCAGGTTTATCCACCTTCTTTGTGATTTTGATGGTATTTGAGTTGGTCCCTTATTAGAAAATGCCACTTAAAAAGGTCTTTGTCCCTCAATTCTGACTTCTCACCTTAGTTATATGCATTGAACAGTCCACCTGAAAGACATAGGGTACAACAGCTTCCTCTACAGGCAATTTTCACTGAAATCAGGCATTTTTAAAATGAATTCTAACAAATCCCAAAGAGAATCTTTTTATTTTTTATATTTTTAATTTTTTTTGGCTGTGTTGGGTCTTCTTTGCTGCACGCAGACTTTCTCTAGTTGCAGGAGGCTACGCTTCATTGCGGTGTGCGGGTTTCTCACTGTGGTGGCTTCTCTTGCTGCGGAACACGGACTCTAGGCATGTGGGCTTCAGTAGTTGTGGCTCTTGGGCACTCTAGAGCGCAGGCTCAGTAGTTGTGGCGCACAGGCTTTGTTGCTCCATGGCATGTGGGATCTTCCTGGACCAGGGATTGAACCCATGTCCCCTGCACTGGCAGGTGGATTCTTAACCACTGCGCCACAAGGGAAGTCCCGAGAATCTTTTTTAAAAGGAAAAAAAAAAACCAAAACAAAATCTTCCCCAGCCAGTATCCAGCCACTACCACCTCCACTCCAAACCATAAAACAAGAATTTCTACATATAAGCAATATCATATGATATAAAATAAATGGCTAATAAAGACCTACTGTATAGCACAGGAAACTCTACTCAGTACTCTGTAATGGCCTATATGGGAAAAGAATCTTAAAAAGAGTGGATATACGTATAACAGAATCACTTTGCTGTACACCTGAAACACAATATTTTAAATCAACTATACTCCAATTAAAAGAAAAAGAATTCTTACTCTGCCTTATGTATATTCATTCATCCATGGAGCTGAGGCGAGCACATTTAGGGGGTAAAATGCATACCAGTAATTGCCATCATATCATCCAAGATGGATTTCCCAATATTTAAATCCAGGAGGATAAGTTACTAAATGTTAAAACCATTTAGAACAGGAACTGGGCCATTTCTATACTTGTTACATTTTTTTGGAAAGATATAGCATCAAAATGTTGGCAAATTTCCTAGACGTTCTTGCATAAATGATGAATCGGGGAAGAAAAACACTGGCTGCCTTCCACGCGTCCACCTATTGTATATGCAACAGGTGTGCTGAACAAGTGGGTCTCACCATCAATAAAGAACTCATCCCCTGTGCAAACTAGCTCTTCCCAACCACCCGAATGGACTTAAAAGTAGGTTCTATGATTTTTCTGATCACTCATATAAGGTCCTCTGGTCCTTTTGAACATCAAAATAACCACCTGTTAACAATCATGGGACTGTCTGGTTAAAGTCAAAAATTTGTAAATTCATTTAAAATTGAAGCTACTCCCCCAGATCAGGCATGTTTCAGTCCTATTGCCTTTAGTGGCAAAGGGAGGCATACACTTTCCTCTGCCTGTGCCTGTTCTCTTCTCCTTCCTGCTACTCTCTAGGCTGCTTTTAGTTCCTCCAGCGTTAACACAGGGAAAAGAAAAGCTAGTAGGAAAGGTAAGCAGCAGCAAACACTCATTCAAATGGGCAGCTTGGTGAGATAGTGGTGTTTTCTCTGGTTACAGGAGATGTTCAGAGTTGATATTTTCTCTTCATGGGTTCTTTGGAGATCTCTTTCCCCATCATCCCTGGGGATCTCTCCATCCAGCTGGCACCTTAAGACCTCCCTTTGATTTTCAAGTTATCTGCATCTGCACAGAGGCGTCCTACTTTTGGTAGCCTGCTGCCTTCTAGATAAATGTCTCCCTACCTTAAAAAAAAAAAAAAAAAAGATAGGATGATTCCAGGACAGTTTGTTCTCCTGCTCGATCTATATCAGGTACACAGGCCACAGCAGAACTTCCCACTCACAACCCTCTCCTTTGTTGCCTCAGACCACTTAACCAGCCTTTCTAACCTCATAGATTTCTCCAGTCTGAATCAGACACCTGTCCATTGTACCCCACCTTCCAAGGGTCACCTATCAAGGTCTGAGTGTTTTCTTTGAAGCCCTCCTTACTATGCTTGAAGTAAGGAGATGCACTCTCACACCACTCTCCCAAACCCACCACATTGACAACTTTCTCCAAAACTTATTTTGCCTAATTTCCATCTTTTTCCTCAGCTGAATTCCTAAGCTTCCTTTAGAGAGTCTGGAGGTGGGTAATGAAGCAAGGGAGGCAACACCAGTGCTCACACCCCCCTTTTAATGGCCTGCATTACTTGGCCTAGCTCTTCACTTCGGAAGGTAGATATATTCTCCATTTATTTTTTGTTCCTTGTTCTTTTGAGGCCTTGGGTGAAACTGAGGCAAAGAAAGGAAGGAGGAATAAAAAGCTTTATTTATTTGAGCATTATTATAAAGATGGGACCTAAGAATGATTGCTATATCAGTAGGTTCTGACTCACTAGTTGGCATACATATTTTGACTTACGTGCTTTCAGTATTAGTTCATTCTTTTTTTAAATTTATTGAAATATAGTTGACATACAATATTATGTTAGTTTCAGGTGTAGTACATAGTGATTTGACATTTGCATACATTATGAAATGATCACCACAGTAAGTCTAATAATCGTCTGTCCCCAAAGTTATGAAATATTATTGACCATATTCCTTATGCTGTATATTACATCCTCATGGCTTATTTTATAACCGAAGGCCTCTATCTCTTAATCTCTTTCACCAATTTTACCCACACCCCCAGTACCAGCAAGGAACCACCAATTTGTATCTGAGTTTGTTTTCATTTTGTTTATTTTTAATTTTTTTTGATATAGACCATATTTTTTTAATTTTTAAATTGTATTTACTTTTTATACAGCAGGTTCTTATTAGTTGTCTATTTCATAAATATTAGGGTACACATGTCAATCCCAATCTCCCAATTCATCACACCACCACCCCCTACACTTTCCCCCCTTGGTGTCCATACGTTTTTTCTCTACATCTGTGTCTCTATTTCTGCCCTGCAAACCGGTTCATCTGTACCATTTTTCTAGGTTCCACATATATGTGTTAATATACAATACTTGTTTTTCTCTTTCTGACTTACTTCACTCTGTATGACAGACTCTAGGTCCATCCACATCTCTACAAATAACTCAATTTCTTTTCTTTTTATGGCTGAGTAATATTCCATTGTATATATGTACCACAACTTCTTTATCCATTCATCTCTCGATGGGCACTTAGGTTGCTTCCCAACCTGGCTATTGTAAATACTGCCGCAATGAACATTGGTGTGCATGTGTCTTTTTGAATTATGGTTTTCTCAGCGTATATGCCCATTAGTGGGATTGCTGGGTCATACGGTAATTCTATTTTTAGTTTTTTAAGGAAACTCCACACTGTTCTCTATAGTGGCTGTACCAATTTACATTCCCACCAACAGTGCAAGAGTGTTCTCTTTTCTCCACACCCTCTCCAGCATTTGTTTGTACATTTTCTGATGATGCCCATTCTAACTGTTGTGAGATGATACCTCATTGTAGTTTTGATTTGCATTTCTCTGATAGTGATGTTGAGCAGCTTTTCATGTGCTTCTTGGCCATCTGTATGTCTTCTTCGGAGAAATGTCTATTTAGGTCTTCTGCCCATTTTTGGATCAGGTTGTTTGTTTTTTAATATTGAGCTGCGTAAGCTGTTTATATATTGTGGAGATTAAACCTTTGTCTGTTGATTCATTTGCAAATATTTTCTCCCATTCAGAGGGTTGTCTTCTCGCCTTGTTTATGGTTTCCTCCGCTGTGCAAAAGCTTTTAAGTTTCATTAGGTCCCATTTGTTTATTTTTGTTTTTATTTCCATTACTCTAGGAGGTGGGTCAAAAAAGATCTTGCTGTGATTTATGTCAAAGAGAGTTCTTCCTATGTTTCCAAGAGTTTTACAGTGTCCGATCTTACATTTAGGTCTCTAATCCATTTTGAGCTTATTTTTGGGTATGGTGTTAGGGAGTGTTCTAATTTCATTCTTTTACATGTAGCTGTCCAGTTTTGCCAGCATCACTTATTGAAGAGACTGTCTTTTCTCCATTGTATATCCTTGCCTCCTTTGTCATAGATTAGTTGACCATAGGTGTGTGGGTTTATCTCTGGGCTTTCTATCCTGTTCCACTGATCTATATTTCTGTTTTTGTGCCAGTACCATACTGTCCTGATTACTGTAGATTTGTAGCATAGTCTGAAGTTAGGGAGTCTGATTCCTCCAGCTCCATTTTTTTCCTGCAAGACTGCTTTGGCTATTTGGGGTCTTTTGTGTCTCCATACAAATTTTAAGATTTTTTTTGTTCTAGTTCTGTAAAAATTGCCATTGGTAATTTGATAGGGATTGCATTGAATCTGTAGATTGCTTTGGTTAGTACAGTCATTTTCATAATGTTGATTCTTCCAATCCAAGAACATGGTATATCTCTCCATCTGTTGGTATCATCTTTAATTTCTTTCATTAGTGTCTTATAGTTTTCTGCATACAGGTCTTTAGTCTCCTTAGGTAGGTTTATTCCTAGGTATTTTATTCTTTTTGTTGCAATGGTGAATGGGATTGTTTCCTTAATTTCTTTTTCTTTCATTATTAGTGTATAAGAATGCAAGAGATTTCTGTGCATTAATTTTGTATCCTGCAACTTTACCAAATTCATTGATTAGCTCTAGTAGTTTTCTGGTAGCATCTTTAGGATGCTCTATGTATAGTATCAGGTCATCTGTAAACAGTGACAATTTTACTTCCTCTTTTCCATTTTGTATTCCTTTTATTTCTTTTCCTTTTCTGATTGCTGTGGCTAGGACTTCCAAAACTTTGTTGAATAATAGTGGTGAGAGTGAACATCCTTGTCTTGTTCCTGATCTTAGAGGAAATGTTTTCAGTTTTTCACCATTGAGAATGTTTGCTGTGGGTTTCTCATATATGGCCTTTATTATGTTGAGGTAGGTTCCTTCTATGCCCACTTTCTGGAGAGTTATCATAAATGGGTGTTGAATTTTGTCAAAAGCTTTTTCTGCATCTATTGAGATGATCATATGGTTTTCCTTCAATTTGTTAATGTGGTGTATCACATAGATTGACTTGTGTATATTGAATCCTTGGATCCTTGGGATAAATCCCACTTGATCATGGTGTATGATCCTTTTAATGTGTTGGTGGATTCTGTTTGCTAGTATTTTGTTGAGGATTTTTGTATTTATATTCATCAGTGATATTGGTCTATAATTTTCTTTTTTTGTAGTATCTTTGTCTGGTTTTGGTATCAGGGTGATGGTGGCCTCATAGATTGAGGGAGTGTTCCTCCCTCTGCTATATTTTGGAAGAGTTTGAGAAGGATAGGTGTTAGCTCTTCTCCAAATGTTTGATAGAATTCACCTGTGAAGCCATCTGGTCCTGGACTTTTGTTTGTAGGAAGATTTTTTTTTTTTTTTTTTTTCAGTACATGGGCGTCTCTCTGTTGTGGCCTCTCCCATTGCAAAGCACAGGCTCTGGACGTGCAGGCTCAGCGGCCATGGCTCATGGGCCCAGCCACTCTGTGGCATGTGGGATCTTCCCGGACCGGGGCACGAACCCGTGTCCCCTGCATCGGCAGGCGGACTCTCAACCACTGCGCCACCAGGGAAGTCCGGAGGATTTTTAGTCACAGTTTCAATTTCATTACTTGTGATTGGTCTGTTCATATTTTCTATTTCTTCCTGGTTCAGTATTGGAAGTTTATACCTTTATAAGAATTTGTCCATTTCTTCCAGGTTGTCCATTTTATTGGCATAGAGTTGCATTTAGCAGTCTCTTACGATGCTTTGTATTTCTGCGGTATCCATTGTTACTTCTCCTTTTCATTTCTAACGTTATTGATTTGAGTCTTCTCCCTATTTTCCTTGATGAGTCTGGCTAAAGGTTTATCAATTTTGTTTACCTTCAAAGGATCAGCTTTTAGTTTTATTGATCTTTGCTACTGTTTTCTTTGTTTCTATTTCATTTATTTCTGCTCTGATGTTTTATTTCTTTCCTTCTGCTAATTTTGGGTTTTGTTTATTCTTCTTTCTCTAGTTCCTTGAGGTGTAACGTTAGATAGTTTGAGATTTTTCTTGTTTCTTGAGGTAGGCTTGTATTGCTATAAACTTCCCTCTTAGAACTGCTTTTGCTGCATTCCAAGGGTTTTGGATTGTTGTGTTTTCATTGTACTTTGTCTCTAGGTATTTTTTGACTTCCTCTTTGATTTCTTCGGGACCTCTTGGTTATTTAGTAACGTATTGTTTAGCCTCCATGTATTTGTGTTTTTTATGTTTTTTTCCCTGTAGTTGATTTCTAATCTCATAGCATTGTGGTCAGAAAAGATGCTTGATATGATATCAATTTTCTTAAACTTACTAAGGCTTGATTTGTGACCCAAGAAGTGATCCTGGAGAATGTTCCATGTGCACTTGAAAACTGTAATCTGTTTTTGGATGGAATGTCCTATAAATATCAATTAACTCTATCCAGTCTATTGTGTCATTTAAAGCTTGTGTTTCCTTATTAATTTTCTGTCTGGATGATTTGTCCATTGTGGTGAGGTGTTAAAAGTCCCCCACTAATACTGTGTTACTGTCAGTTTCCTTTTATAGCTGTTAGCAGTTGCCTTATGTATTGAGGTGCTCCTATGTTGGGTGCATATATATTTATAATTCTTATATCTTCTTGGATTGATCCATTGATCATTATGTAGTGTCCTTCCTTGTCTCTTGTAATAGTCTTTATTTTAAAGCCTATTTTATCTGATATGAGTATTGCTACTCCAGCTTTCTTTTGATTTCCACTTGCATGGAATATCTTTTTCCATCCCCTCACTTTTAGTCTGTATGTGTCCCTAGGTCTGAAGTGGGTCTCTTGTAGACAGCACCTATATGGGTCTTGTTTTTGTATCCATTCAGCAAGCCTGTGTTTTTTGGTTGGAGCATTTAATCCTTTCACATTTAAGGTAATTATCAATATGTATGTTCCTATTACCCTTTTCTTAATTGTTATGGGTTTGTTTTTGTAGGTCCTTTTCTTCTCTTGTGTTTCCCACTTAGAGAAGTTCCTTTAGCATTCGTTGTAGTGCTGGTTTGGTGGTGTTGAATTCTCTTAACTTTTGCTTGTGTGTAAAACTTTTGATTTCTCTGTCAAATTTGAATGAGATCCTTGCTGGATATTACATCCAGCAAGGTTGTATCTTCTTCCCTTTCATCACTTTAAACATACCATGCCACTCCCTTCTGGCTTGTAGATTTTCTGCTGAGTAATCAGCTGTTAACCTTATGGGAGTTCCCTTGTATGTTGTCACATTTCCCTTGTTGCTTTCAATAATTTTTATTCATTTGATTACTATGTGTCTCGGCATGTTTCTCCTTGGGTTTATCCTGCCTGGGACTCTCTGCACTACCTGGACTTGGGTGGCTATTTCCTTTCCCATGTTAGGGAAGTTTTCAACCATAATCTCTTCAGATATTTTCTCGGGTCCTTTCTCTCTCTCTTCTCCTTCTGGGACCCCTATAATGTTAATGTTGGTGCATTTAATGTTGTCCCAGAGGTCTGTGAGACTGTCCTCAATTTTTTTCATTCTTTTTTCTTTATTCTGCTCTGCAGTAATTATTTCCACTATTTTATCTTCCAGGTCACTTATCCATTCTTCTGCCTCAGTTATTCTGCTATTGATTCCTTCTAGTGTATTTTCCATTTCAGTTATTGTTCATCTCTGTTTGTTCTCTAATTCTTCTAGGTGTTTGTTCCTTAATTCTTCTAGGTCTTTGTTAAACATTTCTTGCATCTTCTCAATCTTTGCCTCCATTCTTTTTCCGAGGTCCTGGATCATCTTCACTGTCATTATTCTGAATTCTTTTTCTGGAAGGTTGCCTATCTCCACTTCATTTAGTTGTTTTTTCTGGGGTTTTATCTTGTTCCTTCATCTGGTACAAAGTCTTCTGCCTTTCATTTTGTCTATCTTTCTGTGAATGTGGTTTTCCTTCCACAGGCTGCAGAATTGTAGTTCTTCTTGCTTCTGTTGTCTGCCCTCTATAGTTAATCCTTTTTCTTATTTTATTTCTTTAATTTTCATTAAAGTTTATAGCATGCCATCAAATTTTGATCCATTGTGATAAAACAGAAAGGCACCAAAAAGTGTAATTGCATATAGGTATTGAGAAAAATGCTACTTTCACCATTGATGAGTCATGTGGAAGATCCCTTTGTATATATACATTTAATGCAACATTCATTTAAAAGGAAAAAGATACTTTTTTAATATATATTTCTGGTTCCTAGGTCGAGATTATGAGAAAGATAAAGTCTGCAAGGAACTCGCCAGCCTGGGAAAAGATGACTTCACATCTTTGTAAGTATGAGGTACTCGCTCACTCTCCTAGTTACCTGACCTTGAATGAAGCTAAGTGTGAGGTATTTTCAGTTCTGTGTCAGGGACTGAACTGATCTCCATTAAGATTAAGAGGATAGAGCCCCAGGGTCAAAGTGGGCAGAGATGTCAGGCAAATGGAGGACATCCAAAGATTCCAGCTGAACTATTGTTAATATGGTCTAAGAATTTATTACAAGTATACTAATGAGTTGAGAAAACAAGTAAGCATAGTTTTCTAAGGTGAATTAAAAGGCAAATAGTACACGCTATGACGCTGCCAAACAAAGGCAGCAAGGTAAAGGAAAGGTTCATTTGGGGAGGCTTGAGAGAGGAAAGAACATGAGGCTGGTTTGATGGAACTCCCAAACTCAAGTTCTACTGTTACAAGATGCGTCTTTGTTCCAGATAAACTTATTTTTAAAGCCAATGTCATATTTTCACTAGTCAAGAACATGGGTGCAATATTCCACTAAAAAATTGAATAGATTTCATATTAAAATATGTGCAAATGTGAAAACTTTAAAAAATTCTGCATACATTGACTTCCATTTCTCCTCAGGTCAATGGTCCTATACAGCAGAAAATTTCCCAGTGCTACCTTTGAACAGATCAGTCATCTTGTGAATGAAGTTGTCTCCTTGACAGAAGCCTGCTGTGCTGAGGGGGCCGACCCTGACTGTTATGACAACAGGGTAGGATTGTGTGGTTGGCCATGTCTATGCTGGCCCAGGCCTTTACATCGTATCTTGGGGAAATTTTAGACAGCAACCCCCCTACTCCAAGTTTGAGGGAGATACGAAGTCTATTATCCTAGAGTCCAAATTTATTCTGGTATAGTGAACCAATTCTGCCCATTAGTCCTACAAGCTTCAAATGAGAAAACTGGGGTATGTATTATTAATTCATGGACCTCTTGAAATAATTCGAATATATTCTGTGTATCTTAGAAGCCTACCAATACCCATACCTGTATCATGCCAAGACTGGTACCAAGTGCCCTGGAAAAACTTAGTGTTGGTTTCAAGTTATTTGGGGGTTCAAAAATTGCCCTGTATATACACACACAGTTCTGCATTTTCTACCTTAGATATACATGCAGAAATTAAAAATGCTGAAATGACAGTTTTCAAAATATAGACAACAGCTGAAAAATGTGAAACTACAGGTGTTTCTAGCAATTTACTGATACTGTCATCCGGAAGAATAAAAATGACATTTAGCTGCATCTTGATAAAGGCCTCTACAGACAAATGTCTCACTGCTCAAGACTTCAACAGTTAGCCAACAGACACAATGCTCCAAAGATCTAATTAAAATATATTCTATGACTCTTACCTATTAATTTCTTTACCTGGACCTTATCTACATTCTAAGAACGTTATCGTTTTCTCCCACCAACAACTCCACAAATAATATGTCATTTCAACACAACCTTCTGCATTATCTTAAAATAAACAAGCAAACTACCAACTACAATCAAAAAAACAGAACACATTTTTATTTCCATTGTGTTTTACATATTTGCTAACCCATCCCTCGACCAGAAATGTTTGGTCATAACCCATCCAAGACTGTTAGAGACAGATCATAAGAACAGAGATAGCATTGACATTTTTTGGATAACACCATTTTCCTGCTTTACAAAGCAATTTTTTTTTCTACAAATATGTTACTTTCTTTGTAAACTTTGTTTTTTTATTGGAAAGGAGGTAATAAAAAAGGAAAAATAGGAAAGTTGCCAGGGAAAGAAATGGGAAAAGATTCACTGTTTACTTTTGGTTTACATAAATGATTCATCATGTTGCTTTGCTTTCCTTCATCGATAGGAAAGATCTTTAGAAGTTTTATCTTCAAAAGATATCTTATAAAATAACTGTAAAGATGTCAAAATCATTTTCCCATGTAAATCCCCAATTTTTTCCATGGACTTATTTCTATTTCCATGGGACTATTTCTATTCCACATTTTTATTCCAGGTATCAAATTCTTTCCAAAAAGAACATTTTGTTGCTACAACTGCTTTGCTGGTACTCTTACCATGGGCTTAGTCCGCCCACACGTATCTATGCACCACTGTTGAGGCAGTAAATTAAGTTGTACCAGTGCTTCAACCCATGATGCATAGGAGAATAAACTTTGGGACTTTGGGGAAAAAACAGGCCCTCAGGCCTCATCTTTGACCTACTGATCAGAATTTCTGTGTTATGCAGCCCAGGTATTTCTTTTTTTCTTTTTTGGCATTTCTTATTTTTATACACTGATGCAAAAGCAGGCTAAAGAACCATTGAGTAGGAGAATGCAAATCAATGTTGAAGACGAAAGCAGTCAAGGATTAAGAGCCTGTTCATTTAACAAAGGGAGGAGAGGAGGGAAGAGGGAGGTCCCCATTCTTAACGGTATTTAGAACAGAATACAGATGGGAGATCACATCAGAATCAATGGAGCTTTTTCAAATGACCTCCCTCATCCTTAGAGATGTTAATATCCCTGTGGATAAACACTGTACTAGAGGATCAAACCTCTAACAGCTGCAATCATATACAGTTAACTTGTTAATGAAGGTTCTCTTTTGGTCCTACTCTGAGTCTTAACATAAGACCCTGTACTAGCCTGTAACTAGAATAATGCAGCTTGTCATGGCCAGTTTGTTACTAAGGAGAATTTTAAAATTTAAGACTAAGATGTTATACTAAATGGAGAACTATAAGCCTGGAAACTTGCACATATGTGAGTTTACTTTTCTTTTCTCATTCTAGACTTCAGCATTGTCTGCTAAGTCCTGTGAAAGTGACTCTCCATTCCCAGTGCACCCAGGAACTCCCGAGTGCTGCACCAAAGAGGGCCTTGAAAAGAAACTCTGTATGGCTGCCCTGAAGCACCAGCCACAAGAATTTCCTACCTATGTAGAGCCAACAAATGATGAGATCTGTGAGGCATTCAGGAAAGATCCCAAGGGGTTTGCTGATCAGTAAGCTGCTTTCATCATATGTAAAACTTCAGGGCATAAAATAACATACATGTCTAATCTAACCCACTATTCTATATAAACACCTCTTATACCGCAACCCGGACAATTACCAATAACGAAAACTTGACTGTCACCCACAACATCCCATCTCTGTCAGTGCCTATTACAAATAGCTTTCTCAGATGGAGATGAAGTCAACTTTCCCAAACGTCCACCCTCTCTCATCCTAGTTCTAGTATCTGAAGCAGACTCACTTGGATCCCCTGTCCACATGACACGTTCAAATATTTGACAGCAGCTGTTGTGATTCCTCTTATGTTAGGGATCCTTGCACACTCCATCTGATAGAATTTTATTGCTGTGCACAAGTATTTAATTTCCAGTAGAGCATAAGAAATAAACAGTTTTTCATTCTTACAGTACATTCCCAGAAACACTTGTGAACATGACACTTGTTGTACCACATTAGTGGACATTATTACTTTTACCTTCTTAACATTCATGAAGAGCCGATTATATATTGATTCTTTACTCTCAGAAGATCATAAAGTTGTAAAAAAAATTATGATAATAGAGAAATATATATATACACACACAGAAGTCAAAAGCAACATCATTCAAACTGGCTTTAGAAGTATGAAATCAAGGTCGTCATTTCATAAAAGTTGGTTGGCTTGCCCATCCCTGTGAATTCAGGGAGGATTTTGCCTAAGATCTCAGTCTCTTTAGACACTTAGTGGCTTATGCTCACAAAAATTAAAATAATTTCAACAAACAAGCCTATACACAGCAATTGTCTAGAATAAACAGATAATGAAAGATAATTCCATTACCTTCATTTCAATTTTTTCCACCAACGTTAATAAGCAGCTACCATAGGCCATGCATATGGCAGATGCTAAAGGAATAAAGGGACAAATGACCCCTCCCAAGTAATCTACATGGAAATTTAGAAACGATTTTTTAAATGAAGATATTGATTAAAAGTGACTAGTATTATCACCCTTTCTCTAAATCCCTAGTGCTTTTTAGATATTATAACTATCAACTAACATGCACCCTTTTTCCATCAAAATATTTCTGAAAAAGACTGTTTCCCACAAATGTTTTGACCAATCCTATTTTTCCCCCCACAGATTTATGTATGAATATTCCATTAATTATGGACAAGCTCCTTTGACACTATTAGTCAGTTACACCAAGAGTTCTCTCTCCATGGTAGGGTTGTGCTGTACCTCACCAAACCCAACAGTATGCTTTTTGAAAGAGGTAAGTGTCATTTTGTTACATAGTTATGTTCTTTTTTCTTCTGCTTCTATTAATGCCGTTCCTTTCAAATAATGTTAGCAAGATTCCGATTCTGGAATCCGTAAACGTTTTTAAAATGTCTCTTTCGTATTTTGTTAATTGGAAAAAACACACAATCACCTCTGGGGAAAAAGTTCCGTTGGTCAGAATTCAGTTTTCTAGTCATCAAAAGGAGTCCAAATGGTCTCTTTTTGGCCATTCCTGCACACTGCTTTCAATGGATCCTGACCATCTAATGACATTCTCTCATTTATTTTCTAGAGACTTCAGCTTAAACATTTATCACTTCTCACCACAATGTCAAATAGAATCTGTTCACAATACTCTGCTTATGGGAAGGAGAAATCAAGGCTCAGGTAAAGATTTAGCACCATCAGCATGTATAGCTGTTTGTTTCTGCCCTATTGATCCATAATATTAGGATTCTCTAAGAAAATGTTTGTAATAGAAGATACAGACCATAGTGTTATGCTCCAATAATCCTCAAGTAGGGCCCAGTTATTTTTTCTTTTCTCCACACAAAATATGAATAAGGAACAAAACTTTTCTAAAACATAATTTGATTTTAATCAACCTTTTCCATATGCTCATATGGGAAGACTGGTAGACCACTAGAAATTATCTCCTCAGTATTCATATTAGCATGTATTACAAACACATGAGCAAAAACAATCGTTTTTATTCATCACGTGTTACTTGCTTTGCCTATGTTTTCCTTGGGAAAAAACTTCCTGAATTCTTGTTATATGAAGCTTTGTGCTCTATAGTGTACATCTCTTAAGCTTCATGAATTTATTCTAATTACTTACTTTGTTTATAAGCTTCACTTTGATTTTTGTATGGTTAATTTCACAATTTTGACAGTTTCTATGTTTACACTTCCCTCAACTTCTCAGACATCTAGATTTGTCAGCTTTATATCTTCAGTATTTAGAGTCTCTTTAATTCCTTTTACTCTGATCCACAAGTGTTTTCCTCTAATGGTAATGAAAGAATTCATGCTGGGACCAGATCTTAATGTTCCCCCAAAGGGCATAGAAACTACTTTCATGAGTCCTTTAAAAAATAGTCTTCCATTAGAACTACTGAAATACTAAATGGCATCTTCTCTAAAACTTCCCTTTAGTTTTCCTTGCATTTAGAGTATTTGGCATGCAGAGCATAGGAATTCATAGTATAAAACCCCCTATAACAATATACATATATGTCTTAATCATAAATTTATACTTGCATTAGTGTCTAGGAATTTACTCCAAGGAACTATCACTGAGTGTGGACAAAGAGTTAGCTAAAAACATTGCTGCCACATTTTTTTTAAATATGAAAAACTTAGATATTTCCTAATAGAGCACATTTAAATCAATCATGATATATCCATTTATGAGAGAATGCCATACAGTTTGTTATAATTATATTTTAAAAGAATATTTAATGAAAACAAAGTATTGCTAAAAGAAATCAAAACTACAAATAGACATTTCATGCTTATGGATTGGAAGAATTAATGTTGTAAAAATATCCATACTATCAAAGCAATCTACAGATTCAATGTAATCTCTATCAATATCCCAATGGTTTTTTTTTTTTTTTTTGCTGAAACAGAAAAAAAATCACCCTAAAATTCATATGGAATATCAAGGGACTCCTTATAGCCAAAACAATCTGGAAAAAGAACAACAAAGTTGGAGGTCTCACACTTTGATTTCAAAACATATTACAAAGCAACAGTAATAAAGACACTGCGGTATGGGCATAACAAGATGCAGAGAGACCAGTGGAAAAGAATAGAGCGCTCATATAGAAACCCTAATATATATGGCCAAATGATTTTCCACAAGGGTGCCAAAACTACATGATTGAGAAAAAAGTCTCTTCGACAAATGGTGTGGAAAAATTGGATTTGCACTTGCAAAAAAATGAAGTTGAACCCTTACCTTACACCATATATTAAAATGAATTCAAAATGGATTAAAGATCTAAATCTATAAAACTCCTAGAAGAAAACATAGGGAATAAACTTCAGGACATTGGATTTGGCAATTTCTTGGAAATAACAAAGCATAGGTCACAGCAAAAATAGATATACAGGACTAAATCAAGCTTAAACTACTGCACTTTAAAGGAAAAAACCAAGTGAAAAGGCAATCTATGGGATGGAAGAAAATATTTGCAAGTCATCTGTCTAATAAGGGTTTAATATCTAGAATGTGTAAGGAACTTCTACAGCTCAACAAAAAATAACTTGATTAAAAATAATTGAATAGATGATTCAACAAGAGATATGTAAGTGGAAAGATATTCAACATCACTAATCATAAGAGAAATACAAATCAAAGCCACAATGAGATATCATCTCACACCTGTTAGGATGGCCACTACCAAAAGAACAGAAAATGAGTGTTGGCAAGGATATGGGGAAATTGGAATCCTTGTGCACTGCTGATGGGAATGCAAAATGGTACAGCCATTGTGAAAGATAGTATGAAGGTTTCTCAAAAATTTAAAAATAGAGTCACCATATGATCCAGCAATCTCACTTCTGCATATATGTCCAGGGAAATTCAAAGCAGAACCTCAAGGAGATATTTGCACACCCATGTTAACTGCAGCATTATTCACAATAGTCAAGAGGTAGAAGCAACCCAAATGTCCACTGACAGATGAATGGATAATGTGTGATACATACATACAATACATACCTATATTACATATTATACAGTCTTAAATTCCTGTCACATGCTACAACATGGATGAACATTGAGGACATTAGGCTAAGCAAAATAAGCAGTCACAAAAGGACAAATACTGTATGATTTCACTCATATAGAATATCTAAAGTAATAAAAGTCATAGAAAAAGAAAGCAAAAATGTAGAAGCTTACCAAAGGCTGAGGGTGGATCAGTGGGGAGGGGGCAGTATTTATGGGTTTCGAGTTTTAATTTTGCAAGATAAATTTCTAGAGATCTGTCATATAAAAGTAAATATACTTAACATTACTGAACTATACACTTAAAAATGGTTAAGATGGCCAATTTTATATGTTTTTTGCCGCAATTTAAAAAGAATGATATAGAACCTATTCCTGATATATTAAGTGAAAAAGGAAAATAGGTGAATGGTATAGCAGAGCATAATCGCTTATAAAATACCTTGTAAGCCTTATAAAATACTTCAGGGTAATACACCAAAACATCAACATTTATTAACTCTGTGGTCTAGGGCTATAGGTCTTCATTATTTCTTTTATCTGTAGTTTCTAAATGAACTTATGAAAATTTTTAAACACAATGAGGGGTCACAAAAACACAACGCTGGCCTTATGAATAGACATTAGTGCTTTCTTTATTGCCATTTTAGATCTAACTTTTTTTTATCACAACTATTTTTTTAACATCTTTATTGGAGTATAATTGCTTTACAATGTTGTGTTAGTTTCTGCTGTATAACAAAGTGAATCAGCTATACGTTAGATCTAACATTTTAAAGGCATGCTTCAACTGTGTAGATCTGGCCAGAAGAGAAGCTCTGTATCAGTACTGAAAATATGAAAAGATTCATTGGGGATGACTGAATTCTGAATAGTGACTTCTGCACAAAGAATCCATCACATAGCAGTTGTGCTCTATGCAGCCATTGAGGAATTAAAATTATGCTATTACTCCTCCCGACTCTGTGTTCATAATGAAACCAAAAAAAAAACTGGGAATATGGGTAAACTACTAATTCATTTTTAACTGTTTAGCCATCTCATAAAATTTGCCCAAAAAGTGCCTACTGCAAATCTGGAGGATGTTTTGCCACTGGCTGAAGGTGTTACCACAATCCTCTCCAAGTGCTGTGAGTCTGCCTCTGAGGACTGCATGGCTAAGGAGGTAAGACAATCATCATCATCATGAGCCACATACTGAGTGGCAGACTTTCTCCTAAGCTGCTTTTTATATGCATCATCTCAATGAATCCTCATATGTATCCTATGAAATTTAAATATATTGTTAACTCAGTTTTACAGATGAGGAAACAGAAGATTAGCAAGGATTAATAATTTGAAGTCATACAACTAGCAAGTGGCAAAGTCCACACACAAGGACAAGATTCTGATTCCCAACACCTTACTCTACCTACAGAGCCCAATGCAGATCTACTAGTCGTATATAGTTAAGTTTAAATTAAACAAGTTTAAACTTCAACTTTGGTAACACTAGCCACTTTTCAAATGCTCAGTATTGCACAGTACAGATAGAAATTATTTATTTCATCATTCATCATCTGTTCTATTAGACAACACTACAACCATTATTTAAAGTGTCTAATGTTTTTGTTATGTCTATTAAAATTTGATAGTCATCCAAATTTCTCACCTTCCATTTATATAATCCTTTCAAGTAGATACAAATTTGAACTGTTACTTAAATAAAAGTCACTACGTGTCTGTGGACCTCTTTAGAGATAGATACTTTGTTACCTGGCCTTTTTTCATTAAGGATACCTGTCTATGTCCATAGATACCTGTCTATGTCCATAGATGTTTTTCTATAACCTGACTTATAATGGCTAAGTGGGACTCTATGTATGTATTGCATATGCTGCATTAATCTACCTAGATATGCCATCTTTTTATTTAACCAGTCCCCTTTTATTGGATTTAGGTTGTTTCAGTTTAATATGTTAAGCAATGCTGCCCTTAATAGTCTTGTAGCTAAATCTTCCCTTCACCCATAATTATTTTCTGAGAGTAAATTCGTGGAAATCAGATTGTATACTTTAAGGCTCTTAGTACACGTTGACAAATTGCCCTCCACAAATGTCCTACCAATGTACCTTGAAAGAGCATTCACACTGACTTTTGTAAGCCTTCCTTATTTTTAATTAGACTAACTAGGAAACTAACAATGCACAAACTCACAATTGCTTTTGTAGCTGCCTGAGTACACAGTAAAAATCTGTGACAACTTATCCACAAAGAATTCTAAGTTTAAGGACTGTTGTCAAGAAAGAACACCCATGGACATTTTTGTGTGCACTTACTTCATGCCAGCTGCCCCAAACCCCGACCTACCAGATGTCAAGTTGCCCACAAACAAAGATGTGTGTGATAAAGGAAACACCAAAGTCCTGGATCAGTAAGTAGGGTTGATCTAATTTGACAGTATTGATATTCACTAGCATTAAGTGACAAAGAAATTAAAATGGGAAGAAATAGTAAGCCTTTATCTGTTTTCCTCCAGCTAAGAACTAAAATAAACCATTGGCTGCGTATACTGAGTTGCATGAACTACGAGTACGTGCATACTTGAGGTGTAAAAATATTTCTTAATTAAGTCAACAGGCCCTAAAATCAATTACCAGTATTAGAGAGCAGAATTTAGACTGAATTTGGATTGAAACTAATTTACATTTGTCTAAGTACTCATTGTTTTTTTTTTTGCGGTACGCGGGCCTCTCACTGCTGTGGCCTCTCCCGTTGCGGAGCACAGGCTCCGGACGCGCAGGCTCCGCGGCATGTGGGATCTTCCCAGACCGGGGCACGAACCCGTGTCCCCTGCATAGGCAGGCGGACTCTCAACCACTGCGCCACCAGGGAAGCCCCTCATTGTTTTTATAAATGCATAAACAATGGGATGAGACAATGGAAGAATTTACACAAACTACTTTCACAGAAAAGCTACCTAAGTTACTCACTTGATGCTTTATATAGGGTTCATTGTATTATAGTTGCATAAAGGACAGTTCCATAGGCATGTGAAGTAGATCTGTTTATATATAAATATATAAACAAATTTATATGTAGTACATACAGCATTTTACTTGAGTTAAATTAACTAGTTACAATAGCTTCAAAGCAACTATTAATAATTTGCATTCAAATGAGAATATTGATTTTAACTTCAAACCTGTTGGTTTGGAGTCAATTTTAATTAAATCTTATTTTTAATTAAGAAGGCAGGTATTCTGCCTTAATAGATGTCAAATTTCAAAACATGACATGCCTACACAAATCTACCCATTGTTAAAGAGTGTTACCTCCTTTCTCTTTCATGCCAGGTATACGTTTGATCTAAGTAGGAAGACTCATATTCCAGAAGTATTCCTCAGTAAAATACTTGAGCCAACCCTGAAAAGCCTTGATGAATGCTGCCACTCTGAAGACTCTACTGCCTGTTTCAATGCTAAGGTACAATGTGCTATATTTTCTTTATCAACTTTGCTATAGATCAAGGGTTGGCAAACTGCAGCTCATAGGGCAAATCTGGCCTGGTGTCTGTGATCTAAGAATGGTCTTACATTTTTAAATGCCCTAAAAATAATAATATTATACATGAAAATTATATAAGACTCCAACATCAGTGTTCATAAAGTTTCATTGGCATATAGCTCTACTTATTGTTTATGGCTGTTTTGCCATGGTGGTAGTTGACTAGGTACAGCAGAGACTGTATAGGACTTACAAAGCTTAAAATATTTACAATCTGGTCTTACGTAGAAAATGTTAGCCAATATCTGATATAGATAATAAACACTCATCTTGATACATTGCATGGAGTTCTGATTTAACATCTCCCTGGACAGTGTTTCAAGACAAATAACTGTTTTCTTACAGGGTCCTCAATTGACGAGAGAACTATCTTCTTTCATTGAAAAGGGACAAGAACTGTGTGCCGATTATTCAGAAAACACATTTACTGAGTACAAGAAAAAGTAAGGGACTTGTTCTGGCTGATTCCTCCAAATTTATCAATAATAGTAGCCCAGTACTGCTATTTGAAGAAGAGTTGAAGACTTTAGATGTGCTAAGCCCAAAAGGAAGGCATTTCTTTATAAATAAGTGTTAACACTAAAATAATAATAAAAAGTTTTACTGGCTTCCTGGAAAATCTCTGTTGAGAAGATCATATCATTCTCAACTTGATTAATTTCTTAGATTCATTTCAAATCATTTTGAACAACACAGATCCAGCAAGCACAAATACAACCCCACAAAAAGACCTTTATAAAGAATCCCAAAAGGATGACACCTTCTTCAGTGACCCCCATGAAGTCTACCTTAACAAAGCTCTAAAAGAAAAAAAGCTGTGAAATCCTTAAGTTCAAAATGGTTATTTCCCAGTTATCAGAAAATTACATAATTAATAGATCATGGAGGCATTATAGAATGTTACAGATAATGCAAGATTAAGTTCTCTGCCAACAGTTTTGAACTCCAGGATTACACGGGGCAACTGAGTGATAATTTATATAATCTCAATACATTAAAAATGTTAATGCAGTCAAATTGACATTTTGAGTTTTGAAAGTAGAGAAGATGGAAACGATTGAGTCTAGGTATTTACAATCCCATACATGCCCTTTTCCTCCCTATCCTACCAGAGTTCCTTCTGGTCTGACTTGCTTTCCCCTCCCAGCTGGAACCAACTCTTTTCAATAACGCTTTTATAAGCAGGCTAGTCACCCTCACCCTGTTGTCCTTTCCCTGTATCCATTTCACTAATCCCAAATCCAGATAAACTTGGGTCTCTACTACTTCCCAATCCCACTACTGAGTGGGCTGGCAAGTATTTCTTGGAGAAAGTCGTAAACCAGGCTGAGTCATAAACCATTATGAGGGTAGAGAGTTACCAAGATCACAGACCAATCAAACTGGGAGAGAATCAAGAGAATTCAGATCCTAGCACCGTCTTGAAAGGGAGAGAGAGAGTTAGTTAATAGTAGAGCTAAAAACAAGAGCCAAAGTTTCTAACCTTTTTTGTGTTTTCTAGTATAGCTAGTTGAGAAGTAGGCAAACTGAAGGGAAAATTACATAAAATGAGGGAGAATACATGAAGGTGACAAAGTCCTGTAAGGGAAGTATTCTTTGAGGAGTTTGAAATCTAGAACTTGAGAGAAGATGAGAGGTCAGGGAGAATAGAGGAGGAAGTCATCCATGCTGATTGATGCAACTGAGCGAATGAAAGGGGAAAGGCGGGAATTCAAATTCAGCAACAGTTTGTATGTTTACTTTCATGATCTAAAGAGACAGGTTTCACTTTCTAATCTCAAATTGAGGCACTAAAAATCATTCCACAGATATTAAGTTTTCTTAAGAAGGGCAACTATATTTTCCTTTTTTGTTGCTAAAGATCTGAAGTGGCTATCATTTTGCACTAGACATGTTTATAAAACACATCTAGTAAAACTTTACATAAAATTGGCCTTTCAGACTGGCAGAGAGGCTAAGAGGAAAACTGCCTGATGCCACAGAGACAGAACTCGAAGAGCTGGTTGACAAGCGCTCAGACTTTGCGTCCAAGTGTTGTTCTATAAACTCACCTCCTCTCTACTGCAATTCAGAGGTAAGAAAATTTAACCCTCTACTTAATCACTGCATAGTATTAAGAACTTATATAGTAAGATTTACTCATTTGTTATTGATTGCCTGATGGAGAAATGTTTTGTTGGCCTTTTCAGATGCAGTAATCCGTTTGTTTACATCCTCCATTTGACCCATTATTCTCCAGCAGTCATTTCAGAATGCTATATTAGAATAGTCAAAAAAGATAAAGAGAGCACTTCATTTCACTTTACAGCTAATTTGGAGGTATTAGTGACAATTCCAAGAATTTTGATGTCTCACCCATTCTATTTCTGCAGTATAGAGGCAGGGTTAAGAACAACTCTATGCTATACCAAAATAGCATCTTCCTTTGCTCATCTCTTTCTTAAGTTCATGATATTAAGTTGTATCCCTTTTGGCCGGATTTAACTATTGTTGGTTTTGTTGTCTATTGGGAAGGAAACATTTATGATCCATTTTGGACCCATCATTTTTGCTTTTACATAAAAGTAATTTAACTATAGTGTAAAAGTTAATACTACGGGGCTTCCCTGGTGGCGCAGTGGTTGAGAGTCCGCCTGCCGATGCAGGGGACACAGGTTCGTGCCCCGGCCCGGGAAGATCCCACATGCCGCGGAGAGGCTGGGCCCATGAGCCATGGCCGCTGGGCATGCGCGTCCGGAGCCTGTGCTCCGCAACGGGAGAGGCCACAACAGCGAGAGGCCCGCGTACCGCAAAAAAAATAAATAAATAAATAAAAAGAAAATAAATTTTAAAAAAAAGTTAATACTACTTAGGCCAGTGATTTAATGCCAATCAGAAGTCCCTTTCTATAAGTTAAAGAACTTTTTCAAGAACTTACATGAATTTTTGTTCATCTAAACCATGAAAGCAACAAAGGCTGGTTTCATTTTATTATTCTATTTTTCTATTCTATTTCTATTACTATTCTATCAGAGCACATTTGATAATATCCTAAAACTTAATAAAAATCACAAAAGTTTGTGTGTCAGAAGAAAACCTTGAAGCTCATTTAGTGTACTTTTTTACTCAGTTAATCCCTTCCACAGGTCATTCAGCTTCCATTTAAATACAGTCAATTTATTTTCTCTTAGAGGTAGACTATTTTCACTGCCCAGTGGCTTCATTTATGAGAACATTTTTCTATAAACTAAACCATGATATTCTCCTCATAATTTCTACTGAGTCTAGTCTGGCTTTCTCTACCAACTAGAAAATGTCTTTCTCTCTTCTCAGTAGAGGCCCTTTTATATTTGAAGTGGTTTTTGGAAAGTCAGACTGTGAAAAGCTGTTTGTGCCTTTGTTTTTGTTCTTTTAAGTTTGGGGTTATACGTACCAATTCTCTTAACGTTTTAGTGAAGTTTTGTTTTTCACCGTATACTGCCAAACAAAGCCTTAAATTAACAAATCGAGCTACATCATATTGTTTGTCTTTCTTCTCTATACCCTTGAAGATTCTGATTTCTCCTCCAATTTCCATGTATACACTCCAATCCCAAACCTATTTGCCAACCTTGTTTGTAATAATTTGTAAAGTCAGAATTCCAGACGAAAAGGGTACAATAGAATAAAATCCTGTTCTTTAAATTCTGCGGAGAAATATATCATGTTCACCTGTCATTAAAATTCAAAACAAGTAAGATTCTAAACAAAAACTGAAAGACTTGGAGTATTAGGATATTTTGGTCATTATCGGCATTAAAACATTTAGCATAAGGCAACTAAACAGAACAGTTCCTTCCTGGACTACCAACTGGCTTTGGGTAATATAAATAGCTGCTTAGGCTGCCTTTTCCAGAAGGGGGGAAAAAAAAAGTCACCTTACCTAAAAGGTGTTTTCTATCAGCAGAATTTGCTCTGACGGTCTCATGCAGTCATCAAGGAAAAAAAAAGCCTAAATCCTTTTCTTATATTCTGTCAAAATACCGCTTTTGTAACCCATCTCTAGTCCCATCATCTGTTCATCCAGTTACACATTTTTGACCTCATACGAGACAAACTGAGCTTTATGCACGAAGCACATGCTTCCTTCAAGCCTCTTGCTTTTCATTTCTTTAATCTGCTTTTCACTATATTTTTCATTATAACACATTGCCGTTTTAAAACTTTATTTTCAACAACCATGATGAGAAGGCAGTTTGGTAGTGTTCTCTTTTCTTGCTTTATAACCAGTAAATTTATAGCAGTGCTGCTGCTGAGTAGCCAGACTTTCCGTAATAGCTAAAGAACAGTGAGAGGAATGGAGTTGAGATACTCATGAACATTTGATTATTTAGAGCCCTCGGACGTTAGACCCTCTGGTGTTTGTTAGCCTTTTTGATTGTCTTTCTACGTTAATCTCATTGTGAGGTAGGTGTGCTCACCTCTGCTTTCTGACTTCAATCTGCTAGAACAGCATTCACTTTAATTCTCAATGCTTTGTGTAAATATTTGTCCCATTTACCCTATAATTTGGATTATAACTTCTCATTAAGTTTATCATTTAATCTCCTCATCCAAATGCTTGACAGTTTCTTTTCCTTATAAGTAGTGCCCATCTACTACATTCACTCCAAGTCATTTATATCCAGGGATCCATTTCTGTCTACCGTTCTAAATATACTTGGCACAGTTGCTAGAAGAGTGGCAGAAGGGGCCTCTGAACCATACTAAATCAGTGTTTCATTATGTGGTCATCTACCCTTACCTACCCTCACCCTGATCTTGAAATGATCAGGAAATAGAACCATCAGTGTAATCTTCTTTCAGCTCTACCATGGCACTCAGGACTGGTCCATTTTTATATTCTGTAGAGGCCCACTGACTGTAGAAAAACTTACCGCTACAAAATTAGACTTGATTTTTATTCCTCTCCATCATTCAGGCAAGGCATCCCTGTTCATTCTTCTGAAAACTCATTACTGTGCTATCCCTAAGATGTCCCAACAGATTTCCCAAAGTTTTCAGAAAGCCACTGTTATGTGCTGGAGTTGATCATTAAAATTTCGAAGACAGTCAAATGCAAATAGCCAAGAGAAGCTGGGCAAAGAGGAGACTGACTCTTCCTCTCTCATCCCCTTCACCTCCTTCTCTCCCCTTTTCTTCTCTCCCATACTTCAGGAAAAATTGTTACATCTCTCAGTATAAGTAGATTTTATAATCCTCAGTATCATAGCTAGCAATTATTAAACAATTTCTATTTCTTAGGCAGGATATTAATAGCTTTCCATGTATTTATAGAATGATCTAAAACAATTCTAAATGTTAGGTAACATTATAATTCCCCTTTACACATGGGTTGAGTGAGATATACAGAGATTATATAAGGAAAATCGTAAGTTTATTTAATGAGTCTGTTACCTGTCACTCCATGTCATTGTCAGAATTCAGCCCAAATTTAGCTAATAATGACAAAGGCAAATTACTGATACCGGAAGACTATTAATTACTGACTGAAAATCCAAAATTATTGTTAAAATAGCAAAAATGATACCAGGTCAGTAGTATCATTCTGAATTCCATTCATCCCACTTCCTTGGAATCTTCTTTCATTAGTTACACTCTTTTGTTTCAACAATACCTTTTTAATGATTCTAATTTAAAGTTACTTATCTCCTGATCTTAAAAAACTAAGATACTTTAGACACTACTCCCTAGCTACTTTTCTCCTTCCCTTACAGCCAAGATTCTTGAAAGAACAGTATATACTCTCATTCCTTACACCTCTTATTAATTCCTCTACCCTTTGCAGTATGGCTTCTGATGCTACCATACCACTAATGGCAAAGTCACACTGAAATCTTCTTGCTAAATCTAATAAACATTTTTCAGTCCTTATCTTACCAGCCTTCTCTGCAAAACACTTGATACCCACAATTATTTTTCTTCTTGAAACAATTGTCATCTGCATTATCATATTCTACCTTTTTCCTTCTGACTCTTCCCTTCTTACTCTCTTTAGTATTGTCTTCCTCTCTGCCTATCCCTTAAGTTTTAAGTTTTCCAGAGTTTTTCCTTGATCTTCTTCACTTTTCATGACATGACATTTTCCCTGAGTGTTCTCATCCATGGACATGCCTTCAATCTTCAAATCTCTACCTCTAGCCAGAATCTCTCCCCTCAGCACGAACATTTTTATCCAACTGTCCATGGGGGCTCTCTTGTCCCACAAGAAATTCAAACTCAACATGCCCAAAGTCTTTCCCCTAAAACCCCCTCTTATTTCCTAAATGTATAAATATTATCGTCATTCACATTGTCTAAAATGGAATCCTTGACTTCTATATACATTCAGCTAAATTCCAAATCCTATCAATTCTAACTCTTCAGTATCTCTCAGTAGATACCTTCTTCTACATTATCAGTACTCTTAGGCAATCTTTGCCGGGATTACACCCTTGGTCTCCCATCTCCAGTCTTCCTCCAGTGCCTCACACCCAATTCCATCTCTATACTGAGGTCAAAATAACCTTTGCAAAGCACAAAATGGTGAATACATTCTAATTGCTCTCTGTTGCTTCTAAATTGAAGTCCAATTTTCTTTTTTAATCAAAGAATTTGGACCCTTGGTTTCCTCTCCAAACTGACCATTACTTCTTGCTCCTCTTGTGTTGGTTCTCCTGAACTGCTTGCAATTTTTCAAGTACATTAAAGTTGCTCTTACCTCAAGGTTTTGCACCTAATGACGCATCCTAGATTGCCCTATTCGCACCCTATAACGTGGCTCAATCTTTCATCAAGATTCTGGATTCAGTTTAGACACCACCTCCTCTGGGAATGCTTCCCTGGCCCCCAAGCTGTTATGCTTTAACATTCAGTGCACACCCAATAATTAGCGCCTATTAACTATTGTCATTTTTTCCTCGTCTTTTTTCCTGGAATACTGTAAACTCTTCAAGAGCAGGGACACAGTAAAACTAATAAGGATGTGAAGGATGGTCAATTAAAAGTTCAATATAAAACTGCATTTTGACAAGAATCCTTTCCTCTAAACAAGGTTCAAAAAAATTTGTTATACCTTTTGAAATGACCTTCTAGTCTACAAACAAAACACTCCATGATTTAAATAATTTTTTTCATTTCAGATTGATGCTGTAATGAACACCCTACAGTCCTGATGCATGTGTACTGTCTTAGGTAAGTACAGTTTTTAAAGGCAGCAAAGAACCCAGCTTTGTACAATGTATCTTTAAAATCATAATGGGAAGGAGACTATTTGTCCAAATTATTCTAACAATTATTTAAAGTCATTTTATGAGACTATTTTATGAGATGAGAATATTAAGCATATGGAAAAGTCAAGGAGCTTACGCAAGTATATACGACCAACTTCTGACAAATTTAGGACTAGAATTCAGATCCTCAGCCTGGTACTATATCCATCTTAACCTCACATCTAAGATAATGACAGTATAGAGATCATTTCAGGTATTTTAATGCATTCAATAGAAAAAACTGAGTTCAAAGACAGAGACCATCAAGTCTTAAAGATAACATGGCAGGATTCTCAGAAGGTAAGCGGCATTCCTCAAATTAAAGCAACACTGTTGAAATAGTACCACTTCCTTCTTTCAGATATTACATTTTCACCCATTAAGAAATGCCTGATAAAGATATTAAAAGTATAAAATAATTTCGATAGAACTCCATACTTTAAACTGAAGGTGATCTCAACTGTGCACATTTCTACAAAAATATTTTCTCTCTAGATTTAATTGTATTCATTTTAAAGATATTGCTTCTGGGCTTCCCTGGTGGCGCAGTGGTTGAGAGACCGCCTCCCGATGCAGGGGACATGGGTTCGTGCCCCGGTCCGGGAAGATCCCACATGCCGCGGAGCGGCTGGGCCCGTGAGCCACGGCCGCTGAGCCTGCGCGTCCAGAGCCTGTGCTCCGCAACGGGAGAGGCCACAACAGTGAGAGGCCCGCGTACCGCAACAACAACAAAAAAATATATTGCTTCTGAAATTTAAAAAAATGATTTAAAAAAGTGGTTTTGGCTTATCTCAGATCTTAAACAGGCTTTTCAATGATGTAAAATTTTAACTTTGCCGATTTACTGGTATCTTTTCCTAAAATGATATGAAAGCAAAAGCCTTTGACTAATGAAATTCAAGCTTCCAACTATCAACAATATGAATCATTAGAAACAGCAAAAGGAAATTAACATTCTGAGAGGAACTGCAATGGAGATGATCAAGGAAACTCATTTTTGGAATCACCCAATCTGGATTAGAAACCCCTCTCCGTCTATCTTTATAAACTTAAATTATACTGCCTAGAGCTCAGTTCCCTTTTCTGTAAGAAGAAAATTGTAATATCTACTTCTCAGCATTGTTGTAATGATTAAGTGAAATGATTATGCATATAAAATTCCTAGAAAATAGTAGCAGTAATACTAGCAAAGTTGTTACTGCTGCCGCTTCTACTACTGATATAACTGTTGACTAAAGAAAAACATACAACCTGAAAGTTGTGAGTTATGTTTTATTTGGGGACCTTACTGAAGACTACAGCCCAGGAGACAGCCTCTCAGATAGCTCTGAGGAGGTAAAGGAGGAGCCAGGATATATAGGTGTTTTTTTTGCTGAAAAAACAATCATGAAGTTGAACATCAAAGATTATTACTAATCACAAAGAACAGACATCTCAAGTTAATGATTTTAGTTCTTTTCTATTATATGGGAAGGTGCAAGAATCTGGGGTCATTGAAATTATTGCTTTAGATATGCATAGGGCCAGAATCCAGAGCACGGAAAGTTTTCTGTTTTTCTCCATCCTGAATTCCCCTCAGGGCACACTGTCAGGACAGCTGCAGTGTCTGACGGCAGGCAACATTCTTTGTCTGCAATATGAATCTAAACTAAAACAAGTTTCCCTGCCTATATATTCTTGTGCTTTTGCACATCAATATTGTGTCTTAAAGGGAAAGTAAGTTCACTGAACTATTTCTGGAGAAAAAGGCCACACCTGAAACTAATATGTCACTTATACCTCAATTAAAAAATTAAAAGTGAAGTTACTTGAGTATAACTATTCTAGAGTTAAAAATAGTATCTGGTCTCTGTTGCTGCTAAACTAATCATTTTCCCTCATTTAAATTAATTCAGTCTCCCTTCATCTCAATCCACATATAATCTATATAGAGTTAAAATCCCAATACACAAGTTACCTCACCTCCCACCCTTTGAGGTATCCCTAGCCTTAATAAGAATTCGGGTTGTTTGGAAAGCCATATAACTTCGCCTTTGAATTTGTCTTCACCGGATTATGTTATTCTCTAGGAACTCGGTGCATTTTTTGGTGTCTCATGTATATTCATATTCTTTCAGTCCCTGGGAGCACAAATTGAAAAAGAGAGTATTTTAAGGAGACGTAACACTAATTTGATAGTTTTTTTTTAACCTAACAACTTTCTGAAATATTTAATGCTAGCTAAATCAACAGGTAAACTGTTTTTTTCAGTGACAGATTAATGAAGGGTTCTAATATACTGATTCTTCTGGTTCTAGTCATTATCTTCTATAAATATTTTATCATTTCTCTCGCATTAGTCAATATTTTTCTATGGCCTTTAATTAGTCCTTCAATTTCTGCATCACCCAATTGTTTGGCCACCCAAACACATTTTGATCCGCTAGAAGGAAGCCCTAAAAATCACTCACATATTCCTTCCATAGGTTTCAAGCTCTATTTTACCCACTGCCTGTTTATTATAACCACAACCTGCAATTATAAAGGGTTGTTATATTTGGAGCAGTTATGTGGCTTTGAAAGAGCAAATTATACCTTGTTCACAAGGTTGTGGGACTGGGGCACTTGATGTCTAGAAATAATGATGCCATAACCTAAAAGTTCTATTAGGTTTCTAGAACACAGCCAGCAGATTATGATTCTTGGGTTCCAGGTAGAATTCTGTAGCTCTGTAGGACAATCCTGGATTCATTTAATTATCAGCAGTTGTGAGCTGCTCTGAATCCAGCACTTGACTTTGATTCCAAACTAAGTAGTGAGCACTTGTCTTCCCTCCCCCCTCTCCCCACAAACCAGCCTTTTCTTCATATCTTAAATTGCTGTAGAATATATCCAAGTTCTTCTATGGTTTTTCTTACTCTAACAATTATGCTCTTGATGACAGAAGTGGCACATTATTTAGCGTGAAGCAGTTCCTAAATCCATTAAACTAACTTTGGCTGGCTATGTATTTTTCACTGAAAGCCTACCCCACTCGAGATGTGAACAGCTTGTAGAAGCTGAAGGCTTTGTCTCAAGGTGTTCCCATCCTTAGGTACACCCACAATTCATGTCTTCCACTCAACAGCTTGATGCTATTTCATTCTTAACTAAAGTCTTTTTATAAAAGGACTTGTCATCTTGACAGTTATTGGGCCCCTTGATCAATTTCTTCTAACCCCCAAGTTGATTGTGACCACATTTGCATGCCCCATTGGAGAAGGAGTTACTGTCTTTTCATAAATCCCACAAAGCCAGTTATCTTTTGCCTTCAGCTTTGGAAACAATTAGTGTTCCTTGGGTTGCCAACAGATAAAGGAGTTAGCTCATGCTGCGGAATCGAGTCAGAGGGAAAATACTACTAGAATCACACTCAGCACAACTAGGTGCTGACACCACAAGAGAAACATATGAGGGAAGCATGGAGGTGTCTCCTATCTCATCCTCACTCCAAGGCATAAACTCATTGAGGTCAATGAAAGATGGAATTTCTCGCACTATGCAAACAGAATTATGATACAACTCTGCTGTAGTGTCTTGGAAAAGAAAATAAACAAGGGGGAGACACATTTGCTTCATTACAAAGTAGAAGGTGATTTGATTAAAACCGCACACTCAGTGAGGTACTAAAATAACAACAACTATTATCTCAGTCCCATGACTGAGGGGCCTCATGTGCATTGGTTGTTTTTTTCGCTCTGGCAGTGATTATTCATACTCATACATCAGAAACTTACATACACCATTAGTTCAAAGAAAAAAAAACTGTATGATGTACCTTAGCATAACAGTGATGGCTTTATATTCAGGCCTTGGGAATTTCTTCCATTGACTCTGGACCCATCAGGTGGGCTGTAGTGGATACACGGGTCACGCTAGACAGGTTTATCTTTATGCGTAATAACCTGACCTTATATGCATCTGTTGAACTGTAGGATGATTGTCGCCCATTAGCTCTGGTTTTCTAACATTTATTTCCATTATTCCCACAGACCTAGAGCTGGAACCACTCTGGGAATGACATCTGACGGCCTAACCTAAGCAAAACCGGAGCTCCCAGGGAGACAACTAGGATACTCCCTGCTTGTTATCAGCTGCAATAGCCTCGTACTATTGTTAATGTTAAGTATGATGATCTGTTAACAAAATAAATGGAACTACAATGCAAACCATAAATGCTACTGAGCATGATGCTACCATGTTGATCTCCAGCACTATTCCTGTGACCTTCACCAAGACACTACAGGAGGCAGCCTCAGCCTCACAAGGCCCTGCTTTTTTCTAGATTTGCTGTGTCCTAAAAGATTCACAGCATAAGCATCCACTTTACACTTCCCAGCACACTGAGCTCCATGCCTTGATCGCTTCTCAGGCTTAACACGTACCATTAAGAAAAAGTTAACAGCCTTCTACCATAAATAGCCCAGAATAGCTCACTTCTTAAAGACAAATTTTGTTTTTAATTAAAGAAAAAGCAGCCTCCCTGAGGATACCTTCTTGCTCCCAGCTGCAAGTTGTTCGCCATTAATTAGGTAGTATCTGCCTGGCAACAAGTTTATTGTTGCTAAAGACGAGTCCTCAGAGCAATTTATTGGGTCAGAGTTCTAAATACAATGATTTCAGCTGAATTCGATTTACCGTATATACACTATAAGGTATTATTTCTATGTGCTTGATTTGCCCATGGAAACTGAAGGTGTTCTAACTCAACAGATTTTGCTTTGAAAGAAATATTATGTTTTCAGAATCAATGCTCCTCTGAAACCAATACAAGCCAAGGAAAGCCTTCTATATTTATAGTTAACTGATTCAAGGAATTGAAATTCATCTCGTGGTAGATGTAGAGTTTTATGGTAGAGACGAAGCATGTTTTATAGCAAATATAACTGGAGTCATATTAACCAAAATCATCCCTGGTCCCCTCCCAAGATTCTAAGCCCCAGCAGGTTGCATTTCATTAACTAAACCAAGATCAGGTGCTCAAGACTTCAGCTGCCAAGAACTGGGAAAACCAACGCCTGCTCCTTGCAGCTTCTGCAGCAGAATGTGCAGTTCTACCCTCCCACAAAGATTCCAAGAGGGAAAATTAACCTCAAACAGGGACGTTCTTCAGGTGATTCCATGAAGTAAAAAAGCAACAACCTACCCATTTCACTTGTAGGCAGCATTTTAGACCTTTTAAAGTCTATTTTTTATTTCTAAAATTAACTTGCTGAAGCTTCAAAACCAACTCTTGAGAAGTAAACAGCACTGATAAAAGATATGGGGAACGAGACTCCATAAAGGTGGGTGAAGGGCCCAAGGTAGCAGAGTTAGTAAAAAACAAAGACTTAGCTTTCATTTCTAGCACACCAGTCAAGACTCATAGGCATACTTGAAGAATGTGCTCACTGATCAAATTAGTTTTGGAATCACAATGTACTATATGTCCCTTGAAGAGTTACAACTTACAGTATACAATTTATTACTGTCTACATTTAACCAGTGATCTCATTTCCTTTCAGTATGGCCCAGAATTATGGCTCTGTGAAATTAATTTTGATAACTTCTGCTCTGCTCTTATCTGAAAGGTCACATTTACAAATTATTCATGAACTTCTTACAAACTGGTCCATTTTGGTCAAGTATTTTTACACCTGACTAGGCAGAACTGGGTGTTTTTTTTTTTATCACTAAGTATTCAATAAATATTACATGATTGGTTGAAGTAGTGTTGTCATGGTTCCCCTGGATATATTTTCCAGCAAACTCTGAACACCTTTCACCATTTTTTAATATTGAGAATCACTGACCCAAATATTCTATCATTTTAGTACAAGAATCTTAAGTTTAGACTTTATACCCATAATTATGCCTGCATTTCTTCTGTTTGGTAGGAAACAGATTTTTTGAGAAGATATTGCCAGAATTTATGCTTATTTCCTAAGTGCTTCCCAACATTAAAGAGACGCTTCTGAATTTCCACCTACTACTGTCAACCATAGCTGACTTTACCAGTTAATGTCTATTATATAAGTTGTCCTCAATTTTTTATACCTTACATATCACCTTCCTCGAAAAACACTGGTCCTCATGAGAGAAACAAAGAAAACAACACTTTGTTTCTAAGAATGTAATCCACAAACTCCATCAGTCAGAGTTCCTCCAAGAAAATAATAGGAGATAGAGAGATTGATTTATTATTAAAACTGACTTACAGAATTGTGGAACTGGGAAGTCCGAAGTCCGTAAGGCAGGCCAACAGCCTGGAGACTCACGCACGTTACAGCCTCAACATAGAATTCTCCTCTGGGAAACCGCAGTCTTTGCTTTTAAAACCTTTGCCTGATTGGCTGATGCCCACGCACATCATCAAGGATAATCTTTTTTACTTGAAATCAGCTGGTGGGAGAGTTAATCACATCTACAAAATACCTACAGAAACATCTAGACTAATGTATAACTAAACAAAAAGGCACCATAGCCTAGCCAAGTTGACACCTGAAATTTAACCATCACACAAGCCGCCTGTTATTTTTGTGCCCTTTGCAAGGTTTAAAGTCTTTCAAGTTGCAGTACTAACATCCTGTGTTTTTCTGGATGCCTGAGTCATCCCACAGGTGATTCTTAAACCATCACCTGGGAACCATCTCCTTAAATGGTCTACACAGGATTAGTGTATTAATACCTAACTGGAAACTCTTGCAAAACAAAGCTTCTTTTCGTGGAGATTTAAATTTTAAAACATAAGGGAAAAGCTGTTCTATTATGTCAGTATGTAATATGCTCTAATGAAGTGAGAATTTAATCAACTTAACTGTTTATTTCCATTTAGTGATAAATAGCTAAAAATAAACAAGAAGGCTCAGAAGGTTGTCTTTTTAGGCCTCTGGTCACCCCTTTGTGTACCTCTCCCCACCACAGAAGTCTCATCCCCACCCATCCATAGACCAGTGATTCTCAAGCCTAGCTGCATATTAGAATCATCTGAAGAAGGGATCATCTGAAGGGAAACAAAACAGAACGGTGCCCAGGACCCCCCTCTCTGAGATTCAGATTTAATCAGTCTTGATGGAAGCTGCTAGCCAAGACTGCAAATCACTGCTCCAGAAGCGTGGTACCTCACCCCACTTAGAAAAAGGAAAGCTTCTGAGATCAACCCGTTAAGCACCAATTGGCTAAATGACTGATTGTACCGGAGAAGGGAAATTTTCTAACACTGCCTTATCTCAATCTGCTGTTGCATTTTGAAACTTCTGTCAAGTATAGAATGAAATTTTTGTCTCTCATTATAGAAAGCCCAGTCATAGATAATCAAGTCAAAAGATGGCCTTTCCCAGAAGCTATTTCATCCTTGTCCATTTCTTCCAGGATCTAAAGTACTCTTTTTCCCATTTGTCCAAGAAAGTACCTAATTGTTCTTTCCACCACATCCACCGCCACAAGACTCTTAGTTTCATAATTTAAGCTTTTTTGGCAAATTCTGGTTTACATTTAATGATAGGACCTACTTACTCATCCATAGATCAGGGGTTGGAGGTTCCTATATTGCTTCTACCCCAGCAAGAAAGTTTCTAACAATGAATCGTGTGTCTGTGTCCTCACTCTTCAATTATCAGAAGCACAGATCTTTTTTAAAAAAATTATTTATTTATTTTTGGTTGCGTTGTTCTGTCCCTTGTATGTTGCGCCATGAATAGCCTCAGGAGGGCATGGCCATTTCAAATCAGAATCTTTACTGTCACCTTGTGGATGACAGGTATAAATGCAGATGGCTGTGGAGAAATCTATTCTAAAATCAGATATTAATAAAATTGATAGTATGTAATCACCTTAAACAAGCTTACTTTGTGCTACAGCTCTATTTAGAACAACATGAAAAGCTTGGAGGCAAGCTAACAACATACAGAATTTTCAACTTTTATTCTCAGAGATTTTAACTGTGTCAATTTGGCAACTTTGTGCACGCACACTAAATGATCCATCAAAGTTTTTCATTTAGCTCCTTAGAATGTTTAAAATTTTGAGAAGAAAAAGACCCGTTTTATCTCTTAAAAGATAGCAGTAGTGATAAAGTATATCTTCTCAATATTAAACTCCTTCTAAGATTAGGTTAAAAGATGTTAAAAATAGTAAAATACTTCACTTTTTACATACTGTATTACTTTTCAAAGGACTTTCCTACATTTATTATCTCATCTACTCTTCATCACCATTACATGAAGCAGATAATCCAGGTCCTAACACATCTAATTTACAGATAAAATGGGTTCAGGGAGATAAGCACACTGATAACAAGCTAACAGCAATCACTGATCTAACAATAACGAACACTTACTAAGCACTTTCCTTAAATCAGGTAGGGCACATACTGCTCTGTAATTGTGCCACTTATCTATTGTTTGTAACGTGTCACCCTGAAAGAGCAGCTTAGAACAATAATTAAATCATTAAATATGGTTACAAATCTGGGGACTGACTGGACTCAAAGTTTCTCGTATAGTTACAGTCAGGCAATGGCTGGGGCTGGGACCGTCTTGAAAGATCTTTTATTCACATAAGTGGCATGAGCTGGAAGGAATCAAACAGCTGGGGTCTGGAATAATGGGATTCCTTGGGCATCTCTCTCTAGTGGTCTATTCAGGTGGTCTCCATACAGCAGCCTCAGGGCAGCCAGACTTTGCAAGTGGTGGCTGAAGATTCCCAGAGTGAGTTTCCCAAAATAAGATGGCATATCTAATCAACCCTCAGAAATCAGGCAGCATCCTTTCTACCACATTCTATTCAACAGGCAGTGCAAAGATCCATCCAGTTTCAATGGGAGGTGAAATAGCCTGCATCTTTGTGTGTGTGTGTGTGTGATGAATGGAGTATCAAATAATTTGTAGGCATTTTAAAACCACCACCTACACGTTAGTTTCATTGACCTCCATGAGGTAGGTACTACTATTATCCACATTTTACAGATGGAGAAGTTGAGGCACAAAGTGGTTAAATAACCCTCCCAAGGTCAACAACTAATTTACAGTGTTAGAATTGGAATCCAGATTGTTTGACTCCAGACGCTATACTCTTAACCTATATACATACTCTACTGACATTGAAATTGGTAGCTGGGTATACACCGGCAATACTGAGCATTTCACTATCAACTATAATTATCAGGTTAAAAAAAAGTGGAAAACCCTATATTTATACTTCTCTTTATCCCATTTCCAAAAGGAAATCAGATCTAGCTGGGCTATGTTTTGCAGAATACATTACCTTTTTGATACAGCCACTATGGAGAACAGTATGGAGGTTCCTTAAAAAAGTACAAATAGAACTACCATACGACCCAACAATCCCACTCCTGAGCATATACCCTGAGAAAACCATAATTCAAAAAGAGCCATGTACCAAAATGTTCATTGCAGCTCTATTTACAATAGCCAGGACATGGAAGCAACCTAAGTGTCCATCATCAGATGAATGGATAAAGAAGATGTGACACATATATACAATGGAATATTACTCAACCATAAAAAGAATGAAATTGAGTTATTTGTAGTGAGGTGGATGGATTTAGAGTCTGTCATACAGAGTGAAGTAAGTCAGAAAGAGAAAAATAAATACCGTATGCTAACACATATAGATGGAATTAAAAAAAAAAGGTTCTAAAAAACCTAGTGGCAGGACAGGAATAAAGACACAGACATAGAGAATGGACTTGAGAACATGGGGAGGGGGAAGGGTAAGCTAGGATGAAGTGCGAGCGTGGCATGGGCATATATACACTACCAGATGTAAAACAGATAGCTAGTGGGAAGCAGCCACATAGCACAGGGAGATTAGCTCAGTGCTTTGTGACCACCTAGAGGGGTGAGTTAGGGGATAGAGATGGTGGGAGGGAGACGCAAGAGGGAGGGGATATGGGGATATATGTATACATATAGCTGATGCACTTTGTTATACAGCAGCAACTAACACAACAATGTAAAGCAATTATACTCCAATAAAGATGTTAAAAAAAAAGATGTAGTACATATATACAATGGAATACTACTCAGCCATAAAAAAGAATGAAATGATGCCATTTGCAGCAACATGGTTGGAACTAGAGATGATCGTACTAAGTGAAGTAAGTCAGACAGAGAAAGAAAAAGATCATGATATCACTTATACATGGAATCTAAAAATATGACATAAATGAACCTATCTATGAAACAGAATCAGAATCATGGACATAGAGAACAGACTGGTGGTTGCCAAGGGGGAGGGGGTTGGGGGAGGGATGGAGTGGAAAGTTAGGGTTAATAGATGTAAGCTTTTATATATAAGGGATAAACAACAAGGTCCTACTGTATAGCACAGAGAACTATATTCAGTATCCTATGATAAACCATAATGGAAAAGAATATAAAAAAGAATGCATATATATATATATACACATACATATATATGCATTTATAAATATATATGTATAACTGAATCACTTTGCTGTACAGCAGAAATTAACACAATATTATAAATCAACTATACTTCAATTTAAAAAATATTAAAACTTAAAAGAGAAATAAGTCATGCTGTCACCTCTACAGTAAGGCTCTAGACAACCCACCTGGTTAAATAAAGAGGAGAGAGAATACGTCTTCCAAGTCCTTCAATATCCAGCTCTGGACTTTCTTTTTTACTTTTCACTTAATTCCCCTTTTTACTCAAACTCTCCTCAAGGTTTCCAGTGTCCTAATGACAGTGATAATAACATCTTATGTTTATATATTTTTTGACTATTTTCAATGCATTTGTGTTTTTATTAGTACATTTGATATGTTTATCCAGTCTCCAAATTGGGCTAAAAACCTTATGTTGATTTAATTTAGTATTTTCTTTCCCAGAAACATTTGTTTTCTTAAAGAAATATACTGACTGAAATTAGAAGCCAAAGGACTCAATATATAACTCAAATTTTAGAAACACATGGATGGGAGAAAATATTTTAGAACAGTAGACTCTCCAGGAGACCAGATCGCAGCATGAGGACATGTCTTCTCTGTCCATTTCTGAGGCCAACAAACCCCATAGGGGTCTTACCCATTCTTCCAAATTACCCCTGCCTTAAACAAAACCATCTCAGCTATGCTCCAGTGCAGTGCCCTGGAAAATGTAAGACACTGACCCAAATTCATAGAAATGTGTAAATAACTGAGACCACAGATACTTTGTTAAAAACAAATTCTGTTAGGAAAGGAATGAGGCCAAAGGCCATTAATGGGGGTGAGGTTCAAAATATTTAACAATTGATATGGCATAGGTCCTGACTAATCAGAACAGGACACTGAACAGTAAGAACAGATGATGGCCATGAACAACCAGCAACTGGCTCAGCCATATGGGGTTGGGGGGGTGTCTATCTATATATTCCCCAAGGGAATATTCAGATGGACCCCCAATATGGCTGAGTTGTTCAGGAATGGAATAGCTGAAGGAGTTAGGAAAATCCTTGGAGAAGGAGAAGGGGCACCAAAAGATAGAGTGAAAGAATCTAAGCTAAATTTTACTCATTTGGAAAATTCTAAGATCGACATATTTGTCATTGGCAGTGGCCATGCAGAATAGAACAAAACATTGCTAAGGTTGGGGAAATAATGTAAATAGAAGCCAAAGTCAAATGTAGACTTGTTGAGCAGAAACAAAATTATCAACATTTAAAAAAATTAATTTCAATATCAATAATCTGAGAAGTCATTCATAGAATAAATTTAGATATTATAAAATTAGTCAGATGAAAATAAGTTAATATAAACTCAGAGTAAGGCCAAAAGTGCTAGAAACTTAACATACAAGGAAAAAATTAAGTTCTAATCTATAATAAGTTTTTCTCATCCGGTCTATCATATATACAGCTCATTGTCATTCATATGTTCCCGGTTATGATACCTAATATACTCAAGCTAAATCGACAATTATACTCAGCTGCTACTCTAATTCTAATGGATTGTTTCTATATAAAAAGCAGAGAATTAAATTGTGAAGGATCATCAGTTTATTAACTCAAAAGACAGCAATGATGAAACCTGTGATTAATTTTGATTCAAATAAAATCAATACTCTCATCAGCTGGCAATTATATAAAGTCAATTATATAATTTTTCATTAGCACAGCTGCATTTTTAAATTGCTATTGCTCTAAGCATTTCCATCGTTATATAATGCAAACATTGAGGAAATTTTTTCTGACACGTTAAAATTTTTTAAATAGCACCATTGGGACTTCCTTGGTGGTGCAATGGTTAAGAATCCGCCTGCCAATGCAGGGGACACGGGTTCGATCCCTGGTAGAGGAAGGCCCCACATGCAGCGGAACAACTAAGCCCATGTGCCACAACTACTGAGCCTGCGCTCTAGAGCCCGCGAGTCACAACTACTGAGCCCATATGCCACAGCTACTGAAGACCGTGCGTCTAGAGTTTGCGCTCCACAACAAGAGAAGCCACCACAATGAGAAGCCCACGCACCGCGACGAAGAGCAGACCCTGCTCGTTGCAACTAGAGAAAGCTTGCATGCAGCAACAAAGACCCAGCGCAGCCAAAAATAAATTAATTAATTTTTTAAAATTTAAAAATAAATAAAACAGCACCGTTATTGCCAAAAATTTAGCATCGATCACTGTTCCTGAAAATAGATCTTCCAGAGCTTTCTTCTATTTCTTAGCTAATTTTGAAAAACAACCATGAAGCCAGGGTGTGCTATGGTTTAAATACTTAACTAAGAAAAAGAGACTGTTCTCTCAGGAGCACCTGTCCGTGAAACCAGTCCCTGCCTCCACCCCTCTGCTTAAATTGATGGATTGTATAAAGGAAACACCAGACAAAGGACCAGATTTCTATCCAGAAACTCAGGCTATCAGAGCACATTACCCACAAGATCTCCATGCCTTCGTTTGTGCTCCAAGTGCAATGAGGCCATCACTAGTCACCATTCATCTATTTCACAAGCATTTGAGCACAGGAAGGATGATAAATGACCAGTCATTTGAACTCCACTCTGTCTGACTTGCGTACCTATGAGATTTGAGCCTTTTCTGCTACTTTATATGAAATACGGTACTGTTGACCCCACCCAATCAGAGGTTGATTTGTGCAACTGCTTGTTCAGAGCATAATCTTTACAATATAGGAACAAGGTCTATACCTTGCCCTCTTCACCCTCCCCTCCTTAATGAAAGATTCATCTTACCCATGGAATAAAATGCTAAGAACATCAGTGATGTGGAATTTTCAGGATTGAGCACTTTTTTCCATACACAGATAAGTAAACACATCATTTGATTTTAAAACTGGTCATAACAGAACTTCAAAACAACTGTACTATCCACACTTAGTGAGGTTTTGTTAAAAGGTGGCCTGTTTCCCCAGTCATCATCCACATACTTCCCAGCCTTGTTTTAAGTCATTCCATTCTCATTTAATAGCTGGGCTGAGAAAGAGGGAACTTGTGATTCTTATCTGCACTATCAAGTAAAACAGAAAGAAAAGGCATTTGCGGGGAGATGTCTTTCTTCTCAACATACACAGTTCATTTTACTCCTCAGACAGAAAGCTCTACCCTATACTGTGTGAAGCAACGACTATGCCTCTTTAGAATTTAAATGAAAGGAATTCTATTTTTTTCTTCAAAGCCTGAAAGCAACACTAGTTCTAGACCAGGACCTCCCTTAGACCTGGTATACAAAGCGCCAGCTCTGAGCATCACACCTTAAAGTGTCCTGTTCTAGCCTTCGTCCAGCCAGGACCCTCCCCATGGAGCCAGGCATGCAAGGGGCCAAAGGGATATGCCCACCCAATAATCCATTTCTCCTCCTTCCAGACCTCACTTTAGGACCCAGGATGCCAGAATTCCTTGCAGAATTCCAGCACCTGCACAGGTCTCCAGGCAGACCACACTGTCAGCAGGCCAAGAGGCAGCTGTTTGCAGAAGATGCGGACACAGTTTAGACACGTGGGCCAAGGTCTGCACGTGCGTGTAAATGAGATCATCAGAGAGCTGGACAGATTCGAACTGGGATGGAAACAGGGACAGGCCATGGGCTGGAGGCTGGCTTTCTGCATTCTGCCAAATTCTAGTACGGAGTTTGGAGGCATCTAAGGATTTTAAACTTAAACCTAGATTTTCAGGTTGTTATGAAGGTATATTTGCCAAGTGAGGAGGATAGAACATACTTCATTTATTTAACAGCTTGTCTGCTTGATTTCAAATTTTCAAATATTTCGACATATGCAGTGTGGACCTCCATTTGGACTCTTACACCTGGGCCTGCAGTTTCAGGTCAGGTCTGTATTTGGCAGGTACTAAAATGAATCAAGTAAGTGGCTTCTTCCCTTTCTCCCCCCACACAAAAGCAATACTCAGCTGCCTCATCCAAACAGGCTTAACAACAACAAACTGCACCCAGGCTTGTCAGGATGGTGACTTAAAGCAGCTGCTGGCCTTCTCTCCAGAATCAAGTCTGGAAACTGTGAAAGAAAACAAACATGATTTGAGGAACTAAGAACCATAATAATAATTATGAGAATCCTTGGAGAGTCTGAAGGCTGGAGGATCCCCTAAAGGCTATCTTGAAATTGGGAACATCGTGGAGAGGGGCATTGAATTGTAGTGGATTCATCCTTGGGCAGAGGAAGCTGGAGGAAAGCTTCTAAAATCTGCTCATGCACTCAGAAAAGTTTAAAACTCTAATAAAATCATAAAAGATAGCCTGAGTAAGTGAAAAGACAGTCTATGCTCCTGCAGTGAATGACTTGCTATCATAAAAATATCAATTCTCTCCAAATTTATCTATAAATTAAATGCAATCACCATTAAAATTCCAGATGAATTTTTTATCGGTCACTCAAAATCTTTATTTGAAAATGGGTGTAGAAATATAAAGTCTACAACAAAGAAGCCTAAAAAAGAAAGTGTAATGTGTGGGAATGTGCATAACCAGATATTAGGACATAATACAAATAATAAACAGTGTAATAACATACAAAGAGTTAAACAGAATAAAATAGAAATCCAGATATACGTGGAAACTTAAGACATGATAGTAATGGCACCAGAAATCAATGTGAAAAGGTTGGATTATTTTGGATGGTGTAGAATTTTTTAATTATGTAGAAAAATTGAATTGAAACCCTGTCAAACAGCACATGCAAAGTAGACTACGTGCAAATGGACTAAAGACTTTAAAGTAAAAGATAATTCTCTGGAGTTAATAAAAAATGTAGGTAAATATATTTGTAACATGGAATCAGGAACTACCTAATAAAAATTCAAAAAAGACAAATCATAGGCAAAATGTTGATGTTACAGAGTTCTGTTCAACAAAGGATACCACGGTAAATTTCACAGCCATACGCAGACAAAGAATATATTTGCAAATCTAAAACCAACAAGGCATTAAAATTTAGAAAATATGACAAAATCCACAAAGAAAAGAATAAAAATGCATCAATCAAGTGACTAGGTGAAGCACAGGGAATTTTTAGGGTGGTGAAACTATTCTGTATGATACTGTAGTGGTGAATAAATGACATACATTTTTCAAAACCCATAAAAATGTACAAAACACAAATAGTGAACCTTAATGTATGCAATTCTAAATCTTCACCTAGAAGGTCGAGGATCCCAGGAAAGAATACAGACTGAGACAAGAGAATCTAAGCGTATTACACATGTATGAAACAACTTCACTGAAGGGATAGAGGGAGAAGATATCAACCTACATAACTTGAGAAATGAATGAAGTCTGTAGGACTAAAGGCAAAAGGAATTGCACATAAACACTGTACTCCAGTTGATAAAGTTATTTCCCATGGGGATACAAGTTAACAATTCTGATACTGCTATACATGTATTCTGGAAGTGAACAATTAAGTGGATGGAGGTTAGTAGGAGCCCGGTCTCTCACTGTTGGAGAGGAAGTTTACAAATAAGTGAGGGGGGAGGCAGAAATGATCAGTGCGGTAATGGATTAGAGTTGAAGATACAAGTAAGACTCATGTTTAATTTAAGGTAGATACAGATGGCCACACACAGAAATACTTATACATGTGTGTCTATACAGGGGTTAGTTTACACACATATATTTGCTTGCTCTGTCACCTGAGAAGGTCTAAAGGAAACAACAGTCCAGGAGCAATGAACACACCTAGCACCCAGATCTTTGTTTCTAATGCCATTCTCCAATAAAGGGATCTCAGAATTCTTGGAGAACTTGGCTATTCTAGGACTGGTGAGGAAATATTAAAAATCAGCCTGGAGACCCTTGTAGTGCTAGGAAGAATGAAAGTGCTCAAAAAAAGGAAAAAAGAAAAAACACAAAGTTTGGGGTAAGTCAAAGGGACACAGGAGCCAATGTAAAGAGTTTACAGTGGTGAAGTCTGGAACAAAATAGATATAATGGTATTGGATTATAACCCAAAGTGTAAAATAAGTGTCCATAAATTAGTCCATACTAATATAAATAAATGATTGCATAAATTAATAAATAAGAGAGAAGAATTAAAACTCCCCTGCAAAAGCATTTCAAGTAAGTTATGTAGATGCTCCTTCCTTAAGTACGGACTTTGCATAGTGAATTCCTTCCAAAAAGTACAATACGGAAAAAGAAGGGGAAAAATAAACTTCACAGTGGAGAAGTCTGAAAAACACTCTTCAGCCAGGAGATCAAAGTCAACATTAACCGTGATAAACTGTGTAGATAGTGTGTACCCTTGATGTGATGGAATGAAAATGAAACTTTACCTCTGGTGTCTTCCTCTTAAAAATCCATAAACTCAATTTATTAATGAGAAAAACATCAAACAAGTCCCAATTAAGGGACATTCTACAAAATACCTGGACCAGGACGCCTCAGAATTTTCAAGGTCATCAAAAACAAGAAAAGTCTGAGAAACCAGCACAGCCTATGAAGATACGAAGACGGAGTGTAACGTGGTGCCCTGTACGGGATCCTGGACCAGGAAAAGTATGTTAGGTGAAAACTAAGGAAGTCTGAATAAACTATGGTTCATTAATTCCAACAATTGTAACATACTAATGTAAGATGTTATTAGGGGAAACCTTATGGGGGTGGGGGAGGGAATACGGAAACTCTTGTACTATCGGCTCAATTTTTCTCTAAATCTAAAACTCTTCTAAAGAATAAAGCCTATTACTAAAAGTGTGGTTTATTGGTGAGGAAGCCCAAAAGGCTTACAAGCATGTAAAGAGATAGTCAAACTCATTAGTTATCAAAGAAATGCTAATTAAAACATTAGTGAGATATCACTTTACCTCTGTGAGACTGAATGAACTTGGAAAACTGGATAATGCAGGCTTTGGAGATTTGCAGATAAAGGAACCCTCAGTGCACTGTTGGTTGGAGTGCAGCCTGGTGTATGTGTTCTAAGAGGCCATTAGTCACTTACATATAGGTACAAACTCTGGCTCCATATTCTGTTCCAGAAAATAGATAGATCTCACATGGGTGCCTAAGAGAATATGTAGAAGCATACTGTTGTGGAAACAGAGTAAAAAAAAAACTGGATATCCAGCCCTAGCCTAGAAGAATAAACAGGTAGAACATGAGGGATGCACACCATGGAATATTACACAGATGTTAGAAACATCAGAAGATGCACATATAGCAATGTGCGTGGATCTTAAAATCATAGTGCTGACAAAAAATACAAGAAATGCAATGACATTTTTACACATTACCATCTACATAAATTTAAAATGCATACATGCAAAACAAAATTTTGTATTTAACAAGAACAGACACAATGAAAGTATACATAGGAAGCACATAGAATGGTTACTTATAGGCAAAGGGACATGTGGTATGAGGAATGGGGATAAATTAAATAAGAGCTGGGCCTCACATGAACCAAAGAAGAGAACATGCATTAACTGAGAAGTGTGATTATCATTCACTAACCTTCTGCACTTGAGATCCAACAAGAAAGAAAAAATATTCTAGCTCAGATATGGAAATGAGGTCTGAAATCTCAAAATCTTATGCCAGGACTTTATCACTCCTACACACGATGTATAGTTCAGGTCAACACTGTCTTTGGCTTTGTCCAAGGCCTCTCGCATGGTCTATAACAATAGTTGAGGGAGATGGGGAGGATATGATGTGGTATCCCAAGGAGTTCTCCAATGTAAATCGTCCAGGTCTTCTGGGCCAGGCCCAACCTGTCATTAAGACATCATTCCCAGGCACCAGTTGTGCCTGTAGTCTCCTGCCCAGGGACCAGTTAGCCAAGAACTAGGCCAGAACTTAGCATTGTCTGTATGCTGTTGAAGAGTAGCCTACACTGTCATTTACTCTTGTGATGTCAAGCAATTCAAACAATTACAGAGGAAAAAAAAGAAATAATCATTCCAGCATTAGACTAATTTGCATCCTGCTGTGGTAGCCTAGCCCCCGCATAGTACAGAGCAGAGTCAAATTTAACACATTCACAGAAAACCCTGTTCTTTACAAGACACTGAAGAACTATTCTCCAAGGAACAGAATTAGTTCTAAATGGTTAGAATGGGGATTAGTTCAAGAGAAATGTTATGTGAGTCATGACCCCACTGAGCTAAGCTAGACTTAGATTACTTCAAGATCTCTAACTACAGCCCATTAATAAGAATTATTTTAACAGCTGAAAATTATTGTTTACTATATGCCAGGCATTGTTCAAAACACTTTAACTGTGCTATCTCATATTCACACACTCACACAAAACAAACACAGAAACCTCTATGAGATAGGTTCAATAATTATGCCAATTTTATAAATCAGAAAACTGACACATAGGGAGATTAAGTGACTAGGTGAAGGCTACCCATTAGTAAGTTGTGGTGGAGCTGGGATTCAAAGCTGGGTAATATGATTCAGAGCCCATGTACTCAACTTGTACACCCCGGTCTCTGCCCCCTGGGTCTGGTAGTTTAGGAAGACCAAATTCTCTAAATTATGCACAAAGGTATGATAGAAGAAGTTGTTCATGGTTTGGTCAGAAAGGCATTTTCTACCTATATATTCTAATAGCCAGGCTCATTTAATATATTTTTGTCTGGATCCAAAGGTTTTTGTTTTTCTTTCTTCTTTCTTTCCTTCCTTCCCTCCCTCTTTCCTCTCTCCCTCTTCCCCTCCCACCCTTCTCTCTCTCTCTTTCTTCTGTCGTTGTAAAATTGCTGAAAATGCGGTGGAATTTTTATTAATGTGTCCAGCATACTGCAAAACTGAAGGTGATAACAAATAAGACATTTGATAATGGCTTCCACCTATGAGAACGGCTTGGAGAAGTTAGAAAAGAAGTAAAAATTTTTGTCAAATCTCCAACATTTCACATAGAGACAAGATCATCCCCCAAAACACAAGAAATGCTTTTTCCTGGTAGAAGTCTGTGTTTCTCTCTCTGCTAGCTCCACTGTGTTTCAAAAGAACACCACTAAATAAACAATTCTTAACTCCTCCAGATATTCAATACATTGTTTGAGGTAAAGGAATTGAAGAAACAAACTAGCAAATGTGAGGAAGAGAGACGAATCCACCATTTTAAGTTACTGTCCATTTCAAACATAGAGACAACAAACCGGTTCTTAAATATTTAAGTTTATCACGGTAGATCTTGTACGCTATCTGACATGCAAAATTAAGTTATCAAAAGTAGAAATAAAAATCTGCTTTTGAAATAAGCATCATTGAAACTCATTACATAACTCCTCTACTGCTATGACTACAATAGCATAAAGTGTATTTTATATAATGGATGCTGTATACTCTATTATGTGTACTTTACTAAACATTTTTTATTTTAGTAACTTTTTGAAATACTGACCAGGCAGTCTACTGCCATCCAGCGTACTTCTAGGCTATTATAAGTTATCAAGGGCCCAAGAAATGGAAAATTATTCTAATGTTAACCTTAGAAAACAGATTGTAGATACAGATGGAGGTACAGACATAGCCATAAAATATACAGATATGGAGATATAGATGAATATCCATATTACATACACCAGTTTTTCCTTCTATTAATATAACTAAGAACTGACTGCCAAAATGGGAAGTTGAATGACATTATATGCACTTAAAGCCTCACAATACTTCAGGCAAGTACTTTCATTCTGTATTCTGTGAATTGAAAGGAATCCTTCTTTCCCATTGGTGGAGTACCAGAGAAAAAGAACACTAAATTGAAAGCGAAGAGACCAGAGCTTTATCCTCGTTTTGCCACCATCATATTGTGTGACCTTGGAGATTTCATTCAATCTCCCGAAACTCCCATCTGTAAAATGTTGACAATGGACTATATAACCTCTATAATTCTTTATTCACCCCATATTCTCTGACAACAGTATACTGTGTGTGTGTTTGTTGCTGCTCTATGCCCAGCAACTGAAACTTTTTGAAAAAATTACTCAGTTGACCCACTAGATGGTAGCAGATTCCTGGTATGATTGTAGCAGCCAATTCAACCTTCATAACACCGTGAATTCTAATATCAAAGGGTTAATGGGAGAACTTTTCCTTGGTCATCAAAAAACTGAGTTTTATTCAGCTCTGCCATTTATTACTATGATCTTGGCCAAATGGGCCTTTTGGGGTTTCTGACTACCTACCATTAAATCAAAGGGCATCTTCCAGATCTAAAACTGTGATGTGAATATCCTTACCATAGCAAGAACAAGATAATGTTAAACAGTGATGTCCTCTTTTTCTACCTTGAGCCATTCAAACAGTTTGCATTTGACACAAAGAAAAATTCCATTTTCTATCCATGAGACCTTGGGCAATTAACAACATTTTTGTTTGCTTGTCTGTAAAATGAAGAAAATAATAGTATCTCTAAGGGATATTGTAATGAGTAAACAGATATGACAAGTAAAGCGGCTAATAAATGTCAGCCATTTTTAGAAATTATTGTTTATTAATTATTATGTTTTAAATTATTATGATTTTGTTCCATGGCATTTGGACTCCCTCAGACCATTATTCCTACCACCCCTCTCTCCTGATATTTGAAGGTATAAGCCAGTGACTTTAGGCTGACTCTTATTTATAGGTTCAGAGTCTACACAGAACAGCACACGGGTCCAGAGATACCTCATGGAATCCTCTTCAGTCTAAGTTGCTGCAAATAGTTCTAGGCCTTGGATCTGTAAATCCTGAAGAAATCTAGGTGTTTTGCCTTAATCAATCCTCACTAAAACTCCTTGAAAGAGCCCTCAGGTCTGGAGTTGTAGCCTGTAGTCTTTTGGATTCCCCTTTAAAGAATGGGGACTCAACCTGAAGGCCTCCAGGTAAACATGGTGGACTTCCAATCTTAGCAAAGCACTTCAAGGACTAGTAACTCTGAAAGATGCCTAACCTAGATTGCAGAAGCCAGTGTATCTGGTTCCTTCTTGAACTGGCTCTGATGATTATTTACCACAATCATCAATTATATTGCTTCTAAATAAAAATATTGTATTACATATTGTGTGACAAGAGTTACCATTTTCTCTTAGGTATTTGTTTAAATTCTTGAAGACAGGAAATACATGAAAAGGCCAAAGGTATCGAGTCAATGGAAACAAATAAAATCCCTAGGGTCCACTGTGCTTCTCTGACCTCATTACCTGTCATCACTTTGAAAATATTGGATGTTATAACCTAGCAGAATTAAAGTGCAAAGCAGAGCAAAAACTAGCTTTAGTTCCTAATACGAACCATCCCTTTACCCACTCCACCTCTTTTTCCAAAGAAGCCTGCAACAGATTTCTCTGGTTTTCTTTTTTCTTTCTTTCTTTCTTTTTTTTTTAATAATTCAGTGTTTAGCACATATTTTATTTAGCAGGAACATAGGTGTATGCTGATAACTTGTTCTGTGTAACAGGGTGAGTCCAGTCAAGATATCAGTGCCAACGAAGAGTGATGAACCAGAGAACATGGCCTAGCCGGGCAAATGCCATGGAGGATGTAGCACAGCCACTCAAGATCAGAACAGGTGATGAGAAAGCAGAACCAGAGATGAGCTGGGTCTAGAAATATCTAGCTCCCTTTAGATACTGGCAGGGATGAGACAAGAATGTAAGACTTAGGAGAACTCCAAGATCTGAGGCTGCCAGGGGTGATGAAGAAACCAGAAAAAAAAACACCTGTGGTTACCCCTTAAATGAGGCAGTATTAAGAATCTATCTGCTTCCAACACTGGTTCTTTATTCACTGTAGACTCCTCAGGGCCTTCAAAAAAGGCAAGCAAGACTAAACATTTCTTAAATACATATCTCACGTTTAGAAAGAGTAATGAATACAAAATAGAATAAGAGGCAAAGAAGAGAAAAGGCTGGCCTCCAATTATACTTTTTAGCTCAGGAAAAATTCTGCAGATGCAGACCACACTGCACTGAGCTCATTGAGGGTAGAGACTGAACCTGGCTTACCTGCTTTATCACTGGTGACTAATCTGGTGCTTGGCATACCTGTGCTCTCAGTGAATGTTTGCCTTCATTACTGTTGTTGTGGATGATACAACCGAGTATATACTGAAAGCAAAAGCTTGTGATAATGTCCTGTTGAGACACTAAAGTGCAGAGTCATAAACTCCCTGATCTTTAGCCCTTTCCTGACTTTTAAGCTGAATGTATACATAAGCGTACAAAAGAATTCAACCACCCCAAACAAGAACTAAAGCCAGGATCTAGGCTTCCAAAGGATGTAAACTCCCTGCATGCCTAGTACAGTTGACAGCCTCTGGCACTCTGAATGCCATCCCCGCTAATGGTGAGTTCTTTAGAATTGCTTCATAAACATGGTACAATTGGCAGGAAGTCAGAAGATCTATAACCCATGTCTGGTCTTGGCATCTACCAGCTGTGTAACCTGGAGCAAGCCATTTAATTGGATTTTTTCATACGTTAAACTAACAGTCTAATTTCAGCAATAATAGTCCATTTCAGCAATATTATTCTGATTCTGAGCTGACCATGAAGAAGAGAAAATTGGATTCAGCAGGGTGAGCCAATGTTCCTGATCTTTATAAATTCTCACACAGTCTTTTACTCTCCCTAATCCACATACTTTTCAGTGTGTGAACAACTAAACTGCTTACAGGAGATTTACTGACGACATAAACACAAGGAGGATTCCAGCAAATTACATGTAATCATCTTTCTGTGTGCTTTAGAGCAGTGTGAACTCTCACCATTTCAATCTGCTCCTGAATTGGTTAACTAACAACCTAAAACAATTGTTTTTGAATACCTTAAAGTGAAGCTATAAAAATATAGGCATCCTTATACTTTATCCTAGAACTTTTATAAGCAATGGTCTTCAAGGTTACTACAGATGTCACATGAAAATGATGACAAAATTAGCAAATGTGACAAATGAAGCCATCAGTGACTGGAAAAATAGGGCAATGGAGGTGGAATTCTATGATGCTCAGTTGGCACTCTTGTGACACTGAGTCTTGTGGTAAACTGTGTCCCCGAGTTGAAAAGAACTCCAATCATTTAATATGTGGCCTTCAAGGCTGCCAGTATAGGGGGTGGGGTAGAGGGAAAGGGCAGAGGAAAATGAGTTCAGGAGCTGAGGCAGCTCTCGGTGAAGTTATGAAGAAGAAGCTGTTTAGCTTCAATCTTCATATAACCCTCTCATCATCATCACCATCCCAATAGGGAACTAGTGTCCAGTTGCAAAAGTTTATCCGTTCAAAGTGCATTACCTTCCAATGTAATAAAAATGTTCTATTCAGTTCCAGTATGGAGTAAGATAGAATAAACACATCCTATCCTGTCTCTCCGACTGAATGTTGCTAAGAACCTAGACAGATTGCATGAGCAGCTATCTGAAGACTTGGAGCAGGTGCAGCAGGAAAGAGGATGAGATTGGAGTATCTCTGAAACAGCAGTGCATTTACCTTTCTCTACCACTGGTATCCCCTGGCCTCAACTCCAAGCAGCCCAAAACCCAGAAGTAAGCCTCAGTGAAGACAGAAATAGTTCCAGGAAAAACTCTTTAGGCTTGAGAAGTGGGTAAGGGGTCACCTAAAACTCTGAAGGAGAGGAAACTTCCTCCCCACTTGGAAGAGTTATGGTCCTAAGACCTAAGAGAGTGGGGTGAACCCTCACTGTTTTTCTCTCCATATATCTTTCAGCCACCAATCCACAAACACTGGTGGAGTCATGAAAAATGCCTGGCAGAGCAAAGTAAATCAACTTCCAGCTTTCTGGCAGCAGGACTGAAAAGGGGAGCCTCGGGTAACTGGAAAGAAATAGGGAAATCACAGATAGGAAGGAGTTCATGAAAACAATACTAAAAGTTGGCTGTGAACTCCTGGGCTCACCCCCAAGCTGTACATGCATGGATGTGACCCTAGTCAGCATAGGAAAGACTCTGAGAACTAAGCTAAGAGTTAGATCATTGCTTATGTCTCAGACTTGCAACTGAATAATACACACACAGGTCAGATCAAAACAGGGCTGCAGAGACTATGAAAAGAGGAGTGAAAGAGGGAATATCATGACAGAATCTGCACACACTGAAAGAACAAATAGGGGATACTAGGCAGAGACCTACGCACATAAATTTGACATCATAGATGAAATAGACTGCTCAGAAACCACAAACTATCTAAATTCATCCAAGATGAAACAGAAAACTGGAATAGTATTACAAGAATTAAGGAAATTAAATATAGAGATATAAGCATTCCAAACAAGAAATCAATAGAGCCAGATTGTTGCAATGGTGAACTTTACCAAAGCATTGAAAGAATAACACAAATTCTACACAATCTCTTCCAAAAATTAGAAGATTAAGAAACATTTTCCAACTGATTTTGAGGCCAGCATTACTCCTATACCAAAATGAGACAAAGACAATACAAGAAAACTATAAGCCAGTATTCCTTATAACATAGATGCAAAAATCCTCCATAAAATGTTAGCAAATTGAATGCAGCAATATATATAAAAAGAATAATATACCACAACTTAAGTGGGGTTTATCCTAAGAGCACAAGGTTGATTCAATATCGAAATTCAACAAATGCAATCCACCATATTAATAGTCTATAGAAAAAAACCCCACAAAATTATATCAGTTGATGCAGAAAAGCATTTGACAAAATTCAATACCCATTCATGATTTCAAAAAAATCTCAGCAAACTAAGATGAAAAGGCAACTTCCTCAATGTAATATTACTAACATCATATTTAACTGTAAAAGATTGAACGTTTTCCTAGAATGGAAACAAGGCAATGATATGACTCTCACCACTCCTACTCATTATCATCTAGAAGTCCTAGCCAATGCAACAAGGCAAGAAAAAGAAATACAATGTACGCAGATTGGAAAGGAAGAAATAAACTCTTTATATTTACAGATAACATGATTGTCCATAAAGAAAATCTCTAGTAACCTATCAAAAGGGGGGAAAAAAGCTCCTAGTACTGATAAGTGACTTTAGCAAGGTTGCAGTATACAGAATCAATAGACAAATATTGATCATATTTCTATATACTAGCAATGAACAATTGGAAAGCAATTCTAAAAATACATGATTTATAATAAGTAAAAAAAATGCAATACAAGGTATAAGTCTAACAAAAGGGATCAGACTCTGAGACTCTCTATGCTGAAAACTACCAATGTTGATTAAAGAAAGCAAAGAACACCTAAAAAAACAAACAGAAAACAAACAAACAAAAAAAAAAAACTGGAGAGACATACCATATTCATTAATTGGAAGACTCAATGTAGTAAAGATGTCAATTCTCCCAAACTGATCTACTCAGACTTATCCATGCTTCTCATATCATTAAAGAAGCAGAGAAGGTACAAAGAGAAAGATGAGGCAATGAAAATATGAATATCACAGTCTTGCAAATAGCAGATATATTAGTTTTCCATTGCTGCTCTAACAAATTAGCACAAACCTAGCAGCTGAAAATAACAGAGAGTGTAATTTCACCATTCTGCAGGTCAGAAGACAAAATCAAGGTGTTGGCAGGACGGGCTTCCTTTCTGAAAGCTCTAGAAAAGACTCCTTTTCCTTGCTTTTTCCAGCTTTTAGAAGCCATCCACATTTGTTGGCTCATGATTCTATTCCTGCATCATCAATACCAGTCACATTGCATCTCCCTGTGCCTTTTGTCTGTAAATGTATTTCCTTCTGACTCTCCTGTTTCCTTTTTCCATTTTTAAGGACGTTGTGATCTCATTGGGCTCATTCAGATAATGCAGGACAATCTCCCTATTTTAAATCCAGCTGATTAGCACCCTTAATTATTTTTTGTTTTGTAACATCATATTCACAGGTTCTGGGGATTAGGATGTGGACATCTTTGGGGAGGGGCATCATTGTACCTAGCATAGCAGACTTTACTAACTGATTAATTTTAAGAATCTGATGAAGAATTTTAAAAGATATTGAGATGTTTAAGACAAAGCTGAAGCTAAGGAAGGGTTTCACATGGGACAAAGAAAATATTTATATATGACTTAAAGTTGAAGTGTTTTTATTTTGTTCTTATAAGTTCTCCTTATCTCATTAATACTACCCAGAAGGTCAATAACTGTTTTAGGTCAATAACTCCATAAGCATGAAGTTGAATTAGAAGTCCATTTGGTGTCCTGTATAGTTAGGAAACCAAATAAGTGCATCATATATTATAAAATATAAGCCTAAACTGAATTTTGAAGTGCATCTTAACATGATAAATGGAATCAGAGAACATAAAAAGGCATTACTTACTGATGTACCTGGAATAAAATGAATATAATTTCATTAGTAGAGAAAAACTTTGGAAAGTAATAGAATAATGAATAGAAAAGTACCATAATAACGAAAAGTATTCTTACACAGTTTGTGTTCTTCAAGAACAATCATTTGATTAATCATATAACTATGACCTTATAGGATGAGTGGAAGAAATATTTACAAGGACAATATCCTTGGGTTGATAATAAAAATATCTCCATCTGGCAATAGCTAATGAGAAATGTAATCTAGGATTCTACTAAATAGAGGATGTCTATGTTGCTTTTAATAAACTATATTGACAAGCTCCGTGTTAGTACACGTACTCCTGGTAAACAGGTGCACAAATGATTCTCAGCATTTCTTCCACAGTGAGCATTCATGAGAGATGATGACACTCATAAATGCAATGGACATAAATGACATTTAAGCTCAATTCCCTGTATAGTATTTCTGATGCCACCTCTTTTTCTCCCACTCCAGGTGATATAGTTAACAATTTGAGAATTAAATTCATGTGATTATAGGTATAACGTAGAAGCCCACTAGCTTCTTGGCTTCTCCCTCCTTTAAAACCTAAATAATTACAATCTGGGCCTCCATTACGCGTGGCTACACAAAGTCCAGACCCCTTTACAAGTCCTGAGACTTTGCAAACAGAGCTTATGCTCTCCTGGTTGTGGCTATGCCAGGTTTCCCACCATTTTTCTCCATCCCCACCATCTCATAATTACTCCCCATGCTAGTGAAGTTGTCTCTGCTCTGTGTCACTCCAAAACTAAACACCACTTCCCTTTCTCCAAAACACAGCTGACACAGGGCTTTGTTCTTCAAAAGACTTCACGGAAGGAATTCTGCTATGATATAAGCTACCCTCTGTCAGGAATCTTTGTCTGTTTTGTCACTGATGTATCTTAAACACCTAGAATATTGCCTAGCACATAGTATGTGATCAGTAAAAGCCTGTTGAATAAGTGAAAAGTTTGTGGGAAAAGGTAACTACAGTGCAAAAAAAAAAAAAAAAGAAAATACAGCTCCTAAAACCCATCAGTCATTCCTCAGCTCTCAATTAAATTCCTAGGACACTTTCACTCTTCTTACGGCCAAAACCCCATCTTTGTTCTAGCTTCCCAGGAGAAATCAAACAAGTTAACCCCATAATAATCTTTCAGAAATGCTACTGTGACCACAGAAAACACAGTGGTCATTGTTTTGTGGAGTAGTTGGATTTCTTTCATTCCAAATCCAGCATTCCAGAATAGGATTTTATTTTACCTTTGCATAATCAAAGATTCATGCAAATGTTTACTCCCAAAACCAAAACTCCTTCTCTCTCAAACATGATAGGTTATTCATCTTTAGCAATACAAAGTGTCAGTGAAAGCTCTGAAGTCCCAGGCTTTTTTCCTTAAATACTTCAAAGAATCCGTATCAGTTCCCCACCTCCTCCATCCCCATCTCGCTTTGCATACACACAGCAGTCTGGAAAATGGAAAGTGTTTCCCAATCTACCCTAGAGAAAAGGAAAAATGTGTCTCTGTTTATGGAATCACAGAGGTCATTCCTTCCCCATGCCCCAACATACACGTGCAAAGATGACTCTGATATCCTCTAATTGTTTTTATTTAAAAATATAAATCATATGCAAACACTTTATAATGATTGTTATTAGTACTGTATCACTAGTGATCTTTCCTCACAACCAATGGTCCACACCAGTGTGTCATGACACTTCAGATGAAAGCACAAAATAATAATTATAACCTAAGGTCTTCACTCTCCCAGGTTTGTTTCCAAACTCATACATGGTGCAAAAGGAGTATTTTCCAAAAAGCATAATTTACAGATTTGGAATATAAAGCACATACATGTGCATAATCAAAGCAACAGCAACTCTATATCATAAATGAAGAAAGGTCACACAATACAGCATGGTAGTCAAGAGCACAGGTAGTGCTTCTTACTACCTAAAATCCCAAAAGGTTTCATGACAATGCAAGGTGGTAGTATATGGTTAAATATACAGATTTTGGAATCAAAAGCACTTGAATCTGAATCCAAGTTCTGCCTCTCATTACTGTGACCATGAGCAAATTATATGACCTCTCTGAGCCAGCTTTCTCACCTGGAAATAGGCACATTAATACAGGTCTTAGAGTGCTATTGTCCAGTGGCAGATATACAGTGGTGCTTCTAGAAAGTCAAAGTCCCAAGTCAGTTGGGCCTGCAATACCATCTTACAACCTTTTTTGCTCTGATCTGTTTGCTCTCCCATTCTCCATGGCTACTATTTAATACCTTTCATTCTACTCAAGCCTGTGTCTACATCTCCCCTCCAATGCCACTGAGAAAAAGAAGCCATCCTAAGTAGGGTGACTATATAATTTCTCATCCAGACTGAGACAATTTTGAGAATAAGGGAAACTCCCATAATTACACCAGGACCATAGATATCAACCAAGATTTTCCCAGACAAACTAGGACATATAATTATTTCAATAATAAACTCCCTCAATTTCCAACCACCAAGCTGAAATAATCCCACCTATATTTCCACCCACCCTTATTCTCCTTGCCTCCTGTGAGAGTGAAAAAGTTACCGCCCCTCCTATCAATGGCAAATCCCTCTGCCTGTGCTCTGGACCCATCTCATCTCACCTTCTCACCTTCCCAACTTTTCAGCCTTGCTCTGTTATTCCCTCTTTCCTGTCTCTCCAACTTCTCTCTCTCTACTGGCTCTTTTCCATCAATAATCAAATATTCTTCAATCTTTCCTAATTAAAAACAAAAGGTCTTCCTCAATCCCATGTCTTGCTCTGGTCATTATCTTATTTTTTGTCTCTCTTTTACATAAAATATATCTCGGAAGTCTTCCACTTGTTTCTTCAATTCTGACTACATCTCTACACACTGCAGTCTGGTTTCCACAACCACTGAAGTGCTCTTGACAAGACCTCCACCTCTATTTCCAATGTATTTTAGTCCTCATATTTTTTTTTATGTTCTCAACAACATTTGATATATTGGTAATGCTGGTCCTTCTCCCCTGACTGTTACGACACCACATTGCAAGTTTCTGGCTATTCTTCCTCAGTGCCCTTTATGGACTCCTCCTTTACTCATACCTTATTCGTAAGTATTCTTCAAAGTTCTGTATTAAGACCTTTTTTGTTCACATTCTCCTAATCTTTCCTATGTAATCTCATCTCCTCCCATGGTATCAATTACCATCTTCATCCTGATGGCTTCCAACTATATGTTTCCAGTCCAGATTTCTTTCATAGTTTTCAGATCAGAATGTCCACTCCTTTTAAATTCATATTGGAACCTCAAACTCAGCATATCCAAAACTAAATATTTCTTCTTCAGAATAGTTGTTCCATCTTCAGTGTTCCCAGTCTTGGTAAATGGCACTACCATTCACTGAATTCCTTGGTCAAAAAATTGGGAGTCTTTCTTCTCCCTCTTCCTCTATATCAATCAGTTCTTCTCTGTAAATATTGTTCTAATTAGTTTACTTTTATCATTCCCATACCCTAATTCAGATCATAATCACCTCTCATCTATATTACAACAACTCTCTGGAAATAGTCTACAACCACTGGCTCAAGGTATGCCAGGAATATATGGTTTTCCTTCCTTGCTATCTTTTAAAGATAGCTTATCTTAAAATTTTTTTTTTTAATTTAAAAAAGCTGACACAAAGAAAGCAGAAGTGAAGAGGAAGCAGATGCATCTTGTAGCACATGAACCCCTGCTAGGTAAGCAATGCCTGAAGCCACATTTCTCTCTCAAACTTCTCAGTTACCTGAGCCAATGCATTTCATTTTTCTTTTTGATTAAGCAAGTGTATTGGATTTCTATCAACTGCAATTTAAGACCAATATATACTCATATGGCCAGGACATAATCTGTCTTTTATCCTCAATTCCTAGTACAGTGCCTGGCCAATGCTTAACTTGTTGAATGAATGATGTGTACGAAGCACTTGACACTCATTTTTACCTCCATACCAACAAAAAGCAAAGTGCTTTCATTCATTCAGCAAATATTTGTTGAACATGTACTATGGGTCCCTATTCTAGATACTGGGAATACAGCCCTGAACAAAACACACAAAAGCCTCATTCTAATGAAATTTACATATGGTATATGCAAAAATAATGAATAAGGAATTAAGGTGTGCTATTTGGTGGAAGATTTACTATTTTTGTCTGTAAATAATAGGAAAGCCCCTTGGATTTTATGCAGCAAGATAGTGTGTCTGAATCAAAGAAATCCTTCAGTGTTTATCAGCATAAGATATATGAAAATGAATCAAGGGCATGGTATCCACCAAAAGTTAGGTCCAAACAAACTTCAGGGCTTAAAATTCTAACAAAAACAAATTCTTTTATAGAGCGCTAAGGATCCAGGTCACAGATACTCAGTCACTGACCCTTTAGCTCAATATTCAAGGTACCATAGAGAAAAAAATATAATACATAACGTAGGCAATCCTAAAGTTGAATCCTAGATTTAAATAAAAGCTGTGTCTTTTTGGGAAAGCTTCCTACACTTCCTAAGCACTATTTTCTCATGATAAAAGGAGGATTGTAACACCTAATTCACTAGGCCTGTTCTGTTCACTTTGAAAATTAGTCAGAGATCACTTAATATAGTTGAATGAATGCTAATATAAATATTAAACAAGATGATATATATGAAAGCATTTAGACAATGTAATGTGCTATATAAATGTTAGCTGCTTTTGGTATTATTATTATTATTATTGTCAGAGCCAAGGTTGTGGAAGAGTTGGATAGGAGAGGGTACTAGAAAGAGAAGGAAGTATAAAAACTGACTTGAAAAGGGTTAAATGTCAAAGTGTCTAAGAGGAAAGTGAGCAAGGCCAACAGTAATGAGCAATATTTCCAGGTAACAGAAGTTTGGTTTCACTGCTTCTGTTCTCCGGGCTTCCCTTCTTTGTAACGCTCATGATTCTCTCCATAAAAACTCTTAATCTTATACTCTGTGCACATACCAAAATTACCTCCACCCTGCCATTTTTTAAGATGGTTTTAGGAAGGCAATCTGCTTAAATGATATTACAATGTCATGAAAATATTGCTATTTTTGTGCTCCACTGCTTTGGACTGCATCTTGCTTTCCCATCTCCCTTTCACCTCCTCCTGTAATTACTTCTTAATGTTAAAATTCCCACACAATGGCAGTAGTCTCTGCATGACATTTTTTCCTTTTTGTTGTTTCTAATTTTTCTATAACAACTTGGAGTTATAATGAAAATGAAAACATTACTTTTGAAAACAGATTTTAATAAAACCAAAATGCTCCAACAGTTGAAAACTAAACTGAGCATAGTTGAAATCTAAATGTTTTAATCCTTGGCTAACTTATTTAATCTCCCCCATGTTTTGGAAATTTAGAAGAGATAGGTAATAATTTCTTGTCTTGTCTTCCGACGTTTTCAAGGTAAATGCTTGAGTCTGGGTAGGAACTGCCTTTAAATAATACCTTGGGATTTAAGGAAGAAGAAATTGATCAAGAGAAGAGGAAGCCTAAAGAAACAGACTTCTATTCTCCCATCTCTGAACTACTTTTCAGATTACCCTATTTACCTTAGCTACATAGAAATATTATTTTCATTTAAATAATAGCTTACTATTAAAAGGTTACTGCTAGGGCTTCCCCGGTGGCGCAGTGGTTGAGAGTCCGCCTGACAATGCAGGGGACGCGGGTTCATGCCCCGGTCCGGGAGGATCCTGCATGCCGCGGAGCGGCTGGGCCCGTGAGCCATGGCCGCTGAGCCTGCGCGTCCGGAGCCTGTGCTCCGCAACGGCAGAGGCCACAACAGCGAGAGGCCCGCGTACCGCAAAAAAAAATAAAAATAAAAATAATAAAAATAAAAAGTTTATTGCTAGCACAATAAACACCATGCATACAATTAAATGTGTTGACTTAATTTTAGTGTTAAGCTTTCTTTGGAACAGCAGTGTTATTCTATACCCTCTAAACCTTTGAAATTTCTGACATAGCATAGCTGCTTGATCATAACCTTCTAAAGAAGAACGAATACTTGTCCTGTCCAGAAGATCACAAGGATAAGAGCTAGGCTAAGGGCTAGGATGAGGAGAAGATGTAGGAGTGGGTCAGACTCAGGAAGGGGCTCAGAACCTGTAAGTTAAGGTGGGTCTGAACCCGGTGAGCTGTGGGCAGTGGAAGTATACATTGATTCTCAAAGGCTTGCAGGGGTCAAAAATCAGTTCAGAGCATATAAGGGGTCACAGCAGACAGGAAAATCTACAGAGCAGAGGTTAATAACACAGACAGAGTTTAGGGGCAGCTCTTGGGTAACAGCAACAAGCAGAAACTTTCCATTTTTGCTAACTTCCTGTCTCACCTACCGGGTTTTTACGTGGTTCCTATTGAAATAGAAACAAACTGGCATGGTGTGTTGAGGTCTGAATAAAGGAATATGTAATAGAAGAGTATGGATGAGAGAGAAGAGGTAGAAATTTTGTTTGTTGGGGGGGAGGGGCAGGAGAGGTACAGGACAAAGGATTTTTTTTTTCTTTTTTCTCTTTTAACAAAGTTCTCTTAAATTAAAAAAAAAAGATAAGAAAAATAAAACTCCAAATGTTTGAATTTGGGGATCAAATAATCAGAGCACTATTTTGACCACCTTTCTCACTTCCCCACTGCACATTATTCTTAGACTTGACAAGATTCAATAAACAAATTTAAGAAATTTTAGAAAAGGACGAGAAAAACTACCTTCACTATATCTAAAGAAAGCAAATACTGTCCTAACACTTATTTTCCTGAGGACCTTTTAAAGATAATATTTAGTCAGAAACACATCTTGAATAGGTGGTATAAGGGGGTGTGTAGTACTGGACAACTTTCATCTCCAAAATATACAATCTTGGGTTTCTCCAGTGTGTAAGTGAGACTGATGGAGCAAAAACTTTACCATGCTGAAAAGATGAGGCAATCATGTCCAAAACTGATCAAGAGAAAACAGAATACTAAAATCTTATTACCTTTCAAAGCCCAGAGAGCCAAAAGCACCCCAGATTTTTTAGGGTTAGTCAAAAACTCCCTCAAAGGCAATATATCTCTAAGAATAAAACAGGGTAAATGAGGTCTTCTTGAAAAGAATTACTTTTAATACTTATGTTAAAAGGAAGGAATGAAAAGTAAGTCTTTTTTTCCACACTTATAAAATCTCACACCCAATACTTGCCTATTTGGTTTGCTTAACCCATGTTTCTCTTGAGGAAGTGGTGGAGAAGATATCTATGAAAATGAGAATTAAGGATTTCTATTAATAGAAATAGAATGATCACATTCTATGTCATCTTATGTGCTACTTTGTGTATTTGAGCAAATAGTGTGACAATTTCAGAATGAAAGAAAATAATGTGAAAAAGTTAACTAGGATAAACTGTGACAGACTTCCTCAGAAAGCTGAATTTTTACTTTGAAAATTTGTAAAAGAAACAAAGATGGGCCAATATGAATCTAGTATTGAGAGCAGCACTTTGGTATGGAGAAAACCATTCTAAAGCAAGTAAAAAGAAGCTTACAATTATCTTTCTATTCTGACAAGCGAATTAGTCAATTGAAAGGGCTTTTCAGACCAATACTTAAAATTAATTAATTCCTAGAAATCCCTGGAAACCAAGTGACAAACTCTTGAACTTTGTCCACAGTTCTTAATATCAGCCATAAGAAGGTAACAGGATAAAGGGTAATTCCCAGAGACATTTAGTAAAAAATCTGTCCCCTACCAGGAGTCTAGAAATCCAAGTTTCAACAGCCGTGACATTTTCGGCTAATCATTTTCCCCTCATTGCGTCTTAATACTTTCATCAGAGTATGAAAGTGTGACACAAACCATTAGTTGCCCCAGTAACCCTTTCAGTAATAACCACCCCCCACCACCAGCCAAGTTTTATCAAGGTACAAGGGTGCCCAGCTAGAGACTGTATTTCCAATCGGCCTTTTAGCTAGGAGTGGTCATGAAATGGCAAAGATGATTTTGCAATTTTTATATCATCTCTTAGAGATGAGGTCACTTGACCTGGACTCTTCTCTCTCCCGCTGGTTGGGAAATGCCAACAACTGGAGCCACCACGTTAGACCCAGCTGGGAACCCACACATTGAGGATGGCAGAGCTTCCACCCAGCCTGGGTTCCTGAGGGACATCATTGAGCAGAGAAGTCCCACCAGCCCTACACCGCTTCCCTCTGCACTCTTATGTGAGAGCGAAGAAAAGATGCTCCTCTTTTTTAAGCTGCTTTAGTTTGGGTTCTCCTTGTTACATTCGCTTAGCCCAAACCCTAGCTAATGCAGAAGTTCCCGAACAAATAATCACAGAAGTATGTTCATAACAAAGAGTTTTGCTTTAGGACTAAAACAAAAGGTAGAATAAACCTTGTTAGCCTGCCAGCAATGATCACCGAAGCACATATTCAAGCTTAAGATCAATTTTTAAATGACATTCTTTTCTTATTTCTTAGCAACTCAGACTCAGAGGCCCCTTTATTATATCTTTTAATTGCTCTATTAATCACTTTCAATGTTCTTCCATTTTACTACCATGCAGTATGACAATAGATTACCTTCTCTACAAAGACTATCTTTAAGTTCCCAGGGGCATTTAGTAAAGTTTTATTATCCCCAGGCATAATCCTATGAGGAGATTAGATCACTAAAATAGTTTTCTGCCTAACAGCATAAGGCAGCCGGGGAGGGCTTGCAGATGATGTGGGGTTTGAAATCTTGAAATCCTGCAGTTTAGAGGGGGAGCCAGAAGGAGCTCTGGGAAAGTCACCTGAATCAGACTCGTTTTTGCTTATGCAAGTCATGGACCAAAAAGGAATTTACAAAGCCACTCTCTAGTGGCTTTGTAAAAACCCAGACTTAAAAATGCAATTTTACACCTACACACATATTGTCTTTTATTAATTGCTAAACATTTTTATTAGCAATATTTATTAGCAATATTTTCATTTGAAATTTAATGTGAAGTCTCAATGATCTTAAAAGACCGAGTTATTTGACAAGTTTTTTTTGTGCAAATTTAAACTTTGTAATCTGTTGATATCTAAAGGAGAAAAACACAGTATTAGTGACAGATGAATTCAGAAGCATAGAAAGTTTCCCAAGAGAATCTTTTACACAGGGAAGAGATTTAGGTATCCCAAAGGCCAATTAAATGGCATTCAAGGCCTTGAAGTAGGGAGAAATATATCTAAGGGAATGACTAGAGGAAGGCTAAAAAAGAAAGGTGGAGGGATGCAATAGTCTTTTACCCACTTACTAATCTATCTCTCACACTGAAGCCACAGCAATCATTTAAAAATACAAATCTGACCATTTTCATTTCCCTGCTTAAAAATCAGAAATGGTTTACTATGGCCCCTAGAAAAATGTACAAAATCCTAACTTGACCTAAAAACACGTTGTGTGCCTGGACCCTAATTATCTTTCTAAAATCACATCAAACCACACTCTCTTCTCTTCTCTGCAGGCTAGGCATATGGGGTATTATGGGTTGAATCGTGTACCCTCTAAATGTTATGTGTTGTAGTTATAACTCCCAGTACCTCAGAATGTGACCTTATTTGGAAATAGGGTCATCGCAGATGTAATTAGTTAAGATGAGGTCATTTTGAAGTAAGGTGGGCCCCTATTCCAACATGACTGGTATTCTCATAAACGGGGGAAATTTGGACGTAGATGCAGGGAGGACACCATGTGAAGAGGTACACAGAAAGGGGAGTGATATTTCTACAAGGCAAAGAACACCGAAGACTGCCAGCAAATCACCAGAAGCTAAGGAGAAGCATGGGACAGATTCTTCCTCATGGCCCTCAGAAGGAACTAATACTGCCAACACCGGATCTCCAGAGCTGTGAGATGATAAATTTCTGTTCTTTAAGCCACCCAGTTCATTGTTATGGCAGCCCTAGGAAACTAATACACTGGGTTTCTCCCAACTCTGCATGGACCTTTGCTCTTTCTGTTCCCTTTGCCTTGATGGAGCAACTTCTCTAGCCAAGATTTAAGTCTTACTTTAAGCATCGTCTCCTTGAGAGAGAAATCTTCCTTAACCTCCCAGACTACGTAAAACCTCTCTCCTCCTGAATCTACACTTACCAGTAATTCGACAAGACCCCGAACTTCTTCAAAGCACTTTGCCCTCCTGAATTATTTAACTGTTTACTTAATGTCTATCTTCTGCATCTGGCTATAAGCCCAGGCTAGGACTCTGTGTGTCTCATTCACAGCTGTATCCTCTATGACCGGCACATAATTAGTGCTCAAGAAATATTTATTGACTGGTTCCCTTGATTTTTAACTTGGAATCCTCTGTTCCCAAACATTGTTTCAAAGATCCCACATCCTCAGTAATAATTCCCACCAAAATATTTCTATCCTCATGTATATATTCATGTGCCTGAAGGCAGCCTCATATTTCTATAATTTGTTGTTGTCATACCCAACATTTTATTCCATTCCACCGCACATCTGTATAAGCAATAACATTTGTAAATGTACTAGCCTCCAGGAATGTTTTTGACTTGGGTCCTGTATTACTGAAAAGAATCTCAATTATTTGGCAAGCTGATATCCTCATAAGATTCTACCTGTCCAGCAAGGCAGAGGAGGAAAATCATGTGAGACAGAACACAAAAGCAATGAAGCACTTTTTAAACAAACAGTTGCTTGACCTGTGATTCCTGATATGAAAACGTTTGGTGTTGTATGAGGTGGGTGTGGGGGGAGAGATTTGCTGAGAATTACATGGAATCCATGGAATAATGAAAGTTAATCTCAAAGCATCTATGTCTACGTCTGTCTCTCTGGGTAGATATACATATAGGTATATTTATAAATGGGAAAAAAAAGAGCAAATGGTTCTAGGTAGGCTATTTCTACCTCTCAGGTAAATTCTAAGTTAGTTTGACTTTTGACTCCCAAAGAATTGCACCAATCCTTGAAAAGGGTCTGCTTAGATAGATTCAGAAACCTCTCTGTAATGAAGGTCTCAGTGAGTGTGTTCACTGAATGGAAACATTTTGACTTATCCTAAAGAGAATTTCCTCAGTAAATGTGTGTTCGACAGATATTCTCTTAACAGGATAATAGTTGGATATGCTACAAGTTTTAGTATCATGTCCTCAGACAGATTCTTCTGGTCACAGAAGGACTCAAGGGTGGCAGGTCTGTTTTGAATTCCATCAAATAATGACAAACTATAGTAAGGCCCACTACTCTTGGGCACAGGAAGAATAAAGCAACAAGAATTGTCCTAGTCATGTATTTAGTAAATATTTCTTGAGCACTTATTCTGTGTCAACAATTGTGGCAGATGCTGTTAATACAAAAATAAATAACAGTAAAAATAAGAATAGCTTATTCTTATTGGCTGCTGGTTATGTGTTAGGCACCATGCTAAATGCTTTACATACATTATCTCCTTTAACCCTCACCATAGCTTTGTAACATAGGTACTATCATTGTCCTCATTTTATGAAGAACTTAAGTCCCAGAGAGGTCTAGTAGTGTATACAAGGTCAAAGAGTTAGGATTTATGTACAGCTATGCCTGACTCCAATGCCTAAGTTCCTACCCAGTGCATTATACTAACTCACAATACAGAGTGACTCAATTACTATAATTTTTCCCCCAAATCCATAAAATTCAGCTTGAGCTTCTGACCTGAGAAAGGTAATGTAACAGTGAGTTTGAGAAAGGGGATTTAATTCCACAGTAATACAGAAATGGCATTAAGTAACATTTTCTTAGAATGAGTTTATGGACCATTTCACATAAACTCCCCAAGTTCAGAAGTCAGGATTATAGTGATTTGAGCTCATCTCAAGTGAGCTTAAGAAAAACAAAAATGAAAGAAAGGGACTTTAGACCCTCAAGTCCCGTGTGTGTGTGTGTGTGTGTGTGTGTGTATGTGTGTGAATACAAAATAAAAATAGTGTAGAAAAAAGACCTGAAGTGTTGAGTCAAGAAAAAAATCCAATCTCTTTTTTAATCAATAAGGCAGAAATTGAGTTTGTATATATTTTTGGTAGGGAAGAATTCATAGCTCCCGTGAACTTCTTTTAAAATACTCTGACCCAAAATTTTGAGCCAAAACAGAAAGGAAAATATATTTTTCAAGAATCCAGACAGAAGATGGCACACAAATATAACTATGAGTAAACTCAGAATTCTCAAGACAATGTTAAGGTTATCCCAGATCAAAAGAATCATTGGCCTCTGCTTTGTTACAGAGCCTGTGTATCCCCCAACACATGTCCTTTTGGCATTTTGTCTTTCGTGTTAGGGAGGGCATGCATCTTCCCCACCGCTGATCTTTCCTTCTGTTTATTTAACACCCCTGGCCTCTCTCTGCCTCCCTCCCTCATTCAGTCCCAGAAGACTAGGAGTGAGTTCAGCTGACTGGTGAATTTGAGAGAGCAACTGTGAAAGATTTCAGGAATCACGTGCTTGCTCTCCTCTACAGCTTGGGTGTGTTCTGCACTGGAGCAGAGGGTGCCTGCCCCTTTCTAGCGCGGACAAAGCTAAACAGATGAACCTCCTCATTCTAGATTCAGCATTTGGGAGCCAACTTGTCCACAGGTAGAAGTCAAATTTCCAGTAGTAGTTTTATCAGTAATTAAGGTCACATTTTTTGGCCTCTACCTACTGACTCATTTTCTTATTTCTCAATTATTCTGAAACTAAAAGAGGAAGCAGTGGATTATTTATTGAGCCCCTTTAAAGACCCCCAAACTGCAGATAAATTGATAACAGTAGCTTGCAAACAGGACACAAGAAAAGAAAAGTTTCTTTTTGGTATATTCTGCAAATAAAGAACTAGAATTGAACAAAGGGGTTTTTTAAAAATTATAGTGGTCCATTTTTCCATCCTACATTACTAATGTAGCCCTGCTTGGCCAGATCCAGTGAGACCCATTTGTAAATGGGTATGTTAACAGTTTAACTGAAAAGCCCAGAAAAGTCACAAGAAGATCACCTCTAACCCCAGTTCTGTAGCCAGTGGCAACATTTGATAGAGAAGAACTGGAATTAACCTCAGAGGCTTAGTGGGGATAATTCTGAGTAATGAGGGAGAGGGCTTCAGACATTTTATTTTCTAGCCATCCTATCTTTTATCTTTCATTTTCTTGTCTATCCGTCGTAACTGAAGCAGAACTGTACAAGGTATGGGGGCCATGAGGATGTACTTTGCCTACTTCCTACTACAGAGAAAGTAACTGACCAAGAGCCCCAGCTTAGAAATCCAGTGATTGCTTTCAGGCTGCCACTCCCTTAAGCTGTTCCAGCCACTGACTGAGTACAGCAGTGATACTAAGGTAGATTCCTTTCCAGAGAGACACAAGACTACTGTTGGCCAACTTTGTCTGCACAATCCCCTGATGGCTTTGCTGGAACTGTATGCCACTCCACCCAACATTCTCCCCCTCTTTCCCTCACTCTGGGTTAGACTGACCTAGGGGTCAGATGGATCCCCCAGCTTCCTCTGGGTACCTCCCTATTCCTTTCACGTGGGCATCTTCTCCTAAGAGAATCCTTATATGTTTAATGCCATCTTAATATCTGATTCCTAAAGGACACCAAAGGAAAGTTTTACAGATTGCACAAATGGAGCCCATTCACATTGGAAGAGAGACGGAGACCAGCATTTACACAATTTTATGAAATAAGAACAGAGTTAGCTAAAGCTTTGGAATGTATAGTTATTGCAACTCTATAGCCAATGCACAGTGGCTCTGTACTTTAATGGATGGATTTTGAGCAACATCAAAAAGAGATAATACTGTTTGGATTTGTCAGGACTGATACTGATTTTTCAGCAAGTATGAGAACTGGAGAAGAATTAGCATGAGATTTAGCTGAGAGGAATTGTCAGTGTAGACTCAAAACAAAGAATGTCAGAGACTTCCTAAGCTCCACTAACTACAAATTCTATCCATACCACATACTGAAGTGATTGGTGATTAACACTAGGAATACCTGATTTGGCTCTATCCAGTATGGCTTCCAGAATGAACAGACCAAGAAGCAATACCCCTTCCAAATCGGTACCTGAACAAGATATATTCTTGTTTATATGTACTACTTTTCCAAAATAATTCTGAGTCTTGCCAATCCATCATTGAATCATACCTCATAAACTAATAGAAGTGCACAATTTTGCACTTGGGCTGTGGTGTATTGAAAGGAAGATTCCAGAGCTGTGCTATCTAATATGGTAGCCACTAGCCGCATGTAGCTTTTTTAATTTAAAATTAAACGATTTAAACTCGAATACAATTTAAAATTCAGTTGCTTACTATACTATCCACATTTCAAATGCTCCACAGCCATATGAGACTCATGGTTCCTACACCGGACAGCACAGATATAGAACATTTCCAATATTGAACATTCTGTTCTAGGAATTTCCCCAGGGAAACAAGTTATCTGCTTTTTTAAAGTAATTCTGCTACCTTTCATGTGGGGAGAGTGTTGCAAAGTCACTGTTCCAGGACAGCTTCTCCTCACACCTACTAAAGAGGCTTAACAACAGTTCTACATGCCATTGATATTTTTAGGAGTCACTGAGGAGGGCTCAGTTTCATCTAGAATGAGAATCAGTAACCAACATATATCATGGATATTTTTAGTTAATGTGATATTTTTCGTCCATTGCCTCATGAGATTACGTTTTAGGACAATGAAGTACCCTTATCAGCTTTTGGGTAAGTAAGCAATGGACCTGGGGAAGGGAGGCACCACCCTGTTGTTGAAATACAGGATGAACATAGCCGTCTGTGTGACATTCAGTGTGTCTGAGAAGAACCAGGGTTTGGGAGTCTCCTGTAGGCAGGTGAAGAAACCAAGCTTCAAATGGGAAGTGGCAAGGTAGCATGTCTTACTTAGCAGAGACACCACGACCATGCTCCTGAGAGAGTCCATGTGTGCAGAGCCTGTTAGACTTTAAACAGAGGTGTGGTATCTCAAACAAAAAGAATCTTTCTACTAGAATTGTTGACTCTGCTGGAAAGAATATTGGAGGTAATAGGATATAAAATATGGATCTAGAGAAGTTGATCAATGGTCTCTCAGAGGAGGTGACTGAGCAGAAACACACATGTTGAGAAGGAGTCAGTCATGTAAAGACCTAGGGGACAACCTTGCCAGGTTGAAAGAACAGCAAGTATACAAGCCCCAAGGCGTGAATAAGCTTGGCATGTTCATGGGCGAGAAAGAGAACCAGTGTGGCTATTACAGAATAAGAGAAGGAGAGATTGGAAAAAGATGAAATTGCAGAGTTAAGATCTTGAGGTTCTATCAAGGAGTTTGGATTTGATTCTAATTGTAAAGGAAGATCATTGAAGAATTTGGAATAAGAGAGTGGCCTTATTTGACTTGGGTTTTAAAAGAGCTCTCCAGACACGAGATGGAAAGGAATTTATAACAGGCAAGGCCCCAGTAAGAAAAAGAGCCGCATGCAAAAGTGCTTAAACGACAGGAGTTTATTTTACTTCTAGGGGAATGGGTAGATTAAGGCAGCTAACAAGGCTGAGTGAACTACCCCCAACAGAGAGGAATTATCACTATGCCAAAGCCTGAATGGACAAAAAGAAGGTACAGTGGTGCCTGAACCACTGGTAGAGCCGAAGTAAGGGAAGGAAATCACCCCATGAGAGCTGTTATCCATGGAGGAGCACCGCCACTGCCAGACTATGGGAAGGAAGCCCCCTTTCTCCCTCCAATCTTCTACTGGGACTCTGAATTTTCTGGACCCAACCATCAAAGCAAGAGAGCCAGATATAGGGGCCAGACCACGTATTTTGTAAACCTGGGGGGTCAAAGCAAAGCAGAAAAGGATAGAAAGTGAATATAGAGGGTTCAGTGGAAAGCAACAGGACAGGTTGCAGTGGTTCAGGAGTAAATCTGTCAGAACCGACTGAGTATATAGCACGATAATAAGTACTATGGAAAATAAAATTACAACACAGTATAAAGAACATTTGTCAGTGTTATATACAGTTTCCCCAAATACAGTAGTGAAAAGACATTTATAAATACTGTGTTTAACTAGTTTATTAAGGTGGCTTCATTCTACCTAAAGAAAACAGTGCTTATGAAAAATAACCTTAGTATCTTTTGAGATAAATAAAGGAAGAACCAGTTATGTCAAAGCCATAAAACAAAAAATAACAAAAAGCAGGTCATATGGGAAAATCTACTTTATCTTCTGGGTCCGTTCCCCAGGGTATTCATGCTGGCCTTCCTAACTCTTAAATAAATACTCTCCCAGGTAGAAATATGAATGATAAATGATTCTGGGCAGACATTAAAACTATGCTTCCATGAGAAGCAAACATTAACTTCAAGAAGAATGTTCTCATAATCTCAGTGCCTAAGACCGAATATTTCTCCCATCTTAGTGTTTTCTCCATCCTTCACTACCTTCTAAGGTCTCCTTTTGGGAGACTGAGCCATAAGAAACTAACAAAATAACAAGAGAGTTTTGTTAAAACACAGAAAAAAAACATAGATTATTTTAGCACATTAATATATGAGACTTATGAAAAGGAGACAGTCTTAGCAATATTAGGTAAGGCTGAAAAATAAGACAGAGAATATTTTAGCATAAAAATGATTGGGACGCTTGTTAATGGAGGAACCAATCTTAGAAGTAGAAAGCTTTGCTTGCCTTGTAGGTGCTTTGCTCTCTCTTCCTTATCTTCCTTTACTTGTGCATAAGATCTAAGCCCTTTCCACCCCATCCCCCCCAAAGCTAAGATAAAACAAATGCTGGGGGCCCGAGTAGTGGGGGAAAGAAGCTTGACAAGGGGACAGGCTGACGGTTAAAATGTAAAATAGACTTCTATTTCTGTCTACAAGAAAGTAAGGCAGTTTGGAATTACCCTCTAGACCACTAGAAAACTGGACAAAATGTAAGAAACAACTATTTTCAGATATTAGACAACAGGCAGCACAACCATTAGAATATGTAAGAAATGGGGGTGGTGGAAGGGACTAGTTGAAACTTCCCATCACTCAAGTGATACAGAGAGGAAGAACCCAAAGAGAGTCCAGCAGTATTACTGTGCTAAACAGACACAGATTGGAATTCAGGGAGGCCAAGTTGCTAAAATTTGCATACCTGAGACTATAAAATTACATAGAGAAAGAGCTCAGAAACTTGTGTAAGGCTCATCTTGTATCTTTAGCTAAATAGCATTCTGCCCGTTTAGAAGGTGAAGTTCCACGAGGACAGACAAGAAACATTTCTGAGGAGACAGCAATCACTAGCAAGCTGAATTAATAGTTAGTAGTTCCCAGAGCAAAGAATCGGCCAGGAAGAGTTTGAATTCCCTCCAGATAGAATGGAGAGACCTTGCCACATATTTAAGGCACTCAGTAGACTGTAGAAGGGCCATCCCTTAAGGGTGAGAATAAATTTATTTCTAGAATAAAACCTACTCTATATCCATCCAAGATAAAAGAGCTTAACGACAAGCTGTGAAATGATTCAACTAATCCACAAGTGATTTAACTGTCTTCAGAAAAAGATCAGAACTCATTAAATTAACACAAAAATATCTATCACTCAATAACATAAAATCAGAGGCCTAGCAACCATTAAAGAGATTAGATATGCAAAGAAGCAGGCAAATATGACAAATGATCAGAAGACTCAGTCAAGAGAAGCACATCCAGAAATGACAGAGGTAGAATCAGAAGATTGAGATCTTAAAATGTTACCATACGTTTACTCCACATACTCAAGGATGCAAAGGGGAAAAATGAACATGATAATGAAAGGAATGGAAGACATACAAAAGAACCAAAGGGGACATCCACAAATGAAAATTATAACAATTAAAATTTAAAATCTACTAGAAGCATTTAATAGTAGTTTAAACACTGTAAAAGAAAAATCAGTGAAATTGGGGCCATAGCATAGTACCTATCCAAATGAAATACAAAGATTAACAAAGACTAAAAAATCAACAGAACCTCAGTGACTTGTAGAATAATATCAAGTAGTCTAACATAGATATGATTAGAGTCTGAAGGGTGAGCGGAAAAAATATTTGAATAACAAATGGTCAGATATTTTCCAAATTTGATTACTTCTATCAACAGATCCAGGAAATTCAATAACACCCAAGCAAGATGAACATAAAGAAAATCACACAAAGGCTATTATGATTGAACTGCTGGAAACAAGCATTAAAGAGAACTTTTTTTTTTAATTGCACGAAAAAAGACACATATGCACAGAGAAACAAAAATGAGAATGTCCACAGACATCTTTTTAGAAACTAAGCAAGCTATAGGATAATGCAGAGAGAAGAAATCTATCAACAGAGAATCTGCACCCAGTGAAAATATTCTTGGGGGAAAAATCAGAATTTTATCAGAAAAACAAAAGCTGAGAGAAGGTAATGAACAAACCATTTGTGGAAGTAAAATAGAACCCTAAAAATATTAAATTAATCTAAAATAAGGCAGGAAAATGAAAATGAACAGAGAAAACAAATACCAAGATGGTAGATTTAAACTCAACCATGTCAATAATTACACTGCATGTAAATAGTCTAAATATTTGAATTAAAAGACAGAAATTGGCTGACTGGATTATAAAATAAGACAACTGTACACTGTTTATAAGAAACTAATTTTAAAAATAAGACATAGATAGGTTAAAACTTAAAAGATGGAAGAAAGGTATAACTTGCAAACATTAATCATAAGAAAGCTGGAGTGGCTATATTAATATCAGACAAATTAAACAATATAATGTTATTATGAAATGTTATACATGTTTTTCAAGTGCTCATGGCACATTCATCAAGATAAACCAAATGTCATTCTATAAAAATTAGTTTCAACAAATTTAGAAGGATTAAAATTATACCATATATATTACTTTACTACACCAAATTAAGCTAGAAATCAATAACAGAAGATATTTAGAAAATCCCCAAATATTTGGAAATTGAACTTTTTTTTTTTTTTTGCGGTAAATTGATAAACTTCTGCCTAGATTTACCACAGGAAAAAAAGAGAGAAACAAATTACCAATATCAAGAGTGAAACAGAGACTATCACTATAAATTCTGTAGACATTAAAAGGGTAAGAAAGGAATATTACAAAAAAATTTTTGGCAAAAAAATTGACAACTTAGATGAAATGAGAAAATTTCTTGAAAAACACAAATTACCAAAAACTGCCTGAATAAGCAATAGAAATTAAGTTTAAGTTTTTTAAACTCTTAAGTTATTTAAGTTCAATAACCTTAAGTTTATTAAAAAGCTTAATATATAATTTGAAATCTTCTCACAAAGAAAAAGGCCCAATGGCTTCACTAGTGAATTCTTTTAAACATTTGCAGAAAAAAATAATACCAATTTTATACATACTTTTCCAGAAAAGAGTAAGAATTAACTCCCAAATTGACTGTCCTCCCAGAGAATGTGAACATAGTTGTTCAGTTAATCCTTTCTAATACTGGGAGTGATAGTGTCAGGTCCCCTCCAGAGCTGTCCATGTGCCATTAGCTTCCCATGGGTGTGCTGCCTACCCCTGGTGCAGCATTGCTAGGCACACCAGTGTCGAGTCTTCTGTTGTGGGACCATTGTTAATGCATGGTGCTGTGGGTCTGATTTACTCTTTTAGTCATCTTTCCTTGAAATGTCAAGTCCAGTCTCGTTGCTGTTGCTGTCACTGTGGGCATTTGCTGCTAAGCATGAAGTTGGTTGCAAAATGTACATTGGAAGCTACTGCTCAGTGCAGTTTTCCAAAGTGGAAGCCTCTTCTGGAGCAAACAAGTAGGAGAGGGCTGTGTGGGCGGGAGACTCCCAGGCCTTGGGACTAAGATGGATGGCGGCAGGGGTCCCAGAGCTGCCAGCACCAAGTGTGATTCTTGTTGCCTATTTTCTCTATTCCAATAAAGCAGACTTACACACACACACACACACATACACACAATGAACCGTCTAATGACATTAAGAGGCCAAAAAACTCTAATACTTAACAGTGTAAAACTAAATGCTTTCCCACTAAGATCAGGAGAAAGGTGAGAATGTCCACAACTTTTCCTACTCAAAATTTTACTGCAAGGTTTAGTGTAAATATAATATATTTACACTAAAATATAATCATGTTCTTTTTTAGACTCCTAAAGAATCTATTTTTTTTAAAAGAGCTACCAAAAATAATAGTCTAGTTAAGCATGATCAAAAGATATATTACTATACACAAAACAATTACATTTCTATATTGTAGCAATAAACAATTAGAAATTGAAATTTAAAAACAATACCATTTATCGTAGCGTTAGAAACATAAAATGCTGAGAAATAAATTTAATAAAATATGTTCAAGAACCGTTTAGTGAAAAGAACAAAATACTGCTAAGAGCAATTAAAAGAGATCAAAAGAAACAGAGACAGATACCACATTTCTAGACTGGAAGAATCAGTATTATTTCGATAACAATTCCTTCCAGACTGATTTCAAATATGGTAATGGTCTTGCCCTCCTGCAGTATGTCCTCCAAACTAATAACAGAGTGACCTTTCTAAATTGCAAATTTGATCATGTAATTCATCTACTTAAAAAAATCTTTTACAGCTCCCCAGGGCTTATAGGATAAAGCCTAAACTCCTTAGAACAGCCCTCTGTGATGGGAATCCTCTTGCTGTTCTCAACAATGCCTTCTGACTGAAATGTCCACTTTTAATCCCCCTGGTGAACTCCTTTTTACCTTCTAAGATCCAGACTGGACCTTGATCCATGAAGACTTTTCTCATCTACCCAAGAAGATTTAACTGCTGCCTCTTTTAAGCCTATAGGACCCTGTGTTAGCCCTTTTCACCAATATTGCCATAATTTATTGGATAATCTCTATCTCCCCAAGATAGACTATGGGCTCTTTTGTGATCTCCACCTTGAGGGCAGGGACTGTAGCTCATTCATTTTTGTCTCTCCAGCACTAGCATCTCATCTGACACATAGTAGACACTCAATATTTTTTTAAAATAAATCATTGTCTGATCTCTTGACTGGAGCAAAGAGAATAGGAGTTCTTTCAAAGATGAAAGACCCCAAACAGGTTGAATTTTAGAAGTGAATAGGATCCGTTCTCTAAGGTTGGCTAAGATAAATATGAAAAAGGACATTTAATAACAGGAAGAATTATTAAACATTTTTATTCTGGCTCCCTTCTCATTCTGGTATTATCTCTAATCTAAAGCAGCTCTGAGGAAATTATGTTTGACCACAAGCCCCACAGACTATTTCTAGTTTCCCATATTAAATCCAAGAGAGAAATTTTTATAATATGTCATTTATGGCCTCATTCTACCTCGATCTTCAAATCCACCCACACCCCCTTTCACTCTCTCTTCCACACTAGACAAATTTCCCCAGGGAAGAATGAAGGTATTTCCAGCAGCCAAATAAAGAACTCTGTCCTGGAAAGTCAGCCTGACCCAGGGAAGTCTGCCTGCTTCCTTTCCACCATCCACAGAGTATTGAGAGCATGCTCACCTCCCAGCCCTCGGGAATTAGCTGCTGCCCTTTCTAGGGCTTGATTCTCCTGCATTGTCTTTGACCTGTAGGTTTGGATGTCTGCACATTCCTTTACGAACATTTTCACAGATTTCCAAAATTATACTGACATAACTTTTCTAGACAGAAGAGTAAGGGGATCTCCACGAAAACCAGTTTCCTTTTGGTTTCTGGAAATAAACACATTTGTGCTAAACTGTCTTATATATTCAGTTATTTAAGATACTTTGTTATTTAAGATACTTTGTTTTGAAACAAAGTCTGAACAATAGAGAGCTACGCAGAAAACGTGACAACACTAAAATGAAGGCAGGAAAACTCTTGGGAGAATTCCCGAAGTTCCTGTTCCAACCAGGGCAGGCAGAAAAGCCTGGCAAAGTTGACGGAGGCAAAGCTTGTCTTCCGGAATAACTTGTCTCCTCCTCTGCGTATCCTGATATTCTCTCATGCTGCCTTCTCTCTCCCACCCTCTCAGGCAGCTTTCAGGAAATGGTCTCATGTTTCTTCACACTGCAACTGTACTTAAATGTGTAGTAAGAATGAATGAATTTCCTCTCCTCGGGATTTGCCTTGTATAAGAGGACAAAGGTCTTTCCAACTTCACCTTGGTTTAAACCAAAAGGAATTATTTTTAGGAAGAAGCAAAGCAGATGGAAGAGGGAGCAGACTTATTCCTTCCCTTATGGAGGAAGCGACAGTGCATAGTTGATGGGAAAATATTCTCTGCCAGCACTGAAAGAAGTACTCAGGGCCGCTTTAGCAAAGGCCAAGGAGCCATCTTCACACGTCCTACTGAAGACGCAGCCAGGCCTTGTCAACTGAAACTCACACTTTGAGAGAAACACACACATTAAGGAACAGAGGTAATAGAGGATCCTGACTTCCCTTCACCTTACTGTCTGCTAACACCACAATATCTTTCCTGTCACACTGTCAAAAATTGGTTTCTTTCCCTTCTCCTTGAATGTAAGAGATCTGTTTCTCCTTCCTAAGTGTGTTAGCATTCCTTTGCTACATGTTTTAAATTTTCCCCTTTGTCTTTTCACCTCAGCTTGTCAAGATTCCTTAAATCCTATTGTTATCTCCTAAATTATTACCTCTCTATCCAACTTAATGCCAAAAACCAACTCCTAAAGACAGAAAAATTTGAGTGTGTTAACTGCATTCAATAACTCTTATAGTACTACCAAGAAAATGAGAGCAAGTACAACCTAATTTCCAGGACCTAAAGTTTTAGAAATCATTCTGGCAGCTGCGACCATGGTTACTACTTAGTAAATGGTTTTAACCTTGCATAACTTTTTGTTCCACACTGTGGGGTGAACTGGTGACAAGAAATGGCCTGGCTGAATATAAGTGCTTCTGAAAGCTTGTTACCTCAGCCTACTTAGAATGCCCAGGCTTAAAATAAATAAAATTGTAAGTGAAGAGAATTAAGGGAGACTATATCTTGAATCACAAAAGGGATTGTTCAGTAGTTCCCTCCTTCGGTCAGGTGAGGAATGTTAAAGTTCAGTGAGGGATGTGAAAAATAGGTATAAAGAAGATTTAAAGAAAGTTAGGGACTTCCCTGGTCGTCTAGTGGTAAAGAATCCGCCTTCCAATGCAGGGGATGCAGGTTCGACCCCTCGTCGGGGAACTAGGTTCCCACATGCTGCGGGGCAGGTAAGCCCGCGTGCCATAACTACTGAACTCCTGCGCCACAACTAGAGAGCCTGCGTGCTGCGAAGTACAGAGCCCACACGCCCTGGAACACACTTGCCACAACTAGAGAAGAGAAAACCCATACACCACAACTAGGGAGAAGCCCTTACGCCACAACAAAGATCCCTCATGCCTCAAGGAAGATCCCACATGCCACAACTAATACCCGACACAGCCAAAAAACAAAAAAAAGAAAGAAAGTTAATAAGGCCTTTTAAAGACTCAAAGCAGCGTCTTAACTTGAAACAAAGACTGACCTTGGGCAGAGGGACAGATGCGGGGCAGGCGACTGATCAGGTGTGTGTACCCAAGGTGCCCAGTATGTGCCTAAGCTGTACCACAGCTGGGGCTCAAAACCGGGAGGAGTGAAGCAGATGTTACAGGAGTTCATTTGCTTTCAGACCAAGGACTATCTTGAGAAAGAGTGGTCTGCTGCTGTGAAAGTGAGAATCAATTACACAAGTTTGGTGGAGAGCAAATGTTTCAAGGTCAGAAGGAAAAGCAATGTTGAGAAGCTCAACAGAACTTGCTCCTCACATAACCCCTGACCCAGCTCTCCTGGCCTTCTGTTTGATTCCCAGGATTACCTGTGCAAAACTGAGTCACCAAAGCCCCATCATGCTTTGATCCAAAATAATTGGCAAATTATTTTTGGTGCTAGGATCCAAAAATAATTGGCAAACATCTGTTCTCAAGGTCTCCTTTTATTCCACTTTAAGTGCTCCACGAAAAGTAGTCTCTCTAAAATGCATCCCAAGAGGCATCTTAAAATTCTTGCCTCCTTTCGCTCCCCTTCACCGTTATCCACGTGCCCCATCCCTCACTTTTGCACTTTCCTTAGATCTCTGCTTGGCATCAGCTTCTCATGGAGGCCTCCCTGACAACCCAATTTGAAATGGCAAACCCCTAATACTCTCACCAACTGGCACCCCTTTACCCCTGTCCCTGTTGTATTTTTCTTCATATTAATATTTGATATCCTGTGGATTTTGCTGGCTGATTATATTTCTCCCCTCTCTAGTACGTAAGCACAATGAGGATGTGAATTTTTTTTGGAGGGGGGCTGGTTTTGTTCACTACTTAGTGTCTGGAATAATAAATATGTATTTAATGAATTACTAAATCAAAGAGTGAATGCTTGTATTGTTTCATGTATTGCTTTCTTTCTACAAATTCATAGAATCTTTCTCTCACCCTTAGATGACTCCATCTACCCATCTACAGAAAGTTCTAGGTGAACTTAATGACACTGGAACTCATGAGAAATGACTGCGTAAGGTTTCTATTGATTATGGTCTTAACTGTGGGTTGAGGGATATTACATTTCCTGAGCAAAAGTGGGCCTTAAAAGGAAATTGAGAATTAGGGAAGAAATTGTTTCTTGGTTGAGACAATGCTTCTAGTTATCTCTGCTTTTAATCCTCTTTTGTGTGGTACTTTACCTCTGCTTGAAACTATTCTTGAATCAGGCTTCTTCTCTGTTGTGAATAATCACTTGAAACATCAATGAGAACAAAATAAGAAAAATATACATATTTCACTTAGAAAATTCCCAGGATGATTTTATGACCAAACAGTAATTAGATTTGTTTGGTTCTGACGCTATTTCTCAGGATAGAAAATACAGAATTGCATCATTAGGCCATTTGCTTTGTATGGCATCCAGCACAATGAGATGGATATCCATTTACAATTTCATGGAATTTTTTCTGTAATGAAATCTGTAAAGTGTAATCTTCTGCTAAGATATTTATTGCATTTCAGATTTGATAATGTGTTGGAACCATGGTGAATCCAAGAAATACAATCTCTTCTAGGTAGGAGATTATAATCTTACATAAAAGGGAAACTAATAACAAAAAATAATATATGGTTAAGTATCAAGTAAGTTTATTGGATGTGTTCATTTCACCATAAAGTTTTTTTACTTCATTTGATAGTTAAATGTTCTCTTTTAATCAAGAGATCTAACATTGCTAGTAAACTAATAGGCAACCTAATTTTTGTTTCTGGCCTATGCCTAGAAGTTTAATATCTCCATTCTTAGCCTCAGTTTTCCCTCAGAATAAACTGCATTTTAAAGCAATTTTAGGATTGACATATATACACTACTGATACTATGCATAAAATAGATAACTAATGAGAACCTACTATATAACTCAGGGAACTCTACTCAGTGCTCTGTCATGACCTAAATGGGAAGGAAATCAAAAAAAGAGGGAATACATGTATATGTATGGCTGATTCACTTTGCGGTACAGTAGAAACTAATACAACATTGTAAGGCAACTATACTCCAATAAAAATTAATTAAAAAAAAAAGCAATTTTAGCTCAAAGGATCAAATTGAGCTCAATTTGTCTTTCAAAGGAGGAAATTTGTTTTGCCCAGCAAGTAGAATGTAGTGTCAACTGATTAAAAGTGACAATTAAAAGTGAAATGCAATGACGCAATAGCCCAAGTATTAGTTGTTAGAGATCAAGTTCCATAGACTATTGGTTGGTTACTCATTCAAACTGTTCTTTGACTTTAATTTGTACAAGTTCTATTGATGAAGCTGCTTATTTGAGAAGAATTATGTAGTAGCATATTTGCATGAATTAAACCTATCTAATTTGGTACATAATGGCTCAAAAGTCATTAAATCCCAATAAAACTGTGCTTTTTAAGTCATGGGTCTCTTTTTCCAATGTTTACGATAAACTGTTTCAAACTTAGAAGTCTTAGAAGAATTTCTGAAGATAGCTTCAAATTACTCATTCACAGCTGTTTATGTCAGAATTTATCTCAAATAATTTTTGTTGCCAAGTCAAGTTTTTCTCTACCTTTGCAATAACACATTTCTTTGTCAACAACTCCTGTCACTCCATAGACAGAATACAAACTAAATTTTAATACTATCAGAAGGAAAGTAAAATTAGGATATTAGGACTATCAAAAAAAGTGATTTGCCCCAAAATCAAGTATAAATTTGTTTCTATTACTTACACTGTTTCTCTCCTTCATAGATCTTAAATATTCACTGTCATGAAATGTTACCTTTAATTAGTTTTCACAGAGCTAGAGACTTAACTCTCCAAGAATAGTCAGGAGTGGTGATGTAATGAAAAAAGTACAGCTTTGGAATCAAACTCTCTCCCTAACTCCTAGTGAGAATTTTAAAAGACATTAACATTTCTGAACCTTAATTTTCTCACCACTAAAATGAACTTAATAATAACTTACTCACAAGAGGCTTATGAGGATTCAATCAGCTTGCTGTATGTGTCTCCCCCCCCAGAAATTTTGTGCCAAATTCTAACTCCCAATGTGATGATATTTGGAGGTGGGATCTTCGGGGTGATTAGGTCATGAGGGTGGCTCCCTCACAAGTGGGATAGGTGCCCTTATAAATAGACCCCAGAGAACTCCCTCGTCCCTTCCACCATGTGAGAACATAGCAAAAAGCTGAAAAGACGGTTGTCTATGAATCAGAGAACAGGCTCTCCCTAGACACCAAATCGCTAGCACTTTCATCTTAGACTTCCCATACTCCAGAACTGTGAGAAATAAATTTGTGTTGTCTATAAACCACCCAGTCTATGGTATTCTGCCTTAGCAGACCAAACAGACCAAGACAGAAATTGGTACTGAGAAGTGGATGCTGCTGTAACAAATACCTAAATAAGTGACAGTAGCTGTGGCCCTGAGTAATGAACAAAGGCTGGAAGAGTTTTGAGAAACATATTTGAAAGCCAGCAATGCCTTGAATGGACCATTAAGGGCAATTCTGGTGACCGCTCAGTAGAGAAAACCTCATTTTTCTTAGAGTATACCAAAACAATTCTGAACAGAATGTTGGTAGAAATATGGGCAGTAAAGCCTATACTTATGAAGTCTCAGACAAAAATGAAGAACATGTTTTTGAAAACTGGAGGAAAAGTGATCCTAGAATAAAGTGGAAAAGAATTTGGCTGATTTGTGCTTGTGCCCTAGCGTTTTGCGGAAGGTAGAGCTTGTGAATAATGAACTTGGATAACTGGCTGAGGAAATCTGTAAGCAAAGTGTTGAAGGAGTGGCCTGGTTCCTCCTACTGCTTACAGTGTAATGTGAAAAGAGAGAAAATGATTTAAAGATGGAATTGTTCAGCAAAAAGGAAGCAGAACTTAAAGATCTGGAAAATTCTCAGCCTTCTTATATTGTAAAAAATGAGAATGCTGAACAGAACACTAAAAGTGTGAGCAAGCAAGCACTGGATAAGGAGATTCCTGTGGATCAGCCATCTCAACAGCAGCTAGGAACTATCGTCCAAGACCAGGGCAGAATGACCATGAAGGCAATTCAGAGATCACCAGATCTGCCACTCCCATCATAGCCTAGAGAGTAAGGGGGGCAGAGTGATTTCAAAGGAGGGACCACCAGTGCCGGTGGGGCCTCAGCGCACCCTGCCTGGGCTGCCTCACATTGCAGTCTCTGCTCCCAGAACTTCAGCTCCATGTTTCTCGGCCACCCTTGGCACAGCTCTGGTGAGCCCTGGTGCTGCATGGGCTGCTCTCACCAGAACTTTGGGGGGAATGGCTGCCTTCACCTAAATTTCAAAGGGGGAGACCTTCTGGCAGAGCAGCAAGCTTAAGACACCAGCCCCCGAAAGCAGCAGGGCCCAGGCAGAGAACCAGCATGGAGGCAGACCCACCCAGAGCCTTGGGGGTCAAACCCCTGTCTAGAAAAGCTGTGAGGGCAGGACTGATGTCCCAGCGGGTCAGAGGGCAGGACTCCTACCCCTTGTGCCTGGAAGGAAGGACCTCCACTCCAGTGAGTCTGAGCATCAAGCCAAAGAGGATTATTCTCAAGACTTACAATCTCGTAGAGTTTGCCTTGTAGCTTAGACTTATTTGAGACCTGTTACTTTCTTCTTTCCTGCTTCTCCCTCGTGGAATGGGAAAGTCTATCCAGTGCCTGTCCCACTGTAGTATTTTGGAAACACCTAACATATTGATTTCACAGGTTCAGAGCTGGAGAGCAATTTGCCTCATGATAAATTGTACTTCGAGTTTCAACCATATGTGAGTTAAATGAGATTTAAGATTTTAAAGTTGATGCTGGAACAAGTTAAGATATGTAGGGCTATTGGGATAGAATGAATGTACTTTTCATGTGAGAAAACATGAATTTTGGATGGGAGTCAGGGGTAGAATGCTGTAGACTGAATGTCTGTGTCCCCACCCCCAAATTGATATGTTAAATCTTAACTCCCAATGTGTTGGTATTAGTAGGTACAGCCCTTGGGAGGTGATTAGGTCATGAGGCTGGAGCCCTCATGAATGTGATTAGTGGCCTTATAAAAGAGAACACTCTGCTCTATCCGCCACATGAGGATACAGTGAGAAGTCTGTAACCGGAAGAGAGCCCTCTACAGAACCCAACCATACTGGTACCCTGATCTCAGACTTCTAACCAGCAGAACTGTGAGAAATAAATGTTTGTTGTTTATAAGCCACCCAGTCCATGGTACTGTGTTATAGCCTTCCAAACAGACTAAGACACAGTTAACAGGGTAACACTCTCCAGAGTATATGGCACACGGTAGATAAATATTAGTTTCTCTTTCTATGGTAAGCTTCTTTTAATTTTTAGAGCTTTGAGATTGGGGATTTTTCTAAAACTTGGTATAAATACTTTTATATCAGTGTTATTATTGGATCTTGATCCTAGACAGAGAAGGACTACAGTGAGTCAAGTGAGGCAACATTTAAGGAGGCACTTGCTCTCAGGGTGGTCTCAGCCCTGCACTAGCATTGATCTAAGAGGGGGTTGCCTCCTTAAATGTAGCATACTAGGTGCTGCCCCATCCTAGTTCTAATCCTAAATTACTTACGTTAACTCTCAAATTTTTTCATTTTATTTTTTCTCATATAATGCTTGTGGCTCGATTAAATTATATGGCCACTACGATTGTTTATAGAGTCCTCAGGGCATTTGTGTTTTGATTGAGACAAAAGAAAATATGAAATATGTATTAGGTATCTACTGTTGCATAAAAAATTAGTCCAATACTTAGTGACTTAAACAACTGTTTATCATCTCACATCATTTCTGAGAAAACAGTTCTAGCTCAGGGTATCTCAGGAGGTTGCAGTCAAGATGTCACTTGGAGCCACAGTCATTTGAAGCCTTGGCTGGGATGGAGGATCTGCTTCCAAATTCACTTACATGGCTGTAAGCAGGAGGCTTCAATTGCTCAACACCTGGGCCTCTCCATAAGGCTGCTCACGACATGACAGCTGGCTTTCCCCAAGTGAATGATCCAAGAGAGAGAGAAACCAAGACAGAAGCTACAGTGTCTTTTATAACCTAATCTCAGAAGTGACATACAATCACTTCTGCTGTGCTCCACGGGCCACACAGACCAACCCTGATACAAAGTGGAAGGGACTACACAGGAAAAAGTACCAGGAGGCAGAGGGACTATAGCAGGCCATTCTACCTGAGGCCAACTACCTCAATATGTTTTTAGGAGTTTGTTTTGGTTCTTTCAATTAAAAGCCATTAATTAAAAGAAGGTTTTTATCTCCTCTAAACCTCACTTGTCTCGTCTATAGAATGCGAGTAACACTTATACAAAACCTGCCTCATCTTACAGTCAGATGGGTAGAACTCCAAGCATGCAAGTAAAAAGGAGAAAGAAGACAAAAGAACAACAGCATCACAACAGTGTTGCCATCCTGAGGTAGAAGCCAGCTGTGGACTGCAGAAGGCCAACAGAAGACCATTCATCTAGTGAAATTTCTAGGAGTGCATGAAAGCCAGGAATTTCAACAGGACAAAGTAGCCATGGTGGAATCAGCAGCAGACCCCAAATGGGCTGTGTGCAGGAGAAAAGAAAACCTGAGCTTCAAGTGACCTCTCCACACAGCAGTGTAAGCCCAAGGGGCCCATCCACAGAGCCAGACCAGGATGATGGTTTATTAAAAGTCCAAATAATCAAATATGAATAATCTGCTGGTGCAGTTCATAGGATTCCAGGAAGCTGTGGTGATGTGTATCATTCCCTGCCTCTCGAACATAATGTGCTTAGGGTAACCTGGCAATATTGTTACAGTGTAGATTCTGAGCCAATAGATCTGGGATGGGATAGAGATTCTGAATTTCTAACAAGTGCTCAGGTGATGTCACTGCTACTGGCCCACAGATCAAATTGAACAGCCAGGGTATATACCTGTTCATGTTAGGAACAATCAGGGCATCACTGCAGGGTCTGGAAGACAGGAGGCACCTGAGAACATCTACTCAAAGTTTCAGAATCATTTCTCTTCATCCTGGCTGCCAGCCACCCCTGAGCTAATACATTGGATAAACAAGTTCCTGTAGAGTGTACTCATTCTTCAATCTTTATAAAAACAGGTTTTAAAAAGTAGAAAAAAGTCAAAAGATTAATCCTATACAAATAAAATCTGGTTTCAGAATAAAATGCTCACTCATACTGGGTAAATAGCTCCTTCAAGGCTAAATGATTCCCTAAATGGAACTTCCTTTTTTTAATCTCACATGTCCCTTCTGTCCTTGGAACTGCTTTCCCTCAAGGGAGTATTTGATTTCTTAGAAGTGCGTCATATTTTTGATCCTTGATTCAGTCTGAAGTTAAGCTAAATGTTTAAACGTGCCATAAATATTTAAGTAAGACCCTCAAATTTTGTATGTACACAGAAGTCAAGTATTCAAGTAGCTAAGAGCAATTCATTTTGGGTAGATATGAAGATTACAGAAAATTTAAATTTTCTTTTTTGTGTACTTCTATGTATTCCAAATTCTCTAAAAGTAGAATGAGTTATTTTCATATAAACAACCATATAGTTATTGTATATGCAACTAATTTTTCTGGTCAAGCCATACAACCATCATCAGATTTTGTCACCTCCCAAGATCCAGACATTCAAGAAATATTAATTGGTTTCTACTGTGCTTTAGACACAATACTAAGAACTGAGGGTGTGTACACACATGTACACACACACACACACACACACACACACACACACACAGTCCCTGTTTTTAAAAAAGTCTGTTCCAACAGACCAACCACAACCACTGAAACTGAAACTGTGATTAAAAATCTTCCAACAAACAAAAGCCTAGGACCAGATGGCTTAACAGGCGAATTCTATCAAACACTTGGAGAAGAGCTAACACCTATTCTTCTCAAACTCTTCCAAAATATAGCAGAGGGAGGAGCACTCCCAAACTCATTCTACGAGGCCACCATCACCCTGATACCAAAACCAGACAAAGATGACACAAAAAAAGAAAACTACAACAAAATACTAGCAAACAGAAACCAACAGCACATTAAAAGGATAATACACCATGATCAAGTGGGGTTTATTCCAGGAATGCAAGGATTCTTCAATATACACAAAACGATCAATGTGATACACCATATTAACAAATTGAAGGAGAAAAACCATACGATCATCTCAATAGATGCAGAGAAAGCTTTTGACAAAATTCAACACCCATTTATCATAAAAACTCTCCAGAAAGTAGGCATAGAGGGAATCTCCCTCAACATAATAAAGTCCATATATGACAAACCCAGAGCCAACATCGTCCTCAATGGTGAAAAACTGAAACCATTCCCACTAAGATCAGGAACAAGACAAGGTTGCCCACTCTCACCACTCTTATTCAACATAGTTTTGGAAGTTTTAGCCACAGCAATCAGAGAAGAAAAAGAAATAAAAGGAATCCAATACAGAAAAGAAGAAGTAAAGCTATCACTGTTTACAGATGACATGATACTATACATAGAGAATCCTAAAGATGCTACCAGAAAACTACTAGAGCTAATCAATGAATCTGGTAAAGTAGCAGGATACAAAATTAATGCACAGAAATCTCTGGCATTCTTATACACTAGTAATGAAAAATCTGAAAGTGAAATTAAGAAAACACTCCCATTTACCGTTGCAACAAAATGAATAAAATATCTAGGAATAAACCTACCTAAGGAGACAAAAGACCTGTATGCAGAAAATTATAAGACACTGATGAAAGAAATTAAAGATGATACAAATAGATGGAGAGATATACCATGTTCTTGGATTGGAAGAATCAACACTGTGAAAATGACTTTACTACTCAAAGCAATATACAGCTTCAATGCAATACCTATGAAACTACCACTGGCATTTTCGCAGAACTAGAACAAAAAGTCGCACAATGTGTATGGAAACACAAAAGACCCCGAATAACTAAAGCAATATTGAGAGCGAAAAATGGAGCTGGAGGAATCAGACCCCCTGACTTCAGACTATACTACAAAGCTACAGTAATCAAGACAGTATGGTACTGGCACAAAAACAGAAAAATAGATCAATGCAACAGGATAGAAAGCCCAGAGATAAACCCACACACATATGGTCACCTTATCTTTGATAAACGAGGCAAGAATATACAATGGAGAAAAGACAGCCTCTTCAATAAGTGGTGCTGGGAAAACTGGACAGGTACATGTAAATGTATGAAATTAGAACACTCCCTAACACCATACACAAAAATAAACTCAAAATGGATTAAACACCTAAATATAAGGCCAGACACTATCAAACTCTTAGAGGAAAACATAGGCAGAAACTCTATGACATAAATCACAGCAAGATCCTTTTTGACCCACCTCCTAGAGAAATGGAAATAAAACCAAAAATAAACAAATGGGACCTCATGAAACTTCAAAGCTTTTGCACAGCAAAGGAAACCATAAACAAGACCAAAAGACAACCCTCAGAATGGGAGAAAATATTTGCAAATGAAGCAACAGACAAAGGATTAATCTCCAAAATTTACAAGCAGCTCATGCAGCTCAATAACAAAAAAACAAACAACCCAATCCAAAAATGGGCAGAAGACCTAAATAGACATTTCTCCAAAGAAGATATACAGATTGGCTTGCCAACAAACACATGAAAGAATGCTCAACATCATTAACCATTAGAGAAATGCAAATCAAAACTACAATGAGATATCATCTTACACCGGTCACAATGGCCATCATCAAAAAATCTACAAACAATAAATGCTGGAGAGGGTGTGGAGAAAAGAGAACACTCTTGCACTGTTGGTGGGAATGTAAATTGATACAGCCACTATGGAGAACAGTATGGAGGTTCCTTAAAAAACTACAAATAGAACTACCATACGACCCAACAGTCCCACTCCTGAGCATATACCCTGAGAAAACCATAATTCAAAAAGAGTCATGTACCAAAATGTTCATTGCAGTTCTATTTACAATAGCCAGGACATGGAAGCAACCTAAGTGTCCATCATCAGATGAATAGATAAAGAAGATGTGGCACATATATACAATGGAATATTACTCAGCCATAAAAAGAAATGAAATTGAGTTATTTGTAGTGAGGTGGTGGACCTAGAGTCTGTCATACAGAGTGAAGTAAGTCAGAAAGAGAAAAACAAATACCGTATGCTAACACACATATATGGAATCTAAGAAAAAAAAAAGGTCATGAAGAACCTAGGGGTAAGGTGGGAATAAAGACACAGACCTACTAGAGCATGGACTTGAGGATATGGAGAGGGGGGAAGGGTAAGCTGTGACAAAGTGAGAGAGTGGCATGGATATATATACACTACCAAACGTAAAATAGACAGCTAGTGGGAAAGTAGACGCATAGCACAGGGAGATCAGCTAGGTGGTTTGTGACCACCTAGAGGGGTGGGATAGGGAGGGTGAGAGGGAGGGAGACAGAAGAGGGAAGAGATATGGGAACATATGTATATGTATAACCGATTTACTTTGTTATAAAGCAGAAACTAACAAACCATTGTAAAGCAATTATACTCCAATAAAGATATGTTTTTAAAAAAAAAGGCTGTTCCAGTCAGTGCTCTATCACCGGGTACAGTGGAAACACAGGACAATGCTTACATCAGTCCAGCAACCCAGGAAAGTCTCGAAGAAAAAAATCAGAGTTTGCCAAGCAGAAAAACAAGGAGAGGACATTCCAGGCCGAGGGAAGTGTCCATGAAAGACACCTTCACTGCCTAATTTTCAGCAAGTCTGATTTTAAAGCACATTATCCTCATTAACTGGGTAGTGCATGTCAAATCTCTAAGGGTTATTTCTGTGAACAGTAAATCTGGTTGACTAGACTTTGATGTTAATGAGAGCCTCATGTTAATTTGATGGCTTGCCAAAAGAAAGTGCACAGAGAAACTAGGGTGAAGAACCCTAAAAGACTTTAATCCCAGCCCATAATGGCATTCTGAGACAGGCAGTCCCAGGAATTTATTCTCTGCTGCTCCCGAGAGCCGGTTTTTGAGGCTGTCTTTAGGAAAGTCATTTTTCCTGCGGCCTCCCCATCCACAAACACACACAGGCACACACTCTCCCCATCACCTCCAACACCACCCAACATATGCATATAACACTTAACTTCATGGAAACCAATAGAAAGAAAATCAACTGGTCAACATAAACTAGCTCCACTTCTGAATGGAAAAAAACAACTGAAAATTATGCCCCATTAATATTGGTAGAGCAGCTTTGGTTATCCCTTCTTTTATTCATTTATTTAACAAACACCTACCAGATACTAAGGATTTAAATCTGACTGAGACATGGTGTTTTCCCTTAGGAAGCTACAAATCAGACCATGGCACAGTGCAGTCAGTGCTGTCACGGATGGATGGAGATGGACAGTGTGTTAGAGGCACAGGTATAGTGCATCTAAGTCGTCCTTGGAGGAGTTATCCTGGAAAGTTGTCCGGTTCCCTGGGAAACTGCAGAGGACTACAAATTGCTCAATACTGCTGGAGCCAAGGTTGAATGTGAAGGAGTGTGGGTGATAAAGCCGAACATATAGAAAGAAATGGGGTCACAAAAGCCTTAGATACTAAATGAAAGAGTTTGAACTTTCTCCTTGAAAGCTGTTGGGAGCTATTGAAGGATTTTAAGCAAGGAAATGGCATGATTAAAAAGATCAGTATCACAGCAGTGGGGACAGATTGAAGGGAGGCCACACAGAGGACAGGGAATGCATTTAGGCGCTATTGCAAGGATCTAGAGATGTTTAGTGAGTCCAAATCAGGGGAGCTGTGTGAACAAAGTGGAAGGGAAGAATTCAAGAAATAGTGAGGAAGAGGATGTTCACAAGAGAGTGAGTCACCAAGGATACCTACCCCAACTCCATGTATTTAGTGTAAGGCGAGAAAAATTACAGGGAAAGCAATAAACTCATCTCAGGGCAGTTTTCAGTTAGAGTAAAAGGTGAACGGAATATTCACAGAGGAGATTGAAGGTGTAAGGCAGTTTGTTAGTGATAGGTCATGAGTTCTGGAGGTCCCAGTGGAAAGTTCTGGAAGGTCAGGTGGGTGGCGTGACGGAGCAGGTTAGGAGAGACATAGAGCAGCTAAGAAATGAGCATTCAGGTAAAGATAGGCTATCTGGAAGTCTTGAACAGAGATGTGGGCTTGATGTTGTCAATCTCAGATGTTCGAAGGATGTGGGATATACGTGTTAGTCAAACTTACCTGACTGTGAAATGTTTTTAAAGTCATAATGTATTGCTGGAACATCAAAAAGAGTTCATGAAATACGATGAGCTCTTTGATCAAAGTAGGTAGTTAAAATGGTCTTAAGGATAAATTAGTTGCTACAAAAAATGATCAAAAAGCTTTTATTTGTGTCATTTCAGTGTCTAACAGAGGGAAAAATTAGAGGAATCAAATATTTTTGTTTTAGTAAAAACGGAAAAGAAAATCACAGGAAATGATAAAGATAGAGGTCTCTTGCAGCACAGGGGCCCTCCTCGCATATGCCCAGAGGTTTACTGTGATGCCATCCAGGCTAGGTAAGTTCTCATCACAGTGTCCCGGCCCTTTTTCCTGGTTGGTATCAGCCTTTTAGTTTCCTCAAAGGAATTAAAGCTGCAAAAGCAGGTTTGAATTTAGAATGAGTGGACTTTTGGAGTTTTGTACTTGAAGCTGGTGCAGAGGTTCAACCTCCAGTCCTGGCCCCAGTCCCCAGGCTGAAATCCCTTCCTACTTCCCAGCCCAAGTTTCCCTCCAAATCACCAGGGGCAGCAACATGGTCTTCCCCATTAAAAAGTCACAATCAGGCTCTTGAAGTGGGCTCAGTGTGGTTGGTTGGGGCATTCTAGGGACCAAAGCAACCAGAACACAATTTAGATGGAGGGGGAGGGAAGGGCAGCAAGGGTTTCAGTTCAGCCCATCCTCTTGGGCCCACAAACTCCTAAACCTCAGGGGAGGAGCCCTGCGGGAGGAGGGCCAGAGTGATATCTTCTGAAGTGCAGGATTCAGAGCAGGGACCTTCCTGCCCAGGTGAAGTGAGGAGCTGCACCCAGAAGTCAGAAAAAGCAGAGTTACTTCTCACCATGTGCAGACTTCACCAGCAAGCCATAAGAAAAAGAGTAACCATTGCTAAAAGCAAGACAACAGGACCAAAATGAAGTCACTTATGCTAAGCCCCACATAACCAACCTGAGAATTAATTACGCAGATAGCTGCTGAGCCCCTTGTGCTAGCCACCTGCTCACTGCCTCAGATGTGGGTAAGCCCTTCTAGGATCCTAGCAGCACAGCTTTCACATTAGGACGTTCCAGACTTTATTGGAGCATTTCTTTTTCCAGACTGGGTCCGGAAACCAGTATGAGTTAGACTGGGTCCACCTTAAAAACCAGACAGGGTTCAGAATTGGACGGGATCCAACTTAGAAACCAAACTGAGTCCAGGGTTAGACTAGGTCCAACTTAAGCAAGGCTGCATCCAGTGTCAGGCCTCAGGTGAATAAAATCTTGTTTGAAGGGGAAACAAGCAGGTTAAACTTACCAAAGATAATCTTGAATTATAGTGGCCACAGTGGAGAAAAATTCTAACCTAGATAAGTTTATCCATTTATGAGGTGTCTTAGAGAAAAGGGGGTGTCAGCCAAGCACTCACCATTAAGGGTGGAGTGAAACTTGTTCTTCATCCTCTACAGTGTCTGGTGACCAGGCTGAGAACTGCTGGGACAAGCCGCTCCATCCAGAGCCTACAGGCAGAATCCTAGGAAAATTGGCAGAAGCCAGCAAAGGGTGAGAATTCTTACCAAAGTTTACTCTCCCAGATCTGTGGTGCCTGATTGAGAGAGGGAGGTATAATTGTATAAGCTTTCCTTTCCAAATTCACATTGACAGGCAAAAAACATTTTTAAGAATTAAATCTTTGAACTGTGACATTAATTTGCTGCCAGGTACCCACTGGTGGCCAATCCTTTCTCTCCCAGGGTGTTGTCTGCTTGTTTGTCTCATTTCATGTCCTGAGAACTTGACTTGGCAACCATCAAGTTATGGTCCCCCCAGAATACTCGCCAGACAGAAATATGGGATGCACCTTACAGTGGCTACCTACTGTTCCCAACAATTTTCTAAGAATGTTAGTTGAGTGTTGGCTGCCATTACAGGAGAGAATTTCTCTAGTAATGTGAACTAAAATTTCCCCCAAATTTCATTCAGGCTTCTATTTTAAGTAACCAGAGCATAATTATATATCTGGAAATTCAGATTCAGAGAAAATATAAAATGCTCTTTTAATGTTTTGTTGTTGCCAAGGTTGACAGTATACTTGCCTATTCTTTCCAAGGACATTGAAAGCTGTGGTTAAACTTTGTCCAAACTTTTCTTTTTTTAATTCTCTAATGAAGTCTGATGGTAAAACAGATGAAAAGAATGTATCTGACTATGACCTTGGTGATTTTCTCCCTAATTTATATTTCCAATAATCTAATTATCTCCTCCCTTGCCCCAGTTGGCTGAAATTCTAGAATGAGAGATAGAATCTCTGTTTTCTGGAACTATCGCTCTATAGTCAGTAAATCTTCCTCCACCCTCTACCTCTTTTTCTACCACTTCTTTGCCCTCACTCATGATTCTTCCATCAGGACTCCATGTTCCCAACAGCCTCAGTGTCAGCAGCTGGGATCAAGGTCTCTTCTCCCATTGCCACTTCCAAACTATTCTTCTCCATCTCTGCTTAAACGATAATAATATATCTACTCCCAGGGAATGATGAACACAAGTTCAGGAAGGTGGTTTTCTTAGAGTGGGGTTGGCAGGTGAGCTCCAGACTGCCTACTCAACATCCCAACTTTCATGTCAACTGTTCATGTTGACATGAACAAGCATAATACTCCTCCACAGATTCATTCTTACTTTCCAGATGTGGAACCAACTATCATTTAGTTGGTCAAGTCATTAAACCCAAGAAGCCTCCCTCAGATGCCAAATACAAAATGTTGTGTTTCCTTGCTGCCTTTGCTCCCTATAGATACCTTGAAGCCATCTGCTTTCTTCTATCTCCACAGCCTCTGCTAGTACAACCACCGTCATCTCTAGCCTCGTCAGGTGCAATATTTGCCTAACTGGTCTCTCCACTCTAATCCAGTACCACCACCCAACCTGCTCTCCATCCAGAGCCCAGAGTATTCTTTTCAAAATACTAATCTGATCATGCCACTGCATAAAAAGCTTTCAATGGCTCTAAAAACTTGTAGGAAAAAAACCTCCCAAATCTTTAGCAAGGCCTTGCGTCATCCTATGTCTACAACACCGTTACCCTATGGGCTCCAGTCACAGTGGCCTTCTCTGTGGTCCTGGAACATGTTACATGTCTGTTCACCACAGGGTTGCTACACAGACTAGTCCTTCTGTCTGAAATACAAGAACATTTTCTCCCACTTCACCCTACCTTTCCCAGACCCCCAAACCCCAGTCCATCATCCCTCTGTTTCATCATGATTTTCTCTTCATCAACTCTTATGTTTCATTCAAATCTCAGATTCAATCACATCTTCAGAAAATCTTCTTTGAATCCCATGGGTAGATGAGGTCTATTTCTTGTATGTTACAAGAAGTATGTTTTTCCCCCTAGAAGTATGTAATTTTATTAACTACTGTCTCCTCAAATCAACTGCAAGTTCCATGAGGTCAGAAATCATGCTTGGTTTTGCTAATTATTATATTCCTAGCAACTAGGCTAGTACTCAGGACATAGTAGGCTTTCAATTAAATGTGTTAAATTGTATAGCACAGTACATTCATTAACTTTTGCCTCATAACAAACAACCAAAAAAAATTAGTGGTATACAGCAATAAGCATTTTTTCTCACACTCATGGGTTTAATGGTAACCTAGTATAGACTCAGTTGGGTGACTCCACCTTAATCTCAACTGCACTTGCTTTAGGTTGAATATTGCACTCAGGTCTGCTTCATATGTCTTCCCCAGGACTGATCTCATGGCAAAGTCAGAAGCGCAAGATCCAAGCCAAACCACACAAACACACTTATGGCCTCTGCTCATGTCAGGTCCGCTAGCATTCCTTGGCCAAAACAAACATCATGGCCAATCCCAACACTGATGGGGCAGAGAAATATATTCCACCCAGAAGGGGAAAGGGAGGGGAGTGAATATTTGCAGGGCAATAATTCAAACCATCATAGATAGTTATAGAACTTACTGTAATTCAATTTATAAGGTGTTAGATGACATAAAGATGACAGATTAATAAAGGTCAGTGTAATTCAGTGAAAATTTTTTTTAAAAGGGTAGGACATCATAAAAGAAAAAAAGTTTTATGAAAGAAATTTCATTCCAGGTAGTCCTCGAATAATGAAAGCATTTGAACTTGTGGAAACAGAGGTACCTAGATATCTCAAGGGGCTGAAACAGCAAAAGTAAAGGCCTAGAGATAGGAATGCGTGAACATATTTAACTACTAAAGGAGTAGGACACATAGAACCTGTAAGGCAGTAGACAGAGAAAATGCAAAGTGATTTTATTCAGCAGTGGACAGTCAGTAATGGCTTTTAAGCAGTGGAGTGACATGGTCAGGGCTGGCTTTGGGACTATCAATTTGGCAGTAACACACTCATGAGACTTTTTGGAGGAAAAGAGATTAAATAGAGGAAGAACCATTAGTAAATTCTTAGAATGTCTGTGAAGGTGTGACAACTGCTTGATCCAGAAAAGTATTAGTAAGAAATTGGCAATTAGTTGACAGTGGAGAGTTAAAAGAGAAAAGCATCAAAGATACTTGGGATTTTTTAATTTAAGAGACTTGGAAAAGAGTAGTAAAGTTATCAGAAATCAAAAAGCTCTGGAAGACGAAAAAATTTAGAGAAGATGAACAGTTAGCTTTTGATATATTTTTCTTGATGCCTCAGCATGAACATCCAGATGAGGATATCTGACAGGTGTGGAGATTAAAAGTGAGACTAGGCTGAAGACAGATACTCACTCATCCATTCAAGAACTGTGTATTACTAGGATCATTTCATGGGTCACCCCATCTTGTCACCATTGTATTTCTAGTATCTAGCAGGTTCCTGGTTTAGTACAGGCTCTTGGAACATACTAATGGAATGAATGCCAGGCAATGGGCCTGCAAAGGTGAGGGAGATACAGACCATGCTCTCAGTAAGTTCACAGACTAGATTTGAGCGTTATCATAGTAGAAGTTATGCTGAAGCTATGAGAAGAAATATAATTGCCTAGAATCCTTTACCCAACCCTAACTGCCCCAAAGTAAAATCTTGGTAAATATGAACATGCAGGGATGGAGGGGGAGAACAAGAAGGAAGCTGGAGCCATCGAAGGAGTAATTACAGAAAAGAAGGAAAGCAAAACAACCAAGTCTTATAGAAGCCATGTTAAGAGAAAACCACCTTAATGTCACAGAGGTGAGGATTAACAGAACTTCTAATAGGATAAAAAATACTACCATGTTATTAGACTTGGCAATAGCAGGCCCATGATGCTTTTTAGGAGTTGAACAGCAGGGGCAGAAACCAGATAGCAAGAACTTAAAGAAACAGTAAATGCTATATGAGTCAAGGCAGTAAGTTCAGTCTCAACTTTTAAAAAGAAATGTGGTAGTAGTTGGAAAAGAAGGAATAAAACAGTAGTTCAGGAGGTTCTCAATTATTGTACTAAAATAACTCACAACCATGCATGAATGACTAAAATCCTTTTTTTTTTGTTCCCTGTTCAGTTATTCTACAATCCATGCCAGGTAAATCCCTACGTCTAATCTTGTGACTTTCTTCCTCATAACATTTCCATTGGTCATTACCTCTTAAAAGTCCTACATTAGATTTTTGCTTTGGTTAAGTGCCAAACCTGTATTTAAGGCATTTTCATCCAGGTCTTTTCCTTATAATATGTATTCTATACTCCCAAAACATTGAATAATTTTCTATCCACTCCTTCCATTAAAAAAAAAATTATTCTCATGCAGGTAACTGTTCATACTCCTACTTACATTGCCTTATTCTTGTACTCTTGCTTTCCCCATAAGGCAACTGATCCATGAAGTCTTTGTTAGTCTCCTCAGGCCACTGTCTTTTTCTCATTTCTGAATAGAAAGATACAAATACCAAAATAGTGAACAGAGGCAAATAAGTATAGACACACAAACATTTTTAAAATAAGAAACAGATGAGTTGAACAACTTCTATGTTAAAAAATTTAATCTAGATTAAATGGACAAATTATGTGCTCCACCAGAACATAAAATGCTGATATTTATGCAAGAAAATATAGATACCTCAAACGGATACATAACAATGCAGTTAATCTCAGACCCAGAGGGTTGCAGGTTAAGTTTAAGAAACTTCAATGAACAGGTAACCCTGTATTGTACTAGCTGTTCGCTAATTTCAAACATGGTTGGAGAAGGAGTTGTCTAACAGATTTTGGGATGCAAGTATAGCCTTGATTCCAAAATTTGTTTTGAACTATACAAAAAAAGAAGATTATAGGATCATTTCACTTATGAATATAGATGCCGAAGTTTTAAATAACATATTAGCCTACCAACTCCAGCATTGTATTCTTTTTTTTTTTTTTTCAGCAGTGTATTCTTAAATGACAATCAAGGAAAGGTTAACCCAGATTGAAAAAAAATGATTGAATAATGGAAAATTCTACCAATTGTAATTCACCAAATCAATGAATGCAAAGTGGATTATCATGTGATTTTTCCAATGATACAGGAAATATTTGAGTATTTATTACTTAAAAACTAAAACAAAGAAAAACATTTCCTGAGACTAGGAATAGAAAACTTGGAACTTCCTTAATTTCATAAGGCCTGACCACCAAAATTCTATACCAACATAAAAATAACATCTATTAGAGCAATTTCAATACATCAGCAAGTTTTATAAAATCAATTTGAAAGAGTAAAAGTTCTCCTCTCCACCAGCAATAACCAGCTACCAAATGGAGATCCATTCACAATAGCAACATGAACTGGAATTAACCTTATAAGGAAAGCCCAAGAACATTACGGAGTAGGTACTCCATGTTCATGGTGGGGTGACTTAACATCTATAATTTCAGTGTCATCTCCACCAAAATTCCAGTCAGATTTTTCAGACTTTTAAAAATCCTCCCCTCTGCATCACAATTATATATATGTACACTTGTCTTCTTTCCTCTCCTAAATCCTAAGTCATTTGAAGACAGTAATGTCTTCTCCATTTTTAAAATTCTTCGGCATGCCTAATAACACAGAGCCTGGAATGATAGGTGCTTAAAGAAATATATGTTGAAGAAAAAGGAGGAAAAAGACTGTGAAGGTACCCTTCCCATTTTTCATGATTTGTCCTAGGAAGAGTTCTTAAAAGAGGTATGTAAAGTAGACATCAAGGTTGAAAGGCTTCTCAATTTCTTTTCTTTTCCTAAAGTTTTTAATATTACGATCGACTCTATCCTAAATTGTCTGAAGTTCTAATAAAGGTTTGGCATATTTATATTTATATATCACTGGATTTTAAAGAAATACTTCACTGACAGTTTCACATTGATTTCTAATCCAATTTCCCTTTGGATTCTCATGCACCAGCTATTTTCTTGTAATAGAAGCTTTGGGGAAATTATGTCATTTAAAAAAATTATTTATATTACTGTTCCTTCTCTTTTTCACAAAAAAAGCCCCACATACCTCTACTTTGTTTCTAAATTACTTATCAGTGTCTCTTTAAATAGCATATGAATCAGGCAATGCATCTGGCAAATTACTAGCTTGTATAATGTCCAAATATTCCTCAATAGAAATAGAACCAGAATACTCACCAATTATCCAATGGTATGAAGATTGTGTCTATTTTATGAAAATTTTTAAATTCTCAGGAGATTTATGAGCCCTGAACCATAGACTCATAAATATTAGACTCATAAATATTAGAACCTGAAACTGATCTCAATAATTAGATGAGGAAAGAGAGAGGTTAAGTTAGTTTCTCACAACCAAAAGAAGTTGGTGAAAGAAAACACAGCAGACACAATCAATCAATCAGCTATTCACTGACTGCCCATACCTTTTTGTTCTTATCATGACACTGTTATTCACGGCAGGGTAAATTTGAACAAAGTCATATAGAACAGCCAGACCTGAACGAAATTGTGAGGTCACGAATATTTTCCTTTCTTTCACAAATTTCTCTTCAGTGGAATACCAGTTCCTCACTTGGAACCATTACCTTGGAACCATTACTTAACCTCTGTGAGCTTGTTACCTTACATGTACACTGGAGATAATGCCTATTCATAAAGATATTGGAAAAATTACAGGACAAATGTAAGTCCTCGCTTCATAGTAGTTGATGAAGAGCATTTTTTTCTTCCTTCCTCTCTTTAAGACAATACGGTTTCTTAATCTCTTAAATTCTACTTCTATGAAAACAGGAAAAATAACTCAACCTAACTTACTTTTTGATGAAACTAATTTATATCATTTTCCAAAAATATTTCTGTTATTTTATTCTAAAATAAAAATTATGATGACTATATAAAAGAAATATTGGCTGGGTCATTTATGTGAACTCCTTCTTTGTGTCTATATATCATACTGAAAAACATTTATTTATATCCTAAAATTTGACGTTAGCTTTATTACAAATTTCTGACAATCCAAAGGGAAGGTATGGTAGAAAGAGCACTAGATTAGGAGTGAGGAAAACTTGCCTCTAACTCTGGCTCTGCCATTATTAATCATGTCATTTGGGGTGAATCGCTTAATCTCCCTGACTGCTCTTCTCCCCATCTGCAAACTCAAGGGGCTGAGCTAGGTGATTTCCGAGGTTCTTCACCCCAGAAGTGTCTCTGTTTCTCAGTGCTTTTACAGATGCTCTAGTCTTTCTGAGATTTCATCTTTCCTCATATACTTGTAACTTATACAAAACTACCAAGGACCTTACCACTTCTCTGAGATTTGCTCTTGGAAATTGGAGATATAGCCTAAAAATTAATAATAAAGGAATATGAAAACATTATTATGTTTAGGCTATGCTTATGGTTACACAAATGCTCAGATATATGTAGAAGAATATTAATCTATTATCTCACCTGAATTGTTAGAATATCATAGCAGTTTCCCTCAGAATATGTGTTAGAAGTAAAAAGAACTTGAAGGGTAAGAGTACCTACTTTTTGCATTTAGAGAATGGAAAAGGCTAGGCCAATTGTCAAAGTTGATAGCATACGTAATTACAGTACTGCATCTCCAACTTGCACAAGATACTTGAGGTACCCTAAATTTTTTTTAATTCCCTAAGTATGGTTCTCTCTGAAGCCACAATTACCTTCTGCTAACCTAACTACAGTTATCTGAAGAGAACACTTTTCATTCATTTCATTCATTTACACACTGCCTCACCTATTCAAAAGCAATTTTTAAAAAATTGAATCCCTCCACTTATGCACTGGATTCCAACTCTTTTATCTACTCAAGGAAATTGCTGTAGCAATTCTTCCCTAACCCACATAAATTTGTCATCTTTCCTGAGTATTTCCCATCTGTATAAAAATGCTATAATTTTCTCCCATGAAAATATAAACCCCTCTGGACCTCACAGCCCCTCTAGCTTTTCTTCTCCTTATGAAAGAATTCCCCCCAAAGAACAGCCTGTATTTCTTCTCTCCAGTTATTCTCCTTCATTTTCTCCTGACTCCTACCCTAACCAGGCTTTTGCCACCACTGCTTTACCCAGATAGCTCATGCCAAGGTCAACAATTACCTTCGTGTTGTTAAATCCAACAGCCAGGTTTCGGTTCTCATTTTAGTTGACATATCAGCAGCACATGATGTAGATGATCACTTTCTTTTCCTGGAAACAGTTTCTTCATTTAGCTTCCAGGATAACTGTTATAAAAACAATAATAATGACTCACACAAGACAGCACTGTTCCATTTTGAAGTTCATCTGCATCTAGCATGACCCATCTGGTTTTCCATAAAGGTGAATACAGATGAATTCAACTGTGATATGATGAAGACTACTACCCCTCCATCTTGTGAGTCTCTTGTAGGAGTCCTGTAACTCCTCCTGGATGGAGTCCTGTGGTACTATGATTTACTACCTTAACTGAGAGGATAGGGTGGGAGTTAGGAGTTAGAGGGCAATTTCAGAGGCTTTCACTTGCTTAATTGTCTACCAGGCAGTTACAGCACCTCCACCTCTTTTACTACATCATTGTTATCTCCAGCATGTTAGGACCAGATCCAGGTGTTATTGCCACTATGTTAAACCCTGAGTCATGAAAGCATCTCCACAGCAACAAACCCTTCCCTATCCAGTTTTATAGTTTGCCCCACTCCTAACATATACTATTCCCATACATGCTCTCCCAGTTCCTGTCCAAGTTAGCCACATACTACAGCTTTTTAAGTAATAATCCACTTCCTCCAATCACGGAAACTGTACTTCTTTCTTCCTTTCACGCTAAGACTTGACCCCAGCTATTTGTCTAGAAACAATGAGAAAAGGTGTAAGCAGACCTTGAGGAGGGCAAGCATCCTCTTGGAAGTCCTCAGGTGAAATCTTTGCACAGCTTCCAGGCAATAGGAGCTGCTAGCCTGAGAGAAGGGCTGCTTCTGCTGAATTTTAGGGTTCCTGGAAACCTCATAATAGCGAATGCTGCATGCTACCACCACCCCAATTAGTATCAGCCATTGGGATCTTTATTTTATCTGACCCAGAAAATGATCCAATTGCAGACTCTCATTCTAAAGGTCTTCTTTCTAGGACCACTTTTCATTCCAATTATTTTAGATTGGGTTTCCTAAAAAGCAGGCTCTGAGTCAAGGATTTGGATGCAAGTAACTTCCTTGGGAAGTAATTCTAGAAAGCATGTTAAGGGTGTAGGGAATTGTGAAAGAGAATGAAGGAAATCAAAGAAGCAGAATGTTAAAGTGCAGGTTTTCACAGTAAGCAACTGATATTCTCTGGAAAACTACAGAATACACCTCAGAATTTTCCCACCAAGGGGCAAAGAAGTTGAGGTATTTATCCACAACTCCTGACCGTCACTGTTGCTGGCTCAGAGGAGTTAACTCTCAGTCTCCTTCTGGACCGTCCCCAGGCACAGGCCAAACAAACTCCCTCAGTCAATTAGGCAGAAATAGTGCACTTGTATAACCCATAGAAGCTGTAGGAGATCCAGGTAGGTCAAGGAAAAGTGATGAGGTATTGACAGCACCTGCTACATACACTACCATATACTGAAAACCTGTCTCTCCTGCCTTAAAAAGAAGGTGCCAACTACATTTTTTAATACACACAAAAATAAATATTATTTTTAAAATGTTTATCCATTTCCTACCTAAAAATCTTGTTTTATTCCACTATTAATATGCACTCTGCAGATTGGAAAAGATTGTAATGAGCAACCACTAAAGAATTATTTATGGATACAACAGATAGATAGACAGATATAGATATCATAATTATGGATATTTTATATAGATATGGATACAATTTATATATATATATAGTACTGTGTGTAATAGAGATGATGAATTGAAAGGAAGAAAGAATACATGCATGTGTAGGGAAACCAGCTGGGAGGCTATTATAATCTCCAGAGCATTAACCAAGGCAGTAACTATGGGTGGAATGGAGAAAGGGACACTTTTGAAAGATCTTAATGAGAGGTAATTTATAGAACTCATTGACTGATAGAAAATGGGGATTAGATGAATAGAGGAATCAAAATATAGTTAACATCTATTCCCACCTTTTAGATATGCAAGTAAAGTATTGCGTTGGCCAAAAAGTTCATTTGGATTTTTCTATAACATCTTACAAAAAACCCAGACGAACTTTTTGGCCAACCTAATACCTAATAGCAATCAAGTGAAAGAGAAATTATAGACATCCTCATAAAAATCTAGTAGAAATCCTCATACTGAATTTTAAACTAACTCCTCAGGTTATTTTGATACTTTCCAAAGTTTGAGAACCAAGGCCTAATAGGATACTACTGGAATTCCTTCTTAAGAGATTTGAGTGTCTTTAACCATCCTACAGGTATCAATACCCAGAATATCATCTATTTCAGGTGTTCAAAGTTTCTATATGGAAATGTACAAAGTCATATTAGTCATAGCATAGACCCAAACAATTTAGCTGTACATCTATCAGACTTCCAGTAACTACCTTGACACACATAGCCAAACGGTGTGTTAACCATTGTCGGACACCATTCTGAGCAGAAACTTCCAGCAAAAGGAGGTGAACTGGGAGAAACATTGAAAAACAAACAAAAGATCCAAATAGCAAAATATAAATGCTTCCTACTCTGTTTGTAATAAGCACTGAGTGAATATCAACTGAGGCAGCTCCAGGACGAAGCAGGATGGAATCATGACTGGCCATTCTAACTTATTAATTGCCCTGTGTTAAACTCACAATATGGTACAATCTGGTTGCCATGTCACTAACACAAACCAGCTGTGACACATTCTTTCCACTTGAGAGACTGATTTAATGCACCATTCAACAGAAGACTGTATTTCTTTCAAATTTGCAAGAGGATTTCTTGTAACAAAAAGAGGCCAGTTTTTCTCCAGCTTCCTAATGACTGAAAAGGTTAAAAATCTCACCAAATTTCAGCAGAAATAAAAAGCATAGGTTTGGTATGAGAGGAGTTATTGAGGTTTTAGGGATAGTGATGGTAAAATATATATCCTGGAAAGATCTTCAAGAAAAGTGGAAACAAATGTTTATTTCTGACTGGTTTAGTACAACTTAATGCATTCAACAAATATTTACAGAGTGTCTATTTTATATTTGACTGGCACTTTCTCTGAATGCTGGGGACATAGCATTGAATAAGATAAAGTGTGTCCTATGAAAACCACAGTGGTAAATATTTAACCACCAGCTCTCCAGAGGGAAACGTTCTGATCTGTAAACTTCACTGATTCCTACAGTGTAAATACTCTGATCATGGCCAATTTCAAGCTACTTACATGACATCACTGAGGAGCTGGGAAGTGATGTACACAATTGGCTTTCAGGAGCCAGTAGGAGCCAGCCCCAGCACACCTCTGGAGCATAGGGACAATAGGCTTTCTCAGAAAAAGGGGTGGTTGATTTATGTAGAACATGTTAGTTCTGAAAAACACTATATCCCTTTATTGTATACTCTATCCTTCTCTTAGAGGTGCTCCAAACACAGCCCAATAAAAAGTCCCACAGTAAAGACTCATTCAGAATGATCTAGCCCGTGTTTCTCAAAATGATGTAACCACAGAGCTAGCTTGCCAGCCCGGTAATCTTTAAACTACATAATCAGCCCTTGAAGTTGGTGCATCTGACTGTGAAGGACTTAAATGTGAGGATCTCAAAATCCTCAGGACTGGCAGGGGCAGGTACACCTTAACGCAGCCAGAATGACATTTCCCAAAGTGACTGTGTACTCCAAATACATGGAAAATCTGCTCCAGACATCATTTGGTTCTCACCACCAAGACTTGTTTCAGTCACCATTTACATATCTATTTCTCAGTCATTCAGGGAATGGTCAGGTTACATCTTTGTTTGTGAATTCATAAATCCTTCATTTCCTTTTCCTAAATTCTTCCTTGTCATCCATTTAAGGCTGATAGGATAAAAAAAATTAAAAGTCAAACTAAACCAGTAATTTTATTTGATAACAACTTGACATTAAAAATAACAGCAACCATAACTTAGGCTTCAAAAATATTGATTAAAAGACTATGATTGGATCAATAATTGAGACTTTTTTCCAACCAGCAGAGATAACTGAGAAATTGTGATAAATCACTTATACTTTTATGACAAACAAAATTATGGAGATACTTGAACATTGATTTTTTAAACTTCATATATTAAAAAAAAGAAAAAAAAAAAAAAAACGCTGAGACCCAGAGCAATGACGTACACTAGAAAATATCTAGTAGTGATTTTGTGTTGCAGGCTTGGAACATGTATAATTCTGAAAGCCCAAATTCTATCACATAATGTAGTTTTCCATTTGAGGCTTTAAGAAAATTCCAAAATGGTGAAAGCCTCTTGGAAAATAATATTTCTTTCTATCTATCTACCTACCTACCTATTTATCTGAGTTTTGTGGTGGGATCAAGATACTAAAAGACACAATATGTTTACATACACTCATGAAAATATTTCTAGACATTCTTAATAGGATTTTGGATATATTTAGCCTTTTTAGAAAATTGTCCTAAATATCATTTAGGGAAATTGCAATGATTAAGCCTCAGACTCCAGAAAATGAGGTTTCAAGAACAACCTGGATAAATGATAAAACATGATGCTAAATCAAACAATATTTGAATTTAATTCAGTAAATTTTGACTAAGAACATGCTACGAAAGAGGGCCTGTGCATGACAAGGGGGAATCAGTCCTAGCTGTCAACAGTTCGCGTCTGTCAGAAGCTGAAGTGTTTTAAAATCTTTTGATGATAATTTGTCCAAGGGGAACATTGACAATGAAATAAACATTTGCTGCATAAAATAGAAGATCAAGTTAATAATCTAAAGTCATTTTAGTTAAATTAAAGACAATCCATACAAATCTGGCTTTATCAACAGGGATGAGTTTAAGCTGGAGAGTTAAATTATTGACTCCACTCACACAGTTTTTGTCAACTTATGAAATGAAATCGCTGCCTAGAACAAAACCTACCAAATATTGTAGAATGCTGACCTCACCCATCTTGGTAATGATAGTTATTCTGCAAAATCTTGTGAAGCAATTGATTGTGGCCTTCTTAAATTCTGTTTAAAAGGTTTCCTGTTGTGAAGTAGATGAATTTGAATGAAACATTGCTCTTATGCTTTCTGACCATTATTTTTCCCATATAAAAGTGAAATTTGTTATCTACATCCTCTCTGGTTGCTAAGATACAATGTATCCTTAAGGTTGCTAATACTAGTAGCAACAACAGCTGTTGAATCTAATTTGCATTCAAATGAACAATTCACAACTATGTCCTTCAAGTCCCAGGGTGCTCCTGAAGGATTCTCTGTGCACCGATGCAGTAGTAGATGCAAGATGGAAATGAAGTCAATGGTAAATCTAAAAGCTGCATCAGTTAATGGATCAGTCACTCTATGAAGGGCTGCTGATATATTCACAACGCTTTTGAAAAAACAATCATCCCAAAGCTAATGTCAGATCTCCATGCCAGGCCATCTTCTTATATTTCAGGCTGTTCGAGGGTTAATTGCAGCACGACTAGAATTGACCTGAGTTATTTTACCACCTAATAGGGATACCAAAAATCCTTTATTCCTGGTCAAGGCAGGAAACATATGATTATAGTGTTGCCCTGTACCCATGCATCCAGGAAATTTCAGAGAAGTTTGGACCAACTTGTTGGCATTGTTTATTGGTAACAGTGCGACTGATGATTTGTACCTTATCTTCATGAAACCCCTGAAGGTCTCTGCCCTTGGTGTTGCCAGTAGTGACAGACAGGTTTCAATCGCTAGAGAACATTCCCAGGACCCAAAGTGACAGTATTTTCCAATCTACAGTTTTCCAAGAAAAACGTACAATATAGCAACAGCATTAAAGTGCCACTGGTGCTCGTCACACAGCAAGACTATTGCTATGTGACCAGCAGAAATAAGAAAGCATATTCCTTTTAGTGTTTTTGGCTCTGAAGTGGTTCTTGATCTGAGGGAACAATTGCATCCATCTAGCCTTTACAGAGGTAGAACAACTGGAACTCCTACTGGCCACTTTGAACTCCTAATATTAGTGAGACAGCTATGGACTGTGATGCATATTCTAACTTTAATCCTTATTTTAAAATTCTCCTTAATAATCACCTTTAAAGGAATCACCGTTTTTTTGTTTTTTTGGGTTTTTTTGTGTGTGGTACGCGGGCCTCTCACTGTTGTGGCCTCTCCCGTTGCGGAGCACAGGCTCCAGACGCGCAGGCTCAGTGGCCATGGCTCACGGGCTCAGCCGCTCCGCGGCATGTGCGATCTTCCCGGACCGGGGCACGAACCCGTGTCCCCTGCATCAGCAGGCTGACTCTCAACCACTGCGCCACCAGGGAAGCCCCAAAGGAATCACAAATTATTATCTGCTTATCAAAAACTTAGAGACTATAAAAAATTCCACTGAACAAAATTGAAGTTACTCATAATCTTACAATTGAGAAATAACTATTAATACTTTGAGTCCTCCTTACCCCTTCCCTGCCAGATTTTCTCTTTGCTTTATTGAGAACTTGTACTGATAAGAATTTTGTATTCTGCTTTTCTTCAGGTAGCCTTTATAAAATTAGCATAACACTTAATAATGTCATTTTACTGACTACATAATACTACACCATGAGGGTATCACATCATCATAAAAAGAGCTGTACAGTTGAAATTTTCATTTACTTTTATTTTTCTTCTTGCCAACTTAAAGACAAACACACAACATAAGAGTTGTGAGTTTAAGTTTTATTCAGGGTCTTACTGAGGACCATAGCCTGGAGACAGCTCTGAGGAACTGTCAGAGCTGTCTTAATTTCCAAAAAGATAATATCTATGTTTACACTCACAAAAACTGTACGAGTACTCTCTCTCTCTCTCTCTATATATATATATATACATATATGGATATATATAAAATTATGTGAGTAACACCTCAGAAACTTCCCAGTTTTTGACAACATATATTACATTTTTACAACTCTTGAATCTCCTTCTGGACTATTTTCTATCATTTTCACTCAATTATTTGGACTTTATATTTTCTAATGTTTGATAAATTTCACATAATTAGTGGGGTTTTTCCCAATTTTTAAGCCTCTCTCATCCTTTCATTTTTTCCTCAAGAATTTAGAATCCCTTCATCAAAATCTAAAAAGAAGTTGAAATTTTTACTAAACCCATAGCAATTGGTAGATAATTAACATCTTTATAATATTTCATTTTCTTATCTGGAAACACAGTATATTTCTTCATTTATTATAATTTTTATATCTCAGTTTTGCAGTTTTCTGTATATAAATTCAATAATTTCTATTTGATATAATTATTAAGAATGTAATGTTTCTGTTGCTGATGTGTATGTAATCTTATTTTTTACTATACTTTCCAACATTATTGATATGACTATAATCTCATATTCAGTCTTTTTTTAACTCACTAATTTTTACAGATTTTCAGCTGATAAAGTTTCTTAACTATCCAATCATAACTGCTGCATATAACCATTCAGTTCTGTTTTATGTTTTTTAGCATTGGAGAGAATTTCTAAAATACATTTAATAGTAAAAATGATTTGTCTAACCATAGAACTAAAATTTTTTTCTTGTTGATCTAGTCATGTATCAAATATATTCATCATGAGAATCTGTAGTTATCAGGTACAAGAATGCCAAATTTTGTAAGATGACATAATCATGGCCTTGAGGAAGGTCACAGCCTACTAGAGAATAGAGTAGCTTCTAAGGAAAACTCTAAAATGTATTCTATACACCTTTACATCAGCTGCAAACTTCAGTCACCAGAGAAAGGAGATAGCAAATGATCAAGAAATAGGCAGACAGAAATATTCTTGAGTCTATGGGCTAAAAATCAATCAATATAGCTTATTACATTTACTGAGTTCAAGACAATTGTTTTTTAAAATTATTGCTTTAGTGAATTTTAAAATGCATAATTTTAATTTTTAAAGAGAGGAACAAATTTTTTTTTTTTACTCATTTTTAACTCGGGTCAAGGCATGGACAGTACAGTGAAGAGTCTAACAAAACCTAGGTGTGGCAAAGAAGAAATTTCTTCCCTATAAAAGTACCACACCATGATTCAACCTTTCTGAAATCCTAGGGGCCTTTGGAATTTAGTTTCTTAAATTTAAAGATTATTGGTCAACGTGAATTATTTCCAATTTTTTGAGTTTGTTCCTACCATGTGTGGATTTATAGCGGAGATTAGAGAAAACATATAAAAGTAACTAGCAGAATTTCTGGCCCAAGGAAAATTCATAATACATATTAGTTTCCCATTACTGTGGTGTGTGTGTGTGTAAGTGTGTGTGTGTGACTTGAATTAAACTTTTAGTTTTACTAAACTTGGACTCATTTTATGGTGGAAATAATCTATAATTTTTCCAAAAATGACTTGTGAATTTTTTACCATCAGCTGTTAAGAATTCTAATTTTGGTAGTTATCAAGCAAACTATAACTTTTGGTGCACAGCAACCAATTTTTATTTGTCACAGAATGCAAAATTAAAACACCAGATCCCTTATAGAAATATATGCAAAATAAAGTTGATGTAAAGATTAATACATTTTCTTTTAAATTCCATGTATAGTTTATTTCTATTATACCTAAAATTGGGATTTTCTAAATTTAAAATAATCTCGAAAGCTCTTCTGGGGTTCTTATATTTGCCATATATGCACCTCTATTTGGATTGAATTGACTCAAGGGAAATGGATGGGTGGATAGGTAGATAGATAGATGATAGATAGATAGATAACAAAGAAGGAAGAGAACAGAGAAAATTTTCCATGATACGTTTATAAATAAAAACTGTTGCTTCTTGGAATCCAATTAAATTATTGCAAAGTTGAGGTTAAAAAAAGTCACTCATGATCTAGAGTATAAATCAAACAGCTAATCCAGTTACTGCCCATTTCACCAACATTTTCCACCTTATCAAGGATTGATTTACCACAAATTTCCAGGAGGAAAATTTGTTTCCCAGTCTATTACAAGTATTTCTATTTTCTAAAACTTGGATATTCTCCTGGGAAAATTTGAGAATAAGAGTAAAAGTTAACAGAGTCTGTTCTTCTCAAATGCTTGTTTTGAAAAGTGCAAATTTGTTCCAAGGTAATTGGCATATTAGGGAACAATTTGGGCATAATGGAACTTCACATTTACTTATGCATGATTTTATCTGCAGAAAAAAAACTACATGAAGGTAAAAAAATTGCACCCAACTGAACTGAGTCAGAACGCACAAAACACATTCACGCAAACACCTTAAACATCTGCTAACTACCTCTATTAATGCATGGGTTAAATTGCAAGGTTTTTTACTATTCTTTTGCATTTGTAAACTTGTTTTATTTTTAATCCAGCATCTTCAATATGTCTAAATGGTTCAAAATTCCAACCTATGCATGTAAAAGGAAAGCTTTAAGGAATGAAGAGAAGCTTGAAATGATAATGCATTTTGAAAGAAATGAGAGAATGTGTGATACTTCCTGAGCAACAGAGACAACACTGGGAAATAAAAGGTTATGGTTGAAACATTTCAAATGCTGAAAAGTCAGTAAGAATAAGGCCTAAAGAAGCAGAAAAAATAGAAAGATTGTTAAGCATATGGATTGACTACCAAATAAAAGTAAATCAGAAACAACCTTCCTCACAAAGAGAAAGCACTATCTATATACAAGGACCTTCAGCAGAAATCACCAAACCCTGAAAATGACCTCTTAATTCACAGCTTTCTTTTTTTGCGGTATGCGGGCCTCTCACCGTTGTGGCCTCTCCCATTGCGGAGCACAGGCTCCGGACGCGCAGGCTCAGCGGCCATGGCTCACGGGCCCAGCCGCTCCGCGGCATGTGGGATCTTCGCGGACCGGGGCACGAACCCATGTCCCCTGCACCGGCAGGTGGACTCTCAACCACTGAACCACCAGGGAAGCCCTTAAATCACAGCTTTTAAACACAGTGGTGCGGTTGGTGGTTTCAAACAAGGCTGGCATTTCCAAAGCCTTCAACTGTTGGATGAAGACATAAGCACAAACAAGGCACAAAAAATTTTTCCAGCAGTGATACAGAAGTTAATTGAAGAAAAAGACTATGCTTTAGATCAAATTTTTAATTTTGAAGAAGCAAATATCTATTCTCTTGTATGCCTAGAAGGACCTACACCTGAAAGGCAGAAAAATATGCCCTGGGATTTAAGGTTGTGAATCGTTTAACTGTGATGTGTGGCTCAAGGTCAATGAGCCACACTTACCCAAACGTTACATCTGACTTCAGGTATGGTCCTGCCACAATTCACAGCAACTCACAAGTCACAACACTTCTGATGCCCACTTCCAGGTCCTTCTCAAGAGTAAGTGCCATATTTACTGTAGTACTTACGTATTAATCATTTAACATGTGTAAAACTATGCTACCATTTCTTCTTCTTTTTTACATATTTATAACATGTCACTGATGAAGTTTTAGAGTATGGTGACCCACTTTTCCCATAAACTCTGTGTTTTTTATTGCACAATTTTCATAGCTTTTCCATTTTGAGGAATGTATGTATCTTGCCATAGCAGGACTGGCTGTACTTCCCTTCAGAGAAGGTCTCTAGTTTTCTACAAATACAACTCGTCTATACATTATACTTAGTATGACAACTATCCAGAAAGAGTCTAGTAAATAAGATTAATGGTTTGTCAATAATAGGAAGCAGGGGGTGATGGGGATTTCATCTCTATGCTGACAACTCCTAAATTTATACATTGAGCTCAGATCCTTCTTCTGGCCTCCAGGCTTACATAATCAGCAGGTACTTGACATTTCCTCTTAGACATCTTGCCACCATCTCAAATGCACTTCATATGTCCCAAACTGAACTTTTCATCTTCTCTTGAAAAATTGTTCCTCCTCCAGTTTCCATCATCTGAGTAAACTGCCCCCCTGCTCTTGTTCTTTCTCCCACTCGTGCCTGAATCCTGGTCGTTCCAAACAACTCTCCCCGCCACCCCCAAATACAAATGGCATCTAAACCATCACCAGACCTGTCTGTTCTACCTCCCAAATGCATTTCTACTCTCTCCCTTCTCTCTGTCTGCACTGCCCCCACCTGGTCTATATCTCCCTGGGACCCCTACAGCCTCTTCCTGGTGCCCCTGCTCTAGGTTCTTTCCAGAGTATTTGGGGGGAAAACTAGGATCAAGTGACACCTCTGACTAGAAAAGTCAATGGTGGCAGAAGACCTAAATGGACATTTCTCCAGAGAAGATATACGGATGGCCAACAGACACATGAAAGGATGTTCAACATCACTAATCATTAGAGAAATGCAAATCAAAACTACAATGAGGTATCACCTCACATCAGTCAGAATGGCCATCATCAAAAAATCTACAAACAATAAATGCTGGAAAGGGTGTGGAGAGAAGGGAACCCTGTTGCACTGTTGGTGGGAATGTAAATTGATACAGCCACTATGGAGAACAGTATGGAGGTTCCTTAAAAAACTAAAAATAGAGCTACCATACGACCCAGCAATCCCACTCCTGTGCATATACCCTGAGAAAACCATAATTCAAAAAGGGACATGTACCACAATGTTCATTGCAGCTCTATTTACAATAGCCAGGACATGGAAGCAACCTAAGTGTCCATCAACAGATGAATGGATAAAGAAGATGTGGCACATATATACAATGGAATATTACTCAGCCATAAAAAGAATCAAAATTGAGATATTTGTAAGTGAGGTGGATGGACCTAGAGTCTGTCCTACAGAGTGAAGTAAGTCAGAAAGAGAAAAACAAATACTGTATCCTAACACATATATATGGAATCTAAAAAAAAAAAAAAAGGTTATGAAGAACCTAGGGGCAGGATGGGAATAATGACACAGACATGGAGAATGGACTTGAGGACAAGGGGAGGGGGAAGGGTAAGCTGGGACGACGTGAGAGAGTAGCATGGATATATATACACTACCAAACGTAAAATAGATAGCTAGTGGGAAGCAACCGCGTAGCACAGGGAGATCAGCTCGGTGCTTTGTGACCACCTAGAGGGTGGGATAGGGAGGATGGGAGGGAGGGAGACACAAGAGGGAAGAGATATGGGGATATATGTATATGTATAGCTGATTCACTGTGTTATAAAGCAGAAACTAACACACCATTGTAAAGCAATTATACTCCAATAAAGATGTTAAAAAAAAATTCAACAGCAAAAATTGTTAATAAAATGTTAAAAAAAAAGTCAATGGCTTTCCATTGCAGGTTCTATAATCCACAAAATTTCTTAAATTTGACATGGCAAGGCCCAGACTACCTTTTAAATCTCATCTCATACTATTCCTCCTCACCACCCCCATTCCCTGCATCCTGAATCCTGGCTTAATGGAGCCAGCTTCTTTCCTCCTCACACCTCCACTCATATTGTTCATTTGGCAGGCATTTCTGTCCTATTTCATTTCTACTCAGCCTTCAGATCTCCAGCAAATATCACTTTTTCAGAAATACTTTTCTACCCCTTACTCTAAATTAGCACCCCTCATTCTCTTTCTGATCTTACAATCACTGTCTTTCTTAAGGCTTATCACAATTTTTATGTATTTATTCATTTGTGTAATTATTTGTTAAATTCTCAACTTCCCACTAGACTATGAATCCCATGAGGTCAGAGAGCATCTCTGTTTTGATCACAATATTGCCTAATACATGACTGGCACCAAGTACACACTTAAAAATATTTACAGAATGAATAAACTCCTTCAGAAAATGTTTATCATACAATGTTTTGGAAGTTGGATTAAGCTCTGGGACTATATCTAAGAACATATGATCTTTTGTGGGAGACATTTAATCAGATAATCATCATCATAGCAATAATTAGCATTTTGATGACTCGTGTTGGGTGATGCATTATCAAAATCCACCTTGACAACAACTTTATGAAGTTTGATACAATTGTATTATTATGCCCAGTTCACAGAAGAGGAAACTGAGGTTCATCAAGGATAAGCAATTTGTCCAAAGTTATAGCCAATCAGAGGCAGAAGTTTAATCACATGTGCTCTAATTACTCTCTACAGGGGCAGGAAACACCTACCAGTCCCTGGGGAGTTGGGAAAGCTTTCACTAAGAAGTGACATTTAATCTGCATCTTACAGAATGAGTCAGAGGTTTCCGGATAGAAGGAGGTGAAGGCACACTGGGAGGAAGAAAAAGCAGAAGCAAGTGTGTGAGGGGGCACGGGATATTTGTTGCAGGGCAAAGGGTTCAGAGGAGCTGAAGTGCTAAGTCACAGGGCAGAAAGTACATGGAAAGGAGGCAAGAGAAATAGGTTGGGACCAGATTGAGAAAGTCCTGTGTAAACTCTAATCTGATCAAGGGAAAGCCAGTGGTAGTTTTAGTCTAACAAAAATAAAAATATTCCAGGTAACTTCTCATCTCTTAAAATGCTATGTCCATAGATTCTATCAAAGAAAAACAAAAGTGCCGGACTTACTAAAACACATGGCTAATTAAAGACAAAATGTTAGAAAGTCCTACTTACTAATAAACCAACAGGTCTCTTCCTCTTCCCTACTTCCTTTCCTGGACACATCAGTCCCAGACTATCAGGTGTGGCCAAGTGCGGTAGGAGTCCGCCTAGGAACAGGATAGTCATGGGGGCCCAGAGTGGGATTTTGCAGCAAGAGCAGGGTGAGATGAGTGTCCACCCAGGAAGGCAGCAAGGGTGGGATGTCAGCACTCAAGTGGGGTGAGAAGACCTCCATGTGGGCGGGCAGCCAGGCACAAGACGTTGAAGCCTGAGCATTTCCATGGAAGCTTAACCCAGGGTGTGATAGCTAAGGAGGGTAAGGAAGGATCCAAGAAGGAGGGTGCCTGGCACAAGGTGTCAAAGCCCAAGCGGAATGAGGAGGGTGTGTGTGTGGAAAGGGTGACATGGGGTGTGGAACTGGAACCCAAGTTGGGTGAGGAAGGAGGTCTGGGTGTGGGGATGATTCATTGCAGAATATCAGAGCCCAAAGTGGGTGAGGAAGGTTTCTAGGTGGAAGAGTGGCCCAATGTGGGGTGTAAGAGCCCAACTGGAGTAGAGAGGGTACCCATATGGGGGAGGGAGCCATGGCAACAGCCTAGCATGGGGACTTAAAACCTGAATGGAGTGAGGACAGTATCTCTGGGAGGAGAGGGGCAGGATCAGTGATAAGAGTGAATTACATACATGCAGATGAATCAATAAATTAGTATATTAAGGGTAATGGTGCAGGTTTTTTCCTGCCAGAGAATGGAGTTACCAGTATAGAAAGATACCCTATGGTGTTGATTGAAATTGAAGGCTTCAATGTAATCTCAGTGTTTTACAAAATTATCTATATGATAGATAGAGAAATAAATATAGGTTTAAGTGTGTGTATGTGTGTGTGTGTGCGTGCATACATGTAATTCCCAGTTCTGTCCACTAAGATGGCATGATAAGGGCAAAAGCCATATGCACACTTAGCACTCAGATCTTCCTCTCTGAAGACCTTTATCCACTGGAGACAAGGCTTCTTTGAAGAAATAGCTGATTCCAAGGCTGAGAAAGAAAAAATATAAGATGAGCCTAGAATATTTTATGTATCTGAAAGTGAGGAAGTAGTAAAAAATTATGGGGACTTGTCAAAAGCCAGATTGAAGGGCTCCCACTGGCCAAGTCAGGGATAATGTGAAGGGCAAAATAAATACACAGGAACAGATTACAATCAATTAAATTAAATAGAATCATAAGAAATGTACCACTCAGGTAGGGGATGATGATAATGGAGGAGACTGCATGTGTACTTTCCTCTCATTTTTGCTGTGTACTCAAAACTGTTTTTTTTAAAAAAGCTTTAGAAATAAAATACAAAATCTTGAGTCCATATTAATATAAGTAATTGAATAAACAAATAAATTGAAAGTATGATGAGAAAGAGGATTTCACACTCTCAAAATACCTTCCCATAGGAAAAAAAAAAACTTATTAACTACAAAGAGAAAAAGAGTAACTTCACAGTGAACAACGCAGGCAGACACCACCTTACTGAAGCAATTAAAGTGAACACCCCTAACAAGAGGAAAATGAAATCATGTCTCACCTGATAAAATGCAAAGAAAAGAAGGCAGCATCACTTTTGCAGTATTTCTGCCAAAGAAGCACAACCTGAATCTAAAGATAAGGAAATATTAGACAAGCTCCAACAGAAGGACATTCTCTAGAGTAATTAGTCCGTAATCTTCAAAAGCGTCAGGATCATCAGTCAAGGAGAGACTGAGGGGCTGTTCCAGATTGAAGGAGGCTAAAGAGACAAGACAACTAAACGCAACATGGGATTTTGAACTGCAGCCTTTAACTATGAAGGATATTACTTCAGTGTGGTCTCAGGATGAGATACGAGTACGGCATCAGTGTTCATTTCCTGATTTGGAAGGTTGTATTGTGGTTATGTCCTTCTTTGTAGGAAATACACATTCAAGTATTCGGGATGCTGAAGCAGATCAGCAATCTACTCAAAACAGATTCAGGAAAAAAGTTCTTTGTACTTACTGTAATCCAACTTTTTGGTGGTTGGAATATTTCTTTTAAATAAAGAAGCAAACAAACAAATAAGAATATCAGACTGATGTCAGCTCAATTCTCCAGAACTCAGCTTGAACTCAAATGTAATACAAGAGCATCTTCATCATTTAACCCCTGGCAATATACTGCTTCCCTTAGCAACGTACTAAACATCACATTCATTCTCACTTTCCTGAACAAATTATACTTGGCTTTCAATCTTTCCTGCCAATTACTTAGTACATCACCACTATTGAGGCTGACAGACCAAAGACTACCAGGAACACACTTGAGAAAAGAAAAGAAAAAAAAATACTGGTGAGTTTATTTAGCTTGTACAGAAAGGGAGACTGCAAGCCCTCGGGAACCACAGGAGCATCTCAGCAGAAGGAGCTGAGAAAAGATTCTTATGGGGTTTGAGCTCACCTTGGAGGATTCTAAGGAGGAGTTAAGGAAGCAGGGACCAGTTCTGGATTGGAAGCTCTCAAGAAGCCAGTGAAATGCAGTGACTGGGAATCTTAACACATTTCCTCTAAGAAGTGGGAAGATTAAATAAGCCTAGTGTTGCCATCGCTAAAGAAACCACAATCTTTCATGTTAGTCAGAAGAGAAGGGTGTTTACTCATTTTTGTGGTCACATACTGGCCTTGTCTATGGCTTGTTCTCAGTATTGTTTATGTTCTATTAAGAATACTGTGGTCTGGTTGTCAGCAGGGCCATTTTTCAATTTCTCACCAAAGAAGTAGAATAAGGACATAAGTAGTACTATAAGGGGCAGACACAGTGTAAACAGAGGAAGTAATCACTGACTACCCGATATTAAGGGAAGAGTCAAAAAATTAAAAACATGGAATTAAAATAATAATATTAACAATAAGCAGCAGCAGCTAACTGGCTGCCGATTCTAAGGCTTTGCATAGGCTGAATATGTTTAATTCTCAAAACTACACAGCAAATTAGCTAATATTATTATCTGTATTTTACAGATGAGAAAACTGAGTGATAGATTAATTTGCCCAATGTCACTCAGCTAGTAAACAGCAAAGCCAGGATCACTATATAACACAATGGTGGATTTATACATCCAACGGCCAAATATTTACTAAAGTTACTATATATAAAGTATCATCTGGACATTCCAAGGAATAATAGGATGTAGCGCCCTCTAACATATTCCTTAACCTCTCTCCCAAACATTTGCTACTCTCATCAATCCCCCTGCCTTACATTTTCAAAGGATATAATCTAGTCTCATATTTCATGATTGAAATATGGGATCAATAATAACCTCCCTTTAACTTTGACATACCCTCAACTCAGTCCTTTATCTCCTTTCACTCTTTTCTCCATGCTTACATTGTTCTCTTTTTTGAACTCTATTGCCTCATGTATGCTCCATGCGTAGTCTTGCAACCTGTTTATGTATCTGCGTCTTAGGAGACACATTTTAGCTATGGTTTTGTCTGTTCAGCATCCTCATTTCCTTTTGGAGAATTACTCATACCCAGTGATAGGTTGATAAATGTTGATAAATGTTTTCCTGGATCTCTAGGAAAAAAAATGTGAAGATAGATAATTTATATATATATATATATATATATATATATATAAAACTATGTATATGTATATATACACACACTTTTTTTTTTTTTTTTTTTTTGCTGTACGCGGGCCTGTCACTGTTGTGGCCTCTCCCGTTGCGGAGCACAGGCTCCGGACGCGCAGGCTCAGCGGCCATGGTTCACGGGTCCAGCTGCTCCGCAGCATGTGGGATCTTCCCGGACTGGGGCACGAACCCGTGTCCCCTGCATCGGCAGGGAGACTCTCAACCACTGCGCCACCAGGGAAGCCACACACACACTTTTTATTATAAATTTTGCTCATATAAGGAACATGTAACAATTTATAAATAATAAAATATATAACACTATCTCTTAATTGTAAGTTCCATAGAGCCAATTTATTCTCACAACAAAAGAATGCTTTTGTTGATATTTTGCCAAACTCCTACAGCCAAACTACTGTTGTAGTTGATGAAAGAATGTAGTTATAACTCAAAGTTTGTTGAGTTTTTTGTGTCTATGAATGAGTAAGGCAAAGTGAAACAACAAAGATGTATGTCAGAAGGTTCTTGTTCATCAGTGACATAAATAAGTTCTTTGCTGAATCTGAAAATGCTTTTGAAAGTACTGGAAGACCACTTCCTCAATTTTTTGTGCTCTTTCACAATGTAATGGCTACAGGTGTGACACAATTTTAAGCTTAATCTGCCTTATTTACATTTCAACACAGCAATAAATCAAGCACTTCTTTGTAGCACCTGTCAATCTCTATGGTATAAAACGGTTCTACCTTGGCCAGTTTTGAGCTACCAACATGACATCACTGAACACAGAGCTGGGAAGAGACATGCAGGCACACCCATGTATGATATTTCTACTCTACAGCCATATTAGATGTAAATAACCTCAAGAACATAAATAATAGTAAAATAGTTTGGAAGTTGTAAGTCTTGAGTATTTATTACCTTTGTTTTTAATTTTATTTAATTGTAAGCTAATATCATTGAATTTTAAATAATTACTATATTTACCAACTGGCTTATAAACTTTCTGAAAATTTAATAATTGGCTCTAGTGAGCAATACAAGACAGTCCTAACATACAACTGCTTCTTCCCCACTCATCGTAGCTAGTGTTGGGTGGGAGGGACCACTTTCTATCTTCCATAAAGGAGACCAAAGGAAATAGTTCAGTGTGTCTCCCCTCCACACTGAACCAAGGGACAGGCCTGGAACCTAAGCTTGGTCCTTTGTGAGCTCTCTCATGGGGCTCTGAATCTTGACTGAGACATTAAAGGAGGGAAGAAATAGTTGGAGATCAATCACCCATCATGGTGGTAGTTGCTAACCAAATAGCTCCTGCTATGGGACTGTGCCTGCTTCCCTTTCTACCGTCCAGAGTGCCTTTGGTTACTGCTTCTTTCTACACCTATTCTCAAGCCTGTGATTCTCCCATGTTCTTCCCATAAATTACATACAGTATGTTTCCATTGCTCACAAACAATAAATCTAACAGTTACTGTGTTTCTTAGGAATAGGGCTGGATCTTCTTCCTGTTTCTAAGCCTTGCACCTTACATGGTTTTAGGACCAGGTATTTTTCATGGAAGTCATACCAAACTAATTTGTATGTTATCAGAAACAGTATTTTTTTTACCCTTTACAAGTATAAGACCTACTTACTAATCAATCAAGATAATTGTTTTAGAAAGGTACAGAGATTTAATATTCATAATGATGGTGCTGACTCATCAACAAAATGTAAAATTATTTCTACTTTTCTCTCTATATGACACCAATATATTTTCTAAGGTTTTGGAGCTTAATGATATAAACCTCTCTTATCTGGGACTACATTTATCAGGAATGAAACATTTCCATATATTGCTTTATAAATAATACATCTCTAGCTTGGCAGACTTTTCTAGCTTTCAGGTTTGGAAGAAGCATGCTTTTCTTATGTTTCCACAGAGAGAAGCATGACTGACTGAACGTTAATACTAAACATTGATAAAACCTGGGAAATATTTATGGATTGTGGAAAGTATTTCAGATTATGGAATAAAGAGGGTGAATTACATTTAGTGCTTTTCTGTATTGATTTAATGCCTCATTACTTATTCTGGATCATAAAGAGTTCCCAGAACACTCTGCTAAAGACTCTCCTTCCCTTTTCACCTTTCCATTGATCCATTACCAACCAACTGTGCAAGTGGATGAGCCACTGTTACTCTAGTAGGAAGGAGAGAGACCTGCAAAGGATAGAAGTACAGGGGAGGCCAATACGGCGAGGGCTGTGAGCTGAGCCAAAATGAATGAAAAGCAAGAGACTCTCTAAGGGGAAAAAATTATTTTAATTCCTTCTCCCATAACCCATACTTAAAATTCAGCATAGAGGGATTATTGGACGATATTGATATCATAAGCAGAAATTTTATCTAAAACTGTTAGGACAGGAGGTTGGGACACAGGCATATAAACAAACATCTGTAAGCACCTGAGTAACTGCTACTTGACACCAACACAGCAATCACTGGTCACATTTTCTAAAACACCACCCTTAAACCCCTGAGTCACAATATATATTTTCTAAGAAAAAAAAAATATTTCTAAGGAACTCTTGAGTCAAGTTTAAGTGTATTGTGTAAAACTGATTTAATCAAATAAAGTGTCTACCATAGAAACATAATACTGTGGAATTCTTTGATAATAGCAGAGATAGAAAAGTGACTTCAGCAGAAATGATATGATGTGGTAAATATATCTAGATATGCAGACCTGGATAAACTTATCTGGGTATCTAAATAAGCAGACCTGACCTGGAAAGCACATGCTGAAGATGCACAAGCCCATTGTCTACATGATCTCAAAAAGGCCAGTCACAAAATGTAAAATGTATAATACATCTCCCAAGGGATTGTTGAACTTTTTACTCGTTCCAGATTGAAGACAGTAAAGTTTCGGATATCCCACTATTTAATTTGTTTGATGTGTTTATAAGAATTTGGGGACCATTCTTTAAAGGGCATGTGAGAATGTAAATTACTCTGGGCTCCATTGGTTTCAATGATGTGTGTGTGATGTGAAATAATTATATGATTTATTAGAGAACAGTAATGAGATTACTAGTTAGTGATTATTCAGGTGCTGGATCACTTTCATTTGTTCATCAATTTTTAATATCAGTTAAGGTATTTACTCAAATGGTATATTTAATTAACACAAATAAAAAAGAAATAAGGCATCAACAGAAAAAGAAGTGGCCATTGGGGGTTATCTAAATCACTATCTAGGATGATAGATGGACAGTAACCTCATGCTGGGTTCATTAATAACCAGCCTTCATATCTAAGCTTCAAAGACTACTCTGAAATACAAATGTGTTCCTTCTTACCACAATCTGTGCTGCTTTTTCTAGTCTGTCAGTGAGCAGACTGTTTCTTTCCTTTATCCTTTCTTGATTTCATGCTTTTTTCCTTGCATTCTGAAGAAGTATAAGGGTTACATAAAGTGTAACCCTACTTTATGTTACAGTTTGTCAAGAAGGTGGAGCAGATGGAATGGAAGAGGAAAGTCAGAGGCCCACATCTGAAGCAATGGACAGATGTTTGGGCATGATGTTCTGGAAAGTAAGGAAAAACCTATCTTGAAAATTCAGATACATATTACAAACAACTAACTCTAAAAGGGACAAGGGTCTGGATACAGTAAAAAGTTCTGGAATAGTTGACATTTACTAATAAATAGGCAATGCAATGCACAAGTAGGGCTTTAATAGGGCAGTACTTAATTATTACCAAGACAAAACCAAAACCAAAAAACCTTGGAGTCTACCTCTCCACCTGAATCAGTACAGAACAAGAAGACAGAAACACTAATACAATTTCTCTACAAATGAGCAAATACACCAACTTTGGATAATATCCTCTGTATACGACAGCAAACCAGCAATGTAATCACTACTATTGCTCTCAGAGAAACTAGAGATACCTTTCCTTGCCTGTGCACAGATTTGGGTGTGCATGTGGTCTGGTGGAAAGAGACATTGAATTTAGACATACATGCTGACCACTGACATGCAATCTTGGCAAACTGCTTAACCTCTCTGAGAACTAGTTTTTCCCATCAATAAAGTGAGGATAATAATAATATCCAAAAGAGCTATTTCCGAGGGGCTACTCACATTTGGAACTCGTTCCAAAATTTAAAGTAAAAAAATGCACTTAAACATGACTTAGTAGATAGATTCTTGAGGAATGTTAGTTCCAATCTTTTTTTTCCCCTCCCCTTGTACCTATTTCCCTGTTCACAGTCATCTGTGGCATAATGAACAAAGGAGATCAATTAATCAACAACCACTTAGGCAAGAATGGTCAAATATTTGGACATTTCAACTCTGCCAAGAAGCCCCATAGCCGAGGAGCTGGGGGTACTATTTCTCCCCCTCCTCCGGCGGCACACTTTCAACAATTTCATAAAACGAATAGGTTGACATAAAGGATGAGAAAGAGTAAAGTATGAGAGCAAGACCTCCAAACTGGAGTTAGAAGGCAGTCAAGGGAACCTTTCCCCTCCAATCACAGGGGCAGATGAGGCCACTGAAGCTCACCCATGCCCAGGCTCACTCCCCCAAAATGTTAGAACTAGAACCTCTGTCAAGGCAAAATTACCCAAAACTAACATTAAAATTCTGGCCCCTCTCAAAAAACTAAAAATAAAATTACCATATGATCCAGCAATCCCCCTCCTGGGCATATATCCATGGAAAACTATAATTTGAAAAGATACATGCACCCCAATGTTCTTAGCAGCACTGTTTACAATAGCCAAGACATGCAAACAACCTAAATGTCCATCAACAGATGAATGGATAAAGAAGATGTGATACATATATACAACGGAATACTACTCGGCCATGAAAAGACTGAAATAATGCCATTCGAGCAACATGGATGGACCTAGAGATTATCATACTACGTAAAGTCAGAAACAGAAAGACAAATACCATATGATATCACTTATATGTGGAATTTAAAATATGACACAAATGAACTTATCTACAAAACAGAAACAGACTTACAGACACAGAGAACAGACTTGTGGTTGCCAGGGCAGTGGGGATGGCGGGGAATGGACTGGGAGTTTCGGATGAGCAGATGGAAACTATTATGTATAGAATGGATAAACAACAAGGTCCTGCTGTATAGGACAGGGAACTATATTCAATATCCTGTGATAAACCATAACGGAAAAGAATATGACAAAGAATATGTATACATGTATAACTGAATCACTTTGCTGTACAGTAGAAATTAACACAACACGGTAAATCAACTATACTTCAATAAAATTAATTTTTTAAAAAGTTCTGGCCCTCAATCCTTTTCTTAAAACTACAGTAACAAGATGGACCTTTATGGCAGAACATTGGGAAACACATAGGAAAAACATACGGACAAGTGCTAACTTTCCTGCTCTAATGCAACCCTTTTAGATATGACTTAAAATCTTTAAATATCCTGTTTAGTACAATAGCAGATCTTCCCTGATCATTAGTGATCTTTCTTGTGAATACCCAAGATTATCACAAAACAAGTCATTCTTGTCATGTACTTCAACGCAAAATGGGGAGTGTAGAGGTGAAATGATTCAAACGACACGTTTAAGCATAATTAAACATACGCTGTCAGTCTACAGCTGTATCTCTGCAGCAAACTTGGAAGGCCAAGTTTCCACAATATTTGCAGGAAAACAGATACTCTATAACCACAGTCTTATGCTGTTCTCGTAATGATTTCATCAAAGTCCTCCAACCCTCCTGAAGTCTGAATTAGGTAAATCATGAAATCTCTTAAATTTCAGTTTTTAAATCAGCCTCTTATGAGGGGAAAATAATTTTAAACTATTAGGCATCATATACATAATAGTTGTTGGTAAAATTTATGTATATAGACCTTGCCACATATAAGCTTACCAAATAAAAACCCAGAAGCAAAAATATCAGCACAGAATGTCAAAATCACAAAGGTAATAAATGTGCACATATATAGGCCATAAGATCTACTAGTGTCAAAGCTGATGTATGAATTTGCCTACAATATTGTTGAAAGCCAAAGTGAAAGGGAAGCATTCAGTTCAACAAATATTTAAGTTGTTAGTATCTGCTATGAACCAACCACTGTTCTAGGTGCCAGGAATACAGTAGTAAAAATAGAAAAATGTCTTGGTTGTTCTGGCACAGAAGAGTCAATTATTTAATTCTCTTTGATAAGAAAAAGATAGCAACTCTTTAAGGGAATTGAAGCCTTCCCTGGTGTATAGCAACAATTTCACTTGGAGCTTCACATATGCAACACTGCTGGGCTATGAAGACTCTTGTCTCAATGACATACCTATGAAAGTGCAATATTAAATTTCTTCTTGCATCGTTCAGTGAAAACTGAAGACAAGACACCAAAGTTTGTCTCAGTAAAATCAACCCTGCAGGAAGTCAACACAACCTAGCGCAAATGTGTAATTTTTAGCCGATCTAACTTAATTCAAGGATAGAACCTGGATTACTAGATAGAACCTATTTCTCAGAATCTGCATCAGAGTAATCTTGGAAGCTTCTGAATATTGTAGATTCTTGGACTGCACAAAATCTTAGTGAATCAGAATCTCTGAAAATGGGCCTAGTAGTCTGCATTTTGAAAGAGCTCTGGGATTTTCTTTTATACACCTAATTTTGAGAAACTTTAACTTTGAGAAAGAATTTTTAAACTGTTTTCATTCTTCAGGGATTGTGAAATCAATTTAGGGGGAAAGAGGTTTTCTATGAAATAGATTAAAATAAAATGGAAAAGTAAATATTAAAGTGTATTGCACTTTATTTAAATGTTTACCTAAATATTACTGATAGTAAGCATAAGAATATTTTATGAAATTTTTGCTTTTATGAATACATAGAGTATAATAGGTTATACATATATCTTACTCTGGCTTTCAATCAAAATACTATGAAAACACTAATCAAGAGGTATATATTGACTTCAGATCTTTCAAATATTTTCTGAAAATATCAGTCTTCTCTGGTATATTTGAGAATTAAAAGTAAACAGTGGTGGGCTTCCCTGGTGGTGCAGTGGTTGAGAGTCTGCCTGCCGATGCAGGGGACACGGGTTCGTGCCCCGGTCCGGGAGGATCCCACATGCCGCGGAGCGGCTGGGCCCGTGAGCCATGGTCGCTAAGCCTGCGCGTCCGGAGCCTGTGCTCCGCAATGGGAGAGGCCACAACAGTGAGAGGCCCGCGTACCGCAAAAAAAAAAAAAAAAAAAAGTAAACAGTGGTATTATTATATATTATATAAAACATACAGTTGCACATAATATATATTATATACATAATTATATATATATAATATGTATCATGTGCTTTTGTTCTAAACACACTAGTGAAGGAAAACATCAAATATCCTTTGTCTACTATGGTGTCCATCCATATTTTTTAAAATATGTATTGTTAGAAGGGTTGAGATGTCCCTGAGGATTAAACACTCATGTACAAATTCATTACCACCAGCAGAAACTTCTGGCCGTATCCTGCTGAGATGTTTAGAATAAAATAGCAATAAAATTTCCCTAGACATTTTTATGTTCTTGATTTATTATTTCACATGAAACAGTAACTCATCCCAATTTTATTTATGATATTAGAAGATAATACTTAGAACATTTCAATGCATTGACTCTTTATGATTAATGAACCTAAATTTAATTTTCCATCCAATTCTACAGAGTCAATTCTCTGTAAATTGATTTTCTCCCCAAAATTATGATGCATGTCCCATTATAGTGGGTACTATTTCAGAAAGGGCAGATGTTTCCCTTAGATTCAGTAGTGTAATACGAATGCACACGAATTTTGCAGAAAACATACCTTTCAAAGCTTCACAGAGCAGAAAGTGGCTTTAGTACCTCAATATTTCAATAAATAGATATTGTCAGTTCAGAAGTAAAACTACTAAGGCCGTACTTCCCCTCTGAATAAATCTTCATGGTAAGCAATTTAGTTAACTATTAAACAATCTTTATTGTTGGGAAACTGTTCTTTAGAGCAAGTGTTTTTAACATAGAATTCGTAGAAAAGTTTCAGCATGTTTGTGAAGTCCCTGAAATGCCATGAAGAATTCTGTGTATACTGATATATAGATTTCTCTAGGGAATGGATTCATAGCTTTCTGCAGTTCCTGAAGGCGTCCATGGCAAACAAAAACATCACAAAACAAATTTTACTGCTTTAAAGCCAATCCTTATTCTCTCATTCCATAATTTAAACTCTAGAGCTTCTCCATCTGTCTTCAGACAAGATCGAACACAGTTTTTTCCTTGTATTTGTACAATTTATTCTTGAAAGCTTTCATTAGGTAACACCCTGACATTCTCTTCTTCAAGAGAGACAAACAAAGCTTCATCGGAAAGAATAATAGTTGAGAGGAATGGTCTTAAAGGAAGTGAAATTGCCAGAGTCAAAGTCTCTTCAGATTTTTTTGTCCACTCTGGAGCAGTAGAATAAAGTACCAAAGTCGCTGTTAAACAACGTGTAACTTCCATAGTACTAAATGGAATCACAATGGAATGTCAAGCCAGGTAAGTCATTAGGAAAGTACCTTTGTTAAGTCAACATTTCCTTCAAATGGAGGAGGTTAATATTAACATGCCTTCCTAGAAAATGATCATCTCTTTACCATAAAGCACACAACAAATGCACAACAGAAGTCATTTTTGAAATATCTTTTAAAATATGTAAACAAGGAAGTGTAAGTATAGTAAAACATAATGTGTAGTAAAAGATACATGGCAAATTTCATAAAATGGTGATATTCCCAGGTAAAGCTGCTCTTCTTCCATTAGGCTGAGATAACTTCAGAACATGATAACCTTATGTGGATTTTTATTAAGGAAATCCCAAATCTGTAAGAGCATGTCAGTTTTCAGAATTAATGCAAAACCGAAGTATCCTATGTTCAATATAAATTTTATGAGACATTTTCAAGGAAATGTCAGAATTTTTTTCATTAACACTAAGTTTTGGTTTCAATATATATGGCAATAGTTAGGAGTGATACTTTGGTTTTCTTGTTCTTAAATCACAGAAATTAATCAATCATTATCACATTGTATCCCAAATGCATTCACTGAACAATCATCATTTGATGCTTATTGTGTGCCGGACACTGCCCTAAGTAAGTAATGGTACCTAAGGGCATGTAATGATGAAAAAGAACAGGAATGATTGCTTAACTAAACATGAACAGAATGGATGGTAAATGAGTAAATCATATTGTCTTGGACAGGCACGGATAGTGATTAGGAAATCTGGATAACCAAAAGTCAGATATGAAAAAGTGAATTGTTTTAAACAATAACAAAATTCTGTATGCTTATTAAGTGCCAGATATTATACTAAGAAACTGAACGAGCTTACCATATCTACACTGCACAGAAGCCCTAGGAAGTGGATATTTGTAATAGGACTCTGCATCACAAGGACAGAAACCCAACTCACAGAACCCAGTATTTAGAATATAGTGAGAACTCTCAAACCACTGGCTCCAAACCACTGGTTCTAGAAGAACTGCTCAGGTTCCTTACTCTGTCTTCTCTGCTTCTCTTTGCAAGTCTCCCACACTATTCTTTCCTGGTCTGCAGATGGGTTTCCTCTGGTCCTCATGTCTATATGACAGAAAACAAGACCACTAATAACTCAACTCTTAAATTTTTAATACCAAAGAAAAGCTATCCTTTCTGAGTTGCAATTTTAATATTCCTGGCAAAGGACCACTCTTGGCCAAGGTTTATTCAGATGCCCAGCATCAGACCAGCAGTGTTCAGGAGGTCATGTCTGTTATATCAAGGTAACAAGATCTTAAAATGTCAATCTTTCAGATTTTACTTTCTTTCATGCACTTTCATTCTTCCCCCAACTGGTCAGAGGAATCTAGAAGCTTTAGAATTTTTCTACAAGGAAAGTAAAAAGAAAAAAATGCATGTACTTTCATTTGTAGGTTTGGTTTGGTTGGTGGTGGTTGGCTTTGTTTTTTTTTTTTTTTTTAATGCTTCCTAACTAGTCTCTTAAGACTCAAAAGGAAGTCCCTGAAGGAAGTGGATCAAAGAGTTTATACAACAAAGATTGAAAAGCAAACAAGAGGGAAGGAAATGACTCCAACTCCCACACTTGGAAAAACGATGGTTGAGCGTTAACTGGGATGAGAGAAAGAGGAAAGGGAATTGTGGTGCCAAGACCTCAGGACAGAATTTCCAGACCAGAAGGGAGTTAGGGATGAGAGGGAAGTATTAGCAGGGAAATATTCTAATCATCAGTAAGCGGCCAGCTTTAGGAAGCAGAGTGGAAGCCAAGATACTTGACTACTCTTATACTTACAGAAAAGCCATGCCAGTGACTATCATCACTCTTGGGTAGAGGATGGCTGCCATTACCAGCTGCCTCCACCTCTATCTATGCTCAAAACTTTGCAGAGTCTCTTGTGGACACTGTCTCTATCATCAACTCAGGACACTTATAAGTACCCCAAAAGAGAGCACAGGAAACTTTACCCACCATATGACAGCAGTGGTGGGAAAGGGAAAGCCCCAGTACAGGTATTTGGATGGGCTGAACAGTGGAAAAACTCACCCTTATTTCACCACCCTGGCAATTTCCAGAGCAGTCATGTAAATGACAGGGTAGGAAGGGGAACATTTCAGGAAAAGTGCTGGCTTGCATTACAGGGCAGATTAAAAACTAGGTATCTCCTAGAACATAAATATTCTCATTTGACACATGAGGCAACTGATTCTTACAAATTTAAGTACTTAACCAAGATCACATGGCCAGGAAATGCTGAGCCACAATGCAGACCAAGCCAACGCCCTGAACCATGATGCCGCAGTGCCTCAACACTCAAATCCCTGTGGCAGCTTCTTTAATAAATAAAAATGAGCAAGAAGCATTTGTGAAATCTTTTTCAAATCACAGTTTCAACTCCTGGCACCATAGAAGGCAGATAGCTATCTGAGCAGCCTTGGCGACAGATGGTTCTAAGATGTTGTGTACAGTATTGGGAGAAGGGGTTCATTTTTCTGCTTGTTTTTTGAAGAAAAATGTATTTATTGCTATCCATTATTTCTTTATATCTACACATCCTGAACTCAGTTGGGATCTGAGATTTTTTTTTGTGGGAAGTTTGTATATATGTGTTTCCATTTTGATGAAGATTAATATATATATAGAATGGATCATTTGCCACATTAAAAGACGAGTTTTCAAGGAACAGTAGGGAATTCAAAAGCCATTGAAAATGTGCAACTTTAATCCATATGCATTTTTTTAACTTTTAAAAATCTTAAATAAAATTTATGGTAATTGAAGAAAAATCTTCAAATATGAATTATTATGCTTCCAAATCATCATCTTAATAGGTTTATAGGATTCTATTTTTTGAATATGCCAGATATGTACTAAATGGCAAGTTGGAAAAATTGTTGCTCAAGTTAACTTACGCAACAGATGGAAATTCTGGCTCATGTAGCTGTAAAAGATACTGAAAATATGATGATGTCAATCTCTCTCTCTCTCCATTTCACATCTCTCCCAGTCTCTGCTGGCCCTCATTCTGTCCCTTGAGGATGTTCTGAGTCTATGACATCACAGCTCATTATTCAAGAACAAAGAGAGAACTCATCTCCATTGTTCAAATACCAAATTCCTTAGAGAGACCTTGATTAACCCAAATGGGTCACATGTTTACTCTTGGACCCATACCTGAGGCAAAGGGATTGAGCACAAGGGTTGGCCATGTCTCATTCATGTGTCCACCTTGTGTGAGTGTTGCCAGTATCAGCCCCACCAAAGTTGGATAAGAGATAAGAACAGTGGAAGGTGGAGTCAAGATGGTGTACTAGGAGGACACAGAATTCACATCTCCTCACAACTAGGGCACCTACCAGGCACAGGTAGGAGACCAGAGACACCTAAGGAGACAGGAGGAACCCCCAGCAAGTGGTGCAACATGAAGCTTGTGGGATCTTGGTTCCCAGGCTGGAGGTCAGGCCTGAGCTCCTGTGATGGGAGCTCCAAGTCCAAACCGTTGGACTAAGAGAGAACCTCACACCCCAAGGAATATCAATTGGACTGAGGCCTTCCAGAGGTCCTCATCTCAGCACCAAGACGCAGCTCTATCCAACTGTCTGCAAACTCCAGTGCTGGATGTCTCAGGCCAAACAACCAGTAACAGGAATACAGCACCACCCATCAAAAAAAAAAAAAAAAGACAAAATAATTTGTTACAGGTGAAGGAGCGAGGTAAAAACCTATAAGACCAAAAAAATGAAGATGAAACAGGAAACCTACCTGAAAAACAATTCAGAGTAATGATAGTAAAGATGATCCAAAATCTCAGAAAAAGAATGGAGAAAACACAAGAAACATTTAACAAAGGTCTAGAAGAACTAAAGGCAAACAAACAGTGATGAACAACACAATTACTGAAATTAAAAATACTCGAGAAGGAATCAATAACAGAATAACTGAGGCAGAAGAACGGATAAGTGAGCTGGAAGATAAAAGGGTGGAAATAACTGCCAGGGAGCAGAATAAAGAAAAAAGAATGAAGAGAATTCAGGACAGGCTCAGAGACCTCTGGGACAACATTAAACATACCAACATTAGAATTATAGGGGTCCCAGGAGAAGAAGAGAAAAAGAAAGGGTCTGAGAAAATATTTGAAGAGATTATAGTTGAAAACTTCCCTAACGTGGGAAAGGAAACAGTCAATCAAGTCTAGGAAGCACAGAGAGTACCATAAAGGATAAACCCAAAGAGACACATGCCAAGACACATATTAATCAAACTACCAAAAATTAAATACAAAGAAAAAATATTGACAGCAGCAAGGGAAAAGCAACAAATAACATACAAGGGAATTCCCATAAGGTTAACAGCTGATCTTTCAGCAGAAACTCTGCAAGCCAGAAGGGAGTGGCAGGACATACTGAAAGTGATAAAGGAGAAAAACCTGCAGCCAAGACTACTCTACCCAGCAAGGATCTCATTCAGATTTGATGGAGAAATTAAAACCTTTACAGACAAGCAAAAGTTAATAGAATTCAGCACCACCAAACCACCTTCACAACAAAAACTAAAGGAACTTCTCTAGGCAGGAAACACAAGAGAAGGAAAAGATCTACAATAACAAACCCAAAACAATTAAGAAAATGGGAATAGGAACATATATATCAATAATTATTTTAAATGTAAATGGATTAAATGCTCCAACCAAAAGACATAGACTGGCTGAATGGATACAAAAATAAGACCCATACATATGCTGTCTACAAGAGACCCACTTCAGACCTAGGGACACATACAGACTGAAAGTAAGGGGATGGAAAAAGATATTCCATGCAAATGGAAATCAAAAGAAAGCTGGAGTAGTAATTCTCATATCACACAAAAAAACACTTTAAAATAAAGACTATTACAAGAGACAAAGAAGGACACTACATAAGGATCAAGGGATCAATCCAAGAAGAAGATATAACAATTGTAAATATTTATGCACCCTACAGAGGAGCAGCTCAATACACAAGGCAAGTGCTAACAGCCATAAAAGGGGAAATCAACAGTAACACAATAACAGTAGGGGACTTTAACACCCCACTTTCACCAATGGACAGATCATCCAAAATGAAAATAAATAAGGAAACACAAGCTTTAAATGACACATTAAACAAGATGGACTTAACTGATATTTATAGGACATTCCATCCAGAAACAATAGAATACACTTTCTTCTCAAGTGCGCATGCAACATTCTCCAGGATAGATGTCTTGGGTCACAAATCAAGCCTTGGTAAATTTAAGAACATTGAAATCATATCAAATATCTTTTCCGACCACAACGCGATGAGAGCAGATATCAATTACAAGAAAAAATCCATAAAAAAATACAAACACATGGAGGCTAAACAAAACATTACTAAATAACCAAGAGATCACTGAAGAAATCAAAGAGGAAATCAAAATATACCTAGAAACAAATGACAATGAAAATACAACAACCCAAAACCTATAGGATGCAGGAAAAGCAAAAAAAGTTCTACGAGGGAAGTTTATAGCAATACGATCCTACCTCAAGAAACAAGAAACATCTCAAATAAACAATCTAACCTTACACCTAAAGCAATTAGAGAAATAAGAACAAAAAAATCCCAAAGTTATCAAAAGGAAAGAAATCATAAAGATCAGATAAGAACTAAATGAAAAAGAAATGAAGGAAATGATAGCAAAGATCAATAAAACTAAAAGTTCTTTGAGAAGATAAACAAAATTGATAAACCATTAGCCAGACTCATCAAGAAAAAAAGGGAGAAGACTCGAATCAACAGAATTAGAAATGAAAAAGGAGAAGTAACAACTGACACTGCAGAAATACAAAGCATCATGAGAGATTACTACAAGCAACCCTATGCCAGTAAAATGGACAACCTGGAAGAAATGGACAAATTCTTAGAAAAGCACAACCTTCCAAGACTGAACCAGGAAGAAATAGAAAATATAAACAGACCAATCACAAGCACTGAAATTGAAACTGTGATTAAAAATCTTCCAACAAACAAAAGCCCAGGACCAGATAGCTTCACAGGTGAATTCTACCAAACATTTACAGAAGAGCTAACATCTATCCTTCTCAAACTCTTCCAAAATATAGCAGAGGGACGAACACTCCCAAACTCATTTTACGAGGCCACCATCACCCTGATACCAAAAGCAGACAAAGATGTCACAAAAAAAGAAAACTACGGCCATATCTTTGATGAACAGAGATGCAAAAATCCTCAACAAAATACTAGTAAACAGAATCCAACAGCACATTAAAAGGATCATACACCATGATGAAGTGGCATTTATCCCAGGAATGCAAGGATTCTTCAATATACACAAATCAATCAATGTGATAAACCATATTAACAAACTGAAGGAGAAAAACCATATGGTAATCTCAATAGATGCAGAAAAAGCTTCTGACAAAATTCAACACCGATTTATGATAAAAACTCTCCAGAAAGTAGGCATAGAGGGAACCTACCTCAACGTAATAAAGGCCATGTATGCAAACCCACAGCCAACATCATTCTCAATGGTGAAAAACTGAAACCATTTCCTCTAAGATCAGGAAAAAGACAAGGTTGTCCACTCTCACCATTATTATTCAACACAGTTTTGGAAGTTTTAGCCACAGCAGAGAAGAAAAAGAAATAAAAGTAATCCAAATCGGAAAAGAAGAAGTAAAATTGTCACTGTTTGTAGATGACATGATACTATACATAGAGAATCCTAAAGATGCTACCAGAGAACTACTAGAGCTAATCAATGAATTTGGTAGAGTAGAAGAATACAAAATTAATGCACAGAAATCTCTTGCATTCTTATACACTAATGATAAAAAATCTGAAAGAGAAATTAAGGGAACACTCCCATCTATCACTGCAACAAAAAGAATAAAATACTTAGGAATAAACCTACCTAAGGAGACAAAAGAATTGTATGAAGAAAACTCTAAGACACTGATGAAAGAAATTAAAATGATACAAACAGTTGAAGAGATATACCATGTTCTTGGATTGGAAGAATCAAGATTGTGAAAATGACTCTACTACCCAAAGCAATCTGCAGATTCAATGCAAACCCTATGAAGCTACCAATGGCATTTTTCACAGAACTAGAACAAAAAATTTCACAATTTGTATGGAAACACAAAAGACCCCGAATAGCCAAAGCAATCTTGAGAAAGAAAAATGGAGCTGGAGGAATCAGGCTCCCTGACTTCAGACTATATTACAAAGCTACAGTAATCAAGACAGTATGGTACTGGCACAAAAACAGAAAGATAGATCAATGCAACAGGATAGAAAGCCCAGAGATAAACCCACGCACCTAGGGTCAACTAATCTATGACAAAGGAGACAAGAATATACAATGGAGAAAAGACAGCCTCTTCAATAACTGGTTCTGGGAAAGCCAGACAACAACATATAAAAGGATGAAATTAGAACACTCCCTAACACCATACACTAAAATAAACTCAAAATGGATTACAGACCTAAATGTAAGGCCAGACACTATCAAACTCTTAGAGGAAAACATAGGCAGAACACTTTTTGACATAAATCACAGCAAGATCATTTTTGACCCACCTCCTAGAGAACTGGAAATAAAAACAAAAATAAACAAACGGGACCTCATGAAACTTAAAAGCTTTTGCATAGCAAAGGAAACCATAAACAAGACGAAAAGACAACCCTCAGAATGGGAGAAAGTATTTGCAAATGAAGAAACTGACAAAGGAGTAATCTCCAAAATTACAAGCAGCTCATGCAGCTCAATATCAAAAAAACAAACAAGCAATTCAAAAATGGGCAGAAGACCTAAATAGACATTTCTCCAAAGAAGATATACAGATTTCCAACAAACGCATGAAAGGATGCTCAATATCACTAATCATTAGAGAAATCAAAACTACAATGAGCTCTCACCTCACACTGGTCAGAATGGCCATCATCAAAAAATCTACAAACAATAAATGCTGGAGAGGGTGTGGAGAAAAGGGAACCCTGTTGCACTGTTGGTGGGAATGTAAATTGATACAGCCACTATGGAGAACAGTATGGAGGTTCCTTAAAAAACTAAAAATAGAGCTACCATATGACCCAGCAATCCCACTCCTGTGCGTATACCCTGAGAAAACCATAATTCCAAAAGAGTCATGTACCACAATGTTCATTGCAGATCTATTTACAATAGCCAGGACATGGAAACAACCTAAGTGTCCATCGACAGATAAAGAAGATGTGGCACATATATACAATGGAATATTACTCAGCCATAAAAAGAAACAAAATTGAGATATTTGTAGTGAGGTGGATGGACCTAGAGTCTGTCATACAGAGTGAAGTAAATGAGAAAGAGAAAAACAAATACTGTATGCTAACAAATATATATGGAATCTAAAAAAAAAAAGGAAAATGGTTCTGATGAACCTAGGGCCAGGACAGGAATAGAGACACAGACGTAGAGAATGGACTTGAGGACATGGGGAGGGGAAAGGGTAAGCTGGGATGAAGTAAGAGAGTAGCATGGACATATATACACTACCAAATGTAAAATAGATAGCTAGTAGGAAGCAGCTGCATCGCACAGGAAGATTAGCTCTGTACTTTTCGACCACCTGCGGGTAATAGGATAAGGAGGGTGGGAGGGATGGAGACACAAGAGGGAAGAGATATGGGGATATACATATGCATATAGCTGATTCACTTTTTTATACAGCAGAAACTAACACAACACTGTAAAGCAATTGTATTCCAATAAAGATGCTTAAAAAAAAAAAAAGAGAGAGAGATAAGAGCAATGGTAGCCTGGAGCAAGCTATGGCCCTTGGAGTTGACTGTATGTATCTCCTCCCAACTCCAGACAAGAGATTGAAATCAGCCATGGTGGGAATATTTACACAACAGAAATAAGCATACATTACAAAGCATACACAAGCATATCAGGACTTTTTTATTTTCCTGGGGACAGGTTGTTAAATATTTATCAGAAATTCTTGAACGGGAGCATTTCCCCACAGGGCTGTGGTTAGGGAGACAGAGTGCTGGGTGGAGACATCAGTATGCTGCTACCAGATCCACTTGTTCTCTATGAGTGCAATTAATAAGTAGTATTTATAAAACCAGATTTATTAACATTTACAATGATTTTTCATGAACAGAATGCTGAGATTAAAGAGGTCTTTTAAAACCTTCCACCTGTTTTCAGACTATTCAAAGAGTTTTCAAACTGTTTTTTAACACCATCTACTCACCTCTCCAGTGTTCAAATACAGAAAAATAGACTTACAAGTTCCAAGAAAAGAAAACATACCATCTACATTCCAATAATTCTGTAAAGACATAACCTGTAGACCATGGTATTTCGCTTGAAGTAAATTCCACATCAGCCTTTCCTCAGATCATTTATGGAAAAATAACCTTGTTGTTGAGTCTGTCTTTTCAAAGGGAAGTATTATGCCCTGATGCATGCCACCCACAGTAAATAATGTATTTCGATAACTACTTTCAAAACTTTTTCAACGACCCACATGCCATACAGTAGCATTTATTTTACAAATATTATTTGACCTCTATCTACATACCAGTCTCTGGTTTCACCTTAATGCAAGAGTGAAAGTTCCCAAGAGCCAACTTCTATGATTCTCTCTCAAAGCTGATTTTTCTAAGATTTTTTGGAAGTTGCTTGTAAAATGGCCTATGATCATGAGCTCGGCTGCCTATTTGAGCACATTTTTCCTAGTCAGATAATACACAGTGCCTCCTGGTTTTGCTTCAGATCTTTTTATTTTCCAGATATTTTTTCTTCCTTTTGTTAAATTTATTATTATTATTATTATTATTTCTTTTTGCAGTACGTGGGCCTCTCACTGTTGTGGCCTCTCCCGTTGCGGAGCACAGGCTCTGGACGCACAGGCTCAGCGGCCATGGCTCACGGGCCCAGCCGCTCCGCGGCATGTGGGATCTTCCCGGACCGGGGCACGAACCCGTGTCCCCTGCATCGGCAGGCGGACTCTCAACCACTGTGCCACCAGGGAAGCCCGGACCTTTTGTTAACTTTAAATGGACTACACTCATTGAGCAACTATTAATACTAGCTATGGAATAACTTATTGTGTTAACACAACTAATATTTATTGAACATTTACTAACTTGCTAGGCACCATGCTAAACACTACTTTCATCACCTTATTTAATCCACACAACAGCCCTATGAGACAAGGAAATCTTATCCCCATTTAACGCACAGGGACAGGAGATGGAAAGAAGATGAATAGTTCTCTCAAGGTCACACAATAATTGAATGGCATTGCTGGGAATCAAACCCCTGTGCGACACCAAAATCTATGCACTCAACTACCTGAATATACTGGTCACATCATGCACTGAGGTGCTTGCAATTCCAACACACAGTCTCTGTGATGGGGGTTTTGTTATTCTCCTTTGCAAATGATGATACCATGGCTCAGAGGGTTTAAGAAATGTGTCCAAATTTCTGAAGCTACAGGTAATAACTGCCCGAGGTGGATCTCAAATCCAAGCGCAACTTCTTATCCAGAGTTTTTTCTACTATGATGCACCTCTCAGCAGAGTCAAACTATTTGAACGTGTTCTAAGTTTAGTATTTAAATTTTTCAAGGGAACAGACTTTTAAATGATGAATGTATTGGTGTTTAGCTATATTAAAAACATAGCATTTATTCGAAGTCTTAATTCTATTACAATTTGGGGTAACAACAGATATTAAGGACTAGAATAAATCACCGACACCCCACAATTTTGTGGGAAGGAGATGTCGGGGAGGAATCTATACTCCAGAAGGTGTAGAAATGCATCAGTATCAGCCAGTAGAAATAGAAAGAGTTGAACTACTAAATCCAGGAGGCACTGTGCGAGTCAGACAGAACTTGAGGAGACAGAGAGAGAAAACAAGGAGAGAAAACAGGTAGAATCATTTGTATTCTTTAATCACAATAGTTAGAGTAACCAAGAACAGAGCAAGCTGAGTTAAAGGTCCGTCAGAGCTACACTGCACAAGTTCAACTCTCAGTCATTCCAGCCTTGCAGCAACTCCTTATTGCAATGACTTCATAATGAGAAGACCACACGCAAATGAAGTAAACAGTTGTTAGGGGGCAGAGTCATAGACGTTTATTACCTCAATTTTGATGTGTCTAGGGAGGATTTAGGGGGATGGTTTGCAACGCAGAACAAAATTGATTATCACGAAATGAAAGAATATGACAAATAGAAGAGTTACCTAGCGCCTGTGAGCTGAAGGGAAGGAAACAGACACTCTGGGTCCTGCCAACTTGTTGCTTCTCAAGCTGACTCTAACAGGAAGAAACCTAAGTCATGTATATATCCGCATTGTCTTGCTGCATGATCATTGCTGCTTGGAAAGAAACCCTAAAAATCAAACAATCAGCCCGGAAGAAAAATTGGGAAATTACACCATATTTCTCTTAGCAGAATCAACATCACAGAGATATCAGCTCTCAAGTTGCTGGGAAAAGCAAATATAGTGCCCTCTTTTAAGGCAGGTACACAGAAAGCCAAGAACTAGGCCACTTTTAACCACCTTAGAATCTTGAAATTACAGAGGGACACTTAAAGAGAAATCACTAGTAAAACAAAGGTAACTGATCAGTAGGGTCCCTGAACATAGGTTGGGGAGGAGCTTAACCATCAGAAAATTCCATTTCTCAGTAAAAATTCTAACAACGCGAAGAAAAAATATGGTAGTTAGGCAGTGGGAGGGGTGAGTGGGTGGGGGTAAGGGTGCTGTGGGAGGAGTTTGGGTGCAAAGAAGCCTCTAGAATTTGCAACAGGCTTTAGAAATTTTCAGGATCTATATTTAGACGCCCATGTACACTAGCAGATTCATGGACAAAGAAATCTGGAACTTGTGTTTGCTTTTAGGAATAATCAAAAATGGGATGCTTTCCTAAACTCCTCCAGGCTGGATGAAGTGTCACTCCTTAGAGCTCAGGTAGTAGCTCTTACTACATGGCCTGCTCAGATCTTCTTCCCCCACTAGATGTCCAGCCCCTCACTGACAGAGAGGTCTCCTAACACAGCAAGGGCTAAACAAGTATTTACTGGGCTCAGCAACTGAAAAGTATTAAAGTCTACTTGTATTACCCTAATCTTAAAATTGTCCACTAGGGAAGAGAAACGGCAAGCGACTAGCTCCTATGCAGGCATTCCTTTCCTTTTTAGACCCAAATGAATTTAAAATCTGATAATCTAAGTTTTTAAATTTCTTTCTTTCTAGGGGAAACTGTTGCCTGTTTGAGTGACCCAGTTTGTTGCTGCCTCATGTATCCTGCTCTTAACTCTAGATTAGCAGCCAGAGTACTATAGTGTGGCTACCACTTCTCACAATAGGAGTGGGAACTGCATGGCCCAGGCTGCCCTTCAGCTGTATCATAAAATAACTGAAGTGGGACTGCCTCCCTCTCACCTCATCTATCAGTGACCCTGATCAGGAAAACATCTTGTACATTTTCTTGGAACCGCGCCACTCCCATGAGTCTTTGGGGACCATAGTTTAAACCCATCCTTCTATTTCCTCATATCCCTGTTGACGGTACTGAGACTAGTCTAAGGGTTAACATGGCCACCTCTGTGACAGGGAGGGAGCAATGGACTCCAGGAAATAAGGAGAGAGAACACGAAAGTAGCTTACAGCGCGCATACCCAAGCCTGAGGTCTGCACACTTGCTGGAGTAGGATTTTGAGGGAAATGTAAGAGCAAGTGAATCGAAAGATAAGAGATAAAATGAACCTGGTAATAGGTTAATGACCTTACGACGTGTTCTGTGTGAGAAGGCAGCATCACTTCATTCAGCTCTCTGCTCCTGAGCCCCAATGCGGAAGCCTTCTGACTCTAGCATCTAGAACAATACATGTCCCCTTGTCAATCTCACTCTCCTTAGCCTGCTCTATGCTGAAACCCCACATGGGCTAGTGATTAAGGGCCAGACTCCAGCCCCAAACTTTTTGGATTGAATTCCAGCTTCCCCTCCTCCGCTGCTTTATTAATTGAGTGATATCAATTTATTAAATCTGTTTTATAATTTTCATCTTTAAAAGGAGGGATAATATTATTTCATTGTATTGTTGTAATGATTAAATGAGTTAATATGTGAAAAGCACTCAGAAGAGTGTCTGGCACATAGTAAATTCTATATACGTTTGTGCTGTTATTCTTCACCACATTTATAACTGCCTGATTTTTATATTTGTTTGTTTGAGTAAGAGCTCTTAATATATGATCTACCCTCTTAACATATTTCCTTCCCGTTTTATTGAGATATAGTTGACATACAGCGCTGCCTAAATTTAAAGTGTACAGCATAATGATTTGACTTACATGCATCATGAAATGATTACCACAATAAGTTTAGTGAATATCCATCGCTCATATAGATACAAAATTAAAGAAATAGAAAAAATTTTTTTCCTTGTAATGAGAACTCTTTGGATTTACTCTCTTAATTTTTTAATGTACAGCAGTATTAATTATATTTATCATATTGTACATTATATCCCTAGTACTTATTTATCTTATTACTGAAACTTTGTACCTTTTGACAGCCTTCATCCAATGCCATTTCCCCTCATCCCCACCTCCAGTTACACAACAGTGATTTGTTATTTCTGTATATTTCAAACTAATCACCACCATGACTCATTTGTTTTTGCAGCTGGAAGTTTGTAGTCTTTCTGTCCCTCACCTATTTCTTTCCTCCCCTATCCTCTCCCCTCTAGCAACCACCTGTCTTTTCTTTGTATCTATGACTCTGTTTTATGTCTATTCATTTGTTTTTTTAGATTTCACAAAAGGTGAAGTCCTACAGTATTTGTCTTCTCTGACTTATTTCACTTAGCATGATACCCTCTAGGTCCATCCATGTTGTTGAAAATGGCAAAATTTCATTCTTTTTTATGGCTGAGTAGTATTCCATTGTGTGTGCGTATTTGTATATATATACCACATCTTCATCCATTCGTCTACTGATGGGCACTTAGGTTGCTTCCATATCTTGACTGCTGTAAGTAATGCTGCAATGTGCATAGGTGCATACATCTTTTCAAATTAGTGTTTTTTTCTTCAGATAAATACCCAGGAGTGGAACTGCTGGATCATATGGTAGTTCTAATTTTTTGAGGAATCTTCATACTGTTTTCCATAGTGGTTACACCAGTTTGCATTCCCACCAACTGTGCATAAGAGTTCCCTTTTCTCTGCATCTTTGCCAACACTGCTATTTGTTGTGCTTTTGATAATAGCTGTTCTGACATGTGTGAGGTGATATCTCCTTATGGTTTTTATTTGCACTTCCCTGTTGATTAGTGAGGTTGACCATCTTTTCATGTGCCTGTTGGCCATCTGTATGTCTTCTTTAGAAAAATGTCTATTCAGATCTCTGCTCATTTTGTAATCAGGTTGTTTGGGTTTTTTTGATGTTGAGTTGTATGAGTTCCTTGTATATTTTAGATATTAACCCCTTATCAATTATACTGTTTGGAAATATCTTGCCCATTCAGTAGTGGCCTTTTCATTTTGTTCATAGTTTCCCTCACTGTACAAAAGCTTTTTAGTTTGATGTAGTCTCATTTGTTTATTTTTGCATTTCCTTGAGTCTTACAAGTACTCTCCTCTGCCTTCTGGTGTTTAATGTTGCTATGACAAAATCTGAGGTCAGCCTTATATTAGTTTTTAGTGATTCTTCTAAGGGACTTAATGTTTTGTTTGTCTGTTTTCCTGCCAGGTTATTTCCATCAGAGTCCGATGAGAAAAACAGAAACTCCTTTAGGTGTTCCAAGCCACACTTGCAAAAGTGTTGGCAGTATCGGAAGAGGAAAAGAAATTAGATGGTGATATCCAGAGATCAGGAACTGCAGGCAGGTGCAGAGGCCTGCAGGAGCCTGCAAAACTATCCTTGCCACGGATACTGCTGGAGCTACTGCTCTGCACTGACCTGAGGCTCAGGAACCAGCACTCACTGCCATTGCTACTGAAGCCCAGTGTCCCTGGAGGAACTGCTGCTGCTTCTACCTGCTTCCGGCCTCCGAATCTCACAAGTGGCTCCCATCAGCAGACTCTAACTGAAACCTCTGGCAAAGGAGATGGAAAATGTGGCATACTCCCCTCTAGCACCCTGCAATACACAAGAGAATGGCTTCTGGGTAACAAACTATGTCTGGCATATTTCCCAATGGAAAATGGAAAAATTATCAAAGGACTTTCCTTTGAAGTCAACTTTACTAGCTATATATTCCAGCATTAGTTATTTTGAGTCAGTTTCCATGGTTCAAGATGTACTTTTCCAATATACAGATTCAAGTTTTATTTTATTTCAAGAAAGTTTTCCTGCTTGCATTTGTGAATATTAGTCCCAGTCCATTATTTTGACTTTCTTTTGGGGAGTTCCAATTGTATATATCTTGGATTTATGTTTCTTATGTATCTATACTTTTTTCTCCATTTTTCTGTGATTTGTCCTTAACTCCATTTTATTTCATTTCACTTTGTATTTTTCCCTATTTTCATTGTTTTCTGCAGTGTCTATTCTGCCTTGTGTTCTTCTCAAATGTATTTTAATTTCTATACAAATTTTTCTTCTCTTTTTTTTTTTAGTTCACATTATATCTTTTCATATTTTCACCACTTTTTCTCTGAGCTTTTCCATTTTTCCTTTGTGGTTTTCCACTAGAGTAAAACATTTAATCAAAATTTTCATCTGCAACATAATATTTTTTATGGTTAGTGTTCTTCTGTTAATAAGAATTTATTACTACTTTCTCTACTTTCTTTTATTACTGTATCTTAGCATCTAAAATTTACCAGTTCCTTTTTATTACTAGCCATGAATGCCTTGGATTTTGCTAGACCAGCTGTTTTCAATGGTCTCCTGGCCAAGGATAGATTGTATTGTTATATGAAAAAGTCCCTCCTATTTTTCAGCTACAGAGACAAACTGCTTCCAGCAAATATAGCTTTTCTGTGCAATTCCTTGGTAAACCTAGTATCTTCTGCCTCTTGGAACCAAACCAGCTCCAGGATAATTCTATCACATAGGTCACACAATTCCCACCTCTGTGGTCACAAAAAAATGTTAAGTCCAGAGTGGCCTTCATGAGCTGCTACCACTGGACTTCCCACTGTTAATATTTCTCTCAATTTTTTCTGATCTACACTTCTTTTCAAAAGGAATATGACTCAATCCTGAAGGCCTGTTGTGGCCCTTATATGTAACTGAATAGCATACCTGTCTCCTATTTTTACCATAAAAGGTATTTTTACCATAAATGGTATTTTCAGAGGTTTTGATCCTTATTATTTAATCATTTGTAGGAGGCTCTTGGGTGGCACCCCGCAGGCCTGCAAGCCCTGTAGTTGCCCATCCTTGAAACTGAGGAGCCCAGAAACAGTGGCAGAGACATCAGTGGTTTATTGGACAGGGAATCTTACACATCTGAACTGAAAGGTCCTAGAGCAACAACCCACGGTGAATGGCAGACAGCAGGCAGGACTTGGCAGCCATATTCACTACTGGGGGAGAAGGAGGCTACCATTTATAGGGGGGAATTGACATCAGGTTGGCTCATCAGTTACCAGGGAAACCAGCAGCAGGGGCATGTCCCTCACAGCCCCTCAGGTTAACGACCATCATGAGGGCAGATGTTTCCCTTTAATCAACTAGCAGGTGGAGCCACTCTGGCCTAAGGATTGAAACAATCACCAACTGGAGCAGGGGGAAAGCAAATTCAGGTGAAGCAGGCACTGGCCGAGCAGGGGATGTACAGAGAGCAAGAGAAGAGCCATCTTGAATGGCCTGACCGTACACTCCACCCCTACAGACCCTGCATGACCTTTATAACCTTGGTCTGCCTGTCTTCTGAGATATCCCTGGGATCAGGTATGCAGAAGGGCACTGCAACCAAATACCACAAATGCAACACATTCACCAGCATCTAAAGAGTATCATGAGTCCAAGAGGCGGGCAAACTTTGGAGCCAGCCATTTATCAGGTCAATTTTTCATGGAAGTCCAGAGGAGGACGACAATGGCACCTTGCTGTAGACCCAGCAATCAGACTCATTTCTCAGTGAGACCACTGTTGTTGCCCAGTCGGGAACAATTCCCTTCGCTCTGACCAGGGACAGATGTTAAGATGTTTAACAGGCACAACAAGGGAAGTTCATGACCATAACGCAAGATACAAGCAGTAACAGCATTCTGAGATAACACCACCCCTGCCTGTGGTTTTTGTCCTGGTCTGCAGTACCATATTGCTTGTCCGTCCTCAGTCCCCAGAGCCAGTGCTGAATACTGGACAGGCGGTACAACAACAGACCACAGGGTTAATACAGTAGTGTCTTTCTCCAGTAGGGGGCCTGAATTAATTGTCTTAGTAGCCTTAGATTTCACCTGTCTTCTACTCAGCCCCACCTGAGTCCCTTTCTAATTCTACTGGGGACTTACCTGCCCGTCCCAGGGCCATTTTATACTATGTTCTCCTCAGGGTAGATCCTGTGGCAAGGGCAGAAGTGAGTTATTGTCCTGACCGATAGCTGGCAATGGTCCCAGTGGTCAAGAGTTGATGGTGTTGACTAGATAGTTGCCTCTGGGTTAACATAGCATAGGCACTGGCGTAGGCACAATTGCTCCTGGGATGTTCATTTATAGCTCTTAGGGCTTGAGTTAGGCTTCTGGACCATAGGTAGAGAGAATGACATTTCCAGTCTCAATTGTTTGTTAAACAGTCCATTCCTCCTTTCAATCAGCTCAGCAGCAGTGGGGTTGTAGGGCAGGTGGAAATGCCAGCATCTGTTATTTTTATCAGCCCATTCCTGAACTTCATGGCTGGGAAAGTGGATACCTTGGTCATTATCGATGTCCTTGGGGGTCCCTATGGCACGCACAGCTGACCTAGACCCCAAGTAATAGTTTTCTGCATTGCTGGACAACATGAGCAGGCCTTTTGTAATATCTTCCACCTGTTGTGACACACTGTACACTGTACACAGCTGTTCCATCACACAGTATTTTTGCTCTACCCCCTTCATAGCTAGGACCAGAAGCCCAAGGGTGCTCTATTTTGCCATTGCCACAGGTCCCAACCACACCCTTCCAGGTAGCCAGCCACGTCCAAGTCACAAGCCTGTCCCTGAGTTAATATCCCTAAAGCCCATGTCTGTAATTATTTAGGGGTGGTGGGTCAGAGGTATGCTTTTCTTACCCAGCTAGATAACACCCAAGTATCTGATAGATAATCCAGCTCTTTGCATTTTGCCTGTATTCACCAGCCTTCTCCGTGCAGTTAGATGAGCCATGAGTGCAGGACTGCTACTTTTTTTTTTTTGCGGTACGCGGGCCTCTCACTGCTGCGGCCTCTCCCGCTGCGGAGCGGAGCACAGGCTCCGGACGCGCAGGCCCAGCGGCCATGGCTCACAGGCGCAGCCGCTCCGCGGCATGTGGGATCTTCCCGGACCGGGGCACGAACCCGTGTCCCCCGCATCGGCAGGCAGACTCTCAAGCACTGCGCCACCAGGGAAGCCCAGGACTGCTACTTTTAAACTGGAAACAGACTCTGAGACTCTAAGGCCCCACGTGCTAGCGGACGGCCACCTTGGGATTACCCCCCACCCCCACCAACTCTCTGTTCCCCGTCCTTATTTCCCGACATCTCGGCGCTCATGGGAGTTTCTTTGGCATCCTGGCTCGCCAATTGGCTCACCAGTTGTTGGGCTATACCCCACAGGCCTGCAAGACTCACAGTGGCCCAGCCTCAAGCCAAAATAACAAGCCCCGAAATAGACACAGAGACATCAATGATTACTGGATAGGGGAATCTTACAAGTCTGAAGCAAGAGGTCCTGGGGCAACACCCTCATGGTATACAGCAAGCAAGACATGACTTTACTCCTCCACTCCTCGGAGGCGAAGGAGGCTAACATTTATAGGGGGCAATTGACATCAGATTGGCTCATCAGTTACCACGGAAACCAGCAGCTGAGGCACGTCCATCACAGCCTCTCAGGTTAATGACCATCACGTGCACAAATATTGCCCTTTAATCAACTAACAGGTGGAGCCGTTCTGGCATAAGGATTAGAACAGTCACTAGCTGGGGCAGGGGGCAAGCACATCCATGAGAGTAGGGTGTAGGGGAAGCAGGCACTGGTCGAGCAATGGATGTACAGAGAGCAAGAGAACAGCCATCTCGAGTGGCCCGACCGTACAGAGGCAAAGGGGAAAATGGTGATTTATGCATCCAGGATTATATATGGAAAATCCTTGTGCTGGTGACACACACAGTTACACAGAAAAATCTTATATATTAATTGCCTACTTGCTATGATACAAGGCAAAACATAGTAGGTATCAAATAAATGATACAAAAAAAAGAGTCATATCAAGAATGACACCAGGGAAAGCTTCATAAAGAGGGAGGTAGCATTTGATATGGGTCTTCATGAAAAGCCTAGTAGAAGGGAAGGATTTGGGGGCAGAAAGAATGCCTCCAAGGCACAGCTTGGGGAACTATGAGGCTAGCTTGGCTGAGAAGAAGGTGCACGCAGGTGATCCTATTCCAAGAAGCAGTTTATAATAATCCCAGCACTATTGGGGTTTTAAAGAGGATTACTAAACCTGGAAAGTTAGATGGTGACACACCCGGGTTGAAGATATATATATATATATATTTGTCTGCGTTGGGTCTTCGTTGCTGCGTGTGGATTTTCTCTAGTTGCAGCGAGCAGGGGCTACTCTTCATTGCCGTGCGCGGGCTTCTCATTGCGGTGGCTTCTCTTGTTGTGAAGCACGGGCTCTAGAGCGCAGGCTCAGTAGTTGTGGTGCGCAGGCTTAGTTGCTCCGCGTCATGTGGGATCTTCCCGGCCCAGCGCTCGAACCCGTGTCCCCTGCATTGGCAGGCGGATTCTTAACCACTGCGCCACCAGGGAAGCCCCTGAAGAGATATTTTAAAGCAGCAGAACCTTCAAATGCTACCACATAGATAAATGTCTATTTTGACCAACTCTAAGATATATCTGTTCACCCTTGAATTATATTTAAAAGTGAGTCTCTGACTGAAGCCAAAAAAAGCACCATTAAGCAGTGGATAAATGCAGTAATGAAAGCAAATGCAAATCTAACATGGACATAATTTTAATTTATTTCCCTTCAGACTGAAAGCCCCATGAGGGTAAGGACAGCAGCTATTTTATTCAACAGTATTTATTAAGCATATACCACAATACCTGGTAATAGGCACTCGATACATAAAGGCTTCATTGTGAATAAATAAATTCCCTAAGTGCAGCTTCTTAGAGTTCCAGTTCTTTCTCATACTGTGTTATCACTTGTAATTTTTACTGTGATATATTAAAATATACACTAATTTGAAAGATTTTAAACTTGGAATTTAAAAATAATAACTGTTTCTCATCTCTCAAAATAGTTGCAGTTAGCCAGAATCACAAAGTCAGAACTGGGACTTCACTGCTACAGGTAGTTATGCCAAAGAGATTTATATACTCTCTTAAGACTCTTCTTTTTCACCTTCAAAATGAAGGGTTTTCCTTTGTGAAAACTGTGCATGTGAACAGATGTACTCTGGAGAAACAAAATTTGATCAATATTGGCCAGAGAGCAAAGGGATTCAGACCCGAATGATTTCCACATGTGACCACTGCATATCAGTCACAGGTGACAGCAGTGACTGCTCTGCTGTGACAGAGAGCTCTACTGATTTCCGTTAGACGTGCTTCCACTAAAATAGATTAATTCTTAGTTATCAGAATCTGATTTGGGCACAAGCTTAGCAGGCTAATTTTCAGCCTATGGGAATAAAGTCATAGTAATTTTCAGATCATTTAATGGAAGAGAAACCAGCAAAGATAAAAGAAAGACACCACAACAAGAGGCTACCAATGGCAAACATTTCCTTCCTCTCTGGTGCATTAAACATCATCTGATTAGGGTTTATTTTAAAGGCATAATTTCCCTGATAATTACTAGTGGTATAGCTTTCAGGGTGTATAATTTACCATTAGAAAAAATGTCACTGGAACGAGGTGAATTAAATCTTTGCTTTCCATCACAGTCTAGCACTGGTTGCTATAGTTGCCTGTGATTTGAAGCGGTATTCTTGGGCTGTATTTTACTTCCAAAGAAATATAGTATGTTTTAGAGCAAACAGTAAACAGAAAGGAATATTCCAGTGGGAACTTGATTTTTAAGGAAGTAATAACTGGTGACTACTTTTCTTCACTTTATTTCTTATATTGAAACGGCTATGCTCAACTGCATAACCAACTTGGCTCAAACACACAAACATATTTATTAAATTCATGCATGGCTTCTGGAGGCATTTTGTCCAATACTGAACACAAAATAATGAAGGTCTTGCTTCTTGGTGCTATGTCATGTTGATACCATGTATTCCTGATCTGAGGCAATGAGGACAATTCACCTCTGTGATATTCTTCCCCCAAACTCATAATTCCAGCTTCATCATGAGAAAACATCAGGCAAATCCAAATTGGAATTTATTTTACAAAACACCTGACCCATTCTTTTTAAAATTGTCAGTCATGAAAAATAAGGAAACATTGATAAACTGTTGCAGACTAGAGCAGGAATAAGGAGGCATGACAACAAAATGCAATGTTGTATCCTGAACTGGATCCGGGAATAGAAAAGGGACATTAGTGGAAAGATTGGTGGAATATCAATAATGTCTGTTGTTTACTTAATAGTATTATACCAATGTTAATTTCTTGGTTTTGATAAATGTGCCACGGTCATGTAGGGTGTTACTATTAGGGAAAACTGTATTATCTTTGTAACTTCTCTTACTGTAGCTCTTTGTAAATCTAAGATTATTTGGTCAAACATTATTCCGGGTGCTTCTGGATGAGACTGACACTTGAATTGGTAGACTGAGTAAAGCAGACTGCCATCTCTAATGTGGATGGGCCTCATCCAATCAGTTGAAGGCTGAATAGAACAAAAAAACTGACCCTCCTGGGAGAAAGGAGAACTCCTCCTTCCTGACTGCCTTTGAGCTGGGACACTGTTGTGGTTGTTTTGTTGTTCCTGACGTTGAACTCAAAGTGAAACTCTGGCTCTTCCTGAGCCTTGGGCCTGCCTGCATTCAGGCTGGAACTATACCATTAGCTCTCCTGGTTCTCAGGCCTTTGAACTTGGATTGGAAATACACCATTGACCCTAAGAGGTCTCCAGCTTGCCAGCCAGCTCACTCTGCCCCTCTCAGGACTTGTCAGCCTTCATAATCACATGTGCGAATTCCTGATAATCAATCTCTCTCTCTCTCTCTCTTTCTCTCTCTCTCTCTACATCCAATTGGCCCTACTTCTCTGGGACACTGGGACACCCTAACTAACACATTGATGCATACCATTGTAGTTTGTTCATTTACTTTTCTGTATAGAATATATTCATCTAGGAGCTCCAGTGGCACAATTGGTTAGTGTGCCGTACTTATATAGAATATATTTACCTATTTTAATATTGATAGGTATTCATTTTGTTTGGGATTGTTATAATACCAATTTGGGGATTATTATAAATAATACTGATATGGACACTCCTATACATGTGTCCTGGTACACATGAGCATAAATTTCTCTTGGGTATAAAACTAGGAAGAAGATTTCCTGCCAGATCTGTAGATTCAGCACAACTGTAGTTTTTTTTAAAGCTCAGCAAAAAGGGCTTCCCTGGTGGCGCAGTGGTTAAGAATCTGCCTGCCAATGCAGGCGACACGGGTTCGAGCCCTGGTCTGGGAAGATCCCACATGCCGTGGAGCAACTAAGCCCTTGTGCCACAACTGCTGAGCCTGCACTCTAGAGCTCGCAAGCCACAACTACTGAGCCCATGTGCCGCAGCTACTGAAACCCACTTGTCTAGAGCCTGTGCTCTGCAACAAGAGAAGCCACCACAGTGAGAAGGCTGTGCACCACAATGAAGAGTATCCCCCGCTCGCCACAACTAGAGAAAGCCCACGCACAGCAATGAAGACCCAATGCAGCCAAAAAAAAAGAAAAAAAAACCTCAGCAAAAAAAAGAAAAAAATTTAAGAAATTGACATGCTTATTCTAAAATATATATGAAGTTCAAAAGATTAAGAATAACCCAAACAGTTTTTAAAAAGAAATTAAACTACATGATTTTAAGAGTCATTATAACACTACAGTAAACAAGATAGCGTACTATTTGTATCAAGATGGACAAATAGATCAATGCAACAGAATATAGAGCCTGGAAATATACCCACACCCAAGATGCAAAGCAATCCATGAAGGAAAGACAGTCTTTTGATAAATGGTGCTGGAACAATTGGATACCCACATGCAAAATAATGAACCTTGACTGTTACCTCATATAATATGCATATTTATCTTGAAATAGACCATAGAACTAAATGCAAGAGCTAAAATTATAAAACTTCTAAAATCTCAATTACCTTAGGTTTGATAAAGATTTCTTATATACAACACAAAAAGCACAGTATCTAAAAGAATAAAATCAGTAAATTGGCCTCAAAATTTAAAACTTTCTTCAAAAGATGCTCTTAATACAGTGAAAAGGCAAGCCACAGACGGGGGGAAAATTTCCTAGCAATTTCATTCCTAGGTTTATACCTAAGAGTCTAGATTATAAATGACCACATACAAGAATGGTCATGGCAGCTTTACTCATAATACCTTCAAACTGGAAATAATCCAAATACCCATCAATGGAAGAATGGATAAATATATACATGATCTACTAATTTTACTCTTGGAATTGCATCTTAAGGAAACAATGAAGAATAGGCAATGTCTTGATAGAGGCTGCTCCATCAATCTATATTCAGGAATGAAGATAACCTGGTACAGGGCCATATTGGTTTGTAGCCTGAGAAACTAATCTTTGATGTTATAATCCACCGAGATTTTGAGGCTATTAACATAGCATAATTTAGCCTAAACTGATTTATATACAGAAATTGGTACCTAGAAATGCAGTGCTACCCCAAAAACCTAAGCTATGTGACATTGGTTCAGGGGCCAGCCTGTGCGTGGTGAGGAAGCTTTGTTAATGGAGTCTGGAAAGATGACAATCTATGCATTGGTAAAACATTTGGTAAAACTGTTGCATGCATTAACTTGGAAGACAGTTAATGTGTTGAGTGATCTTTGGAATTCTGCATAGAGGTTGGTAAACAAAATTAGTGGTACTCCTTCCTTCCTATATATTACAAGACAGAGATTAATTGGTTTAAGGGAAAAAAGTAAATTTGCAATCAGAGATGAGAGGGAATAGAATTGAAAGATTCATTTATTTCTCTTCCCCAAACGTAAAAGGCAAAACTACGAGGGCATTTGACCTACAAAAGGACAAATAAAATTCACCTCACTCCAAGGACCAAATCAAATATGACCATAATGTCCTTTGTTAAAATTTTTGAATTAATTAAGATGGAGTCCTTTCATTTGGATGAAATAGCTCATGGATAAGAGATTAAAGGCATGAATCTACCCCGCCTCCAAGAAACCTGATTAGCTCAAGTCGCCTGTAATTAAGTTTAGAGAAAGAGGCATGTCTTGAAAAGAATTGCAGATGAGTCTATAGGCACATGAAGCTGTTAGAATCAAGTAAATTAAATAGCCTTATTCTGAGAGTATTGTGTTAGTTGAGACTAAATACGATTGTAGCTGTTCTTGACTAAAAATTACCATTGGGGTCCTGAGTATTCCATGTAGAGAAAGTAGGCTGAGAAAGCTATTTAGTCCCAAGGAGAACATACTCCAATGTCCTCTTCAATTGTGGCTAAGAAGGATACTGGGGAAAGGAAATCTTTCCAGAGAGTAGAGCCAAGAGCCACGGAGGATGACAGACTGGGAGCTTATTCTCTGGGAACAGAAGAGGGGTTTAATCAAGGAGTATTCTTCATCCTCAGAGTAGGGGTGGTTCTTGAAACAATGACTCAATGTGATTTCAGAATTGCTTCATGCCTCTCATTATTTCCCTTTCTTCCTGAAAGGAAATATTTGTTGTAATGAGCCTCGCTGTCTTCCATCATTGAATTGTGGGTGTGAATTGCGGGGTCTCTTGAGAAAGAGAAACCATACTCAGACCTGACATAGTAAAGACAATCACAAAATTGTTTACTTTCATCTTGATGCTACTCCTGGACTTTTGGATTTTTCTCCTCTGGGAGAGAAATGAGTACATTTTGTGTGCAGTAGGAAGGGAAGCAAATATTTGTGAATAAGTTTGGAGACTGTGCTAGATTGTATTTTGTACTATTCTTCATTGGCTGTCTTTCCAATGTGGGAGGATTATACATCCCTCCCTGATGACCTAAACTTGGTCATGTGGCTTGCTTGGGACGATGAAACATAAGCAGAAGATTTAATAGCCATCAATGGTTCTCTTGTGCTCTCTTTTCCCTCTGCCATGAATTCAGCTATATCCAGATGGAAGTACTCCATCAACCTGGGTCTTGGTGCAAAGATGACATGGAACAGAGCTCCAGCCAACAATGGACTTGTTGCAGAAATCAGGAATAAACCTTTGTTCTTATAATCCTATACGTTTTTGAAGCTTTTGTTACCTCAACATAATTTTGCCCAAGCTGACGAATATGGCTTTTCTCTCCCTCTTGGAGTTTTGCCAAACATACTGACCTTTTGAAAGATGTCCTTGAGCATTTATTTGAGATGTGAGTTTCTAATGTAGTCTCACCCCCACCAAACAGGTGTTTCAGCTGTTGGTTGGGAGCATGAGTCGCTCTATTGTGTCACAAGAATAAGTGCCAACATGTCATGTTGGGGGAACTAGACTTGCTTTCTCGTGTTCCTGTGAGATCACTGAAGTTGGGGAGAGACCTGTGGAAGCTGAGCTCAGCGGGTTTCCACTTGGGCTTGGGATCAGGATGTATTCCTGGGGAACTGCACAAGAGAGAAAACCCTACTTTAAGAGATGAGAAGGACCATAGGCATAATGCCTATGCTTGTTTTGAACTGGAAAACTGAAGTCACTCTCGTGGTGTCACACTCACAAGGCTTGAGTCCCTAAGAGGAATCGAGGAAGGCTGTATCGCAGAGCTAGTTCCCCATTTATTGGTTTCTAAACTCCCATTAAAAGTATATATTTATCATTCTCAGTCAGATAGCCTTTGTGGAGTCCATTGGCCTTTCATTGCAGTGAGACTTAGAGTGTAACTGACCTAAAAGATCTCAGAACTTTTATCCAGAAAAGAAACAAAAACAACTTTGCTTGTCTGATTAAATTGGGAGGAGGGTTGGATTCCTGAGAAATCTGTTTTATAGAATATTTCTGAAGTGAAAACTTGTACTTTACGAAGCATATTATTGAAGTGAATTGTTATAATAATAACACCCATGGTTTAGTGGTTGGGGGCGGGGGTGGAGCGAGAGATCCTGGAGCCACACTGCTCAGGTCAGCTTGACCACTTATGAGCTGTGTGATTGACTCAGAATGGGCTCCTGGAAACAGGCCACAAAGCAGAGATTTCCCTGTAGGAAGCTGGTCCGGGGTGGTGCTCTGGGGATCACCACTTGTGAGGGAGTGAGGGGAAGAGAGGCGAGTGGAAGTAAATGTTGGACTATGATGTAGTTGCACAAGAGGCCTCAGCTTGTCCCCATGGGGAGCTCTAGAACTGGAATGGCCTTTCAGAAATGCCCTGAATTGAGGTAAGGGACATTGGATGTGGGTTGTCCCTGAAGATGGGAATAATCTTGGATGAAAGCAGCTCCCTGTAGCCAAAGGAAGTTTCTGGGGAGGGATTCACCTGTGACTGTCAGCAGCCAGCACACCTAGAATGAGAGCCTGGGTCCTGAAGGCGAGCTGGGAAGTGCATCGCAGCCCTGCACTTACTGCGGGCAATCCCTAACTTCTCCAGCCCTTGGTTTCTACGACTACAAAATGGGAGAAATAATAGTACCTCTCTCACTGGGTTGTTATGAGAACAAATTAATATTCGTAAAGCATCTGGAGCATTGCCTACCACACAGTGAGGCTACATATATGATTGTTAAATAATTAATTGTCCAGTGGAGGTTGTCAGGGACTACGGTTTAACAAATAGTTAGAGAAGTTTTATAATTAGTCTATTAACTGTTTCTATGAGGACGGTCACCCTGGAAGTACTTTGATATGTTTGAAATCAGTTAATTCTGAAATAGTTTAGAAGTTCTGCATGAAAATCTTAAGCGTTAATTTGCTAGGAATCTACATGTTAGCAATCATGCAAATATAAAATTTATCTCAGGCTTTAGTCAAATGATTACAGATTTTGATTTGCTGGAATATTAATCAAAGAAGTATTATTTCTGACAGGAGCTGTACTAAATATTTTACGTATCTTAACATCTTTTCTTATGCCTCGTTCCAACCACCTTAAGAGATAGATACTATACTGTTATTACTTCTAATTACAGATGGGAAACTGAGACTCAGAAGGTTTTGCAAGGCTGGAATTCAAAGCTGACTCCAAAGCCTCGATGCTTAACCGCTGTACTCCACTTCCGTCCCTATAAGTCACCCACATACTCAGCTGTTCTAAGAAGTCTTTGAAATATGTTCGATCTCTTAAGGATTGCAATAAAAAAAAAGTAGCCTGCCAGTAACTCAACAGCATCATTTTGCAGCTTCTTAATGGAAGACTCAAGCCTCCCATCTCAGATAGTAAATAATTAATATCTTGAAATGTTAAACCTAACTTGTTTTCATAATGAAGATGTCAGCTTGCATGGTATTCTAGAAGCACTCTATAAAAAGACACTTTTTGTATTAAATTGCATATTTAGTATGAGGATATGTATCATGGCATCAAAAACATACTCAGCACTTTTCTAATTATAGCTGCTAATCACAGTCTCACCCTTCAAAAAGCTGCTCCTTTAAAAACAGCTTATATATAGTCACTAATCCACTAAGTCATAGTTACTTGTGGCTCTGCCCAAAGTTAGCAATTGTGTCTGCCAGCTGAGAAACCTAATCAATAATTGAAGCTCCACTGTGGCTAATGCTCAACTGATGCACCCCCTTGATAATTCTCTCACTGAGTCTCAACGTTTGAAATAACCTGACTAAGCTCAATTTTTACCAGGCCAGCCTGACATTCAAGGTCGGGTGAAATAGGGTAAAAGAAGACAACAGCACTGCAGATGCTGGAGAATGGCTTGTTTTCAAAACAGAAGATATCACCATGCTTCTGCTCCTTTCAACACCCATTCTTTCCACCCCTTGACACCAATCCTGATTTGTTTAGATAGTAGACTGAGATACCCCAACCCCAACCTAGCCCCAGAAGATGCTGATCAAATTCCTTTTAGACAGTGGTTGATCTAAACGTGGGGAGTAATTCAGATCTACCCAACGAGACACAGGGGAAGTCTGCTGGGCAGAGCTCCCTTTCCCAAATGTGACGGCGAAGGCTGGCTAAGAGAAAGCCCTTAGCCTGTCTACCTGCTTCTTCCTGCTGTGATATGATGACTGAAAGTACAACAGTTCTCTTGTGAATATGAATGAAACAACAAAGAGAATCGCAAGAGATGCCAGCCGTGACAGCATCTAGACACTGAACAAAAGCCAGAAGCTGCCTAACCCCAGACTATTTAAGCCAAAGTTAAAATTTTTCAGTTCTTCCAAATACATTGCTGACATACTGTGTTCCCACACTTCTCTCAACCTTTTCTCTCTCACTCCTACTTCCCAACATTCTTTCAGCCTCCTTTTATGAGGTCAAGGTTAATCTCATTTGCATGTGTTTCTCTAACATTTTTTGATGTCCCATGTTATTTCTATGGGTTGGTTCTGAAGGTTGAAACCAATAAATAGTGTTTCCATTATTATGACTATGGTTAATATTCTAATGTTAGCATGATGGCTATCTTTTTTAGAATAATATTTAATAAGAAAATAATAATAACAACAAACAAAGCTATGGGGAGTATTCCCCTCTATGATTTACACGGAAGGAAGTCCACAGAATCCACAAATCTCGTCTCAGCTCAGGGCACTGCGGACATTCTGCAAAGCACAGAGTTAGGCCCTTAGCCAGGGCCTATACAGGTCCAATACGTTCAGACATTTGGTATGATGGCTGTGTTAATATTCTAGTAGAGCCAAGTAGTGGGGTATAATTACAAATTCAATATAATTACTTACACCTGAGCCACTCATAGGCGAATGTCAAGTTCAAGTAAATTCTCTTTTCTTCCATTCCATCAAGAGTTCAAAACAAGTCTACTACATATTTGGAGTATTTACTGCTCATACAGTATTTATTTTTCCTGAAGTTTCTGATTGCTTTTGTTTTCTATTTGGGAAAATAAACACATGCCTTCTTCACCATATCCCCAATATCTTCCAGATTCTTACTCTAAGAATCTAGTGTATTCTTTTCCTTGATGTCTTCTAACTTCTATTCCAATTGGCACTGGTTTCTTAATTTTTAGACCATGACTTTCTTGTGCAACTTTTCTCTTTCCAGAACTTTCTAATTGCCCTTTTTTTTTTTCCAGGCCTTTATCTTACACTCAAGTTTTCCAAGTTTCCAGTCATTTTAACCATTCCATGGAGTAGTTTTTTAATGTTCTCTACCAAAGCCCTCTGTCCTCTCTCATTAGTTTTGATTGGTCTCTAGGCCTGATGTAGATCTGTTATTCTGTGACTTGACTATTCAGTAAGGTTGCATCAATTGCTTTTTGTGACCTTGACTCTTTGTCTCAGTTAAATCCCTCAGTGAGGTACCTTCTTAAGTAATTTTCTAGAAGCAGGTGAACAGAAGATAAACTGTTTGGAATTTGATGATTTCTAAATATTTTATTCTGCCTTACACTTGATTGATGGGCTAGTTGGGTCAAAAATTTTCGGTTTAAAATTATTTTCCTCCAGAGTTTTTAAAAAACATTGCACTAATGTCTTCTAGCCTCCAATTTTGCTGTTGAAAAGCAAAATTGCTGTTGAAAAGAACCTTGGTTTTTATTTCTCTGTATGTGGCCTCTTTTTCTGGACAATTTAAATATATTCTTTTATTCTTGTGTTCTGAAATTTTTATTCTTGGTAATCTGAAAGCCAACAGTGCTATGCACATATATTTTAAATTATTTATTCAGAGTTGTTCAGATTTGTATATGAAGATATGTAACAACCTTCATTTCTGAGAAATTTTCTTTATTATACATTGGTACCCTATACATTTGACTATTTTTCTTTTATTTTTGATTCTATATTTTGAAATATCTCACAAGCTTTATCTTCCAACTATTCTTTAATTCTTTTAAGATTTGGAATGGTATTTTAAATTTCCAAGTGTTACCTTTCATTCTTTGATTATTCTATTTTAAATGATCCTGTTCAAATTTTGTACAGGTGTTTTCTCAAATGTAAAACAAATTACAATGATTTTTCTCAAGTTATCTCCCAGTATTTGAAATGCTTGTTTTCATAGGATTGATCTTTTCTAGTAATCTCAGTCTTTCTCAGTAACGCTTAAAGGATTTCTTCAAACATATTGTGATTCTTATTGTCTATACATATCTACAGGGTGCTTTATGTCTGTGGGTGAATCTTGTTGACCCTCAGGCCTTGCCTGAGTGTACAGAAAGATAATTATTCATTAATGTCAGATGAGGAGAGTTTTTTAACAGGAGCTCCCAATTTTTCCCAAGGCAATTTGTTCTGTTATCTTAAGAGAAAAACCCTCTGATTTTTTTTTCAACTTAAAGATAAGAGCCTGGTATTAGGCTTATTAGCAAGCAGAGGTGGGAAAGGGGACACACACACACACACACACACACACACACACACACACACACACACACACACACACACACAACCTGTTAATATCCACTCTCAGCCCTCCACTTCCCATTCCCATTCTTGGTCCTACCTGCAACATCGGAGTCTGAGCCTTGCTGAGATTCTCCTGGCTGTCCATCTATGACCTTAGTGCAGGCTGCTTCACACGTGTTCTAGGCTGCAGCTTCCTACGCTCTGCTTCAGCATCCAAACTTGCATTTACCTTTCATTAGAATTTTCTGGGAGTTTCTGGTCTACCTGTGCTACCTTCCATATATTTTTTTTTATTCCTTTACAATCACTTTAATGGCATTTTAGAGAGGAGAAGTCTTAGTTCACTAATACGCACAAACGTCAGTTTTACATTAAAATAAAATGATCCTGGAAGAAAGACAGGGAGTATATATTTTCAACAGGCAAACCTAGAGGAAGAGGCACCAGTGGGAGGCTAGTTCACTAATCCAAGTAACAGATGATGGAGTCTAAACTAATGTAGTGGCCATGAAGATATTTATAAAAAGTTAATTATTTAGATCTACTACGGAGATAAAACAGAAATAGTGATTCACTGAATGAATGAAATGAGGAAGAGGCAGGAATTACGGATGACATTTAGGCCTCTGGCTTGAGCAGCTATGTGGCTGATGGCAACACCTGTTGACACAGAGAACAAGAAAGTATGTTCTGGTGAAATAGGTGGATGGTTCAATTGGGGTATGTTAACACGTGTTACTTAAAGACAAATATTCCAAAATCAGTTGCATATATAAGTGAGAAGCTCAGGAGAGCAATCTGGGCTGAAAGTGCAGATTTGGTAGTTATCCACACGCAGATGCTATTTACTGCTTACCAATGGTTCTTTTTCCTCCCTCCTATTTGCTCCCCCGACCCTCCCCCCTCCACCCCACCACCATTCTCTGATTATAAATTAAGACTGAACTGAAATTTCCTAGAGGGTTGTAAATATTACATGGAACCCTGGGGAGTCTGTGTCATGTATCTTCTATGGAGCACCATTCCAGGATTTTAATTTGAGTAATTTTTAGTAAGTGCTTATATTTAGTTCTATTGCTTGGAGAATTGATGAAATACATCAGTATCATATAAAGAGTCAAGAAAAATGGCATTTTCTATTTCACTAACTTTATAAAAGAAGAATAACAATACCATCTTCTCAATAAACCATTTCATTGATCTTAGTGGACATACTTTTTCTTGCTTTGAACCCTTGCATGATAGTACTTCATTAAGACTTGAATAGCTATCCTTACAATTTCTTATTTTACATAATTTGAACATCTATTTTATCCTCCTGCCTAGAGTGATGAAAAGCAATCAGAGGTAGGGACTTGGACTTATATTTGTATTCCCACCAGCACCCAAAGACGTAAAATAACAGGCGCTTAATAATTATTTGAAGAGTTGAACAGAAGCACTTGACACTCATAAATGCATAAAGTTACTTTATTTTAAGTATACATTTAATTTTGAAAAATATAAATGCTAAAATATCTCATCTTCTTCATCTCTTAATTCCATAAAAGTCACAATAGAAAGCTTCATAAAACTGTAAAATACTATAATGTTATAGGAATTTTAGGTTTTATATTGGAAAAAAATTATTAGTAATATATTGAAATGTTCTGTACTTTATCATTTTGTTCCACCATGTTGATCTACTTCACTTAAAATAAAAAGATGCATCATTTCTCCAAAGTTAATAAAGACTTAAGAGAATAAAAATAAGAGTATCTGAAAGTGCGTATTGATTCTGAAAAGTAATGTGTACAGATATGTACCAGCCATAAACATGGCTAAAAAGAGGCAACTATTCATTCTCTTCACATTGTAGGACTGGGACAAAGTTACTTATGGCTCTAAAAATTTCACTGGATGACTTTAGCCCTGAGTTGCAATATCTGCCTAAGAAACAGAATTCAGGATTTTTGTATGTACCCATAGAGCACAAAGAAATGAGCCAAAAAACAGAACATATCCAAATTCCTGGTCAAAACGCAACTTGACTGGTTAGCATATACCACAAAGCTTTTTTATTTCAGGCTGCAATGAAGCTTGATGAAATCATCATCTAAAAACTCCCAAGGCCCAAGCAAAATATCATTTGACTGTATTCAGCCACTTGGTGCCACTGGGCTTCATGCTCATGCTGTGAAGAGGGGATGTGAAATCTCATGGAATAAATAAGAAAATCGCAAGTTCCTGCACCAAAATCATTAAGTGGTATGAAAAGGGTTGAAGAAGGCTTTGTCCCATCCCCTGAACAATGTCAACCTCTGTAATACAACTCAAATCGTTTTGTTTTTGTTTTTTAAAGATAGTCAGCAGTCAATACATTTCAAGTACTTAACACAGTTTAAAAAAAAGAAGCAAAAACTTGGAAGACAATCGTTCTCTGTATTAAACACCAATATATAGCTGATAAAAGATTTACTCTGTGTGTGTTGGTGCATGTGCATAAAAATACATACCAACTGAATTTCTGGCGGCAGACAATTGTTTCTCTTTCCCCCTTTCTTTGAGGTGGTGGGCGGCTGACAATTAAAGGTTTGTTTCCCTATGTCTCTGACTTCCTCCATCCCCCCACCCCACTCCACTGCCTGCCTGGACCACAAAATGATTCCAGTTCCCAGTATGGAACACAAAATGATTAGGATTGCAAGTTGGTCACTGTTTTACATAGTAGAGTGACGTTTTTCAAGGAAAACAGTGTCTCCAAAAGATTTTCTTTCAAATGCAAAACCATGGGCCTCTCTGCTCTGATAAAGCAGACTCTTGACCTGGTGATGCTTTCCTTCCAATGGTAAGTCTGTACTACCACAGGACTTCTAGTTAACAACTGCACTTACTGCTTTACTTCTAACAACTTGAATCTGTTCTCTTTGCATTTACATCAGGAAGAGACACTTGGTAAAAAATTTACTGTTGTATTCTGTGTGTCCAGTTTACAGAGAAACAAAACCACCAAAAATCTGGTTAGTCCTTTATAGTGTGTAAATTCAGTTAAAATACAGATAATTCGGTGGCTCTGTGTGGACCTCAGGGTTTGTTTGTTTGTTTGGTAACTATCTGTGTTCCTCTGAAAGTAAATGATTTTTAAAATACTTCTCTGGGTTCCAAAATATTGAAAAGGTTTGATACTAACTGTTCCTTTAAGCAAATACAAGGTGCCACTCCGCATTCATATCATGAGTATTGACCTTCTGTCACAGAATATGGATCATAAATGAAGGTGTAGGTAGCTTTTAGATATACTTAAAGGCTGAAATACTGAGTTAAGTTGCTTCAGGAGTTCTTTGAAAGGGACAGAGAGGGGCATGAATCCTCAAATACTTGATTCATGATCAGAAAAATAAATTATTCTATTTAGAGCTTTTATAAAAGTGAACAAAAGTGTCTTTAATTTAACAAGATCCTAGGTTAGGCTAAATTTAATATGCATGGCTTTTAAACATTTTATTGATGCTCAGGAGAAACAAAGAGAAAAACTTCATATAGTTTTATATTAAGGTAATGAAAAACTAGATAATACAGAGTAATCATTTTAAGGATAGCTCTAAATACAAACATGATGCCAAAATTTGGCATGTGAGGTTTTAACAAATAACATTCACTTTGCTGCCTTCATTTTAATGAAAAAAATTGTAGGTCATTTGTGTCTAATTTGTATAAAATTTGAAGTTTTAAGATTATCAGATATAAAAGTAACAGTTAATTTAGAACAATACAATTTTTATAATCAAAATTTCAACAGGACAGAATTATAATTTAATTAATATAAGAATGAGTGGGAGTCAATACGTGCATATTATGAAACCAAAATAAGTGGTTTCGTTCTGCTTCTAGTACTCCTCCAACGACCGTAGTCAGCATATATCACAAATATAGTTATAGGAATCCAAAATTATGGATTCAACATTTAAAATGCTGTTTTTAATGCAGATTCATAATACATAATGCAGCCTATTAAAACACTACATTTAGATAACATGCTAAATTTGGTTAAAGATCTAATTTTCTTTTTTCTAATTTTCAATATGGTACTTTGAAATACACATACACACACGTATATAGACATGTATATTCTATATGCCTCAATCACAAAGAATAATTGCCTTTCAATCTTAAAGACAAGTGTATTGTTAAAATGTATATATATATATATATACCTCTGCGATCCAACTGCATTCTCATAGACACTTTATACATGTAAAAATGGTCTATCACAGTCCTATGCATTTTGTATTGTAAATAAGGGCTATTGTATCAGTGATGGTGACTGCCGTCTGGGTAATAAAGTATATTTACCCTCATCTGCATAACAGTAAGTCTCCTGGACCTCTGATGGATTTTTCATATGTGGTTTGCGTTTTACAAAAACTGACATGAGAGGCTAGATAACTTTGCCCTTCACCTACCATCACTCTGTCTCTTTCTACCCTTGCACATATGTGTACCAGCCACACACAGAGTACATACACAAACACACAAATGTTTTCAAAATGAAAAAAATGTCTAACAATACTGCATAGGACATCAAAATGGTAATACAATCAGCATCTTTGCCCGGATACTACTATTATCAAAACATCAGTTATTCCCATTACAAAGGAGCGTCTCCCTCCTCCCCCAATCTCCTTCATAGAACAGTTAAATTTCTCTTAAAGAAAGGGAAAAATGGATGCTTAGAAACATGGTGTTTTTAATCCGATCTAGCCCTCTGGCATACCCTAGAGGTGGTGTATCTGTGTATGTGTGTGTGTGTATGTTTATGTAAAAATCACATTATATACAATACAATTTTTACAGAAAGCCTGGCAGCTACAAATAAGAGGTAGAACTACTCAAAACTATGTTTCCTGCTGCAGGAAAAAATTCCTTTTCTTTACAGTAATTAAAAAAAAGTTTAAAAAATTGACAAAAAATAAGTTGCAGGTTAGGCCCCATAATTTAAACAACAAAATCTAGGAAGAAAAATAGTCTTCAATGTACTCAACAGATAAGTTCATTAAAGGGTTAAAAAAAGTTGCATAGGAAAAAACGGACATTCCAGCACTTGCTACAATGATGGCAATAGTTTCTCTAGTGGGAGTAAAGTACCTTTAGTTTTTCTTCTTTTGATAACTCTTAAGAGATTAGTGTTTATAAGCAAGAGCAAGTTAGAATAGCAGCACTTTTTCCAGTCCTGGAGAGTGCTATAAGTGAGAAGGGACTGTCTGGAGGTCAAGGTTTGTTTAACCAGACAGAAAGACAAGCCAGTAAGCACAGCTCCAAAGCTCAAGGGGGAAGTTCCTTCAATATTTTAATAAAAGGTGTTATAAGATCCTTAATACTTTTGCCCTCTGCTTAATAAAGGAAAAGGACAGGGTCTGTGTGTGTCTTGAGTGACAGAGGAATTTGGTTGTCAGAGGACACATTTGAAAGTATAAGAACAAATAGGGGATTCTTCAGATGTTGTTTTTAAGGAACGGTGCACTACTGTCTTGATTTTACCTATGCAAGAGAGAAGCAGAGAGAGCACTGTATTGTTTGGCCAGTGACCAAAAACCAAACCAAAACAAAAATTAAAAAATAAACAATTAGACAAAAAACAAGAACATAAACAACAAAAACTGTCAGTTGTAAGAAAGACAAACAGGTTACAATATAGTTTCTGTTCCCTTGCTCCTCCAGAAATAATCATTGTCTTCAGGCTCAAGTTCTATTCTAATTTGAGGCACAACTTTTACTGGAGTTCTAGAAGGACTAGAGAAAAAGAAAAAAGAAAAAAAAAAGTAAGTAACTCAGAATTCCTTTACCATCTGTCAAATGTTTATGCATTGTACAGAAGTCAAATAGGTTCTTCTTTGTTCTCTTTAAATACTTACTTCCTCCTTCTGTATTAAAAACAAACATTTTTTAAATGGGATGAAGTTACCAAATAGAGTTAAGAAATTCAAGTAAAAATTTCATAAGCTCTCACACCTAGATTAGGAAAAAAAAACAATCAAGGAAGAGGACTTCCAGGTGGGTGACACTGTCAGAAGTTGAAGGACAAAAAGACTGACATGAAGAAAATATTCAGAGATTTCACGATTTTGAAAATCAAGGAGGATCTGAAATCTCTAGAGTTGTGTTAAGAGGGAAGAAAACTATTGGAGAAGAGCCGCCAGGAAATGCCAGCTACCCTTAAAACAGAGATGATGCTGATATGACAAGAGCTAACATTGATCCTGGGCTTTACCTTAATGATACTGAAAGATTCCATTATTTCTAAGAGTAAGTCGAGTAGGTCTCTTAGAATGTTTTCTACAAGTAAAAGCTGGGATGAGGTCTGGTGACTAGATAATTTATTTAAGAGAAATTGTAGAGGACGGAGAACGGGGCGTTCTGCCGATAACCTGCCATTGGTTCCGTTTCTGTGGAGCGATCATCCCACAGAATAACATAAAATACTGGGCTGGCCTTTACCTTGGTATACCGAGTGACTGAAGGAAAGGAATTTTATCAGCATGATGTGTGGCGTTCAAGGAATGTTGGTGATTTTTCCCCTAAAAAAGAAAAAAAAATTTTCAAATCATAAATAATAGTCATTGGTAAAGTATAACATTAGAATGAAAAATGTTTCAATCTTCACAAAAATGGATGCATCTTTCACAACTGGAAAGAGTAAGAAAGACAAGTTTAGATGATTTCAATAAACACAGTATCAAGCTAACAATCTAAGTAGTGTGATGAAGTCAAAATCACTCAGTCTCTTTTATTCTAGGTTTTCTAGAATGGGCCAATGTTGTTCTTTGCAGCGAGGGGGCAGGGTAAATCATTTCTAGAGGGTGATAGCGCCTACTTAATGCCTAAGCCTTGTCCTTGGATTTCCTGCCATCTTTAGCATTCATAATTTTGTCCTGCTGTTATTCATGCAGGTAAAAAAAAGAAGATTTTGAGAAACTTACTTATACTGCAACTCTACTAGCAATTTTGTTCTTTCGTGGATTAATATGATACTGGAAAAGATTTTAGAATGATCATCGGTATTTTGCTTAAGTAAATTTCTAATATCATATCCACTACTTTCAATGTATCCTTTTAAAGCGTTTTTGAGAAAATGAAGAACAACTAGCACTAAATAACCAACTTGCCACAGACTTCTTCCAGGAGCCTCAAATTCTAGCTGATGATTTTTTTTTAAGCAGCCTTTAAATTGTACTTAGAAGAGCTGTGCTAGGTTATGATGCCAACAGAAGACATCCTTTCATAGTCTCTTTTTGCTATTTAATGCTCTAGAAATGAAAAATGAAACCAGACAATGGTTTGGGGAGCTTGAACTTACAAAGAAAATATTCAACTAAAGCCTGTTGATAGGACTGAGAAGAAAGTAGCCTTCATCACAAGTTACAGGCTACAGACTGGACACCAAAGTTGAGATTGCCTTAATTCTCTTTTCTTTAAACCAGCCTCCAAGATGGCCCCCAATGCACCCTGCCTTCTGGTATTCATGTCCTTATATAATTTCTCCTCACACTGTACCACGGTTGGTTTGTGTGACCAACAGAATATGGCAGAGGAGATGGTATATGACTCCTGAGATTTGATTATAAAAGACTGCAGTTTCTGTCTTGGTTTCTTCTCTGTTATCACTAGCAGCCATGTCATGGGCAGCCCTAACAGATGCCTATGAGCCAAGGCACTAAAATCTCCTGCCAACTGCCTTGTGCTTGAGCTGGGAAGCAGATCCCCAGTTTCAGTCAGTCTTCAGACTCAGCTCCAGCTAAGCGCTTGACTGCAATCTCACGAGAGCCCTTGAGCCAGAATCAACCCAAATCAGCAGCTCCTAAATTCCTGAACATCAGGAACTGTGGGAGGAGATACAGGTTTGTTGCTTTAAGCTGCTGAGTTTTGTGGTAACTTGTTACACACCAATAGATAACTAAAATACCCATTTTTTCATAAATAGTCATTCATTTCAAACTTTTCTTGGTAATTTCTTATTGAAGTTGAAGTAGCACTATCAAACAGAAATAAAAGTACTTCAACTGTCTTTTCCTGTAACAAATCAGTATACTTTGAAGTGCATGTGGATCTAAAAGAATGTTTTCTTCAAATAAGAACTCAAAGTAAAGTAGTTTGGAGGCACTTGCTGCTTGCTATTGGTAAAGCTTGAGATATTCACTAATGTTACCACAGAGGTTTTCACCCTTTTCAAATGGCCTGTTAACTCAATTACAAAAGCAAAGATGACAGGTCAAAAACCATTATACTTTAGCCACCAGGCTACTACCCCAGAAAGACCAGCGCAGTTACAAAGATAATTTTGAAACAGCAGAAAGGGAATGAAGAAATTAGGAAGAAAATGCAAATATCTTATAAGCTATACCCAAAGAGTGGTTGTTAATATTTTATGATTGCCAATTTAATTGAAAATAACAATTATTCCAAATTCTCAGTATTAACAATTGATTCATTGATCTTTGAGAGACCCATTATGCAATTTCTCTTTTGAGCTGATTTGGTCATTGGTGGAAGCCTAAGGAAGACAAACAGTAACAGACAGTGATGTAGTACTAGAAGCTGCCATTCTACATACCAGCAGAAAAAAGGGAAATCAATTAAAAACATGGTTATGAATTTAGCAATTCAAAGAAAACGGCGATAACTTGGATCAGAGAAAAGATGACCAAATAAAAACTTAAATGGTTATGGATAAAAGAAAAAGGTAAGGAGTGAAGGTCAAGGAATGTAAAAATGAAGTTTCATAATAATCAATGTAAATCTTCACATAGAAAAAAAAAGAAAGAAAACAGAAGAAAAGTTAATGAAGATGACAGTCCTAAAGTTTTTTCTCTGTAAGTGCAAATCATATTCAAGCTGGCATGCAAGAGGTTAGTTCTACTCACTGTCGGAAGGTTTGCTATCACTTAGGAAAGGTTGCTGTTCCATGATGTCCATTGGAATTTTAATACTTGGAACTTTTTCTGAGTATGGGCAGTCAGACTGTGAAAGAAATTTATAACAGTTTTTAGAAAGCTTTTACTATACAGACCTCCCTACCTCCCAGTACTGATTAAACCTACCATATTGTCATTTACATTGTACTAAGGAGAACAGCCTTAGATATAATCACTTCTCCTTTGCTGACTTTTCAAATTTTATGGCATCTTCCCCTCACATTTGTTTTCTTCTCTTCTGAGTTAAGGAGATTAAGTCAATTAAAACTAGAACCACACCAAATTGAGATCATTACAAATTAAACAATTGTAAAGCTTTCCATAAGCTGGATTTGCAATCAAATATTTATGGGTTAGTTGTATGTGTGTGTGAAGGAAATAATCTCAAACGTGAAAGACTGTAAATTAGGAGACTTCCTAAACTATAATATGGTCTTGAAATTTTTGTTTCATTTATGCTTTCTGATTCCACCTCCAGGAATATGATGACTTATCTTTCCTTCCAAGACAGGTAAGAAGACTTTTTCTAATATCCACTCACAAGGGGTCATTTACATAGACTTGAAAATAAACCATCTCCCTTACTCTAATATTCCATCAGAACTATTCTGTAGTTTAAGGCTCATCTCAATTTGCTCACACCAAATATATTTGGAAACTTAGCAAAACATGAGAAAATAAAGTCAAAAGGAAGGTGCCTATGATGGCCAGGTAGGCAGAGAAGAATCATAGCCAAAATAAAATGATAAAACCAGGCAGCTAATCATGAAGCTTCTTAAAGAAGAGACCACCTAAGCCAAAACTGTAACATATTTCCACAGGATTATCACTTTACTGTTTTTAGAATTCATTATATTGAATCTATGTCTATGCCTAGACTCAAAAGATGGAATTCATCTCTTAACTTAAAGTACCAAGGAGATGATGACCTTTAGCTGAAAGGGAAAAAATAGGAACTAGGGGTGAAAGGAAGTAAGAAAAAAATGAATCTTAACATAAAGCTACCACGCACATTGAAAATTTCTTTATGATGAATCTAAAGAGGGTAATGAGCCACAATATTCTTTTCAAAGATTAAGATATTGCACTTCACTTGAAAAAAAAATGAAGATGCCATGTGCCCCTATCTTTGTAAGAATGTCAAGGACAAGTTTTATTACAGTATTTCAAAGTTTCCCCCAATAATAGCATTTATAGATGAACTGGTTGGCAGCCAACCCTTAATCATAGCCTACTGGGCGGGTTCAAAAATGACTGAGCAGCTCAAAATATTGGCAAGCCATATTTTTCACTAATTCTGCTCACAAATATTAGAGTTGGAACTCCCATGCCCTTGTGTGGCTCCCTACATCCATGGATCCCACACCACACAATGACCAGGTGAACATCACAACAGCTACATTTCAAACGGAGAACCCCAAATAATGGCCTCAACACACAGAACGTATTACACAGATACACTCTGGCTGGATTCACTGTCTAGGATAAATATATAAGCTTGTTTGTTTGTTTGTTTTGGTGGGGTTGGGGGAAGAAGAGAAAGAGGAAAAGAAAAAAACAAGTATCACACATTATCTTCAAGAAATCTGTTGGAGATATGGATTCAAAATGATAAATATTATTAATATAAGAATAGCATTATTTAAATAAAATATGATTTGTTGAAAATCAAATCTAAGACTTAGAAGACCTTCTCAGGAGCTCATTTGATCCAACTTCTGACACTAGAGAGCACTAAATTGAAAACTTTCTTAAAAGTGGATATTTTATTACTATTTTTTTCTTAAAAGCCATTAGAGAAGAGGATTCTATAATATTATTTCATACATTTGTAATGTATAATGAATTTTAAGTTTGATGTCCATGTACATAAACTGAGGTACTTGTTTTGAAAATTCAAGATGAAATACTGCTTTGGGCTTCCCTGGTGGCACAGTGGTTGAGAGTCCGCCTGCCGATGCAGGGGACACGGGTTCATGCCCCGGTCCGGGAAGATCCCACGTGCTGTGGAGCGGCTGGGCCCGTGAGCCATGGCCGCTGAGCCTGCGCATCCGGAGCCTGTGCTCCGCAACGGGAGAGGCCACAACAGTGAGAGGCCCGCGTACCACACACACACAAAAAATACTGCTTTAATTATCTCAGTATTTCAGGCGGGTTTTTTTTTTTTTTTTTTCTCTAGAGTAGCCTAGAAATTTATTTCAAATTTTGAATTCTATTCAATGTGTAAACGCCTCGTTCTTTTTAATACTGCATCTTAATCTGTTCTGCAGTTTAAGCACATTCTCTCTTTTTCTGTCATCATTGGAAACAGAATATCTATATACATGTTCTCATTGAAGATGGATGGTGACAGTCACAAAAGCTCCCTCAGACTCTTTTTCTCTTTAGCTAAATGTGCCTCATATATTTAGCCTTTTCTTATTGGATCAATTTATCTGAAATCCAATTTTGTCTGTTGCCTTCCTTCACTGTACTGTTTCCAAGTTCTCCAAAAATAATTCAATCAGACAGCCTGACCAATCGAAAATAACCAGACAGGCCTGGATGAGAGTTTTGCCTTTGCCAATATGTGTACACTTAGAAAAATGACTTAACATTTCTCAGTCTAAATTTCCCCGTCTGTAAAATAGGAACAAAAATATACTATAAAGAGCTGCTTTAGCAATTAAGAACAAAGTATGCCTGATCCATCAAAATGATCAAGTACAGAGCAGACACCAAAAATTAACTAGACTCCCATGTTAGAATGAGATACTGGGGATTCCACTAGAATGGGGATACTGCACTGTGTAAAATCTAGAACAAACCTACAAATCTTCATATAGAAGGTGTCATTTTGGCTGTCCTTTCAAAAGGCTACTGAGATAAGCTATTGGGGTGTTTATGTGTGTGTGTGTGTGTGTGTGTGTGTGTGTGTGTGTGTGTTAAAGAAAAGCAAATCCCAGATTTTCTCTTAGCACTGATCACAGACCCCTACTGAAACACCAAGATTTCTGTGAAATGGCTTCCGGAAAAGTGGACATTTTACTTCTCAACTTAGTTATATGATTGCAAGAGGATCACCTAAATTATGACACTGACTGCTACAATTATGTAGAAAGACCCCAAATTCCAATTTCCGTTCCTTTTTATTGAAAGGTTACAGAGAAGTGATCTCAAATCATGTCAAATCCCAATGCAAGGATAAGTACAATAGCAGAGAACTTTGGTTGAGAGCCCACTCAAATAGATACACAGATCACAGGAGGTGAGATCACCAGCATTTGCCCACACTAGGCTTAAAATTATGTAAAACTGAGTTATTATCTCAAATTTAAATCCTGGATTATCAATAATAAACCCAATACATTTTATAGCATTATGAAACAAGCTTCCTTTTTATGTACGAGATCAGAGATTGAAGTTTTTTATATATGGTGGTCTTTGTTTTTTTAGAAGTCATTATATCATTATCAGTGTATTCACAGTTACAGAAAGACTTCAGAAAATACTTTAAAAAAAATAAAGAGACAAAATAAAGGGCAAAGGAAGGTGAAAAGTGACAAGTAGCGTGACCAGGTAAACATCCTTGAAATTCAGTCATACATCGCACACAAGGGTTAAAAAAATACCATTTTCACATTTGTTTAACTAACTTTGGAATTTTACTTCGGAATTTTAGAAAGCTCCTTACATCATCATTGTCACTGTCCAGACTTCCCTTCTTCTTTTTCTTTTTCTTCTCATCCTCCTTCTTTTTCTTATCCTTTTCTGGAATGACATCATCGAGGAAGCTGAGGTCGTGCTGGGAGAAGAGGTAGTCCATGCCTTTTCTGACAGCTACAAGTGCCAAGATCTGGAAGAATAAATATAAAAGGTAGGAAAGAACCCATGTCAGAGAAGTCAGAGTGAGTATTAATACTGCCCTAGCAAAGTCAGTAGAAACCTATTTTGTACAAGTCTAGAGTATGATAGAACTCATCTTGCTTGTATGGACTTACATTATGTAGACCATAAACATCTGCTTCATGGAGAAAGTTGGTTCATAGAAGTCTTACTTTAACTCATTGTATTTTGTTCACTGTACTGTATGATCCCTTTATTTGGAATTTCCGTATGAAAAGATTATTTTTTAAACCATTTTCTTCCATGTCAGATTTTTAATAAAATAACTAGAAGTTTCAAGGGAAAAAACAGCCTGTGTATGATTTCTAATTATTCAAAATTAAAACATTACACAGGTTTTTGAAAGTCAAGAAAATCTGTACAACGCATAGTACACTGAGACATCTTCAAAGTATTAATAATGAGGTAGTATTTGAGTTTGCACAGACTATTTAATCTGCTGGGGCAACTTCAATCACCACCATTAACTGAATACTTATCTTGAGTCAGATGCTGTGCTAAACTCTTAGACAATATTTTCTCATTTATTCCCACAACAAACCTGAAAGGTAGATGTTAGTATCTATCCAACAGCAGAGGAAACTAAAGCTTAGTGACATAAGTAAGTTATCCAAGATCACAAAGCCAGATAAAGGAAGAATACAAAGGGTCCCAGTTTTCTAACTCTAACCCCAGTATTCTTGAACTCTGTATCTTTGCTTCTATGAATTGCTCTTGAAGGTATCTTAAAGATGTCTTTGCTCAACAGTAAAATTAGTACACAGTAGGACTCAGAAGTCCTGGCCCTGCCTCAAATGAACAGTTGTCTTTATCCATATTATGCTCTATGCCAGCCTCTTCATCTCTTAGAGAAATTAATAACATCTAACCTATTGATATTACATGATTCTTTTATGATCAAATAAAAGCTCTGAAAGATGAAAAATACTTTATAAAGGTAAAATATTTTTTATTATTATTTAGCACAAGCAATAAGTGATTTACTGGATATATTTCAAATTTATCCAGGTCTAACTTTGTTTTTCCTGGCTTTAGCAAAACTAATACATGGGTAGATTATATTAATAGGCAGATGGAAGTCTTTTCTCATACTCAGTGTGTTTTCCAATAAGTTAATAGAGTTCTTTTTCAAAAGCAGAACATAAGGGATCATCAAGAGTAAAAATCTGATTCCACAAATACTGTTAATATTTGACACCATTTTTTCTGCTTTCCTGGAGGAAAAAACAATTACAATCAACCAGTATACATGATATAAAATAATAATTCTGGATAAAAGTAAGAAAATTTTTGTAAAAAAAAAAATATGATTTGTATATTAAAGTTCTATTTCCAAAGCTACAGGGGAGACAGAGCCAGACCTGAGGTTGGCTTTGTGACTTGTTTCAAGCATATGCATGTGCATTTTCTTGCAACAAATGTAAGGCTACAGTAAAAATTCAATGATTATTCAAAAAATAAAGTCTTAATTAAAAAGAAAAATAAATAAAAATAAGCCACCATAGCATTATTTCACCCACACAAATTCAATGATGAAGCCAAATACAAAGTTATTGTTTCCTTTTGCCCTTCTTTCACTTGTGATTCAGAGTGGAATGTTAGTTGTTTCACTTTCTTTCTCATCGTAACATGGCAAGGAGAGAGAGCCCAGACTTATCCTTAAACTTAGCATGATACAAAGGAGAAGAACTGCAAAAAATTAAGCTTCTCTCTCCATTTCTTCTATTCACTGGATGATCTCTCATAAGTTGCCAAACTGGTGCTCTATTATTTGGCCTGAAATGTGCTGTACTCTGTTATTTAGACAAATTCCAATGTACAGCAGTATTTTAAAAATAACTAACGTTATGTGCACTTGTGTCTACCATGTGTCAGGCATTGTGCTATATACTTTATATTCATTATTGATGCTCAGAATGAAAACAAAGATGCCGCTCTCATTTTATTGATGAGTTGATGGGAGCTCAGGGAAGTTCACTGATCAGCACAAACCAGAGCCAGTATCTGAACTCAGCTGTCTGACTCCAAGGTCAAGCCTAGATAAACCACAGACCTGGCAACCTTAAATTACAACCAATCAAACTGATTAGGTCAAAGCTGGAAAAAAACTGGAAGCCTCCATAAAAGACACATGTGTCATCAATATTACAATAACCACATGATATTGGTGTGACCTCATGGGTAGGTTCAATTAAAACAATCCCTACCATGACTGGAAAAATGATAGCAGCCACAGTTGACTTGAGGATCCAGAGCAGGGCTAGACAGAGCACCTGCAGGAAAGTGAACAGGTGGACTCTGCGCAGGGGGACATGGCGCAGGTAGATAAAGTCAGGCTGATGCTTCAGGGGCATCAGAAGCAGCTTCAGACGATCCATGAACTGGGAGAAGAAAGGGCAAGAGAGGACAAGTACATTACTTCAAGAGCTGCAGCACCAAGTCATCTCTTTCTGTCTAACTAACCACTAGTGATTTATATTCTACAATTTAGGCAAGCGATGTCCTTGTTAGAGGACACTGGCCAGGGAGTGCAGAAATATAGTCTAACACAGTAAGACGTAGTATGAGTCTTCCAATTTATGTTATTACTTTGCAGGAATATTATGCAGCTATATGAGATAAAGTGGCCACCAAAGGATAAAGCTTCAAAGCCAAATATAAAATAAAGATGCTCATCTCCTACATTCTACTTGTATTGTCTGCATCTTAGGAGAGAAGATCTTGTGCCTATTATTCTAGTAATAATATGCTGAAGGAAGACATCAAACTCATGTATCTAACTGTGCCGCAGCTGTCTTATCTGAAAGGAAGAGGAGATGCTATGTATCATATATATTTCAATAATGTTTCAAGGATATAAAGGAACTATCTGACTTGAAAATGGGAATGCATTGGTATTTTCATAAATTCCACATTATTTATCTATGGCATAACTTAACTAATACATTTAGCAATGAATTAGCATTTCTTTTCAGAGGAAAGCCACATGAACATTGCAGTGAGTTTCACAGCGTCAACAACTAGATACCTGATCTAGGAGAGGCTATTACACTGTCATGTATAAACAGGTACTAAAATGACTACTGAGCACCTATGTGCCAGGTGCTGTGCTTTAAAGAATAACTGCTGAGTTTACATCAATGCTGATGATAAGGATGATATTTAAGTACCTATCATAGGAACTTTCAGATGTAAGATGCTCACTAAATAGCTGTTGAATTGAATAATTATGCAATAAGAACTCTGAAATAATATCTCTACTTTCTTGCTGGAGGGAAGAGAAAAATGTAAAAGTAAATAGACTATCACAATCTTCTCTGAAGTGATTTCCTATCTAAAGAGTTTTCTTTCTTCCTCCAGAGCTATTTTTGACTGGTAGAAGTATTCCCATTTATAAAGACTGGAGTAATAAAATTTTTTGCTAACTCAGATCTTGCCAAAAAGGTCTAAAAGAAGAAGAGTCAAGAGAAAAGTAAAGAGAAAAGGTGATAGGGCAACACCATGGCAGAATTTAAGAAATCCACTAGCTGTCCCTTCAGCAAGGGATTTTTTTCCCCATTGTTATGGAATCGCTGATTTTTTCCCCTTCTATTTAACTTAATAAACATGTACTAAGCTCCAACCATCTATTACACACCTAGAACACATAAAATCAAACTTCTGATCTAGACTGACTTATTTAGGCCAAACAAAAATAAGAACTATTAATTTGGGGACCATATTTGTTTCATATTTTTCCATTTAAAGTAATAAAGAATATTTACAATGTCAGGTAAAAATATTTTTACACATTTATACTTCCCCAAAATTTCACGGGCACAAATAAACCCACATTCACATTCGTCTAGTCCCATCTATGAAAAACCACCTTGTATTTTGTAATAAATATCCAAATGGTGAAGAACTCTACTCAATGGACCTAAACAAGGAAAAATAAAATAGCCTTTTCTCTTTTTGAGGGTCTGGCCAGTTGCTCAGCTCCATCTGACTCTAAAATCAAATTAATCTAAATTCAATAAATAAAAGCAAGGACTATTACGAAGGGGTTTAAATAAATTCTTATGATGTTCACAGAACATGCAGTTTTTTCCCATTAAAACATCACTAAGTGCTAAATAAGGCTACAGTTAACAAGGTGCCAGAAAGCAGCAGCAGTACTTCCAGTTTCCTGGTGCCAATTAAATTAAACCTCAATTGAAAGACAAAGTCCCTTACAAAGTTTCCCCTAATGATTTTTTTAAAAGAGGGCCAGTTTTATCCACGATGTGACAGCTGAAGTTTTTGACAAAAGTAGCACATTAACCACATTGACTTGATTCTTTTATTGGTGCAAAACTTTTGATCAATGATCTCAGCCATGCGAAAAGCACATCAAATAAGAATAGACTGTTCTTAGTATAAGGTAAAGGCAAATGGATAAACAGTATCTCGAGCACACTGAAGGTTAGATTTCCATCAAAGGAAGGAAGGGAGGAAGGGAGGAAGGGAGGAAGGGAGGAAGGGAGGGAGGGAGGGAGGGAGGGAGGGAGGAAGGTCAGAGATAGCTCTCTCACTTTCCTAGACAAATAGCTTCTAACAGCTTATTTGGAGAATGGGTATGTATGATAACATTTGTTAACACAAGCTAACTTTATTAATTAAATCAGAAACACAGGTGAATGGTGGAGAAAGTAGGAAATAAATGCATTTTAAAAACTCAGCAGTTAAGGATTAGCACTTTTCTTCAATGACCTATTATTGGACTGTTTTTAATACTACTAGAAAAATATGACTCTGCTCAGATTGCTATGGAAAACTTACCTGCACACCATTAAGAGATGCTACCCCCATATACAGGAACACGCCATAGAGTACAGGCATGGGAATAAACTAGGATGGAAGAAAATTGGAGAAAGTTTAAAAACAATAATAATAAAAACAGTAAGAGAGACCAATAGTTTAAATAAAGGCTAAATCTGAGACTAAAAGATAGGACTTAATAATACAGTGACCACTGATCAGTGTGCTTAACTCATCATTGATAAACGTCTAAACTCTTTGTACCAGAAAGCAACAAAGGAGGGTGAAGGAGACTCAATTTTCATTTGATTCTTGTTTGCATTTTTTTTAACAATTAGAATGCATGACCTTAAAAATAACTTTTTAATGGGAAAAGAAGTCTCTGTTATCCTTTCCCCTTAAGAGGAATGACCATGTGAACTAAATGCTTGCATGGACTGTGAAGCAGAAAGAGAGGCAGAGGGTTGCCCCACTCCGGAGACCAAATTTCTTTCCCCATAGTCCGTTGACTTTTCTCTAAATAATTTTCACCAAATGATCTATCAGCTCGGTGTATAAATGCCTCTTTCAATTAAGTAAACATCAAACAACTGTCCTCTTTCTTCCTCTTAGGAATATTAAGAGGACTAATTAATGAGAACACTGCTTGAAAGGAGCATGGAGCATCTGGAAGCAATTAATTACACACACAGATTAATACACATCTTTTAAAATGGAATTAATACATTTCATGCATTAATTAGCAAGAGTCTTGAACAGTAATGTGAAGTGTTTTAACAATGGGAAGTTCCAAGATGATGTTCCTCAGTTTTGTCTATTCCTAGACCTTTGAAATGTCTCTAGTACTGTGGAAACCAAGCAAATCAGGGATGACTCTGTTTCTGGGAAGTCTTCTATCTGAACAACAATAAAAAAAAAATGGGTTCTCAAGCTTGGATTTTCAAAAGAAATTCAAGTTCAGGAGTTTTCAAAGCTCAAATACTAAAACCAAAATCAATTAAGTCCAATCTTACCAAATCTGCACAAAGGAGACTACTGTAGCCAGAAAACAGTATAACTTTAGAGTAATTTTTAAAGAACTATCACATGTATTAAGAAACTGAAGCACAGTTTCTATCAGCCTTTCCTTGTGATCACCTCAAACAGTTCTGTATCTGAGACCCTTTGGCTACTACTAGAGAAACAGTAAATTCCAAAACGGGTCACAACTGCCTCTAATTGTTAATTGGTTAGCTGTAAAAATTGTTAAACGTATATGGAATAAATATACTTCTTTATATAAAACATTGCATGCTTCTTCTAAAAAAGACTAACAATTTTAACATAATTAATTTGATCTTGAGCTCAGAAAAAAATAAATGATATTGAATGCTGAAGGTGATGGGAGGGACAGTGTGAGCGGCAGGGAAGCCATGTGGGCTGTAATACCCAACAGTCACCACAAAGAGGTGAACACATTACATCCAAGCCACTTACGCTGGGACATGTGCCTTTATTTCCTTTAAGAATGTGCGTGTTTCCATTCCCTATGATGCCTCCATACAAATTTACCAAAAGAATACAATAGGAAACTAACAAAAAGACCCTTTTATAGTTTTGACTTATTTCTCAATTTTAAAAATATCTTCTATAGACAAGGCCACTTCTATTCTTCCTTAATATATGAAGATTTCTTATCATTTCACTTCTAATTTCTTGGGAAGAAATGAAAGGTGGAAGGGGAAAAAAGAAGTATAGAGTTCATGGGAAACTAGTTAGAAATCCTGCAGTAGTTATTTTTTAATTTGAGTGTTTTTCTGACTTGAAAGAAAGTAATCACATAGATGATCTTGGACCTTAGCCCAACCCCTCACCTAAGCTTAGTTAAGTATTTTCTCTAATGTAGTTCTAATGCCAGAGTGAAGGCAACTTGTGCCTTGGTGCCTAGGTCTGTTCTCTCTGAACGGATGATGACAGGTTATTTGCCAAACCAACCACAAAATAAAATCAGAAGGCAGCATTAACTCAGAATGGGGAATGGGTAGGAGAACAGATTTAGATATGATAATGTTTTAAAAAAATTATTCTTTGGTGAAAATAGCACATATAAAGGAGACTATTAATTTGATTTTTAGCCAATTTCAAAGTGATACAAATGTCTTATGAAATGCACCATTTTCTTTTTTTTTTTTTTTAACATCTTTATTGGGGTATAATTGCTTTACAATGGTGTGTTAGTTTCTGATTTATAACAAAGTGAATCAGTCATACATAAACATATGTTCCCATATACCATTTTCTTTATGACAGTGTAGTGTCTCAATAAAAATCTTCCAGTTTGGAATTTGTGATGAAATTTAACAGAATTACTGGGTTAGAGGATATCTTTTATTGGATTTGGTTCATGAGTCATGTTAGGAGGTCAACCCTTAAAAATTCATCACAATAGAATTATTCATCACAATAGAAATTTCCCAAAGGAAGGAAAAGAAGACTGTGTTTTAAGAAGGTAGGATCCTACTTTAAGTTAAACTAGTATAATATACATAGTAATAGTAGGTAGACATTTTTATAAAGCAAGACAGGAGAAATTAAAATATAAAAAACACAGGGTAGGGCTTCCCTGGTGGCGCAGTGGTTGAGAGTCCGCCTGCCGATGCAGGGGACGCGGGTTCGTGCCCCGGTCTGGAAAGATCCCACATGCCGCGGAGCGGCTGAACCCGTGAGCCATGGCCATTGAGCCTGCATGTCCAGAGCCTGTGCTCCGCAACAGGAGAGGCCACAACAGTGAGAGGCCCGCGTACTGCAAAAAAAAAAAAAAAAACAAAAAAAACCCAGGGTATACTAGGTTCATAGGCATATCAAGAAGTGCCAAATGATAAAATTATGCAAAAAATTATATAAATAATCAATCATACCCAGAAAGCGAAAAAGCATAATTGTAAATAAATATAACAATGCTTTTAATAAAAATTAAAAATGAAAAAATTAAGTGCTTGACCCTATAACCAGGCAGAATAGTGAAACTGAGATGAGATCAATATTTAACATATTCAGACTATGTTACCAAATTTTTCAAATTCTGGTGACTTAACCCTCCCTTTGATTTTCTGATGGTGTTAGAGTATTCTCAAAAAAAATATGTAAAAAGGGTAAATTTAATAAAAAAGAGAGGGTGTAGCATCCACAGCACAGAATTCAGTATAAGAGTGAGGTCTCCCAGCAGAATCATAGTCAGTGTGTGGGGGTGTGTGTATAAAACCCAGAATGAGGTCCTGATAAGATCGTGGGCATAAAAGTTAGACAGACCTGGGTTCCAATTCTGGCACTACTGATTGTGCAACCCAGAGAAAACGATCAACTTCCCCTATCCTCAGTATTCTCATCCAGATAGTGCTTATGATAAAGATTACATAGAACAAACATTTAGTTCAGTGCCTGGCTCATAATAGATACTTTATAAATGTGGCACTGATGTCATTACCATCAGAACTTTTAGTAATAAGTCAAGAAGCCTACAAGTGCAAAGCACCACTTTCTTTGGCCCCTCTGTGGTGGGTTTGGGTGGCAGGAGTTTAGGACAGAAGGATGGCTACAGAGGTCAAACTTGAAGGCTTGGTTTTATCTAGGCTCTACAATATTGCTTTTTCAACTATAACAACTGTCTTCAGGAATATGTTATTAAAATAATATCCTAATACCCTTAAGCCTTAAAAATCAATGTAAGGAAGCTTCTGACTTGCAATCTGGTCCCTAGTCACAAGAAACTGTGGAGTGAGCTATGATGAGCAGTTTGTAAAAATGCCATCCTTCTCACTACATAAGAGAATCAGAAATCAGACCAGAGAAGCTAGGGAAGATCATCTCATGAGAAATGAAAATGAATAAGTTCTTAGAGGGCAAATACTGTTTTATTTAAAAGGTGGTAAACCATGATGGATATGAGATCAGGCTTTGGAGTCAGAACTGCCTGAGTTCAAATCTTGGCTCTACCATTTAAGAACTTTGTGACCCGGCAAGTTACTCATAATTTTTCTTATCTATAAAGTGGATTCAATCATAAGTAAGTATACTTTTTGGAGGTGTGACTGGAGAACTAAATATAAAAAAACCTGTGCAGAGCCCTTAGTCCAAGGCCAAGCTCAATAAATGGAAGCTTCTATTACAACAATCAACTTCAACAATATCAGCAGCAGCAGCATCTTCATTATCATTTCTCCTTGTTTTTCTGTTACTGAACAGAGTGTACGGCATACAGCAGGAGCTCAACAAATGTCAAATACAAATTAAACACTATCCTCCACATTTTAGAACACTGAACAAATCTGAAAGATAAATTTTGGCCACTCCTCAAGTTAAAGATAAACTAATTCAAGCAAAGGGAACAGAAGTAGCAGTGAACTTTTCTTGATCTTTATTTCTTCGGACTTGCCAGAAGTATGGAAAAAGTAAGCTCCAGGAACTATCTTTCATCTATTTGCTGCTCTTCGGTCTACCGAGTCTCCCCATACAGAACACTAGCTTAACAGGCAGTATTTCTGCTGCAGAAACACAGATCTAAACTATCTAGCCAGCCTAGGAAGCCAGTTATTCCTGCTTCCCAGCAGTTCTGTACTGAATCAGTGGTGAGATTTGAGGCATGCGCCACTGTTGCTGGCCAAGGTCAAGGGGTAGCCTCCTGAACTTAAAGCTAGTACACTATGATTCCTTACATTCTTCTATGTAAAAAGACAGATTTTGGCAAAGAGATCAAAACACAGGTCCATCAACTTCAAAGTAATCAATGTTCAAAGTAAGTCTGCCCAAGTAGGTACAGGGAACAACTACCCACACTGCTTAATGCATGGGAGAAAATAACTAGCATCACTGGAGGCCACCAAACCTGTGATGGATGCAGGGAGTTGGGAGGGAAGGTGTTGAGCCATCTCATTTTTAAAAGTCACATGTTTCTCTTGATTTCATTCATTTGATCCGCCTTTCAAAGGCAGCTCTTTTAAGTAAAACCGTTCCCTAAAGTCATCACCTGTTTCTTTAAAACACAGTCACACAGTGGAGGAAAAAAGATTCCCTCCTCCAAGGTAACTCATGACGCCACTTTCTGCGTGAATTCTGAGGTTAATTGTTAATCTTGACTTCTTCTTAGGCGTAACTTAGGTTTTAGTTAAACTACTCTCAACATCTGCTTCTTCCTGTGTTGACTTTTCAGATGAGCTAACAAGGGTTCTGTAGTGAAAGCACATAACTTACCAAACTTCAATGCTAAGAAGGGCACCTGATCTGAAATTGGCTGACCTTTTCAGATGTGATTCCTGAAGTAAGGAATAGCCTCACTTGCTGAAGTAACATACCACAAGAGTCAATGCTAGACTATTTTATCCTTGTTGTTTTTAAATCCAGGTTCCCCACAATATGTTGGAAACTACACTAACTAAACAATTTCATTTCCCACAGTTTGGGCAAAAGATGGCCTAACAAAAATGTTTGCTGAACTGCCTTTTCCACTGATGCTTACGCTGACTCTTTGCATTAACTCAAAGTTGCCAGGTAGAAATAGCCACAATCATGGACACGAGTACCTGAATGAGGGTGAGCCAGAACATGAGTACTTAAGGAAGGTCAAAGCAAAAGCAAGTTCATACTCACTGATCCCTTACATCTATCTTTTTCCTTTCTCTGTATTATAATCTGTTCCCGTAGATACTACAGTGCTTTTCATATCAGGGGCAAAAAGAATCATTGTAAAATGAAGAACAAAAGTGCTTTCAGCTTTAACTCCTCTGCAGCCATAGTTGGGTGAGAAAAGAGTTAGGAAGAGGCCTTGCATCTCTTCCTAAAAATAGCAGTTTATACACTGTTTGTTCTCTGTGTCCCTTTGGAACCATGCATGATCATTCGGTTGACAGATTCTCCAAGATTAAAGCCAATTTGCTATAACAAACAAACAAAGAAGAATTTTAAAACACATCTGACTTTTCTGAGTTAGGATTTTATACTGCATTATTGAAAAGGAATAATATAAAAATAAAATTAAAGAAAGAGTGGGTGGTGATGAGTACATACGAACTGATGGGAAGATTTCTATTTATCTCTTACTAGTGGCTTAAGAACTAAGAGACCCTATAAAAGAGACTTGGCAGTTGTGTCGTGTGAATCCACCTTCAGGGGTCCCAGGGGCAAATTCCTTCCTAGGAGAGCCTCCCACAATGTGAGGTCATAATTACCTACAATGATCTCTACAAGTTGATCTGTCCAGATGAGGTCCCATTGCCTATGCGGTAAAAAGCTGTCATTAGACTTTTCCACCAGCTGATGTGCTGGCGTCTACGGGGCAAGAGAGGAACACAGAGTACTTTGGAAGTGGATTTGATGCTGTGAAATTCATAACAACTCGAACCTCCCCCACAATTCGCTCTGCACTGGCCAAACTGACAACAGATTTCCCTCTGTCCTCACAGAACATAAGATCTGTCCTTTTTTAAGGTCCTCTGTATATAACCAGAAATGAACTCCTTGCAATTACTTTTAGTTTTACTTCCCCACATATTACATGAGATACATATTCCTTCATGATTCCAGTCAGAAATTAAACCAGCTAATTGACACTGTAGAAACCAGTGACAAAAGATGAATATTTAAATCTTTTAACTGTTTACAAAGTATTTTGTGCATAATGTATGCAGTAATCTAAATACTCTGAAGGCAGAGTCAGTCCTAGCTATACATTAAGAAATTACAGTTCTATTTTCCACAAATTCATCTGATTGGCAATTGACATATAAATGTGTTAATGGGAAAGAAATGGAGAGCTTTTGCCTTTCACTGTACTTCTGTATTCTCTGAATTCTTTCCAAGAATGTACTGCTCTATTACTTGTGTAATTAAATAAGCATTCAAAAAACCTTTTGAAAAATTAAGGTTGTTTAAAGATACACAAAAATTTTTAGAGAAAAATTTGGAAGGATATTGCTAACAGTGGGACTGTTGATAGCTATTAGGTCTATAGGTGATATTCATGCTTTGTACTGTGATGCAAAGCATAAGATACAAATTATCAATAACTGGCTAGTTTTGTTATGTAATAAAAAAAGAATAAAATATTTGTGTCACAAAAGAAAACTGGAAGCTTCAATGACAGATATATGTTAATCTTTTTAAGTACTATCTCTACTTCTAAATATGCTTTCATATATAGTTTATATTTACCTATTAAACATTCACCCCATCAATCAAACCTATATATTGACTCCTAACTTTCTAAATAATCTGTCATTTTTCTTTTTCAAAAGTTCATTTCTAAAGTTTTCTAGTTACAAATCAGTAATTTTATTCCATTCTTTCTTTGTGGCTATTAGGCCTTCTGATTCAAAGAACACAGAAACACAGTCAGCAATAATTAATAATAAGAGAACAATTACAAAATGATCATTGTGAGTCATTCATGTTATCCAGGAGTCCAATGTGGGAAGGGAGGGCAGGATTTAGGGACAAGTAAATGGGAAGTGATGGGAAGAAAGGATGTAGGGAGACTAGGAGAGTGAAAAATGTCATGGGGAGTGGAGTTCAGTTAGTTAGATTGAACTGTATGAAACTGCCATATGCGTAGGTCCAAAAATTTGAATAGTGGTAATTTAATATGGTTCAACCAAATAACTGCAATAATAATAATAATAAGAGAAGGAGTGAGAAGGAAATCAAGGTAGAAGTTTTTAAAGTCTTCATTCTACCTGACTCCTGCTTCATTCAGTGTGATATGATGTGATAACAATCTTGCAGATATTTCTTAAGAAATTCTACTGTTCACATATCCAATTATCTGTCAGTGTTCTGAGAAGGAGGAAGAAGTATTTCACATATTTACCTTCAAGATGGGAGCCATAAAGACTGACAGACCAGTCAGAATAAACACAAGGGTTCCAGTGACTCTTTGTTCCCTGAAACCAAATCAAAAGATTACCAATCTACCTTTTGTTTTCATAAACATGCTCTTGTCTTTTCAACTTCAGAAAATACTATACATGGATGGAATCACTGTTTGGCTAAGACAGCAAAGGTACGGATATCATATGTAATTAATACCTCAAGGACAGCATATAAACTTAACAGAACTACAAAATTCTCTTAAAACTATTGCAGTATGTGATTTGAATTCATCAAGAAAAAAGTGATTCTGCTAAATCCTTTGTCCTTTTAGAATCAGGAGAGAAAAATCACTTGCTCTGGTTCCACCAATTACTGGCCCACTTGAAGCCCTTATTTTTTAAACAACTTGTACTGTTGTGTAATTACACCTTCCTTCATAGGAGATAGTTATTACATTCTCCCACATTCTAATGAACAAACAGCTCAGGGAAATTTCCTAAGTGCAGTAAATCCCATCAGTCTCATTTCCAAATCTACAACAACAAAAGTACTTTTTAACAAATACGATTCCCATACAACACCCCCTCACCCCAAGAAAAATCACCCACTGTTGTGGCACGGGAAACGATGGCTCTGTCATGTGAGCTATTCACCCAAGCTCTTAGGAGCAGAGTCCGCTGCAAAATACGCAATAAAGTATAAAGGTCTCATAAGAGCTCTTCATGGCTACCCAGATTTAACTGCTGGAGGTCAAGGTTTCTCAGTGCTTATGGGACAGAAAATGAACTGGAAAATAAGAATTCCTCTCCTTTCACAGAATCTTATTTTGGCCGCGCGGCTTGCGGATCTTAGTTCCCTGACCGAGGGTCGAACCCGGGGCCCTGGTAGTGAAAAGGCTGAGTTGTAACCACTGAACTGCCAGGGAATTTCCTCCTTTCGTAGCATCTTGAGAATCATAAGCAGACTCAATAGTTTTAGGGAGTCTCAATAGAGCCAAAAAATTAAAGGGCCTGGTTATATATATATATGATTGTGATTGAGTATGTACCATAGCACTAAAATGACCTGCACGTTGAAGAAAATGAATGACCTGTCTGCGTTTTTACTCTGCAAAATTTAGTCTGCTGTTAATCAAAGGAAATGTATATAAGATAAAAAGTGAACTCAAGAAATTATGGAAGACTCTTTCAAATGAAAATTTAGTCCTTTCTAGAACATCAAGTACAGGAATAAATTATTCATCACCAGCCCTTTCTCCTCCACATTTGTCCGTTTCTTTCTGACTGACACATAGATGTGAGCATGGTATGTTTTATAGAGCCATTTTTCTCTGACGTAACACACCTCACTCCTAGGAATTTTGGTTGTTCTCCAGGTGCAGAAGTCTCTGTCTCCATCTTCAAACTGTCGATGTGAGCAATGGAGATGACAGTAGCAGCCACGTACCACGGAAGGGCCATGAAGGAGCACACCACCATGAGGATGGCCACCCAAAAGAGATCCAGGTGATATCCAGCTCCTTTCTGTAGCAAGAGGTAACAAAACCATGTGAAGAAAGCACTCATACTGCTATCTAGTCATATTTCCAGATGGGAGTTAAGATTACCCAAAGAAACCAATTCGCTTTGCTTGATACACGTATCTACCAGAAGATGAGGTCCTTGAATGAGACTTCATCATCCTCATACTATCCCCCTAACAATTAAACGCAAAGCTGCCACACGGCACACCTCCTCTAGCTTGATTTAAGTCACAGCTTATTAGTTGCTTATTGTTAATTATAGTCTCTGCATCCAATTACATAATTGGAACAATGGAGATATAGAACTACCTTGAAGAGCTACTGACATCCTTCAAAGAAGTAATTGAGGCAAATCACCTTGTAGGAACTTAAACGGCAGTGATAGTTACGGAGTAGAAGCTCAATAAATGGTGACAGTAGCAATAGTAATACTGGTTGTTTTTAACATAAACAGGATAGGTACCTTAAAAACAGGCATGATGCCTTCTCTGCTTGACTAGCAATATGCTGTTCACCCAGACAGTATTCAGCACATGTAGACTAGTGATGTGAAAGCAACCTTAAGAAAAGCAACCTTAACACTTTTATGTGAAATCTAAAAAAATGACACCAATGAACTCATTTACAAAACAGAAATGGACTCACAGATATAGAAAACAAATTTATGGTTACCAAAGGGCAAAGGGGGGTGGGGAATTAGGAGTTTGGGATTAACATACATGCTACTACCTATAAAATAGAGAACCAACAAGGGCCTATTGTATAGCACAGGGAACTATATTCAATATCTTATAATAACCTATAATGGAAAAGAATCTGAAAAAGAATAGATTTATATATATAAATAAAAATACATATACAAGTATATATAAAAAATACATATACGTTATAAAAAACTGAATCACTCTGCTGTACAACTGAAACTAACACAATACTGTAAATCAACTACACTTCAATTAAAAAAATAAAGACAAAAAAGTACACAGAAGACCATTTCTCACCCTTAATAGTATATGAAAATAATTGTTTAACAACATATGAAACATTATAATTAAGGTAATTGTACTCCCCTAATAAGAATAGGCTGATTTCAAACATTGCCAGATAGTCACAATAACATTTACTGACTGCAAGAGCAGACAATGTAACAAAAGGTCTAGCTCTTTTACTCACTAAATAAATATTGTCAAATGTGTCCACAATGTTATTCTCTGGTTATATTTCTCTGTTCTATTTATGAAGAAATCAAATACCTAATACCCCTATGGAGACTGAGAAAATAGAGCAGTCCATTTTCACAGCATGGAAGCAGCAGCGCCAAGAGGCTGAGTATGACCAATCTGAGGAAACAGAGAGGTTGGCTTTAAAAAATGAGAATGGTCTTTACACTAGGAACCCAGTGACTGTTATCATTGAGATCCTGTTACAGTTACTCAGAACACTGCTCTCTTCTCACTGAAATGCCAGGATTTCACCCCTGGCTTGCACACACGGGTCTAATCATGTTCTCAGAGAACTCATCACAGCTGACACAAGAAAGAAAAGCATATTTTTACTTAGTCCAGGTTTGGCTAAGAAAGAAAATCTCCTTGAGAGACAAATAGATTGATACATATTCATAAAACCAGTTCACTGCAATACAAATGGTTTGAAAGCATAAGGGTTTGAATTGGGAGTGGGTTAAGGCAGCGGAAAGGGGGCCAAGGTGAGGATGAACTGAAGTAACTTGTTCAGTAGTGACTAATGCGGTGAATATCATGCTACATGTGGGGTCTCAGTCATTCATTCTTTCAACAAATTCTGACTGTCAACCTAGTAACCAGCACAGGCTTGGATGTTAGTGACATATCTGCGAATAAAACAGACAAAAATTCCTGAGCTCATGGAGTTTACATTCTACTGACAGAGACAACAATAAACAACATAAACAAGTAAACTAGACAGTATCTAAAACAGTAGTAAGCACTAAAGAGAACTATGAGAAGTTGGACTTGTATTCTGAGGACCGTCGGAAGCCACTGTAGGGTTTTAAAGGGAAGAATGAGATGATCTGCTTATGATCTAAACACCACGCCTGCTGTGTTAGGAACAGACTGAAGAAAACAGTAACCAGTTCGGAGGCTGGTGCCATGACCCATGCAAGAGACTGTCACGGTTAGAACCAGGGTGGTAACAGTGAACATAGCAAGAAGTGGGTGGATTCTGGCTACTCCGTCAGGTGGAGCATACAGGATTTGCTCACTCCTGCCTGTGGATGTGTTGGCCATTCATGATCTGGCCTCTGTTTACATCTGCAGCCTCATCTTTGACCTCTGCCCTACTTGGATCCTATATCACAGCCAGTTTCAACCATATGCAATTCCTTGAATATGTCTTACTCACTAATGCCTTTTGTGTCTTTGCCCATATAGCATCCCTACCTGGAATAACCTCTCTTTTCCTTCTTTCCTTGGGCCAGTCCTACTCATCCTTAAGACTTAAATCAGCCTTTTTTTTTTTTTTGGTAGTTTTTCCTTCCTTAGCCCAGGTGAGATAGGTGAGTTTAGTTAGGTTAGATCTCCTCCTTTATGTTCCTCTGTCTATCACTTTACACTTTCCTCTATCATAGCACTCATCACACTGTTTTGAAATTGTAGATGTGTTTATCTGTCTTTGATATCAGACTGTAAGTAACATGAGAAGCTAGGCTCTATCCTGAATACCTAAGCAGAGTACATGATGCATAGTCAATGCTCAATTAATTAAAAAGTGAATGACAAATAGCATGTATACATTCTTGAGTGGCAACTATAAACTCTTAATTAGCTACACAAAAAATTTAAACTTATTTGTTAATCGGTAGAAATGTGAACCTTTTGGAGGGGGAAGAGGGGAGGTGAACAACATCTGGAAATACCACATAGTTTCAAGCCTTATTTAGACTAAATCACTCAAGACCATATTAGAGGTACCAACATAGTAGTCAATGGGCAGGATCCCCAAATCTTGTCACCAAGGAAACTGTAATAACCTAAGGATGTGCACACTGGCCAGATCAACGGGTCAAAAGAAGACTGACTGCAGCAAAGTCATGCATGTTACCCCGAGCCACTTCCATGCTTTCTTAAACTATTTCAAGTAAAACAAGTTTGAGCTAGATATCCTGGAGACTAGCAAAAAGGGGCCGCATAATACCAAAGAAGGTGGAATGAGGATTTTAGAAAGTAGAATACAAAGGTAACCACAAAACCACCAGAATAAATAAAAGTTCTGGGGCAAAATAATTACAGACACATAATTACTCTCCCTCTTGACATCACTCCCTTCAGAAAGTCTTCCTTTCCCTCAACCACGCTGAGACTACTTGATGCTCTTAAAAGGAAGGGAAAATTATCAACTTGACCTGAAGGTCCTGCCTGATTTGCCTCTGCAGAGCTCCCTGTCCAGACTCAACCCTCCCTCTCTCACTGCAGCCACACTGGATTATTTTGGTCATTCATTCTTGCCAGGTTACCACCTCTTATAAAGCCTGTTCATATACAGTGATTCCTGTGCCGTCCTGTGTTCCTCTTCCCACCCAGTCTCACTCAGCTAATCCTACTGTTGTGTGAGATCTCAGTGTTAAGTGCCACCACCTTGGAACTCCCAGCACCTTGGGACTAGGTCAAACCCTCTCTTATAGACTCTTAAAGGACCATCACTTGTCTTTCGCGGTACCAGACACATTTGCAATGTCACATTTTGCATGATTATTGGGATGATGTCTGTCTCCCTCAGGGACCAGAAGCTCCATGAGGACAGGAACCATGTGCGTTTTTGTTCACCACTGAAACTCTAGCACATGGCACTGCGCCCATTACTGAGTGGACACTAGATAAATGTTCATTGGATAAATGAATGCATGTTAATTCATCGTTCAATGGCACTCTGCTAGATCCTAAAAATAAAATTATAGATAATGACACAGTCCTTGCCCTCAAGTTGCTTACAGAGTAGTAGTACAGCTGGACAAATCAATAGGCATTCTCAGTACCACAGTGTTAAAGGTCTACGGCAGGGGTGAGCACCCAGGAGGGGCACTCAACTCAGCCCTAAGTCAGGGATAGTTTGCATAGGAGGTGGTATCTAAGCTGAGTCCTAAAACGTAAGCCATAACCAGCTGGGAGACAAGATATGGAGATGCAGGGGAAAATAACAGGCAAATGAGCTACCATTTTGAGAAAAGTAAATAGAGTTGGTGCTTAGGAGGAGATGGGAAAGGTGGAAAATAAGGCTAAAGAAGTTAAGAACTTTGATGTTTTGCTGAAGGCTTTGGAATTCTTTCTATCATAGAGCGACAGGAAGCTACTGAAGGGTTTTAAGCAGGCAAGTGATGCGATCAGATTTGTGTTTAGAAGGAGGGCTCTGTTGGATTGTAAAAGATGTGTTGGAAGAGGTCAGGACTGGAGGCAGAGATGACAACACTGCCATAATCCAGGCTTGAGATGATGCAGTTCAAACTAAAGGAACAGTAGTGGGGAAACACAAAGGACAGATGGGAGAGATTTTAAGGGGACTGAGTCCAAAGAGGGAAAAGCAATGAATTTATTTTGCCTAATTTCAATGCTTAAGGCTTACAATGTCTAGTATGGTGTCCTACACATAGTAAACACTGGAGATATGTTTGTTGAACAAAATGATAAAAGCTATGCTCAAAAATTCATGGTGCCCCAACTATTGCCATAAAGACCCCAGAACGCAAATGGTTATGTTAGAGAAGTTGTTCCTGCAAAACAAACCTGTATGTATGGACATGAGCCACTTCTAAGGTATCTCTTTTGGCTACAAGTGTCTGAATAACTAGATTTGAATGGAATGAAAATAATATTAAAATATTTGGCACTTTTTAATGGAAATAATACTGTACGAAGTATAGAAAACAGCATTTTTTCGAAAATGCCATGTGACATCTTTGCTTCTCACCCCTCCTCCCTACTGCCTCTTGCCTTCTTCAGATTCTGATCATCTCTCTCCTGGATTACACAGCAGCCGCCTGACCACTCCCTCCACCCTCCTCCTCTCTTGTACCTCTCCCATCCGTCCTTACTGCTGCCAGAGTGAGGGTCTAAAGTACAGCTGTGATGCCACCCATCCAGGCTGGCATGCTGAGGAAGCAGGGGAGGCCAGTGGGAGATGAGTAGCCCAAGCAGGACGGAGCAGGTCCCACGAGCCTGGCTTCCCACGCCGAGTCTCCTGCATCTGAGTCTGTGATGGGGGCCCTCACAGATTCCTGAAACGATACCGTTCCCTAAACGTGTCCTGCACATTATGTGCCACGCTTCAAACTGGCACTGTTTCTGCAACTTGACATCTGTTTAAATCCATCCTGTCCCTTCAAGGTCCAGCTCAAACTCCGAGGCCTCCTTCGCATCCACTCAGCAACCCTCAGCTCTCGATACCGCTCTGGCCTCAGAAGCCCCTGCTTTATTCTTGTCCCTGACAACCCACTCTCCTCATTGCTTTCCCTGCCCAAAATCCTTCAGTGGCTTCTTGTTTCACTTAGAATAAAATCTAAGCAGTGTAAAATTATCCTTAAGGTTCTACATCGGTGTTTCTCCCAGAACTATTTTGCGTGCCAGGGGACACGTGGCAATGTCTGGAGACATTTTTGCTTGTAACAACTTGGCGGGAAAGGGTGCGACTAGCATGTAGTAAGTAGAGGTCAGAGATGCTGCTAAATACCCTACAATACACAGGATGGTCATGACCAACAAAGAATTATGCAAAACGACAATAATGCTGAAGTTGAGTGATCTGGTGATCTGGTCCCACTCCCACTGACCTTATCTTTTTTTTTTTTTTTTGCGGTACGCGGGCCTCTCACTGTTGTGGCCTCTCCCGTTGCGGAGCACAGGCTCCGGACGTGCAGGCTCAGCGGCCATGGCTCACGGGCCCAGCCGCTCCGCGGCATGTGGGGTTTTCCCGGATCGGGGCACGAACCTGCGTCCCCCGCATCGGCAGGCAGACTCTCAACCACTGCGCCACCAGGGAAGCCCTGACCTTATCTTGAATCCCTGATTCCCCAAGGCTCCAGTTACACCGACCTGTTATCTGTTCCTCAATACACCAAGCTTCCCACCCAGGGCCTTTGTACCTACTCCTATCTTTGCTTGGAAAACTATTTTTTAAATAAACATTCATTGAACACCTGTGCTAGGCCTTGTGTTAGATAAAACAATAAGAAAGGATACCTGCCCTTAAGAGGTTTACAGGTTATTAGTTGAAGTCAGGTGTGGAAGCAAATAATTTATTGTACGTGAAAGACACAAGGCACAAAGAAGGCAAGGTCGTTTTCAACCTAGGGGTGGATATGAGTGGTGAATAGGGGAAATCCACTAAACTCCTTCAGGGCAGAGACCATAACTTAGAACAATTTTTATCTTCAACATCTAACACAAGTGTTCCATACAGAGCAAGGATTTAGTAAGCGCTCAAGAGGTTAAGTATGTCCTTTAAAGTTTATAAAAGTCCTTGTCTTCATGGATATAAACCCAAAAATGTCCTACTTTCTGAAACTGGAGATTATTTTAAGTACAAGGATAGGAAGTGAAACTTTACTTCCGTTTGATATTGTATATGATTTGTTAATACAGAACAAAGGTCATTCAGGAATAAATCCACAGAAATCAAAATCTATGAGAGACAAAGATTAGCCTCACAGTTTACATCTGATAAATAGATGATAACAAAGGAGTCAGGAGCAGTACACACACACGCACAGACACAGAATAAACATTTGTGCTAGGAGCCCCCATGATTCAGAGAACAAGCTGGTTTATGGGGACACCTAGAACCATGACACAGTTTCTCCCACCAAGGGAGGGGACACAGATTTGTACACAAATTATAATGTATTTTAAACAGAGATTCAAAGAGGTTTGAGAAAGACACCCAAGAGTACAGAGTGTTTAGCTACGTCTAGTGTGAACCCACAAAATCTTCCCGCAGTGATGCCATCTAAACAGGGCTTTGACTAATGCAAGCACTCACTATGAGAACTGGAGATGGGCAGGCAGGTTCTTCGGTTATCACCCACCTCATACGGTGCAACAGCTCTGAGAAACTTGTGGCCACAGATAACAAAATTCTTCAAGATGTATTTACTAAGTCTACCTTATGGAAATCATTGTGATGGGCCACACGAGAGCTGGAAAGAGGCCTAAAACATGGCCCTTGTCTTGAAAACGTTTGGCTCAGAAAAGAAAATAAGGTAATTACACAAAAAAACTACTGTGCAAGACATTATGTGACCAATGCCACAGAGTAATACAGTAAGTAAGAGCAAAAACAACAGCAATAGAAATTAACATTATAAGTGAAGGTTATGCTGACAAGTTTTTATATTTGGAGGATCTTAAAGGATGGGGATGATTCTCATAGGTGGTAATCATTGAGGAGTGGAGAGGAGAGTTGGAATAACCAGCAGAAGAAACTGCGAGGTGAAGAAAAAACAATTCATTTGACCAGGGCATTGTATATAGTATGTGGAAAGAATCATTTTAAATTTTGGGTGAGGTCATATCGCAAAGAGACTTAAATTCCAAGCTAGGGCAAATGGACATTCTTCAAGGGGAGAAGGTTTAGAGGGCCAAGGTATAAAAGTTTAAGAACTACAGGACTGACATATCAAAAAAAATGCTTTAAAAAATATTCCAGCTTTTGGAATGAAGCAAGGGAGACTGGTTATTATTGATAACTCATGGTTAAACCATTACAACAGTCTAGACATGAGATAAAAGGACTGAATCTAAGGTATCATAGCAGAAATGGAAAGGAAAAATTAAAACAGGGCACGTTTTGTTTTGTTTTGTTTTGTTTTGCGGTACGCGGGGCTCTCACCATTGTGGCCTCTCCCGTTGCGGAGCACAGGCTCCAGACGCGCAGGCTCAGCGGCCATGGCTCATGGGCCCAGCTGCTCTGCGGCATGTGGGATCTTCCCGGACCGGGGCACGAACCCGTATCCCCTGCATCGGCAGGCGGACTCTCAACCACTGTGCCACCAGGGAAGCCCCAGGGCACATTTTGGAGTTATCCAAGAAAACACACTCAAATTAAGTGTTTTACCATAGAGTTTAACAGAGAAAATCTATTGCTACAACGACCTAATATCTACTTCTGGATACCGATTCCAAGCAATTTTTCCCTCCTGCGCCCTATCTTTAACACTTAAAATCACTTCCCTTGTGAGAAGTATCCCTTGCTTTGAAGCCTGAAGCTCACACTCTCTTCCTGCCTCTGCAATGACTCAGGGAAAGACCTTGGAGAAGTCATGACCTTGCTGAACCTGGTTTGCTTTTGAGTGCTCTGCAGGGATAAAGTGGGACATAACTAACCAAAATGATGGCCAAAAAAAGCCAAGTGCCTTGGCGTTCCTCATCAGTACAGAGCTGCTCAGCAGAGTGGGAAGGTGGATCCCATCCTAAACAGAACAATCAGCCAGCCAGGGACATCTGACACAGAGCCAAAGCCAATGCCACCCAAAAACATGCTGCTTTTAGTATCACAATGCCTCCACCTCTCTCACTGTGTCAGGTTTCTCTTTTGAATCAATTTCATAGCAGTCAGGGCCCTTAATAATTTTAGATAGAATCTCCAGTTTTCACATTCCACAGCCTCTTTCCCTAATGAAAAACAAAATTATTTGAACAAAACAATATCCAGTGTGAAAAGCCTTTGATTCATGATGATATCCCCACTGGTATCTTTAGATTTGTGTCAAAACACTGGCATTTATTCTATAACTACTGTTATTCAAAGGAATGATTTCTAATAAGCAATTCCAAAAGTGATGAAAACATTTTTTATTTATTCAACTCCTATTTTAAGAGGTAAATCCTAATATGCCTTGATTTTCTAATGTTTTCTATAGGGAGTAGAATAAAATTTCAGTATTTTATCAACCCCAAATTGGCTAAATTCAAAATTCTGAATTTTATTAGTAAGAAAACTTAATGAGCAAAAAGAATAGGCATTTGCCTTCAAGGACACATAGCAAATCTGACTAACTATATATCAAAAGTAAGAATATGTTTCCAAATTTTTTCAGAATAAAATATATTAGTCAACATCTATTTCCAGCCTTTCAAAAGCAAATCAACACCGAATTCCTCCCAGTAAAGAACATCTAAAAATGCTCAACAAAATACAGACAGTATCTTACAGAAATCATGGTTTATCTGCCAGAAAGTAAGAGAAATAACTGGAAACAAAAAATAATGGCAACAGGAAAGAGTAAATCTACAATGTCAGTAAACCCTTGAGGCCTGGGCCTGCCCAGCAAGACTATGCCAATCTTTGGCGGGGTAAGGCATGGGGTAGAATGACCATCTGACACCAATCCTAGGGATATGGGGGAAAGGGCATAGATGGGAGACACCCCCTGAAATAAAACTAGGATACTCTAAACACAGCATACCCATTTGGTAGACTAGGGGGAAAAAACACCCTACAGAGAGAGACAGTGGGGATACAAGCCTCTCTTGGCCTTGCCACTAGATGTAATGCCATTAAAAAAAAAAAAAAAGATTCTCCAAAGATATTTCTAACCATAAACCTACAACTCAGTTTGGAGCTGGACTTCACATTACCTCTGCAGTCTGAAAAACCTTAAGCTAAAAGTGTAGTGTGAATTAGTCCTAGCCTTTTATGAATTAGTCTTGCCACCACACTCTCAAACGCTGCATAGATATAGACATAAAATATTGAAACTATATTTCATCAAGCTTCTAGGGAAGCAGTCAAGACTACTGCAAATTCTTCAGTACAGATATGGCAGATTTTACTTTCCAAAAATGGCTGGGAAAATATCTCCTGTCCCACATATTTTCCTACAATGTAAAATTGCCACTCCTCCATCAAACAGTGGAGTCCTTCCTTATCTCCTTGAATGGAGGATGGTCCTATGACTATTTTGACCAGCTGACTCTGGCAAAGTAATGAAATAAAACTGTGCCAGTTGCAGGTGCAACCAGGATATGGCCTAATTTTTCACTTCTTCATTCTTGGAAGTCAGCTGCCATGTAGTAAGTGCAAATAACCCACTGCCATGCTGTGAGAAGCCTACACCACATGGAAAGACCCTGGAGGATGAGATGCCATGTGGTGAGAGGGGGAGAGGGGAGAGGAAGAGGGAGGGAGGGGGAGAGGGAGAGGGAGAGAGAAGGGGGGAGAGAGAGAGAGAGAGAGAGAGAGAGAGCGAGCGAGAGAGAGAGAGCGAGAGAGCGAGAGAGAGAGAGAGAGAGAGAGGCAGGCAGACACACCAAGGAATATCAAGGTATGCGAGACATGTGAATCAGTCCGGTCAACCCTTAGATGACATCAGCCCTGGCCACTATCTAACTGCAACTGCAGGAGAGACCTCAAGCAAGAAGTATCCATCTGAACCCTGTCAACCCAAAGAAACATGAGAAATAATAATAAATTGTTGTTTTAAGTTGTTAAGTTTTCAGGAGGCTTGTTATACAGCAAAAGATAAACAGAAAAACAACCTGGTTATCTTCAACAAATAAATTACAAGGGGAAACAAACAGATTGATGGAGGGGAGAATCTATGGACTGATAGTTTATGAAAGACTTACGGGATTCCCTGGTGGCGCAGTGGTTAAGAATCCGCCTGCCAGTGCAGGAGACTCGGGTTCAATCCCTGGGCTGGGAAGATCCCACATGCCACAGAGCAAATAAGCCCGTGTGCCACAACTACTGAGCCTGCACCCTAGAGCCCACGAGCCACAACTACTGAAGCCCACGTGCCTAGAGCCCGTGCTCCGCAACAAAAGAAGCCACCGCAATGAGAAGCCTGTGTGCCGCAATGAAGAGTAGCCCCAGCTCGCCACAACTAGAGAAAGCCCGTGCGCAGCAACAAAGACCCAATGCAGCCAAAGATAAATAAATAAAATAATAAATAAAAGTTTATGAAAGACTTAAGATAATGTTCGAACTTTATTTGGATCCTGATTTAAACAAATACATTATGTTTTTAAAGTTTAATATACATATGACACATTTGCAAATTTAAATATTGACTGGATTTTTGATGATATTAAGGAATTTTGTTAATTTTTAGACTGATAATGGTATTGTGGTCATGCTTTTCAAAAGAGATCTCAAAAGAGATCTTATCTTTAGAAATACATAGTCCAAAATTTATGGATAATATGGAATGCTGTCTACACTTACTTCAAAGTATTATAGGAAGGGGATAAGATCATGGAAATTTAAATGATACAAGATTGGACAGGAGTTGTTAATTGTTAGAGTTGGGTGATAAGTACTGAGTTACACTACTCTGTCTTCTTTTGTGTATGTTTACAACTTTTCCATAATAAAAGATTTTTTCATGGGAATAAATTTTTAAAAAAGTGTTCCCAGGTTGGTTGGACTCTCCTATATCTCCCAGAAGCAAATAAAATCTCTGGAAGGCTCTGAAGCATTTCATAGGAAGATTATTAGCTCACATTTTTTTTTTTAAAGAAAAGCACTAAATACATGAGGAAGAAAGTACAGGTAAGTACAGGTAAGAGCTGAGAAAACAAAGTTCAGAATCAAACCCACAAAGACAGCAAATATATATATACAAAGTTCAGAATCAAACCCACAAAGACAGCAAATATATATATAATATACTCTATTATATATATATTATATATATATAATTATATATATATAATATATATATAATATATATATAATATATATAATATATATTATAATATATATATTATATATATTATATATATAATATATATTATAATCTATTATATATATATAATAGAGTATATGGAAGAATAATAAAGAAGGGGATTATCAAAATTGAACAAGAAGATTTGGAAAAGAACAAAACAGAACGTCTTAATATAAAAAAATTTATAATTCTTGAAAGGAAAAATTCAATGGAGTGGTTTGGTAGTAGAATACAACCAACAGAAGAATAGAAAGATCTGAAGAAATTATCCAAAATATAGCACAGATACTGAAGACAGTAAATGTGAAAACAAAACAGTTTAGTAGAATTGGGGCACAAGATGGGGATGTACAATAAAATTCTACTTGTAATTCCAGAAGGATGTATTAGAGATTGAAAGAGTCAAAGAATTACAAAATTCCATAACTGATAAAAGACAGGAAGATTCAGGAAGCCCAGTAATCCAATAATAGTAAAAAGAAATCTCTGCTTACGTAAGTTATAATAGAACTCCAAAATAAAGACAAAAAGAAAATGCTACAGCACCCAAAAGAAAAGAATGATCACTTACAAAGCAATGAGAATTATACTGACAGTTCACTTTTATGGAAGTCAAAAATAATTGAAAATAGATTCTAAATGCTGGAAAAAAAATAGCTTTCAACCTAAATTATACATCCAGAGAAACCACCTTTCAAGAATGAGGGTGAGAGAATCATTTTCAGGCAAACATAAATGAGAGAGTTTACCTCCCAAAGACGCTCAAAGGAGAAAATTTCAAAAGTCTGGTAAACTAGTACTGTTTAAGGGAAATAATTCAGTCTAATGAAAAATATTCTGAAAAGGAAGGTCTGAAGTGCAAAAAAAAAAAAAGAAAACTTCTTTGTAATTCTAAAAATCTTGACCATGTCTAATTAATTGGATTTTAAAATTCAGGTAGCAATAAACTCTGGGTATTAACAGAATATGATATGGGAAAGAATATCAAACTTAAAGCATTCCTTAGCTCTTAGCATTATTCAGGAGAAGTGTAAAAATACTGACTAACTTTGGAACTTAAAAATGCATATTAAAATATGCAACATAATCACTAAAAGGTAAAGTATGTAACTTCCACCCTAACAGAAAAAAATGTAGAAAGCAGAAAATAAGAAAAACAAACCTGTACCAACCTAAAAGAGGACAAAAAAGGAGAATAAAAAAGAAAGAACATAAAGTTATACAAACAAAGCAAAAATAATGTGCTAAAGATGAATCCAAATCTATTACTCATCACCATCAATTTTAATGGATTAAATTTAAAAGTAAAGATTGTAAAACTGGATTGTTTTAAAAGTCCAACCATGGGTTATCTACAGACACAAGGTACAAGGTATATTGAAAATAACAGAATGAATACGCATAAGGTACCACAGATTTATTAGTACAAAATAAATTAATCTTTAAGGCAAAAAGCATTACTAGAAACAAAGAGAGTCACATAAAAATTCAATTCACTAAAAAAATAAACTATAAATGTAGATGTACTTAATAACATGGTTTTAAAACAAAGCAAATATTAGCAAAAAACAAAGACATAGTATAGAAAATCAATATAGTAAAAAATTGTTTCTTTGAAAGAAGACCAATAAAATTAACAAACCTCAGGCTAGACTGATCAAGAAAAATAAGAAGCACAAATCAATAATATTTTTATATATATATATTTTGTGGTACGCGGGCCTCTCACTGTTGTGGCCTCTCCCGTTGCGGAGCACAGGCTCCGGATGTGCAGGCTCAGCGGCCATGGCTCACGGGCACAGCCGCTCCGCGGCATGTGGGATCTTCTCAGACTGGGGCACGAACCCGTGTCGCCTGCATCGGCAGGCGGACCCTCAACCACTGCGCCACCAGGGAAGCCCAATAATATTAAGATTTTAAAGGGAAAAATAACAGATTCAGATTAAAAAAATGACAAATGATAATGTTATAAACAACATTGCAATAAATTTTAAAATAGAAGAAAAAAGGGAAAATCTAAAACGTATAAGTTACTAAAATTGAAAAATAGAAATTCTGAATGTCTCATAGCCATTAAAACATTTTGATCACCAGTTTTACAGTTCCATACAGAAACCACCTGGCCCAGGTAGTTTAACAACTTGTCTGATCATTCAAAGAAAAGATAATTGACATATTATACACAATAAAGAGACTATTATATTCTATTTCAGAGAATGGGATGGGAGTGGAATAGAAGGAGAAATACTCTCCAGCTCATCTTATAAGGATAGTATATTTCCAATACCAAAACCAGACAGGGACAGTATAAGAAAGGAAAAATGCAGGCCAATGTCACTCTTAAACAGAGATGCAAAAATCCTATATATACACACACACATATATATACATATATACACATAAATATGTACATATACATATATAAGCAATATATATTATATTACATATTATAATATATATATATTAACAAACCAAGTTCAATTGTGTGTAAGAAAGAAACTATATTATCTGCCAGGTTTCAAGGTTGGTTCAACAGTATAAAATCTATTAATATAACTCACCAAGTCAACAAGTTAAAGAAGAAAACTCATATTTTTATCTCAATAGTTTATCTCAATAATTTCAGAGAAAGCATTTGTCTTTGTCTTCATTAAGGACAGTTACCGTATTAAAATCAGATGAAGGATAACAGTGGCTGAGTGGTAAACAGTTTATATTGCCCTCTCAGATGGTGAAGAAAATATGATTTGAAACAACTTTTTCAGGTTTAAATGAGGTCTTCCAAAAGTATTATATTGAGAAGATGTGTCCACACAGGGTGATCTATGACTCTGCGAAGTCTTTAAAGAACATGAGCTGTAATTCCCATAAAACTATCTTGATTTTGAAGCATTTAATATTTTCAAGCACCAAAAAAGAAAGTAGAAGGCAGTGATAACCATTATTATGAAGATTTACCTTGAGTTTATGTTCTTTCCTGTTTACAATCACAGCTGTGATTTGCTGGTCCATGAAAATGAGAATGGTGACCAACAAAGCAGGTATAGCAGCTGCAAGGTACACCCACCAGGGGTTTCCTCCAAATGGTGGAACAAACCAACCTCGGTTTAGACTTGTTGGCTTTAAGTAGAGAGAAAACATTTTTTAGAACAATATTAATACATACTACTTGGTGAAAAATCAGTGGGGGAGACACACTTTTATATACGGAGAGCCAACATATTAAAAAACAGAGATAGTTTTATTGATAGCTTGTACAAAGATTATTCAGCAAGAACTTCCTAAAGGAGGTTATTTTTAAGGCAATATTTTAAATGAAGGAAACTGAGAATATACGGTGATGGAAAAGAAGTAAATGCCAATTTTCACATTTAGGATGCTCCAAGATAAGAATCAGGATGGAAGAAAGTGATTTAAGTTAAGAAAGTGATTTAAGTTTAGCCATAAGAAAAACCCAAATGTAATATTCAGTAAGGAGGTAGGCAAGGGTTTTAGCAATTATACAGAAGTTGTTTTTACTACTGCCAAATTGCAATTGTTTCATGATATAATACATATAAAGCTACAAATATTTTATGTTATAATTAAGCTTATTTAAATACCCTGATATTATTTTCATATTTTCCTATTCTTTTCCTAATTTTAAACAATATAAATAAACTAAAACAGAATCCTAACTATGAATTATTTTCTCCACATTTACTATGAAGAAAGCTTCACTTCTCCTCTGAAGATATTTCTGTCTCACTTTGCTCATAACTCCATCACTGAATCTATTCACATTTTACTACCTTTACCAGGTTGTGAGCTTATAAGGAAAGGAACTTTGTCTTGCTCTTCAATGCATTTCAAATTCCCAGTATAGGGCTTGACTCAAAGCAAGCATTCAATAAATATTGACTTAACTAATGACTGAATAAATGAGCACTTACCTTTGCTAATAAATATATCATGGCAGAGAAAATGCAAAAAACATTTTGTTTGCTATAACACAGACATCCCTTCCTCATCAGGTAGTCATTAAGCTAAAACTGCAGTTTGTTTAATTTTTCTTAGCAAATATATGGTTCTCAGTGATGGAGAGAGAGGTTAGGAGTGTTCTAGAAAATAAGTGAAAGACTTGTGGTGAAAAATTAGATAGGGATATTTAAGAATGAATGAAATGTAAATATTACCCATTAGGCTTGTACATACCCACAGGTTTATAAAATGAATAATTCCTATATCTTTGTAATAATTAAAATGTACATTATATATACACATGTGTGTATATGGAAGGTAGTTTGGTGGCAGGAAAAGAGCACTGAATTAGTAATGTAACCTTAGGTATTTTACTTAATTTTTATAAGCTTCAATCTCAACTTCATAAAATCAGGATGATGATAGTTACATTGCAACCTAGAATTATTATATGGGTCAAGGTTATAAGTTGATAACCTTGAAATATCCAGTTGAAAATACTCTGGATATTTTTAAATACTCTAAAAATATAAAGCAGAGTTTATAATGTTACCATAAGGTATTTCCAATAAAAATCAATATAATGTGAACCTTGCATTTAGTCCTAGTCAGGCATTTAATTTTAGTGAAAAAATAGACAAAATGTATATATGCACCTAGCAACTGATCATTTATAAAATAAAGAAATGGACAATTGTACAAAACTAACTCAAAGAGAAATACAACAAACTAGAATAGGGGAAAGGAAAGAAAACCGAAGAATTCCAGGAATGACCAAAAGACAAGTTCACCTACCTTGAACTCACTTGGCACTATCAGTTTTGGAGTATCCACACCTACCAGGGCATCTATTACACAAAAGATGAGAATGGACAAGATAATGGCGAAGTCACTGATCAGTTTCCTTGCCTGAGAAAATAAAAAAGAAACCAGGGACGATTAGGCACTGGATATATATATCTGCCTCTGTTTGAAGCGAATGAAGAATTCTATATTTCCTAACAGTTTATACTAACAGCTTTATTAACAAATTAAAGGAGGTGTCGTACTGCAGAGAGATTATTTTTAAAATTGCTTTTGCATCACTTTCTTACCTGGCCAGAAATAATCTAATTGCACAGAACAGGTGAGAGAGAGAGAGAGAGAGAGAGAGAGAGAGAGAGAGAGAGAGAGAGTGTGTGTGTGTGTGTGTGTGTGTGTGTCTGTAGGCAGGGGAGGGGATTCAAAGATAATATATCCTTGAAGTACTATACAAACACTCTTTCTGTATGCAATACAAAGGAGACCGGAATAAGGATGAAATCTCAAGGCATATTATAAAATCTGCACAAAAATTCAGAATTCTGTTTATTACTTGGGAGGTAGTGTTGTGAGTACAGAGCAAGATAAATTCCACAGGTAACCTGAAAACTCCAAGAACCAAGCAGGGAAAGTGTTACAGTTCCAGTCCAATGAATGGGCTTAAGACCTCAGAGAAAAAAAAGCGATGAAAGACAGAAATCTGATGGTTTCACTAACTTTGCCAAAGAAAATATTTTTCACTCTACGCTAGTGCTTAAAATCTCTTGTATGTGGAGCATCTCTTTCTCCACCACTTCGTAAGTGTGGTCACCTAAACTTCCTAAGTACCTGCCTCTGGTCAGGACAAGGGCTGGGTTTTATGGGAGTGCATTAAACCCAAACCTTTCCCATGGAGTGGGTGCAGAATGGCCATTTCTGTGTCAGTACCAGAACATGGGACCATTTAGTTGGTTGGCGGTTCCTCTGCAGTGTCTAGCGGCACTGACAATGGCCTACGAGCATTACTATAGCACAGACAGCTGAGTTTCCCTGTAAGGTATGTACACATGGTTGTGCATAATTTGATCATTCAACAAAAATTTACTTAGCATATTCAGCCCTCTGTATTCACGGCTTCTGCTTCCGTGAAAACGGAGGGCCAACTGTAAGTACCTAATACTTTGCTTGGCACTAGGGATACCACAGTAAACAAAACAGACACAATCCATGTCTTCATGAAGTTCACAGTCAAGTCATACATGAGGAAGGCTGTTCCTAAATGAAATCAGGATTTATTCAGCAGTGATAACATAATCTCAGAGTAAGCAGTCAGCTTTCTGGTGCTGCTAGGTGAAGAGAGATCAGTGATGGGCTGAGTGGCTGCACAATTCTCAGGATAGAGGGTCTTTGGAAAGAGTAGTAGGACTACTGCAATCAGGTGTTCAATAGAAACTGAAGTGGAGAATGGAATTACTTGGAGATGTGGGTGTGAAGGACATGGTAAAGGACATGGTAGTGCTCAATTTTTTTTTTTTTTTTTTGCGGTACGCGGGCCTCTCACTTTTGTGGCCTCTCCCGTTGCTGAGCACAGGCTCTGGACGCGCAGGCTCAGAGGCCATGGCTCACAGGCCCAGCCGCTCCGTGGCATGTGGGATCCTCCCGGACCGGGGCACGAAGCCGTGTCCCCTGCATCGGCAGGCAGACTCTCAACCACTGCGCCACCAGGGAAGCCCGGTAGTGCTCAATTCTTGACCGTGATCAGGTATCAGGAGCCTTGGGTACTAGCAGCAGGATCAAAGATGGCCATTTGGCCAGAAGTTCCTTTCCCTCTTGGAGGACTGGTTTAGCTTTCTGGAGAAGTACACACAGAGGAGCAGAGAGCCAGCTATGGGACTTTTAGGCGCAATTTAACACCAAGCACAAATAGATGGCAGGGATCAATTTGGGGAAAACATATAGTACAGCAGTTAGAAGCACACAGTTTCTATAGTCAGATTAGCTGGGTTGGAACTCCAGTACCATTATTTCCTACTTGTAAATACTTATCCTTTCTTAGCTTTAATTACTCCAACTGCAAAATGTAGACAAGATAATCTCTACAACTTCATTGGACTGTCATAAGAATTACATAGGATAAGCCATGAAAGTGCTTTTTAGCATAGCACCTGCAGCATCACAAACTCTCCTAATATACATTAACTCAGGTTATTTCAAGTTCCACAAAGCCTCTTTGGCTGCAGAAACCACTGGAATAACTAAATAATCTACTGTCAGGAGGTCTCTGAAAGAAATCTTGAATTCCAAGAAACAAGAAATAAAAACCCAGTAATAATATGAAACTGCCACTCAGAGCTCATTTTGGTTGGAAGTATCTGGAATCCCTGCAGAAAAAGGATGCTTCCCAGGGGCTCAATATGGGAGGAAACACCCATTTTCTTAAGTTTTGTGCAAGTAAATTTTCACACGGGCAGCTCAGGATGGTCTGGCAAGAGACGGTCATTGTTGAAGCAGGCTCAGGAGTATATTAAGATGTTACAGCAGCCTCTCTGGTCCAGTAGGTCATGAATCACTGCAAGACCAGAGGTCACTGCCAAGGCAAAAAAGAAGTTCTCTCTTCTTTATCACCCTCCCAATCCTTACTCAGCAGATCCAACTTGTTGACAGCTCAGATATCCTACAAGTTATTCTTTCTAAAGAGGGTAATGGTTATTAAAAAGGCACTGCTCCTCCTTTTTTCCCCCCCATAAACAGGAGGAGGGAAGTAGAGGGTAGCAAATGAATCCAATTGGCCATTTCTTGGTAGAAATGCCCCTAGGGCCCGCACCTCTGGCCCTTCTAGGGGACAGATCTGCCTGACTAGAATCACTACCAGGCACCGGGGAAATGCTGCTTCTTTACTTAGGAGAGGAGTCATTCTCAGCCTTCCATAAACCAAGCACTGAAGCCCTAAACCTGCTCTTTCAGTAGTTTTCTTCATTTTAATTAACGGCAGATTATTTTTTTCCTATCGCTTAGGCCCAAAACTTTGGACTATCCATGCAACTCTTCTCTTTCTCTCACATCCTACATCCAACAGGTCAGCAAATTACGTTCAAAACATATCTGGGATCCTGTCTCTTCTCATCACCTCCATTGCTATTCCCACCCTTATCTAAACCACCACTTTATCTCATATGGTTCCTGCTTCCTGTCTCTATACTCACCAACTTGAGGACACTGCCAAGGTATCACCCAGGATAATCATGTTAAAATTTAGGTCAGATAACGTAGAAGGCAGAGTAATTCCCCTCTAAAGATGCCTAATTCCTGGAACCTGTGAATATGTAATGTTACACGGCTAGGGAGAATCAGAGTTGCCGACAGAATTAAGGCTACTAATCAGACGACCTCGCGATTAGGGAAACCATCCAGGATTATTCCAGTAGGTCCAGTGTAATCACAAGAATCCCTGTAAGTGAAAGGGGAGGCAGGAGAATCCGTGTCAGAGTGATGCAGCGTGAGAAAGACTTGACTGGTCACTACTGGCTTTGAAGATGGAGGAAAAGGGCCAAGAACCAAGGAATGTGGGCAGCCTCTAGAAGCTGGAAAAGGCAAGGAAAGATAGTCTCCCCCAGAGGCTTCAGAAAGAACACAGCCCTGCCAACACCTTGATTTTAGCTCGTTGAGATATATTTCAGACTTCTGTCCTCCAGATCTCAAGACAGTAAATGTGTTTTAAGCCATCGTGTTTGTGGTAATTTGATACAGCAGCCACGGGAAACTACAGATAGTTTGGGCTTCCCTGGTGGCGCAGTGATTAAGAACCTGCCTGCCAACGCAGGGGACACGGGTTCAAGCCCTGGTCCGGGAAGATCCCACATGCTGCGGAGCAACTAAGCCCGTGCGCCACAACTACTGAGCCTGCAAGCCACAACTACTGAAGCTCACATGCCTACAGTCCATGCTCTGCAACAAGAAGAGCCACTGCAATCACAATGAGAAGCCCACGCACAGAGACGAAGAGTAGCCCCCGCTCGCTGCAACTAGAGAAAGCCCGCACGCAGCAATGAAGACCCAATGCAGCCAAAAATAAATAAATTAAATAAACAAATTGAAAAAATAAAGTAAAATAAACAGTTTAAGTTTAATTATTAGTTTCACAAATTTATATATAATATATTTATATTATATATAAATTTGGTAGAAACCCTTGGCAATGGCATTCTTGTCAAGTGTGGCACTATTATACTATAGGTATAACAGTAGCTAAAAAGTCAAATGCTAATAATTCAGGATTACATTTCTTAAAATTATGGGGAAAGAAAGATACTCTTAATAATATTGCTTAACCTTATTAAAAATCACAGCTAGGGTGATATGTTCTGTACAGTTATATTCACTTCTATTTCCCCTTCCTTCCCCTTAAATTGTACAATACGGTTCAGGTACATCAGAAATCACTCCTGAAGAGTGTTTATTGTAAGACATTCATTTCTAAGATAGTGGATCTGGTTTGAACTTCATAGTCAAGGAAACTGATTTTTCCCAGGCCACTTTTGTATTCAACTCTAAATCCTCTAATTAGCGAAGGCAGGTAGGGGTGCTATTTTAGCAGGCTCTTCAGGTCTTACCCTGTACTAAAATTAAACTTTAATTTGAACTGCCTGAAAAATGTCAAGCTTTGAGTATACAAGCTTACTAGATATACTCTAGGACCCAGGTACAGTAGCGTGGCATCGGACTTTAAGGAAGTAAGAATCACTCTATTTGGGTCCTTCTTACCTTTCCAAACACATTTAGCAAAAGAAACATGTATGAATTTCCTTTCATTTTTTAGTTTATTTTATCTTTCCTTTTCATCAAACTCGATCTCTTGCAAAAACTCCAAAACAGTACCCTTTTATGTGTCAATATATAAATTAAAGAAATCAAATTAGAAACCCATAGTCCCTACTTCCCTACTAGTAATGATTAGAAGTGCCAAAGTTTTCATGAGAAAACTGTTCCCACAAGATTTCATGCCCAATCCTGTGGATTCAGAGGCCTCAACTTTAGCTTGGACAAACGTCATAACTAATGGGTTCATCCAATCAAATGCTAAGTCTCTCTAGGCTCACGCTTCAATATCCTAAGAATATAAACTATCACAATCTAAATGAAACACAAGTTAACTAATATATATCAAAGACTAACTATAAAAAAGTTTGCTCTTTTTTTTTGGAGTGGTACACAGATGTGCTATGACATATAATAATTCCTACCTCCATTCATGAATGGGGAAAAGGAAAGTGTGTTTCAACTAAGATTCTTATATACCAGAATGGTTTTGAGCTCTTTTATTTTTGTTTACCATTTTTTAATTATAAAATTGGAGAGGAGAAAAATATTTCTGTCCTCTGCAGAGTTACAAAATATCTCAATCTAATAAAAAGCAACCAGCTTAAATATTTAAACTATCAAAGTAAAGAAGACATTAAGTGGATGGGAAGGGAAATTCAAATAACCATCTAATAAATCTATTATACACATACTCTTCATGAAGGATGGTACCGTATTAGTTATTAAGAGAGTCATAATCATTGAGACACCAACAGTGAGAAGCTAGTTAATTTACAGGGGAAAAAAATGAATTGGGTTCCTCTGAAGCCCCAGAGGATATTTGGTTTTCACTTTGCGAGGACTGCAGCTGCTCCTAAATTAACTGGGGGGAAAGGCTGTGAGCCTGCAGAGCAGTTCTCAATGGATGGAGCTGTTATAAAGAGACAACTACAGCAGCAGGCACTCTGGGGGTTCTCAATAAATATTAATTCAGGATGTCAATTCCTCGCATGATCGCCGTGCTTGGAAAATGCTAAACAACAGTGTAAAAACGAATTTATCCTAGATGAAAAAAAAGTGTGTCAGACAAATATGTGTCTTTGGCAGTCATGAAAAGGCACAAAATACTATGAAAGTTTAAATATTTGATCCCCTTCCCCCCATAGCCAATGCTATACAGCACTATAAAAGAAATAAGCATTAATATCAGTACAGCAATCATAATACACCGTATTTTGAATCAATAATACCCACTACAATTAGAATTCAATAAAAGGAAAGTCTGATTTAGACTCCAGGATTTTAATGCCATAAGCTCGAAAGTCAGAGAAATTCAGGGAACAAAGAAGGGAATTGGATTGGGTGGGCAATTTATCTAGGCGGGGCTTAAGAGCCAGTGAAAGTCTACTTGAAAAAAAAATTGTTTTTCCAAGCAGGGAACAGAGGGGAGTAGGCCTAATCAAGTGGTTCAGCAGGGAAGCTAAGGAGACTTTAGCAGCCATGGGCCTCTTCCTCTATTCTGCCTCAAACTGAGCAGTAGAACAAAAGACCCAAATGCGTGAGTGCCAGAAGCAAATGAGTAAATCACCTGGGAAATACTATGTCCCAATCTGGTCACTATATTCTAAGTAGAAACTGAAAATCTGGAACTGGCTCAGAGAAGGATGGCCAGTGGAATAGGAGTCCAGAAATCACATCTCATACAAAATGACAGGAGGCCTAAAGAAGCTGTAGGGAGAAACTGCCTTCAAATATGTGAAATCTGTCATAGAAAAGAAGGACTAAACTTGTTCTGTGTAGCTTTGAGGGCAACGGCAGACCCCGAGGACGAGGCTGTGGAAAGGCAGGTTTGTGTTTTCTATCAGGAATGCCTTCGGAGATGTGAAGTTCCTGTTCCGGGAAGCATTCGAGCAGCCCACAGATGAGTGGTTGTCAGAAATGAAGAGGCAACGATGGACTAGATGGTATTCAAAGTCCTAATACTAAAATTCAAAGATTAAGACCCAAGTGTCAAAATTTCTTGATCCTCTAATAAGGTCTTCTTGGATATATCCCCCCAAAACCATTACAATAAAGGGCTTTAAAAGGAAGGTGGTTTTATAATTTACATTAAGGTACAAAATTTTAAATTTAAAAAGAACTGGTAAGTCATATGTATAAATGAGACAGTCTAGAAATGGAGCAGGAGATCATTTTGTGTTAATGGATAGATTTCAATGCTGGTGACTTTTGTATGGTGCTTCTGACCAACAAGTACCACGGTCAAAATGACTTCTGTCCACAGACTACCTCTATGCTGACATTAAAACCTCTCACATCACACGGCAAAAGGGACTTTGCAAACAAAACCCTCAAAAACACTTTGGCCAAACAATGCTCCCAACCTTTTTTTTCTTTGGGCTCAATTCAGGTTGACTGTATTTTTTGTTATACATCCACAAAAACTTAAGTATTTGTAATCTTTGTTGAATGTTGAACAGATTGGATTGTGTTCAGAACCTATTACCCTCTGTCATTCTTAAGAAAAAAAAAATATGAAAGTGAGTTTTGAATTAAAAACAAATTTGACTTTAAAAATTATTTTCCTTGGTACAAAATAACACAAGAATTTGAAAATCTGATTCCCTTTCACTGACAAGCAAAGTCATTTTCCAAATGAGCTTCAATGGCAGGATGTGGTCTGATGTTTCCGCAAGAACCAGCCAAATGTCACCCAGTATTATTAACACTAGGATGGGACAAAGAATACAGGCTCACTATTTCTTCCTCATATTTGGATACATTATTTGTTTCAATTTGATAGTTTTTACCATTCACCAAAAAAATTTCTGAGAGAAAAAGAAAACAGAGTAGGGATGCTACCTGATTCTTGTAAAGAGTTGTTTATAAACTAAACTAAACACATCCAACATTAATAGAATTGTCACAGGCCAAAAGGCCAACTAAGAATCATGGTTCCAAAAATACAGCTAATTGTAGAATCCTAAACTGTGTTTTATATGGATAAAAACTAACGTGTCACCTAATTAAAATGCTCATTGTGTTTTCACTGAAATTCCTGAAGCTCTACACTTTTTTCTCATCCATAAAGCCAGCTCCTCAAAGACCACCATCAATTTACTTAGGTCACATGAAGTCACCAAAGTGTGATCCTACAGTAGACAGTAAGCATGAATAAGGCAGAAGGATCAAAATGAATCATCCCATTTAAAAACTCAAAAAATCTAACTTATTCAACAAATACATATTAAGTTCCTACTATATTCCAGGCCCATGAATTACTTGTTTTTGTAGCCTTACCATCCAGTGTTGTATCAAGCACACATCAGACTCAAAATAATTTTTTTCAATATTGAATGAATATACTAATTAACTATAGAATTTAGAATACTGTTATTTTTTTAAGAAGGATATCAAAGAACATTCTGCTCAAATGTCATCTAAATAAACCACAGAAGTTGCCAAAGTTATTAACGGTACCTGGCACTTTCTGATCTTCTCTATTTAAATGACAATAACAACCAGAAGGATATTAAAGAATCTTACCATTACATCAATTCATGGGCGTGTTAGAACTCTTACTTTTTCCAAGGGGAGGAAAAAGAGGAAATTAAGTAGATCCTTAAGAAAAACATTTTCATGCCAATTACGTACATCAACCAGCCACACTGCATCTGACTATATTAAAGTATCAATAATTCTGCCTAATTCAAAGGCTCTGTGGCTTTATGAGTTCTACTAATCACAATCCTGCTCCATCTTCAAGCTGACTGCTTTCATTTTGCCACTACATATTGCAGTGATGGCATCTCTGCTCCGTGAGCACCACCACTTGTCGGTAGGGGACTCTGGAAGAACATTTCCTGGTAATACCCCAGGCCATCTGCCACAGAAGACCACAGATTATGCTGTGATGCTCCTTCAGGAAGTTTTGATGCCAAAACACTGGCAAAAGACTTGAGGCCGATGTAACAGAAGAGTAAATGTATGGGATAACAGACTAATGCACCCCTCTAAAAGGGGTGGGGAGCACAAAGGGGGCAGTCAGTGGGGTACTGTACTCCACCCTGTTCCACTGAGCATTAGGGCTCTCTGGAAGTGCCTGACAGACAAATCAAATTCCTGATGGACAGGCTAGCAAAGGCAAACTGTTTCATCTTAAGTGTTCACACTTATGGACTGCCAGTGGCTTCATGAGGGAGGGGAAGAGTGGATAACCAACCCTGGTCTAGGCAAAGGCAATGAGAGACTGAACTAGGGGAGCATAAGTGTACATATAAAGGAGAGCGATTATAGCAGGATAATCGAGGGGGCTGACGAGTTTAACTTGATAAAGAAAAACTTGGAAAGGTAAATACGATGGATATCATCTTTTATCATACCAGATCCATTTCTACTCTTTTCCACCAGGCTCTCTGCCTTGGGAGGCTGACCTGTGTGGTCTACAATAGGCTCACGTGCTCTCCAGATTCCAGAAGCCTTCAGCCTGGGCAGGCCATGGGGGGAAGAGAGAGATCAGAGCATTGATTCCCAAAGCTATATCCCTTTGAGGTTGCCTCAGACTGGCTAAACCCCTCAATCCAAACTCATGGGGCCTTTCAGGAAAGCTCTCTCTACCATTTTGTCTTCCCCAGGTTCCAGCAACCACTCCTTTTCCACATTCTTTGAGTGAGGGATAGTAACAGTCCCACTGCTACCAGACACTACACTCTCCTTTGCCGTTTCCCTAAACCTGATCTCACCTTTGCAAATGATGCTTTCATTAAACCCCTCAGACTATCCTAATTTGAGGGTATAATTTGCTTCCTGCTGGGACTCTGACTGATACACCAAGTATGATTTTAAGATTTTGATCTTGGGTGTCTGTGAAGAGAGGTGATATTATTAGCTGAGGTAAGGAGTACCAGAAGATAAGGACGTTCCACTGTGGAAAGACAACCCCACGTTTTGAATTTGCTACACGGCGATTGTGGATCATCCACAGAGAGAGGTTGGCAGCAGCTGCAAAAGCAGACCTGGCATAAAGATGGAGAAGATAATGAACTTTTGGGAACCTGTAAGTCCTGATCATTGCTATAAGCACAAGTTGAATACAGAGAACTTATTTTAGGAGATGGAATGAGAAAACTCTCTTTAAAATTATAGAATACTAGAGTTTAAAGGATGTTAACTGTCATCTATTAATTTCTTTAAGTCTCTCCCTTTACGCGTGTGGACTAAAGTCCACATTTAGCTATCAAAGGGTGCACAGTTAATGGCAGTGCTGGCACTAGCATCTACTGCTTCTGGGTTCCTACATCTGTGCTCTTTCCATAAATTGCAGCATTTATCTCTACTTGACTGGTTTCCACTAGTCAACAAATATTGAGTACTAGCCTGCATCCAACCTGGTGCTAATTGATGTGAGGAGTAAAATAAAAGTATAACAGTTTCCCAGCAGTTTACAGTCTTCATCGACTAACAACTCATGCAAAAGTTTGGAAATGAGAGTGCAAGATAGCAATGACTGTGAAGTTAAAGGAGAATCGGACATTTTGTACGGCAAGGACACTGCCATCCAGTATTAGCATTTTGCAATTTTAGAGGTTTCACGTGAACTGTTGGTGTGAGCGAGGAAGCAGTAACAGTTAGGCTTGATTACTGTCACAGTAGTCAAGGACTATCTAACTTACCATGTTTAAGCATATGTTTTAATTGTAGAATATAGTATACAAGTATAAGAATCTATAAACCTATGTGCTCCTACCTATAGAAACCATCCTTTTAAATGACAGTTTAAATGAAAACATGTTTTGGCAAATGAGAGGAAAAAAAATGCTCTTATTATCCATGTGTGTATGTTATGAATTTATGTATGTATTATTATTTAGCTATAAACGTGAAGTAAGTAGGGGAGATGACAAAGTGAAAGCCTACACACTTAAACATCACTCCTTAGAAATCACATATATTTTCTCCTGCCTGTTTATTTTATAATTTGGTGTAAACAATTGTAAACAATGCGAGAACCTTCTCAATAGGAATTGTAATTAGAATGCTATCATTATTCTATTTTCACATATTCAACATTTTTCAACATTTCTCAATTGCATTTATCAATGTCTGAGAAATTACCTGTTTGGGCTCTTATAAGGGGCAATTTCTTTTAGTCTAAAGAGCTATTATCAATTTGGGAATTACTGCTGGGAAAAAAAGGTGATGTCTATTAAAATTCATCACTATTGGGCTTCCCTGGTGGCGCAGTGGTTGAGGGTCCGCCTGCCGATGCAGGGGACACGGGTTCGTGCCCCGGTCCGGGAAGATCTCACATGCCGCGGAGCAGCTGGGCCTGTGAGCCATGGCTGCTGAGCCTACACGTCCGGAGCCTGTGCTCCGCAATGGGAGAGGCCACAGCAGTGAGAGGCCCGCGTACCGGGGGGGAAAAAAAATTCATCACTATTCATTTTAAGGTTGAAATTATTTTGCCAACTATGATTTACAAGTGCTTCACAAATTTTCTACTTTTCTACCTACTACTATGCCTAAATAATATCAGACTTTGGCAAATGAAAGATATAAAAAGGGTGATAATTCCCAAAGTGTGAGCCAAAAAAAAACCCACAAAAAACAATGCCCCATGAATTAATAATTAAGAAGGAAAAACCTCAATAGAGAAGAAGAAATCACCCTCAAAGACCTCTACCCAGGAATCTGTTCTACACGTAATATACCACTGAAGAGGTGGATCAAGTAAGCACATTTCCCAGTGCGTGAACTGGTGTCACAAGCTCAAATGTCTTCAGGGATAGGCACTTAATCTGAATGTGTGAAGCAGCCAAGTCTTAGACAACAGAGAGTCGTGAGGACAGTAACTACCTGCAAAGGACAGGTTCCACCTAAGCCTCCAAGTGTGTATGTGTGTGCATGTGTGTGTTTACAAACTGTGAAGTAAACAAAGAATGTCTGGGGGCTGAATTCTGCCTGTGGACCACCAGTTTGTGATGTCCATTTAAGGCAGACAAAGTTGAACGCTTCTTCCTACATTTCACTTTGAGGAAATGTTTCATTCTTTGGGCCAGCTAGCTCGGGACATTTCATTACAGCTGTGGTCTGAATGTTGCGACCCTCCAAAATCCATATGTTGAAATTCTAACCCACAAGAAGATGATATTAGGAGGTGGGGCCTTAGGAAGAACATGAGGATGGAGCCTTCAGGAATGGCATTAGCATTCCTATAAAGGACACTCTGCAGAGCTCCCCAGCCCTTCTACCTCCTGAGGGCACAGTGAAAAGGTGCTGGCTAGGAACCAGCAAGAGGGCTCTCACCCAACCATGCTGGCACTGATCTTGGACCTCCTGGCCTCCAGAGCTGTGAGAAACAAATTTCTGTAGTTTATAAGCCTTCCAGTCTGGTATTCTGTTATAGCCACCGAAACAGATTGAGACAATCATCAAACCTTCCCTTTATTTTCCATTTTAAAAGAAATATCAGAGAGTCAAAAAATTTCCTAGCTGAAAGTGAACGTATTAATTGTCAGTTTCACTTCCCAGGAATTAAGAAAAGGAACTTTATCGACTGCATCTCATGTCTTCCAAAGTTCTCCTGCTCCTTCTACAAGAACACAGGAGGAGAGATTCATGAGATTTCAGCTGTGGAGAGCAGCTCATTGATAAAAATGAGGTATAATCAACAATACTAAGAAGTATTGACACCCTAAACAGTGAGAACTGAACTGTAAAGCAAAGGATTAGTTTTGTTCTGCAGGTAAAAACACAAAATGCCATTAACTAAATGTTGGTCTTGTAGTCTCTCAAGGAACCACATTTTTGACTTTGAGCTCACCTAAGCATATTAATGGGAGACAGGATGCCTGCACAACTCAGCTCAATTATCTGTGTTTCCACAGTAGGGCGTTTGTCACTATGGGAAGGGAAGGTTGGCTCAGATGACACTCATATCTTACACCAGTACTAGTGTAGCACGGCTCAAGTTTACTCCTACAGTCCATGATTCAACTACTCAATTACTCTCATGTGCAGCTGATGAACAAAGAGTTCTATGTCAAAATTCCTGATTAATATGAAAAGAGTTTTGGCTTAGGTACTCAAACACACTATGGATTTAGAAGGTCTTTTCTTAACTTGTGCATTTTTGTATAGAATACAGCCCACTTTTTTCTTTCAGTACATTTGGAATTACAACAGTCAGAATTTAGGGTAGAATTACGTGAGCAAAATCCTTGGATGGTTTTTCAAAGCTAGACTACAATTATATTAAGAATATGTATGCACATAGACACAGACTGGAAAGCAATTTTTTAAATGCACAAATTTATATTGGAAAGGTTGAATTACAGGTGCCTTTTTCATTTTGTAAAGCTGTATTATTGTTAATACAGTGGGAATTCAATGAAAATTACTTAAAGCTCAGGTACTTACCGTGGTTGGAAAATAACGACTAGTTTTGAATTTTTTCAGAGCCATAGAAGAGGTGTAGGTGCCCAAGAAAAGGATGAAAGACATGAGAGTGATATCAGGAACAAAACCACAGTTGTTGCCCATGAGCTTTCCTCCATATTTCAAACACTCCTTCGTCGTCAGAAATGCCCAGTCAAAGGTAGCATTATGGTGCTGAAGAAGAAAAACAGGAAAATTTTTCTGGGGAACACTGTGCCACAACAAAAGCAGCTTTTGATACTTGATGGGCTATATACGGAATTATGCTAAGAGTCTCTGTAAAACAGCCTGAGGGTAAACCATTGGAAGGTGACACCTGAGGAGGTGTTAATGGAATAACAGGTAAGGGGGGCCAGGAGGCTATCAATTATTGAAAATACAATGAGAATGATGCAATCCGTTAGCTGGTTTGTGCTACAACCCTACAATCAACCATCTGTTCAACAGAAACAAACCACAAAGTCTTTCTTTCCTGTGAACCTTCCTGAGAGTAAACCAAGACACAATAATATCTTAAGTCTCCAAACGTGAGACTCTCTGAAACACCTTTGTTGTTCAAAAAGTGATGACTTCTGATGGGGCTTCCCTGGAGGTCCAGTGGTTGAGACTCCACGCTCCCAGTGCAGAGGGCACGGGTTCAACCCCTGGTTGGGGAACTAGGATCCCGCAGGCTGCACTAAGCAGCCAAAAAAAAAAAGTACTGATTTCTGTAGTGCACAGACTCTTGTGCTTCAAGCTGATGGCCATAGAGTTAATGCTCTCAAGGTTACATTTGGTTAACTAATTTACCCAGAGCTTTCACAAATGAGCTATTTCTTTTCTAAATAACTATAGAGATTGGTGACTTCAGGAACTAAACTATAAAAATGTTGGAGATCTCTGCTTTTTTCAATTGCATAACCTAATAAAATACAGCTTTTCTTGTTGACTCCAGGTCAGTGTCAAGAGAATCCATTATTGGAGAGTGCTGTGATGGGCTGTGGAGTTGGGTATGGGATCTCTAGCCCTGTGTTACATGGCCTCAAGCTCACAGGTCAATTTTCAAATTTTCTTCTGGCTCGTGAACTGCTGTCATGTTGTCAGTGCTGTATTTCTTGACAGGAGCTCACTCCTGTTTCTGTTTCCAATATGCAAGAGAATCCTTTTGCTAGCGTAGTGGATAAGGCCTGGGCACTCATCCTCCAGCTGCTGAGTTTTAGCTGCTATCAGCTCACAGCTGTCTCCTTCTCTAGAAAACTGCCTTTTGCTGCTTAAGAGCAGCCTCACCTGGAAGGTTATGCCCTCTTGCAGCCAGTTACTCACCAACGCTAATGGGGTGCTACTGTCTGAATATTTGGGCTCCCCTAAAATTCATATGCTGAAACTTTATCCCCTATGTGATGGTATTCGGAGGCAGGGCCTTTGAGAGGTGATTAGGTCAAGAGGGTGGAGTCTTCATGAATGGGATTAGTGCCCTTGCAAAAGAGACCCCAGAGTGTTCCTTGTTCCTTCTGTCACATGAGGACACAATGAGAAGACTGTCTAGAACCAGGAAGCAGACTTTCACCAGACACTGAATCTGCTGGTGCCGTGATGCTGGATTTTCTCTTAGGTGCAGGGCTAATGAGTATGTCATGTGCTAACAGAAGAGTAATTTGAGAATACCTTTCAAAGAAATATAGAAAGAAAAACTTTTCCTGTCCGTTGGAGGCAAGAGTTGTCCCTCTCACCAAATGCATCAATATCCTTTACTATTCATGAATTCTCTTAATATAAGTCATCTAGTCATAAAAGAAGGTCACACACATAAAAGAAGAATCTCTGACCAGAAAGAGTTCATATTTTTATAGAGCTCAAAAGGTAAAGTTCTTACATAAGTCAGGAAAACCCCCCCCAAAACTCTAGATCTTTCCCTGAAATATTAGTTTCAACTTGTAAACAGCTGAATTGCACAATTACTCTTTTGTTAAAGTCTGTTTCTGAGAGGTGATTAATCACATCTCATTTTGTTTTTCAGATTTCTGCATATGAATATTTTTTGCATAATACCTTTGAAGTTTAGAGGTCATAACAGGTAACAGATTTCTTTGGTTTAAAACCAGCAAAAATTTACCATAATTTCACTTTAATTTCAGCACTTTAATATCAGCAGAATCTTTCTTTATAGCTGCAGCTCCCAGAAGAGGTAAGCTGCATTAAAACAACCCCAACAGGCAGTTTTATTGATTTTCTTACAGAGATTCAGGTTGAGGTGAAAACTATACAGATGTGCAGGACAGACATGGTTTCTTGTTTACATCAACTTAAAATGCCAGTAACACAATTTTGTATGCCTCAAATGATTCTTTGTGTCATTGTACAGAAATTTTAGCCTCCAACACCATCTTTCACTAAGGGCTTCAGTATAAAAACTTTAGGCAGCATGTATTTATATCAGTATCTGTATCTTAACACACAGTTTCCCACTCCCATAAAACAAACTAGCTAAAAATAATTCTACTTAAATATCACTGAAAAGACATCTATATTATTTGTGTTATTTCAGTGTTACTATTCTGCATAAGCTGGTATCAATGAATCTTAATTCTGTAAAACTTCAGGCAAAATCCATATCGTAAACTAAACATTAAGACCAAGCATGACTCATTATTAATGATGTATATAAGTAAAGATGAAAAGTAGAGTGTTAGATAATTAGCTTATGATTTAATCATCACATATATCAATTTATATAATTTTTACTATCACATATCTCATTTTGTTATCTATGAAACAGATACTTCTGCGTAGAAATAACATCTTTTGCTTCAGAGGTCAATTTTGCCTTACCTAAGTAAAGGAAACATTAAAAACAACAAAAACTGCGCTGATACAAGTTGCCACTTGCTAGAAGCTAACGGTTTTTAAATTTTTATCATCAGTGAAACATCTTTTTCATTTAAAATTTACCCAGGACCCCAATAATTAAAATGGACAAAACTGAGCTATTCTGCCTTTACACAGTTAGGAGGCCTTGAGTCTCTCTGTCTCTCAACGTCCCTGCCTACCGCAAAGCAGCTCCTGACTCATCTCTCTGGAATCCTAGCTCAGTCTGAGAGGAGTTTGAGATTAACAGATACACCCTACTATATTTAAAATACATAAACAACAAGGACCTACTGTATAGCACAGGGAACTATATTCAGTATCTTGTAATAGCCTATAATGGAAAAGAATAGATTTGTATACATATGTATAACTGAATCACTTTGCTGAACACCTGAAACTAACACAACACTGTAAATTAACTGTACTTCAATTTTAAAAATTGTCATCATCTTCACGGACAGCACTCTTTGCTCCAGGCTGTGCTCTCTTCACACCGAGTTCTCTAACGACAGGTTAGGAGCATGTGACGTGAAGTAAGGATGAGAATGGAGAAAGGTCCAGATAGGTTAACGTAAGGATGAGAATGGAGAAAGGTCCAGATAGGTCAACTTATTCCACTGACTGGGGCGATTATTCAACTAATCATTTTGAGCTCCATTCTGGGCTGGGTGCTGATACAGAGAAGTTCTAAGTGTAGCTTCTGCATTCAATAAACTTAAATCTACTCCATGTTCGTGGACACAAGAAGTTTTCTATGTAGGCAGCCTTAGGTCAGAAGCTTTAAAGCAAAGTAGGTAAACCCTGGAGGGAGGCCAGTGCTGAGCAGAATTATCTATCTACCTATCTGTTTATCTATCTACCCATCTCTTATTAAAAAGTTACCTAAAATTACCATGAGTAGTTTAATCTAGGACTTAGTAAACAACATTTCACTGGCCAAATACAACCCGCTACCTGTTTCTGTAAATAAAGTTTTATTGAAACACAGCCATGCTCATTCATTTACACACTGTTCATGGCTGCTTTTTGCTACAGCTGCAGCACTGAGTAATTTCAGCAGAGACTGACACACAAATCCTAAAATATTTACTATCTGGTTCTTCATAGCAAAAGTGTGCCTACTGTGGTTTACTCTCTTGTCTAGGACTCCTATGTTACTTTACATTATTGTACTAAATAAAAATCTCATGATTTCATCAGAATAGTACATTACACATTTTTGTTTGGCAGCCTTTTATACTTATTATTTCATGAATAGTGTTTGTGATGCTGGTTGATTCACTGTAAATAATTCTGGTTTTGATCATTTGTAATTCAGTCATAGAATAAGCAAAAAGATATAAATGATTCTTCTTTAGTTCATGGAAATACTGAACATGTATCAAAGCAGCCGACTGGGAAAATACCCTCATGGGTTTCAATCTCAACTCTATCACCACTCAGTTGGAACACAGAAAAAAGTAACTTCACTTTCCTGTGCAACTACAAATAGGACTTTTTACTTAAATAGCTGCAAAAGAGTACCATGAAGATCACTGTGCTCCTAACTTTGGAAAATGCTCTAAAGTGAATAGTATCCTTCACGTGAAAACCACTCTGTTTACAGTTCAGTAAGTCATGGTGGAAAATGTACAACCAAATAACACTGGTTCCTGAAAGAAGGCAATACTGTGTTGGACACATCCAGCGTAGATGTCAAGTGACATGAAGAAGAAAGAAATCCCTCAATCTGCTGAAATATGTAAAACATTGTGTGTATGTACATTTATCTGGGAAGAGCGACCAAAGATTTCATTAGAACCTCAAAGGAGGCAGTGATGCAAAGAAGCTTCAGAAGTACTGCCTTCGTGTTGTTATAACTGAGATAATTCTGTCCTCCTAATACGACATTCTCTGTGTATTTCAACCACACTCCAATTTTCATTCACTCTAAGAGCAACTTCCTGCTTTCAGGATTAACAGTGATTTCTTATCTCTCAGCAAATGTTCTCCAATTCAGAGAAAGATTAATCATTTTGTACCTACTTCTTAGTAAACTATTCTACATCTGTACTTACATCCTCAGAGGCATGTTAAACTTAACCATGTTCAAAAACTAACTCCTAATCTTCCTCAAACCTGCTCCCCCTAGGGTCTTGCCCATTTCTGTTAATGGCAACTTTATCCTCCTCAATTCTAAGAACAGAAAACTTGAAGTCATCGTTAATTGTTTTCTTTCTCGCAAGTCACATTATGGTGAAGACTTTATATTAGAATACATCACATCTCACCCATAACTATGGCTAACACTCTTGTTCAAGCGACCATTGTCTCCTCTGAGCTTAATGCAGGAGACTTTTATCTCGCCGCTCTGTCCTTTACTCCTTATAGGTGATTCTCATTTCTCTATGGCTTTGATCTTTATCTCAAAAGTCTATGCACAGGATTTAAGTGATTAAATCAGAACTTTAATAACAAAACAGTTGGGAATATAATCTCAGAAGTCCTCTTTGCCTGTCAGAACTGTCATAGCACATCATCTCTAATTCTCATGATGTTTCTAACCTCCTATTGCAAGCACAGTGTAGCTCCCTTCAATGAGACCATCAGTGTTATAAGGTGCAAATGCTCAGAGAGATGTCCAATGGGTCTGGTGACCTGCATCTAGGAGAGATGTCAAGTTTGGGGACATCGACTAAGGAGTCAGCTGCAAAGAGCTGATCACTGGAGTAATAAAATTTAATAAAACTACAAAGGGAAAGTGTGCTAGAAGAAACGAGTGTAAAACATCTAGGGTACCTGCAATAGAAGTAAAAACACCACAAAAGACTTTGAGAGTGATGGGTAAAAGGAAAAGTACAATCACAGTGTTGAAAATCAAAGGACGAGAAAATAGTAATATGTGGGGGAGGGTTGATAAGGGTCTAATGTTGCAGAAATGATAATGAGGGATGAAGACTGAACAAAATCCATTGATTTATTTTCATTGCTTTTTTTGTGACTAGAATATTTTTGGTAATTTCTTGAGGGGAGTTCAAATAAGGGAAATGAGTTGAGAAATATGTGAGGATGAAAAACTGAAATGGCAATTCCAGACAATTTTTAAGAAATACAGTAACAAAAGGAAAGGCTAGAGCATGCGAGCATTACAGGATCAAGGCAAGTTCTTTAGGGCTGGCGAAGACTTTTGAGATGCTTGTGGTGGATGAGAAAGAACCCAGTTATGGGTATGGAAGGAAAAAGGGGGTGCTGGGAAAAACAAGAATGGAGGAAGGAAGGTGAAAGATTAAGATGCAGAGAGAGAAAGGGAGATTGACAAGGATTTGGCCTCTTTTGACAGGATGGGTAAAAGCCAGAAGTGACAAAAGTATAACGCCTGCAGACCAAAGGGACTGTGTGTCACCAAAAAATAAGAAAGAAGAGCAAAGACAGGGGAAGAATTCAATTTAGGATACAGCAGGTGCCAAAAGAAATGTTTGTTAATTGAATGAATGAAATCACTCATCAAGACACAAATATTTGACATATTTAAGGAAGATATCTATCAGTGTATCTACTCTTTCTATCTGGAGAACAAAACTAAAGTAAAAAAAAAGTTCAATTTAGATCATCAGGTAAAATCCAGTATTCCCAGTTACATATGAGTTTCAAATAAACAGTGAATAATATTTTTAGTATAAGTATGTTCTATGTAATATGTAGGACATACTTACACTAAAAATATTGTTCATTATTTATCTGAAATTCAAATGTAACTGGGACCCTATTTTTTTTTCTAACTCTGGTGATGCTATTTCAGTTAGCTATAGGCTATTTTGAGTAACAAAAGAGAAAGTAGAAAAATGTGGCCAAAAGTAAACAGAAAATGCACTGGGCCCCAATTACATGGCTAACCAAGATAAGCCTTAAGGGAACAATAAAGAAGAATAAAAACAACAACTTTTAAAAGTTTTATTGGAGAAATAAAATATGCCCACTTAAATATTAACTAATAATTCAAGGCATCAAAAGCAAGTGTCTAAATGAATGGTACAGAGATGATTAGATCAGAAGAGGGACTGATTAATTTCACTGAGCACAGGGAAAACAAAAGTTAAACTGCACCTTGAAAAAAGAACTGGTCTTTGTAGAACTCTCATACTCAAAAGGCAGTAGGAAGAAGTGTGGCAGGACAACAAAACTAGAAAGGAATGACAGAGAGAGTAGCAAAAGCCAATGAAGAGGGGAATAAAAGTGACAAACTTTGGGTGTATATTTCTTTCTGCATTGGCAGAAACAAAGAGGTAAAGCATTAGATGGAGAGACACCATGAGCAAAGATGCAGATTCGGGGACATATGATGCTTCATTCACTCATCCAGTAAGTCCTTTAGGCACCACTTATTGAATGCTCACCATGAAGAGGAACTCACAGTGAGTGGACCAGAGCAGAACGTCTGTGTAAATGGGTAGTGAGAAAAAAGGTGCAAAGGAAATGGGACCAAGTTGCTGATGGTCTTAACTGAGGTCAATCTCATGAAAAGAAATTTCCACCTGTTTTTATGGATCTCATTTTCTAGAGGATGACCCTATTTGTATTGAGTGAATATGTTTATAAATCTTAAAAGTAAAATGTATACTGAAGGATTAATTTTAAAATTTAAAACACCATAGTAGTCTCCGCAAAGACAAAAGTGGGGGATATATGAGAGGCAGTGGGAAAAATTTTGACAGTCATTGAAGCTAGGTGATGTGTACACATGAGGATTTATTGTACTATTCTATTTTAGTGCATGTTTAAAATTTTCCATAATATTTTTAAAAGTAGGAACATGTACTCTTTAAGGAGATTTAAGGACAGAATAGTTTTTGCACTTCACTTTCTTAATGAGAGAAAATCACAAGGATGCTATGCACAAGAAGATTAATATGACATTCCATTTCCCATGAAAATGAATGTTAGCTCCTACAATCACCCTGAAGGTACATCAAATCACAGCACTTTTACTTCCATGTCTGACTGCCAAGTGGTGTTTATGAGACTGTAACAGGCCTTAGGCCCATGATTAACAGCATCTCCATGTAGACTATCATGATATGCTTCATTGGGTAATACAATAAGCAAAAAAATTCAAGAATAAAAATTAAAGAGTCTACATTGCTCTCTTTGAGTATCAACTGGTAAAATATAAGTCTTTAAACACACACACACACGTATATTTATATACAAACATATATATAAATGAGGGTAATGCTACAAATAAAAGTCTCAAGGTTAAGTGGTTAATGTACTCATTTAGGACTTTTTCCCTGCAGTGGGTAAGCCAGACTTGCAGTGATCTGCAATCTTACTTTATGGTCTACAGGATGTATGTGAGCTGTGACTGCAGTTATATATACTGTTGTGAAATACCAAAACTAATTGGTTGCTTACTTATGATCAAGATATAGAAAGTTACAGGAGACTGTTAGTTGTCCCAACCTAACAATAAAAGCAAGCAGGATAAGCTATAAAATCATAGTTTAAAAAATTCCACCAGTGAGATGAGGATGCAAAGAAACGTAAATAAACTAAATTCCAAAGTTACAAGACCTTCATAGGAGAGAAGAGATCCATGGCCGCCTCATCCCTGGCGGAGTAGCAGGTGGAAGATAAATGCACTGTAGATGGAGGGATGGAGAAATAAGCCAAATCTTTAATGAATTTTTAATGGTTGCCTATAGTCTGGGGTGACACGTTGGAATTCTATGGAGTCTCAGGTGTCAACAAAGCCTGTGTCCGTCCACCCAGCAAACTTTCTAATGGTCTTTGTCAAATGCACAGATAGTTCAGAAAAGCCTGGAGATTCAACAGAAGAGCTGAGAGAAACCCCTCTTAGACACAGAGTCTCTATCAAATGCAAGAAAGCCACTTTCCTAAGATGGGAAGCAGGGCAGGAGAGCAGAGAGAAACCCCTCTGTGGCATTCAGCTACTTCTGAAAGGGCTAAGGCATCTGCCCTCTGAAGGTGGCGGGGGCGGGGGGCAGAGCAGTTTGGCAAAGAAAGATCTCCCAAGGCTCAAAAAGCTGGGGCATAAAACAGGAAATAGAGCATTTCATAGCACTTTCTGGGATGATGGAAATGTTCTATATCTCGTTTTGTGTGGTGGTTACATGAGGTAAAAACTTGTCAAAACTCATTGCAATGAGCACATAAGAACTGTGTCTTTTACGGTATGACTCAATTTAATAAAAAACGAAAACAAAAAGGAATCTAACATGAAAGACAAATACTAACCGATCCATTCTGTCACATCTTCAGAAGAGAAGCTTCTGACATTAGATTTTGAAATCTGTTCTCTCCCTCTAAGAGCTGGTAAGTGGAAGCCAGCAAATCTCAACACTAATTGCTTAGATACAGTGTGGATAAGCTGTGGCTGGTCTCAAAGATTTACAGAGACCTTTTAAAGAGCTGTGTTTTGCAGGCTGAAGTGAGAAATCAATGGGAAAACTGATGAAGGTGAGAAGATTTAAAGACACAATGATTCCAACAATAAATGCAAATAATGGAAAATCTGGCTTTTATCTTGAAGGGTGGTTATTCTTGAGTTCTAACTTCTGTCTAAATGCTCTCATGCCCCGTTTTTCCTGTTGTTTCCCCCAGAAAACAAACCCATACCACAAGGAAGAAGAAAGCTTGTCTTCACGCTAATGAAGCTGAAAAGAAAAGACCTTCCTTCCTCTGACAGGATGTTCTTAGGGCCTTGTGAGAGGGCGTTTCATGGGTGCCCAGGGGCTGCATGTCACTCTTGCAGCACCTTCTTTCATGATCTAATTATGGCCAAATGAAAAGAAGGAAATAAAGTCCTGCTGACTGTAGGTCTTAGGAAAGGCTCAGGGGAACTGAGCTAGTGTGGCCAGACACACAGAGGACCCAGGTAGGTGGTCAGAAGCAGTGGCTTTCAACTTCTTCTCTCCACCAACCTGAGATTTGGTGCCAAACGGCCCAGTAGAATGATAAGAACACCTAAATAGAATAAAAACAGTACCTAACATTGACTGAGAGACAAGTATGTGCCAGCCACTCTGCGAAGTTTTGCCTATTTATTAATCTGGCTCTTCTAGCATCTTTGAGGGAATACTCTTATCATCACCATTTTACAGATGGGAAGCTGCGAAGGTTCCACAGCCTGTTTTTAAAGTAGTGGGGCACTGCGTTTGCAACCAGTCTGACATGAGAACTAAGTATCTGTAAATCCTTCTACAGGACATGCTATTCTGCTCCCCCAAAGAATGGAAATATGCAGATTTTGGAGTTAGAAGGCCCTGAGTCCAAATTCTGGTTTTACTATATACTGGTCATATGGCCTTTGGAAAGTCAGCTAACCTTTATAAGCCTCCGTTTCATCTATAAAATACAGGTAACGTCGTAACTCACAAAGGTATTGCGAGGATTATAAACAATTAATGTAAAGAGCCTGGCCCCTAGTAGGTGCTCAATAGTAGGTGCTATAAGTGATGACAATAAATCGTATTACCTCTCTAACACTCATTTTTGGATCACATATGTGTGTGTGTGTGTGTTTATGAAAAGTATACATAAAGGAATAGATACAGAGAGAAAAGGAGAAATAAAGAACAGAAAAAAAGTGGTCCTTTATAATTACATACACACACATTACATATTTTTCCCTAATTTCTTCTCTCGAGGTGCTGGACATAGCAACTTAACATTTTAATTAAGGTGTGCAACTGATACACACATGAGGGGACTGCTGCCCTGGAGTATAGAGCATTCATAGGAACTAAAAAAGTAAACAATAGTAAACATTCCAATTTGCAAACACTGAAGCATCATGGTGCATTAGCAATAGCACAGGTCGTGGAACCATCCAAACTTCAGTTCAGTCTTTGTTCTACTAACTTATCGCTATGTGACCTAGAGCAAGAAAGGTTATTTACCTTCTGGAGCTTCAGTTGTTCTCACTTATAAAATGGAGATAATTATGCCCAGTAGGTTGTGTTAATGATTACAATACATATTAAGGTTTATAATGATGATAATATGTATAAAACACCTGGTCTCTTGTAGATGCTTTATAAATGGTAGCTAAATTATCATCATTATTGTGCCTTTATGTCCTCTGTCATGGTCGTACCAAATGGTAGCTAAATTATCATCATTATTGTGCCTTTATGTCCTCTGTCATGGTCGTACCAGAAGTCAACCACAACTTCCATTTGTTTTCCATGAATCTTATAGTGACATCTTATTATAATTACATATCAATTACTAGACTCTCTCCAGGACTTGCTCAAAGACAGGGCTTAAAAAATTCATTAATTTTAAAGCTTTCCTTGATTAGTTACAAAAACAGGTTAGCAAACAATCTCTTTTTAAGTCATTGGAAGTATTTTATTAATTTTTATTGCAAATGAACTTACTGTTTTAATTAGTTACATATATATTTTAAATTTTTAATTAGATTTTAATTAAATTCCTTAAAAGTCTAGAAGGAAATATTTTTCTCTGTGTTTTAGTCACATCCTTTTAGGCACTAGGCTGGCTGACTGGCTTGAAGATTGAAAACTGAACTCTCTTCTATATGTGGCCTTTAAAACATATACATACTCTCTTTCATATACACACTCTCTCTCTCTCTCTCTCTCTCTCTCACACACACACACACACACACACACACACGCTCTCAAACATGGAAGAAACAGAGAGGCAAAGTTTGGAGAAAGTCAGAGAAAACAGTAAGGAAAGAAGTCAAGAGAGCCATTGAATATGAAAACAAGAGAGAAACAGGGTCAAGTGAGAGTTGTCCAGGAAAGATACAAAGCATCATCTTTGAAAGGGATGTTGTGGGCACTGATTATATAATATCTGCAGAAGTGTTCTGGTCTCCTGAGAGATGGGCACTCGATCAATACAAAGTATTATGTATGGGTTCTGTCTTTATAACTGAGAGATTGATATTCTTTGGTAAGATTCCATATCCAGTGTAGAAGGAACACAATTACAAGTCTGAAACAGCACTTTCCCCTTTTTCTCTAACACAAAAGTCTTCTTCCAGTGTGCGACCTTCCATGCAAAACAGCTCATTTTTAAAGCTTAGTTCCAGTCCCTTAAAGATCCTTGGTTACAAGCCATGGGAAAGGATATCATGTGACAGAGGCACGGTCCTTTCTAAGTGACACGGGAAGTGTCCTGCTACAGTCACCCTCAGTGAAGGGAACACAGCACCATCTGGTAGTCAGAAGAATTCGTAATCGTACTAGAAACAAAGAGAGGATACTACGCTATCACTTTGCAACTTCGCTCACTTTCCCTTGTGAAAATATTTCAAGGTGACAATTAATGGACATAACAGTCAAATTCCTGAGAAGGTTTGAAAAGTATGTTGCACTTTAAGTGCACTTAAGTTTAAAAGAAAAAAGAAAAGGAAAAAAAGCTGACTAGAGTACAGAAAATGTTTTTCTTGTTCCTCTACCATCACTGACTATTAAATATGTGTTCAGACTAGGCTTGCTGAGTGGTGGGAGACATCATATTATGAATATTATTAGAGTGTACAATATGCAAATGATCTGAAATACTAAGCCACTTACTGCGTCAGTAGAAGAAACAGTTGGCAAATCTTCAGGAGCCAATGTGGTATCATTTGACATGGAGATATTAACTGTAAGCAAAAGACCATTTTTTACTGTAAAAATAAAATTAAAGTGACCTATATGCATATTTAGGAATCTAAACAGGCAGGCTTAGGCATTAATAAAAATGTCTTCAATAACAACATAAAGGCACAATAAGTTTTTCTTTATTATAACTGTATTCTCCTTTCACCTACATAAAACAACCAAAAATTTGGACGTCTTTTGTGCTCTAATCTGATAAGAAACAACGACAAATATTTAAGGAGATGATATTGTACTTTGTTTCAGGTTTAAAAACAAAAACCCAACACTTCTATGTTACTAAAAGGCACTCAATATATTTTGCCTAGTGGAAGAAATGGCTGTTAATAAGTGAGGAAGTTGATCACTGGCTTCACGCACAGTCAAATCTCATGAATTGAAGCTTTACTAATTAAGAATCAGCTGATTTTGGAACTTTGGAACTTTGGAATTCATATGAGAGTATATCTTTGCAAAATGTGTGAAAACAAAAAAGTGCTAAATAATAAATTATATATAATGTATTATTATAATGAGCATGAATATTTAATCTAATTTTTAAATTATTTTCATACAGTTTGGCATCATTTGTAGATTTATGAAGATGTCACTTGCAGAAGAACCTCGTTTATTTATTAAACCAACCCTCCTCTTTGAAATATTTCATTGCTTCCTTTCTACCTATGAGTCTAAAATTAAAACATAGGATTTAAAAAGTATTCTATAATTACAAGATTTTTCTTTATCGGATAAGCTCTTTTCCTATTATTTGAAGCTTTATGTATTAGAAAATAAACTGTTATGCAGAGACTATCCCTCATTTATGGAAATATTATGAAACAACACTTACCCAGTTTTTGTCTTTGAGGCTCACAAAGTTCATTTAACATCCAAATTGCTAATTATTGTTTGGTCCCAGAGTGCCCCCCAACCCAGCCCCCAGACCTCTAGCCTGTCTTCTTAGTTTGCCATGTTTTAGGTCTCACTTATATAAACTTCTAAGAAGAAACAGACAGGTTTATTTGACTGTTTCAATTTAGAATATAAGATCCCTGAGGGAAGAAGAAAAGGGGCATGGCTTGTTCACTGCTTTTTCCCAGAATCTGCCCAGTCTGGCACTTAACTAACAGGAACTCAAAAATATTTGTTAATTATTCAACCTTAAAAAAGAAGGAGGGCTTCCCTGGTGGCACAGTGGTTGAGAGTCCGCCTGCCGATGCAGGGGACACGGGTTCGTGCCCCGGTCCGGGAAGATCCCACATGCTGCGGAGCGGCTGGGCCCGTGAGCCATGGTCACTGAGCCTGCGCGTCTGGAGCCTGTGCTCCGCAACAGGAGAAGCCACAACAGTGAGAGGCCAGCGTACCGCAAAAAAAAAAAAAAAAAAAAAAAGAAGGAAATCCTGCCACTTGCAAAAGCATGGATGAACCTGGAAGACATTATGCTACGTGATATAAGTCAGACATGGAAAGCCAAACACTGCATGGTATCATTTATAGATGGACTCTTAGAAAAAAAAAAAAGTCTGGTGGTTGCCAGGGGTTGGGTGGTGGGGAAAATAGAGAGTCGGTAAAAGGGTACAAATTTTCAGTTGTAAGAGAACTAAGGTCTGAGGATCGAATTATAACATGGTGACTGCAGTTGATAATACTATATCACAGAACTGAAATTTCCTAAGAGAGTAAAACTTAAGTGTTCTCACCAAATAAAACAAAATAAATATGTGAGGTGATGGATATGTTAATTAAATTAGTGGGAATCCCTTCACAATGTATACACATAAGGAGATCATCATGTTGTACGCTTTAAATATAATTTTACTTGTCAATTATACTTCAATAAAGCTGAAAGACAATTGTTTACTGTCAGTAAGAGAAGCTAGGAAAGGGGTCATTCAATGACTACAAATGAATGACAGCAGATAAAGGCAAAAGAATTGAAATAAGGAAAACAAAAGGGGAGAAAATACTTAGCTTCGGTCCTAGTTTTTTGCAATCCATTCTGATCTTTGAAGGCTCTGGAATTGTTAAACTTTTAACCTCTTGCTAGCTGCCGCCAGGGATTCCCTATTTCATCGGTAAAACAAGCACACGTGCAGACTCTATTTTCTCATTCTTTGTGTTTCATTATAGGTCACAGAAAGAATCAAAATAGGATAAAGGATGCTTGGCCCAAAGAGTAAGACAAAACATAAATCCCTGAAGGAAGAAGATGTTAGTAAATTACTAGTAGTAAAACCTAGAATCTTATTACTATTTTGTTCTAAAAAGCTTAAAGTACATTTTCTTACATTATTCCGTTTGTTCATTTTACAACATATAAGAGCACAAAACAGGTATACTGTTTTTTTTTTTTTTTTTTTTTTACCGGTACACGGGCCTCTCACTGTTGTGGCCTCTTCCATTGCGGAGCACAGGCTCTGGAGGCGCAGGCTCAGCGGCCATGGCTCACGGGCCCAGCCGCTTCGCGGCATGTGGGATCTTCCCGAACCAGGGCACGAACCCGTGTCCCCTGCATCGGCAGGCGGACTCTCAACCACTGTGCCACCAGGGAAGCCCCAGGTATACTTTTATACCCGTTTTATGTTGGATGGGACTCTGAGGCAAGATATGCCAGGTTTCTTGCCCAGGATTACAGAGTCAACCAGAAGTAGAGCTGGTACCAAAACCTTGTCCATCATTCTTCCTTTTCCTATCCAATATTTCTATTCATCAAAATCAAGATGATTTATGCAGCCACAGAATTCAAGGTGGGAGATAATGATTCACCAACGTTAGATGATGTGGATCTCTCTACTGTAAATAGAAATGTCTGACCTGTCTAAGCATTTGAAAGAAAACAGCACGTGAGAAATCAAAGGCACTATTTAGAGGGTGTCTGGGAAGCTGCCTTTCCTGAGCTAGATTCTTTGATGCAATTTTATGAGCTTCCTGTCGTAACAGAGTGAAGGTCTTTTTGCAACACACTTTTCTGCCTAGTGTGAAACAAGTAGTGAGGGGGGAGGAGGAAGGTATTCCAGGCTCTTTCCTTGTGAAATGAATGACAGATAATAAAGACCACGAGTTCCAATCTGAACTTTTAGTAACCACTCTCGAGTTCTGGATACATGTCAATTTGCTCATCCAAGTTTCTTTCATCTTTTCAGTATGCCTCTGAGACAAGCTATGCACATTGGCTCTCAAAATCCCAAAAGACCAGTATCAAAACAAAAGTAAGAAGTATATACTTTTCCTACTTATTTTAATAAGTAGCTGCTTCAAGAGAAAGACTTCCAAATAAATATATAAACAAGCACTTCTATAAATAGACATATTGGCAGGATATGGCAGAGCCCATAAATAAGATTAAAAGTAAATTTCTTTAAGCTCATAGAAGAGAGAATGATCAATTCCAATTGGAAACTTGATCTACAAGAGCCCTTGGTCACCACTTGGATCCAGACACATACAATGCAAATATTTTGTCAACCAATTGCAGAATGATCTTGTGTGTAGAATCTGTAATATCCTTAATTAGGATTCTGGAACGGTGAAATGGAAAAGCCAAAACACACTGCACTCTGTGTCTTCACTATTTGCTTAGCACCATGGCTTATGAAGAAAAGAAACATTTTGCTCCAGGAACCTGGTTAATTTAGAATGAGCCAACTGTCACTGGGACAGCCTGTGTCCCATACTTGGTTTCAGGTAATTTACACAGGTTGATCATTTTACATTCCTTGGATTTTCACGTCTTGATCCTCCTTTCTGTGTATCAAATTCTAGCTGATCCTCTGGAATGGAGGAATGAACACAGTACTAGATGTTTAAAAATGTGTCTGTCATACCGATGGTCAACAGGCATGTGAAAAGAGCTCAACATCACTAATTATTAGAGAAATGCAAATCAAAACTACACTGAGGTACCACCTCACACTGGTCAGAATGGCCATCATTAAAAAGTCTACAAGTAACAAATGCTGGAGAGGGTGTGGAGAAAAGGGAACCTTCCTACACTGTTGGTGGGAGTGTAAATTGGTGCAGCCACTATGCAAAACATTTTGGAGGCTCCTCAAATAGCTAAAAATAGAGTTGGCATATGACCCTGCAATCCCACTCCTGGGAAAATATCCGGACAAAACTATAATTCAAAAATATACATGCACCCCAATGTTCATTGCAGCACTATTTACAATAGTCAGGACATGGAAAAACCTAAATGTTCATTGATAGATGAATGGATAAAGAAGATGTGGTACAGGGCTTTCCTGGTGGCATAGTGGTTGAGAGTCCGCCTGCCCATGCAGGGGGCGCGGGTTCGTGCCCCAGTCCGGGAAGATCCCACATGCCGCGGAGTGGCTAGGCCCGTGAGCCATGGCCGCTGAGCCTGTGCGTCCGGAGTCTGTGCTCTGCAGCGGGGGAGGCCACAGCAGTGAGAGGCCCGCGTATGGCAAAAAAAAAAAAGGAGATGTGGTACATATATACAATGGAATACTACTCAGCCATAAAAAAGAATGAAATAATGCCATTTGCTGCAGCAAGAATGGACCTAAAGATTATCATACTAAATGAAGTAAGTCAGAAAGAGAAAAGACAAATACCATATGATATCACTTATATGTGGAATCTAAAATATGACACAAATTAACTTACTTATGAAACAGAAACAGACTCACAGACACAGAGAACAGACTTGTGGTTGAGAAGGGAGAGGGGGAGTGGGGGAGGGAAGGCTCAGGAGTTTGGGATTAGCAGATGCAAACTATTATATAGAGAATGGATAAGCAACAAGGTCCAACTGTATAGCACAGGGAACTATACTCAATATCCATAATGGAAAAGAATATGAAAAAGAATGTATATATATGTATAACAGAACCACTTTGCTGTACAGGAGAAATTAACACAACATTGTAAATCAATTGTCAATAAAATAAATACTAAAAAAAAGAAAAAAATGTGTCTGTGACTTTTCCACCTTAAGCTGGCTTTTAGTCTTTGTGTTTAATGAGAGATCTAGAGAAAGAACAAGCTGCAGGAGCTACGAGGAGAAAAAGGAGGTGATATACACACATCAATGATATAAACTTCCTATGTAGAGCATATCAACTGTACTGTTTAAGGCTGTTCTTCTTTATCCTCTAGTGACCTGGCACCAGGAACTACCCCATGAATCCTCCGCTTTACACGTTAGCAGAAATGGTACCATCAGAAATAGGCACCAAAGCTCACTTGAGGCTAACAGGTCAAGTAGAAGCAACAACCGGCCAACGAGGCAGATTTGCCTGCTCTGAAGCACCATCACCTCACAGTATAGAGAAAGGAGTCCCAGGAGAACTGCGCTGGAATGCTGGCTGCTCCACCTTCTGAAGCACAGTGGCCCCAACTCCCTTGCCACATAAACTTGAGAACATTACCTCACTCCTCTTGACCACAGGTTCCGCAATGGTGAGATTGGATTTGATAGCATCCACCTCATAAGGTTACCGTGCAGATTAAATAAGGCAATATAGGCAAAACTGCTAGCACAGTGCCCAGTACCAGGTAAACTCTAAATAAATATAGCTAAGATTACTATTAGCTTCACCACCCAAAGATACATATATATTATTAAAATATTATATATATTAAAATATAGTTTATTAAAATCCAGTAGTAAACTGTCTGGCATTTGGATGGTGCTTAATAAATGTCAGTCAAATCTGAATTTATACCTTCAACATAGCTTCTTAGGGTGGAACTGATTAACCTGCTCTGAATAAGAAAAAATTTAAGAGTATTCTCCATGATAATAAACCTTTAATGTTTTATTCCATTCTATGTAAGCAACATCTTAAGGCAACTAAGTAACTGGAAAATAAATACAGAATAAAATTTAGAGTGTCTGGCCTGCATGGTCATGTCAGATGTATTTAAGGATTCTGGATAACTTGAGCACACGAGTGTCTCTTGATAAAGTCAAATATTTATGCTTTAAGTTTCCAGATCAATAAAAGGACAAAAATGGCTTTTGTAGGGATGACAAAGTGAAGGAGGAAAACTTTGGAAGAAGTAGCTCTTGGGAAATTACCTGCCACGATCTCAGCCTTAAGTCTTAAAACAAGCAAAATTAATAGGAAGATTTTACTCACTATTTCTTGTTATTATCCTTTTTGTTTTCCTAAGTATGTTTATCAAAACTTCATGCTTGAGATTTCCACTGTCATTAGACAAGTTCAAGGTAAGATGTTCTTTAATCCGTGAACACTCTATTCACATGCTCACCTATGATGCTGCACTGGAGCTGAGCTACTATCTGGTAATAAGCTGGATATATTTAGCCACTACTTTCACAAAAACTTCTCTTCTATACCCACCCATCATTACACTTAGGATGTGCACAGACATTATTCTCGGGGACATTTTCCAAATCTGGGTTTTATTCAAACCCAAAACTAGAGAATTACCCAGGTCTGGTAATTATCCAGATACACTGCTTCTCCTTTTCTGATTCCTGCAAGCTTTATACAGAAACTGCTAAAACATAGGTTAGGTCAATAAAAGGAAACTAAAATGATGGGTCTTTCAAATATCCATGGTTATCCCAAAAGACCATGTTACCATGAATGATAAAATGTCAGCTGCGCTGGTAAAGTATCTTGGCAAATGCAAGCCTAAGCAGTGCTACAGCAGAAGGCCTTGCACCTCCTGTTCAACCCTCGGTCTATGACTTAAACCCACTGTATAAGCAAAAGAGGGAATGACAAAATAAAAATAAAACTGCATAGAATATGATGCAGGTCATGGAAGATGAATTAGGGTTATCTTTTATGTCCTAATTTTCTTTTAATGGGCTAATTATGAAGCACATATTGAGTATAATATGGGACCACAGGAGACACGATCCAGCAGTTCTTTTTAATGGTTATGACATACTGGTGCACAGAATTTATTAAGATAATAGAAAAATTATATACAAAAAAAGGTAACGAAATTCCACTCTAGTGATGATAATTTTAAAGCATTTGGAAGCCTCCTCATGCTGTAAAATATAACCAAGGTGTGGAAATGGAAGCCATGCTTACTTCCAATCACTTGACTTGGTCTGACAGTTTCATGCCAGGAAAAAGGCCATGTTTTACTTAGAGATACTACAGACAGTGATGCACTCGGTGCCTGAGAAAGGCTTTATTCTTCTTAATCATTCATCCATTACTAAGCATGTTCTCCCTGGAACAGTCAACACTGAATCGATAAGATATACCCCTGCTGTTAAGAGTATAGTGTCTATCCCCTTGAGGCAATTTTCCTTGCTTTTCTAATGTGTTTATCATATTTAGCAAGCCTTTTTCCCCTCCAGATACAAAACCAACACCTGGTCAGAAAATTTATTTTGACCCTTTCCAAAATATTAACAATGCCCTTGAGTGTATAGTCACTGCAACCCTGACATATTAGGCAAATGAACAAAGGTACTAGGGTAGAAATTTACTTATAAAGTCTAGGTCAAATGAATTTCTGACCTTATTCATTCAAAAAATAATTAACACTAATTAAAAAGCAACTCACTTTATAAAAAGCAGTGTGTATATATGTGTGTACGTGTGTGTACATGCATGTGTAAGTGTGTGGTGTGTGTTCTGCTTCATTGCAAGTAGCACAATTCTTAAAAAGCAATGAACTGCACCCTCAAATTTTTGTTGATAGCAGAAGGGGAAGAAGAAAAGGCAGGAGAAGGAAGAGAAGGAGAGGGGGAAAGAGAAGGAGGAAAGTCTACGTCCTGTTCCCTATTTACAGAATTCTAGCATTAATGTTTTTTTTTTCTGCGGTACGCGGGTATCTCACTGCTGCGGCCTCTCCCATTGCAGAGCACAGGCTCCGGACATGCAGGCTCAGCGGCCATGGCTCACGGGCCCAGCCACTCCGCGGCATGTGGGATCTTCCCGGACCGGGGCACGAACCCATGTCCCCTGCATCAGCAGGCGGACTCTCAACCACTGCGCCACCAGGGAAGCCCGCATTAATGTTTTTGAATGAATTACGTAGATAGACTCTTCTTAGAAGAACTAGGTATCTCACCTCTGGGACTTTAAAGCCTTTTTCTACATGACTGTGTACAGTGTACAACACTTTTGTAGTCTTGAGATTCAGGGGTATAGTATTAAATGATCTAACTATGATACACTGAACTCCTTAACATTTTCCCTTTAAATACCACTTCAATGTTTCATATTTATCTACAACAGTACCTTAGTTTTTGTTTGTTTGTTGGTAAGCTTACAGTGAAGCCTAGTCAATATCTTTTCCTAGGAAAATTTAAAATTTAAATTGAATTTTAAAATGGAAATTTAAATTTAACTTCCGTTTCTAGGGAAGTTAAACGTGTGAACCCCTTTAAAAGAATACAACTAAAAGATTTAACTGCTGGGGCATCTTTTGTGGGACAGTGAGAAATGAGAGAAGCAACAAATTTTTACTATTAGGTGCCAAACAATTTTACATATCCTATTTCATTTAATCCTTAGAGTAACCTCTAAGAGTAGGTACAATTACTAACCAAGCTCACAGATTATAAAACAATGACATTACGAAATCAGCCTGGCCCAAGGTCACACTGCTAACTAGAGCTAAAATTCAAACTCAGTTTCCTTTACTCCAAAGAATTTATGGTTTATATTTTATCACACTAACAGTTTTCTAAGTTGGGATGCTGGTGATGAATGAAATATTGTGAATTGTCCTTCAACTGGATATTGTTCAGTTTTCATTCTGGGCTTTTGAACTGAATCATCTTCTTTCCTATATACCCTCTGCTATGTAACCATCAAGGCATAGTGGGAAATAGAACATCTATTACCTCTATTAATACATTAATTAATAACTATCCTATTTCCAGGAAAAGAGAATGCTAGCACAAAAACCAGGTGCTAATAAAAACCTGACTGATATGTCAAATTTCATGGCTAACTTTCCTAGCAATTGCAACTGAGCTTCCTTAGTTCTTCAATAAATGAGAACCTGGGTGTATGATGGGTTACTGAGCAGCAGATGGGGGCAGGAGGAAGGGACGAAAAGGTGCATTAAGAAAAGGAAACTCAGGAGATGATGAAGTTTTATGAAAGCAAGTAAGAACAAGAAAGATCAGGAAGGGGGGAAGAAGAGTTGTCTTCACAAAGCACCAAAAAAGCCACAATATTATTGTGGCCATGGATATAGTTTTCTTAGAGATTAAGTGACCCCTATTTCCTTTCCTGTAAAATCATTCCTCAGTTTGCAGGACCACGACTCCATCTGCGCAGTTGCTGGTTCATCCTTACATACTGTCCCAGTGTTGAAAAACAAGTCATCCGCCAGTTTAAATATTATTGGCTCATTGATTGAATTCTTTTACTAGGAGTGCATGTTGCGATGAAAGACCAGTCTTTTATTGTTTTTAGAACACTTACTCTAGCTGTATATACAACTGTATTATTCTCTCACTATTGGTTTTCAGTTTGTTGTCATGAAGAACTAAATTTATGGTGGGTCTATGCAGTCTTCTATCAAAAAGTATTAAGGTTATGGGAGAAATACATGATCTTTCATCTTAAAAAGGGTTTTGTAAAATATGAGATTGTCCTGAAAATGCAAATAACCATTTGCCTTTTTCCATACCAGAAACAGATCTCATCTCCATGGATTAAATAATCGCTCACATTCACGTACATATCTTCCATGAGTGCCACTCGTCTGAACGACTCTAAAACTAAGGGGTGCAACCAACCGTCTTGCTGCAGAATGAGCCAGTTGCCCAACAACATTTGCTTAGAATGGAGGATGATGAAGACTGGTTTGCTTGTCCTGTCATTCATACTTATGAACCCTAAATTTTAATAAATAACAACAGCAATAATAATGGTTGTTATATGGTTAACATTTAATTACTTACTAGAAACTGTCCTAAATGCTTTGTCTGTAAGACCTCATTTTTTTCTTCAAAACAATTCTTTAAGGAAGATACTATTATTAACCCCATTTTATAGGTAAGGAAGATGAGGCAAAGTTTCCTTGGGTAAAGGAACTTGCCCAAAGTCACGCACTGGGCATTAGCCAAGAGGGACTTGAATACAAGATCTTCTGACTTCAAAGCCCTGCTACGCTGCTTTACTGGTAACCCCTAGAGTTAGTGGAATGGTCAGAATCCTTCCAAGACAGCTCCTAGCTATTTAGGACAGACTTTTTATACAACCTAGGGAAAACAGGTCAAAGGAAAAGTTATCTATCACCCCCTCAGCCAGCACTTGCTATGCATGGGTAAAATCGGTTCAAGCCTCAGTATCACTTTCTCAAGAAAACAGAAATCCTTCTTGGAAGGAAAATCACATGTAAAATTTTTGTTGTACTTTTCACAATGAAAACGCATTCAGATATGTCTTCCCTGGTTTCAAATTACCTTCTCTGCCAGCATCCAATTAAAACAATGAATGCAAGTTTCCAATAGCCTCAGGTAGGTGTGGGGCTGACACTAGGGAGACCTTTGTGACAGGTGTGCTGACAAAGTCCTCATTTGGTTCATGAACACTTTAAACCTCCAAACAGCTAGTAGTATATTTTTTCCTCTAGAAAGTCTTAACGTATGATTACTCAGAATGCCCAAGAAGTCAGCACACAGACTTTTCCACAAATAAATATATAGATAGATAGAAACAAATAAATAAAAAGGAAAGTTCAAAATCCCACAATTAAATATGTCTGTGATCCGATATTTTGAATGTGTGTAGTTTGGACTTCCCCCGCAACGTCCAGGATGCACGGTTAGAGGGAGTTTTACCCCCTTCTCTCCCAGGAAGAGTTCTAGGAGTTGTGTAATGGCAACACATTTTCTGCGTCTCTCTGGGGAGGATATTTAATTGGTTCTAATCATATCTATCATGTATTAAGTGCTTACTCTTTTCCAAACACTTCTTAAATTTTGAAATATTTCTAATCGGTACACATCTTAACAATAATAGGTCTTTATATCTACGGCAACCATGTTGCCTGAATCTTCAAATGTCCACTTTTTATCTGTCTCTGCTTGCTATTAATAAGCATGGGATTTATTTTAATGTGAGCTGATTTTCCTTAAGCAAGACAAAAAGAATCCATAAGGGCAAAACCCAACAATGCCCTATCTTTTCACCAGTGTCACTGACTGACCCATTTTTAGGGAGATACTGTTCTCTTTCCCCTCACCTCTCAAGATGCATATGGGTCTTATAAGACTTCTCCACCAAAGTGGCAGAGAAGGTGGCAGATATACCAGCAAAATAGCCAGGAGTCATCTGACACAGCCTGCACAAGCATTAAAATTCTTCATAGTTCTTGTTGAGCTTTTGAATTAAGCATCTTGCATTCTAGTCTATAACAAAACCATGTTTGTTTTACTGTAAACAGTAAGTGGTTTTTCCTTAGAATGTATAGATAAATGGCTGTTACATGAATGTGCCCTATGTTTAAGCCCAGGTTTACACAGCCCTCAATACGCTGCTGTGCTTCTGGTGCTACAAGACCTTAGTCAAAAAGTATATCAATTTTTATTTTAAGGGATGATGACCTGTAGCTAATGTTACAACTAGGGATCACGAGCACTATTAGCATTTAATTGTCTGACACAAATGTCTACCCCTCATTCTACCAAAGCAGATGTAAAGCAACTTTCCCCAAAGTAAATCTTTTTTTCCCCAAATGCCTTCCATATTATAAAGTGATAATGAATTACTCCAAGAAAAAATTCCAAAGACCAAATTGAGCACTGTTCTGTGACAAGGTTCTGAGGCTGACTCAGGTTTAGCAGGATGGATGTTAAAGTGCTAAGATGTATAGAATCATACTCCTTAGCAACAAGTTAATTTTATGTCTTTCCTAACCCTAGAATATAAATCTTCTCCAAGAACATAATCTTCCTTCTTTTATTTCTTTCTTTTGTTTCTTCCTTTCCTTTCCTTTCTTACTTACGTTGTCTAGCCCAGATGAACCATAAAGCTCTACTTTATCACTAGGTGGCTCTAGTCTGAATTTCTTTCTTAATTTCATGCTTTAAATTATATAAAGTGAATTAGTATCTTGCTTCTTCTATAAGTTTAAGATAATCTATTTAGAATTTACTTAAGGAAGAGATCCCTCTAGCAACAAAGAAGCAGCAAAATAAGGAACAGAAGTTCAGAGGACTAGGTTGGTATGGTCCTTAATATGTTATATAGATAGCTGGTTTCCTCACCTATCAGAGAAGATCAAGAATAACGTACACAAAATTTCCTTGCAAATACTGTAGCTTGAGTTAGTTTCAAAGCACTGAGCTAATTATGTTCACATTCCAGAGCTCCTGATTTCACTTCCCGGTTGAATCACATGGCTAAGATACCTCAGGCGATGAGACTATAAATTCAGCAGGACGATTTCTCAGAGAAAATAAAACCCTTTCCTGAGGATCAGGATACCGTGTTGAAAGTTTGCATGCATGGAGCCTACGGCTTCCTCCAAACACAGGGTAAGCAGAAATACCATAAGCATGCTGTCCTCACCTGGGTTGGGAGGCATACAAACACAGGAAAATTGAGTATTGTAGCCCACTTTGAAGTTGGAGTTGATGGGGTAGTAATCAGCTAGCTTGATCATCTTCTTGAAAGCATCATAGATAAAGATGAAACTAATCAGAGAAGAGAAGCCCTCTTCAGTGAAGCGAGTGAAGTACTGAACCAAGAAGCTGGCATCAGTGGCCACCAAAATGAGACACATGAAGGCTGACCACAGGCCAATCCAAAGGCGAAACTCCAAGTAGTCAAAATTATGGTCCCTGGAAAGAAGGCAGAAAGGCATTTAGACTCCTCCTCCAAGGAACACAAAGAATAACACAAAACTACCAAATGACTATAGAATGATTGTTAAAAATACAAGATCTCTTTTAGCCACTATATATAAAGCTCATTCTTGATTTTATCCAGAAAGTATTACCTTAAGGATTTGGTCTAGTGACATTAGGCTACCACTAAGAAATAATTCCAGAAGTTTGAGAAAAGTACATCAAAAGTAGTCATAACATTTGAATGTAAATAACTCATTAATTTTCTTCTTGTATTCATCCTTTTATCATTATACAGTGTCCTTTTTTACCTTTCTTTATGGCCTTTGTTTTAAAGTCTATTTTGTCTGATATGAGTATAGTGACCTCTGCTTTCTTGTCATTTCTGTTTGCATGAAATATCTTTTTCCATCCCCTCATTTAATTTTCTCATTCAAAACAGACAATCCCTGCCTTTAAAGAATTTACAGAATAAACAATTTGAAAGCGTAACACTGGTACCCAGCATGTGCTCAATAAATATTTGTGGGCTTTCTGCTTAAGGAAGATGCTAAGATAAATATGTTCTCTGTCCCCAAGTCATCGAAGTCTACTGAGGAAGACAAACTGATAAACATAATCACACTATAAAATACTAAGTGACACAAAGTTCCCACAGAGTGTCACAGAAGAAGGAGTAACTAATTCGGGCTGGCGTGGGTTGGGGGACAGATAAAGTTGCAGAAAAAACTCAAGGTATTTAAGGATAAGTGGGAACTTTCTGGATAGACCAGGGAGGGCCAAGCCGGGAAGAGGAAAGAGTACTCAGAAAGGCAAATGGCATGAAACTGTGTGCAATGCTCCCTGTGGACCAAGTGCCACCAACACAGGGAGATGGGATCAGATATGTAGGCTGTAGTTAGATCAAGAAAGGCTGCATTGCCATGTTACCACTAGACACTACCACTCCTCTTGAAGCTCGCTCACAGGCATGATAACCTTCTGCTGAAGCTGTGTGTGAAGCACAGTTTTAGAATAGGTTGCCTCCATCTAAGTGGGCCATTTTTTTTCAATGCCCTTTCCATTTCTTACAAGTAAATTAGTTTAAGATTCACATTTAGGAAAAGATGGGTCAAGTGTTGACATTTTACCATTTCATATTGATTCTTTCAAAATTATGTGGAGAGTGTTTTAAAATAGTATTTTTCTCATCATTTGCAATGCAAAAGCAGTTACTGGTAATCTCATTTCTTGTGTGAGAAAAAAATAAATCAAGGATCATGCATACTTGAAGCTCGATGGCCTTGCTTTTAGACAATGAGTTTCTGATAACTGACAGCCACATGTTTTAATACTTTCCCAAAGACATCGTATCAACACTTTCATCATCAACATCCCAGCCTGGGCCACCAAGAAGTCTTTGATTGATTCTTATTAAGAACCTCCTTACTAATATCCATGCTTGTCCTGCTCAAAGCCATTTTCCACATCACAGCCAAAATGACCTTTTCAAATGTAAATCAAATGTCCCAGTTTAAAATCTTTTGGTGGCTTCTCCCTGCTCTTAGAATAAAATTCAAATTCTCTACCTAGCACAGTGCCCGGAGCATAGAAGGGTTCCAGTAAAGAGTTGGTAGATGAATTAAGCCATGCCTGCAGGTTACGACTTGACAGGGACAGTTACAGTACTGTCATTGGCTGATGAGCTATCACAGGTAACCAGACGATGACCAACTAAAAATTTTACTAAATATTAGAATTAAATTTGCTTAGAGTTCATGTGTCAACTTGACTAGGCCATAAGGTGCCCAGATATTGGGTCATACATTATTCTGGATGTTTAAGGGTGGTTTTGATAAGATTAACATTTAAATTGGTAGACTTGAGTAAAGCAGACTGTTCTCCATAATGAGGGTGGGCCTCATCCAGTCAGTTCTTCAACTGAATAGAACAAAAAGACCAGCTTCCTTCAAGCAACAGAGGACTCTCCAGCAGGCAGACTGCTTTTGGACTTGATTTGTAGCAAAGGCTCTTCAAGCAGACAGCCTTGGAACTTGAACTGGAACATCAGTTCTCCTGGGTCTCCAGGCTCTGGGTCACCCTGCAGGTTTTGGACTTGCCAGCCCTCTATAACTGTGTGACCCAATTCTTTATAATAAATCTCTTATATATGTATACACACATCCTATTGGTTCTGTTTCTCTGGAGAATCCTGACTAACCGCCAACTGGTCAAATATGCCTCATTTTATAGATGAGGACACCAAGGTCAATGGAAACTAAGTCATTTATCCAATGCCAAGGCATTTTTTTTTTTTTTTTCGGTACGCGGGCCTCTCACTGTTGTGGCCTCTCCCGCTGCGGAGCACAGGCTCCGGACGCGCAGGCTCAGCGGCCATGGCTCACAGGCGCAGCCGCTCCGCGGCATGTGGGATCTTCCCGGACCGGGGCACGAACCCGTGTCCCCTGCATGGGCAGGTGGACCCTCAACCACTGCGCCACCAGGGAAGCCCAATGCCAAGGCTTTAATGGCAGAGCTGGACCAGAAACCAAATCTCTGTACTCTTGGACTGCTCCTTTTAAAAATTCCAGCACGGTTCCTCCTGTCCAATTTATATTTAGCTCATGGTAGGGTGGGCCTTAAAGTCACTGTCCTCTGTTTCCTTCTCACCAAATCACACAAACTGGAATACATTACCAAGGCAGGAGATTAGTAACGCTTGGGTAGAAAGTTATCTTCTATAGATTTCCTGAAATCTTTCTGAAGACATCTTTGGCATTCCCTCACAGTTCCCTTTACGTCTGGAACCCCAGTATTTAATCTTATGCATGTCTTTCTGAGATAAGTAGACTCAAGAAAAAGCTAAATTCTAGGAATTTGAGATAATTTACATTATCACACAGTGAGTCAGAGCTCAGAAACAGTTTTATTACTTCTGAGCCAACAGACTTTTTCCTTAAAATAAAGTTTTAAACAATTATCTAGTTTTGCTTCCCTAACAAGATGAAAGTTAGAGCCATCTTAATTTGTTCTAAGAATGCTAATGGCTGGTTACAAAATTGATGTTTACAAACAGGATGAGAAATAAATCTAATCACCAGCTAATGGTCAGGAACACTATCAGTCTGAATACAAAGGGGCAACAAATGCATGTATAAACTTAAATCTTAGGACCTGAACAATATGCCAAAATAGCTCCTCTAAAATACTTCAATACTCCCAGACTGGCTCTGTAAGAATAACCCAAATAAAATCACTAATACCAATCACTCCATTAGGTAGGAAAGTGATATGTTTACAACAGCAAGAAGAAAGAGGAATAAAAGATGAGGAACTTCTTTAAACAAGCCAATCAACAGTAATGACTACAATAAAAGGCAATGTTACATCCAATAAGACTATCAGTCCCCTTGGTGCCAAGTTTAAATAGCAGTTAAGTTATAAAAAGTTACAAGCTCTAAAAAGGAAATGGTAGTAGAGACCAAAGAAGCTATAGTGAGTGAGAAGGAGAAAATGGGCGCATAGCCTTTTGGTAACACTCAGTGTTTCTAGAGATTGTAAGTGATAGTTTTGAGCAGCATAAACCCAAGAGTACAGACAAACTGAAGAACTCACGTTTGAAGCATGCTTCAGAAAACAGCCACTGACAAATAAATATAAACTCCCTAAACTAAATGATTAAATCCAGGAACTGAATAGAAGAAAATCATAATTTGAAGGCCAAAAGTAAACTGTTCATAGAATATAAGAAAGAAATTATTAAATGACCAAATGACAATTATACAGGCTAAAATCCAACTTTAATTATGAAGTTTCTAAGTGGCTTAGAACACTGTTAAAACCTCCTTCATTCAGATCCTTCCTGAAGAAAAGGAAAAGGAATCTAATTCTCTATTATTGGGATAAACGTGTAAAAATAGTGCAAAAGAGACTGCAGAACTGGGGAAACAAAACTACGTGTTCTCTGCAAAGTTGTGAGCTATTCCTTCATTCTGTTACTAATTTTAAAAGGTGACAGCATATCATTCATATGCTTTATGATTCCCCAGTTTATAGGGCAAATATTAAAACCTGTATTCCAAGTCAGAGATAAATCTGTGGATTATGTAGAGTTACTGTTTGAGTCCACTGAACTCATAAAACAAGGATTTACCTATTTCTCCCAAAAAAAAAAAAAAGGTAAAATATGATGGGGGAAATCAGGGCAAAACATAGTAAAACAGTTTCTTTACTGAACGACTTCTCAGATCCCTCACTACGCTAAAGTGCAAAGTGAATGACCAAGAGGGGGATATAATATAATGTACAGCACTTCCCAGACTTACCGGGATCACAGAAGTTGTTTTTTCATGGGGTATCTAATGAAACTAGTAAGTGATGAAACACACTTTGGGAAACAGTGATCTACACAAATACTCTGTGTCTGTATAAAATGTTAGCATTGCTGTTATGATATGCAAGCAAATGATATAGTATTGTGAATTAAAGAACAAGGTTTGCCACATAAGTGTCACATGTTGCCCAGTGATGGATTTAAAACACAGTTTCTCAAATGTTTCTTGTTGCTTTACAACCATTTGAAAATAAATCACTTGAAACTATGTTTAAGCTTCCAAATATGATGAAACAGAACGGAAAGTGAGAAAGGAACTTTCTTAGTGAAAGGAAATAATCTCTATCCTACAATCATCTAAAGCAAACCATGATGCAAACATTTTCTGTAGATTAAGGCTCTGATCACATTGCATCCAATAAATCTTTCTGCAAAGGTTGCACATGTTTGTTCCTGTTTATAGTACATGCCTGTTTAATCTTTCCACAAAGGCTTTCTTGTCTCCCAAAATATTTTCTTAAACATATATAAACTGTTTGACTCTTTCTATAAACTGACATGAGCAGAATTCTTTCCAATGGTCCTCTGAGAATTATGATGGAGTGATTTGTAGTAATGATCTACAGAAAACATAACACTATAAAATTTGGGACTTTAAATTCTTGGAAGACCCTTGCTTTTCTTTTCAACCCAGTTCTCAAAACACTCATTTCAAATTCTCATCCCCTCCTCTCTCTCGTGATCTTTTTTGATGGCACACACAGTTTCAAAGGCCATTATATGAATCTTTATGTCCATGAGGCATTAAGTAGGTAAGGACATTTCTAATATTAAAATCCTAGAAATGTATAACAATACAAGTATATTTAAATTCCAACAAGGAATGTTAGCAAGTCGTATGAAATTCTGCCATCTGTCTGGGTATTGAAATCTGCCAGTAAAGGCAATTCTCTCTCAGACATATTAAGTTCATTAGAAAGAGACCAGAATTCCCAATCTGATTCTGAAACTATTTGTGTGCTATTGTGGTCACTTGGATAATTTGCTTAACTCAATTTTCCCCTTCTTAAAATGATCCATCAACTTCTAAAAGAAAATACTGGTATCACAACTGTCATGCCCAGTAGTAACGTCTAGTGATTCCATAAAAGGCGTAGGCTCTGGAGTCAGAAAGCAGGAATTCAAATCCCAGCCCTGCCAACGACTGGTGATGCAACCTTCAGCAGTTTGCTTATCCACTCCATGCCTGCTGTCTCATCTATAAAACAGGAGACAGTCCCTACCTCATAGGACTGCTACAAGAAATAAATGAGGGAGTGCCTGTAATGTGCTTAGGACAATACTTGGTACATGGTCAGCACTCAATAAGTGTTAGTTGTTACTCATTTGAGTCTAGAAATGTATCTTTAGTTAAGAACGCTGGAATGGGGGTTAGGAGCAGTGGACCACAGGAACACCCAGTCTCTTTCACAGACGAGCCACGTGACCTTGAACAAGCCACTTCATTTCTCTAGTGTGTCAGTCGGGATCATGGCAGGAAACAGAAGGCAATCTCCAATGGGATTCTGAGGAAAACTTAACACACGGACTATTTACGGAGGTATGAATAACAAAAAAATGGCAAGTACTCAGGGACTAGCAATATCAGGAAGCCATTTCTGACCCCTGGCTTGAAAAGGCCAAGGAAGTAAGAGTCACCAGAGCCTGGTGAGGGCCAGAGGCAGGGGAGAGGAGCCACCTGACAGGGGCTACACTCAGAGGACAAAGGCACACTGCCAGACTGCCTGGTGAAGCAGAGGCAGTGAGGTGGGAAGCAGACACGCCCTGACCTCTCTGCCTGCCTGTGCTCCTGGGGCTCTGCAGGAAGCCAGAGGGCAAAGGAGCCTGAGTGCTGCAGTCCACAGCGGCCAGCTTCCAGAGGCACAAAGCAGGACAACAAGGCAGAGAATCATGGGGGAGGGCAAGAGGTAACAGAACATCGCAGCCTCAGCTGAAGCAAACGTAAACACGTGCTGAAGGACTTAATCTCTAAGGGCTTTTCAACCTCCAAATCTTACAATTCTCGTATTCTGTTATGCCTAATTACTACTCTGTGCTCTATCTAGACTACGAATGGTCCACAATTAAACAATTCTAATTTATAGTTATATATGTATATACATACTTGCTGAAATTAAATAGAAGCCTCTCAAAAACTAGAACAGGTCCTGTGCTGCTCAAAATAGTGAGTGGTTGACCAGCGAAGAGGCAAAAGACGGCTCCAGAGACAGCGGTGCCCAGGAAACTCTCCAACACGCCCTAATAGAAAGAAAATATAGGTGTTAAAAGAAACTTGTCTTGTTTTCTTTTCATGTGTGATGTCACTAGGGGAATGAAGCCACGTGAATATGCTATTATGATGGCTATCGTAAACATATCAAACATAAAGAATAAAGATTCTTACCAATATGAATATTACCTTTTATTTCACCATACATGCGATTTAGTCATTCCTGCCTACTCCAAGGGCTGAACTGCTCCAAAGAACTATAATGACTGTAATGACTAGTGGTTGATTGCAGAAGGCAAAGGGTGACTCTGATCTACTTTTAAAAATATTAATTGAAGCTTCTGTACATAAAATTGTATTATAAAATCCCACCATGTGCGAAGAAGTGATTTAGTACTTTTGGTGGCATTTTTCTCTCTGTGGTTACTTTCAGTGTTTGTTTTAACCAGATTTCACCTTGCACATAGCAGGTACTTATAAGTAGCTACTATTTTTTTTTTTTTTTTTTTTTTGCGCAGTATGTGGGCCTCTCACTGTTGTGGCCTCCCCCCGCCGTGGAGCACAGGCTCCGGACGCGCAGGCCCAACGGCCATGGCCCACGGGCCCAGCCGCTCCGCGGCACGTGGGATCCTCCCGGACCGGGGCACGAACCCGTGTCCCCTGCACCGGCAGGCGGACTCTCAACCACTGTGCCACCAGGGAAGCCCAAGTAGCTACATTTTATGCATAAAAGCTATTTTCTACAGAGAAAAGCTTTTTAAGTGAAGAGGGAGCAAAGAGGAGACAAAAAAATGATTTGCCTTCTACCTTGCAATCTCTAAGACACCAATTCCAAACAAAATTTCTTAGTACATATTCAGTGTCCAATGTAAACTTATACAAGAGCTTCAAGAGCTACTTTAGAGGAAATAAATGCACGGGGACACGAATAACTAAACCTTTGTGGCCACATGTCCCTGAAGGTGTATCTCTGAGAAACAACCTATTATTTCCCTTTAGCATAACAAGAACAAATAATTTATATGTGTGTGTGTATATATATATATGTATGTATATATATGTATATACACACATATATACATATATAAAATATCATATAATATACACAAAAGTATGATAAAGAAATTGGTTTTTTAAAATCAACTTACAGAACTAAACTAAGTGCTATCCTCACTCAAAGGCCATCCTAGCAGAACCTTATTATAATGATTACTTAAATTTTTGTTTTTTAGGCTAACAAGAACCCTTCATTCAAAGATCAAACATCAAGGGGAAGAAATATATTCTGTAACACACGCACATCCCCACCCCACGCCCCGCAAAAAAAGCATAAGCAATAGGATATATATTTTCCAAAAATTACTAACAAAGAAGTTAAATCTTTTCACCTTGAAGATATTGCATACATTAAAAGAATGCATCACTAAAGACTGAACAAATGAAAGAAAAATGTCAAAATATTGATATATTTTTTACATGGCTTCAAAGCCAGCTATATTTTCTTTAGAATGACATTAGCAATAGTATATCCTCCTCTTTTAAGGGTAGGATTCAATTGGGAAAACAGGGAAAAATCCTTTAGCACAGCATTATGTAATAATGGGGTTGGGGTGGGGATGGCGCAAAAAAGCAAGAATTGACAAGTAATAAGACTGGCTCCTCACACAGTGAGCAGACACTTTGTAAACAACTCAGTACAACTACTTCCGTCCTCACTGTCTAGGTCTGAAGTCTGGCAGGTGAGTCTCGTAAGTGGACCCCATTTATATACTTGTGAACTCCACTGCATGTTTGAATGGTGCCATCTCGTTATTTTATAGCCATTCCACACATAATCACTGTGTCCAGCTCATTTTTCCTCAGGGGGGCAGCAAGCAGAATAACAAGCAAGGCTAACAGAAACAGGCTGCCTTTATGTAGAGAGAGAGAAAGAGGCTCCCCTGTGCCCCCAAAATAGTATTAGTCTTGATCGCTTATCCGTGAAGATACTGAGTTTCAGGGGGTTAAATGATATGAACAAATCCACACTCACTGTGGCACAAGTTTTTGGAGTATGGTTACCTGCGCAACTACTACCACACCCTTGGCAAAGAGAAAAGGTATACCTTCGGCTGGGATTTTCTTAGACTTGCAGTCTTTTACCTCCTGTGCATTGACATTGGGCTTTTTATGTCTTTATCATTTACCTTTCTTTTTCATGACTTATTTTAGTGTGTGTGACATGAAAGGGTAGGGACTGGAAGGCTCTGCGTGGCAGGACAAGCCACACTCTAGGGACACGTGATAGGCAAAGTTTCACTGCATCATTCTCTATCAAGCATGGAGGAGCGACTATTTCCCATCACTACTGCAGGATCAAATTACAGCACAGCCTGAGTGTAAGAGAGAACACGAATGAAGAAATGAGGAATGCAAGGTTAAGAATTCTCTACTTGGTCTGACGTGAGGGGCCAGGGCAGGGTCTCTGGTGTCATCCATGTTTCTCTCCCTCCCACTATGCTATACACTATCCCACCACATGCTCTGCAAGCACCCAGGAAACACTAAAGGAATCCAAGAAGATGCCCAAATCACACCCTACATCCTGCTTATCAAAGGCTAACAGCCATCACTGCTCATTCAGTAAAGATAACAACTCATTTCTTCCAGAAAACGGCTTTGATTTGTGGAAGTCATGTGACTGTTAAAAAAGTAGAGTACTTTTATTTTACTACTTGCTCCTTTGGTAAGTGCTACAGTTTCCATTCTGTTACTGACAATTTTATTTTATTTTATTATTTATTTATTTATTTATTTAGTGGTACGCGGGCCTCTCACTGTTGTGGCCTCTCCCATTGCGGAGCACAGGCTCCGGAGGCGCAGGCTCAGCGGCCATGGCTCACGGGCCCAGCCGTTCTGCGGCATGTGGGATCTTCCCGGACCAGGGCACGAACCCATGTCCCCTGCATCGGCAGGCGGACTCTCAACCACTGCACCACCAGGGAAGCCTGTTACTGACAATTTTAAAACAGAGACAGGTGATTTATTATACACATTGCACTGGAAACTTGCTTAAACCCAGAGATGTTTCCAGTGTTTTTGAGAAAAGAACTATTTTCACCACATTTTGACATGTTGCTCTTGACAGTACAGAAATTTAAAAAAATAATCTCATGAAATGAATAACTTTAACTGTAACTAGAATTTAAAGCAATTTATAAAGTGAACTATCAAAAACTCCTCTTCTGATTTATTACAGTCAGTGTTCACTAATATAAAAAAGGAAATAATGTGTGGATGTGTGTATTTTTAATAGCTATAGCTTATAAAGACACTTCTACACCTGATTTCCCACAGAGGAACAAACTCCCTAGCAATTCATGAGAATGTAGATGGCTGAGCTCTGAGGGGTGGCAGAATCAGGTGCCACAAAGCACTCCAGCTCCATTTTGATTTGGCTTTTATTTTATTTCATTTCCAATTAGGTGATGTCCACTGTGGAACAGAAGAAAGAGCTAACAACTGGCCCTCAGGAGACCCAGAGTCTAGACTCTGTTCTGTCACCAAAGAGCTGATGATCTTGGGAATGTCACTTAACCTCTGTCCATTTTGGTTTCTTCATGTAGGAGAAAAACATCAAGGCAGTTCAGTATAACAATGGACTGTGGAGTCAGACCACCTCAAGTTGATATCTAGACTCTATCGTTTACTCCACTGATGACTTAAGCAAGTTACTTAACCTCTCCATGCCTCATACCATCCGTGTGAATATTAGATTAGATAATGTGTGCCAAGTGCTTAGCACAGTCACTGATAGATATGTTTTTGATGAACAGCAATATATACATAATGTATCTCTTTAGATATGAGATGAGGAGGCTGAACTAGGTCTCTTCCAGGTGTTTCAGCACAAAGAGCAGGTCTTGGACTCAGGGATATCTGAGTTTAAATCTCAGCTCCACCAGTTATCAACCTCTCTAAATCCTAACCGTCTCCACAATAAAATCAATGGCTATTTCACAGGATAATTATTTGGACTGACTATGACCATACTATAGAAAGACCTAAGAATAAAGTAAAGATGCAATAAGATGCTGGTTCCCTTCTCTTCCTGTTTTCTCATCTCCTTCTTCCCAGTTTGCCTCTATTACTTCTCTGTCCTTCAAAGGAGGAAGGAGACGGAGAGTGACAGTCAAAAGGAGTGATATGAAAAGATGAAGATCAGTCCTCAGAGGAAAAGGGGGAGAAAAGCCTCTTTATAGATTCACAGTGTTTCGCAGAGCAAAACTCCAACTCAACAGAAGCCTTAGAGGGCGACGGCTACAGCCATTGATTTTGTTGCTTCTTTTCATTCCTTGTGTTACTAAACACATAGAATCAACTACAATGAAACAAAACAGTTTTACTTTACAGCAGTGAAGTCAAAATCCACATCTAAAACAATTTATGAACATTTTTCTGCTCACGTGAGGGTATGACGTTAAACCAAAGATGGTCCTTGTCCTACAGAAGAGCCAAGAAAATCAATCCAAGTCTCATAATAGAAAAATCAAGCATAAAAGAAATCTGACCATAGGAGCAAGGTTCTTTAGGAAAAAAAAAAAATCCAACCATGATTGGTAACACCAGCATTTTGTCTTTGAGCTACTTGTGACAAGGTCTGCCAGGGCCATCATGCCTGTCATGGCTAACACAAAGCAAACACATTCAAAATGATAAAACATTAAAAATTTATGCTGTCTACTTTGACTTTATTGCAATTTAGTATCTTTAGTATCTTCATATAACACTAAAGAATGACCTTTGTTGTTTTGTGTCCTTCTTATTAAGAAACGTATTACTTGGATTAATAATTAATCCAAATGCAAAACTGCCTTAAAAAACAAAAGATTTTCTATTTCTTTGGCAATTTTCAACCAAGTAAAACTTGAGAAAAAAAATATTTTGGTGGCAATAAATGCTAAAATAGTCACCAACACTATTGCTATATTTCAAGCCTTTTTTAAAAAATTGTCTTCTAACCATAAAAAGAAATTTCGGCACGTGTTGGTTGTAATCTATTCAAACTGTGTAGAATGTTGATTAATTAAACTTCTCTAGATGAGTTTTTGAATCTGAAATTTAGCCAAGAAAAATGATGCAGCCTAATGCCATTTAAACATGGCCACTGGAAATAAGCAGACAAATCTGAATTACCTATAGGAGTTTTGATGTCAGATCCCCGACATAAATTAGCCAATGATCAAAAATAAGTGGAGAGATGATGCAAGTATCTAAATTAAATTTGAGTCACAGGAGAATTATCTGGGAAGGTTTTTTTTTTTGCTTTGTTTTTTGGAGTTTTAAAAAATAAACAAACAAAACGTTCTTTATCTCTACTGTGAACAATTAAATCAGGATCTCAGAAGATCAGGTCTGGGGAATCCACAGTTTTTCAAAGTTCCCCAGGTGATTCTCATATGGTCCAAATCTAAGGTGCAGCCATTCAAGCAACCTTCCTTCCTCTATCAAAATAAGAACCACCTGCTAGCATGGTTAATGATCGGTGGTTACACAGATCATTCATCTATACTAGGGAAGAAGACTGGATATACAACCCTCATTTTTTACTTTACCTGTGTAGCTACAGACTATAAATCAATGATTTCTGTCCTGACAGATCACAGCTGCCAAGTCCTTAGTGTGCCATCTTCTCTGCCTGAAAGTGCTTTGTTGTCATAAACAGGATTTCTGTTTACACTGCCCAGCAGGAACAGCAAAAAGAGGGAAGACTTGAAAGACGAATTATCTCTCTGCTTGAAGAAAAGTATGAGCCAAAATCTTTACCAAAGAGTTTCAATTCCAAGTCCAAGAAAATGGATGAGCAAGTAAGGGAGGCTTTAAAATACTGTTTTGTTTGAAGAGCTGTGAATATGTATCTAGATCATCTGAAGTGTCCAAACATCAAATACCAGTATAACCTTACACAAAAATCAATTCCAGATGGATAAAAAATGTAAATGAAAACATAAAAGAACTAAGATATGTGGGCAAATATTTTTCTAATCTTGGGGTGGGGAAACCTCTCTAAATACATCACGAATATAAGAAACTATAAAAGACTGGAGATTTTGACTACAGAAGAATTGAAATCTTCACAGCAAAAGAAATCATAAATAAGGTTAAAAGATATGGCAAACCTGGGGGAAAATGTATCTGTGATATTTCTGACAAGCAAAGGGAACACATCCTTATTATACAAAGAGTTCTTATAAGTCAATGAGAAAAAAAAAAGAAAAAAGAATGCCCAAAAGGAAACTATTCCAAGAGTACAAATATAAAGATGCATAGGTAAGCAATAAAGCGTGTAAGGATATTAACTCTCACTAAAAATCAAAGAAATTTAAATTGAATACGAATGAGCCATCATTTTTTCAAGCCACAGAATGAAAAATATGAGAATATGAGACAAATCCTGTTCTTGCAAGAGTGTGAGCAAGCCAGCACTCTTGTCATTACTGGGAGAAGTATAAATTGGTATAACCTTTGTGGAGTGTAATCTGAAATAAATAACGAAAATAAAATAGGTATATCCTGCAATCACATGCTGCTAGGAATTTACTCTAAGGAGGTAATTAAGAAGAATGAAAATGTGGTTAAGCACCAAGTTTGTTTACAAATGAAAAAACTGAAAAAAACTGAAAGTCTACTAATAGAGAATTTATTAAGCAGATTATAGCACACACATCATGTGTATAAATAGATGCAGCAGTTAAAAATGATGTTCAAGATCGTATTGAAGTGGAAAGACTTCCATGAAATGCTAGTCATGTATATGATCACATATGATCTCATTTACATAAATCCTATACACTGATCTATCTGTTTACACATGCATTGCAAGACATACGGAAAGATATTCATGAAAAGGTTAATAATGGTTATTTCTAGGTGATGGATTTAAGAGCAAAATTATCTTCTATGCAGTGTTACTGTATTGTTTGAATTTTCCACAATGTATAATTACATCTCATTAAAAATAAAGCTACTTCAAAATAATTTCAAGCTAAACACAAAATAATTTTAGAATTTAGTATCATTTGGGATCTCCACTGCTGCCCAAATGACTATCATTTTCTGATCACCAAGAAAATAGAGTTGACAAAGGTCTTAATTAAAAAAACAACCAAAAAGGTTTCTGGCAAATGAAATTTGATAAAAAAAATTATTTACCTTCAATCAAACAGGTTTAATTCAAAACTTGTAAATAAAATGAAGTAAATTATCTAAAGTTAAAGTTCCTTCCAGGGAAAAGGATGACCAATATCCCTTGCAGTAAGCAGTGCAGCACCCTTTGCTTTGTCACTGAATACACATTTATTTTTTCCTACCACAGCAACCTAATTGGATCATTCCAACAGACTATCCTACCTAACTTTTTGAAACTAGAACATGTTTCTGGTACAGATTAACATGTCACCTTCTATTTCCACTTCAAGGAAGAAATGCACTTTGGTTCCAAAGTGCAATATTCGGGTAAGGTGAAATTATTGTACAGTCCCTCATGTAGTAAAGCAATTATCAGCTGCTTTAATCCTGCTGTTACAAAGAAGTATTTATCTCATCAAGGAATATCATATATAAATAAGAAATGATACATTTGCATCTTGAGTAGATTGATCAAATATTCTCAGCACAGCAGTATGTTAAAATAAAGTCTCAAATTTGGAGATGCCAAATTTATATTTATAAATGTTCCTTATTATGAAACAAGTTCCCTTAAAATGTGCTCTGTTAGGCTCCATAAATATCACAAAACTCACACAGTTCTAAAAATCTTACTGTATTCTTTTACTAAAAGGTTTGTGAAAATAGGATTATATTTACTCCTGAAAAAAATTTAAATGACTTTCTTCACTCAGTCTTCCCTCTAGACTGTTCTCAGTAATTCACAATCAACAATGTCGATTTAAAGTAAAGCACTTTTCTGCGTTCCATGAAGCTCAAAAGAACAACTTTTAAACAACGTAAAGACTTGCTATCAAGCATCAAAAAACTGTTCCTTATGTCAGTATCTTACCCATAGACTAAGCTATCCATAAATATTTGTTAAATCAACATTTAACAATTTAAAGCATCTAAATGAATAGGACAACCAAGAGTAGTAGAAATATAATGCAATGAGTTCGCATGCATGGTCACAGAGAGTTTAGTTGTGAAAAAGACATGTTTTTAGCATAGTGAAGATAAAAGCCCTTGTTTACTTGACAGTATGGCAAGGGGAACAGAGGATTATTACAGTGGGACTTACTGAAAAGGACAGTAAGAGAATTGCACAGTTCTCAGACCTCAGAAAGCCTATGCTCTGGTCCTTTGTCTTTAACTCTAAGAACAGGAAACAATTACAAGCCAGGGCTAGATCTCAGACAAATATAAGGTCAACTCTTGGCAAAGCAGTTCAGTTACTCCCAGAAGCCCAGGCTGCCCACACTTAACAAGGAATCCATGCATACCCACACTGGAAGACTCAGAGTCCTCTCAGAGAAGCATGATGGCCCAAATGTATGTGGAAAGTTGAAAAATACATAGTTATCTATGTTACCATTATAATTTGATTATATTTGGAGCCACTGTAGCCTCAACTGTTTTATTTTGAACACAGTTCCATGGGAAATGATCCATGTGGCTCCCAAAATCTGCTTCTAAAGAGGTGTGTGTATATGTATATATATAAACACACACATATAATGTGTGATACATATATCATTACATATATATGTATGTAATGATTATATATATATGATTATTAAATATCTTTTATTATAATATATAATTAAATATATAATATACAAATATAACTCAGAATAGGTGTGTATACTAATTACATATATGTGCATATATATAATATATATACTTCTGCTCTGAAATGAATGCTTAAATGTAAATTCCTATCTCTGAGCAGGCAAGACCTCCTGAACAGAAGTTGGCAGAAGAGTTTGCTTAAACAACACCAGTGCAGTGACTCATTTGTGTTTTCACAACATGCTTCTACCCAGCACCCATGTCTATTTGTAGCCTCAAAATAAAGGCTATGTGAACCATCTCTGAGCTGCCTGCCTTTAAAAGCAAGGACACTGTTCTCAGTTGACTCATTTGAGCTGCCCGTGCTTTTGAGAATAACCCACTGTCACATTTATGAAGACATGTGATATAATTTAAGATTATTTCAGGCTGTGCCAATGCTTTTCTGCTTAGTCTTGACCTAATGTTTAGAAAGTCAAATTCACCCCCCTAATTAAGCCCACTACAAACAACTACTGGTATCTCTGGGGGGTATAAAAAAGATTGCTTTATCAACACTCTAGATTGTAAATACCATCAGAATCAACACTCTAGATTGTAAATACCATCAGAATAGGGATTCTTACTTATTTTGGTCATGTTATCTGTATCCCCAGCACTTAAAATAGTGTCTGGCACATGGTAGACACTCAATAAATATTTGCAAAGGAATGAACCAACCTCTGCCTTAGACCTGTGAAATAATAACCTGGGTCTCAGCACCAAATCCACAAAATATTTTGTTGTCCTGGTGTCCAAGTCAAGAAGACATCTACCGCCAGAGCATCAAAAGCTCTGTACGTGTTATACAGACGGCCAACAGGCCCATGAAAAGATGTTCAACAACACGAATTACTAGAGAAATGCAAATCAAAGCTACAATGGGGTACCAACTCACACTGGTCAGAATGGCCATCATTAAAAAGTCTATAAATAAAAAATGCTGGAGAGGACGCGGAGAACAGGAAACGCTCCTACGCTGTTGGTGGGATTGTAAATTGGTGCAGTCGCTATGGAAAACAGTTTGCAAGTTCCTCAAAAAACTAAAAATAGAGTTGACATATGATCCAGCAATCCCACTCCTGGGCATATAGTCAGAGAAAACTATAATTCAAAAAGATAGCTGCACCCCAATGTTCACAGCAGCACTATTTACAATAGCCAAGACACGAAAGCAACCTAAATGTCCACTGACAGATGAATGGATAAAGAAGATGTGGTACATATACACAATAGAATACTACTCAGCCATAAAAAAGAATGAAACAACACCATTTTCAGCAACATGGATGGACCCAGAGATTATCATACAAAGTGAAGTAAGTCAGAAAGAGAAAGACAAATACCATATAATATCACTTATATGTGGAATCTAAAATATGACACGAATGAACTTGTTTACAAAACAGAAACAGACTTGTGGTTACTGAAGAGGGGTAGGGTGGGAGAGGAATAAATTAGGAGTTTGGAACTAGCAGATACAAACCACTATATATAAAATAAACAACAAGGACCTACTGTATAGCACAGGGAACTATATTCAATATCCTATAATAAACCATAATGGAAAAGAATATGAAAAATTTATATACATATATAAAACTGAAACACTGAATCACTTTGCTGTACACCAGAAACTAAAACAACATTGTAAATCAACTATACGTCCATAAAAAAACAAGACAAAAAAAAAAAACACCGCTGTATGTTAAAGTACACCCTTTCAGTTTTTCTTTTTTTTTTTTGCGGTACGCGGGCCTCTCACTGCTGTGGCCTCTCCTGTTGCGGAGTACAGGCTCCGGACGCGCAGGCTCAGTGGCCATGGCTCACGGGCCCAGCCGCTCCGCGGCATGTGGGATCTTCCCGGACCGGGGCATGAACCCACGTCCCCTGCATCGGCAGGCGGACTCTCAACCACTGCACCACCAGGGAAGCCCCCCTTTCAGTTTTGAGATACCCTTCAACATATTAAATTCACCTTATTCCCTGGTCTTCAAAATATATAAAACCAACAGATATACCAATCTAAGTCATCTACCATTGCAGGAAAACCTAATATGATGACTATAGGTAAAATTTTTCCATATTTAAATACTAGGATATGTAAAATTACTATGTAACTATTGAGCTAGGTATGTGTGTACACACTAGTCCATTTATATTTATATATATTATTTTAGATCTATAAACTCAGCACTTGGGATCTATGAACCCATTTACTAATAGCATTATTCCACCCTAAAGAAATTGATAATAGAGTACTCAGTTCAACAAATATCTATTAACGGTCATTAATTTTTTATCCCTGTTTTTCAGTGTTTCTGCCACCCACTGAATATCAAATTGTAGCATTTCATCAATGTATTTCTTAAAGAAAAAACTCTTCAGAAATGAAAGGAAAATAGGTCCATCACTATTTTCATTCAGAGAAACATTTAAAATGTGAATTCACAGTTTCAGTGAAACTATCAATGGAGGTTACAAAATCTATTAATAAAATGACCAAACTATGTCTAGCAAATTGTCCTCATAGGTTTGAATTAGATACTTTGAATTAAGTCAACTCCTAGGAGTAACATCCAGCCAAAGGTCATTTTAATGGACATCTTGACACATTGAATGCATTTATATTTCTCCTAAAATCTTCAGAACCCAGAAAACAGCTTACTACACCAGCAACGCCTTTCCCATAACACTCATCACAGAGGAAAAACCCACAGTAACTATACATGTTACACAACAGAATCCTTTACTTTACAGAACTCACTCATACGGAAATTAATTCACCAGGAAGGATCACCAATAGACTTTAACAGATTTCTTCCTGTCTCAGATGCAGTGTTTTAAAGCTAAGTCTTATGAAATTGAAAAGGAGTTAAATTCAGTTTTAAAAGGTGATAAACTAACACATAAGAAGTGTCATACTGCCTCTGTCTCAATGAGAACATCTTTGAAAAAAAATGTGTTGAAAAACTATCTTCACAAAAAGTCTCTCTATATTCTGAAAGACAGAAGGAGGTTTTGTTCTTGCCGCCCTCTCAAAATCACATCATTCTTTGATTTTTTTAAAGATCTTTATTGGAGTATAATTGCTTTACAATGGTTAGTTTCTGCTTTATAACAAAGTGAATCAGTTATACATATATATATATATGTTCCCATATCTCTTCCCTCTTGCTTCTCCCTCCCTCCCACCCTCCCTATCCCACCGCTCTAGGTGGTCACAAACCACGGAGCTAATCTACCTGTGCTATGCAGCTGCTTCCCACTAGCTATCTATTTTATGTTTGGTAGTGTATATATGTCCATGCCACTCTCTCACTTTGTCACAGCTTGCCCTTCCCCCTCCCCATATCCTCAAGTCCATTCTCTAGTAGATCTGTGTCTTTATTCCCGTCTTACCACTAGGTTCTTCATGACTTTTTTTTTTCTTAGATTCCATATATGTGTTAGCATACGGTATTTGTTTTTCTCTTTCTGACTTACTTCACTCTGTATGACACACTCTAGGTCCATCCACCTCAATACAAATAACTCAATTTCGTTTCTTTTTATGGCTAATATTCCATTGTATATATGTGCCATATCTTCTTTATCCATTCATCCAATGATGGACACTTAGGTTGCTTCCATGTCCTGGCTATTGTAAATAGAGCTGCAATGAACATTCTGGTACATGACTCTTTTTGAATTATGGTTTTCTCAGGGTACATGCCCAGTAGTGGGATTGCTGGGTCGTATGGTACTTCTATTTGTAGTTTTTTAAGGAACCTCCATACTGTTCTCCACAGTGGCTGTATCAATTTACATTCCCACCAACAGTGCAAGAGTGTTCCCTTTTCTCCACACCCTCTCCAGCATTTATTGTTTCTAGATTTTTTGATGATGGCCATTCTGACCGGTGTGAGATAATATCTCACTGGAGTTTTGATTTGCCTTTCTCTAATGATTAATGATGTTGAGCATTCTTTCATGTGTTTGTTGGCAGTCTGTATATCTTCTTTGGAGAAATGTCTATTTAGGTCTTCTGCCCATTTTTGGACTGGGTTGTATGTTTTTGTTATTGAGCTGCATGAGCTGCTTGTAAATTTTGGAGATTAATCCTTTGTGAGTTGCTTCATTTGCAAATATTTTCTCCCTTTCTGAGGGTTGTCTTTTGATCTTGTTTATGGTTTCTTTTGCTGTGCAAAAGCTTTTAAATTTCATTAGGTCCCATTTGTTTATTTTTGTTTTTATTTCCATTTTTCTAGGAGGTGGGTCAAAAAAGATCTTGCTGTGATTTATGACATAGAGTGCTCTGCCTATGTTTTCCTCTAAGAGTTTGACAGTTTCTGGCTTTACATTTAGGTCTTTAATCAATTTTGAGTTTATTTTTGTGTATGGTGATAGGGAGTGTTCCAATTTCATTCTTTTACATGTAGCTGTCCAGTTTTCCCAGCACCACTTGTTGAAGAGGCTGTCTTTTCTCCACTGTATATTCTTACCTCCTTTATCAAAGATAAGGTGACTATATGTGCATGGGGTTATCTCTGGGCTTTCTATCTTGTTCCATTGATCTATATTTCTGTTTTTGTGCCAGTACATACTGTCTTGATTACTGTAGTACAGTCTGAAGTCAGGGAGCCTGATTCCTCCAGCTCCGTTTTTCGTTCTCAAGATTGCTTTGGCTATTCGGGGTCTTCTGTGTTTCCACACAAATTGTGAAATATTTTGTTCTAGTTCTGTGAAAAATGCCAGTGGTAGTTTGATAGGGATTGCATTGAATCTGTAGATTGCTTTGGGTAGTATAGTCATTTTCACAATGTTTATTCTTCCAATCCAAGAACATGGTATATCTCTCCATCTATTTGTATCATCTTTAATTTCTTTCATCAGTATCTTATAATTTTCTGCATACAGGTCTTTTGTCTCCTTAGGTAGGTTTATTCCTAGATGTTTTATTCTTTTTGCTGCAATGGTAAATGGGAGTGTTTTCTTGATTTCACTTTCAGATTTTTCATCATTAGTGTATAGGAATGCTAGAGATTTCTGTGTATTAATTTTGTATCCTACTACTTTACCAAATTCATTGATTAGCTTTAGTAGCTTTCTGGTAGCATCTTTAGGATTCTCTATGTATAGTATCATGTCATCTGCAAACAGTGACAGCTTTACTTCTTTTTTTCCAATTTGGATTCCTTTTATTTCTTTTTCTTTTCTGATTGCTGTGGCTAAAACTTCCAAAACTATGTTGAATAAGAGTGGTGAGAGTGGACATCCTTGTCTTGTTCCTGATCTTAGTGGGAATGGTTTCAGTTTTTCACCATTGAGGACGATGTTGGCTGTGGGTTTGTCATATATGGCCTTTATTATGTTGAGGAAAGTTCCCTCTATGCCTACTTTCTGCAGGGTTTTTATCATAAATGGGTGTTTAATTTTGTCAAAAGCTTTCTCTGCATCTATTGAGATGATCATATGGTTTTTATCCTTCAATTTGTTAATATGGTGTATCACATTGACTGATTTGCGTATATTGAAGAATCCTTGCATTCCTGGAATAAACCCCACTTGATCATGGTGTATGATCCTTTTAATGTGCTGTTGGATTCTATTTGGTAGTATTTTGTTGAGGATTTTTGCATCTATGTTCATCAGTGATATTGGCCTTAAGTTTTCTTTCTTTGTGACATCTATGTCTGGTTTTGTTATCAGGGTGATGGTGGCCTCACAGAATGAGTTTTGGAGTGTTCCCCCCTCTGCTATATTTTGGAAGAGTTTGAGAAGGATAGGTGTTAGCTCTTCTTTAATGTTTGATAGAATTCACCTGTGAAGCCATCTGGTCCTGGGCTTTTGTTTTTTGGAAGATTTTTAATCACAGTTTCAATTTCAGTGCTTGTGATTGGTCTGTTCATATTTTCTATTTCTTCCTGGTTCAGTCTCAGAAGGTTGTGCTTTTCTAAGAATTTGTCCATTTCTTCCAGGTTGTCTGTTTTATTGGCATAGAGTTGCTTGTAGTAATCTCTCATGATGCTTTGTATTTCTGCAGTGTCAGTTGTTACTTCTCCTTTTTCATTTCTAATTCTATTGATTTGAGTCTTCTCCCTTTTTTTCTTGATGAGTCTGGCTAATGGTTTATCAATTTTGTTTATCTTCTCAAAGAGCCAGCATTTAGTTTTATTGATCTTTGCTATTGTTTCCTTCATTTATTTATCATTTATTTCTGATCTGATCTTTATGATTTCTTCTGCTAACTTTGGGGTGTTTTTGTTCTTTAATTGCTTTAGGTGCAAGGTTAGGTTGTTTGAGATTTTCCTGTTTCTTAAGGTAGGACTGTATTGTTATAAACTTCCCTTTTAGAACTGCTTTTGCTGCGTCCCATAGGTTTTGTGTCATCGTGTCTCCATTGTCATTTGTTTATAGGTATTTTTTGATTTCCTCTTTGATTTCTTCAGTGATCACTTCGTTATTAAGTAGTGTATTGTTTAGCCTCCATGTGTTTGTGTTTTTTACAGATCTTTTCCTATAATTGATATCTAGTCTCATAGCGTTGTGGTCAGAAAAGATACTTGATACAATTTCAATTTTCTTAAATTTACCAAGGCTTGATTTGTGACCCAAGGTACGATCTATCCTGGAGAATGTTCCATGAGCACTTGAGAAAAATGTGTATTCTGTTGTTTTTGGATGGAATGTCCTATAAACAGCAATTAAGTCCATCTTGTTTAATGTATCATTTAAAGCTTGTGTTTCCTTATTTATTTTCTTTTTGGATGATCTGTCCATTGGTGAAAGTGGGGTGTTAAAGTCCCCTACTATGACTGTGTTACTGTCAATTTCCCCTTTTATGGCTGTTAGTATTTGCCTTATGTATTGAGGTGCTCCTATGCTGGGTGCATAAATATTTACAATTGTTATATTTTCTTGGATCAATCCCTTGATCATTATGTAGTGTCCTTCCTTGTCTCTTGTAATAGTCTTTATTTTAAAGTCTATTTTGTCTGATATGAGAATTGCTACTCTAGCTTTCTTTTGATTTCCATTTGCATGGAATATCTTTTTCCATCCCCTGACTTTCTGTCTGTATGCGTCCCTAGGTCTGAAGTGGGTCTCTTGTAGACAGCATATATACAGGTCTTGTTTTTGTATCCATTCAGCCAGTCTGTGTCTTTTGGTGGGAGCATTTAATCCATTTACATTTAAGGTAATTACCAATACCTACGTTCCTATTCCCATTTTCTTAATTGTTTTGGGTTTGTTATTGTAGGTCTTTTCCTTCTCTTGTGTTTCTTGCCTAGAGAAGTTCCTTTAGCATTTGTTGTAAAGCTGGTTTGGTGGTGCTGAACTCAGCTTTTGCGTGTCTGTAAAGGTTTTAATTTCTCCATCAAATCTGAATGAGATCCTTGCTGGGTAGAGTAATCTTGGTTGTAGGTTTTTCTTCTTCATCACTTTTAATATGTCCTGCCTTGGGGCTTCCCTGGTGGCCCAGTGGTTGAGAGTCCGCCTGCCAATGCAGGGGACATGGGCTTGTGCCCCAGTCCGGGAAGATCCCACATGCCGCGGAGCGACTAAGCCCGTGAGCCATGGCCGCTGAGCCTGCACGTCCGGCGCCTGTGCTCCGCAGCGGGATAGGCCACAACAGTGAGAGGCCCATGTACTGGCAAAAAAAAAAAAATATATATATATATATATATATATATATATATATATATATATATGTGTGTGTCCTGCCACTCCCTTCTGGCTTGCAGAGTTTCTGCTGAAAGATCAGCTGTTAACCCTATGGAGATTCCCTTGTGTTTTATTTGTTGTTTTTCCCTTGCTGCTTTTAATATGTTTTCTTTTTATTTAATTTTTGATAGTTTGATTAATAGGTATCTTGGCGTGTTTCTCCTTGGATTTATCCTATATTGGACTCTCTGTGCTTCCTGGACTTGATTAACTATTTCCTTTCCCGAATTAGGGAAGTTTTCAACTCTAATCTCTTCAAATATTTTCTCAGTCCCTTTCTTTTTCTCTTCTTCTTCTGGGACCCCTATAATTCGAATGTTGGTGCTTTTAATGTTGTCCCAGAGGACTCTGAGACTGTCCTCAGTTCTTTTCATTCTTTCTTCTTTATTCTGCTCTGCAGTAGTTATTTCCACTATTTTATCTTCCAGGTCACTTATCCGTTCTTCTGCCTCAGTTATTCTGCTATTGATCCCTTCTAGAGTATTTTTAATTTCATTTATTGTGTTGTTCACTGTTGCTTGTTTCCTCTTTAGTTCTTCTAGGTCCTTGTTAAGTGTTTCTTGCATTTTCTCTATTTTATTTCCAAGATTTTGGATCATCTTTACTATCATTATCCTGAATTCTTTTTCAGGTAGACTGCCTATTGCCTCTTCATTTGTTAGGTCTGGTGGGTTTTTACCTTGCTCCTTCATCTGCTGTGTGTTTCTCTGTCTTCTCATTTTGCTTATCTTACTGTGTTTGGGGTCCCCTTTTCACTGGCTGCACATTCGTAGTTCCCGTTGTTTTTTTCTGTCTGTCCCCAGTGGGTAAGGCTGGTTCAGTGGCTTGTGTAGGCTTCCTGGTGGAGGGGACTATTGCCTGTCTTCTGGTGGATGGTGGTGGACCTTGTCTTTCTGGTGGGTGGGTCCATGTCTGGTGGTGTGTTTTGGGGTGTCTGTGGCCTTATTATGATTTTAGGCAGCCTCTTTGCTAATGGATGGGGCTGTGTTCCTGTCTTGCTAGCTGTTTTGCATAGGGTGTCCAGCACTGTAGCTTGCTGGTTGTTGAATGAAGCTGGGTGTTGGTGTTGAGATGGAGATCTCTGGGAGATATTCGCTGTTTGATATTACGTGGAGCTGGGAGGTCTCTTGTGGACCAGTGTCCTGAAGTTGGCTCCCCCACCTCAGAGGCACAGCACTGACTCCTGGCTGGAGCACCAAGAGCCTTTCATCTACATGGCCAGGTACATGGTGAGTTTCTTGCCTTTTGGGAGGTTTGAGGTCTTCTGCCAGCGTTCAGTGGGTGTACTATAGGAGCAGTTGCACGTTTAGATGTATTTCTGATGTATCTGTGGGGAGGAAGGTCTGATTTTCTTTATGTGAGGCTGCCTGTATTATCATCTCCATGCTGGCCTCGAGGTGCTTCTCCCGTGCTTTCTTTTCCATTTGTTCTCTTGAATGATGTGCTTTAGTTATCATTATGCTCTCATTTAGATGAAGAATAGCTGCCCAATTTGAATACAGATCAGATTTTATAAAAAATACCATTCTGACAACACTGTGACAATTTAATTTATTCATTCTTGTCTTATGAATGAGGAATAAAAGGGGGAAACACTCTCTTCATCTCTGTGTCCTACCATGCTTGGTTTCGATTCCCCATGCCTGGGGAATGTGCTTTCTGGGCAGAACAATGTAACTTTTAAAATGTTAATCAGTTGCTAATATTTAAGAATCACCAGATTTCATGTAAGCAATTGAATTTTCAACCTCTCTTTGAAAATCAGAAAATGAAGGAATCCTGAGTGCACATTCACATGGGAACTAGTAAAAGTCATGTGGGGAGCCCTCAGTCCCCAACTACCAGACTTCCCAGCCTAGGCACCAGTCATGTGACTAAAGAAGTCCTCAGGCAACGCCAATCTCAGCTGCCATCTCACTCACAAGTCTATGAAGACCCAAGAGAACTACCCACCTGAGTCCACCAACCACCAAAAACATGAGAGAGAATAATAAAATGGTTGTTTGAAGCCTTGGATTTAGGGGTAACATGCTTTACAGCAGTAGATAAAGGCTAAAAGATAAAAGCTCTCTTAACAGACGAAGTACAATTGTTTAAAGTAATGTCTCCCTTTTTGCTTGGGTCAACATAGATGTCATAGAGAGTCTCCATCTTAATTTTGTGTTTAAGCAGAAATCTAAAACATGAATGTGCCCAGGGGAGAAAAGAGAAGTAGAAGAAAAGCAATCCTTTGGAATCAGCTGTATTTTTTAAAAAAAATAAGCTGGTTGGCAGAACTTATGAATGTCACATAGGTTAAACAGTAATAAGTAGTAACATAGAAGGACAGAGTTTGAAAAGGGCTTGAATCCGGTTGTTTTCAGCTTCACTCGCTACTCACTCAGCACCTAGCACAATACCTATTTTTCCCTAATGACTGGATCAACTAAGAGAAGTTTTGTCCATATTTTTCTGATTATGGGAATTTAAAATATCTTCTCTATAACTAAAGCTTCAGCTATTATTGATGCAAAAGGAGGGTGAATGCCACCTGCAAAGTAACCAACAAATTGTGGTTTATACAAAATAAGTTAAGCTAGAGTCTACACAGCTTAATGAGAGGCAGATTCAGGAATAGGAAAATCAACACCTAGCTTTTATTCCTTAAAGCTGAGCTCTACCGATAGAGATGTAAATCCAATCTTGAGCAAATCACTCAATCGCTTGCTCACATGAAAAAGGAAGCTAACCAGGCATTCCCCAAAACTTGATATATCATCAAGTTTAACAGTATGGTCCACACATTCAAGGTAATAGAAGATCTTAACCTTATACCCAGCACAAAACTAAAGCAGCTGATACGCTTTTGCCCAAACAGAATTGTGTATCTCATTTCCTTCCCTTCTTTTCCCCACTTGTGACTCAAGCCAGATTTCATCAAGCTATTTTTGTAATTACTAAAATGCTGGAAATACAGCAGCAGGCCAGAAGCAAAGTAAAATGCAGCATCTAGCAAAAGAAAGAAAATCATGCTGAGTAACGGAAAGGCCATCTGCTTCTAGCTGAGCTGTAGGGGTGAGGAAGGCAATCTGGGCTGTACTATTTGTGTCTTTCCCCAAACCAAACCCACCTGCATGTTGTCAGTGGCATCCCCAAGCAGTCCTCCAAAAGTGATAGCATTAGTTACTGTTGCCAGATAAATGAAGAGAATTGCTGAAAGAGCCTGAATATTTAAAGCATCATAAAAATCACTGGCAAAAAATGGTGCTTTCCTCTTTATGTCCTTAATTAGTCCACCACAGAACCTGCATAGGGAGAAAGCAAACACGTGACAACATAAAATAAATTACCATCAAATTAACCAAGAGATAACTTAGAGATAATTTAACCACAAAGAATTTGTATTTAAAATGTTTGAATTAGAAGATACTCTTCAACTACTTAAGATAAAACCAGAAGACTGTGAATAATAAATCTTCTTCTGTCTCTTTTTTGGTCACCAAATTAGGCATCACGTTCCCTAAAGACTAGACAGTTGGTCTTTAGATGAGAATGAACTGTGTAGATGAATTAAATTTCTCACTGTCTGAAGAAAAACATCCAAACATGTGAGCAGATCATATAAGGCCCTTTATAATCTTGTCATAGCTTCCCTTCCAGCCTCATTCATTCATTCACTCATTCATTCACTCCACAAATGTTTATTGGGCATCTGTGACATGCCCAGCATTATTCTGGGTGCTGGAAAAACAGCAGTGAACAACACAGGAAAAAAAATACCCACCCTCATGGAGTTACTTTCTGCGTGGGGGAAACAAAATAAGTAAAATGCATGGTGCTAAAACATCAAAGAAAAAATTAAGTGGGGAAGCAGGTTATTAAGTGCTAGAGTGCTATGCCTGAAATTTAGAGTGGGCAGATCAGGCCTCCCAAGCAAGTGACTTTGGGGTGAGGATTGGAAGGAATTAAGGAAGGAAACCATGCAGGTGTGTCATGGAAGAGCATCCCAAGCTGAGACCCATCACATTCATCAGCAAGTCAGCTCACTCGCCCACCCACCCCGAACCAAACCTCGCTCAGCCTTTCCCATGCTGTGCCTTCTGCCTATGATGCCCTCCCTCAGAGCTCAACAGCCCTCTGAGGTCTTGACCCTCCATTCATAGTTCAGACATTCACTAGGGGCTATCACGTTTTCTCAGGATTGCCTGTCTGTCTATCTTAGCTGCAGTCAGTGCCCTGCTTCAGTTTTCTTGGTACGCACAGGGCTGTGCATGGTACCAGGCATGCTGCAGACATGCAATACATTTAGGGAACGTAAAATATGGAAGAAGGAAATAACAGTCTGATTGAATTAAAAAGTTAAATCCCAAAAATTATATCTGTATAAAAGGAAAAGTATATGCCTAATGGAAATAGGTTGTAAAGAACTAGTCAGAAAAAAAAAAAATGGGGGAAAGAGAAGGTTCTACTCTCTATTCTTTTTTTTTCTTTTGCGGTACGCGGGCCTCTCACTGTTGTGGCCTCTCCCGTTGCGGAGCACAGGCTCCGGACGCGCAGGCTCAGCGGCCATGGCTCACGGGCCCAGCCGCTCTGCAGCATGTGGGATCTTCCCGGACCTGGGCACGAACCCGTGTCCCCTGCATCGGCAAGCAGACTCTCAACCACTGAGCCACCAGGGAAGCCCCTACTCTCTATTCTTTAAGATGGAAGAGGAGAGAAATAATGTCCTCTCTATTTGGGAGAGAAACCCAAGTGGGTCATCAGGGGAAGAAAATAACATCATTTCATTCAGATTCGACTGCATATTAAAATGACTTACTTTTGTGTTTTCAAAAAATCTGCAGTGTTTTTAAAAAGGCATATCTTCATAAAGAGTATCCCACTTAAAACTATAGTTAACCCACAATGAAATGGAGAACCTAACCATGAAGGAAATCCTAATGTAAAGAGATTTAACCAAAGCGATCTGGGAAACCTGAATTCCCCACTGCAGGCCCAGGAGACGGTAGCCTGGGAGTTACTCATTTCTGTAACATGTTACCCACTTCTGAGTAAATGTACCGGGGAGAGAGGGAATCATGAAAGCCAAGTGGGGAAGACTGGCACAATACTCAGTCTCCCTGCAACACTCACCCACGAGTTCTCTTTCTCTCTAACACCCCTCACTCATGGTAATATCTAATACCTTTCTCTCATCACAGAAACTCCCTACTTCTGCTTTATTTTGCCCCATAAAACCAGATCCACATTTCGTTATTTGCTCGTTGTTTGTCTCCTACCACTACAAGGTAAGACCCATAAGGAAAGGGGTTTTTCTTTCATTCACTGCTGCATCCCAAGTGCCTGTGACTAACAGATACACCATAAATGTGTGCTGGCTGACCAAACAAAAGTACAAACAAGTGAATAAAATGCTGACAGAAAGATGAAGGTAAATTCAGATCGGAAGAGAACCTCATCATGAACGACAGACGAATCCATAAGTTACCTTCCAGTGCGCTGTAATTCCTCACAATCCGCGTGTCCTCCTCCTCCATGGCCTCCATCATGGGGCGTGTCCCCGTTCATCTGAACATTTTCTCCACCTGAGTACATATTCTTTCTAAGCAAGACAACAGAGCCAAAAAAAAGATTAGTTTATTTCATTCACCTGCCTCTTAGCTGGGTCCTGCACTAGCTGATAAAGAGATGGACCGAAAACCCTTTGGGAGAAAGATAATTATTTCCGGCTGCCATCCTAACAAACAACTTTTGAAATGTTCTGTTGAGAGCCAAGACAAATGAGTGGATGAACAGAAAGTTGAATAACTTGTATGTTGTATAAGAGGGAAATTGTTTCACCTGGAAAAACACAGATTTCTAGAAAATGGCTTCTCCTCAATTATCTCATCCAATTTCTTAACCTCTTAAATCTACAGGGAGTCATCTTGAGTAAACGAATCTTTCCACATGTACAAGGAGTCCCCGAAACAACCCGAAAAAATCTCTACAATGTATTCCAATATCATAATCTGAGATCTCTAATTTGTCATCACTAATCACAACATATAACATTCATTTTATCGTGTCAAGGAAATGTCAAACCAAGGCACATGTGTGATTCATTTGAGATAATACCTCAAGTTGAATGGAAACCTGAAAATCTTAGGGCAGTTGGCTGAACCTCTTTCCTTTTCTAAACACAACCTCCTTCTCAAGGATGAAAACTCCCAATGGCCTGAAAATTTTACCTTTTGTCAGATGATGGAAGACTCTTAGGGGGCTCTATCCTGATCGCTGGATCCCATTCCCCGGGTGGAAGGACAATGACTTCATCTAGGAACTCGTCAATGCCAGCAATCAGGTCCTGCCTATCTTTTGCTTTATAAGCGATGTCATGGAACACCTAAAGAATAAAAAGAGATGTGCTGATCCAACAAGAGAGCTCTCCACATGCCTCACATCATGTAGAGCCTGAAGAATGCAATCCATAATCCACTTTAACATTACTATAACCATAGCCCCATATTTGCTACTGTTCAGCTTACCCCAAAATATTTTGGTATTCAGATTATGAACCCAAAGAATATAGGTAGAGGCATGAGAACACAGCTGTGTTTCTTTTATATGATTTTTTCTATCAATACCATAAAACAACATTGCCTTTCATCTCCCACTAGTATGCACCATTACTGACATAGTTGTGATGGAAGCCAGATGAAAATGGTTTAGAGAAATATACTGAAGATCATTCCCCAAAATAAAAACTACTGCGCCAAACCATTGCTTATAATTCAAGAAGGGTAAGTTCAAGCTGATTGTTAAGACTGAGTTAAGACTCAGACACTGCAGCTCTCAAACACACAAATAATGTGTGTTAAAGCAAAGGGCTTTAAGTAGGTGATCATCTGTCTATCTTTTAGCAAGGCAATAACTAAACCATCCAAGGCAGCAAATGTTCTATGTCTTTTATGCAAATATCCAAAGAAGGAGCCTCCAGACGTCCATAATCCTCTTTGTCAATCGCTCCATTTCTCTAACCTGGCTGATGATCTGAAAGTCCTTTACACATAACCTAAGACTTTCATACCTCGCTAAGTCAAATTCTTTAGTCTCCAGGAGAGAAGATGGCCCTTATTTGATACCCTTACCTGTTCTTAAAGATCGCTACTAAGACTCTTCTCCTCAATTAGAATTTTTAAAAGCTACCAAGCAAACACCAATGGTCTGGGGGTTGTGGGGTTGAGGGGAGGGCAATACAAAGTGCCAGCATATCATCTGTAGTGGACACAATTGGCCACAGCCTTATTTTCTCTTGCTACTTCCCTTAGTAGAGGCTGGAAAGTCGTCATTTTCCCAGCCTACCCTGACGATAAGGATGGGCAATTCTGACCCATGAGATTAAAAAAGAAGGGGGATGGGGGATAGCTTTTGAATACCTGTTAAAAGAGACAGACACAGCTAACACTTCCCTTCCTCCTTCCTCCTGCCTTGCATACAGATGACGTGACTGGAGTTGACGGTAGTAGCCATCTTAAGACCACAAAGCAAGAGCCTTGGCACTTGATTTTATCATTAAGCAGTTAAATTAAACCAACTCCAGCAACCACCTACCTCCAAATTTCCTCATATGTGAACAAAATAAAACCTAAATTGTTTAAGTCACAATAAGTCAAATTTTCTGTCATTTGCAGCCTAAAACATTTCTAATTGATACATCTTTGGAGGAGTCATTTTTTTAAAGAAATCATAAATATGCAAAAATAAATGAAAGAACCCACTGAGATGCTTAGTTGCCTCAAGGGGAAAAAAACAGCATTGCTATTCATCAATGCTCTCAGATTAAGTAACCATCTGGTAATCACTATATAGAACTTGCCATAGCTAAATGCTCTATTCTCCACTTAACACACGGAGAAGCTAACATATCAAGCAATGAAGCAAAAACAAAACATTCGGGAAAATAGTAAGCTACAAAGATGCAAAAGCAGAAATTAGTGCTCCTATATTCTCATGGTATTTCTCCTCCTATGAGACCAGTTTGGAGTTTCGTCATGTCTACAATGTGTGTAATGACATTCAAGCTATTAGGAGAGTATGGTCATAATTCCAACGTACTAGATGCTCTGCAGTAACAGTTGCTAATGCATTTTAGTATATGTATCATTCCTTCCCACAAGATAAGAAAACCACAAAAACAGGTACTTTCTGATACCTAAGGGAAAAAATGCATTATCCATTTTATTATGCATTATTTTATAGAACCCATCATTTCTGAAACAACACAGTATATGGACACGAGTTTCCAGAATTAATATATTAAACACTTTAAGAGATTAAGTTAATACAGTGTCTTGAACCTTTTAAATAATATTTAACATAGCTCAGTTTAGAGGAAGAAAGGAAAATATGACTTATTCTAACATAAAATTTATTTTTTGAAAACTATCAAATGCAGATGTCAGCTCATTTGCATGAACGACTGTACCTCATGTTTTAAGAAGGTTGGTAACTACATAATTCTAACTGAATAAATTGTGACAGCCAACTCACAGTATGAAAACACAAGTAGGACATTCACAGATCACCATCTTCCCGATTCCCTACCTCATCAGACATCAAGGTGGCAATGGCTCTGCCAATCTCATGGTAGGACTTGGCTTTCCCCTTAGGACCTAAGAGAATGAACAAGAACCTAATGGAAGAGGAAAGAAGCAAAGGCTATAACACACATTTCATCAAACTCAACACACATAACACTGAGACACATTTACCCTAATTCATAAAACGGTTAGGTCTAGAATTCACCTTTAAAACAAAGGTAATATTCTTGCTAATATGAAAGATACTCTTTCACGCTGTTGTGAAACACAAACTGTTTTTCATTTATTTGGAAGCAAGGGAGAATTTAGCATGGAAACCTGAGAAGCTTCTTCACAGAGAAGGAAAGGTTCACTTTATGAGTCATTCAATCTTTCTTTTCTAAACTTTCTTCTCTCTCTCCCTTTCTTCTGACTCTCCGAATCTTTGGAGAAAACCCATTAAGCACAATAACGAGAAAGACTTAGTACATCTTCAGATTTCTCTGACGTTTCTTTACCCAATATGGATGATGACAAATGATCCTCTCCATATTTTTAAGAAATATTTCTACTCAGAGGTGGCTGGGAGTCAGCAAAAACCAAGTCTTCTACAAGTAAGCCACATGCTGACAGCCAAAGCAAAGAAAGAAAAATATGAGAGAAATTCAAAATAAAGCACCATGCACAGCTAAAATTCTTTCATGGGCGTCAACAAGTTTCTTTTCCAAACTTGTTTTCTGGATAATGCACAAAGCACTGTTCCATAGCAAGCAGGTCCTGAAACTCGCAATAATGAGCTTATCTCCACTTAAGTTCACCCCTTATCATGTTGGAAGGAATCCCTCACTGATCATAAGGGCAAAGATGCATGTCTCAACTGGGGAGCAGGAAACCCAGTAAGTAAATGAATTTAAAAACACAGACAAAAGGCAACACTAGATAAATCCCTTCCTTGCTTATTTATGATCATGTCTTACCTAACATGGAGATAATGAGGACAATAAAAATGATCATATCCTCTGTTTGCACAGCTTTTTAAAGCCTGTAAATCATTTCACATTCACACATCATTTAAACTCTTACTAGCCTCTGCAATAAGGACAGGTATCTTATTTCCATTTAATGGTGAAGAAACCTAGGTTCAAGGAAGTTATGGATGAGCCCAAAGACTGTCCCTAATAAATGACAGAGTAGATAGACAGGACTTCTTACCTCCTGTTTTTTTCAGCACACGGTTCTGCTTAATAATACCTGCCCAACCTATATACCAGAGTTGTGACTTCACAGAGAAAAGCTATCCAACTATGACTTCCATACGTCACTCTGGGGAAAGATGTTGTGGATACTTAGCTGAAGACAAGAAAACTTCGGTAAGATTTTATGGGACCAGGAATGGCTTAGGACTTTTCTTAGTAAAATTTTATTCTTTTACTAATTTAATCCTATATATCTCATTTTAAATAAGAAAGGACTGATAGCAAGCACTCTTCAAGGTATTAGGGTCTGTTCCCAAATGCCCTTGAATAGGTAGTTCCTTTTTTCATCATAAAATTCAATCCAAAGAGTGAAGAAAAAAAAAACAAATTGAGAATGGAAGAAGGTAAATCTGAAAGTCTGAATACCCATATTTTATACCAGAATAACCATAAAACCATTCAGTATTTATTTGCTTAGAAACCAGTTCTGGAGTGGAGCGGTACACTCGCTTTCAAGTGTTATCACAGTAGAAGAAACAGCAAAAGCAATCAGCAGGTGCGAAAGTCTGTTCAAGTATGAAGGAAGTCATTATTAGAATTGGATTTTAGTTCTTCTAACTAGAACTTTTCTTCTTTTGAAGTTGGACCTAATTTATATACCACTACATACAGTATTATAAAGTGTTTTTTTATGGACAGTACAATGCATTTTTCTGAAGGGGCGGATCACTGATTTGAGTGCAACACCCCAAAAAAATATTTAACCACTACAGTAAAATATAAATCTCATTAAGAAACATCTACAGTGCTGGTCACATGTCCCAATCCTATTTACCTGTCTACCAAGGGCCAGCTGTCAGGCAGGACAATAAGCCCATAGTTTTAGGCAGAAGAAGGCAGATGTGGTGCAGTAAGAGAAAATACATAACACCTGGATGCTTTACTAAATACATTTTTAGATAACGGATTTCCTTTGCTCGTCATTTTTTATTATTTCAATGTATCTAAATACTAGTGTCTGAGTAATACGTAATATCTAAAACCTTTCCAGAACCACTCTCTACCTCTTCCTACCTCTCCCTAGTATCTCCATCATGATTATTTTACATTTAGAAATACACATTATAGAAATGCACATTTATCAACTGACACATAAATTAATGATCAGGTTGACTAAATGGCAACAAAGCCAAAATAGTGTCTTGTTAGGAAGTGAGGAAGATACTCTCAGTCATTAACAGTCCCCAAATAAAAACTTTGGCAGACAATGGGTAACTAGTCCAAGAACTGATAGAATAATGGATCCTCTAACTTAAATACTATGAGATGAGGGCATACATTTTCTACGAGTTTTTACTCTGTTCTTTACTAAATAGTACCAAAGAATGAATGGCAGTAATAGACCAGTGGTGACCATAACGTTTATTATAGCAATAAACTCAGCATATGAGAGCTATAGTGTTTTACTAACCTAGATACAAAGGTACAATTCCCCTTTACTGGGTAATGTGATTTTTATTTAAAAAAATTATATATATATATATATATATATATATATATATATATACATACATACACACACACACTCTTATGTATTATTGTAAGTATATATATATAATATATTATATATCATATATATTATTGTATATAAAATATATTATAATTATTATATTATATAATATATATTATATATACTTATATTTTATATTTTATATTTTATATATATATATACACTTTAATGGAAATCATCAAGTGCCAAATAGAAATAAAATATTACATATCAGTTAAAATTTTCACATTACTCCAGGCAGGAACCATTCAGTAAATCCATCTCCTTAAAATGATATAGAGAGGAAATCTGGGCATCTACAAGTAGCAGGAAACGTCACCTCTGGTCAAGAATTTCATCTGTAGGAAAGCAGACCCTTAAGAAGCCTCTAATTTGAACTGCGTTGTTGAAATGGGGATGAGAGATCTGGGAAAACTAACAACACAGAAAAACTCATCAAGTTCAAGTTCCCTCTGCCTGAAACATGTTCTCTCCTCTTTAACCCTCAAAGAAGCAAAAGCTGTTACAACTTTTATGATAGAAGTACCTCTTGCCAAACTCAGCTTTTATAATGTACTGAAAACTTCTTTCATGACTCAAGCTGTTTTTTGTCAAGGGACAGATGTTTTTTTTAAACAGAAGCTTTTTTTCTTTATTAACAAATTAGAGTAAACATCAAATTTGTGTGGCTGAAATGGCACAGCTCATGTTGATGGCTTGGGGGAAATAATTTATGTTGCTGAGTTGTTTTTATTCACTCAAAACCAGAAACAAGTCATAGTTAGAATTTTTAATAGTGCCTGGTTGTCTCGAGAATCTTCATGGGGCCCTTCTACTCTTATGCGCTCGCTTTTCATTACAACTAATTGTGCCTGGGGAGGATGTCTCTAGCATTCTCCACAACAAAAATCAGTACCAGATGATCTGTGTCCAGAACCACTGGGCTATACTCACATTCACAAAACAATTATAGGCAGAAACAGAGCATAATATCAGAAAAAGAGCCAGCCTTCCTAAACCACTCAATCTTTTCAGAGACGATGTGCACCCCCATCCTTCCTGACATATCACAGCTATTTCTAAAATAAACTCAGAATGTATCAGTCCTTTACTCCCTTCCTTCAAAACAATAGTGAATCAAATAACCCAGTGCTCATATTTAGTGGCTTTGGAAAATGTGGCTAAACTGTACCTTCCACAATAAATTCATGAGGACCGCAAGCCCACCGTAACCAACCATATTACAGTGAGCAACTGGAAGACTGTCACACAAGACAGAACTGAACTAGCAGGACCTCCGTCCCAATTCCTCTAATACAATTTTTTATAGTTTTGACAATTAGGCACAAATAACTGCTTTTAGGCAGATCGTTATTTATAACATAAAATATGTATTAACTTACAGTGATATAAAGGGGTAATAAGCATTCTAATTTTTTAGAGGGCTAGAGCTCCCTGAATAACTATTTGCCTTAGATGTGAAAATCAAGGTCAGAAAAGGACAAACTGATCAGGAACTTTGATTATTCTTCATGGGAAAACGCTCAAGTATTTTATTCCAATCCATTCTGGATATCTCCTTAGATTTTCCCTAAAAGCCTGCCCTTGGAGTCAGAAGTCTGCACTGGTAGTGAATCGTCCCTGTGCCTCCACCTCTCAACTATAAAATGGGAATTATGTTCATCTCCATGTGGCCCCTATATATGGCTGAGTGGCAGCCTCTATGGACAGGTGTAAGATGATAGCAAGCAAAGTATCTGCAAGATGCTAAGAAAATCATAAACGTATCCTAGCAAGTCACCAGAGATCAAAGGACAGAGTTTATTTGCTTTCACATGGATGGCAAGAAGGGCCCCTACGTGGAGAACATCCATCCAGTTGGTAGGAGTCCAGCTGCAAGCAGAAAGCTAAAACAGATCAAGCCAAGAGCAGAGTAGATAGAGAAACTTGTGGACTCTACACAAAAGGAGCAGCTACCACCACATTTCCTAAAAGATGCACGGTAGTAATGCTGTTTATGATAAATAGTAATAATTATAATAATAATAAGCCAAAGAGCCTAACATTCCTCCACCTTCAAAAGGAAAAATGACCGTTGTTACAAGTTGTGCACAGAAACAGACTTCTCGGGTCTCGCTGCAGGACAACAGGGTGGCATGCATGTTAAAGCACATGGCTGAGTGCAGAGGCATCCTTCACAATGACTACCACACTCCTTGTAGGATTTCCTTTATTGGATTTCACAGGATGCAGCCATTGTAAATGGCCCCATATTACTCATACACAAAAAAGCTAATGAGACTCCCTACTCAGTGATTACAGCTTGCCCTGGTTCAGAGGACAGCAAATGGATAAGACTACTTCCTGGAAAAATGTCAACACGCTAGGATATATTATTCAGATTGTTGCCCTGAAACAGCTTTACGACATTATTGAATTACATTCCCTTGAATTGCCTGGGCTCCTTTTTTCTATTCAAATGATGCTGGATTGTACCCCTAGACTAGTACCACCCTCCAGTACAGAAGAAAATGAACCAGACAGGAACAGAAGATTAGAGGGACACAAAAATAGTCCTGACTTGCCACTCAATGAACTTGTATTATTGTTAAACAAAAAGCCTTTTAAAATATTTTTTATTTGTAGCTTCTAGAGAAAAGTAATAATAAAAATGAAAAAGCAAGAGAAATTTAACACTTCTGGGTACACTTTTTTTTCTTTCAAGCTCCAGTAAAGTTAGTCCAAAGAGACAAAAATAAAACCATAGGGACACACAAGCTGGACTTCGGCCACGATCTGAGTCAGCTAGCTGTTCGCCAGGTGATTGCTCAGATAGAACTGCAAGGGTCTGCTGGAATGTTTTCAAGCAAAAAGCTAAGTTACAGAAAACACAAATCATGATAATCCCATTAACTGAATATGATCATCGCCTTTCCTCTGCTATTTGTCCAATGACTGCTTATATTATTCCTATATTGTAATATGACAAATATTATTCCTATTTTAGGTGTCTAAGAAATATAAAAATGGAGTAAAAATGCCTGTATGATAAGAATGGCCTGTAACCTATAAATTGGGAGGCCATAGGAAATGTTCTCCTAATTTGCCTCCTAAGTTGGCTCAGAACAAACCTCGACCCCCTTGTCTTGTTGGTTGATCACACTCAGATCATCTGAGGTCACTGAGCATTCACAGCCCTTCCTGCTCATGTGGGAAACCTAAAGAAAAGTCCCCTGGGACCCACAAGAGGCACCCTTCCAAAAAAAAAGGTCCTATTTATATGATAATTTTCTAATGTCAACCTGAAGATTATAAACTGCTCTTTAAACTCTTCTTAAGCACAAGTTTAAGTGAAGCATTAACTTCTATTGACCCATTGCACTTCGGAAGTCAAGCTTCCTAACTCCTCTACTGGGCTCAGTTACAGAAGGAAATAAAAGAGGATGACTTCTAAAGTATTGTGCAGGGTAATGAGTACATGATTGTAATAAGAGTAATATGCTTCCTCTTAAAACTTTATGAGTCATAACACATAACAGTAAAGTGTGCAAATGATTTTTACATATGTGTATATATAACATACATATAGACATGTCCATGTCTATATATATAATGTGCATATGCATGTATGTATGTACCCACTACCAATTCTCTAATAAAACAGAGAGCAAATGAAAGCAACTCTGACCTTTGAATCATTCACCATCTATATGATCTTAGAGAAGTTACTTAAACTTTCAAACTCAGTTTCTTCATCTATAAGATCCACATACCTATAGTTTATACTTTAAAAAAATCATTATGAGGATTAAATAGACTAATCCATAAGAAACTCTTCTGTAGCCCAATGAATTATTATAATTGTTATTATTATTACTACTGTACAAGTGCCAAGTAATCTGATAGCATGAAAATCAGACTGAACCATTATTTCGGGTTAAACCTTTCCAATATGCTTGCTTTGGATGTACCCTCATCCTCTTGGTTCTCTAGCCTGAGGGAGAGAAGCTGTCCCTATCACCACATTGTGGACCCCGGCGGGTCAGGGAGCAGCTTACCTTGTGGGCACAGGGACCTCAGTCAGGGCACCCAGCATGACGGCCTGCTGCAGCCGAACAAAGGCAATGAAAGGAGAATCTAAGAAGTTGACCTCGCCAACAAGCACGTTGGAGGCTTCGGCATCACGTGGCAGTTTTTTCATGAACTTATTCTTCAGCTGCACAGGAAGAGCCAAGAAAACACAACTTATTTCCAGAAAAGGGAACTCAAAGAATTTCCTTTATATGAGTCTACACGCAACAGGCAAGCCTTGGCTAGCTATTCTTCTATTATGTTTAACCATTCTATCATAATAAACATTTCTCTGTACTTTGAATTCAAAAACATTGAGAGTAGAGTCACATGGTTTACATGAGGGTATAGTCACATGGTTTACATTGTTTTAACAATATTTACATATATATCAATTCATTTACTTATTCACTCAATAAATGAGTTGAGAGTCTCCTATGAGCCAGGAACTGATCTAAGCCTTAGGGATAAGGGATGCGTCAACTAATTACATGTACTCCTTGAGCTCATATTCCAGCAGGGGAGAAGTAAAGTATGATTTAAAGTAGTGATAAGTGCTGAGAAGGAAAAATAAAACACGTAAGCGGGTACTGCTTTAGGCAGGGAGGTCAGGGAAGGCCTCTGAAGAAATACATTTGACATTGGAGAGAGGGGACAAGCCAAGCAAAGATCTGGGCAAAGAACACTGTAGGCAAAGAGAGCAGCAAGTGCAAAGCCTCTGAGTCAGGCAAGAGCTTGGCAGTTAGGGGAACAGTAAGTAGGTAAGTGTGGTGGGAGCTGCAGGAGAAAAGGAGAGGAAAGGGAAGCAAATGAAGTTGCAGAGGTTAGGGGGGACTAGGTGGTAAAGGAAATGAAGGCCACAGAAAGAAGTTTTGGATGTCTTAGACGGAACGCACCTACTAAAAGTCCAAGTGGAAACGTGGAGTAGAGAGACATCAATTCAGGAGATACCACCATGTAAGAAGTATTTAAGACCATGGGGTAGGATGACACAACCTCGGGTGTGAGTGTAGAGAAGAGGGAGAAGATCTAAACGCCGGGCTACTCTACCTTTTATAGGAACGGGAGGGGATATCAGCAGAAGACATTGAAAAAGAGCAGCCAGTGAGGTAGGGAGAGAACCAGGACTTCATCAACTGTCAGGTGAAGAAAGGGCTCAATAAGGAAAGGGTATCAGCTGCTGAGTCAAAGCCTGCTGGAAGTTCAAATAAGATGAGAACTAAGAAGGAACCAATGAATCTGGCAAGGTGGAAGGGCTGGGTGATCCTGACAAGAGCTGTTACAGTGGACACCAGGCTACCCAGTAAAGAATGAGAGGTGAAGAAGTAGAGACAGGGAATGGAGAGAATTATTTTGAGAAATGTTGCTGCCAAGAAAAGCCAAGAATTAAGGAGGTAGGTGAAGGCATAAAACAGGGGATTTTTTAAACGGGAAATATGCTAACACTTTGGAGTGTGCATGAGGATGATCTAGTAGAGACAGATTATTGCTATAGGAGAGAGGGGATAAATGCAAAAGCAGCTCAAGCAACCGTGAACTACTGAGATGACGTCCACAGCACAGGTAGAGGGATTAACTTCAGGTGGAACACAGAGAGCTCATCAATCCCAGCTAGGGAAGGCAGAGTACAGATGGGGGTGATCTGGCAAGTTTGTGGGGTGAAGATGAGGGCTTCTGAGAACTTACATTTTTGCAGTGAAATATGAGTGATCTGATGGTGAGGAGGAGGTGGGATGTACATGGGAGCTTGAGGAGAAAGGTAAAGGGGTAAAGTGGTTTTCTTGGAGAGTAAACGTTGCTTAACAGTCACTTTGAAAAGTTATATTGTAGCTGTTATACATTCCTTTCCCCTCCTCCCCAGCTCCCACTTAGAGTAGGATTGTTCAAGCACCCTTCAGCGAGTGGGAAACATCTCCCAAAAGCTCAAGGAGAACATCTCAACAATCATAAAAGGATGGAGATAAGAATTTTGCAGGACCTTATGAAACACACAGACTTCTAGGATACACTTATCATCAATATGAATGTCTCTCCCCTCAAGTCAAAAAGTTAACAGTGAACTTTTTTTGCCATGGATTATTGCTGATATGGGAAGTGGGAGACATGGTCCAATTTTCCCCAGTAATGAAAAATTATAGTAACATTTAATTTTCAATTTCCATTTAAAGAGTTCTTAATTAGGGAAAATAAGCGCCATGACAGTTAATTCCCCCAAACTATCACCCTCAGTAGCATTTTTATGAGATTCTTTCATTTGGTACTTCATACAAGAAGAAAGCTGTGAGTCAAAAAAAAAAAAAGGAAGTTGGGGTTAATAATTTAGTGGAAACCAAAAAGAAAAATAAAGCAAAGGCAAGATATATATTTTTAGATGTCAGAAACATGACTGCTTCTAGCAGTAAAAGCCTTTTCCAAAGTTTACACCATTAATCCTTCAAAAAATACTAATATTTCAAAAAAATCTGTTTACGTTCTACAGATATGAAAAGAGCAGCCACGGGAATGGTCTAAAAACATCAAATTGCCAGAATTATTATTATAGCCTAAGAAAGTTACAGTAATGAATTGTTCTCTGTAACACAGAGTAGAGTGTGGGGTACAGTCAAGTGACACAAACGCATAACAAACTATCACTGCAAGAGTAACCTTCTTCCACCTCTTTCCGGAGAGAGCTCTCATTACCAACACAGTGCAAGAAGCTCTATAATAATCCAATTCTCTCCAGCACTCTTTGCTCTAGTTAGGCAAGCAATCTGATCATAATCTCCTTCTGTTTTATGTACTTAGACTCCCATACTTAGGATCAAAAACTGTCCTTTCCTCATTTCTACCTTTTCTAAACCTTCAGAACTCAGAACAAGCCTTTCTACTACCTCAGTGCTCCTCCTTGGCAATTCCAGGAGCATTCATTTCTGAATCACACGTTTGCCGAAGGTGAAGTCTTTCTCCTGAGCTTCCTGAGGGTTAGGACAGTTTCTTCCCCGTGGTACTAAACACTTACTTTGCACATAATTCAGCTGTAATAAATATTTTGAATGGCAGGAATGAACTCTGTAGCACTAAAAATCAGACCACAAGACCATCAAATGCCCAGGAAAGTTAGAGAGGTTTTAGAGGCTCATTCTAGACCATATTAACTATGTCTGGATCTTCTATCACTAAGCAACTACCTGACCCACAACACACAGAGAATATTCCACAGTCAACTATTTTCTTCCACAAAACGCTTTACTAGGACTATGGTACCTTTACTGAGATGACTGTACCATCTTGGAAAATCAGAAGTATATTTTTACAGCTGAAGGAACTGTATTCTATGTGCTCTGAAGAGAACTAGTTATAAAGATATGTTCCTTTAGATCAGCATACCTCAAACTGTGTTTGTGGAATACTAGTGTTCTTGGACAAACTAATAGCTATTCTAAAACAGAAACGTGTGGCACCTGAGGAGCCCCAGAACTTAGTCCTTTGATGGCTCTTTTCTTTCTACACACACTCCCTGGGTGATCTCAATCAAGTCCCATGCCTTCAAATACCATCTACATACTGATGACTCACAAATTTATATCTTCAGCCAGGACCTCTTCCCTGAACTCCAGTCCTATAACATCTCTACTTGGATGTCTAATAAGCATTGCAAAGTTCACAAATCCAAAACTAAGCCCCCTAAGAGTCCCCTCAAACTAGCTCTTCCTGGAGTCTTCCTCATCTGGTTAATGGCAGCTCCATTCTTCCACTCCTCAGGCCCAAACCTTGCTGTCATCCCAATATCTCCTCCTCTCATACCCCATGTCCATCTTATCAGCAAATCCTGTTGGATTTATATTCAACGTATATCCAGAATCCAACCATTTCTCACCATCTTCACTGCCACCACCCTGGTCCACATTACGAGCATCTCTCTCCTGGGTTATGGCATTGGTCTCCCGGCTGGATTATCTGCTTCTGCCCTTGCCCCCCAGTCAGTTCTCCAAAGCAGCCAGAGCAATCGAATCAGGAGTCAGATAAAACCCTCTGTTGGCCCCATTTCACTGAGAGGCAAGACAATATCTTTATGACAAGCTGCAACCCCAGCATCATCTGGCTCCCCGTCAGTTCCCTGACCTCCTTTCCTACTATCTTTTCCCAGTCTTCTCCTGACCCCCCACTCTAGCCTCCAAGTCCTCCCTAAAACTCGCCAGGCACACTCTTACCTCAGGGCCTTTACACCTGCTGTTGCCTCTGAATGGAATGTCTGCAGGGCTTCCTCCCTCATTTCCTTCAGATCTTTACTTAAGTCACTTCCTCATCAGTCAGAATTTCCCTGGCCACATTAGTTAAAATTTCCACCTCCCTCTCCCCACAGATTCTTCTTGCTCCTCCTTCCTGCCTCATTTTTTAGTTCTTTGTATTTATTATAGTCAAGCATGTGCATGTTTTCCTTATCTTCTTTATTATCTCCCCACTAGACTACCCACTAGAATGTAGGCTCCCTAATAGTAGGAATATACATTTCTTTTGTTCAGTGTTGTATTCCTAATGCTTAGGAGAAAAGCTGAATAAATATTTGTTGAATGAATGAATGATGGTTATTATTTCTGCTCTTCACAATAAGCTTTTCTAATGCTTCTTTTAAAGTAGTAGGTACTGGGCATCCCACCACTAGCCAAGCCATCTAAGTGGACAAAAGGCCTAGATATGGCCTATCTTAGTAAACAGTGATTGGTAACAGTGTTACCATTCACACAGGGACCAAAACATTTTGGAAAATTAATACTCAAATGTGTAAAAACCAATATTTCCCTTTCACCTGAGGTTGTTCCCCTCTTTGTTGAAAGGGCCTTTCACAGTACTGTCCACACTAGGAGAGAATGAGGTCAATACCCAAAATGAAACACAAAATCAGGAGAGAAAAATGGATGAAAAGAGAGACTGCTGAGTCCCCAGCCCAGGCCCTGAGGTCCTGCAGCTTCTCCATTCTGTGAACTCAACAAGAATTCTCATTAGTTATATAAGCCAGAAAATTCCATTTAGGGTTTATATTAATTTGAGGTGATTTCTGTCTACTTAAGTCCAGACCCTTCAAAAAAGTTTATTTGTCAAATAAATTTGAGGAATACCATGTTAAATAGAATTAAATAAGTTTCTATACCATACACTCTCTTAGAGTTTTGAATATGCCTATATGCCTAGGAATGCTTTATCTCCCACTAGGAGATAAATAAGGCACATTTTGATATGAGAACAGATTTTAAAATGCTGTTTGAGACAGAAATTTTCTCATCTCCCATTTAATCCTACTCTCAGCTCCATTTAATTCTCTTCAAATTTAATGGGTGCCTCCAAGGTACAAGGCCTGATAGTGGGCACTGCAGAGAACAGACAGACCCTACTCTCCTGAAGTTTATAGTCCAACAAAGAGAAGCAACTATAGAAATAGCTCCAATGAAAGAAGAAACATGAAGCAATACGAAAGGTATATTGTTCAACGGACGTCACAAAACATAGCAATCACACCCGGCAACAGAGTTCAAGGAAGGCTCTTCTCTGGATCAAGGTTTAAAGATCCCTCTCATAAAGGTGGGCTCATCAAATACTGATTCATACGGGTTCTCTTTTCCAAGTACCTCAATAATATCTGATAAAGGAAGAACTAATGACTGAAGTATAAAAACCATTTCTGGGCTTACACAATAAAATGTGAACAATAATAAAGTGCTAACAAAAAAAGCCTGTCAGGGCTTCCCTGGTGGCGCGGTGGTTGAGGGTCCACCTGCCGACGCAGGGGATATGGGTTCGTGCCCCGGTCCGGGAAGATCCCACATGCCGCGGAGCGGCTGGGCCCGTGAGCCACAGCCGCTGGGCCTGCGCGTCTGAAGCCTGTGCTCCGCAGCGGGAGAGGCCACAACAGTGAGAGGCCCACGTACCGCAAAAAAAAAAAAACAACAAAAAACAACCTGGCAACATTACACAGAATGGTGAAGAATAACCATTCTTTTATTGGTTATAAAAGATAATGAAAAGATAATGAAAGATAATGAAAATAAGAACAGACTTTAAGGCTTTCAAATCAGGTTGAAGATCACCCAATAAATTCATCTGGATTGAATTCCAATGATAAAGTTTGACATTCTTTTCTTATGAATCATTAGCTGATTCTCCAAGGGATACCCAGCCTGGATTTTATGCAGGGCCAACTATGAGAACACACACAGTGGAAAAAAATTCCTTTAGGCAAACTTGATTCCAAAGAAATGGATTTCAAAGGGCTGCCATGTGGAGGTACAATTGGTAAAAAGATACTTTGACTAGCTCAGCGATTTGGGGACACTTTTTTGTCTTTACCAGGTAACATCACCAACTCTGTGAATCCAGGGGTGTACATTTCAGGTTCCTTTTATATTAGCCTGTATTCTTTCTTCCAAAGTAAGGTCTTGCTACAATTACTCAGAAGTATACGGCTTGCCCTCTGCCGTAAATATTTACTCTTAGAATTTCTTAACCTTCCTTACTTTCTGACCAGTTTTCTAACAACCCAGTGATCAGAGTACTAGCATATCAAGAAACTAGAAATTATGAAGGGATAAAGCAGAACAAGTAGACTGATTATAACAGAGATAGCTTACTTGGGATGACCACCCATGTGATGATGGGAAAGTTACTCATACACAAGCAATATGCATCACATATAGCTAATTGAAAAAAATCAATCTTCCATATTCCACTCAGGTCTTAGATTCTCCTGCCCTTTCCTATAAAAACAGTTTGTATTACAATTTTAGGTTTTCTATATGGGACCTGTCACAATGTAACTGTAATCAATCTTGATTGACTGGGATACCATTATGGCGTCCTTGCCTTCTTGCCATCATCCTCAGACCTGCAGCATCACCTGGTAAGTAGGTCCAGGCTATCATATTATTCCTCAGTCACTAGGCAAGTACCTAAACCCTACCTCTTTTTCTTTGCCATTATTAGCACATGTTAAAATAAGTGTAATCAAGTGTCATTTATAACCAGGAGTACTCATGATTTGTCATTTGAGTCTGATTTATTAGAAAAGCCTATAGGCTGTTCAATGCCCTTACTACAAGTGTTGTTTCAAAAACCATTTAAATTTGAGTACACTTTTTCATTATTTTTCCAAAGCTTACATCTACCCCCATTCCATACATTCTCTTTTCCTCTCCAGAAGAATGATTTTAATCTTCTAATCTGTGCTTATTCTCAATTCACCCTGCCTAATGCCTCATGTCAACAGGCTAACAACCACCTGCTTTCCTGAGCAAAGAGCTTATTCCCGGCTTCCTTATTGGTGTTCTTTTCTCTCTTATTTTCTTCTTCTTAGCTTATTTTCTCTTTTTCCTGCTGATTTCCTCCTTTCCATTCTCTGTGAAAATTTCCAGCTCTTATTGTTTCCCAAACAAACTCATCTGGTAATCTCAAAATCATTCTAGGTCACCCTAGTACCATGTCCTTCCAGTGCAAAGGTATCTGCATTAGTGGTAAAATAGGGTCACCATAATTATCAGTTTAGTGATACATATGACAGCCTCAGTTTACACCACTGTCCTGGTGTAATTATTAATATTACCTTCTTTCATTCTCAAAAGTGTTTTGGGCTAAGGAAAAAAGTTATATGATCACTCTACATTTTAATCTCACTGAGGTTGACTCCTGAGCAGTGTCTAAGATATGGCATTGGAAAATAATTATATGCTATGAAAACTTAAGATTCAAGGAACTCAAAAGTATGAGGGATTGCCTGGATCAAACAGCATCTTAGTGAATTATGCTCTCTGAGTATGAATTTATTCATCTACTATATGCTAACAATATTAACTGTTAAGATAGGAAGAGAAGTGTTCTCTCACTCACCATAAGTGAAATGATTCTTCCTCTGCCCACTGCCTTTTTCTACACCTTGGGAAAAGTGGCCAATATGATGAATAAAGTTTGACAAATTCACTGGGATTTTTCCTAATGAAAGGGTTGCAATGCCTTGAAGACAAGAAGCAAGCTATTTTCTCTTCCAGCAAGACAAATGAATGGATAAAAGAGACTTTACTTCCTAATCCACATGGCTGGTTAAATAAGATTCAGAGTCAGTTTCCTATGCTCAATTATAACTCCATCATAACTCATGTTTCCTAAGTCTGTCAATCCCAGAATTTAGATTCTGCATGGGTGGTTTTAGACACGGAGGTGTATATTTGGTAAACTAGAAATTTCCAACCTAAATAATGTTTCTGAGAGACTTCAGTTCCAGTTATTGTAAATTAGCTTCCATCACACCAACCCTTCCAGTAAGAAAAACTGAAAAGCTGGATTTCTATAAGCTGTTTAAAGGAATCAGAAAGTTACTATGACATTAAAAACCTAAGGAGCCAATGTCCCTGAAGAAGGAAACTGCATAAAGGTGAGGCTAAATTCAGCTCACCTATTTCTTCTAAAGGCATTTGATGATTCCTAAGTAGCTGAAGAGATTCAAAAATTGAACAGAGCCTTCAGCAGTCTCAAAGTGATGGGCAAACATGCCAGGCATTCAGTTGGGATCCCTAAAGGACAAGACTAAAGGCAAAAGGGCAAACTAGTAATAAACCAACCCACATAAAGACTGAAACCTAGCTTCCAATCAGCTCAATTCCAGACTAAATATTAAGTTGGCCTGCCCCCAGCCTAAATGCCAGCCAAAAGCAAAAGAAATAATCTCTGAAGAAAAATAACATTATCATGTTATCAAATATCAAACAGAATATCAAATTAGCTCTACTATATATATAATATATATATTATATATATATAAAATATATACATAATATCTGACATTCAATCAGAAATTGCTAGGCATACTAGTAGACAAGATCAATTGACTAGAACCCAAGAGAAAAAAAATAGAAATTAGAAACAAATTTAAAGGAGCTACATATTATAGTTATCAGAGATAGACTTTGAAATAATCATAGTTTTAAAACACTGATGAGATGGAGACTTTCAGAAGAATCCATTTAAAAAACAAACCAGATGTCCTAGAGATTAAAACATGTATCAATGACTGGTTAAAGTCAGTATTATTCATAATTTGAAAATAGGATGTATCAAAATTTGTGGAATGCAGCTAAACAAGTGCATGGAGTAAAATTCATAGCCTAAGTGCAAACATTTCCAAAGAAGAAAAGCTAAAGTTTGACGATCTAAATACTATATATCTCAAGGAATAAGTATAAAACAGCAAATGAACTCAAAGAAGGTAATAATAAAAATAAGAGAAGAAATCATGACATTAAAAAACCAAATGTGCTATGCTGATCATGTGTCCATATTGTAAAAAATTATCAAGTAGATTTTATCACAAATATGTTTCACTTTAATAAAACAATTATACTACAATGGGTGTCTTAATAAACAAACGGTTATTTCGTTCCAATTCTGCTTACATGTAGTGCTCCCTTGGCAGGAAATCTTTAAAGGAAGTCAAGGATGGTGAAAAACTAAAACTGTATTCCAAAGTCCTACCTCATACGTCAAAGGCTTTTGTAAAGATTAGAAGAGATAAGAGGTAAAATGCCTAGCAAGATACAAAAACATGTGGGGCTCACTCCTCCCCCACCTTCTTTTTAGTTTCTCCAACATGGAAAGTAAACCTTTCTACTGCCTTCTTTCTTCCTACCATGCATATCCAGGAGACCACCTGATTGTGCTATGTCGGAGGTGACATATTCCTGCCTTTACCTTCCAATGGTATACAAACCCTAATCTCTCACTACTCAACATAAATATAATATAACCTAACCCAGTATACTTCTCTCAGGTTAAAATTAGCCTCCAACAGTGGTGGGAAGAAATAGCAGTCCATCAAAAGCAGCCTTGTGAAAACTAACCCTTGGGATAATTTTGAAATAGATTTGACCTACCAAGAACTATGTGTATATATTTGGAACAGACCTACCATCTCAAATGCTGGGGGTCCTAGAGTCTGATAGGTGGAGACCAGTGCATTGTCTCCATTTGACCTCTATGGTTAACTGAAGACTGTCCCTATCGTCCACCCTCCCCCAAGTTTCCAGCAGCCCTCTCATCCCACATCCAAGGAAGAAGAGGACTGATCTGAACTAATCAAATTCTAAAAGTCAATTCGTTTACACTAGCTTTTCTCAGGTACTAGGAAAATAGTTCTTTTCACTGAAATCTCTGTTCTAGCCTTTCTTTGTAGTAGGGGGTTCTCAGTGCAAAGAGCAGGCCTACTCTTGAGTTCCTAGTACAAGGGGTCTCTTTTGCTTCTAGGCTCTTCACAGCTACCAAGATGAGGCAGAAGGCTCTGCCTAGGTCACCAGGGTTCTGCTCTGGGGTTTGCAGTCAAAGCCTCAGTCAGTAAGAAAGAGTTCCTTGGCCTTTGATGCTCTGTGTACATATTTCCTGGCATGATCTTCTCGGGAGTGTTGGGCTGAGAGCAGGTTTGGGTGTTCCTAAGTAGCCTAGACAAATACCATCTTAAACACACCCCAGCATTCCATTCCTAAATCTCACTTCTTTACTGTAAATTGTGTGGTTGCCCAACAAGGAAACGTCAGAACAAGGAAAAAGATAGAAATTGCTGTTTTATAAGCTTAATCGGGTATTGCTTTTTATTTTAAGAATATGCAAGAAAAATTATCTCAAAACTTTCCTGTTAAATAAAGACAGTCTTTACTCATCCAGTAAGCAAATATGTGGGATAGGACTTATTTGGTGTGATAGAGAGAACTGCCGGAATAATTACTTTAAACGTTTTTTGTATTGTCTTTATTGACTGACCTTCAGGTTACCTTCAAGCTGTAATTTAGAAGAATATTTTCACTGGCTAAATTTAAAAACCATCAGCCCAATGTCTAAGAGGCTAAAAAGAGGAGCTATTGCTTGATTGCCTAAAGAATCCAAAATTTAGACAATCACTTAAGAACTTCTACGATATGGTCTGAGATTTCTAGAGTGTATAAAATATGAAAGAGGGCAAAGTCATTAAATAAGACAGAATGCCAAAAGGTTCTGTGGCTATGTGGTTTTACTTTCTGAACACTATTCTACTTTCACTTATTCCATTTTTTAAAATACAAAATGAAAACAGTCCCCTGAGGGTGATAATTTGATTTCCTAATTTTTCCTTCCAAATATAGACATCTCACCACCATTAATGCAAATGATTCTGCAAAGCAGCACATTTACAAATGGCTATTAAACTAAATATAACATTAAGCACAATCCATCAGTTCTGATTTCCTAAATAGGATGAAATTTCAAGTGCTGACCTAGTTTTTCAAAATCAACTTGTCAAAATCTCTAGTCACATTTTTTTGTCTTACATCCCTAAAAAATATCAATATGTTTATAGCTATTTACAGTGTTTAAAACATTTTCACATTTACTGTGTTACTTGAATTCTTACAGAAAGTTTACAAGAAACATACTATTTAACCATTTTACAGATGAGGGAAACAAAAGTTCAAACAGTTTAAAGGACTTCAATGAAATTCATACAGCTAAATGGCCAAGCCAGAATGTGAATTCCATCCACTTCACTACACTGTGAAACCCTTACATTTCTGATGCATATATTTTACTACCTGAAGTTTACAAGATATTGTCCTGAAACTTCTAAACCTTTTACATAGCAAACCAATGTTAAGCATCTGCAATGGTTTAGGTGCTGTACAGATATCCTTTAAAAATTTTAGGAAGCACATTTTAAAGTATTCAACAGGATTTAATTACATAAAATAAAATGAGTCACAGAGAGAGAGAGGGAAAGCAGAAAATCCATATAAAAAATAGCACTTTAAAAAGTATTTAAAGAAAATCAAGAACCTGCAAATTTTAGGTGCTAACTGAGTTGGGTAACGTTTTTAAAAGTTCTTTTTCCTCTTTCATTGTTGTGTGATGAACTCCACCATACATAAAGGCAGGTCAGGGAAGGAAACTCGAAATAATCATTAATCTATCTGGTGGGAAATGCCCTCTACCCAGATGTCCCCTTAGATGCTAACTACAACCCTATGCCTCCAAACTCTAGCCAAGCCTGACCTGGACTGCCCCAACCTTCCCTGACTTTGTTCACAGGACCCTCACCTTCCCTCTGAGGTTACAGACTTATCACAATGCACTGACTGACTGGCTTGGTTGTGACTCTTCTTAGATGATAAGTACCTTTTAAAAAGGGTTCTAAAGTACCCTATGAAAAGAAACTACATATTATTCAACTTTGTTTCCCCAAAGCCTTATAAAGGCACCACCTTGCAGGAAATGTTCACTACATGTTTCTTAAATGCCTGGAATCCATGTGATCATGCCTGTGTTGTGGCATCTTTACATTCTGCACAGATAAAAGCAAGGATACTGAAGGCTCCAAGAAAAGTGCTCCATTTGGTGGAAGCAAACTTAAGAAAGGTCTCTGGTGGGAAGCAAAAAGTCTTTATCGATTCCAAAATTTATGAGCATAGGTCAATGAAAAATAACTTTTATTTTTGGGCTGCATGGTAGCTACCATTTATTGTGGCTTTTTTTTTTAAAATCCCTGCCGAAGTTCCGTAAAGACCTACCTTCTCCAGGATTTATCAGTGAGATTTTGAAAGGGAGTCCTGCTTTTGGAGAATTACTGCATGTTGCAACCCTTCCTAATTTAAGATTTCAAATCTCTGATTAGTAAAACTGCACTTTAAAGGCATTGTTGTTACCAAGAGGCACAAAGGTCTCCAATAATAAGTTCAAATTATTAGTAGTAATACTAACGATTACTAACACTTTTTAATCAACAGGCACCAGACCAGGAACTTTGCATGCGTTATTTTATTAAATTCTCATCACTTTTCTACAAGCAGTTACTGTTGTCATTGTTTACACCAGAGGAAATGAGATTTAGAGATTACACAGCTTGACTAAGATCAAGAAACTCGGAAAGGCAGAGAGAGGATTCAAAGCAAAGTCTGTCTGTTTGCAGACCCCAAGCTTCACCACACTAAACTTGGAGATTATACAGACTGCCAATAAACACATGAAAAGATGCTCAACATCACTAATCATTAGAGAAATGAGTATCAAAACTACAATGAGGTATCATCTCACACCAGTCAGAATGGCCATCATCAAAAAATCTACAAACAATAAATGCTGGAGAGGGTGGGGAGAAAAGGGAACCCTCTTGCACTGTTGGTGGGAATGTAAATTGATACAGCCACTATGGAGAAGAATATGGAGGTTCCTTAAAAAACTAAAAATAGAACTACCATATGACCCAGCAATCCCACTCCTGGGCATATACCCTGAGAAAACCATAATTCAAAAAGAGTCACGTACCACAATGTTCACTGCAGCTCTATTTACAATAGCCAGGACATGGAAGCAACCTAAGTGTCCATCAACAGATGAATGGATAAAGAAGATGTGGCACATATATACAATGGAATATTACTCAGCCATAAAAAGGAATGAAACTGAGTTATGTGTAATGAGGTGGATGGACCTAGAGACTGTCATTCAGAGTGAAGTAAGTCAGAAAGAGAAAAATAAATACCATATGCCAACACATCTATATGGGATCTAAAAAAAAAAAAAAGGTTCTGAAGAACCTAGGGGCAGGACAGAAATAAAGATGCAGACATAGACAATGGGCTTGAGGACACGGGGAGGGGTAAGGGTAAGCTGGGATGAAATTAAAGAGTAGCATTGACATATATACACTACCAAATGTAAAACAGATAGCTAGTGGGAAGCAGCGGCACAGCACAGGGAAATCAGCTCGGTGCTTTGTGACCACCTGGAGGGGTGGGATAGGGAGGGTGGGAAGGAGATGCAAGAGGGAGGGGATATGGGGATATATGTTTATGTATAGCTGATTCACTCTGTTATAAAGCAGAAACTAACACACCATTATAAAGCAGCTATACTCCAAACAAAGATGTTAAAAAAATTTAAAAATTAAAAAAATAAAATAAATTAAAATCCCTCGTTTCTCTTTGATTGACGGTTCTAGCCCACAAGATAGTTATCTTGTCTTTCACTGAACTGCTGCAGTTTATTGTCAGCACCACACAGTTTATCTGGTCTCTCCAACTCCAAGAAAGATGTTAAAAAAAAAAAAATTAGTGGAGAAAAAGAGAATGAGCTTTGCAGTCAGAGTTATCAGCAAATCTCAATTCTTCTTTTTCCTGGCTGTGGTTACCTTGGGCAAATTACTTCATGTCTTTAAGCTGAGTTTCCTCATCTGTAAAATGGGGATAATAAGTGACCCACTCATGGAGTTAAGAGGAGTAAATGAGATGATGTTTGAAAATGTTTCAGCTCAGTGCTGAGCAAGTAATAGACCTCTCAATACATGTGTTAAATGGGGGAATATTATGAGACTCTGAGCCTAAAAAACATCAGTGGAGACAGAATGTTGAAAACAGATTTGAGAAAAATTAAAAGGCAGAATATACAGGACTTGCTGAATACCTGGATAAAAGCAAATATTTCACCAATACTGAAGAATAACGGGTACACCAGTGAGAATCTGGCTGAGCACTAAAAATATCTGTGTCCTCAATTTTTATTGTATTATAACCTAAGCAACAGTTGCTGAAAAGATCACAGTAACCTATCTTCTGCATTTAGCCTCTTCATCTGTAAAGTGAGGTTTATAATAATACATCACATGTTGTAAATAATATGTAAAAAGCTCCTAGTACGGTGCCTGAAATAGCACAGTGGATATTCAATAAATAGTAACAATAATTATGATGTCAGAGTTTTAATATAATCCTAGGATCTATGGGAAACAGATGATTGGAAAAATAATAAAATTTCTCTCTCCCAAAGGAAAAAAGTAGTTACGTTGGTACCACATTTAATTCAGATATCCAATTCTCTGAATTTAGATAGAAATCTCTCTGCCCAGTCTGTATCATGGACTTAAAAACATATATTCATCCAGTACAGTACCTCTCTAGGTAAGTTAATTCTACCAAGTGAATCACTGCATGAGTTTTAACTTCAAAAGTTTGCAGAGCTATTTTCACCATGGTAAGGCTAGAAAAAATCAGATACACTGAAGGTTTAGGTGAGCGTGGGTGTATCAGTGCAGCTATGCTGTAAAACAAGTATAATGGCTCACAGTAAGGGCACCATTTTATCTGCATTCCCTCAGAATGACACACTTGACCTTGAATGACTGTGTTTTCAGCAGGAAAAAAAAAAAATACATGACATGCTTTACTTCTAACTCTCACTCTAACTATTAATATCTTAAAAGCAGTGTCTGTTTACAGTTCTCCTTCTCCCACCCCAAAAAGAAAGATCCTAAACCCAGGGCTTCTTTCATTCTTTCTGCTCCACAACCTCCAGCTACCATTGGGAGAGAGGGATTGCAGAAGACAAAACAAACAAGAAAACAAAAATTAGCAGCATGGAGTTAGTGACTTCAAGAGAAAATTATAGTTTAAGGGGAAATGTTTCTTGTGCATTCTTTCCTGCACGCATCCCAGTCGGGGTAGCTAATAAAAAACATAGACTGCTCTTTTAAAAACAAAAAGTTCAAGAGATGCGGTGGGGGGGTAGGGTGGAACCATCAGAGGCAACATAGGCAACCAAGAGTCTAAAGTTAACGGCTTGGCAAACACCCATGCAGGGTGCTTTTCCTGCACGGGACTGAGCAGACACCGTCCGGCGCCCGCAACATCTGCTCCACCCCCGTGCTGTCCAGGAGCCGCGCAAAGCTCTGCTCTCGGCACCATGTGAACCTCAGAGCTGGTAGTCCAGGCTTCTCTGTCCTCAATCTGACCTGCAGTTCCCTGCATTCGGAACAAAAGAAAAAGGCAGGGCTTTTATCAAAGCACAGAGCAGCAGTTCTGAACTTGGGGTCCTTGGTAGGGACCCAGGGAGCCCACGGGCACTTTGAAATTATACGCAAGCTGTTAGGCCTACACATTTCTTGTGCATTTCTCTGGTGAGAGCGTCCGTTGTTTCACCGCAAACTCAAATGGATTCTTGACACGGAAAAAGCTTCAGAACCACTGCACTAGAGAGTCTGAACTGAAAACAGTATGTAAGGAAGGCCCAAACTGTTACTCTCTGAGGTGTAGACCTCTACACAGTGTTCCTACTGAAAGACTTTTGTGGCCCAAAGAATGGAAAATTTGGAATTTCTAAGCAATAGGGAAAAAGACACACAGAATGCCACAGTGGGAAATGGAAAGACTCCCCTCTACTCTAGATGTGTGTCCTCAGCAAGAACGTGGTCCACAGCTGATTCTCGCAGAATTTTGAAACTGGAAGGGACGTAGAAAGGCCAGTTCTGGCTCTCCTGAGGCCCAGAGAAGCTAAAATTCATTCAAGGTCACACTCCCAGAACGGAGGCAGGGGCAGGACAGATACCCTCGTCTACTCTGTTCCCACCACACCATTGGAACAGAAAATAATTAAAATAATCATCCATTAAAATACTTTTTTTAAAAAAAGCCATTGAGTGAAATTGTATAAATGCAGAAGTACCTTTCACTTAGCATATCCAATGTGGTAACAAAAATCAGCTTGTAAAACTAACAAGTAGACATAACTCTTAAGACCTGTCTGGGTGGGGTGCTTTAATATCTGATTACTTGGGGTCTAATAAGAAAGTATCAATAAAATGTCCATCTCCAGAGAGACAACAGAGGCAAAACACACTATCTACTGACTTCCAAACGGCTGCTGGCAGTTCCCTGAGAATTCAATACTATCAGCTGGGAAGCATTTAAACCAGGTCCTTCCAGGGCTGGGATGTACAAGGGACCATATGGTCCCAGCAGAACACTTCAAACAGGCAGCTGTATAGCTATAATTAAATCTGTAGTAGTCATGCTATTATTTATTTAGCAGATTTTTTTTTAATGTACCCTTCACTGAGGTCTCTGAGAACACACACCAAATTAGAATAGAAAATACTGAAGAAGCAGAGAAAGAGAATCAAGGGGCTGACAAAGGAGCAGGCAACAGCTTTCCAAAAACTTCCGAGAGGTTCCTCATTTGTACCTGATGAGCTCTGACTGAGCACCCGGAGGTGACGGTCACTTTACTGACATGAGTAATGAACCCGAGGATCAGCTCACTCCTTTGTTTCACGGTACACTCCACTGCAAAGCTGTACCTCTTTCTGAATTTTGAATTTTTGAATCCCTATCTGCCATTCATTTGACATTCATCGAATCAGAAAATCTTAAAAGAACTGTAAGATGATCTAGTCCAATTTCCCACCCAATAACTATATTCTTAACATCGAGTCATTTGCTTCTTCTTGAACATGACTGTGAAAGAAAAAAGCATTCAACTCAAGAATTAATTCAAATGTCACTTCTGCCCAATCCCCAGCCCCTGGCAGAACTCATTCTCCCTTCTCTGGTCTAAGATATCTACCACCCTATATTATTTACAGATTTGTCTCACAGTCTATAATCAGAATCCCTAAAAGGCAGAGACTGGATCCTATTCATTTTTGTAGTCCTGATCCATTATATAATACTTACTGCAAAGGAGGACTTCATAAATAACTTAGTGATGAAGCTCTATTTCCTATCCAATTCTTACTTATATTAAAATAAAAACTGCTCCATGAAACAAGCACCCACAATCACAAGTTTATGTCTACAGCAACAGACGGTAAATCTGTTCTCTTTAACCAGAAGGCAAGCTTCATGAACTTTCTACCCCTCAAACCTTCTCATCTCTGAAAGTTATGGTGAGGGACTTCCCTGGTGGTCCACTGGGTAAGACTCCACGCTCCCAATGTAGGGGGCCCGGGTTCGATCTCCGGTTGGGGAACTAGATCCCACATGTATGCTGCAACTAAGAGCCTACATGCATGCTGCAACTAAGATCCCACATGCCAAAACTAAACATGCCGCAATGAAGATCCCACGTGCAGCAACTAAGGCCCAGTGCAGCCAAAATAAATAAATAAATAATTTTAAAAATAAAAATAAAAGTTATAAGTGAGTTACTTCAATTATTCTTCTCAGGCTAGTGCCCAGGTAGCTCACCATCCTAGTTCCCATAACCACATCCCCTCAACTGTTTTTGAAAATGGACACCTTTGGGGATTCCCTGATGGTCCAGTGGTTAGGACTCCACAGTTTCACTGCTGAGGGCACGGGTTCAATCCCTGGTTGGGGAACTAAGATCCTGCAAGCTGCACACCGTGGCCAAAAATAATAATAAAATAAATTTAAAAAAAAGAAAATGGACACCTTTGAAAAATCTGAATCTGATGAAAGTTATAAACTTTCTGTCCAAATAAAGTAAGATTTTCCCCATCATTCACTTCATGTTTGAACTTACACAAGTATACATTTATTCTTGTTAAATTCTTTATGGGTTCAGGCTGTCAAGATCATTCTCCATCGTGATTCTATCATTTAAAATTTAGATAGCTAACCATGTCCATTTTGTGTCCTCTGAGAATCTGACAAACATTGTATCTTAATCCAAATTGCTAATAAATCTGTTCAGTAGGACAGCTAAAAAGTGCCACGGCATTAGAAATTCCTTCTACATTTACATTGGTTATTAATTTATACACTTGAGTGCAATTATTCTCTAGCTGAGAACCCCTGATGGTCATAAGCTCTCAGTTCATCCTAGCGCTTACAACTATATCATCATGGACCCTATGGATGCCTTACTACAACCAAGTGGCCTGCTCAGAAAAGAAAATGTGATATATAAATATACTTGTGTTCTTCTATTTAATATATAGAGCAATAACTTAGATCACAGGTTGGCAAACTTTTTCTCTGAAAAGCCAAATTAGGCTTCGCAGGCAAGATACAGTCTCTGTCATACCTTCTTGTTTTTTCAACAACCCTTTAAACTTAGCTTACCAACCATACAAAAACAGACTACCAGCAGGCTATGACCCCAAGCCATAGTCTGCCAGACATCATCTCTTCAACTTTGAAGCAAATGGCCTATTGGTGAAGACAAACATTTAACCAAAAATTAAAATGGGCGTTATTGCATGACAGCTGGGGTAGTCATCATGATGGAAAAGCATAACGTGCAACAAGAGTTTACAACAGGAGGCTCTCTAGCCTAAAACAGGGAATCCCAGGAGACTTCCCTGCAGCGGTGACCAGTACTGAGAAATAATGGGCGAACCCCAGTTGCCTGGGTAGGAAGAGCATGTCAGTCAGAGGAAACAGCATGTGCAAAGGGCCTGGGGCAGGAGAAAGATTGGCACATTAGTGGATCTGGAAGGACATGTGTGTGGTCAGAGTAAAGTCAGAGAACAGGACAGAGAACCTTGCAAAAGGACTCTGGAGAGAGAAATGAGGCAGGATAACATAGGGCTCTGATGCATGCACCCCAATATTCACTGCATCGCTATCTGCAGTGGCCAGGACATGGAGGCAACCTAGATGTCTGTCGACAGAGGAGTGGAAGGAGAATATGTAGTGCGTATGTGCAGTGGAGTATTACTCAGCCATGGAAGGGAATGGAATAATGCCATCTGCAGCAACACGGATGGACCTAGAGATTGTCATACTAGGGGGAGTAGGTCGGACACAGAAAGACAAATATCATGTGATGTCACGTATATGTGGAATCTAAAAAGAAGGGTACAAAACAGAAGTAGAGTCACGGATGTAGAGAATAAACTTATGGTTACCAGGGGACAAGCGGGGGAGGGATGAATTGGAAGATTGGGATTGACATATACACACTACTATGTATAAAATAGATAACTAATAAGGACCTACTGTATAGCACAGGGAACTCTACTCAATATTCTATAATGGCCTATATGAAAAAGAATCTAAAAAAAATGAGTGGAGATATATATATATATATATCTGATTCACTTTGCTGTACACCTGAAACTAACACAACATTGTAAATCAACTATACACCAATAAAAACTTAAAAAACAAACAAACATGGGGCTCTGAAAGCCATGCTAAGGATAAGGATTCTGGGGTCACTGCAAAAATGATTTTAAGCCATGAGTGACACCCTCTGTACAGTCCTTCAGTGCAGAGCCTGTCTTATAACATCTCTATACCTCACAGCGCTTTATCAGCTTCTACATTCAAAGATTTAAAAATCCCAATGGTTTGTATGAATGTAAAAATAATTCTTAACGTACTACTACAGAGGACGGGCTAGTAGCTTGTTACTTTCAGGAAAGAAGAGAGGAAATAGAAAACACCACCATTGTAAAATCTTACCTGTATACTCCTACGGAGACTATTTAATATAGAATCATAAGATTTATTCTAATGAGAACTTTTAACTTCCCCAGTGTTCTATTTTGCTACTTTCTCTTGAATCACTCCAAAAATTACAAATATGTTGCCTCATTTATTTCACTTGCTCCATTTTCCCCTACTTTGTTTCATAGTTTACCCTATCTTGTATTCACAAGGAGGCAGGAGAAAGCAGGTGGGGAAAGGGAAGTAATATTTTTTAAGCACCTAATTAATCTGTGCCTGAAGTACTTCACATATATTACCTCTTTTTATTCTCAGGAGAACATGAAAGATGAGTTTTTTCTTTGATTAAAATCCTTTTCTCCTATTCTTTCCACACTGAGGTATTACAACTTGTGAGTTTAGATCAAGAAGGCACAGCTAAAATAAAGACAATATAGCCCATAGCATGTTCAGACCAGGATGGCACAGATTAAGAAATATACAAGCACAGGAGCATACAGCCCCTAGTATAACATTAGAGAAGAGAGAATCTTCTAAAAACTTTTTATTTTCATTTATTCTTGATTTGAATAAAACCTCCATATTGTACTACTTCAGCACATCTTTGAAAAATGAAAAACAATACACAATTTTAAAAACTAGAAACCAAAATGTGACATGAATCAAGGTCTTTCAAAAGGACTAAATGCACTCCATTCCCTCAGCAGGACTTCATTTAGGGACTCCCACAAAGACAGGTGGGAATAAGAACAACATTGCCATCATCCCACAAAAATCTCTTTATGACACATTTTTATGGATGTTTTCATAATGTCCTAATGAAAAGAGCTACTTACTCCCTGAGAATTCCACACTTTGAAAAAGAGTTTCACAACTATTTTAAGTAGTAGTTTCAATTGTTATCTTTCTAAACAAAGTCTTCCTCCAGAGTGAGTGCCTGGGGATGCCTTCTTAGAGACCGTAATTCAACAGCCAATGAATTATGCACCAAGTTTTTCTTCGAACAAAGCTTCAATGTGGAGGCTACTAATTGAAATGTCTCAAATTCCCTTTCCTTATTTCTCAGTGTCATAAATAAGCTGATATGGAAAACAGGCTTATCCATAAGTTTCATTTGAGAAACAATGAGTAATGCAGCCAAAGACACTATGAGAAGAGATAAACGTCTTTCATCACTGACCAAAAGGTTTTTCTGAAACAAGTCATCCTAACAGATAGCTGGATTTCAGCTTGACTTGTTCCAATAATATACTTGGGTCTTTACCATAATGCAGTCCTTGGACTCAAAACTACAAGAAAAATGTAAAGTGAAACAGAGTTATAATCATGTATAGAGTACATATATACAATGGAATAATGAAAAAAAGAATGAAATAATGCCACTTGTAGCAACATGGATGGACTTAGAGATTACTATACTAAGTGAAGAGAAAGAAATATTATATGATATCACTTATATGTGGAATCTAAAATAATGATACAAGTGAACTTATTTACAAAACAGAAACAGACTCACAGACAGAAAACAAACTTATGATTACCAAAGGAGGAAAGATGGGGAGGGATAAATTAGGAGTCTGGCATTAATAGATACACACTACTCTATACAAAATAGATAACCAACAAGGACCTACTATATGGAACAGGGAACTATATTCAATATCTTGTAAAAAAAATAATAATGTATCAAACTAGTAAATTCTATAATAAATCACATTTAATGATAAATCCTTCCCAAGTCTGATTTGCCTTACTTCTAATTTCACACCATTTCATATCATACAAAATGAAGTAGCTCACATCTAAAAGTAGAATGTTGGACAGTACCTGATTTGAAATGTGCCATGCTTGGGAAAACTTAGCAATACCATGTCATCTTGCAATAGAACATCTTTCTGTTCTTGACAGTTGACTTTTCCAATATGTCCTTGTGATACACTACATTTTGTTTTAAACAAGTTAAAAAAAAAAGATTCAGAGTTTTCTCTAAGCTATGTCAATCTGCCAGGAAACTATGTTCATTGAGCTTTCAATTATGAGAAAAAATGTATAAATGGATTTTAACAAATGAAAGAGCAAACTATATTTCAAATGTTAGCATTCACATGATTGTTCTAGCTGAAAAAAAATTTTTTTAACACATGACATGGGCAAGAATGTTCATTTCAAGCAACTGATTAACCTAATGAAACACTCTATCAGTGCCCACGATAAGAAACAGTAATTTTTAAAGCTGCCAGAATTATAATCATAACTTATTTATATAACTTATTTATATATAATTTATATAACTATAAATTATAAGACTTTAACAATACTTTCAAAAATCACCCTTCTCTGAGAAACCCTCATAGTCACAGTCATTTTCTCAGCCTTTAAAAGAAGATTTTTTGAGAAAAAGGATAAAGGAGAAGCTGATTCTCCCCAATTAGTCATTATTGTCATTACATCAGCAACTAACTTAAAAGACTCCTATCTCTCCCTCCACCCCAGACCCTCTGCTGTCCGGCCCCCCCACCCTAAAAGGAACATGAGACATACAAATAAAAAACAATAACAAACAAGTGAGTCCCTGTGAAGTGACAAACAGTAAGAGCTTAGATGGTGTTAGAATTTGAGACAGGTGTTAATTAACATGAGCCAGAATGTCCAAAGACACGTGTAAGGCAAAAGCAGCACCTGACTTAGATCCTGAAGAAACGGTAGGAATTGGAAAAGCAGAGAGAAAAAGAGATATTTGGGTCCAGTGAAAACGTGCATGCAGCACCACTATTCATGGAAGGCCAGTCAGACACATTTCACGAGAGCGCAGGCAGAGCAGTGGAGTACAGAAGAACACAAAACCCCAAAGAGCCAGATTAGCAACGTAAATCTGAGAAGCGAGGAATGACATCTAAAATGAAATTGACTTCCATCCTACCCAATCTTCCTGCAAAACAAAGCCAAAAATAACAAGCAGTAGTACATTTAAATAATGAAAATGACAGTGATAAATTAAGATGCGTATAATATTTAAAGTGTACTAATCACATTCCTTTTCACACGACAACCCTGTGGAGAAGGCAGTTCAGACTGAATTATATATAAGACCTGTATTATGAATCAGGAAACTGAGGTTCAGAGGAGTTAAGGTTTAACATGTTTATTTAAATCTTCAAAGCTATTCCTGTGATCAGCTTAAAGAAAAAGTTCAATAATAATTACTTTTTCTTCTTACCAGAAAAAAAAAAAAAAGTTACAACAATGTGTATTTATCAGACTTAATGACCTAGAAGTGAATATATATCTGTAGCAAGAACAAATACTGAACAAATACTGAACTGAACTGAACTTTCCCTTAACTGAAAGTTAAGGGACTATGGGGTGTTTCTCAAAGTTCAGGTAAAATTTTGTAAATCAAGTGAGTATCCACCATAGTCCGTGGACAAGTCAACAGGCTAATTAATCTAATCTACTTTTGCTAATTCTACAGGTAACTCTAATTTAAAAGTAAATTTTAATTGAAACCCTGTTGTATTTCATCAAATTTGGGGGATTACTGGCCATTATTCAAAGAATTTTAAAAGTCACAATATTTTCCATTTGTTGGATAAATCAAGTCATTCACTTGTATTGTTAATCTGCAGAAAGTTACATTCCAATTTATTTCACACATTTCCTACCTAACTCTTTCTCCAAGGAAGAATGCTTTATTTGGCTAAAGCTCTTATCTTCTGTTATTTACGTTCTCTAAAATGGAAAGATGCTTCTAAAATCCCTCGTTTCAAAATTGAGTTATGTGTAATGAGGTGAATGGACCTAGAGACTGTCATACAGAGTGAAGTAAGTCAGAAAAACAAATACCATATGCTAACACATATATATGGAATCTAAAAAAAAAAAAAGGTTCTGAAGAACCTAAGGGCAGGACAGGAATAAAGACGCAGATGTAGAGAATGGATTTGAGGGGGAAGGGTAAGCTGGGACAAAGTGAGAGAGTGGCATGGACATATATACACTACTAAATGTAAAATAGATAGCTAGTGGGAAGCAGCTACAAAGGGAGATGAGCTCGGTGCTTTGTGACCACCTAGAGGGGTGGGATAGGGAGGGTGGGAGGGAGATGCAAGAGGGAGGAGATATGGGGATGTATGTATATGTATAGCTGATTCACTTTGTTATACGGCAGAAACTAACACACCATTGTAAAGCAGTTACACTCCAAATAAAGATGTTTTAAAAATTTAAAAAACTAAAATAAAATAAAATCCCTCGTTTCTCTTTGATTGATGGTTCTAACCCACACAGTTATCTTGTCTTTCACTGACCTGCTGCAGTTTACTGTCAGCACCACAGTTTATTTGGTCTCTCCAGCTAGATATAAACTCATAATCTGAGACCATATTTTATGCTTTATTTTTATTATATCAGCCTCTTCTCATTGACCTCCACCAATACCACTCAGAGTATGGACACAAAACAAACAGTTGATTCACCAAGTCTTTTAATCACTGTGGCAGCAGAAACATCCAGTCACCATAAGACCCTTAAGAATTTTTTAATTGTTGGTTTATTTAATAACAATTCTGTAGATTAGCCTATTCAGAACAATGTGTGCCTCAAAGACAAACCTAAGGTCTAACTATTATTAACCTAACTATTAATTGGACACCTGGGGATTAGGACCTAAAAAAGACCATAATGCAAATAGGCAGAATTCACCATACTCATAAAGAGCACAGGCTCCAGGGCCAGAAAGCAGCTCTACCACTTAGATGCTATTTAACTTTGGAAAAAATTACTTAATGTCTTTGTGCCTCAAGTTTACCAATATATAAAACAGGGTTGATAATACCAACCAAAGCGCTAGTGTGAAAAAGTGTCCAATGTATGTTAGTCATTATTACTTATTCTTTATAAAAGAACAGGCTCAATACTCTCAGAGCCACTGAATGATCAACAGTGCCGCTAATACTGAACTTACAATGGCGTCCTCTAAAATTACTTGGTTAGTTTCTAGCCTCTTGTGTGCATATGCATAGAACACTGAATAGGCAGTAATGTCGACTGGGTATGATTAACCACTGGCTTTTGGATTGCAGAAAAAATTACTGCTACCATTTTAACATGGTGGCAGAGAAAACGGAAGTATGATTGTTTTCACTTCAGTTCAGTTCAAGGGAGTGAAACCAGACGATTGGTGGTAACAACAGGAGAAATCAGTGAGCTCTGCTGGCGACTGATAAGGTCATGAGATTCTACAGAGGCAAATAAATCAACTAGCCACTGGATCAATCAGACAAGTGACGTGGAAACAGGGGGAAGCCCTTCTCTTTCTGAAGAAGAGCAAGGAAAACTTCCTCCCATGGCTTGGCCTCTTCGTAACTCTACTCTGCAGAGACTCCCTGTTGCAAGGGAAGTAGGGAAGCAGAAAAATCTGCAAATATCTCCCAACATGTAATTAATGGTTCGCTGATCTTTTTATCAATTATCCTAGATGAAACACTCCATCAAAGCTCCTAATAAAGGTATAAACTTTTCATTTAACTAACTTTACAGTATGTACGTAAGTTCACTTAGAATTCTCTTGAGGGTGGAGGACTGGGGAGGAAGGAGATGCAGGGCCAAGCTGCAAATGTGCTGGATAGTGCTTCAAAGAGAACAGTTGTCCAACTCTTCTTGTGATTTTCCTTTTTGTTCCAAATGCTGACCACCAAGAAGGGCTCTTAAGAGGAAGCCATTTTTGGTTGCCAAGGAAATTCTCACAAAGCCAAAGGATTTCTCTCAGAGCTGAGAACAGCCTCTCCTTAAGCAGAAGCAATCAGAAACATACAGGTGGCCAAGTCTACGACCACTGGACTTTTCACCTCCTTACCTCAGAATATAGGCAGATTAGCCAGCTCAGAGATCCAATTAGACCAGGAGAATAAACCCAGTTTTAGCCTTGATATTTTAAGCTTCTGAAAAAAGCCCCCAAAGTGAGCTGGGAGGCAGATGCTAGTGACTGTGATTCTTTTCACATTAACTGAGTTGCTAAGCTTTTAGTGGAATGAATCAGAAAGGAGAAACTCAAATCTGACTGGCAAACAGTATTCTAGCAGTGGAGGAGGATTAATTAAAGTGTTTAAAAGACCTAGGACACAAATTGATACAATCTTTTGAGGAGGTAATTGGCAATACATGGTGACCCAGCAATTGCACTTACAAAATTTCTCCTTCAGAAATAATCATGAAAGAATGCAAAAAAAAAAGTTACAATGAGGGCATTTCTTAAAGGCCTGTTTGTCTAACTGCAAAGAAATGAAAATAAGTAACTATCTATTAATAGAAGACCATTTAAATAAAATATGATTCATGTATACCATATAGCCTTCAAGGAAAACAAGGTAGATATCTGTGGTATTGTTAGTTTTTTTAAAAATCCAGTTGCAGAACAATATGATCCCATTTGTATTTTATATAAATAAGTATATACATTTTTATGCATAGAAAAAGTCTAGAAGACTACATCAACCTGCTAATAGTAGTTATATTGAGGGTGAGAATTTGTGAACTTTCACTTTCTGTTTTATTCATTTTTCCTTTGTTTGAATTTTTACAGCAATTTTGTATAATTATGAATCAGAAAAAACTAAAGTTTAAAAAACGTCATAGATAATAAAATGTTACTACAGAAAGTAAAGAATGAGTTCATGTTTATAGTTAGAATTATTATAAAGGTTTTTAATCATGCCCTTAGGGTGTTTACCACAGGTGCTGCTGCTTTCCGGTTTGCCACTTCTAAGGGGAAAAAAGTGGTTTTTTTTTTTAAATGAAGTTCTGGTCAGAGGTAGGTAACGTGTGACATGAGAGCAGACATCCATTAAAGATAATTGTTGATGGCATTCTACTACTCTCTGCAATCTATTCTAAGTATATTTATGGCATTGGGATACAGGCAGACTGCTACATACTAGAAAGAGAAAAAAGTGACATCAAACATAAATCATGCTAGATAAGACATGCCATTTAAGACATGTAAACCCTGCAATCCCTTTTGCTAAATGTTGAATACAGAACACCCTGCGGTGCTCCTGGAGTTCGATTTTCCCAGGTACCGGTGAGAGTGTGGCTCAGGACCCCACGGGGCGGCTCTGTCCTCCACCTACACATTCCGATGCCCCTTTTGGAACAATAAGGACTAAGACACTTGTCACTGTTCCTTAGAGAGACCTCTGGTGAGGGTTTCATGAGTCATGACATCAAAAAGAGAACTGCAGGTAACAGATATAATCACTCATAAGCTCAATCTCACTACTCTTGGTGACCTACATCCATTTCTAGTGCATTAAAATATTTTAATTTTTAATAATATTAATTAAATAATTATTAATTCTCACTAATAGTGCATGGAAAATATTTTAACTAGGAAACTCATTTTCTTTCTTACAATACTTCAGTGGAACAGAAGAGCTCCCTTTGCCAACAGGAATGAGGTCTTGACATCTATGTCAAACACATTAAGAAATTGGCTATTGGGTCTGTTTAGCTGTTTAATGCACTGCGGTGCTCATCCAATGTTTAATTATAGGAACAACACCAGATGATCCAAAACATTAGCAAATTCCTCCATCTCATCACACGCTATCCCCAGTGACCTTTTTTCAGTGTAAATCACAACACACAACTCTCCAGGTAGAACTCCTAAAATAGTGTCTCACTGAACACAGAATAAAATTAAAAGGTCCCTCTGGGGCTTCCCGGGTGGCGCAGTGGTTGAGAGCCCACCTGCCGATGCAGGGGACACGGATTCGTGCCCCGGTCCGGGAGGATCCCACATGCCGCAAAGTGGCCGGGCCCGTGAGCCATGGTCGCTGAGCCTGCGCTCCGCAATGGGAGAGGCCACAACTGTGAGAAGCCCAAGTACCGTGCAAAAAAAAAAAAAAAAAAAAGGTCCCCTGCGTGAAAAGGTTACGTGGCCTTATGTACCTCTGCATACCTGCTACCCCTGCTCCAGCCACTCTGGATTTTTTTTCCTTCTTCCTCTGTTATGAACATACCTTATTTATTCCTGTCTCAAGGCTATACTCTTGCTTTTTGTTCAGCCTAGAAACCTCTTCCCCCAGACTGTCTCTTCTCTGGTTAATCTTCTTACCTAAACCAGCTTTCCTGTACCTCTCCACATTACCCTACTGTATTTTCTAAATAACAACTATCATTGTGTAAAATTAACCTATTCATTTGTTTACTTGTTTTTGTTGTTTACTGTCTATCTGTTCCCAAAAGCACGGAAGCTCCTTGAGTCCAAAGATTTATCTGTCTCATTCACCTCTGGAACCCTAGCACTAAGAACGCTTTCTAGCACAGAATATACTCTTTAAATGAATGAATGAATTCAAATCATAGCAGCCTACAGTTATGGGGTGATTTAGAAGTTAACATTTGTTGCAGCTTGTTTTAAATTTTACATGGTTCTAAGTTTTACAAAAGGCTCCTGAAACACCTGAAAATACAAGACAGAGCTTAGATTACCTGAGATAAGTTAGACAGAGCTTAGATTACCTGAGATAAGTTTATCTCCCTTCACTTTCAAGCTGACACAAAACCTGTTTTTAAATGAAGGCTAGTTTTCTGTTCCAGATAAATGGCTTTCACAGGAAGTATATCATTATGAAAATGGTAAAATTCAATGATCGATTTCAACTGAGACCCAGGTCTAAGAACACAGGTTCTTGGAAATCACTATGAGTATCAGTGTTTCTCAAACTCTATTAATAAGTATTGGTTGTGAATTCTTTAAGCATATAGGAGGGCTTCCCTGGTGGCGCAGTGGTTGAGAGTCCACCTGCCGATGCAGGGGACACGGGCTTGTGCCCCGGTCCGGGAAGATCCCACATGCCGTGGAGCGGCTGGGCCCGTGAGCCATGGCCGCTGAGCCTGCGCGTCCGGAGCCTGTGCTCCGCAACGGGAGAGGCCACAACAGTGAGAGGCCTGCGTACCGCAAAAAAAAAAAAAAGGAATATGGGAGAGAGCATAAGGTGGGAGGAGGAACCTACAAAAAGTCAAATATCTTATAGAAAGGGAAAAGGAAGGACAAGGCAGTTTTGTTACTCATCTAAGCAGCAAGCTAACCCCCTTGGAAAGGGGCTCCACAGATAACCACTGCAATGGCTTCACCAGTTCCCATCAAGGACTCCTGGCCAAAGGAAAGCTGTAGCCACTGAACCACAGTTACCAGTTGCAGTCACCAATACTGCAGTGACTAAGGACACCTAACGACTGTAACCTCCTCCTCAACAACATGCCTTTCTTATCAGGTTTTCACAGATGTGATTCCATCTGGATCTTTCCTGACACAGCAGTGTTTCAGCGGGCCCTGAAAAGGTGCTAAGGACAAGTATCATAACCTCAGCAAATACGAGCCCTTCTCTGCCACTGTGTCTTCTCTGAGTAATGGAGTGAGACCACTCGGTGACCAATGCCAATCAGAGGGTTTTCTGGCTGAGCCGTGAAAAAGAATAGCAGGTGCTATTGTACTCTTCCATCACTGTGAATATGACATAGCTATGAATGCTAAGGGAAGCTGTATGTGAGCCTCAGGATGAAAATCAAAACGATGGAAAAGTCATCTCAGTTGAATTCAGTTGACTCACTCCTGTATTACACACATGTAAGAAAAGGATTAGGGGGTTGTTCAATCACAAAATGTTTCTTTCTAGATTTCACTGTAAGGTAGTCATGGCTGAGCAGTTTCAAACTTCTACATGGATTACTGATTTCATCCTCTTACTCTCTGACAAAAATATTTAAATTTAGGTCTATCTCTACAAAAGACCAAGATTTCAAAAATAGATATTGAGACACCAAGTATATTTAAAGATAACAGGCAACAGATAGTGTGAAAAATGATTACCATACACTTTAGAAATTAACCTTAGGCCAAATTCCACCAGGACACCAATGGATAGGTTCTCCGATAAGCTGGCTAAATAACGAGTATCAGGGAAGTGACAACCAGATAAAAAGTTACAAGGTTATATAAGCGCAAATGTCTCTCTAAGAATCTTCAAGGGATTTCTACATTTACTGCATTCACTACAGTCTACAGACTGCAATTTCACTTAAGGTTGGTCATATAATTGTGAGATGGTATTACATTATTGATAATCTTTTTTTTTTTTTTGCGGTACGCGGGCCTCTCACTGTTGCGGCCTCTCCCATTGCGGAGCACAGGCTCTGGACGCGCAGGCTCAGCGGCCATGGCTCACGGGCCCAGCCGCTCCGCGGCATGTGGGATCTTCCCGGACTGGAACATGAACCCGTGTCCCCTGCAACGGCAGGTGGACTCTCAACCACTGTGCCACCAGGGAAGCCCTATTGATAATCTTGAAAAGGAAAAAGAGCCCCTTTAAAAAAGTCATTGTACCACTGAGCACAGTATTTCCTCCAAAGAGTTAAAGCTATGAGGTAAAATAATAAGATTTTCTTATCTTCATAGCTGATTCCATACTCACATGAAAAGTAGAACTAACCCACTGCATTTGATAAGCACCCGTGGCAGTTGTAAATTTTTTCAAGCACAGAAAAGAAATAAAAGGTGATAGAAAAACAAATCAATCTAAGGTAATTGGGGAAGATAACTGGATAAAGAAGAAAAAAAATCCTCCATAGCAACAAAATAGAGGAGATTATTTATGTCCATTTACAAGTAGATGAGCTCCAGATGTATTTTCTAAAAAATCTACTTCTCCCCGGGTGTTTTTTGCTTAATAAATATAACATCCAAGTTGGAATACTGTTGAAGCATTGAATCACCTAAATTTTGGCGATGCTCTTTCTTCTGCTGTTAACTATTTTGAGCTATTTCTCAATAAAGCAGCCGCTACTGAAATCATAAGTACATAGGCTTGGCACAGCCAGAGAGAGAAAGTGCAGTCCATGGATTTGTTTCTTCTGTTTTCCCAAAACAGAATCTTATAAAAAACATGCCCTCGAATTTTGTCACTATGTAGCTGTCAGAAAGAGAAATTCTGCTCCTCTTCATATCTCTGAACATGAAAACCATTTCTTGTGCTACTGGGAAGTTATACAGCTCCAGGAAGTCGTGAGGCACCATCGCAACTATTCGAATTGTATCCAGGCAGAATAATCAATCAGAAAACTTCAGTTCCAGTTGGATGGAAGTTTCTTGGGCCAACTTGGAAAAGCATACAGAACAAGTTTGACTACTGCCAAGATCATTTCCAGGACATTGGCTAATTAATTATAAAAGCTTTTTCAAAACAAATTTGAGCCTGGCAACCTTTTTTCCCTACCAGACAGAGAAAAAAACAGGTTAAAAAAGAAAAGCCCCAGTTTATTGTGTGTGTGTGTTTTGTTTTTTTTGCCATGGCTTCATCTTCTTAGCAAGCCCATTTTCTTCTTCTCACCCGAAAATGATCGAGGAGCTTTTGTATTTGAAGTTAATAAAATTGTTAAGTATAGAAACAGGAAATAATTAGTTTGAATTTGTACTCTACCTTTAGTTATAGAGGAGATGAATGGGTCAATTACAAAGCTTCTCTTCAAACTTTTTGGTGGGAAGCAAAGAATGGAGTTTCTTTCTCTTTGGAGGAATGAAGGGCTCATTGGATGAGCTATGCCTATTGTATTAGATAAATGAAGAAGGACAGTCTCTCTTATAATGATATACTCATCAACTACATTTTCTGGCTTTGAAAACAAAAAGAACAAACCTCCTGAATCAAATCTTCCTGGTTTCATCTTCACATGAACCTTGATGAATATGAGATGTCAGTGACAGGCATCAGAGATTCTGGTTTTAAGGACCACAAAGGCTTTATAGTGTTGACTTAAAAAAATGCACAATGTGAGAGTTGCGAGTTAAGTTTTATCTGGCGCACAATGAGGACTGCAGCCCGGGAGACAGCAGTTTCAGATAACTCTGAGAAACTGCTCCAAGGAGGCAGGGGGAGGAGCCAGGATATATAAGAGTTTTGCAACAAAGGGCAGGCAGTCTGAACGTCACAAGATTATTGTTAATTAAAGAAAACCAGACATCTCAAGTTACGGAATTTAGCACTTTTCTATATATGGGAAGATGCAAGAGTCAGAGCTCACTGAAATCATTCCTTTGATATGCACCTCAGCTATCTGGGGCCAGGATCCTGTTTTTTCACATCCTGAGTTTCCTCAGGACTCACCTTAGGGAGTCTGTTGGCTGCTAGATGGCAGGTGTTCTTTTCAGCCCTGAGCTTCCTCAGGGCTCACCGGCTCACGATGGAGAGCTGCAATCCTTGATGACTGTGACATCCTTTGTTTATTAATATGGCAGGAAATATTCCATTTATAAATATCCCATTCCATTTATAAATATTCCATTTATCAATAGCAAAATCAACACCCTAAATCATAATGTTCTAACCTATTTCTTCTAACACTGGAATCAAAATCTCATGTAATACACATCATAAGTCATCAAATTTCTTCTGCATATGCTCAGATATGAAGACACCCAAGAAGGTAAGAAATTTCTCTCAGCATTTACCAGCGGCAATTGACAAACTCCTGACAAGAACTGTCCCCAGTAAAAGAAGCCTTCCTGAAAAAGTGTCAACCAGATATTCCTGACTCTGCCTTATCCAAGCCCCTGGCAAATCTCACGATCAGAATGTCGTTTGGTAAATGCTGTATGGAGCCAAAATGTACAAAATAGTTTTGAGGAAAATTCTCAACAAGTCCTAGTGGACTGAGGTTTCCCTTTCACTACTGGTATGAACCTGCCAATGAATCCAATATTTAAATGAGCTTCTCAGAAGCCACTGCAATGAGAAGCCCTCGCACCACAACGAAGAGTAGCCCCCACTCGCCGCAACTAGAGAAAGCCCACACGCAGCAACGAAGACCCAATGCAGCCAAAATTAAATAAAATTTAAAAATTTATTTAAAAAAAATAAATTTTAAAAAGGGCTTCCCTGGTGGTGCAGTGGTTGAGAGTCCGCCTGCCGATGCAGGGGACACGGGTTCGTGCCCCGGTCCGGGAAGATCCCACATGCCGCGGAGCGGCTAGGCCTGTGAGCCATGGCCGCGGGGCCTGTGCTCCGCAACGGGAGAGGCAACAGCAGTGAGAGGCTCGCGTAACGCAAAAAAAAAAAAAAAAAAACAAAAAAAACAAAAACACATTTCTTTAAAAATAAAATAAACAATAAAAGTGAATGTAAACTGCCTCCAGGAAGCAATAAATAAATAAATGATCTTCTCCCACAGTATTTCAAGAGGTAGGCCAATGGTAGGGAGGAGAGCTAGCCATATTAGCATTTAAGGTTGGGGGGGGGGCAACTGTAAAAGTCAAGAATTAATCTCAGTGCAGAGGTGGAGGTAATTAAGCCAAACCAAAGCAGAGTCTCTCTTCTGGGAAACACATGTAAGTTACGATGAGAAAGATTACACCAGATTTCAGAGAATCTTAAAAGTCGGGATAGTCTGAACTTCACTTGATACAAGCCATTATAAGCTTTTGATCCAGGGGAGAAATATAAGAGCAATGATATGAAAAGTGTATTGAATTGGGAGAAAATGGGGACAGGATTAATTCCCAAGGCTTTTCTAGCAATCTGTTCTGAGATAATGAAGGCCCTACTAGGGTGCTGTTGTTTAGAAGGAGAAGGAAGAAAGAATCCAAAAGCCATTTCACAAGAAAGAACATAATTTCACCTTCCCTGCACTTTTGAGAGTTCACCAAGGTCTAAAAAACCTCTGTCAGTTAAAGAAGAACATTGTTGTAAACAAGGCTTCATTGTCTTAGAAATACATAATTCAGATTTCTTTATTCAGGTAGAATTTTCAACCAATTAGTCCAAATAACTCATTTCATTTTTTAATGTAAAGTGCAAAATTATACCCAGTCACCATTTTCTACTAGTTTCAAGCCCAGATACCCACCCAACTAGGAAAATGGACCAGTTTCTACCATATTCTTTTTAAAAGAAAGCAAATCGAGATTCAAAACCTAATTACTTTTCATTGCAAACAGGTTACTTCCTATATGCTTTAATAGATAAACATACAGCTAACAAGACTGTCATTACCTTTGCCTGAAATATCCCCTCAAAGTTAACAACCGCCAGCATTTCCTAGCCCTTTACAGTTTACCAAACCAGTTTTTTCCACAAATCATCTTATTTAACCATCACAATAAACTTGAGGTAGGAATTAATATTACTATTTTAAAGCTAAGAGAACTGTAGCTCCAAGATTTAAACTGCCCAAGTGAATTCATCTATAAGAGTTGGAGTAGAGACTCTTATCTTCTGAACTTCAAATCCCTTCACACACTGCTTCCCCTTCCCTCAGAGAAAGTGAAAAAAACAAAACAAAACAATCTACACATGTTCGTTCGTTTTAAGTTAGAGGACCATCATTTCTAATCTTTTCCCAGCATCTTCTAGATATACATTTAGTCTTACATTTCAAAGAAGCAGGAATTCTTTGCTTACCTGGTCCTTCTCTGGTTTATCAGAGATGTCATTCAGACTGGAAGAAGTCAGATTCCTGTGGGCCATGGCTGGGCTACCTGGAAAAACAGAAGTGAACCCTAATTAAAGACTTCTTGTTAACAACACAAAGAGTTTGGTTGTACATTTCATGACCACTAGTAGATGACGATGGGAATGGTGATGATGTTTAAGCTACATTAGGATTCTCCTGAACAGGTTTCCAGAGTTGAAAAGTTAGTTTAGAGCACTAACATGGTTAAATGAAAAATGTATAAAATCCCAAATACTTTCTTTAAGTCTTCTGGCTCCGTTTCATGATAAGTTAAACTTTCAAAGAAATGTGTAAAACAATAAGCATAAAAATAAACTCACTCCTGTTTTTGGTTTGCCTTTTGTTACGGCCCTTTACACACATCCTAATCTACCTATTTCTGTTGCCTATAGAGATGGGCTTTTTCCTCATCTCAGTAGAGCCAGCGCCAGGGGAAAAAAAGGCCTGGACCTCCTCTCCCCCAGCCTCTGCAGTCCTTCCTAGGGCACCACTTGCTCTGATCAACCCAAAAAGCCATCTGCACTCCATTCTCTGCCTAACACTTTGATCAAGAATATTTCTCCGTAATGGGCATCTGATCCAGAATCCCCATTCTTTGCCTCAAAGCAGTGTTATCACAGCTCCCCTTATTTCCTGCATTCCCATTTGCCAGACTAAAGTAAGTGTATCCCTTCTTCCCCTTAACACGCCAAACTTCTTATTCAAGTCAAGCGATGGATTTCATCAGGAATACTCCATGGGACCCAAGCTCCCCAGCTGTAAAGCTGCCGCAGGTAAAATCCATTGGCAATCCAGCCAGTGACTTCAGACATGGTTATATGAGAACAGAGAGGAGGGACATCTAGAAGAGGGATAGACCATTTTCAAATAGACTGGTTAATCAACAAAATACTGAGCTTTTATTCTGCAGGTGAACCTGAAATTTCCAGGCTTACTAAGCAAAAGAGTAATTCTTCAAAGCCAGGGTGTTTAACCCCCCCCCCGCCCCCGCAGTGTGCTGAGTAATGGGTTCACCATTTAATCCCCTGTGATCTGACTCAGGCTGGTCTTCACACCAAGAGGACAAGGGTTGAAAAACAAGCATCAAGGTTCGAACACAGCTTCACATTTACTTCCACATAATTCTTTAGATTACGGATTTCCATTCCTTCAGACCAAACCTTCTACACATAATTTTGCAAGAGACTCAAATCTAGCCCCTAATAATTTAACGTCTATATAACAGCAGCTCTTTAAATAATATAATTGTCTTTAACTACTAGATCAATTTTCTTGAGTTGGCAAAACAGGATATTTTCCACTCTGCTGCATTTCATTGAGTAAGCATGGCCTAGATCTCTTAAACACTTTACCTGGTAGGATGTTTTATTCTAGGAAAATCTGAGCACAGGGCATTCTTCAAAGGAAAGTAACATGTGAAAAACTGCTTTATGAGCAAAATTAAAAGAAGCTCTTTGAAAGCCACATTCTCTTCTCTGAACCACGTACTAGGTTTCTAGTGTCCACTCAACACAAAAGACACCAAGACACCAGGCCCAAACAAGAATGCCTCCAAATAATGCTGGGCTTGAAACTAAGGAAATGATGAGTACATACAATTTTATACTTTACATTAGAAAATAAAACTAGTCTTTTGGACTAAATGGGTGAAAATTCTACCTGCATAAAAGTCTGAACTAGATATTCTTAGCGCAATGAAGTCTTAGCAAATTCTTAATCATAAGTTAAAAGCAACTTATGTAAATGAATAGATGAGATTGATTTCTAATTATTAAATCAATTGTACATAAGCAGCAATACTGAAATGAATTTGAAAGCAATTTTTCATTAAGTAATTTAAATTTCCTGGGCAATATTCTAAACTCCCTGATTTGCTTTGGAAATTCTTTATAAATACTACAAAGGTACATTTCAACTCAAGCACTGTCCTAATTGCTGCAAAATATGAATAAGTAGAAGCCAAATGAATAAAGTTTCCATTATAATGGTAATCCTAACTGATGTCACAACTTTTCCAAGAAGCCTCATATACTGTCTCATTTCTCTCATTTCTGAAAGACAGTTATAGGATGGCTATCTATATTTGTACTATATGGGGGAGTAGGGAGGCACAGGGATAAAGAAGTTGCAGGAACCAGATGGGGAAGAGGAGGCCAAGGTTAAGAAACAATCACATCTATTGTTCCTCCCAACCTTATCTGATTCTCATTAATAAAAGTAATATTAACAGCTTCACTGATGTTTAACTTTGTACTACACTGAAAGAATTCAGAAGTCAACACTTTTAGGTTAACCTTAAGCAAGATGATCCGCATTCTTGCATCTTTTCCCATCTCCCTCCCTATCAAACTCTCCACCCCTACCCTGCAACACCCTGAACCAGGGACAAAAGCTTCCCAATGTTCTAAATCAGTGGTGGCCAAAGTGTTGTTCCCAGACCAGCAGTATCAGCATCACCTGAGCACGTGTTAGAAATGTAAATTCTTGGAACTCACCCCAGACCAACTATATCAAACTCTGGGCAAGGGGTCTAGCAAGGTGGGTTTTAACAAACCTTTGAAATGATTTTGAAGCAAGCTAAAGTTGGAGAACCACTGCTCTACATAAATCAGTTATCTTAACCGGAGGCTGTGTCCGGGTCAGAACTGAATTGAAAGAAACATATAACTTGATGTAGCAAGAGAGGTAGCTCTGATAAACTTGTCCTCCTCCAAGCCACTGCTCCAAACTATCATATCTCAAGCAAATCATTAAGTTAGCATCCTTGCCACATAAACACACACAAAAAGATCACACATGGCCCTTCCTCTAAATCCTCGCCTACACAGTCAAATAAATAACTTTGTTAACAGAACTCACTGTTTAATCAGACTTTTCCAGAAACATATCAACCAAATCAAAGAAGACAAGGACAAGATATTACAAACCAGATTATATCTGGGAATCAGAAATTTCCATGTGGCACTTTAGCAAACCTGGGAAACTTACACAACAGGACCCTAACAATGTTCTACTGTGGATATTTTGCATCTAACAGTCAACAAGACACATTGTCAGGATAAGTCAGTGCTTTCTAGAGTTTTAACCTATGATGTGAACTCATTATACTGCAATCTTGAGTGAGTGGGGGTAGCAGAGGCAAATGTCACCTTGTAACAAAAAGGTGAAATACAAGCCTACCCCAAACCATACTACTTATTGTGCAAGTGATGATTCACCTACTCAAAGCTACCACTAATAGGCCTTTTCTATCTAATATCCAGGGTGAATGAACATCTCATAACTGGTCTCGGTCCAAAGGAACTTTGTTTATTTATTTATTATTGTTGAATTTTATTTTTTTATGCAGCAGGTTCTTATTAGTCATCCATTTCATACACATCAGTGTATACATGTCAATCCCAATCTCCCAATTAATCACACCACCATCCCCACCCCACCGCGGCTTTCCCCCCTTGGTGTCCATACGCTTGTTCTCTACGTCTGTGTCTCAATTTCTACCCTGCAAACCAGTTCATCTATATCATTTTTCTAGGTTCCACATATATACGTTAATATACGATGTTTGTTTTCCTCTTCCTGATTTACTTCACTCTGAATGACAGCCTCCAGATCCATCCACGTCTCTACAAATGACCCAATTTCATTCCTTTTTATGGCGGAGTAATATTCCATTGTATATATATATACCACATCTTCTTTACCCATTCATTTGTCAATGGGCATTGAGGTTCCTTCCATGTCCTGGCTATTGTAAATAGTGCTGCAATGAATATTTGGGTGCATGTGTCTTTTTGAATTACGGTTTTCTCTGAGTATATGCCCAGTAGTGGGATTGCTGAGTCATATGGTAATTCTATTTTTAGTTTTTTAAGGCACCTCCATACTGTTCTCCATAGTGGCTGTATCAATTTACATTCCCACCAATAGTGCAAGAGGGTTCCCTTTACTCCACACCCTCTCCAGCACTTGTTGTTTGTAGATTTTCTGATGATGCCCATTCTAACTGGTATGAGGTGATACGTCACTGTAGTTTTGATTTGCATTTCTCTAATAATTAGTGCTGTTGAGCAGCTTTTCATGGGCTTCCTGGCCATCTGTATGTCTTCTTTGGAGAAATGTCTATTTAGGTCTTCTGCCCATTTTTGGATCGGGTTGTTTGTTTTTTTAATATTGAGCTGCATGAGCTGTTTATATATTTTGGAGATTAATCCTTTGTCCCTTGATTCATTTGTAAATATTTTCTCCCATTCTGAGGGTTGTCTTTTCATCTTGTTTGTAGTTTCCTTTGCTGTGCAAAAGCTTTTAAGTTTCATTAGGTCCCATTTGTTCATTTTTCTTTTTATTTCCATTACTCTAGAAGGTGGATCCAAAAAGATCTTGCTGTGATTTATGTCAAACAGTGTTCTTCCTATGTTTTCCTCTAAGAGTTACATAGTGTCTGGTCTTACATTTAGGTCTTTAATCATTTTGAGTTTATTTTTGTGTATGGTGTTAGGGAGTGTTCTAATTTCATTCTTTTACATGGAGCTGTCCAGTTTTCCCAGCACCACTTATTGAAGACACTGTCTTTTCTCCATTGTATATCCTTGCCTCCTTTGTCATAGATTAGTTCACCATAGGTGCATGGGTTTATCTCTGGGCTTTCTATCCTGTGCCACTGATCTATATTTGTTTTTGTGCCAGTACCATATTGTCTTGATTACTGTAGCTTTGTAGTATAGCCTGAAGTCAGGGAGTCTGATTCCTCCAGCTCCGTTTTTTTCCCTCACGACTGCTTTGGCTATTCGGGGTCTTTTGTGTCTCCACACAAATTTTAAGATTTTTTGTTCTAGTTCCGTAAAAAATGCCACTGGTAATTTGATAGGGATTGCATTGAATCTGTAGATTGCTTTGGGTAGTAGAGTCATTTTCACAATATTGATTCTTCCAATCCAAGAACATGGTATATCTCTCCAACTGTTTGTATCATCTTTAATTTCTTTCATCAGTGTCTTAGAGTTTTCTGCATACAGGTCTTTTGTCTCCCTAGATAGGTTTATTCCTAGGTATGTTATTCTTTTTGTTGCAATGGTAAATGGGAGTGTTTCCTTAATTTCTCTTTCAGATTTTTCATCATTAGTGTATAGGAATGCAAGAGATTTCTGTGCATTAATTTTGTATCCTGCTACTTTACCAAATTCATTGATTAGCTCTAGTAGTTTTCTGGTGGCATCTTTAGGATTCTCTATGAATAGTATCATGTCATCTGCAAACAGTGACAGTTTTACTTCTTTTTTTCCAATTTGGATTCCTTTTATTTCTTTTTCTTCCCTGATTGCCATGGCTAGGAATTCCAAAACTATGTTGAATAATAGTGGTGAGAGTGGACATCCTTGTCTTGTTCCTGATCTTAGAGGAAATGCTTTCAGTTTTTCACCATTGAGAATGATGTTTGTTGTGGATTTGTCATATATGGCCTTTATTATGTTGAGGTAGGTTCCCCCTATGCCCACTTTCTGGAGAGTTCTTATCATGAATGGGTATTGAGTTTTGTCAGAAGCTTTTTCTGTATCTATTGAGATGATCATATGGTTTTTATTCTTCAATTTGTTAATATGGTGTAGCACATTGATTGATTTGCGTATACTGAAAAATCCTTGCATCCCTGGGATAAATCCCACTTGATCATGGTGTATGATCCCTTTAATGTGTTGTTGGATTCTGTTTGCTAGTATTTTGTAGACGATTTTTGCATCTATATTCATGAGTGATATTGGTTTGTAATTTGCTTTTTTTGTAGTATCTTTGTCTGGTTTTGGTATCAGGGTGATGGTGGCCACATAGAATGAGTTTGGGAGTGCTCCTTCCTCTGCAATTTTTTGGAAGAGTTTGAGAAGGATGGGTGTTAACTCTTCTCTAAATGTTTGATAGAATTCACCTGTGAAGCCATCTGGTCCTGGACGTTTGTTTGTTGGAAGATTTTTAATCACAGTTTCAATTTCAGTACTTGTGACTGGTCTGTTCATATTTTCTCTTTCTTCCTGGTTCAGTCTTGGAAGGTTATACCTTTCTAAGAATTTGTCCATTTCTTCCAGGTTGTCCATTTTATCAGTATAGAGTTCTTGTAGTAGTCTCTTAGGATGCTTTGTATTTCTGCGGTGTCTGTTGTAACTTATCCTTTTTCATTTTTTATTGATTTGAGTCCTATCCCTCTTTTTCTTGATGAGGCTGGCTAATGGTTTATCAATTTTGCTTATCTTCTCAAAGAACCAGCTTTTAGTTTTACTGATCTTTGCTCCTATTTTCTTTGTTTCTATTTCATTTATTTCTGCTCTGATCTTTATGATTTTTTTCCTTCTACTAACTTTGAGTTTTGTTTGTTCTTCTTTCTCTAGTTCCTTTAGGTGTAAGGTTAGATTGCTTAGTTGAGCTGTTTGTTGTTTCTTGACGTCGGATTGTATTGCTATAAACTTCCCTCTTAGAACTGCTTTTGCTGCATCCCACAGGTTTTGGATCATCGAGTTTTCATTGTCATTTGTCTCTAGGTATTTTTTTATTTCCTCTTTGATTTTTTCAGTGATCTCTTGGTTATTTAATAACGTATTGTTTAGCCTCCATGTGTTTGTGTCTTTTAGGTTTTTTTCCTTGTAACTGATTTCTAACCTCATAGCATTGTGGTCAGAAAAGATGCTTGATATAATTTCAATTTTCTTAAATTTACTGAGGCTTGATTTGTGACCCAAGATGTGGTCTATCCTGGAGAATGTTCCATGCACACTTGAGAAGAAAGTGTAATGTGCTGTTTTGGGATGGAATGTCCTATAAATATTAATTAAATCTCTCTGGTCTATTGTGTCATTTAAAGCTTGTGTTTCCTTATTAATTTTCTGTTTGGATGATCTGTCCATTGGTGTAAGTGAGATGTTAAAGTCCCCCACTATTATTGCGTTACTGTTGACTTCCTCTTTTAGAGCTGTTAGCAGTTGCCTTATGTATTGAGGTGCTCCTATGTTGGGTGCATATATCTTTATAATTGTTATATCTTCTTCCTGGATTTATCCCTTGATCATTATGTAGTGTCCTTCCTTGTCTCTTGTAACATTCTTTATTTTAAAGTCTATTTTATCTGATATGAGTATTGCTACTCCAGCTTTCTTTTGATTTCCATTTGCATGGAATATCTTTTTCCATGCCCTCACTTTCAGTCTGTATGTGTCCCTAGGTCTGAAGTGGGTCTCTTGTAGACAGCATATATATGGGTCCTGTTTTGTATCCATTTAGCAAGCCTGTGTCTTTTGGTTGGAGCATTTAATCCATTCACATTTAAGGTAATTATTGATATGTATGTTCTGATTACCATTTTCTTAATTGTTTTGGGTTTGTTTTTGCAGGTCCTTTTCTTCTCTTGTGTTTTCCACTTAGAGAAGTTTCTTTAGCATTTGTTGTAGAGCTGTTTTGGTGGTGCTGAATTCTCTTAGCTTTTGCTTATCTGTAAAGCTTTTGATTTCTCCATCGAATCTGAATGAGATCCTTGCTAGGTAGAGTAATCTTTGTTGTAGGTTCTTCCCTTTCATCACTTTAAATATGTCATGCCACTCCCTTCTGGCTTGTAGAGTTTCTGCTGAGAAATCAGCTGTTAACCTTATGAGAGGTTCTTTGTATGTTATTAGTCATTTTTCCCTTGCTGCTTTCAATAATTTTTCGTTGTCTTTGATTTTTGCCAATTTGCTTACTATGTGTCTCGGCGTGTTTCTCCTTGGGCTTATCCTGTATGGGACTCTCTGTGCTTCCTGGACTTGGGTGGCTATTTTCTTTCCCATGTTATGGAAGTTTTCAACTATAATCTCTTCAGATATTTTCTTGGGTCCTTTCTCTCTCTCTCCTCCTTCTGCGACCCCTATAATGTGAATGTTGTTGCGTTCAATGTTGTCCCAGAGGTCTCTTAGGCTGTCTTCATTTCTTTTCATTCTTTTTTCTTTATTCTGTTCCACAGCAGTGAATTCCACCATTCTGTATTCAAGGTCACTTACACATTCTTCTGCCTCAGTTATTCTGCTATTGATTCCTTCTAGTGTAGTTTTCATTTAAGTTATTGTATTGTTCATCTCTGTTTGTTTGTTTTTTAATTCTTCTAGGTCTTTCTTAAACATTTATTGCATCTTCTCAGTCTTTGCCTCCATTCTGTTTCCAAGGTTCAGGATCATCTTCACTATCATTATTCTGAATTCTTTTTCTGGAAAGTTTCCTATCTCCACTTCATTTATTTGTTTTTCTGGGGGTTTTATCTTGTTCCTTCATCTGGTACATAGCCCTCTGCCTTTTCATCTTGTCTATCTTTCTGTGAATGTGGTTTCTGTTCCACAGGCTGCAGGATTGTTGTTCTTCTTGCTTCTGCTGTCTGCCCTCTGGTGGATGAGGCTATGGAAGAGGCTTGTGCAAGTTTCCTGATGGGAGGGACTGGTAGTGGGTAGAGCTGGGTGTTGCTCTGGTGAGTAGAGCTCAGTAAAACTTTAATCTGCTTGTCTGCTGATGGGTGGGGCTGGGTTCCCTCCCTGTTGGTTGTTTGGCCTGAAGTGACCCAACACTGGAGCCTGCCTGAGCTCTTTGGTGGGGCTATTGGTGGACTTTGGGAGGGTTCACACCAAGGAGTACTTCCCAGAACTTCTACTGCCAATGTCCTTGTTCTCACAGTGAGACACAACCACACCCCCGCCTCTGCAGGAGACCCTCCAACACTAGCAGGTACGTCTGGTTCAGTCTCCCATGGGGTCACTGTTCCTTCCCCTTGGTCCTGATGCGCACACTACTTTGTGTGTGCCCTCCAAGAGTGGAGTCTTTATTTCCCCTGTCCTGTCAAAGTCCTGCAATCAAATCCCGCTAGCCTTCAAAGTCTGATTCTCTGGGAATTCCTCCTCCCGTTGCCGGACCCCCAGGCTGGGAAGCCTGACGTGGGGCTCAGAACCTTCACTCCAGTGGGTGGACTTCTGTGGTATAAGTGTTCTCCAGTTTGTGAGTCACCCACCCAGCAGTTATGGGATTTGATTTTATTGTGATTGTGCCCCTCCTACCGTTTCATTGTGGCTTCTCCTTTGTCTTTGGATGTGGGGTATCTTTTTTGGTGAGTTCCAGTGTCTTCCAGTCAATGACTGTTCAGCAGTTAGTTGTGACTCCGGTGCTCTCATAAGAGGGAATGAGAGCACGTCCTTCTACTCCACCATTTTGAACCAATCTCGAAACTTTGTTTCTTTAAATTTTATTTTTATAAAAAGAAGAAGAAGAAGAAGAACCAGCCTCGAGTGTATAATCATAATTAATTTCTATATCACTGTATTCTGGCCATAAGAAAAAGAAAGATTTTGAGAAGTACATTTTCAAGCAGTTTCACACAATCAAAAACAATTTCATTTTCAAAGTATCCACTTGGCAGGTACATACTGTCTTCTATAAACATTAATTGCATTCTGTACTAAGTTTGAAAATCATTGCTATTCTTTAGCACACATGTAGCAATTCATAAAGTCCTTTGCAATTGTATCTATTATATACAATAAAAAGGAGTGAGGAGAATGTACAGCATAGAAAGGTGATGATACTTGTATGTGTACATATTGGGTAAAAATGTAAACATGTATGCCATGCAATGCACATAAACTGACCCCCCCATATCATACCCTTATAATAAGCCTATACAATATATTCTCTGTACCCCCACTGACTCACTGATACTCTTTTCCCCCTTTGTTGACATAACAAATCTACTAGAAAATGTGTATACCTAAGATTAAGGGTCAACTCATCTTTTTGAGTATAAGTACGTTAACTTACATTATCTTACTTAATCCTCACATAAACACTTTGAGATTAGTATTATTATTACCACTTTATACATAAAATGAACTTCAAGGAGGTTAAGTTCATGATCACACAGCAAGTGGTAAAACTGTAATTTCAATCTGTATCTCATAATACCAATCCCATTACCTCTGGGGGGGGGTGGGTCTCTCTCTGTTATTTACATAAATAAACATACAAACATCATCATTTCTAATGAAGAGAAAATATAATGTATAACCGCAAAGAATATATTCTATTTCCATGCCAATTACATGCAATATAAAACCACCAAGGATGCTTAAGGCAGAAATGTTCTTGGTTTCCAATTTAGCTGTTCCCAAAGATGGAGTTTGCATATCTTTACTTTTTCATTTTCATAAAGAAAAGGAGAAAAAGATTGAACTCAGCTAATCTGCTTGCCAGAGTGATTAAATAGTAGCCCCAAACCACAGCTCTGTGACAAAGAAGAAAGGATGCTAAAAGCAATAGCAAAGTAATTATAAAAGCAATAATGCCACATGCTTCTGAATGTCCTAATTCATAGTCATAGCCAAGGTGTCTGTAAAATTCCACAATGTACATACAGCCAATTCTCCATTATTTCCATATTAGTTTTGTACCTTTCAAGGTACTCCAACTGCAATTTCTTCCAATTTCAACCACGAAAAACAGGAATATAATGCAACAAGGAGAATAAATCACTTGGGATACTCACAATGAGTTTGACTGAGAAAGTCTAGAAGGAATGGCTGGGATAAGCTTGCATTTTGTCAGATCAGTTTCCTAGTCTTCCATAGCAACAGACCATCAAGAGCTGTCCCCACCAAAAATAATTTAAAAATAAGCATGTCATCAAGACCTCCAACCCAGTGTCATTGCTCACCTCTAAATAAAATACAGAAATATTTAAAATATAAATATTAGGGGGCTTCCCTGGTGGTGCAGTGGTTGAGAGTCCGCCTGCCGATTCAGGGGACACGGGTTCGTGCTCCAGTCCGGGAGGATCCCACATGCCGCGGAGCGGCTGGGCCCGTGAGCCATGGCCGCTGAGCCTGCGCGTCCGGAGCCTGTGCTCCGCAACGGGAGAGGCCACAGCAGTGAGAGGCCCGCGTACCGAAAAAAAAAAAAAAAAATATATATATATATATATATATATATATATATATATATATATATATATTAGACTAAGGAAAGTTTAAAATATTACCAGAAAGAGCTCTTTGAAAGAATTTCATAACTAACAGAAAATCAGTTTGGATATTTTCGCTTGTACAATTTTTAATTATTTTGTTTTATTTAGAGGATTGCTGTTGTTTGTTTGTTCATAATTTAATATAATATAAACTCCAAGAGTCCAGAGCCAAGGCCCTTGGTTTGTGTTGCTCACAGTTATAGCCTCAGAGCTTGGCACTAGTGGCACTTAATAAATATTTGTGAATGAATGAATAATAGCAACTGGGTATCATTTTACTTCCATTTGGAGTTACTACTATAAACACTACTGTTCAAACTCTATTTCCTATGGAGGGAGATGCTGTGTGCACACTCCAAGAAACTTTAGACTTGGAAAGCCTTAGAGTAAATAAGGAAGAAGTTTGTAGCTGGCCCAGAACTAACAGAATGGAAAGGCCCTGCCAAACTGGGTAACAGCCTGTCAGTCAGTCAGCAGTGGGAACAGAGGTAAGAAGCAATGAAAGGGAGAATAGGAAACCTCGTGTGCAAGAAGAATCAGATGAGAATGAGAGGAGAAATACGAGAAGGTGTCACGACCTCACTGAAAGGAAAGGAGAGGCTTGGGAAGAGAAAAGTCTGGGGGAACAGAAATAACTCAAAGAAAGTGATCAGCTTGGAAAGTAAAGCAAATTTGGAGAAAGGAAGAATACATCAAAAGATCCAGATAACTATCAAAGTAGTTGGGTCAAGCTCTAATCAAAAGCTGAAGTCATCCCTAATATACGGGGTAAGGATGATGGAGAAGACATCCTTATAGAGAGAGCTGGAAGTGTGCAGAGGCCAGACCAGAGCAGAGCAAACACAAAGACTATTCTCTTTCTTAAAGACCATTCTCTATTATTTTGAGACCTCTGCTGTCCACGTGGCCCTTTGTAATCTACCCATCCTCAACTTCCTTGATCCTATTCTCTCCTGTTTTTGAATTTTCTGAACTACTCTGTGGACTTTTCCCAAGATTCAACGTTAGGTCTTAGACATCTCAATGTCAAATACGCAACATTCATCTCTTATAAGTCTTTTCAAATTTCAACCATCAAAAGCAAAATGCTCTAACCCTAGTGACTCCCATTCTAATAATATTGCACATGATATTTAATTTTTATTATGATCTAAAATAGGAGTTTAATTTTTAAAAGGCATTTCATTCCCTTTCTGTGCACACACAACACACACATACACATACACATAACATTTTAAAAATCTCTACTCAGCTGAGGAAAAAAGTTCAGAAACAAACAAGGACTAGAAAATTTATTAAAATAGGAAAGTCCCCATAAAGAACTTCAGGGAATCTGTGGTCCTTGTGATCACATACAGTATTTGTAACTCTTTGTGTGTCACCTGTGCACGCACACACGCACAATATAATACTATGAACAAAAAGTTATTCTGTCTAAAGAATATAGGTGGAAGTACATAAAATAATTTTTGACCTTATCTCATGAAAACAGAAAAAGAAAAGAACAATGCCATCGCAAGACTATGCTAGTCAGTAAAAGGGTAAGTGAGAAAGACTGATGGAAGATTATGACAGAACAAAACAAACATCTCACTGTCTTCATTCCAAAAAGGCATTGAACCAAAGTGATTTTACTAAATGCCCTTAGGCCAAGTTGAGGAATTTCAATAGGTCCCCGCAGCCACATCATTCCAAGAACAGGTACCAGTGTCTGATTTCCTAATTTGGGCCTACTCTCTTGAATCTATATGTTAATACCAGATCCAAGATATAGTAAAATTTCACTAAGTCAGATTAATGGAGAAATTCTCTGAATTGATGAAATGTCTAAATTTAAAACAATTTAAGAAGGCTACCAGTTCAACTAAGTTCAACTTGGCAAATGAGTTTATCCCTCTCCCTTCCTAGATACTTTTAAAACAATAGGTTAAAAAGTAGTGAAAACCAAAAAGTATAAAACCATATCAATTAAAAGAACTGGCAGAAGAACAACAGAGACAAGAGATTTCAAAAACTTTCTAGAAGAAAAAGAACAGATAAGAGTATTAGACCCTGATACTATTTGCACTATATAGAAATGGCAGTGTAAAATACACACAGAAAGGTATGGAGTCAAAAAAGGGGTCTTCCATGCAAAACCCTGAAGAAGTGCCACACTGGAAGAGACCAAGTACAATGGAGGCCCAAGTAAGATGCAAGCGAAAACGGATGAGTTCTTGGAAAGTCAATACGCCAAAACTTTACTACGACCCCAGTGGGCAGCACACCCAGCAGCTGAGGCACCACAGGGCTCTCTGCTGCAGAGAGATTCAGAAAAGACCGGGCAATCAGTGCAGGAGTTTGCACCTCACAGCAAAGTCTTCTGAACTCTAGAATTTAGGGGACACCTCAGGATGACGTTTCCTGCTCAATCTAAAACAAATCCTCTTACTTAAATACAAATGGACAATTGAGAATCATCAGACGTTTAAGAGAGGAAGCCCAAGACTAAAACACACACACCCACACAAAACCAAAACACCACAACTTCAGTAAAAGAATTACAATTTAGAACATTTAAATAAAAATTCTTACTGGTTTGTGAGAGATCTGACAAGATATTATATCCATAAAACATGGATAGGATGTTAAGAAAAACAGGACAAGGAAAATGCTTTCGAGTTATACTTTTAAAGACTATATATGATTGCAACATATGTATATATATATGGGTTAGAAAATAAAATCAAGCAAATCTTCCAAAGAAGTAATGGTCGAGGGGGAAAAGATCCAAAAAATATGAGATAAAAGATCAGAGGAGGATCAATCCATAAGGCCAATTAGGAGGGCTATTAAGAGTTCTACTAAGCCAGAAGAAGGAAAATGAAAAACAGAATATTATTAAACAGAATATCCTACAACTAAATAAAGGACATATTTCTTCACATCACAAGGGTCCCTATGGAAAAATAAACAAAACAAACCACACACTCACAAAATCCAGCCCTGTATGTAAATGAATCATTACAACACTTCACAACACCAAGAACGAAGAGACTACCCTAAAATTTCCTATCTAGAGAGAAAAGCAGTAAGAATTGCACTTTGGAATTCTCTTAAGCAACACAAAACGGAAGAAGAGAATGGAATTATGCTTTCAAAGTTCTGGAAGAAAAATTATTTTCAACCTACATTACTATACTCATCCAAACTATCAATCAAGTGTAAAAAACAATAAGGAAACTTTTGGCCAAAAAAAACACCCTAAAAAATGTCAACCTTTATATGTCCTTTCATACAAAGTCACTTGAAATGCAATTTGGAAAAATGAAAAAATAAACTAAGAAAAAGAGATACATGGTCTCCAACTCAGGAGAGCAATGAAAGTAAATGCCAGAAGAGCAGCTGTGCAGCAGGTCTGGGGGCAATGGTGTCTTATGGAGCAGAAGGGTAATGTAGGATAGAGAGGAGACACCAAGGAGGGAGGGACCTGTGAGAAGGAAGTATCTACAGGGTTTATTAGTGCCACTGACGTATTGAAAGAGCTTGGGAATACAGGAACAATAGGTAATTTGGAAAAAAAATGCAATTTAAAACTCCAGGTTAAAAAAAAAACTGTACAAGACAGAAAATGTAATTATAACCCATGATATAGCTTTAAATTATTTTCATATTGTCATAATAATATAAATATTATTTATGAATTTGACTTTAGATTCAACTGATAAAGCACAGAATGTATTTCTAGTTAACAAGGATGTAAATCTAACCAATATTTACAATAAATTGAAGTACCAGTGACAGAAATCTGAAAGTAAAATTGGTGAGGAGAGGGCCAAGGAAGGGTAGGGAAGCCAATATCCTTTTCTGACAAGGTAAGAAGTCAAAAGATTCTGTCCATACTTGCTACAAAAAGAAATAAAACTTAGATTTATTACCTAAAATTGCAAATGTAATTAATAATGGAACTAAGAATAATGACACAAATGTATTTGGAGGAAGGAAAAATGTTTGTAGAAAATAAGTAAAATCTTTTCTAGCAAAGAAAAAATTAATAGGAAACATCTAAGACTGATAAATCAGAAAAAGCAAAATAAACCAATTATATGAAGATAACCATGACAAAACTAAAAGAAAAAAATAGAAACAACTTAAAGGGTTAAAGGTGACTGCTACAAGGGCAGGTCTGGGAACAAGGAAGATGAAGCAAAGGAGTTTCTTTTTCATTAGAAGTCCTCTGTGCTCTTCAATTTCATAATCATTTGCACACAGCACTTTAGTAAAAAACATAATACATATGTCTATTTATCATATGATAATGTTAATTAAATCTACTTTTATTATTTTGAAGTACCTGAGATTAAGTTGAAACATTACTGACTAGTAGACAATCTTGGGAATTTTAATTAAATCAAATTTTTAATATAAACATGGAGATCAAGATTTTTTTAAGAGTTTAAAATCAATTTTTGAGTAGTTTTAACATGCTCCATGAAATAATATTTACACTATTTTTTTTTTTTTAATGATGGCAAGGAAAATCTTCCTGAAGGCTCTGTCTGATTATCAAAGATTCATCTCAATAGCTTTAGTCAACAAAAACCCTTATATCAAAAAGTCTATGCAGGGGAAAAAATAGTATGTGCAGAAAAGCAAGCTATTTAACATAGTCCTGCATCTGCAGCGAAATAAATATATAGATATGAATGTTGCTATCAATGTTGATACAGATATAGTTTATTAGTATTATATATAGACATAGATACAGATATAAAACTTTAAAAGAGTAGTAGACACATTCTCTGGGCCTCCAGCTACAAATGCAGCCCCTCGTAACTACTCCTGATTTACACTCACAAAATGTGACCTGGAGAAAAGCCATTCAATTAGCTTCCTGGTGCGGTAACTCCTCATGGCTTTGCTGATGCACATCCAGTTAGCTGATACACATTGGGCAATCGGTGGTCACAGGTCACCCACAACTCAGAGGACAGCCTCTAGGAGAGAAGGGAACAAGGACCTTTGGGGCCCATCATGTCCCTATCACATATGTGGCCCTGAACACTCTACACCTTTGAGTGTCTGAGCGAGAGCAAAGGCACGGTGTGTAACAGAAGAACAAACCTGACTCCATACAGGATCTATTGCTTTGGCTCTAACCTTTGTGCTCTGTTGCTTGTGCTTAGTCATGCTGGCTCTGCACTTTTGTCTAGTCAAACAGTAAAAGAATGTTACCTATAGCCTGAAATATACATAATAGCAATGACAAGCCTCTGCCTCCCAGGCTGGACCTTCAAAAGCATAACACTTTTCATTCATATAGAGGTAATAAGTTGCAGAACAGAAAATAACATTTGTCTTGTTGAAGGTTTACATGGACAGTAACCAGACCCTATGTGGTTGGCTGTAAGAACAAAAGATCACACCCGCTCCAGGGTCTGGCCAGCACCAAGAGGTCTGCAAAAACCAGTCAACCCCCCTTCCCCTTTTAATATAAAAGAAGCCTGAATTCTAATTCGGGTAAGATGGTTCTTTGGAACACTAGTCTGCCATCTTCTTGGTCTGCTGGACTTCTGAATCAAGTTGCTATTCCTTGCCCCAACACCCTGTCTCTCGATTTATTGGTCTGTCGTGCACCACGCAGTACTAGCTTGGACCAGTAACAGGTATATCACCTTTCCCAGTGTACACTGGCTCATATACTCACTTTCTCTGCCTTGGAGAGGTTTATTATGCAATTCAGCCAAAGTGACATCTAGGTTTCAAATGATGGGGCCTCAAGTAATCGTAGGGTTACTCTGGGGAATTCTGGTCAGAACTAAGACGGGCCCAGGATTTCCTTCTTATTGGAAACCTCAAGTTGAACTGAACGTCTACAGTTCCGAGTTGATAGTGTCTCACTCCTAAATCTCATCTAGTCATCTTGTTCTAAGAAATCCCAAGGGTGAGAGTCTGTAACTCCATGACACAGATTTGCATGACACCAACTGCCGCGGGCATGATTTTTCTGACTGGTGGGTGGGGTGTACGTGGTGGTAACTCACACCTCACCCTCTCTCAGATGAACCTAATGGGTCCATAAGGAAAAATATAAAAGGAACCCAAGAGATAACCTATGTCAGCATAATATCATGGAAAGAAGACAAAGGTAGAGCAAGAAAAGATTATAAAATAGAATAATAATAGCTTATAGAACTGCTTTAGGATTAAGCAAGGAAACACATGAGCAAGTGTCCTGCAGAGATGTTCAATAAATTTTAGTTTCTTCTCTTTCCTTTTGGCCTATAATCACATGCATAAATCCCCTCTGAATTCAAGATCCTCAGAAAACTGTGAACTACAAATTGCAGGGTAGGATCTTATCATTCGTAATTCTCCAGCCTGAAAGATCGTAGCTGGGGGTTAAAATCATCTGAGCTGATTCAAGAAATGAGGATTGAGGCCCAAACATAGGTGTTACTCATCACACAGAGGGTATGCAGTGACTTCAGGCAAACCAAAGTTAGAGAGCTCCTTGCCAAAGTGTTAGATGTCTCCCTGAGTGCAGAGGTCATTAGTAATTATTTACTTGAGAAACCTATGTAACATGTACCTAGCTTACTTATGTGTGTTCCATCGTGCTGACAGGAAGTTCTTTAGGTAATCACGAATGTTTTCTGAGAACATTGTGGTCTTAGTTCATTCTAGCACCTATCATTCTGATTTGAGGGCAATATATGCCTTTCTCTATTTCCTCCTGAAGTGGAATGGAGGGTGAACTGGATGGGAAAAGAGACAGTGGTAAAATATATGAACACTTGAACAATAACAAAAAATGATACAGACTCTAAGAATACTCCACTAGGTCTAGTTATACTGTTTAAAGATTGCTTAAATCAGTGGGCAGAGGTACTTTCTAGAAAATCCATTTTCTGCTGAATCAAGATGAAGAGGGGAAAAAGCAGAGGATGAAAAAAACTCGTATCAGTAATAACCTGAATCAGTATCAAAAAGTTAGCTTCAGAAATTACTTCAGTACAGTACTACTGGAAATATCTCACTGTTATACATATCTCTTGCAGGAAGATAAATACAGAGGGTACAGTAAGTGCAAACGCCCCACAGGGTAGATATTCTGGAAGGCTGGCTATGTTATTAGAGATGTGGCTCAGAGAATCACAGAGTTAAAGGACACCAAGAGCACTAACCAACTTCTCTCCCAAGCAGTTCTTCTAACAACAGACATAACTAGTCTCCCAATGTCTGTTTATATACTTTTGATGACAGGAAACTTGCCACTTAATGAAGTGATCTATTTTATTATAATTAAGCTCATTCTTACATGCAGTAAACCACTTCAATTTCCCAGGTAAGCAGTAGCATCTGGATGGACCAAGAGACAGTGAGTGCCAACCAAAGCATATACATGCTTAGAAAGAGCTGGCTTTCATTTAAATACACAGAACTTCTTAGAAATAATGTACATTCTCATATGTTCCCAGACTTAACTAAGGATTTTCATAATAGAAGCCCTTGCTTTACCCTTTACACTTCTCTAGCACTGGGGAGGTGGTCCCTTCAGCCCTCATTCCCTCCCAAGAAGCTGGTAAACAAAGGTCCCTTGATGAGAAAACCCTGCATCCTCATACAAGAGGAACGGGACTCTATCCTTGCCAACAGGGCCTGAACCTGGATCAAGTCACTGATCCTTTGAAAAATCATTGAAATTCATAAATCTCTGAATCGTGAAAATAAAAATTACACTCAAATCCTCATCTAAAACATTAGGAGTCCAAGTCAATATCTTATTCCCTAAAATATTCACCCATAGGGCCTGATTGTTCTTTGAAGCAGCAGAGCAAACTCTACTTTCCTCTGTGTGTTTATACTAAGCCCACTCTCATGAACCAACTACGTTGCCTTTCTCTGATTCCACTCATCCACACTCAGATGGCCGAGGCACATCCCTCACTATCTAATCACATCCCAGATGGTTTCTAGGTTCTCATTCTCTGCCTTCAGATGTGACCCACCCTTCTCTACAAGCACTTCCCACTCTGTTCAAGAGAACCAGCTTATCACCAACCTCACTCTCCCTTTGGTAAAAGCAGGTCTACTTAGGAGGTCTCGGAAGTAGGTGTCTGCCTTGTTCACTGTATTTTACCAGGACTAGCTAAGCACTGGCCAAAGAGTGGTACTTAAAAATATTTAAGTGGGGCTTCCCTGGTGGCGCAGTGGTTGAGAGTCCGCCTGCCGATGCGAGGGACACGGGTTTGTGCCCCGGTCTGAGAAGATCCCACGTGCCGCGGAGCGGCTGGGCCCGTGAGCCATGGCCGCTGAGCCTGCGCTTCCGGAGCCTGTGCTCTGCAACAGGAGAGGCCATAACAGTGAGAGGCCCGCGTATCGCAAAAAAAAAAAAAAAAAAAAAAAAAATTTAAGTGAATGAATGAATTGATGATTTGAATAAATTAATGTAACAGCCCAAAACTCTATCACTGCGACTTCATATAATAAAATTATCACCACTATAGGGGAAGGGATACTTCCAATCCAAGGTAATAATAATCATTCTTACAAAGACAATAGTTACAGCTATCACTGAAATTATTACAAATCATAATAACAACCTACACAGCCTAGGCCCCTAGCTGGTTAAGAGGACATGCCACTTTCATACAGGCTCTAGGCACTTCCCTAGAAACACAGACAAAAATTATTCAAAGATGTCCTTTGGAAACCGGGGAAATGATTCAACCGTGACATCTACAGCAGTTCCTAAAAAGAATATGCTACAAGAACTGATTTTTAAAAGACTTTTATTGAGGGAAAATTTTGTCATTATAATTAAATTTATCCTGTTCTTCCTCCTCAAAAAAGATGCTGACATTAGTCTCTCCACTACATGCACCTAATGAGACTGTTCTTTGATTTGTAACCATGGTTACTACTTGCAGAACCCATCATACTGTATGGCTCTTTCTGAAGCAAAAGCTGATCATGGCCCATAATAGTCTGTGTGATCCAGCTGCTTCCCGGAGTCGATAAGAATGGGCCTTAGAAAATAGAACCATTCCAGAAAATTACACTTCTGAATGCTGACTTGTTGCCTCTCATTGAGAATCACCAGGAATTTCATTTTCTGATTTGAAACAACAAAGCCGAGTCATCAGTGTTCACACCTCTCTTTAGCAGACAACAGCACTATCTGTGGCTAAAAGCAGTGAGACCTGAGGGCAGAAAGAATGAGAAGCAGAGAGAGAAATAAAAAGGAACCACGTCATCTGGAGTCTACACACCTGAGTTCAAACCCTGGTCCTTCACTTACTGTGTGACCTCAAACACTCCCCAACAGACAGGCAAGGTTATAGCAAAAGAACAACCTCAGACTCTCATGGCTTAAAACAACAGTGATTTATTTCTCCCTCATGATAATAATGTCCACATGGATTTGCTTGGGTTTTGGTTCTACATCTCTGTCCTTAGGCCAGGACCTAAATGCATGGAGCAGCTCTCACTAGACACACTGCTGGTTTGAGAGAAAAGAAACTAGTAAAATATGTACTGGCTCTTAAAACCTTTCCCTGGGAATGATACCCATCACTTCTGCTTATGTTCCATTGGCCAAAGCAAGTCCTGTGGTCACACCTAACTTCATGTGGGTGAGGAAGTAGAGTATTCACATACTCCCAGGAAAAGAGAGAGTACTCATATATGCCCAGAAAAAAGGAGAGCTGCAACAGTTGTGAATAGCCATAAAGTACCATGGTAGCATAAGTACTTAACCTCATTGAGCCTCAGCGATTTCATCTATAACAAGAGTCAGGGATGCTTACTTCATAGAATGTTTTGTGGGGATTAGCTGGGACAGCACTTGCTTGAATAAATAAATGACAGCTAATAATAGCCGTAGTTGCCTTGGTAGTGGTATCTCAACCATGGATAGAATGATCTAGTCAGCAAGAAATGGATGCCCTAGCCAAGGAATCCAATTCTCAAATTCTATCAATACTGTCAGCAGCTACAGAAAAGCAGCAGAGCTTCCCATGCCAGTAAAGCTGGTGAGTTGGGTATGATATGAAGACTATGATCTGACAAATTTAAAACAATCATTCCTGCTCTACGTTTTCACATTACCTCTCTTTTCCATCTTTTCTCCCATTTTCAGGTTAAGTGTTCAATTAATCAACAAATATTCACGAAGTGTGTGTCAGGCATTACATTAGCCCCCTGAGTAAGAAACAAATCAGTTTTCTCCAAAAGAACCCCAGTCTAGGTAGGAAGAATCACCATTTATGGTCCAAAAACAGCCTGCACACCACCAGCACCCCTCACCAAAAGGAAAAAAAAAAGTTAAAGAAAACTAAGTCATACAAATAAGGAAATGTAGATATATTTGAGAAGAGTACCCAACAGTCAAAAACAGAAAAGGAACTACCTATTGTTCAGAAAGTTTATCTCAGGCAAATGGATACTACACATTCTGGTTAAGTAGATGCTATGTATTCTATTTCCTTTCTTATTTGTTTTCAGATCGACTAAGCTCTTAAAGATGATAAGAGCATATCCTGTCCATACCAACCTAATGGGGACAAAGGAGATACAAGTGTGACTGACAGTGTATGGTTTGCAAATAATTTACCCATGGCAAGAGCTGGGTGGATGAATGAGTCCAGTCCAACGTTTACTAAACCTCTACTAAGTGTGCAACATTGTGCTTGGCAGAGGGGATTGAAAGATGATGGGATGTGGTTCAGGCTCTTTGAGCACTTTGCCAACCATGAAGGAAACATATTTGTACTATGGTGTGGTGATAAAGTAATGGCAGGGAGTATGAGAGCAGAAATGAGGAAGGGGCACATTGGTGGGAGGGAGGAAGGAGAGAGAAATGAAAAAGAGTCTCCTGGAGGAAATAAGAGCTTCAAGGATAGATTAAATTTAGAAAAGTGGGAGAAGCTGCAACAGCAAGAATAAGGGACAGAAAGACTGAAAGCCATGTAATCTAAGTATATGAGAATCCATATATTACTGGAGCTGGTAGTACCAGAGTGGAAATGTCAAGAGATGATTACAGAGTTAAGCAGAGACCAAGTCAAGGAGCATCTCACAGGTTAGAGAACTTGGGCTTGACCTTCTCAACATGAGCAAGGCTATGATGCTTGGGCTTGGGCGTACAAAAAACAGGGAGTAGCCACTAATGGTTTTTTTTGTGTGTGTGTGCGGTACGCGGGCCTCTCTCTGTTGTGGCCTCTCCCGTTGCGGAGCACAGCCTCCGGACGCGCAGGCTCAGCGGCCATGGCTCACGGGCCCAGCCGCTCTGCGGCACGTGGGATCTTCCCGGACCGGGGCACGAACCCGTGTCCCCTGCATCGGCAGGCAGACTCTCAACCACACCACTAATGTTTTTTGAGCAGAGGGAGTGATATGTGTGCATCTGTGACTTAGGTAAGTCCTTCTGGCGGTTGTGAAAGATGGATTTCAAGGGGCAAGAATGAAGGCTAGGAAAGGAGAAGGATATTAAAATAGTTCACGCAAGAGATAATGAGGATCCAAAGTAAAGCAGTTGTAATGGAGAGTCAGGGAAAGGCAGGAATGAATAGGAAGGGGATGAAGGATGAAGGACAAGAAGGAGTACAAGATGATCGGGGATTCTGCTCTGACAAGGGTTGGAAGAGGGGCTCCTGAGGGGGAGGATGCATTAAGAGGACTAGAATTGGGATCTGAATTACCAGGACAACTCTAAACACCATAAACATTCAGTTTACCACAGAAAGAAAAGCCATTATTACTGAAGATTCTGCCTGTAATTTTCATCAAAGTAAAATTCTACTACATGCTGCCAAGAAGAAATTTCATTATTAACTTTGAAATTGACAACTGCATCTAGAATATTACATTTGCTTTTCCTTCAGTCTCTCTCACTCACATGTGGACAGACACACTAATTCAAGTAGTTAGATCTTCAGTGGTCTCCAAGAATTAAATCCAGACATTGTTTGGTCTAATAAGAGTGGTTTACTATACATCTGCATGAAAGACCCTCCATCAGTTTCAAATTAATCCCGTCTAATCTCAGAAGTCTCCCATAAAACCACAGCCCCAGCAGTCCTTTGGGAGACCTTGAACTGGTAACCCTAGTCCTTCCTCACTATGAGAAAAGCTCTCTACTTCCGTCTATACAAGTAGGCAGGAGGAGAGTATTTTCTGCACACCGGACTTGCATAGCGTCACATGGTTCTCAGCATTGCTCAGAAGGGCACACTCCAAAGTCAAGGTTACAATTTCCATTATAACTGGGTGGGAGCCATTGGTGCTGTCCACCAAATATCTCTGAATCTTTACCTTCTGAGCACATGGTAGGATAACAATTCTTTGAAGTTAGGTATGGGCATATGACTCACTTTGGTGAATGAAATATGCGTGAAAATAACATGTCATAGCTGGACACATGTTATTGAGGCAGCCCAGGAGTCACCTTAACTCTTTCCCATGCTACAGTGACTGTGGAACCATGAATCAAGATAAGGCTTCCGTTCGCCTGGATCCTGTATAAGGATGATGAGCATGGCTCTCACAGTTCCACATTAAGCATGTAGTAGTTTAACAGAAGCTTCTGTGGTGTTAACTGAGATGTTTGGGGTTAGCAAAATCCAGCCCACCTTGACTATTAGTTGTCATGAAAGCAGTAAAGAAAGGTCAGGAAGACCCAAAAATTAAGAGTGTTTATTTATCTGGTTTAGACCATGTTAGAAATTAAAAATAAAGTTTTTAAAATATTTATTAATTTAAAATAACATAATAAACCCATTGCATGTTAACATAAGTAATGTATTACATAATGAACCCATTGCATGTTAACATAAGTAATGTATTTTATGAAAAATAACTGTATTTTCCAAAACTAAAAATTTGGCAAAAAGAATGGCATTGTTTCACATTTTTACAAATATCTTGAATGTATGGCTTAATGAAAATACACCTGGATTCTCATGTCTGCTTCTATGTTCAATCTGTTGAGATATGCTGTTTTGGTTGAGCGATATAAAGAAAAACCTAAGACCTTTCAAACTCTTTGAAAGGGTCTCAGGGATACCCAGGGGTCCCCAGTCCCCACTTTGAGAACTAGTTCCATAGTGTAATTGGTCAGAAAACTTTTTCTGTAAAAGGGGCAGATAGTAAATATTTTAGCCTTTGTGGGCCATACATTCTCTGTTGCCACTATTCAGCTCTACCACTGTAGCATGAAAGCAGCCATAGACAATACATAAACTAATGAGCATGGTTGTGTTCCAATAAAACTTTATTTACAAAACCAGACAGTATGTCACATAGGCCTTAATTGTCCATCCCTGCAATAGAGGATACCTAAGTCAACTCGACATGGGTCCTGCTTAAGAAAGGTATAGCTAGTAGAGGGAACAGGACGTACCCACACACTACAACACAAAGCAGAATGAGATAAAGGTCATGGGAGGAGGCGCAAAAAAAGGTGCTTTCAGAATTCAAGGTCAGTAGAGAGTACCTCAAGTTGGGAATGTTTCAAGGAGAATGTGGGCCTTGAACAACTGGCAGAATTTTGACAGAAAGTCTCAGGAGAAAGGGAAGTATTTCAAGTGGAGCAACTGTTCAGGGCAAAGACACTAACAGAGGGAAATATTCAGCAGCTTCAAGTAATGGTAAGTAGCTTCTGAAATGTAGTGTAGATAAAGGGAAATACAACAGCATGAGATGCTGCTTCCTGAACTTTAGGTCACTATGCAATGGGCCTTGAGTGCCACGATCAGGGGGTTGGATGTGACCTGAGATGCACTGAGGTGCCACTGACCATTTCCACATGAGGATGTCAGCCAGGAATGATAAGATTAACTGGAAGGCAAGTATAGGATGCATTTGCCTGTGCCCAGCTATAAGCAGTGACCCCAGATAACAGGCTAAGCAAGAGGAAATAAGGACCTGAACAAAAGCAATGAGAGTTAAGACCAGAAAGGAGACAGAGGCGAGCAACATGACAGACGTACCATTGAACAGATTTAGTCCTTCACTGCGGGTGGAGGGGAAGAGAGAATGCATAATCAAAGATGGCTCTAAGGTTCCAAGTCTAAAGGAGGGAGAAAGATGGTAACGGACAGGAAAGACAGGAAAAGGCACAGATTTGGTGAGGAGAAGAAGACTTCCATTGTGAACATATTCCACATATACCACCATTTGGCCAAATACAAGTTTGAATGCTCACAATTCCCAAGCTCTCCTTGCTGGGGAAAAACAACTCTTATTTCATAATTCCAGCAGATGGTCACAATTTTTCGAAATCTGTGCCTCTTAAAATCTCCTCCAAGTTCCCAGTACTCTGAAATACAACAGAATTTCTAAGTTTTTATTCTTTCTCCACCTTGATTCTTTCTATTAATAACTTCTAGAGCCAGCATCTACTTTAGTCTGCTGTAAATACCATATTAGGTAACAATGAAATAACTAATAAGCCCTTCTTCAGACGCTCAGGATAAATAGTAACTAACACCCCCTTTTTGAAAGGGGTTAGGACTGTCTGTATTTGAAGAATGTTATAATTTATTCTTGGCTACCACATAAGTTTTCTGAATGTCTTATGTTAACTAAGAAGTCTGAAGGTAGATGTCAGGTTGCTGAAAGATTTCGTTTCCTACAGTCTTTTCATAGTCTTTCACTATGAAAAGCTATAGTGAGATAATTTTGAAAGTTATACTTGGATTTGCTTTTTGCCCTTGAAAAGGCCAAAAAGTATATGTGAGAATGGTACAATAAATGACCCAAATAATATTCCCAATCAAGAACAAGCCCACATCTTGGATACAGGGATGGAAGGTGAAATGCTGGGAATCAAGATGAAAATGATCTATACTCACTAGTTGCCTAAAGAGAGCTGTGATGTGGTGGTCATTCTGCACCCTAAAGACAGGTTTAAATGGATCCCCCAAACTAAGGTGAGAATGTGCCAACAAAGCAGAATTCTAAAAGAGTCTTGGCCCATGATACATAATCTAACCATCTCCTAGTCAAATGGATCTTCAAAGATGGTCCCAGCAGGCATGAAAGGGGAAGAAATAGGGACTGTCTTCTTTCTGTAAACCCCATCACCCTTTTCTATGACAGGTTTCCTACCATCTCCCTGGTTGCAAGCTCAAAACCTGAGGCATCCTGGATTCCTTACTCTGCAATCCCCTGACATTCAATGGGTGCCAATTCCTGCAGATGTCTCTATAACACGTCTTGCAATATCCCCTCCTTTCCATTCCCACAGGCACAATCCTAGCCTGGATGCTCGTTCTCTTCAACTGGTCTCCTACAGTCACCCCCTAACTCTCTCCTTACCTTCAGCCTTTCCCCCTTCTAACCCATTTGAAACCCCCGGCAGATTAATTTCCCTAATACACAGTTCTGACCAAACTACCTCCTTGCTAAAAAACGTTCACAGACCTTCCACAAAACAGCTTAATGATTTCGCCACCTTAACACCCACAGGTTCCGTTCTTATGCCCTCTCTGCTAATTAAATGTGTTGACTGACTCTATGTCACACAAACTCTTCTCTATTCTCAACAACCTGGTTGCTTGTACACTTTTCTCTCAGCCTAGTATTACCTTTCAATGTCTCACTCCTGCTTTTACCACAACCTCCATGAATGGAAGGACAATCTACCCTTTATGGCCCATTGAAAAGTCTGCCGCCTCTGAGAAGAATTAATTCCCCAATATTGTTTTATGCCCCACTACCCACTTTTCTAATAAGCATTTTCAGAGAGTATAATGTAAGCTACTCTGTTACACACTGTAGACAAATAGGTCCCTCCTCATACTCTTCCAAGGGCTCTGTCTCTCTCAAATTGTTGTCAGCTGTGAACTTCCCTCACCTCTCTCTCTCACTGGACCATGAAACTAGAAATGGAAGGGCCCAGGGAACATTCGTTGACTTGAATGTGTTAATGTGAACTCTCTGGGTTCAAGACCTTCCTAAAGAAGTTTCAGTACTCTTTAAGAAAACTCTTGAGCCAGAGAAAATTATAATTTTTATTGGGTCAGTAAACTTTCCAACAGTTGAAAGACTTGAATTGCTTAATTCCAGAAATGCCCAAAAAGAAAAAATACAATTTTTTTTTCCCTAAAGCAAAAGAGTCCCACTTGCATTTCAGTTCTTTCAATTCTAATGTTAACCGTGTAACCTGGTTGTAAGATGAAACAAGAATCTACAGGATTATACCACTGTGGTTTCATTTAAAAAAAAAATAGTACTATCTAATATTAATACTTGGGATAGTAATAATATCACACACCTGATAAGTACCTACAAAACAAAACAATACACTGAATTGGACCAGGGGGTCCTTGCCTGGTAGATTTACAAACTAGACAGAAAGACACAATACAAAGCCAAGTGATGACGGATGCTGGAATGTGCAGAAGATGATAGGAAAAAAACCCCTAAACCTCATTTTCTTCTTTGAAGTTCAGACCTAACAGTCTAAAGCAGCTGATTTCCACTGCCAATAACTGCAAAATGACACAAGTGTTTTCTAAGGGCTCAGAGGATGTGGGCTGTTAGACGTCAAACTGAATTCACAGATAGGCGCTCAGAGTGAAGAGCCATTCTGGATCTACCAAGATAGGGCACACACCTACGCTCTAATAATGGCAAAGCATTTAGGTGGGTATTAACTTGTCCTGAAAAGTAGAGGTAAAAGCTCCTTTGTTCGCAGTAGCCCAGACTGGTTTTAGACGCGCTGGTGAGATCTCTAAGAGGAAGTCATTTTTGGTTTTGTTCCAACTTCTAATTCAATACCTTGGCAGCGTTTGAAATGGATAAGAGCTGTAAGCTCACATCTGCTTCAGGTGACAACTAAGATAAGAAGCACACAATGTAAAAATGGTGAGAGCTAACTCCCCAAAAGCAACTTTAAATGTAGCTTATTAGAGGTAGTAGTTACTTCAAGTTAACACTAAGTCTGAAAATATCTTGCTGAGAATACTAAAAGATAAGGAACCTTGTCCATAAACCTGTTTTTTAGGTGATATTTTGGGTGGTGTTTCTGAAAAAATAATTCCATGTAAACTATTAGAATAAACTGATGACAAAATTCATCAGACTGCAGTGAGCAGAAATACAAGGAAATAATTTTTCCAGGTAAACAATATTCACTTCTGGTTAATAGTTTACTGTGGTCAAGATGGGCCCTAAAGAAAACTGAACTGTTGGTTGTTTTTAAGGAAATGATAGCGTGTCGAGGATTAATAAATATTTCCTGTACAGCTACTATGTTTCAAATACCTACACTGCACTGGAAGGGACACAAAAGCATGAGATCAGGCTCCCGACCTAAAGGAGATTTTCTATACAGTGGAAATGAAAAAATACAAGTCATGAAACATCAGATGGCAACATAAAACAACATACAGCAAATCCTCCACTGTGAGACACAGACAATAGGAACTAGGAAATTTAGGACCTGAAAAGATCTTTTGTGTTTATGAGAACAATTTTATAAAGGAGATGGGACTTCATTCGGGTCCTACTGAATAGTTTTGCATGGGCATAATTGAAAAGGTGTTCTTAGAAAGGCAAAGGGATCAAGGCACCCACGAAACAAACCAAAAGAAAAAGGACAAGCTGCTTAGACTAGAGCTTCATACTGAGAAGAGATGAAAATGAGGAATAGGTTGGTAGGACCAGCAGGACTTAACGCCACTTTGCACATCTTCATTATTTTATATATTATGTATATTAAGTTTATTGAACTGATGTGGTAGGTAATAGGGAGCCCTGGGCTTCCCTGGTGGCGCAGTGGTTGAGAGTCCGCCTGCCGATGCAGGGGACGCGGGTTCGTGCCCCGGTCCGCGAAGATCCCACATGCTGCAGAGCGGCTGCGCCTGTGAGCCATGGCCGCTGAGCCTGCGCGTCCGGAGCCTGTGCTCCGCAACGGGAGAGGCCACAACAGTGAGAGGCCCGCGTACCGCAAAAAAAAAAAAAAAAAAAAAAAAATAGGGAGCCCTGGGGGAGGTGACTGAGATGATACATCAAAGTCGTTTGTTTAGGGAGAGAATATGTCATATAAATAGACAATGAGAAGAATCATCTCTCATGACTAAAATGTGTTTTCTTAGAAGGACTGGCCCAGGGTGTGATCTTAAGTTAATTTCCAAATAGGTGCCATATTTCCACAACATGAGCAAACTGAACGTTTTGGTCAATTTCCTTGATACTTTATCCACAACAGTATATCAATGTCTAGATGTCTGACATGGAATAAATAAAACTTTAAAAGGATAACAACAGCTACATTTTCTTGAGCAATTCCTATAAACACTTTCCTAGTAACGGTAAATGCTAGATTTACTGAGTGCTGAGCAATACACTAAACACTTTACATATTTCTAAGTTAATTCTCACAACAATCCTATGTTGGTAAGATTAACCCAGTTTTACAGTTGGGTTTTCTGTAAACCCAGATTTCCATTAGAGAAGTAACTTGCCCAAAGTGAAGAGGCCAGTAAGTGGTAGATGCAGGATTCAAATCCAGTTCTGCCTGACTCCAAATTCCAATGACTAAACTTTGTACCTGCATTTATTTTTTCCCTAAGAGGCACCACTGAGAAAAAAGTTTACTGAAAGAAATGGGTGATTTTTGCAGAGAAAATCATGTGAATGCTGAAGGTTCACTGCAAGGTGAGTAAATCTTTCTGGCAATGTAACCATGTGAGTTTCTTACACTTTAACTTCAGTAAGACACTATTTGTAAAAGTTATAGATGAAACTACTACATGAAGAAGTTCAAGTCCTGCCCAAGACACTTAATGATCTGTTATTAAACCTCTCTAAGCCCCATTTCTTCATCTGTAAACTGTGGATAACAATAGCCATTTCACAGGATTGTTCAGAAAATTAAATGGTATCCCATAAAGTACTTAGCTCAGGGTTTGTACCAAAAAAAGTGATGAATTAATGTTTGTAACTCTTATCATTATTCAAGACAAAATTATTTTTCAAGCTTCTTAGACCTACTGTACAGCAGAAATAATTACAAAGTTAGTAGTTCAATAAGTGGCCCTTCCCCCCCAATTCTCCTGCCACCAAATCCTTACTTTTCCTTTAAGATTTAGCCCCAAGATCATCTCCTCCAAAAGCCTCTTCTACCATCACAACTCCCAGGCCCAGCAGATGTTTTTGGTACATGTTCTTTTCTCTTTTGGTTTTAGGTATATAAATCTTGTCTCTTTAACAAAACTCTTTATTTTATAAAAAAAATAAAGATTCTATCTTACGCTACGTTTTCATTGTCTGTAGCACCTACTGCCTTTTTGTCACTTAACAGGTATGGGGGGGAGGGGAGATTTAGACCACTAACTTAGTTTTTCCTCTCATCCAGCATCTGAATGCTTTCACACCACCTTCAGAGACCTCATCTTTAAGAGATCTTCCTCCCAATCCTCTGAAGTAAGAAGATCTGGCGTCATCACCACCACGAGGAAACTGAGGTTCTGTAAGTTTCCGTGGAGGGAGCACTGCCAGTGCCAAGCCCAACCCTTAGTCTCCAACTCTTTCCACTGCCTTACAAGGTACTCGGCTTAATGCAGGATGGCAGACCACCCAAAGAATACACTATTACTGTCCTCTTTGCTAACAAGAAATGAATCCGTAATTGTGAATTTAGGAATCTGTGAGCCTTACCCTTCAGGCATTCTTGAGGATGTCCTCCACTCAGTAACCATGAGCCCCATCTTCGTGCCCTCCCACACCCACCACTGCCACCATCCTTGCCCTTTCCCGGTCATTGACTTACTCAGCCATCCCACGCTGGGAAAGCGCCGCACTCGGGGGTCATCGTCCAAGGTGCGGGTTGCTAGGCAGGGCACTGAGTTCTCAAGCGGGCTGCGGGCTTTAGTGTCAGAAGCAGAAGACAGGAAGAGGAGGAGGACACATGAGCAGCCACAGCAAGGATGAGGATGAAAGCATTAATTAAGAAGAAAAAAATACTAAAGCAAATCACACAAGCAGGTTAAAGGAGAACAATGACATATTACATTGACACACACACCCCTCCCATGACCCTGCATCCTTAGATGGAACAAATCCCAACACAGAATTTAAAAGCCTAAAACAAATTACATTCAATCATCATAGTTCCCCAAGTACCAGTGGATGATCTGCCCTGAAGTTCTAACACAAAAAACATGGATTATATCCAGAGGAAAGATTTACATAATGAACACTAACCTCAAGATGTACGATCAAGACTGTTAATAACCTTGCACCACATGAGCACACACAGAGGGAAGTTACACACGCTTTTGTAAAGCACAGGGAGCAGGGTGTTACATTAGTAACGCGCTTTCTTGTGATTTACCCAACAGACCCTTTCATGGATCTTGTACACAAAACAGAAAGCAACATTTCAGGGCTTCCCCGGTGGCGCAGTGGTTGAGAGTCCACCTGCCGATGCAGGGGACGCGGGTTCATGCCCTGGTCCAGGAAGATCCCACATGCCGCGGAGCGGCTGGGCCCATGAGCCATGGCCGCTGAGCCTGCGCGTCCGGAGCCTGTGCTCCGCAACGGGAGAGGCCACAGCAGTGAGAGGCCCGCGTACCGCAAAAAAAAAAAAAAAAAAAAAAAAAAAGCAACATTTCGTACTCTGACTTCGGAAATATTTTCCTTGATGAATACAGAACTGGTTTTCAATTCCCTTTGCTTCCTGTTTTTCAGCCCTTGAGGAACATGAGTCTAGGATACAGACAAATCAACCAATACAAATCAATTTAGAAATGCATGTTATTTCTCATTTTCTGGTGCCCTTTAATACTTAATTTTACTATAATTTTAATATGTGGTGTACCCATGCCAAATGTTAGACCACATCAGAGACAGAATAATGATGTAGGCTAAATATACAGCATAGTGCCTCCAGATATTTTTAATCAACTGGAGAACACCATCAACTTCAGCCTGAAGATAGTTCCATTTGGGTTTCATGTCATCTGTTTCGCTATTCTCATCAAACGCCTCACTCCTGGTAAGACAGGCAGCATAATTATCCTTCAAGGAACAACAATGAGGTTGGAAATAACTAACCATCAGACTACATACATTTGACTTGCGAGAGTTTTTTTCTCCTAAATAATATAGTCATTAAATGATCAAAGCAACAAACAAAAGCATATCCAACCAAAAGCAAAGATTATCTATTGACACAAGTGTGCAAATGACAGGGTAGACAAATAGTCCTCTTAAGGCTATTAGTGACTGGGGAGGTCAAGTTCTAAATTGAATCAATTATAAATTAATGTAAGTTGATGGCCAAATTTAGGCATTCAGCACATTATAAAATCTAGAAACATTTTTGTCAATTTATCTGTCTGTGTTTAAAAGCTGTAAATAAAGCCAGGACTTGTGAGCGGGCCATCTGTGCCAGCACCTGTTTGAGGCAAATCTGATGTCTTTTCTTTGCAATCTGAATTTTTGTTTCCCATAATTGAACTTCTTTGCAAGTTTTTATTGCACTAAGAAAAATGAAAAAGGGAAATGAACCAGTTGAGATTATTCCAAAATTGCTTTTGTTAAGAGGGAGGCATTTAGAAATATATATTATCATACGGGCCAATTTTCACCTCCTATTTCTTTTGACAACTGAGGGACCTGCTTAGCGAGCCAATATTCCTGCAGGCTTAGCTAAAGGAAATGGAAGAGGTTGGACAACTGGCAGCCATTTATCTAGGACCAAGAAAGGACCAACTAAAATTCCAAATCAGTGAGAACAGAGGGAGGTTAGGAATGCAAAGTAAACTCAAAAGAGCCTTCACATTCTTCAGCTGCTGAACAAGTACAAAGCCACCCAAATTCTATCACCAATACCATGGCTTGCTCCTAAAATGAGTACAAGAGGTCAGCAGCTGCTCCAAAACTCGGGTGCTGATGACTGCCTTTCCCCAACAGCTTCTCTCTCCTCTACACCCCCACCCCCCGCCAACATGTCAGTGCGTTATTTGTTGGGAACTAAAGCTGGGAACTCCTTTTTGCATATACAGCCTCCGCTGATGCTAAGCCTCACCATCCAGGGGACAATGGAATGGAGCCCGGCACACACTGGCAAAGAACCTGGCTCCAAAGACAAGCATGAAAACGAAACTGCCCATAGAGACTTGGCACCTGTGTTTTAGTAAAGCTGATTGGAGCCATCTGGCTGCTTACCCTCATGAAAACTGGAAGGCTCACAGCATCCATTACTCATATTGGCAAATTCCAACATTTTGATTTGTTAGACCTCTGTGTACTTCTGTGCAGGAAGAGATACAAACTCTGTAACCTTTTCATGCTGCTTTTCTTCTCTTCACAAATTTACTCCAAAGATAAAATGTTGAAAAGTTGTTCTTAAACATGAAGCCAAACTTTCTATGATTATAGATAGCATGGTAATGATATATTGTGTAAGCCTTTTCCAAATAATGCTTTCACTGTACCTCTTCTACACTTAAGCTACAAAATAAATAGCTTTGCTACTATCCTACATATTCTCTTTTAAATCACTTTTGCCTGACTTCTGGCATAAACAAGGTAGAAACTGGTTCATTTTATTGTGACTTGATGAGGAGACATAGCTCTAAAGATTTTCGGGTGATGGTTTCCAATAGCTAGACTGTAGAAAAAGGTGTTGTGAGGAGGATTTGGGGTTGGGGGGGGTGGGAGTAATGATTCATCTTTCCCTTGAGAATCAACTTGCTCAAAACCATCAGTCCTAAATCTGTTCAAGTAAGGGTGTCCCTACTTGAATCAGGCAAATAAACCAAAAAGAAAAAAACACAAAAAAACCCTATCAAAAAAACATTTTCTTAGCAATCCTATTAAGAAGAAAACAAATTTTACTCTTGCTAAAAGTTTAGGACTCTTTCCGGATTGCAATGTTGTATGTTCAAATAGTTATTCAGCACCTACTATGTATTCCACACCATTATTTAGCCAAGAAATTTAACTCAGGAGTTTAGCAATATTTCACCTGTAAACACATGACATGTTGCCTAGAAGTCTCCATTTAGAAAGCCAACAAAGACATCCGACTGCCATGTTTGGCATGGATTCCTGCCTAGGCACAGAATGACCTCAGAGCCCTTCAACAACACAGGGTTATACAAAGTAAGAGCTGTGGAATCACTGATGTGTGGGAAATAAATTATGGTTGAGGAAGCTCATTACCACTGTAGCTGAATATGAATATTGTTATCAAGGGCACTAGGTTCCCCCACTTCTCTATCTTGAGGAAAGTTATTTTACATTTCTGAGCTTCAGGTTTTTCATCTGCAGTTGGAGATAATGATATAGAAACATTAGAAACATCACAGGAAACAATGCCTGGTGTATAACAGGTGCTCAATTAATGGGAGGTATTATTATTGTTGTTGCTGCTACTACTACAACCATTGATGGAACGATACTTCCTTTGTTCAACATCCTGAAGTGTGCTGGAAAACATGAAAGACAGCAACCTTGGCTTAATTTAATGCAACTTTAATATCAAAATGTGATTTTTAAGAAATCAGGTTCATAAACCCCCCAAAAAATCTCCTTTTTGTCCTTTGTATTTATACTGAAACAGGTTTCAAGTAAAATGAGGCATGCTTTATCATTCTTGGAAGACTTTGATTTTCTTCCCCCTTTTTTCTTTTGGGAAGACACGGCAAAGAGTCCACAGTGCTCACATCTCATGTCTCTATTTTGCCTTCCCTCATCCCTCATGTTTTCTTGTCCTTCCCTCTCCTCTCCTCTCTATTTCTCTTTCATAGAGACCAGGGCAGGGAGTAGGATCTACACCTACCCTCCTGTCTGCTCTCACAGCAAGCTGAGTCTGGGAAAAGCAAGACTTCACAAGGGCAGCTCTATCAAGGATCTCAAGCCTTGGAAGAAGATTTACTCGAGGCTGGCAGCAGAAAATCAGTTAAGGGCTCTTTTCCAGAGAAAGAAAGAAATGGAGAAGAGAATATTCATATGTGGTAAGATACGACAATGAGAATCATTCCATTCCTTTACTCCATCACAGACCGTGGTTATGTAAAACAGACTGGCAATTAGTAAAATTTTTAAATATGTTTATTTCATGGTAACATCCTGCTATACATGTATTATTTATTGATAACTAAGAACTGTCATTGCTCAGACATACTAATCAATCTTTATACTCTAAGTTAAAAATATTATAAAGCCCATGAGTGGCACCTCCTTCTGTATTATTTGGATTCTGTAAAGTTGATAATGAAAGTAGTGCTGTTTTAAAAATAAAACTCCAAGAATGTTTTCATATATGGAGTGGTGGGGGAAAAAAATTAAAAGACACAGAAAATGAGAAAATACAAAATAATGGTGGGGAATTGAAGCTCTATCTTCAGTTTTAAATCTGAAAGGCACTAAATTTTCCCCTTAAAATATTTCTGAATAATAGCTGTTCCTTACAATGACATCTCACGTTATGATTATTAAATACTTCTCACAAAGGTATCTCATTTACTCCTGGTTATATACATAGAATAAGACATTAGTACCCTTATTTTACAGATACAGAAACTGTGGCTCAAGGAGATAATGTAAATTGCTCAAACTCATACTGCTACTAAGTATTACTCCCGGATTAGAATGAAGCCTTTGGAAAAGATGGTGCCATGTCTTCAAGGAGAAGATTGTAAAGTAGGCCTTCAATATCAAAAACTAAATACTCACTTGTGTTATATCTCTTAAGACTGACTCTTCATTGCCATAAACAGCAGACTAGACTAGCAAATACTGCAAGGGCATGACCCTTGGAGAAAAAATGTATTATTGTTTATTTAAAGATCTGAACATTAAAAATCTTAGAAGATCAGTCACCTGTCTGGGGAAAGAAAAAAAAAAAGAATAGTATCTGATAAATGATTTAGAAATACTACAGTTATTAAGGAATACTTTTCTTCAGACATTTTTCTAGAAACTTTCCATGGATTGGTTCATTTAATCTAAGACTGAGAAGAGCTTGGTCATTCACTGAATTCTAGCCAGGACATTCATCTGTGCTGTGCAAATGAACGGAGAATTAGAGTTCTGAACAAAACAGATGGATGTGTGCTGCTGGTTTCTGAAAAGAGCTGGTTATATGCAGAAAGGCACCTGGGAAGATGACTCTCCTCTGAAGGTGATGTAAGCCTGTCAGCTGACCTATCTCAGAACTGGAGAAGCACAGTGACCTGCTTCTGGAACAGAATCTTTGAGAGAAGTCAGGGAAATGTCTGCCTTACCCACTGATTCAGGGAGCAGGTCTGAATTCAAGGGTATGAGGGGAAAGGGATATTGCAAAGTAGAATAACCAGCCAGAAACAATTGGGGTAAGCTGGAATCCAAAACACAGACAAAAGTTAAGAATGTCTAAAGTGACTGAGAAAGCTGCCAAACCTGGCGATGGTCCCAGCCAGATCCACCACATGCCAGTATCTAGGCAGCTTGATCTAATACCCAAACCAAATAGCTGGAATATGCCTAACCTCCAATCGGGTGCAAAGCAGCAAGAGCCTAGCTAATCCTACTTACATTTCAGTGGGACCTAGAATTACTACTAATGGAAAAAAAATGATTTCTTTTCATTGTTTGTCCTACGTTGCTAACCACTATCTATGTTATTATAGGTAACAGCAATAGACTACGCTTTTTAAAATACCTAAAGGTGTTGTGTGCTAATGTCAGAAACAGCAGTGTGGGAAAGAGTTAGGAAGCAGCATCCTGCCTGGCAGATAACACTGAATAGAGGAATCCGGGGAGAAAGTAAAGGGTGGGCAATAAATGGTGGGAGCAAGTGGACTGCATTTCTCATACCTGATAGACAAACAGAAACTGGTGAATTCAGATAAAATTTGGAGGTTCAATCAGGAGCAGGCCCTGAGCCCCCATAACTACAGAAGAGGCCAAAGTGCACCAGGAGAAAGCCTGGAGGAAGCAGCACGAGGCCCAGGAACCAGCTGCCCTGGCTTGGACCTGCCACCTTTTCCAAATCCTCATCCACCTGCTGCAGCGGCTTTAAGTCTTCGATTCTCAGTGTGGTTTAGGGTTTCCCTCAAAGCCAGCAAAGAGGAAAATCAATGATGGGGACAGACTATTCTGTAAGAGGGCTGTGATGAGAAAGGGCTTCTTCCTCTCCCATTGCTAATGAAACGGTATTGGTATCATTTATCAAAGGGCAGAGAAAATAAATCAGCACTATACCCATGAGATTCTTCCAAAATAGTTAAGTTACAGAGCAAATAGCATTCCAGAAAATACTCTTACTCAATATGAGATTTTTCTTCCTTACTTGTGTCTAAACTTATTACATATACTTTAGTATTATTTGTTGAGTGATTACTATGTATAGTTACCATTCTAAACATTTTACATTTATTATCTCATTTAATTTTCATTATCTCTGTTTTACAAACATAGAAACTGGGTATTAAATTACCTTTCCAGTTTTTTGCTGAAAAAACTAATGAATATTGGGATCATAAAATTGGATTGGGCAAAATGAAATTCATAGTCTAGATGCAGTTGGATAACTAAAGTCACTTCTCAGTAAAGGGCATCTGTACTCCCAGACCACGGAAGGAAAGGATTTTTATGGTAGTCTAGGGGGAAAAAATGAAGCCAGGAAAAGACCAGGGACAAATCATAATGGCTTCGCCCAAATTTCCATAAAGGGAGTGACAGCCAAATACTCGAATTATGGTTCTTGGTCCTTAAGTTGGGTATTACTCATCTTTTGTAAGATTAGACCATGCATATCAAAAGTATCCATTTAAATGGTAAATTATACTTTTAAAAATCAGATAATCCTATAAAACATGACTTTTTAAAACAGAGTTATCAGGTAACCTTGTCAATTTATTGACTGAATACAGATTAGGTATAAACTTTACTTTCACTTTCTAATAAAACATAAACTAAATACATCTTATTTGATTTTTAAATACTACCAAGGAATGTTCCTAGGCTTCAATGTTATTCTTTCATAGTAAACTAAAATAATACAGAACTATTATCTAAGTATCTCTGACCAAATTATTAAGTAGAACCATATGAAATTGCCGATAGTCAACTTTATTTTACCCACAAAAATGGCAATTTCATATGGTTCAACCTAAAATAACAGTGAGAAAGAAAAAGAGAATAGCTAAACGGAAGTCTAACACCAGAGGAAATGAAAACTTCATTAATTTCTTCATGCAACACTAACTCCATAGAAATGCCTCAAGTAATATATTGAGAAAATATAGCACTTGCCTAAAATTTAGTACCTGGCAGACATGCCCACCAGAATTCACAGATGTCTTGGATAAGTGGCAATTTTACAATAATTAACACCTTGGAAGCTAGCCTGATTCTTCCCTGATTTATTAAAAATAAAAATGTTTTTCATTTCTTTTCAAAATCATTAAATCATCTGGAATCCAAAGCCACATCAAGACCCAAAAAATTAGAGTTAACCTTTGGCCATGGCTAGACAGTGGTGGGCTGTAGTGCATGGGCTGGTAAATGTTTGAAAACCAGCTCTCTGGTGGAAAAGTGTGTGTGTGTGTGTGTGTGTGTGTGTGTGTAGTAAATTTTACTGCTATAAAAGATGTGCAGCACACGTACAAATAATAAATACACAATGCTCCACTGTAAACTGCCTACAGCCAGTTGATTCTCACAGAAAACTTTTGTTGATTTTTACCAAACTCTTCTATCAGTAGCCAACTTATAGTTTCAGCTGGCAAACAAGCATAGGTCCAACATCCATGTTGAACACCCATTATCATATATGTTAATGAGTAAGACAAAAGTGAAACAATGAAGATATATGTAAGTATGAGTGTACTGACTTCACTCAATCATCAATGATGTGGGTGACTCCTTTGCTAAACTGGATAATATCTTTTGAATACTGAAAGAATATTTCCTCAATTCTTTGTGTTATTCACATTTTAACAGCTGTTATGGACTGAATGTTTGTATTCTCCCAAAATTCATATATTGAAATCCTAACTCCCAATGTAATGGTATTAGGAGGTGGGGCTTTGGGTGCAGAGTCTTCATGAATGGAATTAGCACCCTTATAAGAAGAAACAGGAGAAAGATGATCGAGCTCTCTCTACCACGTGGAGATGGAATGAGAAGGTGACCATCTACAAACCAAGAAGAGGACCCTCACCAAGAACCACATATGCTTTATCTTGATCTTGGACTTCCCAGCCTCTAGAACTATGAGAAATAAATGCTTGTGTTTAAGCATTTATACCAGTCTATGGTAACATGCTATAGGAGCCCAAGCTAAGATAATGGCTATAGACACTACCTACTTTTAAGTTTAATCTGCATTATTAGCATTTTCTCTATCCCTTTTTTAAGTCTAGAAACAATTGACAAAACAATATATCAAGTCCTGATTTGTAGAGTTTGCTGATTTCTATGGTGTAATACTACCATCGTAACTGAGTCCAAGCTTCCAATATGAAGTCCCTGAATACAGAGTTGGGAAGAAGTTTTCTACTTCCCACTATTTTGTAGCAGAACCCTATTTTGTAGCATTTTGACTACACAGACACAATAGATGTAACCTGAAGAGCATAGCCTATAGTAAAATGCAGTAAAATAAGTAGGAGATAATGAATTTTGAGTATTTATTACCATTGTTTTTAATAATATGATCTAACTGTATATGTTTATATAATTTAATTTTTAATAGTAGCTGTGTTTTACAACCAGCCCTCAAAATTCCCGATAGCAATTGGCTCTTGTGAGTACGTAAGAGGTAGCACACTACTGGGGAATGAAAAAATTTCCAATGCTACAGTATGTCCATAGATTTCAGCTATTAATTGCATTGTTGCTATCATAACTAAGGCTGGCATCATCCTGAGTCTATTTTCTAAGGCTGTGATAGAAAACCAAGGTGACTTCAGTTTATCTAGGAGTTTACATGGGGGTATTAGAATCTAGCTTCAACTACAATCGATACATTATTCTGATTTATTAAAGTAGTAGCAAAAGTTCTATAATTTTTTGTTTTAGAATTTTACTTTAAGAACATTTCTAACTGTATAAACTTTCAAGTTAAGAAAAAGTGCCTCTAGATAACCAAAAATTTCCCATCTGATACTTTATAATAATGTACCTTGGAGGCACATGAAACTCATTACTATAGAATCTCTTAAAGCCAAATCTTGCCTCTGGATATTTAAAAGGAGTTAGGTAACACAAATGCCAATAACATCTTTTAAAAGGCCTAATCATATTCCATGCTGTAGGGTGTAAGCTGAACAGCTGAAGAGTCAGAAAGAAAAAGAACTGCCTGCCCTTCCTACTTGCTTTCTGCCCAGCATCTATGGCATTTCACATGTGAGAAGGTGAGTGACAAATGCAATTTCAACTTTCCTCTGAAGTACAAAGATCTACTGATAGGATAAAAGATTGAATGACCGAGCAATATCAACTCATTAGTTGTATTCCATGTCCAAATGCTTTCCCCCAAAGCACAAGATTCTGGCTTCCAAGACCCATCTGTTCCTAATTTCTCCTCTGCCTATACTTCCGTGAAAATGAAGCTCACCCTCACACCACACTGGTAGAAGGCACGCTTGCTCTACAATATTCATTCCTCTTCTCGTTGCAAATACAGCAACATTTGAAAACAATGCACTTTCTTGCTTCTTTATACTACCACCAACTTCGTGATAAAAAAAGTAAGTCTCCAAATCATAAAATTTCATTTTATGTGAGAAAGAGGATAATAAAGATATTAAAAAACAGACTTGTACTTTAAATGCCATAATTTTTAAAATGTGAGTTGTTTTTAAAATTATTATTTGTGACATCAGTTTTAACAAACTGTTTATCACATAACATTTCCAGCCATTAAACTCTTCAAAATGCTATTTAAAAAATAAATAAAACAAGAGATATACAAAAATCAAAACATTTCCAGTCAGCCTCAATATTCCAGATAATGGTAGAACCATCAAATTGTCACAGGAATGTTCTAGATTAGATTCTTCCTTTTGTGAATGTTTTTTATAAAGAACATTTTAATGTTAATTATTTATTTATAACCTGTTGTGCTTCAAAAGAACACTTACAGCAGCAATTAAATCAATATAAAAGTCACTCAATAAAATTGAACTTTTCATTTGATTCTGCTTAAGGACTAGACACTCATTAAAAAAACTACATAGAATGGTTCCAAAATATAGCAAAGTTTGCTAACAGTAAGCTCTCTCCCAGCCAACCATTAATTTTAATATTAAGTCAGAAAACCCGATTTCCAGAAATGGAGTGGCTGAGTTAGAGTTCAGTTTATACACTTCACTTAGTCCACCTTTTCCGTGACAACATGTTTTATGTTATTCTGAAAGTGCAGCTGAGAACAATGAATTAGAAGCTCCCTTATCTACTCATTCCTCTTAATACTAAAATGACTGGGGGTGGAATGGGAGAGACCTAGTTTTACCAGCCCAACGCTTAGCAACTCTTTCCCCACAACTTCATTTTCCATACCTCATGGAAATTAACTTCTCCCTTAGACTGCACCAAATCATGAAATTTATTCGAAACAAAGACAATGATACAGAGGATAGACACTTTGCAAGAAACTCTGGTAAATGCAAGAGAGTATAAATAAAACACAGTGCCTTTCCTAATGGTATATAATGGGATTAATATCCTACCTTGAATAATTATTCTCACATCTAACTATCAGTATCATATAACAAAAGAGTAGATTGGCCTTTTAAGCAGTAAAAGTAATACTGAACCTTACTTTTATGAATGATCATTTACAGGCTGGACACCAACTCATGTACCAAGCAAACACTTCATGATACGCGATGTCAGAGTATCATATCTTAGTCTACCCTCCTAATTCTGACAAGCCACCATGTCAAAAGCACTTTCCTTGATGTACTCAATAATCTATAAGTTTGCTGATTCATTGGAAACATTCAGTTGTTTTATCATAGTGTTATCATAGCGTTATTACCAAACCCTCTCAGTCAATCAGAATAGATGTGTGGGGAACAAGCAAGGCATCTGCAGCCTACAGTAACTGCTGACATCTTTCCAACAGGACTGCAAACCTGCCCAATCGGATAAAAAGTGTCATTATGAAATGGCTGTGGCATATGAACTTGAGAAAAGAAGAAATAAGAAGAGGGATTTAAAAAAAAATAATAAAGGTGACAAGAGGTGGAATAAAGGTGAGTGAGGCAGGTAAGAGAGAGCAGCAGCCAGGCGGCCCCTGCATTACCATTATCAGGGTTGGTAAACATCCTACTTGCACTGGAGACTGTCTTCCCAATGTCAGCCAGGGATCGAAGGTTGGATTTCTTGGTTTGATGCCGGTGCTTCCGGAGCAAAGTATAGGTCACCTTATCCTTAAGGTCAGGTTTCAATAGGCCTGTCTCAATCTGATGGTCAACAATCATCTCTGATACAAAAACAAAGCAAAACAAAAGCAAAAAACGAAACTCAGTCACAAGACCACAAAGTTCATGTTTTACTGTAATTTTATGGATGTCATCCTCAAATTTAATATCAATATATTTATCTTCCAAATTTCTAACTTTCCACTGTCTGTGAAGGTAAAGATACAGAGTACAGTGCTATTGGCATTAAAGAGAGAGTTATAAATATTCTGGTATTAATTACATGTTTAGAGAGGAAGAACTGTCTTGTAATTTTTTTTCAATCCCAGTTAGTAGTGAATTCACATTAATCACATTCTTCTCTTAGTAACACAATAAGTAATTTATATTTTCCAATTGTTTTGTTTAAAAGTAAGATTAGAAAATTTCATGTACTCTTATCATAGCAACTGTGCCAGAAATATAAATGATATGAAAAAATCTTGAAGAGAATATGCAAAATTTAACATCACGACATTATTGATTTTTAAATCTGTTTTCCCAAATTCTGTAATGTTATATTTTCTTTATAATAGGACAAAGTAAAGAAAAATAATACCATATCAGGTTATTTGAAAACCAATTAATCCAATGAAAGAAAGATTAAAGTATAAAATTATGCCTCAGTCTTTTCTAAGAAGGAAGGTTTATTCTTCTTGTTTAGATCCAACTAAAGCCTTTCCAATATATTAGTCATTTTAAAGTATAACCTGATCAGAATTTTCTAGAAATTTTAATATATTAGTCTTACTAAAAAAAAAAAATCACTAAAATTTCTATTAGCTCTAAGTCACTTTCTTACACTATTTACAGAAATAAACTCAAAACAGGTTAAAGATGTAAAGGAAAGACCTGAAACCGTAAAACTCATGGCAAAAACATAGGCAGTACACTCTTTTGACATGTCTTAGCAATATTTTTTTAGCCCTGTCTCCTCAGGCAAAGGCAACAAAAGCAAAAATAAACAAATGGAACCACATCAAACTAAAAAGGTTTTGCACAGCAAAGGAAACTATCAACAAAACAAAAAGACAACCTATTGAATGGGAAAAGATATTTGAAAATGATACATCCAATAAGGGGTTAACATCTAAAATACATAAAGAACTCACACATCTCAATATCAAAAAAAAATCCAATTTTTAAGTGGGCAGAGGATCTGAATAGACATTTTTCCAAAGAAGACATACTGATGGCCAACAGACACACGAAAAGATGTTCAACATTACTAATCATCGGGGAAATGCAAATCAAAACCACAATGAGATATCACTTCACACCTGCCAGAATGGCTGTTATCAAAAAGACAACAAATACCAAGTGTTGGTGAGGATGTGGAGAAAAGGGAACCCTCCTACACTGTGGGGAATGTCAATTGGTACAGCCACTGTGGAAAACAGTACCGGAGTTGCCTCAAAAGATTAAAAATAGAACCACCACACAATCCAGCAATTCCATTTCTAGGTGTTTAGCCAAAGAAAACAAAAACACTAATTCAAAAAGATAATATGCACCCCTATATTCATTGCAGCATTATTTACAATAGCCAAGATATGGAAGCAACCTAAGTTCCCACTGATAGATGAATGGATAAAGAAGATGTGATATATACATATGTGTGTGTGTGTGTGTGTGTGCGCGCGTGTGTGTGTGTAATTATTACTCAGCCATAAAAAAGAATAAAATCTTGCCTTTTGTAACAACATGGATGGATCTAGGGGGTATTACACTAAATGAAATAAGTCAGAGAGAGAAAGACAAATACCAAATGATTTCACTTATGTGTGGAATCTACAAAACAAAATGAAGAAACAAACAAAACTGAAACAGGCCCAAAGATACAGAGAACAAACTAGTGGTTGCCAGAGGGGAGGAGGGGAGGTGGGTGGGTGAAATGGATGAAGGGGATTAAGGGGTATAAACTTCAGGTTATAAAATAAATAAGTCATGGGATGTAATGCACAGCATAGGGAGTATCATCAATAATATTGTAATAACTTTGTATGGTGACATAATTACTAGACATTGTGGTGATCAATTCATAATGTATAATAATGCCAATTCACTACGTTGTACACCTGAAACCAATATAATATTGTATATGTCAACTATACTTCAATAAAAAATAATAAAATAGTCTTAGAAAAATCTTTCCCAAAAAATTTCTATGAGCTCTTTTTTTCAGAATGGTTCTAAGTAGAAAGGATGACTGTGCTTCACAGAAATTGCTCCATGAGTGGGTCTGCTGAAGGATATGTTTTACTCTAACAGAAAACAAAAAGTCCTCTTTCTCACAAATCAGCATGTCTGCAGTATGACATAAGAGTCTCCTCTAACGTCACATCACAGGTTGACATATCCACTGCCCAGAATGGAGCACAGGACAAAATATCACAGAATCTGTGCAAGATGCAATGGCAGGGGACTTCCCTGGTGGCACAGTGGTTAAGAATCTGCCTGCCAATGCAGGGGACACGGGTTCCAGCCCTGGTCCGGGAAGCTCCCACATGCCACGGAGCAACTAAGCCCGTGTACCACAACTACTGAGCCCGTGTGCTGCAACTAGAGAAAGCCCAGGTGCAGCAATGAAGACCCAACGCAGCCAAAACTAACTAACTAAATAATAATAATAAAAAAGATGCAATGGCAGGACAACACCTCACTGTCTGCAGATAGAGCTTTGTCCCTGGCAGAGAACTAGAACAATAGCTCCCAGGCCCACCTGTTCAGGCACATGGCTGCATCAAAACACATCAATATTTTCCTCTTGCGCAAACTCCTCCACATACAAAAGTGGAGAAGAGAACAAAAGCTCTTCTTTTGCAAAAGTCTGAAAGAAAATTGATGGATACTGATAGGATAACAGCATCTCCCAAACATTCCCATCTCTTCGTAAAGTGAAGTTACAGATGTTCAAGGGGCTTTGCTTGGGCATGACTGCACCTCTCATTAGTCCATCTTTTTAACAAGCAGTCATGGAACTGGTCTCACAGCCAGAAGCTGACGACTCACACAGTGTACAATCAACTACCTGGGAGCCAAGTAGAGGCTGAATCCAGGATTTTCCATCACATGCCTTACACAGATGCTATAAATGTCACATAACACTGGACCACTTGGTAGAGAGCCTGGGCAAAGCAGGAAGAGTTTCTCCCATAGGAATGTTTTGGTTTGAGAGTGGCCTTTAGCTCTGAGTATTTTTAACTACACAAACCTTACTCAGTAAAACTCTCAGAACGGATTCTGTAATTATACTTAACCCTCTGTTCCACAGTGAAATAATTAAGTGCTACTGAATACAACGCATCTATTTTCCCCTTAAGTCTTAATGAAAGTGGAAAGTCCATTTTACAGAAGAACCATAAAAATAAATAGCCCTGGCATATCTCCTGCAAGTGTTATCAAACTCCTACTCTAATTCCAGGGTTGTGGATTAAAGTGTTTCTTTATCTACCCTTCCTGGCAGGGCCTCTCTCTATTCTTGACCTCCCCTGTAATCTCAAACCAATGCATATATACGCACAGCCGGCCCTCTGTTACTAATGTCTGGAAATCACCAATTAGAACAGGTTACAACATCTGTGTGGCTTATGCCCTTCATTAGGTTTCCATAAAAATGGCCCACAGTGATCTCTTTAAGCATAAACTACAAAACCCTTCAAGGAAAGTGGAGGCAGTAACATTTCATAGCTACACTAAAATTAAGCCTTCAGTGTTCAAAATCCCACAGACGTTACCCAATTGGGAGAGAAAGTGCCAGCTCAAGATGATCGCAGAGCCGAAAGGAATCTCAGGAAGCATCAGGTTCAAGCTCTTGTTATACAGATGAGAAAAGAGTGCGAGAGGGGAGATGCTCACCGATACAGCCTAATTAAAGGCACCCCCCCCACCCACCAATTAAACCAGGTTTTCTGATTCACTGTTTAGATCTTTTTTCGTATCACATGATATTTTTCTTTCTTTAAGAAGGAAACTCTAGACCAAAAAAAAAAAAAAAAAAAACTTGAAGAGAAGATGGTCATGCAACCCCCCAAAAAGGTCAAAGGTAACATTCTTTTTTTTTTAAACATCTTTATTGGAGTATAATTGCTTTACAATGGTGTGTTCATTTCTGCTGTATAACAAAGTGAATCAGCTATATGTATACATATATCCCCATTATCTCCTCCCTCTTGGGTCTCCCTCCCACCCCTCTAGGTGGTCACAAAGCACCGAGCTGATCTCCCTGTGCTATGCGGCCGCCTCCCACTTGCTATCTATTTTACATTTGGTAGTGTATATAAGTCCATTCTTAAAAGAAACACAAAAGGCCCAAGAAATATTCAACTTCAAGACTAACAGACAATTTAAACAAATTTCACCAATTTTATGTTAATCTATCAAAGTGGCAAAATTTAAAAGACCAGTCTCCAGTGACGTGAATGTTGTATGCAATAGACAAGGCCATATACTGATGATGACAGTAACAAACAGGACAACCTTTCTTGAAGGCCACTTGGCCAATACAAAACAAAGCCATTTAAAATGTTCAAACCCTTTGAATATTTCACCATAAGAAATCTATAATCAGGATATAAGCAACTTCACAAAAGTATAACAAAAATGTTCATTTCTTTTCTTTACGATAAAAACTTGAAAGCAACTTAAATGCCCAACTATAGATGATTAACTATTTTGCAGCCATTAAAATGATGTTTATATTTAATAACATGGAAATATTCATATTATGTTTTTAAGTTAGAAAGGGCAGATTAGAGGGTTATAGTATGATCCCAGTTTGTAAAATAAATTTCATGTGTGTAAACAGAGATGTACCGAAAAACTGCTGGGAGGATAGCTCTGAAAGATGAGATTAGTGGTATTTTGACTTCTGCGTGTTATATTTTTCTGCATTACTAGAAATGAACATGTTTTAGTTTTGTGATAAAAAATAAATATATTACCATTTTGAAAATATAAAAGGTGTTAAAAGCAAGAAACATGACTAATATATCTGCCAACATGCACAGCCCAGGAATGCCTTTAAATATAAAAATGAGAGAGCGCTCCAAAAATAGAGCTACATTTTCCTAATCCATTTCCCATCATAATAAAATACCTGAAATGGCTTATAATTGTTTTTTAACTAAGGAGGGGAGAGAAATTCTCATGTACTTGGCTTCATATGCGAATGATACTTTAAATGTAAAATTGTAAGATGACAGCAATAATAAAGTGATTAAAATAACCTATAAAAATGATGTTTTATCCTTTAAATAACACACATTTTCTATTAGGGTTCAGAAGGGGATCTTCATGAAGAAAACTAGGAGAGGTCCTGAGGAGAATCAGAATGAGGCTGAATTTTTACACAAGTGTGAGAAGTGACACCCGCTTAGGCAGCGGCCCACTGCTCACGGGCCCCCATGTGGCAGTGGCTTTGCACCTGCAAAGGGAGGGTGCCCCTCGGAGGCCACTGAGAAGGAGCAGCAAGTGGACTGCGAAAAAGGAAAGAAATGGTGCTATTGTTTGTTGGATATAATCACACTCATCATGATTTCTTTTTCTTCTTGTTTGTCGAAATAAAAGTCGGGTGAAGGGGAAATGCATCTTAAGACTTAGCTGCATGTAATTCTCAAGTCTGAATAACACCACCATTCAGGAAACAACAAATCCACTGCATCCTCTGCTAGAAAAAGATTTTTTAATAATCAAGTAATGACAGTAACTGAAGTTACCATGCCATTTTACCACTTGAAATCAGGGCAGTTTTTTTTCTTTCATTTTTTTTAACCTGCTGTAAGGATTTGACTCTTTCAGAGGATTTTTAAGTATTTCTTTTCAGCCACTTATACTCTTTCAAACATGTTCTTCTCCCCACTCCTCCAAATCTAGTCCATTTTTTTTAAAATTTCTTTGTTTTGCTTGTGATGTGTGTTATTTGCCTCTGAATTGTTTCTCTGTGTTATCAGCTCCAGAATGACAGCACTGGCTCCCTGCCTGCTTGCCTCAGGGATGGTAGAGTAAACATAGTACTGAGTGATGACACCTCAAATTGACCTAGTGGTGTCCAATTTTAAAATTTAATGACATTATTAAAGCAAACGTGTGGAGGTTAGAGAAAAAAAGCCACAGCTGATAATAAAAAGTAACGGAAAATTAAACTGAGAATGTAAAATGCTTGATGAACCTTTCTTAAATGTAGTAAATACCAGAACCTCTCTCTTTGGCCATTGGCTAATGAGGCTCCAGTGTAATGTGGGACTCTGTCTTCTACTACATGGAAAGGGTCAGTTAGTTACTGAAGACCAGAAATGCCTTAAGATGGCTCTTTCTGGTGCTGAAGACCTCGAAGACAGTTTTACAGAAAAGCCCAAGTATATACTTCAACTTTAACGTTCATCACCCATCTTGACCAGCCAGCTCCAGGCACAGCAAAGAAGCTGTGAGGTTTTTTTCTAGCTCCATCTACTACACCTTTCAGAAGTCTTCCCCTGCTCATGAAGTCCCTGAGCATCTCTTGACATGACTCAGTCTACACTCAGCCCCTGCTAGGTGACATGTAGAAAGATCTGGATAAACTCATTCATACTGGGATAGTCATCAAAGTAAGTACAATTACACCTGAGATCCTCATTCAATTCTAACGATGCCCTGAGAGGTCTACCTTCATCCACTTTTTACGGACGAGAAACAGACTGCGAATAAGTTAAGCAATGTGCCTTGTCTGTGGTCACACGTGCTAGTAGGGGTAGACTTTAATTAACCGCCATCCCCACTTTAAATCCACCATTATTTCTACAACACCTCTCTGCATCTCATGGAATGAATATATATGACATCTGCCAAAGAGTATGTATATTTTAATAGAAAACAAACCCTGGGTTCAGTGAAATGAATCTCCAAACAGTGGAAGTTCAGGCAGTAACCATGGTCTACGGTAGGACTTTTTTTTTTCAATACAGGGAACTTCCCGATGACCCTTAAACCACAACACACAGATTGCGATCCATTGCCCAGTCACAAGTTTAATTCCCATTTTGCTTTGCACTTAGGCACTTCTGACTTCTAACTTCAGACATCTTTGCTCTAGATTAGTTCTTACAGCCTGAAAATTGCAAATCTCGCTCAGAAACTGGACTGATTTTTGCTAACCATGATACTTTTTGGGATAACAATCTCTCTTGCAGCTTTAACAAATGAAGAAAAGTCAGTGAAACAAACAGCCTGGAAAACCATTCGTTCCCTTTGCTTCTCTCTGTCTTCGTAGATGGGCTTCATCTTCCCTGCATACAATAATCCAACAGCTCTCCTCATATATCAGGTGTCCTTTTACAGTCTCACCTGCCTTGTCAAATACAAAAAATTCTACGTAAAGCAGTATTTCCAACATTATCTTCTCACTACCTATGCGGACATGGATTTGTAACTTATCCCATTTACAAAGTGGTAGATTTGCAAACCTAATTTCAGGGCCTAGAATAGTGTCTGGCTCATTGTAGAAGGCCATGTACCACTGCTGAATAAATGCATAAACTACTTCATTCTGTCCACCCAGCATCTTCACATTAGTCTTTCTCCCTTCTGCACTTGTACCTTAAGCACTTCAGATGCAAGGAAAGCGCGGAGCTGCTTTGTAAATCTAACTAACAAGCTCTCTGAAGAAGAAACAGATGTGTATAGGTCAGCAAGATATATGCCTGATTTGAGAACGGATCTTCTCTTCCAATACAAATACTATAGCCTTCCTGTTGTCCATAAAGACACAGATGCCATAGACAAGCCCTCTGCCTACAGATATTCAAAGAAATTTCGAGATTACACAGGAATTTTACACTGGTCATCAGGGCCACGATCCACATCCTCTCCTCACAATCCCAAAGTAGGCCCACTGCAGACCCTTAAGAAAGTGCAGTCATGCAGTCACCGAGTTACGGAATTTTCCTAGGAATAATAAGCAGAGCCCCTGCACCTCTCCTTAAGGAACACATGATCTTTAGCACACCAACCTGAAGGATAATAAGGCAGCTTAGGCCAGTCTCTTGCTAGAAAATGAAAACAATAACCTCTCTTTGGAATGTAGCGACGTGTGCTCAAGGTGTTCAACATGGTGAGTTGACATTCACTACACAACACTAATTACAAAGATGCCAAAGCTGCTCTGCACCATGAGATTCAGTGACTTGTCCGGGGTTGTACAAATGACCCTCGGCACCACCATGACCTGACTCAGTCATTAATCCATAACGTTCTGCTGGCTCCTTGCCCCACCCAATTTGCTCTACCTACAGCGAAAAGAGCTTGACTTTCACCTACAAAATCAGCCCAACTGAGGGACTAGACCTAGACCAGTTTCCTTCTTACAGAATATTCAAACTGTATTTTACAGATGACAAAACTGAGGCCCAGAGAAGCTCAGCGCAATGTCTAAGGTCAAGGATACAGATGACAAAACTGAGGCCCAGAGAAGCTCAGCGCAATGTCTAAGGTCAAGGAGTTCTAGAAATCTAGTGTCCAGACTTCCAGTCCAGTATGACCAAGGACGAAGGGGGGGTGTTCTATTTAAAATATTAATCTTATGCTAATAAGTGGAGGAATGCAAATCTGTACATATAAACATGGTAATTTTTAATATAACATAAAAGTGAAAAGCATAAGAGAGAGAACTGAGAACCAAAACTGGATGGAAATACACCAAAATGTTAACAATGGCTATGTCCAGATGGAAGTATGATGGATGATTTTTAACTTTTTTCTCAATATTTGTATTTTCCAAATTTTTTGCAATAACCCTTACTAGTTTTATAATATAAAAAAGAGAGAGAATAAATATTATAGAATATTCAGCTCCGCTTACACTATAAGTCATCTGCATTGAAAGAGACTCATGGAGAGGTAGGTAGAGCAGAAAAAAATGATAGGAACTTAAGACAACATACTTACCCACCAACTGCGGGAGAGAAGAAGCCTCCCTGTCCAGCATGATGGATCCTTTCTCCATACATGTCCTCAGCTCAAATAAGCTATGAAGGGACAAGGTGGCCACGTGGGGCTTGCTCCATCTCTCCCCACCCTGTTCCACTTTTTCTTCAAACTTAATCCACCTAGAAACATGAGATTAGTGAAGAACCATTAAAAGTGTTCTCATCACCTCTGGAAATAGCAACACCAACCCCCCAGATCCACCCCCACCAGCACTTCCAAAATGTCTCCTTTTGTGGAGTCTTAAAAGCTTATTCTATCATTAACTGCATTACCTTTATAAATACACCAAACAGACTCACTAGACCGCTCCTCCCCCTGACGTTAGAGAGAAAGAAAACAAACCAAAAGGAGCCAACGCCTCCTTGGTTTTATATCTGTCTATATGTAACCATGAAATCCTTAAGAATGACTACTGAACCAAATTTTTCAAATAATGTAGGAAAAATATGCATTTCAAATTCTCCATGTGGGTAGAGCCTACAGTGTGTAAAACAACCACCACTGTGAGAATTCTGTTGTGACTTCACAAGGCACGTTTATATAAGGTAAAATATCAGCATGAATCGATGCTGATCTTAAATATTTGAAAGTATGGTGCGTGAAGTGGTCAGACAAATGAAATTCCCCTTTCGTGCTTAAAGAGTGCCAGCATGTGTTGCTGTATCTTACTTTAATACATCTCTCTCAGTTGACACATGTTCCCCTCTCATTGAGATGCTAATAGCTTTACCCCTCATGTTTGGCTCCACATGTGTTTAAAAATACACAAGCTCAGGGAACAATGCATCTACTCTGATAACAACAGATCTCTTATTAACCTTAGTAATGGAACAAAAAACCCTCTCTTACAGTTTCTTCTTTCTAAGATTTGTAGACGTTTTGATAACTTAGCAACATATAGGAATGAAAAAAGTTTAATGGAAATGAGAGCAAAACACATTTGACAGTCTGTATCCCACATATTATACATACTGACTCTTCCTACACTGGTAAAGGAAAACAAGAAAGCATTATCATTTTGCTATTCATCAGGACCCAAAGAAAAATGCTGCTTTCTATCACTTCAAACCTCTGAAAGATACTGAACAAGATAAAGAGGGGGTTAAAAATTGTTTTCCTACATTCTTCATGCAAAGGTTTAATGATTGAAAAATGTTTTCCTAGAAAAAGCTAAACACTCACCCAACTCATTAAAGATGAGAACAAAGGGCAGAGATCAGAGGAAGCTCTACATAAGGTATTATTTATAGACCGCTCACCACCCCCAGAGGAAGAAAAGAACACATTAGTAGAACCATGAGTGAAAATAGATCAACAGATCAGCCACAATGTCAAAGAAAATTCAGAATTTTAATCAAGCCCAACACTCATGTGATTCATAAGTACATGAGCCATATCCCAAAACTCCCTCTTCCCTCTCCCGGCCAGGAAACTTCCACGCTTCAATGGCAACCTTAGCCCCAGCTTCACCCTCCACTTTAAGACCCTCCTCCTTTCCCCTGTATCCCAAAAAATGTAGGGAGTAGAGATTTTTACATGTTTTCCTCACATTAAAAAGCCAACACCAAAGAAGTTCTAAAACTTCAGAACTGGACCTTGTTTATTCTACAAAAGTGGTTGTGAAACATTCTGAGAGAAAGACCTTTAATATTCTTGTGTGTGTGTGTGTGTGTGTGTGTGTGTGTGTGAGAATTAGTAGTTCTTCACCTTGGTTGGTATTAGAACCACAGAAACAGAAGGAAGTGAGAGAAAAATGACAACTTTATATTACATTCTTATAGAATTCCATGGATTTGCCAAAACAATAAGAGGTAATTGGGTTATTTTGAGAGTAATCATTTTATGGAGTATATTACATTGGCTAACTTTAGGCATATTATCTTTTCAGGCTTACTCACAGAACCTCTAACCATGTTGACTGGGAGCTAGTATATGAATCATATTTACATCTGATGTTACAGTTTTTTGCTCAAGATGAGACTCTAGAAGATTCCATAGTATATGAAACCTAGTCAGGGTTACATATAATTATGTTATTGATAAAGAGTATAGTGACCTTGTTTTTATTCCTAGGAGTATTCTTATTAGCTGAGGGATAGAATCTTTAGTCACAGAATTTAAGTCCAAGATGAATGACAAGGGCCAGCTAGAAACTCAGTAAATGGGAGTGTTCTATACATACAGCCTTCACTTCCCTCTTCTCTTTCCTAAATGATAACCAGTTGCCCTTCTATCAGTCACCATCAATCTGTATGGCCAAATCCATTTTGTAAAAGAAAACTAAGCCTCACTTACATACAGTATGTGACAGTAGCTCTTTTCTGCTATCACCTTCAACTGTCCAAACAATATAAGTTTAATAAAATGTTCTTTAAGAAAAAAAGGAACAAAACCATTGCATTCTTCTGTGACCAATCTCCTCTCCACAGTTTATCTTAAATATGACTTTGAACAAGTTTTAAAAGTACCTTTAGAAATAATAAATCCCAACTAGGTTGGATTTAGGGAATAGTATTACTCACCCTCCTGGATTATACCAGCCAAGATTGGGTCAAGCTTTAACCATAATGGAATGGGAATGTAGTCTCAAAAAGCCAGTTCCTTAGAATCTACATTCCTAAGAGACAAGTATTGTCTCATAGTTCAGTTTAAGCATCTATTTCACTTTGAGTTCAGTAAATATTGTACGTTTAGATGATGTCATATCATAGTATAGCTAATTGCACAAGGTAACTCTGGGATAATGACTATTAAATTACTTTAAAATACATTGCTCTAATTGTTCAAGGAACTGTCTGTACTTCCAATATACACTTTTACTCAGAAAGTAATGATTTGCCCACTGAAATAGATTGTTTGCAGGTAGTTTCATTCCAGAAACTACACATGCTATGTCTATCCTCCTCACATATCAAGGACAAATTTGGAAAAAACTGAAAACGACTCAGTTCAAATCAGAACCCATTAAAGAAAAGGCTAAGGCAAAGGTACCAAAGTTCAGGCTATTGGAGTGTCAATGAATTTGTAAAGGTGCTTTAGAACCATGTAATTACATTTTTTAAAAAAAGACATTTTTACTGTAAAATGTACTAAAAGCTACTATCTACCCTTCATAATAACTATGAATAACCATGTATTTGCAATAAGTTTCCTACTTTTCCTTTTGTCTCAGTACTTGACATGTTATAAGAAAATTAATTTCAGAAGCTGGCTTTTTAAATGCTGGCAATTACAAAACTGTTGTAACCTTGAAGGAAGAGTTTATTAGGTGAAGTTTATTTATTCCAAGGTCTTTGAAGAATAATGATAAAGTACACTGCAGTTTAACCCACTCTGAGTGACTGCCAACCAAACAGCATTTCACTCATTTGTTGAAGAAATAGAAAGTCCACTGGGAAACACTGAATTTTGCAACTTTCCAATCATATGATTAAATATACTTAAGAAAAGAAAAGACCTCTAACTTTAAAACATGCCAGTTTTACAGTGGAAAATAGACATGACTTTTGTCTTGGAATATAATCCAACTACGTAAAGCTATTTTAAAGCAATAATAAATTTCTTGCTAACTAGTAAGTGCCTCATCGCACATAAAAGAAGCCAACGCTAGTGTGCATCTGGGATAAATGATGTTTTTAAGGAGAATTCTTAAATATCTAGATCAACTGTGAAAGTTATTGCAAAACAGTGTAGTAAGCACATATAATTACATAGATGATTAAATTCCTTATTCTTCACTTTTTCTTACAGAAAAAGTAAACTTGGTCTAAAATGGAATTTTCCAGAGCCATCCAGTAGAGGAGAGATAGAGGGGTCAGGGTAGATTGGGAACAGAGAGGGCCCTATGCAAAGCCCTAGGGTAAGTACATGTGGCTGTGTTTGATGGCCAGGCCCCGAAGTCATGTTCTCCAGAGGGAGGCAGGGTCACTCGTGCTGTCCCACTAGAACTGAAACATCAGTACCCTTTTCCTTTGTTGGCTTGTTGGGTTTATTGAAACTTGTGATGTCTTTCCTTTTTACCCAGGTTTGGCCATAAAATTTGAATCGCAGGGAAGAGGGGAAGTGATCTTTAACACATATTCTTATAACAGTGATAAATTCCAACATGGCCCACCCGAATATTCGCTGAGGGAAAACTGAAAGCCAATAACCATGTTTACAGACATCACTGACTCAAAGGAATACAAGCGTTTGGAGTGGCAGTGATAGCCCTTCTTCCTGGCTTTGGGCCAACACCAAAGCTGGACCATGACTTATTCTTCTACCAGTCTTCTTCATGAATCCATTAGCTAACGCCTAGCCATCTAGAAATTGTTAATGAGAAGCATAGGCTCGTTCACTAATACCAAATATTCCGTTATAACTACTGCTACACCACTGAATGTCAGTATTCTAATGACCTAACACTGAGGATACTCCTTTGAAAAAGAATATTCTCTGCATTCCACTGATTATATACATTTCTCAGGTCTGATCATTCTACCCTTGGGAGAGTCCGTGAAAATTCAAAGTTCTGACTTTCAGGAAAGGGAACAGCAGGGAAAAGATGTGAAAAAAGAGGGTGGTGGAATTGACTTCAAACTTCATGTAAATAAAGATTTCCCTTGTTTATAGTTTTACATGACTACTGTGCTTTGTGAGACTTCAATGGGGATATTTTTCCTACCACTGAAAGCATTTTCCTTATTTTTTAAGACACACAGCTAACCTGAACTTCCTGAAGTAAGACTAAAACTGCAGTAATGCTGAGACTCAATGTATGATATTCTTGGTCAAAATCAAATCTTTAGTCAACTGAAAAAAGTACAGAACATGAAAAGGGAGAGTACTAAAGAGGGTACTATTGTGTTCTATGGGGTGTAGGCTCACAGTAGAAACTACACTGAGCTTGAGAAGTCTGGCAGGCTAGTTCTCTATGGAATAAAATAGTCCATTTAATTGGAGTTTTCACAAAAAGCAAATAATTCTCCATTTTATGTTAGCCAAAAGAATATTCATGCTGCATTTTCATATGTAAAATGAGCTCCTTCTAAGCACTAAACTTTTATTAGTCTGGTAGGTTTGAGAGCTTTTCATGGGGAAAAAAAGCCCTATCAGGTCTGGAAACTGGACATCATAAATGGCAGTCAGAAATTACTGCAAAAAACATTCAGAAGCAGAGTTACGTTGCAGGAAGTAAAAATCACTGTCAATTTGAATCATTTCTGGAGGCACAACCACCTCCAAACTTTCCACCAGAATTTAGGTAGAACAGTAAACTAGGAATCAAGGTTCTATTTCTCTATTCTTTCATTCTATAAGCACGTATTTCTCGATTGTGGACTGTGTGCCAGGTAGTTGTAGACACTAGGAATATAGTGGTGAACAAAACAACCAAAAATTCCTCCCCTCATGGAGCTTTAATTTTATTGGAAAGAGACAATAACAAGATATGTTAATATGCTAACTGCTGATAAGTGCCAACGACAAATAGAATGGAGGATGAGGGATAAGAAGGTTTGGGGAAAGTTTCTATTTTAGACAGGGCAGTCACTTAGAAGGTCATATTTGAAAAAAGACCTGAAGGAAGTGAGGAAATGAGCCAGGGAGATGACTGTGGAGTACAGCAGGGAGAGCATTTCAAGTGCAAACCGCATCTGAACAGCAAGTACAAAGGCTCTGACACAGGAGTATGACCAGGCCAGTGAGGCTTGAGCAGAGTGAACCAGGTGAGAGAAGTAAGAGATGAGGAGATGAGGTCAGAGATCATAGTGTATAGTTCATGAGGGAGGCAAGGGCAGGTTCAGGGAGATGGACTAATTAGGAAGCATTTGCAGTAATCTAGATGAGAAAGGATGGAGGCTTGGACCAGGGTTGTGGCAGCACTGAATGTGAGATACGGTGAGATTCTGAATATCTGAATAACATTGAGGGTAAACTAAATAGGATGTGCCAGTGGATCAAGTAAGGGGTGTAGAGAAAGACAGGAGTCAAGGAAGACTCCAATCTTTCTGGATTGAGCAACTAAAAAAATGGAGTTGTTCATTGTGGCGGGTAACTCTGTAGGAGGAAATCTGCGGTGGGTAGGTGAGAAGCTCAGTTTCTGACATGTTACTTCGAGATGCCTACTACCCAACCAAATATTTGTTTTCAATCAAACAAGGCAAGAAGTCTGGGCTAGAGATCTAAACACAGATGGCATCAGCATATTGATGAATTAGTTGGAAACATCAAACAAAGGTCCTCTCTTGGGCTTTATCAATGGTGTACTGGGTAACTTGGGTCTGTCATTGAGCTGTCCATTAGTCAGAAAGAGATGGATTATCACCAAACTCCAGCTTTGATCACGTAATATTTCTAAGAAAGTATTATATTTAGAACAGCAGATTCTAAGGCAATGAGTTCTCAACTAATCACGCTCAGCAAATGTTACTGAGCACCTATTACTACCAAGCGCTGCAAAGCACTGGGAATACAGTAATGAAAGACAGACATGGTGGTCTCTCCCTCTAGACAAATTAGTGTAATGAGGGAGACAAAATGAAAACAATACTATCACATATATGATTAATTAATTAATAGTAATTGTGGCAAATCCTATATGAGAAGTTATAGAAGGTAGACTATTTGTGAGTATGTTTCTTCCTGGACAACTTCCCCCGATACATGGTGTCCTCCCACCGTACTTCCTCTCCAGCTGTACATACAGTCTCTCAGGGACCAATGACATCACCAAAATGACACATATGTTCCTAAGGAAATAGTAAGTCTTTAAAGATGGTAAAGTATTCATGACCATCTTAACCTTTAAGAACCTTAAATGAAAATACTATGTCCATCTCATTCAATGTTGAACTACCTATACAATGAGCTGTGATCTCTTCACATTTCTGGGACCAGGGGTCACATAAAATAAAGTGTAGTCTGCATTTGGTTGAAAGAGAAAACAGAATGCTACACCTGAATTCTACTCTATATAGTTACTCACACAGAATTATAAGATGAAAGTAAGAATCAAAGGAACTCTTCTAGTCGCAGCTGACTACACAATTATACGCACAGGGATGGAACTTTAGAGCTATAAAATACGCATGATGTTAGAGAGGATGCAACCCAGTATGACCCTCATTTGATAGTATAGAAAACACAAGCTCAGGAAGACTACATGACTATATAACTTGCCCAAAGTTAAACAGCTAGTTAGCAGCAAAGCCAAGACTAAACCAAAATCTCCCCAACACTTAACTCATGCTGCACCAGTATAATTCTCACTCTGTTTTTTTTCTATTAGAAAGAAGGAAAAGAAAGAATGAAATGGAGATACTGGTACAAGTTTTCACTTTGAGAGCCTTCTTTCGGAGAATGTTTTATGAACTGAAAGTATACTTTATGAAGGACTTTTAATATCCAGGTTATTGGTGCTGAGAGGGGAATAAGAGACAATTACTATATCATGGAAAGTGGCCCCAAAAGAATAAAGAGTGAAGAGCTTCAAGTGGCAGCCTCAGAGATGGAGGAGCAGAAATGAGTTATTGCCCACTTCTGTATTCCCAGTACCTAAAACAGTGCCTGATGTGTACCATGCATTCAGAACATAGTTGTTGAATTTAACTGATCTGAATTAAACGACTATAAAAGGCATATGTTAACATTATTTTGTTTGTGAAAGTCAAATGCATTGAATCCCCATATAATGATGACAATGAGAGACCAATAACTGTATTATATCAACGTCTTTATGGTACAGAATTTTTATATGTTATAGAAGATTCAGTGTAGCATATATAACTAAATATACATGCAGAAAGACAGAAAGAAAAGCTCTTATTGTGAGATTAATGAAACTTTAGATATTTGTGCAGTGCTTAACAATTTACAAAGCATTTCCATATATATACCTGTATGTATGTATATAAATATCCATGATATATTTCGATATCTAGTAGAACCTTATATTTACATATTATATATCTTATATCACATACATATGTATTATATGTAATAGACATTATTATCCACTATTTGTTGATGATGAAATCAAAGTTCTGAGAAACTGTTATGCAGCCGGCAGGTGACAAAAGTCTGAAATAGAACTCAGGTCTCTAACACTTCCAATTCAAGTGAACCTTCTACTCGCTTTCACTGGATGTTTAAAAGATGACAGGTTTTCACCTGGAATAACGGCAAGTTTGTGTGTAACAGTCATTGTCTTTGCAACCTCCCTCCTAACAGGGAATGGGTAATATAAGTCAGACATGGTTTCACAAGATACTTTGGCATGTGGAGACTGTGAACACATATCACTAGGCTATCATGTTTAGGTGCTGGAGTTTCTCTCTTTTAAATATTTTACTATTGAATAGCATACAAACAGAGATTTACTTCTAATTCCTTATAAAGGTTAAAATTATAACAATGCAGATCAATGACTTCAGCAGTGAAATAAAGGGTGTCCTGCATCCATGTCAATGTCAAAGTCGAAAAAGAATCCTTTTACTCTTTAACCCAGCCAACCTCATGCTCATCAATCATCTGGGCTAGAGAAAGGAGCTCACAGACAAGAATCCTGCCCTGCCCTTGTTTCCCCATGTCAGTCCTACACAGTCAGCTATGGCTCACCTCGCTGTCTCCTTCCACTCCATCTCCTGTCCATCCACGGCCAGCAGCTCATCCAGTTCCGTGAAGAGCTGAGGGGGTGCTGGACTGTCATCCTCCTCGCCCAAGATGAATCGGATGCGTTCTGCGGCAGGAGAGACTGCAGAAGTGAAAATACTGTGGTTAAACATTGGCTGGACAACCCTGAGGAAAGTGTAACTCCGAGCTCTTCCTCCGTCCCCAAAGCTGATGGGCTTCCCTTCCACATTTTCAGTGGACATCTTCCTTGCTGAGCCTTCCTTGTCCCCAATCTAAAGACAAACAGGAATCCAAGGCCTTCTCTAGTCCTTTAGTTCTGAACTGTGTCTCAGCTCTCCACCAGTCTCCAGAAGGACAGCGCTCCAGTTCTGTGTGGCGACTGGCAAAGAACCTTTAGCCCTCTGATGAGCTCAGGTCCAACCACATGACCTTCCCTCCTTCCCCACTGATGACCCACCCAAAAGTATAAGACAGAAACCAGCTTGAGCCAATCACTTTTTCTACAACAGTGGGAGGGGGCAACAAAGCACCCCAATGCTGGGTTTCCCCCTGGCCCCCGCCTCCCAGCCACCCTCCCTCTGTCCAATGCCCAAAGCAGCCCACGCCCTCGCAGGTTCCTCACTGCCCATAACTGCCTAACTGCAAAGCTGATGAAGGAATATTTAACAAGATGGAGCCTCTTCTTTACATAAGGGCAGTACCCAAAAATGTTTAGTCACACTTCAGTGCACTTGAAAAACAAGCCCAAGTAAAATATTGTACACACGAGGGGAAAAAAATTTCCAACACACTCAAGCACATAATTGAATGCCCTACTAGCTCCTTTTGACCCCATCTCCTAAAAATCATGTAATGAAAAATTAACTAGAATTTCCCCCAGGTTGTGGGCTATTTTCTCTTTCTTTAAAAAAAATGGAAAGCATTTGGAAACTGATGGCTATATTACAAAACTAAGGCCCACAGATACTCCTCATAATCCCTGGGTAAAACCAAGAATATACATGTACCTGCAGTCCGAGTACACAGATTTATTCATATGCAGAACTTTGTAGAAATATATGTACTCAACCTAAAAAAACAAAAATCTTCCTACCATCTGAAAACCACTATAATCAGGACAGAATAAAATTCTGTAGATGAAAATATATTTACTACAAATAAACCCATGAAAAAATATTCAACCTACCTAGTAATCAATACTAACTATTAAAATAAAATCTATGTTTTACCTATAAAAATGGCAAAAACTGGGCTTCCCTGGTGGCGCAGTGGTTGAGAGTCCGCCTGCCGATGCAGGGGACACGGGTTTGCGTCCCGGTCCGGGAAGATCCCACGTGCCGCGGAGCAGCTGGGCCCGTGAGCCATGGCCGCTGAGCCTGCGCGTCCGGAGCCTGTGCTCCGCAAAGGGAGAGGCCACAACAGTGAGAGGCCTGCGTACCGCAAAACAACAACAAAAAAAATGGCAAAAACTTTAAAGAATGATTACCTCAATGTTGACAAGGGTTTAGGACACATGTACCAGCACCTTCCAATTTATGTCGCTGGTAGGAGCCTAAATGCAAACATCTCTCTGAAAAGGTATGGAAATGTTTTTGAAGTGTATCTATCCTGTGAGTCAGCAATTCTACCACTAGCAAGATGTTCATTCTAAACACATAACAGTTGTTATCACAAAGTCTTAACTACAGAGGTGACCACTACAGCATAGTTTATAATTGAGAGAAACGGAAAAAGTTTAAATGTCCAAAAAGGAGGATTGGTTAAATAAACTATATTACAACCATTCAATCAAATACCACAGTCATAAAACATGAAGATGAGATTATTGTTTTTTGACATATATATCATATAATATTAATTGAAAAAAATAAAATTACAAAATCATATGCATAAAGCAATCCCATTTTGGTAAAGAAAAAATTACACATATATCCATAAAATAGTCTGGAAATGAGAGAGCCCTCATTTTGCATGGTTCTAATGAGTGTGAATTTCAGCTACCACAGTTTGGTTAAAGAACACTAGTCCCCCAACAACACAGTTCAAATTTCAGCTGGATGGTAAATTAACTGTGAGTAATTGCATAAAATACAATTACTGTATTTTATGTACTGTATTTTACGTATACGTACATAACATACATGCATCATGATCGTGACCAATCATAGTGCTCCTTTCGAAGCCTGCCAGTGATTGGTCACTACACATTTGTTATCCAGTTCATGCACAGACAGCAAAGTGTGTAGCTGTGCTGCCTTCTTGTCTTCCAATGATAAATTCATATGACATGAATAATCAAAAGAGGGAGCTAGCCAACAAAGATGAAAGTACAGCACAGAAACAAAAAGTACTAACACTGGAAGTGAAATCTATGTCAAATAAGAATGGAGTTACAGAAGACCTAGCTGATTATGGGAATGTAGATAATGCTGCCATTCCCCATTTGAGAGACTCTAGATGTACAGTCAGAGGAACTTAGTGAAGGCGAACTCATTAACATCAATAGTAAGGCAAGTGGTTGTAACAGGATGCTAACGATGTCCCAGAGGGAGTGATGCTGGCAAAAATCTTTCATGTTACAGGAACCCTCAAAGACATTCCCTAACACAGAAAGCGCAAACGATAAAATGTTGGAAGCTGATCCAGACTTAGAGAGGAGAATGACAATTGCTCTGGGCATAGAAAAGATGCTCACTCCATTTCATGAATTGTACTGTAGGAAAAACGCAAACTACTTCCGATAAGATTTTACAAAGAAATCAACCACTTTAATCTCAATGTTTCTAATGTTTTAAATTAGCAAATACTAAATAAATAACTAGTTTTACTGTTTTTTTCACTTCCCTATACCTTTATAGCCAACAGTAAGAGAGATTTTAATGATTTGGCAAATTTTTTTAAAGGTCAAAGAACAATAATAACTCTTCCCATTGATCATTAGGATTGTTTTGTATAATTTCAGCTTGCATAGTCATTTTTATGGTCCTGCGCTACAGTGTAAAGCAAGGACTGCCTGTATACATACCTTTTAAATGTTATGCAGTTTGTTTCTAGGACTTCTATTTTCTTCCTTTCACTTTCTTATCAATTTTAAAATGTGCACAACTCATTCATGTATCCATTCAGCAATATTTATTGAGTACTGTCTATGTTCTAAACAGGCTCTGCTTCAGGCTTTGAAGATAAAGCAAAGAACCTGACAAAAAGGTCCCTATTCTTACTGAGTTTAAATGCTAGGAGGGAAAACAAACATTAACTAATTAATTAATTACTTAAGTGAATAAATTAGTACATAAACCAATAAACAAGAAAAATATCTGCAAACTGTTTTGTGTTCGCAGAACATTAAAAGAAGGTAACCGAATACATATTAATATAAGATACAAGATGTTTTACTTTTGTAATTAGAAAAAAAGCTTTGAAATTTCTTAAATCTCTAGGAGAAAAAAATCTGAAGTTCCAGGACTTTTGTGTAAAAACATTTGCAATGCCTTTCCAATCAAGAAATGGGATGTGGGCTTCCCTGGTGGTGCAGTGGTTGAGAGTCCGCCTGCCGATGCAGGGGGCACGGGTTCGTGCCCCGGTCCGGGAGGATCCCACATGCCGCGGAGCAGCTGGGCCCGTGAGCCATGGCCGCTGAGCCTGTACATCCGGAGCCTGTGCTCCGCGACGGGAGAGGCCACAACAGTGAGAGGCCCGCGTACCAAAAAAAAAAAAGAAATGGGATGTGTAACTATTTTAGAGGATCAGAGAGGGCATGAAAGAAATGATATGAGGGTCAGAAATGACTGGCAGAATTTAGAATCTGGACACGACTCCTAACAAGTAGAGTGTTCACACTACTAGAAATGTAGTTACTCAGCAGAGTGGTTCTGAAACTGACAGTCACAAATTTAACTGACTTGTCATCAACATTCAACATCGAAGATCCCTGAGATAGAATTAGCTTTTAGAAGGGAAAAGTCTATGTTTAGAGAATCAACTTTTTGTCGCTTTCTAAAAGATATGATGTGGGTTTGTCCCCATCTCTAACAGAGAAGAATACATGTCTCTCCTGCTTAAAGAACAGATTCTCCTGCACAGACACTACACACATCTTTGCTGAGCTCTAATCCACAGAGCATTACTCTGTGGTCTGGTGCTCTCAAGTTAGGGAAATACAACTCACTGCTTATCAGACAGCAACTCAGCTGTGACTTCTGTAAAGTGGAATGGAAGAAGGATGTAACGTTGTTACCTCCAGGTCTTCCTCTCCAGGTCCCATATCTAAGCACCTTTCATAAGTTGTCTTATTTATTAAATACAGTCTCTGAGCAACCAATATAACAATCCCTTTGGGATAAAATTCCAAAATTGTGTATCAAAAATGAGCTTTCTACTCTAGTTTCTTTGCTCAGTTGCTCCCCTAATCAGAAGGAAGCTTCCCCAGGAATCAGAAATAAGAGGTCACAGCAATCGTATTGTCAATATCAACATGTGGGAGGGGCATCCTCTATGCCCAGCAAATACCCTCCCCAATTTCTAACACCATTCTTAACACAAAGATATGCAGAGTGAGAGCCTACCCAATGAAGTATATCAGGAGTTCGTTTTTTTCCATAACTTTTGATCATATCAAGAAATGAGCTAGGGCTTCCCTGGTGGTGCAGTGGTTGAGAGTCTGCCTGCCGATGCAGGGGACACGGGTTCGTGCACTGGTCCGGGAGGATCCCGCGTGCCACAGGGCTGGGCCCGTGAGCCATGGCCGCTGGGCCTGCGCGTCCGGAGCCTGTGCTCCACAACGGGAGAGGCCATAACAGTGAGAGGCCCGCGTACCACAAAAAAAAAAGAAATGAGCTAAATACAAGACACAGTATTGCATTGAGACTCTGGAGCCAAACTGGGTTTGAATCCAAACTCTGCTGCTTATTTGCTGTGTGATCTGAGAAAAGCTAGTTAACCTCTCTGTGTTTCAAGTTCCCCACCTGAAAAATAGGATGATGATGATCACCACAGTAGCTAAAATACAAGGTTTAAGTTCATTAGAAAATTGTTGACCCTTACTAGCAAAACCTGCCTAACTTCTAAGAAAGAAAGCTCTCACAGATATTAGCCTTGACAACGCTTATAGGTTGAAAACATATAAGGTAAGAAAGAAAATAGCCAAAGGTTCTGCATGTTTTACTTCAGTGAATTAAGTGGCTTCAGTAATGAGAACACAAAGGTGTGTGTTTTAGGAAACAGCCAATGAAAGAACAAGGGGAAAATATAGAAACCCCTTCCGCCTCACTTTAATACTGGGGGAGGGGGGGCAGGCAAAAACATCAGAAAATCAACTTGCTTTACGGATGAATAGATTATGATTCTAAGTAATACCTAATCTAGTCTCATCATAAAAGAGAACCTGGAGAAAAAAATGAGACAGGGTGACAGAGAGGAAAGAAAGGAGAGAGAGAAACTCAAATTCATCCAATCACCTTTGTCAGAACAGAAGGCCTCTAGATCAAAGTGAAGTTAATGTCTCTAATCTGCCTTGATTTTTTTCCTTTTTTATTCTGCCCTCTGGTTAAAATGTGTTTTGGCTTTTTTGAGTAGCTCTAGAATTTCCTGGAGGGTCCTATATCAACATGGTTTCTCTGACCCAGGTCCAACTGTTGGCAGACCACGTGATGGTCTGCAGGGCTTGGGGACACCCAGTGCTCCCAAACCCCCATTGCCAACAAGAAGAAAGCAAATGTAGGGCAGGGATGCTGTCCACACTTACTGCTGCCACCAGCTACTGCAGCAGACATCACTTCCACACCCGCACTCTATCTCCTGTGGAGCTTGAACTTGGCCTCTGCAGTTGCCTTTCATGTAATTCTGGCCTCAATCTGTGCATTCAACCTTTTCTCCCACAGCAACCCAGAAGTGTCTTGTGACGAAATATACCTGCTCATTTTCAGATCTGTTCCTTTTTCCAGTCTAGAATATTCTTTTCTTTCCTCTCTAACTGATTCAATTTCTAAGGCCCAGATGGAGAGTCTATCTTTTCCAATAACCTATACTAACCATTCCCAGGGACATGAATCTCTCCTTTATTCAAACCATAACAACACTTTATGTCTGAATTACTCATTTAGGCACTAACAAATATACAGCTTGCTCATTAGTCCCTAAACTTTTGTAGATGCACCTTCTCTCTCCAACTAGGTCACCAAGGCCCTGAAAGACAGGGTCTGTATTTTATGCACCCTCCTTAAAGACCAACACAGTAGTGTGCACCTAACAGTCACTTTGAGTATTAATGAATTAGACATGACTAAATAAAACTTGGACATTTTCAAATACACAAACTCACAACCGCTTGCTTGCAAAAAGCAGCTTACAGTAAGAACTCTGAAATGGAAAATAAGTTTGGAAAACTGTCCTTATTCTACTCTTCCCCTTAATCCATCTTTGCATGAGCTGCACCAAAATATAGTCGCCATTCCCTGTACAGAAAGTCACAAATAAAAGAATGAATATTTCCGGTGAGCTATTTTCCTCTGCTAGATGCAATCTCCTCCTACCCTGAGAGACCACAACATTTAATGTGCACATCTATTAAGACATTTAATATCCACTGCTTGGTGTGTTATTCATTGCTGTACTTTGTCTTTGCAGCTTTGCATGCCTTACCTAAACTGCTCTTGGCACCTATCTTGGGCACAGTGAAGTTATACAAAAGAGAATGGATGGAAAAATGAGTAAAAGAATGAATGAAACAATGAATAATATATATTCTGCCCCAGTTCCACACAAGCTATCGTTCTATGCTTCTATCCTCTACCTCTTTTTAAGCACAACTAGGAAAATGACATGATGTAACAAAATGAAAACCCTGGAGGCTTAGCAATATTTGAAGTATAGTTCTTACACTCACATTTGATAACTTAATTAATATTTATTAGTTTTTATTGCATGCAACACACTATGGTATTTGTTGAAATGACACAAAATGTTTTTTAAGATAAGATCTCTGTCCTCAAGGAACTTAAAGCTGGAAGATAACACATAATAATGGGAAAAAAATGCTATTGATAAAAATGTAACACTCAATAACATTTTTGAATTGTTACACTGTACTAGGCATTGTGTTTAGTACTTTCCATTTACATCATTTATTTTACACAAGCCTGTGAAATATCCTCTACTATTATTCTCTTGTATTACTCTCACATTACAGATAGGGAAACTGAGTATTAAGAGGCTAAGAGACTTCCCCAAGATCACACAACTAGTAAGTGATATGACCTCAAACCCACTTGTGTTACTTCCAAGCCCATTTCTTGGCCACCACACACTAATGGATGATCTCACTTTTCAAAATGGTCAGATTTCCATATGAACAGTACAGACAGTAAATGTACTGGATTTCAGAAGAGGCAGAAATCATAATGGCATATGAAATAGTCCTAAAGTAAATTAATTTAACATTTGGTTCATTATCCACTGAAAGGCAATTTGCGAACAGGCCCTTTTATTTTTGGTCTGCGAAGCATCCCAATGTGGTCACCCTGCAGGCTACCCAAGAAAAAAAATTTTAATAGAAATAATGATCATAACGAACATTCATACTGTGCATGACAAGCTTACATGCAAATTCCCTTCTGTGGGTTAAGTGAGGACTTCTGGATTTTGTATTTTCTCCTTGTCAAAGTCCACCATCTGGTAAAGTCTTAGATCTCAAACCAAAGTATAAAAAGAAATAACTATTTGTTTCTTTAAGTTATTAATGTGCTATCACCAACTGGTTTACACAGTTATCATTTTAAGTATTCGTTTCTCTTCTTCATTCTGAGATAAAAGTTTGTAGGTAGATACCATGGTTGTTAAAACTTCCACAATTTATCTGATTATTAGGCCATCGTAGTACTCTATAAATGCACTTAAATGTATATATAAAATCCTCAAACTTCTTTTCCCATTCATAACTATAAGAAATGATAACTAGCTAAATGAAGAAATCTCCATATACATATAAATCTTTAACGTACATACACACATTTTAGTGGCATCTGTTACTCCTGCCCACCTAGCAACCCTAACCTCTTTTTCTGATAACAGCACCCCATTTTCCTTTGGAGAACCATCTTTATCCTTGTAAGTCCACCAAGGCTGAATTACCCGCTGTGACACAGGTCTGGACAATGAGAATATCACAACTCTTGGCCACAGCAATTAATTTTCGAGTGGACACTTCATCTAATCCAGGCCAATCAAAATGAAAAGTCATCAGCTTTTTGTTGGAACTTCCAGGAAATAAATCTTCACTTTATGCTAAGATGATAAGATGGTAATAAAATCTTTGAGCGCAGTTGGTCACCTTGCAACCCTAAGGGAAAAGCCTGCCTGGGAATAAGAAACTCAGAACCAAGACAGAAACAAGCTCCTGATGCCATCATTTAAGCACCTAGGTCCAGCCATGCCTGAAGTCAGTAATTTTTCAATGCTATGTAAGGATTCCCTTCTAGCTAAAAGTAATGAGGCAATTTTTCTCGTCACTTACAACCAAAGATTTACGATATAGACATCTATGATTCCATTTGAATGGGTTAGGGTAGAACTAACTTATATTAGCCAACCACATATCAGCATCTTCAAAATAATTGCATTGAAGAACCTGTTTTTATGGAATCCAACTTTTAGTGGAGTAATCTGTACGAGTTCACCTAGAGTTTCTCCATGCCCTAATCTACCTCATAGATTACTTCAACATATCCAGAAAATGACTGCTGACTTACATGCTGGCAGGCTCTAGACAGGTAAATTAGATGGTTACTTTTTCTGTTTCAAGTTAGCTAAGAAATTGAAACAGCCAAATAGCATTCATTTAGATGGATAATTTTTTAAAATACTTAGGTATCCATGTATTAATAAGCTCCCACACATGAAAAGCTGTCAATTATCACAGTTATCCTTAACATGCCATGAAATTATTATGCAGCCTTAAAGAGTCAACAGCGCAAAGACCCTAGATTTCAGAATACTACCAAGCAATCTTACTTAGGGGCAGAGTAAGCTCAATTTCAGTCAACAAGAGATGATAAAAACTGGAGTTCACTGAGATATTTTTGGAAAATACCTGTGTCTTAGGCTTTCATCTTCAAAATGTTGAAAAAAAAATTTACCTACAATTTACATTACAAAAATGTTATCAGAACTCAAGTCATATTTACAAGATTATTCAGAATTCTTTAGAACAAAAAGGTGGTAGCCCTTACATTCCTCAATTTACTCTTTCTCCTTCATAATTTCTGCTAACACAGTGGGTTGGAAAAATTAAAACTAGGCTTTTCAGTGGTGTTAATACATGTACTTAAAATGCTGCTAAGCCATTCACAAAGAAGTAGTCCCAGTGATGGTCTACCAGTCAAATAAATTTTATCTATGAAACTACAGGGCACACCATATTGAAACATTGGCTCAAAGACTTTTGGGTCTGCTGATGCTTTTTATTAATCATTCCAATTATATTAATTATATTATTAATATTATTCCAATATTTCAAGAATCTCTATCAGGAAGACTTAAAATTCTAATCAGTCATTTTGGGGTTTAGCAGCCTCAGTAGGGACCTAAAGTAAGTAACTATTACAGACTGAATTGTGTCCCTGGCAAAATTCATGTTGAAACTCTAAGCCCTAATGTGATGATATTTAGAGATGGAGCCTTTGGGAAATAACTGCGTATAGATGAGGTTATGAGAGTGGGCCCTTCACAATGTGATTAGTGCCCTTATAAGAAGAAACACCAGAGAGTTTGCTTCCTTTCTCTCTACCATGTGAGGACACAGGGAGAAGGCTGCCATGGAACTGGGCCCTGACCAGGGAACCTAATCAACTGGTACTTTGATCTTGACTTCTCAGCCTCCATAAGTGTGATAAATAATTTCCTATTGTTTAAGCTACACAGTCTATGATATTTTGTTACAGCAGCCTGAGCTAATACAGTAACTAAACTAATTAATGGTGAAACTAAACTTTTTGACTTTTTTTTCTGGATTTTTCTCATCACCATATCATTTTCCCTACTTCATTTAATCCAAGTTTGCATGATATTCATGAGCCCTTGGCGGGGGGGATGGGCTCATAAAACAGTAATAACCCAATTTCACTGACATTGCTCTAGTTGCATACCATGCGACTGCACCCCACTGATAAATCTACCTCCCAAGTATTTTCCGGGTCCCCAAGGGATGTTTCACACTTATCCTTTTGGCTCCAGCCCCACTGTTGCTGCCCTCTGTCTGCAAAATCACCTGCAAAGGGTACCACATTTTAGACACTGTCACTAGGGCCCAGCACGGCAATGCCACTACCCTGCCAAGGAAGTCAGCTTCCAAAGTTCCCAAGGAGGCAATATCCAAGGTGCCAAAGCAACACAGTAGTGAAAAAAAAAAAGCAGGTGACCAAGAAGTCTGGTGGAATATCATAACAGATAATGTGGATTTTGATGAGTCAGTACATTGTTCAGAGTGTTGTTTGGCCCCTGCTTGAGTCTTAAGTTATGTCTTTTGACATCTACCACATGCCAGAGAATTTACAGAAGAAAAATGATTCAAGTAAGGAAGAGAAATTCCTACAACTATGTCTATTCACTCAAATTTAACCACCAGGGTGTATCTGCCTTGTTACAAGGTACCTAACACCTTACATATCTGGATAAGCATTAACTTTTGGTTCTTATTTTTAACTCCCTTCTAGTCGTTTGTTCAGATCAAATTCCTTTCCCCAAAGAAACAGCTTTATCCTGACCTTTCCTTCAGTGAATCAATAAATTCTGTTTTGTTTATTCCAGTTATAATTGGGTTTCTTACACTTGCAACCAAAGGCTAATTTATATAATATATATATTAAAAAAAACAGAACCAAATGTTAACAATTACTATCCCTAAATGATGGAATTATTGATTATTTTTGTTTTCCTCATTTTGCTTACGTGTAATTTCCAAATTTTCTAAAATTAACATTAATGTCATTATTATAAGGAAAACAAACCTATTAAGGTATTTTTAATTGCTAACTTGAGGACAGTCATGCCAAATTAGTGCCAGACACTTCCCTACCGTACTTGAAACTACAGAATCTCAATTATCTTTCTCAACAAATGTCCAAAACAAGCATAACCCTCATGCATTTGCCTTAACGGCTGTCTAGGGATTCAAACAGACAGTTCTGAACCATGTAACAGGACGGGCCATGGTTCTGAAAGGCACACAGGCCTAAAAATAACTCCATAGGCACAGAACAATGGAGACAGGGTGAGGGGCTTTCCATGCAAGTGGCATGGAAAAGTAAGATGCTTTCTATAAAGAGGAACTCACCCTTTAATTAAGATGGTGAAAAATATGGCCACCAGCAAGCTCTTCCTAAAAGACTGAAAAGTTCCTAATGCATGTCACAGTTCCCATTTCCATTTTCCTTTAATTTCTCACTCTCTACTTCACTTCTCTTTGCTCTGCCAGAGCTGTCCATGATAAGGGTTATATGATGAATCACTCTGCTTAAGAGTGGATACATCAGCATTTTCTCCAGGCTCAACTCAGAACAATTATCAGCACAATTTATACCCTAAGGTTTCCAAAGTCAGACTCAATTCTCATCAACATTAGGAAGTCTTCCCGATTCCCAAAATAAACTCTACAGGCTTGCTGGAGTGCAACTCTTTTCTATACAAAGTAGCTAAATTTACCGCTCCAATATTAGTGTCACAACCACCATGCTAATGCTGCCATTAGATGCCTCCACGTACAAAAGGAGGTATCCTCCTTTCTGTAGACTGTCGTTCAAAATGCCTAGGAATATAAAAAGCACCAAGCCTTAGAGAATCTTTAGGACTCCATCCCCACATGGCCAAAATATTCTACCCATCTTTCCTGGATAGCAATATTGAGAAATGTGATTCAAAACATAATCCCGCTAAAAAGGGAGCATGGGGAATAGAGACATCAAGGAAACATTACATAGGTGCTGATGTTTTCTAAAGAAAAAAAAAGTCACATTCCCCACAGATATATCACTGCTCTAAAGATTTTGATAGAACTCTGAACGTAATACAGAAATGTCAGCAAGATTCTACAGTAAGCTTTTCCGCCTTAAGTCTGCTCTGAGTTGAAGATCCAAAATTAGTGGCAGTGATCCCCCACTTCTCTGAAGCTTAATTACATTCTCGGCAAAGAAAAATATATATAGCAGGTCCTCCAACACTACCAATTTGACATTAATAGTTTCACTGTTCTCAGACAACACGATGCTTCATTTGCCTTGTTTTATCTACCCAGAAGGCTCTGCGTTATTGAAACCAACCAGCAACATATGTCCCCTGGCCAGCAAAGACCTCAAAACCAGGCCAGAATCTTAAAGACCACTTGTAAAGCCTGAGAAATGGCACATGGATAACAAGAGTCTAATTAATATAAACAATAAGTTTTCATGCTGTTTCATTAAGTACCTTCCCAAATTATCAAGAGCATTTAAAAAATGCTAAATCCATTTTCAGTAACAAATAAAATGAAATCAGCTAAGTTTTTAGAACCATATTTTAGAAGAGAGGAGCATCATTTGTTACAGAAATAGACTTCCTTCTAGCTTATCCATACAGCTAAACCACACAAAGCTGATAGAAAACATAGATCAGACTGTGCATGTGGGCTGGTTAGGGACTTTGATTTCATTAAAGTCTGCTATGAACAATCTATGTATTTCACAGAGTATTATCAACAAACGTAAGGAAGTCACCCTTTTCAACACAATATGTTTTCACTATAAACTTTCCATGCAACATTTCTTTATCCCTTATATAAAAAGCGTATTTACAAGACTTCAAGTCATCTGGAGATAACCTCAGTTCATTAGAGGGAAGTAAATGAGCACCACTTCAGAAGTCATTATTAACAGCTTCCTGTTCAGAAAGAACAGGCAGAGAAAGTATTTAGTCACTTCTAAGGCTTGTGGTGATGTGTAAGGCATGGCTATTCCTTAATTGGCTGCAGAATTTCCAATTAATTAAATATCAATCACAAAATTTAGAGTTCCTTTACCTTCTCAGATGGTCACCTTTTCTTTAGATCCATCACGGGTCAGTTTAAGCTGGTTTAGAAATACTTTTGTCAAAATCTGTCTTTCCTAGAACTATGTTCATAAAATGCTTTAGTAACTTCATAAAGTAGAGATTACGCATTCACCAGAAAATTGTCCAAATTCCTCTGTCACCTTCCTTATGTGGAGGGGCAGAAAAGAGCCGTGGGATATCTGGGATTCAGATATAGAGGGATATATAAAGAATGAGACAGGGAACTCCTAATAAGACAATAGAAGGTGCTCTGGGTATGAAAAACGAGACAAACGAAAATATCTAAGAGGAAGCCAAGATCAAATGCCAAAGCCAGCAAATATAAACAGCAAACCTAAAGGAACCAGAAGGAAGAATCAAGATCAAGTTACCAAGTTAAGAGTGAAAAGCTAGGGTAAACTGAGATAAAAGCAACCCAATGGGATATGTAGGTGAGTGAGTAGGTCAAGGCAAATATTAAATATAAATACTCAAGTTGTCTAATAATGTGAAAATGAACTAAAGAAGTATTATTGTTTTGGGGGCTATGATGAGAGGGGGGGATTGTTCTCAATGCATTTTAAGGAGGACTTACGTAAGATACTTAAAGACCCTCCAAACCTTGCAGATATGTTGGCAAATTCCCCCCATGTGATCAGTGAAGTGTTACAGGAGCTCGTTCTCACTTCAGGGGAAACAGGTCTTTCTGACTTAGGAAGCATTCATTGTTCGGATGGAGTTCTGCACATGCCCTCCTGTCTACTGATAGCCAGGGAATTTACTTCTCAAGACAACACAACCCTGAGTAAACAATAATCATGGGTGGAGTGATGGAATCAGAATTGTAAGTCCTAGATCCCGTGCTCAGCTCCAATCCCAAATGAGCAAATCCCCCTTCACCCTCTGGCTCAGGTTCCCCACCTGGTTGACATATAATAACAACAGGAAAAAGGAAGAAATTACAAGACACATCCATGGATGATGGAATTGAATTTTACTCTTCTGCCTTACAAAATCTATTCAGAAATACAAGACAGTGCTATTAGATTCAATGATCTACTAACGTGCTGTTCATTCTGTCATTTTTTATCTCATCTTTCATTTGAGAAACAATACCTATCAACAAATTTTCAAATGCAAAGACTAAAAAAATTGAATTTGGCATTCTTGGAGGGAAAAACTAGTAATCCTTAGCAACATTCTCACCCTTTATTTACCCTGCTTTTCAATCAAAGATGTGTAGTGAGCAGTCACTAGGAGTATTTAAAAACCAGCGATAAAGAAGTTATAAAATGAATGAAGATATTTACTCTTCCTTTTTCAATGAATTTATCACCAATTGTGGCAACAAAAATAAACCTCAGTGAAAATGACCTAAAGAGGTAAAGGCACATAACCAACTCCAGAGACCTAAGTGAGCAGGAAATATTTAAGAGAATTTTTAAAACTGAAACTTCACTGGAAGAAGAATAAAGCACGTGAATAAGGATGACGGATTCCAAACACAGAAAGGGAAAGGCATGCATGATGGTTCACAGATTAACAGAAATACACGGTAAAAGGAAGTAAGCTATGCACAAGGGTGACCTACTGAAATGAATGTGGAAATTCTGTATAGAACACATGTTTTGATGTACAGGTCCTACTGACAATCAGCTACTTTTTCTCTTCGAGTAGTGTCTGTCGTCAAAGCAAATACACATCAGCAACCCAAGAGATAATAAATGTTAGACAACATTGGTTATTTCTGAGCTGCACCCAAAACACATACACATGAAGATTATTCTACCCTTAGGTATACCCACTCAGTCTCTACTCTTGTCTAATAGAGATTTTAGGAAGTGTGATTCTCTACTACAGTAGAACAAAACTCATGTTTTGTTACCATGTTCCCTTAAAAAGTCTTACTTTTTTGAAACAAGAGCCCAAACAATTTTACAGATTCCATTGTTGGTTTACATAGAAATAAATTAGTTTTTAAATACACTCTGAATTTTTGCCTTATATACTCAAAGAAAAACTGGCCAATGCCCAGTTCTTACAATGTTATATTCATCTAATCCTACTTTAAACCACACCCCAAAATGCCATCTAATAGTTACTTGTGATCCCAGCTAAATAAATCCCCTAAACAGCATTCTGAAAGTCAGTTTCTAATCATTTTTCCTGGCTACTAATATAAAATAGACCTAAATATTAATATTTTATTATTTGGACATTAAATTGGTGGCTACTAAATTTTCTCCTACAGAGTAATTCATCTGAGTCATACGGATGGCTATGTCCAAGAATTCACTTCAGAAACATCAACTGCAACTAAAATTTTGTCTGAAATGTTTGTATGGTATGTCCTGCCATGAATGACAGTCGGTTCATTTGCCTATGAAATTAGTATGCTCTGAGTCCAAAAAAAAATTTACTCTTCCACATGCTGAAATCAAGCTCACTTCAGAAATGAGTTTCTCTTCTCTCTTGAATCTATTACTATTTTAAGTGATCAAAGACTTTGAGAACAATAACTTGGCTTACAATTCATTTGGGATAAAATCGCATGTAAGCAAACTGGGCTACACACCCACTGCAGTCTTTTCTTCCAAAATTTATACTTGTATTTTCCAGAATCACAAGATTTCATTCTTCCTCTGTCAACTGATCACCACTTGCAAGCCTCTTCAAAAGACAGTTACTAATATGGGGTGTTTTGAAGAGTCTTCAGCTTGCTTTCCATTTTTTCCAGCCAAGCAGTATAAACTGTAATATTTGCGTTAGTTAGGGTACCTGATTGGAAATATTACTTAATAAGAACATCCATCAGTAAATAGCACAAACTAGGATGATATTATCTCTTTTAAGAACACTCCTATAACCTAAGTATTATTATCTCTATATTCATAAATGAAACGTGTTCAAGGAGGTTACATACATTACTCAGATCACAAATCTAGTAATGGAGGAATCTAAGCTTTAGAATGCAGTTATGTGGATTTGTCTGACTATAAAGTCTGTACTTATTTTATTATAGTGTGTTTCCCCCTTCATTTCCATTTCTACTGTGTTTCTTAACACAGGATACCCCTTCAAGAGCCCATGAACCATATCTCAAAAACATATCTGGCCACTGACTGAACTTTTTGAAAGTGAGTCATGTTAAAATCTTGATAATAACAATGTTTATTTTTCTCTTTTTAAGTAACCAAGCACTATATATTACCAAATGCCTTCCAATGAGTGCTAAACTTTTGTTACACTAAGCTTGGGATTGAGCCATTATTCCTTTACTTTTCAACAAGCCATCCATTCTATTGCTTTTAATTTATTTTCCTCTGATTATAAATGACTTTAAGAGCTGTCTAAATTCATTCCAGAGCTCAAACAACATAGCCTATAAACTTGTCAGTTTTAACTTTGGGGGTTACAGATCTGTTTGAGAATTAGATGAAATGTGTACAAACACATACAAGCAGAGTTTTGTAAAAAATGAATGCAGTTGCTCTGAAAAGTAATTTTCTTCAAACTCATCAAACAACTTTCAAAAAATATAAAGAAGACATTCATGCCAGGGAATAAACTAACCTCCTAGGGTTGCATGTGCCTAACTTCCAGTGATGGGTGTACGCTGGAAAAAAAGAATAAAATTAACTAACAGCACAGACACACACACTCATAAAATCTTAGCGGATTTAAAAAAAAAAAAACAGTATCCCATAAAAATTAGCCAAGGACCGTTACAGTCTTTAAGACTAACTGTCAGGGGTCAATTAGTGCTTATAATAATTCAGTACATTAACTGAAAAAGTACCTTTCCATTTTACAGCTCTGTCTAGAGAACTTTAAAAACACATGTGATCTGTGTTTTAAAATGGCCTGTACCGGGCTTCCCTGGTGGCACAGTGGTTGAGAGTCTGCTGTCGATGCAGGGGACATGGGTTCGTGCCCCGGTCCGGGAAGATCCCACATGCCGCGGAGCGGCTGGGCCCGTGAGCCATGGCCACCGAGCCTGTGCGTCCGGAGCCTGTGCTCCGCAACGGGAGAGGCCACAGCAGTGAGAGGCCCGCGTACCGCAAAAAAAAAAAAAAGGCCTGTACCACCATGGTGACCAGCTGACCACTCTGCTTTATGGACTCATTTCCCTAATCTCCACTACGGTGAAATATGTCAGACAGATGTTTCAAGGCGCATCTCTAACCAACATATTCAGGTCCAATTAAAAACATCTGCAGATCTACATTACAAATGCTTTCAAAGAGAATTATTCGCTAAGGTCCAGAAATGTTAGAGGGAGGATTTTCTTCTCTACTTCAAGTGCAGCAACTCTTGTTTCAAAAGTCAGGCTGCTGGCGAATTAATTGAAGCCCAGTGGATGACATTCTGTCAAAACAATCTGCAAACATTTATTTTGCTGCCACAGTTCAGCTGAAACCAGTTCCTACTGCGATACTGACACTGCTATAATGTTGATTCATTCTTTTGTGTCTTCAAAAATTAATAACCGTAACTTTTGTTTTTTAAATGGTTTGCAATTGCCAACAATATGCTACCTCCAACTGGCTCTAAATAAAGCAGTTCATAATTTAACTTGTTCTCAAAAGCAGGAAGGCATCTCTCTCTGAAACTCTGGGTCCTAACTGGTTTCTCATGCAACAAAGTGAACCTAAAGATCCTACCGCTGTCCTTTATGCCCAAGAAGTGGTGAGAGAGAACTTCAGAGCCATCAGCAAAGAAGTCAAAAAAGACTTTAAAATGTGCACTTTCAGTTGAAAATTTCTATGTTACGATCATTAAATTGTCCATGTTACAAACCAATCCTCTCATCTAATGTGCGTGTTCTTCAAAACTTTAATCAGAGGGGATAACTGAAGTAGCCACCCAGCCTCAATGTATCTCCGTAAATCTCTATGCTCTGTCTTTAAATTTTAAAGAGTGTCATGAATTTTGCACTTAAAATTAATGAATTTATGTTTATTTTATTATAAAAATATCTTTCCAAATATCCAAGTAAAAGTAATGCCTTCAGGTAAATATATATTTATCCTGTGTTCCGTACCACTCTATCTCAGGAGCAGGTGCAGCCCAGTCTGAGAAGGAAGTTTTCTCTGTGTCCATTGAAGAAGGTCTAAGTCAATGTCAGCACATGGCTCTGCAATGGCTCGACACCCATCGAGATGACTATGACCAACTCTCAACCATTCTTTTCAGTTCCTCGTCATAGCCAAACTGACTATGATAAAGCAATGACTATCCGAAATCTCTTATTTTTGTTTTCCCAGGAAACGCAACTCAAGTCCAAGTCCTTATACACCTCAAAACACTTACTTGCCTTCTCAACCTTGATGAGGTGTGATTTTGGACAGGTCAGCTCTGCCTAAATCTATGGTATTTGCATGAGTTTTAGGTTTGATGCTGTTGGACATAGACAAGGGAGAAAAACAAAGAATTCCATGGGAAAGGGAGGAACCTAGAAAGTCAGCCAAATTTCCAGTCTCTCAAGATTCAGATAGTCATTGTTTGGCTTGATAATTTTATAAATTCCAAGAAAATCAAACATACTATTATTTAATATGTTTGGCTTATTCAATCTCCCTTCAACAGCATGGATAACTAACGGTTGACCATGAATGTGCAAAGTAGCTGTAGTCTATGATCCTATCAGGCAGGCTATTGATTCATTCACATTCGTAAGTTTCTATATACTCATATGTATACTATATACATGTAATGAGTATACTCATCTATATACACTATAGTACTCTGAGTGGGCTCACATCCCACAAGGGGGAAAGACCCACATGTAAACAGATAATTACAGTAATTGTGTTAAGACCTTTTGATTTATTCATTCATCCAACTGACACATTAAACACCTACTGTGTATTGAGCCCCTAGTGGGCACTATGCTAGGGGCTCTAACAGAATAATGTCGTTTGTTTTCCTTAAAGTATTTTGGAAGCCTACAGTTCAGTGTAGCTAGAGCACAGAGCATGAAAATGTGGTAAGAGAAGAAAGAGGAGAGTATAAAAATAGTATGAGATAAGTTGTGAATGGCCCTACATACTTTGATAAGGCATTTAGACTTTATCCTCTAGTACCAATAGGGAAGTATTGAGGGCCTCAAGCAGGGAGTGGTAAAACCAGCTGTGTGTTTTAGAAAGTTGTTTAGGGCAGTGCCACAGTTGGTGGGAAGGAGGGTAGCCAGCTGTTCTTACCACAATGAATATACCTATAACGCTGTGATAGGAGTTGTGGACACCTATTCAAGTTCGCTAATTTTTGCATCTCAGCATCTTTGTTTTCTTAGCTGCACACACCTTGAGAATGCAGCTGCTGCTTCTGCTTGCTTCTAACAATTTAATGACCTGTGGTTAGGCTACCCTGATTCAAAACTGTGCTCAGCATTTCTTTTGCCAATCTGTTCATAAACACACCACTTCCACGTATCAGACAACATCTGATAAGCTTACCTTATTTTCATCCATACTCTTCACCCATGTAAAAAACCTAAACTAACTTGTGGCAAACCGAGACAACAGTTCCTGCTGTAGTCAAATAATGGTGGTGTGGCTTCCAATGTCAATGGCTTAGGAAGGTGATCCAAAACTCAGACTTCCATTCTCTCAGCTACTCTCACTCTACATTAACCACTATTAACCCTTGGTAACCAATTACACTTGAAGTATCTTTAAGTGCTTTTTCTGATGGTTGAAAGCAAAAATCTAAAGCAGGCTTTTAGCCAAGACAATACCTGAGTTCTGTTTTCCAAACAGGCCTGATCATCAGATTCACCTGAGGTGATTAAAAACACAGATTACAGGGTTTCCAACTCTCAGTAGGTCTGAACAGAGGGGTGAACCAGGAATCTGTATTTTTAATAGATCTCCTGGGTGAGCTTATGAATTAGGCTGGTTGATGAATCCCAGATCAAAGCTACCTTAATGAGTTCCTTATAATTAAAGCAGCATTACGCACATATTTTTCTCTTAAGTACTTTAATGAAACTTATGCAATCACTTTAAGTAATTGCCACCGATTTAATGTTTACTGAAACAGTTTACAACTAATTCCCATGCCATTTTCTAAACGCTTCAGGCTTACTTGGCTTTCCTACTGCACATTAAAGAGTTTGTTAACTATTAATAAAGAGTGAAGAGAAATCAGAATCTGGAGGTCATTTCAACAGTTAAAGGGGCCGCCAAGAAGCATGATTTGTAATTAGCAAAGCACATGTGAGATCCTTGTGGCATTAACCAGGTTCTTATGATCAGGGCTTTAAAGCAAGAGCAGCTCATGAATAAACAACTCACTTCCTAAAATAAGTCACTTTCTCTTTTTTTCCCTATCAATCAAAAAACATACAGGAATATTAACAAATTGAAGGAGAAAATCATATGATCATCTCAATAGATGCAGGGAAAGCTTTTGACAAAATTCAACACCCATTTATGATAAAAAACCTGCAGAAAGTAGGCATAGAGGGAACTTTCCTCAACATAAGGCCATATATGACACACAGCCAACATCATCCTCAATGGTGAAAAACTGAAAGCATTCCCACTAAGATCAGGAACAAGACAAGGCTGCCCACTCTCACCACTATTATTCAACATAGTTTTGGAAGTTTTAGCCACAGCAATCAGAGAAGAAAAAGAAATAAAAGGAATCCAATACAGAAAAGAAGAAGTAAAGCTGTCACTGTTTGCAGCTGACATGAAACTATACATAGAGAATCCTAAAGAAGCTACCAGAAAACTACTAGAGCTAATCAATGAATTTGGTAGTTGCAGGATACAAAATTAATGCACAGAAATCTCTTGCATTCCTATACACTAATGATGAAAAATCTGAAAGTGAAATCAAGAAAACACTCCCATTTACCATTGCAACAAAAAGAATAAAATATCTAGGAATAAACCTACCTAAGGAGACAAAAGATCTATATGCAGAAAATTGTAAGATATTGATGAAAGAAATTAAAGATGATACAAATAGATGGAGAGATATACCATGTTCTTGGATTGGAAGAATCAACATTGTGAAAATGACTCTACTACCCAAAGCAATCTACAGATTCAATGCAATCCCTATCAAACTACCACTGGCATTTTTCACAGAACAAAAAATTTCACAATTTCTATGGAAACACAAAAGACCCCAAAGAGCCAAAGCAATCTTGAGAACGAAAAACGGAGCTGGAGGAATCAGGCTCCCTGACTTCAGACTATAATACAAAGCTACAGTAATCAAGACAGTATGGTACTGGCACAAAAACAGAAAGATAGATCAATAGAACAGGATAGAAAACCCAGAGATAAACCCATGCACATATGGTCACCTTATCTTTGATAAAGGAGGCAGGAATGTACAGTGGAGAAAGGACAGCCTCTTCAATAAATGGTGCTGGGAAAACTGGACAGGTACATGTAAAAGTATGAGATTAGATCACTCCCTAACATACACAAAAATACACAAAACATACACAACATACACAAAAATAAGCTCAAAATGGATTAAAGACCTAAATATAAGGCCAGAAACTATCAAACTCTTAGAGCAAAACATAGGCAGAACACTCTATGACATAAATCACAGCAAGATCCTTTTTGATCCACCTCCTAGACAAATGGAAATAAAAACAAAAATAAACAAATGGGACCTAATGAAACTTCAAAGCTTTTGCACAGCAAAGGAAACCATAAACAAGACCAAAAGACAACCCTCAGAATGGAAGAAAATATTTGCAAATGAAGCAACTGACAAAGGATTAATTTCTGAAATTTACAAGCAGCTCATGAAGCTCAATAACAAAAAAACAAACAACCCAATCCAAAAATGGGCAGAAGACCTAAATAGACATTTCTCCAAAGAAGATATATAGACTGCCAACAAACACATGAAAGAATGCTCAACATCACTAATCATTAGAGAAATGCAAATCAAAAGTACAATGAGATATCATCTCACACCAGTCAGAATGGCCATCATCAAAAAATCTAGAAACAATAAATGCTGAAGAGGGTGTGGAGAAAAGGGAACACTCTTGCACTGCTGGTAGGAATGTGAATTGGTACAGCCACTATGGAGAACAGTATGGAGGTTCCTCAAAAAACTACAAATAGAACTACCATATGACCCAGCAATCCCACTCCTTGGCATATACCCTGAGAAAACCATAATTCAAAAAGAGTCATGTACCAAAATGTTCATTGCAGCTCTATTTACAATAGCCCGGAGATGGAAACAACCTAAGTGCCCATCATCGGATGAATGGATAAAGAAGATGTGGCACATATATACAATGGAATATTACTCAGCCACAAAAAGAAACGAAATTGGCCTATTTGTAATGAGGTGGATAGACCTAGAGTCTGTCATACAGAGTGAAGTAAGTCAGAAAGAGAAAGACAAATACCATATGCTAACACATATAAATGGAATTTAAGAAAAAAAAATGTCATGAAGAACCTAGGGGTAAGACAGGAATAAAGACACAGACCTACTGGAGAACGGACTTGAGGATATTGGGAGGGGGAAGGGTGAGCTGTGACAAAGCGAGAGAGAGGCATGGACATATATACACTACCAAACATAAGGTAGATAGCTAGTGGGAAACAGCCGCGTAGCACAGGGAGATCAGCTCGGTGCTTTGTGACGACCTAGAGGGGTGGGATAGGGAGGGTGGGAGGGAGGGAGACGCAAGAGGGAAGAGATATGGGAACATATGTATATGTATAACTGATTCACTTTGTTATAAAGCAGAAACTAACACACCATTGTAAAGCAAGTATACCCCAATAAAGATGCTTAAAAAAAAAAATACAGGAAAGTACTATTTTTGCTGGTCACAATGAGTATTTGTGAGGAGACATTAGAGATAAATGAACTCAGGGCAAAGATATGTGTAAACAAAACACAGAAAATTGCTAATGGCTATTAAGTGATTACTATTCTTTTTTTTGTGGGGGGGAATTATCAGACCAGGAATTTATTTACTTTAACATCTTTATTGGAGTATAATTGCTTTACAATGTCGTGTTAGTTTCTGCTGTATAACAAAGTGAATCAGCTATATGCATACATATATCCCCATATCCCCTCCCTCTTGCGTCTCCCTCCCACCCTCCCTATCCCAAGCCTCTAGGTCATCACAAAGCACCGAGCTGATCTCCCTGTTCTATGCAGCTGCTTCCCACTAGCTATCTATTTTACATTTGGTAGTGTATATATGTCAGTGCTACTCTCTCACTTCATCCCAGCTTACCCTTCCCCCGACCCCATGTCCTCAAGCCCATTCTCTACGTCTGTGTCTTTATTAATGTCCTGCCCCTAATAGCCAAAGCAATCTTGAGAAAGAAAAACAGAGCTGGAGGAATCAGGCTCCCTGACTTCAGACTATACTACAAAGCTACAGCAAGCAAACCAGTATGGTACTGGCACAAAAACAGAAATATAGATCAATGGAACAGGACAGAAAGCCCAGAGATAAACCCACACACATATGGTCACCTTATCTTTGATAAAGGAGGCAAGAATATACAATGGAGAAAAGACTGCCTCTTCAATAAGTGGTGCTGGGAAAACTGGACAGCTGCATGTAAAAGAATGAAATTAGCACACTCCCTAACACCATGTACAAAAATAAACTCAAAATGGATTAAAGACCTAAATGTAAGGCCAGACACTGTAAAACTCTTAGAGGAAAACATAGGCAGAACACTCAATGACATAAATCACAGCAAGATCCTTTTTGCCCCACCTCCTAGAGAAATGGAAATAAAAACAAACAAATGGGACCTAATTAAACTTAAGAGCTTTTGCACAGCAAAGGAAACCATAAACAAGATGAAAAGACAACCCTCAGGATGAGTGATTACTATTCTTAATGCTTAGTCTTTGCATTTAATTTTTTCCATTTAATAATGCTAGGTACCATTATTATCCCCATTTTATAGATGAGTAAACTGAGGCACAGAGTAGTTAAGTAACCTACCCAAGGTCAAACAGCGCCAATAAGTAGCAGAAATAGGAACTAAAACCAGAGTCTATGCTTTTAACCACCCTGGTGTACTGATGGAAAAAGAATTACAGGCTTGAACTGTGCTTGAGAGAGGTACAGAGCTATGACCAGAGACATGGGAAGGAACAGATCTTCAAACCAATTCAGGCTTGCAAATCAGTATCCAGTTCACTACTGGGGGCCTATTATGTGTCAGGCACTGCACTCAATACTTTGGGAAATATTAATACAAGTATGAATAAGACATAATCTCTTCTCATCTTCGATGCATGATTTAATTGTCAACACTTTCATAAAGCCTTCTCTAACTCCAGATAGAATTAATCAGTGCTTTCTGGAGGTGCGCAAAGTACTGTGTGTGTCTCTCAAGCAGTATGATATCACTTTTCATACTGCATTATAATTAAGTCTTCATATGTCTGCTGCTCCTCACATTAGGGTTGTAGGTTCCATAGCCCAGGCTGGGAATAGGGATCATGTCTTAGCTCCTTCTCCAGTACCTGGATTCCTAGCAGTGTGCCTGGGCACACTGCTGTCTCCCAACAGATGTTTGATGAGTGAATGAACAAATGAAACACAGAAAGAGGGACACAGAAGTGAAATAAACGGCTCTAAGAGTCACAGTATGCTAGTGGCAAAGAGGAGAAGAATTTGTATATTCAGCCCTAGTCCAACATTCTGTCTAATACACCATATGCAACACACTAATCTTCTCTTTTGCTAAAACTTCATGATTTAACATTTTCTCATATATCATGAAACACACAAAATTTGCTCATATTTCATCTTTACGCTTCATCTCATTTAATATAGTAAACCCTTGTAGGCAGGGGCCAGTGTACACCTCACTTACTATGTCAGGCCATGCTAAAGGCTTCCATAACTGCAGTTTAATTTCCAGAAGAGCTCCTCTGAAGAGCTCCTCTGAAGGAGCTCATTCTAAAAATGAAGGTTTAGGGATTTCCCTGGCAGTCCAGTGGTTAGGACTCTGCACTTCCACTGCAGGGGGCACGTGTTCAATCCCTGGTTGGGGAACTAGGATCCCGCACGCTGCACCACAAGGCCAAAAAATTAAAAAAATTTTTTAAATTTTAAAATGAAGCTTTAGAGAGGTCAAGCCACTTGCCCAAAGTTACACAGCTAGTAAGACACACACGTGGGACTTAAATCGAACTCCAAATCACACAGCAGTAACCACTGTCCTACTTTTGTGCTTTTAAAGATCCAAATCCCAGCCCTTCCCCCTACTACTTATGTGACCTTGGGGAAATTATTCAACTTTTCTCATTTTTTCCCAGCTTCATTGAGATATAATTGACATATAACATTGTATAAGTTCAAGGTGTAAAACATGATGATTTGATACAAGTGTTGATATATATTGTGATGGTTACTATGATGATGATTACCACAACAAGGTTAACATCTCCATCACCCCACATAATTATCTGTGTGTGTGTGTGTGTGTGTGTGTGTGTGTGGTGAGAACATTTAAGATCTGCTCTCTTAGCGACTTACAGGTATATAATACAGTGTTGTTAACTATAGTCACTACGCTGTATCTCCATAACTTATTCATCTTATAACTGGAAGTTTGTACCCTTTGACCAATATCTCCCTATTTCTCCCACCCCTCAGCCCCTGATACCCACCATTCTACTCTCTATTTCTGTGAGTTCATGAGCTTCATTTTTATCGTCTATGAGGTTGGTGATTGAGAACTCACAGGAATGACATAACGATTAAATGAAAGAATAAATGTAAGTTGTTGGTCACATAGTAGGTATTCAGTAAGTATGTACCGATGGGCCCACTGAATAATCAGATTCTGCTCAGCAATTCAGCACATTTGTTAATGATCAATTTAGATAATAAAACTTCTATTAAATGCTATGCCATAAAGACAACTATGTTGGTTGAAAGTTGCTAAGAGAGTAGACCCTAAAAGTTCTCATCACAAGAAAAAAAATTTTTTGAAACTCTATGAGGTAATGGATGTTAACTAAAGTTATTTTGGTGATCATTTCACAGTATATACATATGTCAAGTCATTATGCTGTACACCTTAAACTTATACAGTGTTGTATGTCAATTATATCTCAGTAAAACTGGGAAAAAAAAATTTAAGACAACTGTGTTGCGATTTCTCTCCCAAATGATGGAGTTCCAAGTGTTCCACAAAATTAAAAGTATAAGTGAAAGTAAGATTCTACAGTGACTAAAGATACCTATAGGTTAACATTCTTCTAGGATACCTTTGTACCATCCCTATTTAATAAGTAAGGACTCTAAAATACAAAAGCAAAAAGCTTGGCCAAGGCCAACTCAGTAATTGGGGAATTTGGAACCTGCATCCTGCACTCATTTAATCACAGCTACCTTGCTCCCATACTAAGGTGTGGCTCTTTTTCTAAAAAACACTCCCAAACTGAATCACAGACTTTCGACCCAACAGAGGAAAGATTCAGAAGACCTAATTTCAGATTCAGGCTCTACCACATACCAGCTCTGTGAATCAGGCCAAAGTTTCCTCATCAACAGAGTAGGGATGAACAGCTTTCTCACAGGACGCTACGGGGGTTAAATATACAATGCATAGGAATGGGCCTAGCGTAAAGTCAAGAATATAACAGGCGCTCGACAGATGCCGATGAAACAGAAGCTGGAGCTCATAAGATGCAGGAAAGTACTGGTGCCCCTTTTCTTGCAAGTACTTTATTATAGCAAGGAAGAAGGGAAGAGGGGAAGGAAGGGAGGGGGAAAGAGAGGGACAGGGGATGGACAGGAAAAAGAAGGAGAAGAAGGAGGGGGAGGGAGGGAAAGAAAAGGAGATAAAAACACCTATCTGGGATGGTATAGCTGCAACTCGGTTGAGACACAGCAGGCAGGCTTCGAATTCATATAAAGTCTTGTGATTGTGATTGTATTACAATGTTATACTAGGGCCTCCTGTTTTATTCTCTCCGGTAAGAGAACAGAAATTGTGATTCCTAATCAAAAAGTAAAATGGGATGGGTCATAAATAGCTACTTTTCATCCATATATACTAGAAGAGTTGTTTTTCAAGCGATGGTCCATGGGAAAGACATCAGGAGACAAAAAAAAAAAAAAAAATGCCTTTAAGTCTGAGAACAAAGTCATCTGCAGACATTCTGACAGCGCGACAAAGAAATGTGTGAAAACACTAATAGGCATATTGCTGCTGTGAAATGACACTTACAACTGTGGAAGTGCCATTTGGGCTAAATTTTATTATAAGCAACCAATCTGCTTTTCTTTACTCCCAAAGAAGGATTACATGAATAATCGATCAACTGCCCCTACCATCCCATCTTAGCATTTATCTATCCATCCCTTCTTCTGCTAAATCCTCAGATTTATATCTGTAATGTCCCTCAAGTTCATGAGAGGTACCACTCAAGATCACTACCACATTCATAGCAGAGATTAAAACAGAGGAAAATGAGATCTGATGGAAATTACTTTAGAGAGAGAAACAGATGGGAACAGCCTGATTTTTAGACTTTTCTTTTTGTAGATGGAAAACCTCATTTATAATAAAATGTATTGTAAACCTCAGGAAAACAATTACCACTAGAAGTGAAAAAGTTTAAGGAAACCTGACAGAGTTTGAAAAACAACCCATCTAAAACCCATTTACCAAAATCTATGCTTAGATAGCATACGTGATGTTTTTCCATCTCCAAAATACCCTATTTAAGCCTAACATGGCACCATCCTCCTTTCCCATAGGGTCGCAAAGTCCCAGTCTTAGTGTTACCAAAGAGTCATACAATGAAGGCTGCCATTGAAGGTCACCATTGAAATACACGTGTCCTGCCTAGAAACAGGCTGCTGAAAACTACACATTGAGGATAGAGTGCCTACCTTTCAGAATATCAGCATACCTGGGGGTGGAGAAACAAACAGCCAGGAGTCAACAGTGCAGGTAGCCCACATCAAAGAGAGTGCGCCACTGACAACCAGTTAGGTTCAAGACCCACAAGTCCATGTCCACACATTCCCTTTGCTGCCTTGTATCTTTAAAGGTCATTTTCATTGATACGGAATGTCTCTTACCTTCATTCCCTGTGGAAGGAATCAAACAATTGTGGTCATAGAGAAAAATCACAGAGTCAGAGAATTTTAGATCTGGAAAGGACCTTAGAAATTACATAGAAATATCATTTTACAAACAAGAAAATAGGTTCAGAGACATTACGGGAAACATCCATGTTCAGCAAGACTTTTTTTAAACGCATGACTCTTAGCTCGTTGCTTCTCTACCACCACGATACGCTTTTCTCAATAACCGGGTTGTTTTTAAAATATTTCCTTTGCTAAGACTGAAAAAGAATCACCATTATTTCCAAGCCCGCAAGAATAAATATATAGCTCTCAACTCAGATACGTGCCTCCTCCCACATCCACAACGATCACTCCTACCTAGAAACTGAAATAAAATAGCATCTTACGAAGCTATACCATTCTTTCCCAATAAAACAAAAGCACCAAACACCAAAAATAGAGAACAAAACTGGGAATGTGTCAGACTTATCATAGTAATTGTTATTCATTTCCTCAGCACCTGTCACCAAATGCCCTATTTCCTATGGCCAAGAAATCAGGGAGGCTGGTTGTCGGCCAGTTGGCTGAAGTCACAACACATCCTCCCGCCACTTTTCTGCCTCACGGAGAGCAAAACCGAATCTCGTAACTTGACTAATTCAACACTTCAGTCAAACCCAGAATAAAACTTTTCTTTGGAATTATAAACAATGTTCACATTGCAAGCATCTAGATGTGTGAGATGTCCTGCTTCAAAAAAGACGTTTTAAGGATAAACATAATAGCTAGACTAATAAATAAAACTTGCTAAGATTTCACTAAAGTTGAAGCCCAGAAGATATTTTCAGCAGAAAAGTTTCCAATGAAAAGAACAAGCAAATAAATTGAAGATGAAGCCAAAAAATGAAATGAAACCGGCCACTCATCTATGAGGCTGGATGGAAGAAAACCAAGTCCCAACTGATAAACAGAAGCCCGTCTACAAAGTGAGAAACACAGAACCTACCTATTCCTGAACCAGAACTGTTTCCTGTTGACACTTTCTAACCTGAAGATGGCCCCAGCGTCCAACTGAGAAAACACATTTTCCAGGATGGGAAACTCACCTTCGGAAATCCTGAATCTTCTTTCCTCTACTGCTTATTTTGTAACCAAAGGACTCTCACTTTTACCAAAACAGCTAGATAATTTCCCTGAAAAGTGTAATACACATCTGACCATATCTGTGTATTTGGTGACTCACAAAATTATTGTTTTAGAAGTTGTTAAATGTTACTCTTTAAGCATCAATGTAAAGTATAAAACACTATCAACCCTAACAGCTGAACCTAATCCTTCAAAGTGGTCTTTCACCGGGCTGTGCAGAAACTAAGCCATTACTGATCTCTATCCTCAGCCTCCTTCCTTTTCTCACCCAAGGCTGCTTGCGGAACCCCAGGATATCTGTGATTTTTCACTCCTTACCAGTAGCCCTTAACATGAATATACCTTTTGACCACCAAAGTAGGGTATATTAAGTTTATGTCTTCTCTTCTCTGGGATTAAGATGACTCATGAGGCATTCATTACTAATGCTGGATTATACTGGAGACAGTAAATTTAAAACAATAACAATAATTAACATTTGTGTGGCAGTTTACAGTTCACAAAATGTTTTTAAATATATTGCCTCATTTGAGGCTCACAAGTCCCAACCAGGATGGGAAAGGGAGATGGAAACAGAGCCTCAGCAGGTCATAGTGCTATTACGTGGCAGAAGCAAAACTTGAACCCAGGTCCTCTGATTTCAAATACTATGATACTATCTTCTCTTTATACTATGGCAAAAGAAACAAATGTATTGGTGAATTTAAAAACTTTATTGATATATGTGTGTATACATATACATGGCAAATATGAAAGTTAGATGTGAGGATAAGTGATTATCTTCTACAGAAACCACCACACGTGAGAAAACGAAGAGTAAGCGGTTTTTAACGATGAATGTGTGACATGATTTTGCAGAGAAGGCACGTGATGTTACAAGGGCAGCTCCAGTATTCAGGAATAATAATGAGGACAATAAGCTAAAGAAGCTCAGAGTATTACCTCTGCAGGAGACGCAGACTCAGTCCGTGATGCTGATGGTTTACAGCACAGGGGCTGTAGCAGCCTGCCTCTGGGCAGGGCACAGTTAATGCAGATTCTGCAAGGACTCTGTCCCATGGCCAAGTCTCTAGCTGAGTTTTACAAGGACCTCTTTGTCTTGGGCCCCCTCCCAACACATGGGAAACCTCAGAATGGCTCTTGCCACTGAGTGCAACTAAGCTGAGCCACTTGGTATTACTGGCTCTCGAGGGTGGCCAGCTAGTTGAGCCAAGACATATTTCCAATATTTCTCAGTCCTGCAAACAACCTATACTTTGTAAGAGCTTGTCTTTTATCTTTAATAAAAGATTAGGGGGTACTTTTTTCCAATAATACTTTAAAACCCAGATAATTTGAGAGAACAACGTAATATCCAATGAAGGATAATTTCATATTTTCTGCCCTTTACTTCCTATCACTCAGCCAATATGGCAAACCAACATGTCTGTGGAAATGACATATCTACAAGGACAGAATACTTCTCCTTTTTAACCCAAAAGAGCAGATTTTTAAGTAAGTGTAGTAAGTAGAGAATTATTTGAAATGATCAACTCCAAGGTATGCCAAACACACAGAAGTAAGCCACTTTTTGAAATTAGGAAAACATTAAGGAGACAATACAAATAACCAACAGAAATTATCAAATCATGTTTCAGTCTTCCCCAATCCTTTTTTGATGTTTAAAACATTATCATTTAGTCTAGTGTGTCTAAAAGTAACTAATGCCCCCCAAACAGAAAATACATCCAACTCAATAAAAATAAACCCAAGGAGCCTAGCACTTTGCCATTTACCCAGACATTTCTTATAACATAGAAATGCTGCATGCTACTAAAAGATACAAATTGGATTTTTAGGCTCAAAGTTCATGGATCATTTCACATGAGCTAGGTCAATTTCTAACTATACCTATTGCAAAACACAAGTTATTATCTTTCTACATGTGCATTTAAATGCATATAAGTCCAAAGAGAAAAGAGTAGACAGATAACCCTGGAGAGGACTCAAGAGCAAAGGGATGAAGAGAGGCTTTGATTTTCTGCTCCATTACTTATTCTGTATTGTATTGCTTTTGACTCGATTCTGTTTCAACTATGGAAATGAAAATACATTAAAATTTTATTTGTACGAGATAAAGAAAGAAAGTTTAAAAAACAGAACAAATTTAAAAGACTCTGTTCAAGGCAGGACAACTAAAGACCTGGAAACAAGCACTGAATGGCACAATGCCTTAGAAGTGGAGGAGTGGGCAGCCACTGCCAGGGATGAGCACACTCCCATTGTGAAGACTCAAAGTGAAAAGGCAGGAGGGACTACAAATATTTTCTTCTCCAGTCAATGCTGAAGAAGGAATCGGTTGTGATTGCTTCCTCTCTTAGGAAACTCAAGGTAAAGCCCCTGAAAATCCCTTACATGGGTATTAAAAAGGATCTAAAACTAGAGGTAAAAGCCAGTCCAGAGTTACTGCATAAATACGTAAGGTTTGCAGCTCCAGGGTCTAAGCTGTCCTTGGAGACAAGGATCAAGAGATAATTTTTCTCCATCTCTAAGTCCAGAGGCAGAGCAACAGTCCCCAGTTTCTGTGTGTTAGACTCAGATGGGAAATGACCTAACTCTCAGCGGGGCAAGAAGATCAGTGGATAGCTCTGAAGGAGAACTTGAAAGAAAGGCAGGTGTGGGGAGGAGAAAAGGAGCTTTTCACTTTGCCACAGTCCATGACTGATCCAAGAATGTCATTTTTTTAAACTTAATTTAAAAATTTTTTTGGCTGTGCCGGGTCTTAGTCGCGGCACGGGGGATCTTCGTTGCGGCCTGCGGACTTCTCAGTTGCAGCATGCAGACTCTTAGTTGTGGCATGCATGCGGGATCTATTTCCCTGACCAGGGATTGAACCCGGGCTACCTGCATTGGGAGCGTGGAGTCTTAACCACTAGACCACCAGGGAGGTCCAAAGAATGTCATTGTAAATTGTAAGGAGGAGGAGTCTGGCTCAGAAAGGACTCAGCCTAAAATATTCCCAGACTCAATGGAGTAGGAGCTGAAGAACGCTCCAGCTCCCAGAAGGGTTCCAGGTGCTCAGCTGAACTGTCAACCATACCAAGTTACATTAACAGCAAAGCCTTAGCTATTACCTCTGAAGAGAATGCCACCTCCATACACCCTCTCATATACCACTGATCATACTGCAAATTGGTAAAGACTTTGTGGAGGATAACTGTGATGATGCATACCAGAAGCTTCCAGTTCTGCTTCCAGACCCAGAATTCCGCGTTTTGCAATTTATTCTGAGGAAATAACCATGGATGGCCTCAAGGATTTAACTACAGGGCGGTTTGTTAAGGCACTACTTATAGTAACCAAAATGAGGAAGAACCTAACACCCCAAAACAGGGGAATGGGTAAATAAATTATGGTACATCTGTGCAACGGCCTTAAAATGACACTGGGTTGGCTATAAAACTGTATAATAATCTAGGAAGGTATTCATGAGACACTGTTAGGAAAAAAAGAGCAGGTTTTGAACATAGTATGTATTTATAGTATAATACCATTTTTATCAAAAATATATACGTTTAATATACAAACTTAGGAGGATATACCTAAAACATTAATGGCCTATCTATAGATCCCAGGTGATTGTTACATTTTTCTTCTTTTTGATTATTGATATTAATTATATTTTCTTCAATATAAATACATATATATTACTTTTGCAATAAAAAATATTCTGAAGTATTGTAAAATAGATAACTTCTAAATTTACATCTATAATTATGATGTTCCTAAACTTTAGTTCTTTGTCTACAATTATCATTCCCTACAGAAACAAGCTCTATTCCCCACTTCACTCATTGAAATTATTGCCCTCGGTCATCCATACCTAAAAACCTAAGGTCTGAATATGCATACTTTATAACTTCAGCATACCTAAATGGTCAAAATTGTAGAAAGGTAAATAAGCAGCCTCATAAAAGCAGTAAGTTATAAAGAATCTGTTTTATGGAACAAGATTAAATGTTTTGCAAAGGAAAAACTAAACTACCCTTTTGACTGGTGACTTGTCGTGTTTTCAGCTCAATATAACTGTACACATAATATTTGTAACAACTGTGGCTATCATTCGCTTTTTCCATATCATTGGCTGAAAAAAACAAACTACTTTTAAGACAGCATCCTGAAGTTTAAATTAAAAGAGAACATACAGTAGACAGAAATCAGTCTGGTAAGGGGTAATCTCTGTCTTTCGTCCTTAAATCGGTGGCATGTGTATCTTCTATAATTAATGGCAAAATCTCCTTCACAAGCGGTTTCCAGATGCCTTCCTTAAACTAGAGCTAATCAGTCTCTGATTCATCATGTGTTCAGGAATGCTCTTCTAACAGGCACACTTGCTAGCTCAGTGCAAAAGAAATATTACTACCCACTCCACTGACATTAAAAAAAAATTCAAGTAAGTTTAATCTCTTTCAGGGCCAGTTGTAGACATACATTCTTCCCCTAGCCAGGTCCCAACCAATTTAAAAACATCCAAACATGAACTTCCATCAACCCATGATCTAATGTGATGAGTTCACCAAGGTGTCCAAGAACCCGAATCACGTGCCAAGGGAAATACAATGAACAGGCCGCTCCAGAGTGAACACACACTTCATACCTGGCAGGGGAATCTGTTCCACTGCAGCACGAGACGGCTTCACAGAGGAAACCTTTCCTAACTGGAGAGTTTGCTTCTCCCTTAAACTCACAGAAATCTTACTTCTATTTTATGTACTTTATTCTTCTGGATGTTCCACCTTGTTCCAGAAAAGATTTACTGTAGTTACTAGTATACTCCTAGTTTGGGAAGGAACATGAAAACTATTTCTGGAAATTTTTGTCAGGTTTAGTTCTCCTTTAAATCCACAGGGGAAATGAAGACCCTAACATTTTCCTTGGAATTTCTTTATCATCTGCTCCAAAAATCGATTGTGTAACCATTACCTCACCCTTCACTAATGTGATGAAAGCTCATCCTTCCCACCGGTTCATGGTAAAAGGACAGCTCACATAGTGGATGCTTTCAATTACGAGTGCTCAGACCTTAAGAGTGACAGGTGTATGTCCTGGGTTGCAAATGGATACCCTGACAGCTCAAAACACATGAAATAGAAAGAAATATAGTTACCCCAAACTTAAGTACTAAAAGAATGATCTAACTGACCCTGGAGACCCGCCATTGAATAGATTTTGCCAAAGGACATTTTCATGTGACACCAGCAGTCAATGGACTCATGGAGCCAGCTCATGAGAACTTGCTGGGTTTCTTATCAAGATGTTGTTAAGGGCATCGTTCACTGCATTATAGAAAGCCCTCTTTATTTCTTTCTTGGTCTGTGTTGGTTATACCTGTGCTTCTCCTAAGCAAGTGATTTGTTTTTAATTCATGGTCTCTATAAGTGGAGTAAGAAAACAAGTTCCACATTTGCCTTGGTTGATAGAAAACTTAAAAACAAAAATGAGGTCCACATATACCACATGGCCATGACTACTCACTGGCTTACATTTGTTCTTTCTTGACTCCATTTAAGTCACTATTTTTTTTCCCTTTAGTTTTCCCACTTATTTATAATTTATTCTTTTAGTGTATGTAATAACTATATGTCACCTGGTTTTTGGTAACAAGGTGGAGTTCAAATAAGTAAACTTAGAAAGTTCCTAGACCTTTTGAAAACTATTGGCTCGATTCAATATACATTGCATACCATACAACAGCTTTTGGGAAATCAAGAAGAAACACACTATCATGAATATCACAATCATGTATCAACCTGAATAGACAATCAGGAAATTTTCAGATTCCCATGCAATCCAAGTTTAAGCACAGTTCCATGTTCACCCACCTAAGTTACGTTTTATAAAGCACTTGGAAAACACTATATTTTATATCAGAGATACAACACAAGCAATTCATGTTTTGCTGTAGAGACATGAAAATCTGTAGAAACATTAAAGTCATATCCTCAATTATAGCAAAATTGTATTTAGCCCATAGTTAGTTCTAGGCAACTACTACCTGAACATAAAGAAAAATGAGCTAAAGACCAAAAAGAAGTTAATCCCGTCTCTACCTTCATCCCTTCTCAACTAGTCTGTTGTGATTATAAATCCAAAATCACATATTTAACTCACCAGAAAAGCAGTATATTTTCATCTACTTACATCTGTCAGACCATGTTACAGCTATCGTTCCAGGTTTTCTAATTAATGAGACTACCACTAATTAGCTGAATAGGAGATAAATTGAAAAGGCTGTTTTCTTACTACAAATGTCTCCCTTTAAGTCATAAAAAAGTGTCTCCTGACTTTTAAAATTTGAGGTCTTCACCATGTCTAACCTCTCACCTCCATTTATTCATAATAAGTCACTAAATTTACAGCATTGATTCAACATTGACCAAAATTTCTTCGGTGCCCCCATTTCCATGTTAATTAATGTTGCTTTTCATAAACTTCAATCTGATTCTTATTGTTTTCCACAGCTCAACATTTTGACAAATCCTTTCAAGCTCATCCATCAGCACACACCAAATAACAGTACCCATGAAGAAGCTTTCAAACCCTGGATTTTCCATTTTCCCAAGGATTTTCCCCAAAGCCAGTATGACCTTGTGAATCCAAGTAAGCCCAACATTTCAGCTTTGAGAGCTTCTCTGTCACATAACCCACCAAATCACCTGACTGGTTTGCATAATATGAGAAATCTAACCTCACCTTCTTCCTGAGGTGTCCTCATAATTTCCCTTGAAATACCGAAGACCCAGTTACCCAGTCATATGTGCTAAAGCAATTACAGAAGGGATTTATTTATTAAACATTAATCCCCTTGTCATGCAGAGTACATAGAAAATCCCTGATGCACTTTTGCTCTGAAACTTCACTGGAAACACATTTTTCTAAAACTCCAAAGACCTTTCCCTTGACAAATCCGATTGGCCTTTCTCAAGTTTTCAATCCCCTTGACCTCTATGCTTCATTTAGCACTGCTGAAATTCTCTTCTCGCATGGTTTCCCTGGATGTCCTCTGTGTTCTTCTACCACCTCTTTCTCTCATTTGCTGACTTTTCTTTTTGCCTGCCTCCACCCCCTTGGCTGGCAACAGTTTGTAAGGTTTGAAACTGGCTTTCTGCATTTCTCCCTCAGTATTCACCACTATGAAGCATATACCACAGGCGTTACTGAACGATATATCCCCTTATGCGGATGCCTCAAAAATCAGTGATTAAGCCTTGACCTCTCAAATTGTGATCCCATCTCCAGTTACTGACTGGTCAACTCAGGCTACGACCCTGACACCTGAAATGTAACATCTCAAAACCTGAGCTCATTTTTTCCAGCCCAGCAGACTTTCCCAACACAGCCCACTAAGCCCTCATTACTTACGCCTGGATTACAACAACCCCTTAACACTCTCCCAACTCTAGCTCCACCACTCCAATCCATTGAAGATATTTATGCTGCCTAAGTAACTATCTTATCTCAACACATTGCATGTATTCAAGAACCTATGGAGGGACTTCCCTGGCAGTCCTGGTGGTTAAGATTCTGTGCTTCCACTGCAGGGGGCGCAGGTTCGATCCCTAGTCAGGGAAATAAGATCCCACATGCCACACGGCGCAGTGGGGGAAAAAAAAAAAAAAAAAGGACCTATGGCATGTTCCTACTGCGGTATCACGTCAAAGCTATAATCAAATTCATCACAAATTATCCATGGCCATGGAAGTTCCATGTCAACCAAGCCAGTGTGCCTGACTTGTTCATTGTCATTTCCAAAACTGTGTCCTCAGATTTAGCTTTCTTCCTACTCAAAATGCCATCCTCACTTTTATTTGCCAATGTACGTTTCTCTCTTATCCAGTTCAAAATTCATCTCCTTCCTCTGTTAGTCCCACATCTTTAGTACCACTCCCTTCATCACTCAATACTTAGAGATTCTATTTACACTATTTTTTTCACTTACTGATAGGTTACTTGGCAAGTGCTCTCAACTGGTATCGTATGTACACATTATCTTTACCCCTGCTAGACTGTAAAACTCCTTGGAAGCAGGGATTCTCTCCTATTTATAATAACATCTTAGTTTGTATATAAAAACATTTAGAACATTTTGGTATTCTATGCAGTACAGTACCAGCAGGTATCCACTAACTAGTTGTTAATTAATAACGTAGTTGTCATGGCTGACTAATGTCTTAATCCTATACCAAAATCCTATAATATAAGAAATATTATATACACATCCAACACACATTTCAACCAACAGTCCAAAAAGATACAATTTCCTTTAATAAAAAGTTTGCAAATATTCCATTATAGACACTTTCCCTCTTCAAATCAGCTTAATTTCCCTTCTCGTATTTTCCTCTTTAGCTTGTTCACCTGCCGGAAGGAAAGGGAATAATTTCTTACCTAATGTAAATTACTTACTCCTGTCTGTATTGAAATCCTGACTCCTCCAACTGCTTCACTCTGTGCTATTCTCAAAGGCATAAGAATGCACCTTCTCAAGGTTAGCCTAGGCCTCTGCTAAGTCCCTAAAGTTTGAGAACCTAGAATGTAATTCCACCAGCCACCTTAAAAGTCAAGAAGCAGCCTCCATTTGACTGAAAGGTACAAAGGTCATGCACATTTTGCCAGTCACAGAAAGGAGAAAAAAGGAAGAATTAGAATTGACTTTCTCTTACCTATAGCATGGAGCGAGGAAAAAAGCAGAGTGCTCTCCATAGCATTTCCATGGAGATTTTTTTAACTGAATAAACAACTGAACCACACAAGATGTCCCGAGTGAAGATATCGGCCTGAAGGCTCGAAATGCCCTCAAAACCTCCTCTAGAAGCCTACCCTACATTTGCTCTCCAACTCCTTGTTTTCAAGCCAAACCATCAAGAGCTGCATGGATTCACTGTCTCCATCAGAAAGTAAGGCCTCTGACATTTTCAGCAATCCTCCCTGAAAGAAAAGCATTTAGAAAAAACACATGCCTAAACTGATATATCCTAGATCTTCACTCATGGCTCTCAACAGGGCACCAAGCAAGACAGAACCAATTTGAACAGGACATCATCCTGAATGCTGCCCCTTTCTGGCCCAGTCCCCTAGACTATCAGAACCAAAACATGTTAATATGCAATCAGTACATATTAAAAGTCAGATGGACATGGATAGTTGCTAAATGCCCTTTCGTAGATACAGAATTTTAAAACGTCAGGGCAATATATTACATCATGGGCATTTTCATCACCATCAGTAATAGATGACATGAAGTCACGATAAAAGCTTGACTTGAGATTACGAAAAGGTGCCTTGAGTCATTTATTCATGTGGAATCTTGGTGACATTTAGTAAATAGAAAATACTCTGTTTTACCTCATAGTTCAAAGTAGGATTCAGGGCCCAAAAAAATATTTAAGCATTTTGTTTATTTCTTATGTGTTAAAGCTGATCATTGGATTATAACCAAAACTACCAAAACCAAAATTTTTAATTGTGAACTTTCAACAGGAAGTCTAGGATAAATATAGTATCACTGAGACTTTTCTATCAATGGGAAGAAATCACGAGCACAAAAAAATACAAGATGTGCCTGATGAAAGCAAACTTCTGATTCAAAACACAAAGGCCATACTGTACACTGAAGATATAGAGACAGTCACTGCCAAGGGCATAGGCATGAAGGTCAAACGCCAGGTGGTATTAGTAATGGAAACATGATCCCATAAATGAAAGACTGAATGACACACAAAAGCCTATAAAACACAGGACAACTCTATGCTTCAAGAAGAATGGCTAACATTATCAGAATGTGTGTAGACTACAACTTATGCCTTTCCCACCCTTTGTACTTCCGATGACTAAAAAGCATAAATTCCTATTTTTATCAAGTTTTCTAAAAATGTACAATTCTATTTCCTTTCCTTTGGTTTTAATTTTTATATTTTGAATGTCTGCTTTCCTTCCTATTAGATCTTTCTTTCTGTTACTTTCTGTTCTTTCTAGAATGAGTTGCAGCATGGCTTTCTGTTGTGTATACTGGTAACTGGCTGTAATGTGTACTGGTAACTTGCCTGGAAATACTACCACCCAGCTTCCTGAGGATGGAGACATCTAATTAGAGGATTGTAATCAATCCAGGCAATCTGCCTTCACACTACCCAGGGTAAGAACCTAACTCAAATCTTGGCCCTGCCATTTACTTAAAGGCGTCACCTCAAGAAGTTACTGCTACTTAACCTCATCAAGAGCCAAATTATTTAAAAAGATCATGATAATAATAAAGGTATTCATAATACCTCACAGTTCTTATGAAGATTCAAAGAGAGAATGAACAAAATGTACATCATAGTCCCTGGCACATAATAAATCCTGCCTAATTTTTTTTTTTTTTTTTTTTTTTTGCGGTACGCGGGTCTCTCACTGTTGTGGCCTCTCCCGTTGCGGAGCACAGGCTCCAGATGCACAGGCTCAGCGGCCATGGCTCACGGGCCAAGCCACTCCGCGGCATGTGGGATCTTCCCAGACCGGGGCACGAACCCGTGTCCACTGCATCGGCAGGTGGACTCTCAACCACTGGGCCACCAGGGAAGCAGTGTCTTTAGTTCTTTTGGAAGGCCCAAGACTGCCACTGTAGCTACCAGTTTCCTCCCCCCGACACTGCCCTACCACCATATCCTCTATCTTGGATTATATCTTCCACTGTATTATAGTGTCTCAAATATTTTCATATAAAGTACATAGTTTTTCTAAATATAAAAATATACTTGTCCTCATATGATAAATAATGTGGTTAACTATAAAAAATTTAAGTTCAATATTTTCCCCCAAATGATGAAAATACTGCTTCACTATCTTCAAGCATTCAGCACGGTTGCTAAGAAGTCAGTTATTTGATTTTCCTTTTTTTTTTTTGCGATACACGGGCCTCACTGCTGTGGCCTCTCCCGTTGCGGAGCACAGTCTCCGGACGCGCAGGCTCAGCGGCCATGGCTCACGGGCCCACCCGCTCCGCGGCATGTGGGATCTTCCCGGACCGGGGCACGAACCCGTGTCCCCTGCACTGGCAGGCAGACTCTCAACCACTGTGCCCCCAGGGAAGCCCCCCTGCCTAATTTTGAAGTATAAATGATGTTGGTTAGAGTATCACTTCTACCATTTACTCACAATCTTAAACTTCCTACTTCAAAAATGGAATACCAATTGCACAAGATTGTTATAAAGATCAATTGAGACAATGTCAGTGAAAATACTGCTTAACTGTATAGCTATACACAAATGCAAGGTGATGTTACTCTGTCCAACTTAATAAGTTGAGTGTTTTCTGAATGGCATAACCAAAAACAACATATAATGATTGACCTGACGTTGCACAAAGTTATAGAAACTGCTGGTGATGATCCCGGTTTGGTTGGGTGTCTCTGTATTTCAACACAGCATAAGAAGAAACACATGCTAGGGGAAAAACACAAGCCTTCAACTCAAATCTTCCTTTGACAGTACAAAAAAAGCATCCACCACCTGATAAGTAGGAAAGCATCATCCTTCACATCCAATGCTTTTCAATGTTTGGTCTTCTGACCGCTTGCAAGAGAATCCACATGGCTGCTTTTATAAAACACTCCTGAGCCACACAACTTACTTAGTCAGATCTCTGGGAGTGAGGCCCAAAAATCTGAATTTTTAACAAGACCTCCAAGGGATTCTGATGTCCACTCGAGTTTGAGAACTGCTGCTTCAAAGTTTTTATTATGAAAAATCATAATAAACAGAGCTAGCACTTGTCACTATGGAAAACTATTTATCAGAAACAAAGGAGGTGGACTTCCCTGCTGGCGCAGTGGTTGGGAATCCGCCTGCCAATGTAAGGGACATGGGTTCGAGCCCTGGTCCGGGAAGATCCCACATGACACGGAGCAATTAGGCCCATGCACCACAACTACTGAGGCTGCGCTCTGGAGCCCGTGAGTCACAACTACTGAGCCCACGTGCCACGACTGCTGAAGCCCGCGTGCCTAGAGCCTGCGCTCTGCAACACAGGAGGCCACCGTGATGAGAAGCCCGCGCAGCGCAACAGAGTAGCCCCTGCTCGCCACAACTAGGGAAAGCCCATGTGCTGCAACGAAGACCCAACACAGACAAAAATAAATAAATAAATAAATTCATTAAAAATAAAACAAGGAGGAAACAGATCTTACCAAAAAATTTTAATCTAAGTACAGATTTTGAAATGCACAGGATGGGCAAATTTCAAAAAAATTAATATTTAACTTTTCAATGACATTTTATAGAGTAATACAAGAATTGTTTTACACCTGGTCATTATTGAGCAGTCCAGTGTCTCTAGTGCCCTAGCTATTGACTTTGCTTCCCTTAACGCTTGCCCACTTGCCTGTGCCAGCCATATGAGCAGGAGTTGAAAGTCAGCATACTTCCAAGTTCCAATGTTTCATCAGGCCCCAGCTTTCACTGAACTTGCCTGAAATACTAGCACCCATCTTTTGAGCCTAGAGACGTCTAATGAGAGGATTATCATCAGCACAGGCATCTGCCTTCACACTACCCAGGTGAGCCTGTAGGGGGTATCCTCACACAAGAGCACCTCTGATAGCACCCAGTTCTTTCAACCCAAAACGTTACCAGGAGCCGGGATGGGATCATAAAGAATATGCTATGCCAAGAAAGTCTCATTTCCTTTTCTGATTAAATGACTGCCTCATTTATCTTGAGTTAAGCAAAATATCTAATCCTATCCCATCACTAACTAGTGGCACTCTAGGTCAATTCCTTGAAGCAGTGCTTAGGGCTCTGGCCCATCATGGAACACGTAGAGAATGACATTGGTATGTCACACTGAAGTCTACAGAGGAGGCTACCTGACACCTGGGTCCACTGAGGCCCTGCCAGGCTACCCAAGAGCAGCAGAGATCAATTTCTCAGCATATCCATAACCCACTGCTGCAGGACACCCATCAGGAAACACATTCCAAGGACTATTACTCCATGACTAAACAGTTGCCTAATCAGATTCCCCATCGAGGGCAGCAGGCTGATAACTACCAGTGAGAGAAGTAAGTTGGCAGGCTAAAGAGGGAAACACCAGAAAACCAGAGGCTACTGAGGGACAATCTACAACCAAAATAAGAACCCAAAGTGTAAGAATCAGAAATATGCAAGAAAAAGATGGGGAGCAAAAGCACTGGTGGGAGCAAAGGGGTTCCAAGACCAGGACCCATGTGGGTCATTATCCTCATTTAAATGCAAAGGTTCAGAAAGATATAAACACAGAGAGAGTTGACTGATGAACCAAGATCAGCTTGGAGAAGTAATGCACTGCCGCATTCAACATTGCCAGCAATGACTTGGAAGAAGAGAGATAAATAGAATATAGCTTATCAAGTCACACAAGGCTGAGAGATGTTATGATTCCTTCTTGTTTTCAAGGGCTGTTACATGGAAAAAGGAGAAAGGATTAAATGTATTAACAAGGATAAAACTAAGACCACAGGGTCAAAATTACAGGAAGGTTGACTTTGATCGAATGTAATGAAAGGCGTCTTAGTGATTAAAACTGTCCATAAACGGAATGGACCGCAGTGCAAGAAGTAAGCTCTCTGGCCCTAACAGTGTGAATTATGACCAGTCAGAAAAGTCGTAGCAAGGATTTCTACTTTGGTGAGAGACAGAATAACTGGTCCTTTGTGCTCAAATTCTACGAAAAATACTTTTGGTAGAAACCAAGTCTTTCCATTATTAAAGGAGTAGCAATGAATCTGGCAAAGAGTATAACATCTAAAATATCCCCAGTGTGAATTACAAGTAGAAGCCCTTTATTTCCATTCTGGGAAATATAACTGATAGAGGCTTATTTTTACCTTATGACATCATACTACTACCAATCTTACTCCTATTACCCTTATCACTGTTGATTAAGTTTCCAACAGAAGTTTATAGACATTACAAGTCAAGACAAAGAAAAAAAGTGATTCTGTTCCTGAAAGCTGACTACCTAGAAAATTCTAAGATGATCATTCACTCTCCTCATTTAGCATAAAGAAGCAAAAGGAGGAGGGATCTGCAGCCAGAGGACTATAAAAAGCTCACTTGGGTCTAAAAGGATGACACCGTGGACCAGCCTGGTATCGGCTTACACTGAACTCTGCACGGAAGTTCCCTTGGACCGGAACACTTGCAAAACCAATGGAAATTTTGTAAAAGACAAGGAATCAGCTTCATATCCAACCTGATTTCTGTAAATAACAATAAGTTCTTAATGGGTACAATTTGGTGATCCATAAATCTTAAGGAAAGAAAGTGGGGATCATGTAGCAATAATGTTGATGCAAAAGCCACTCCCCTGACAGCCTCACATTTCCTTCCCCGGAGCTTAGGGTAATGAGGCTACCGCCTTGCACGTAGGACACAAGAGTGGCCTTCACACCCGATCCTGTCGAGATTCTGCTGACTTCCCACCCACAAAGGCCAGGACATTCAGCGCAACTGAGGCAGAACTAGTTTGGCCCTGTGTGACTTTGATGACAAGAAAGAGAAGCTCCTTCTGTGAATCAAATGTTAGGGCTGCACACATTTCAGCTACTGCAGGCAGCTCTGTACCTAGAGTGGCCTCTTGTTCTGGGAAACATGACCATACAAGAGCACACAAAGATCAAAGGTGGAATGGGGTTTTCACCCAAAGGCTTCCTAAGACAATGAAGCAGAAATGAGGGTGGAGGAGGAAGGAGAGAGAGGAATGAATATCGTGATGATGTTAAACAAATATAAAATCAGCAGAGCCATGGTCACTGTCTATCGCTGCGCTGAGGCAGAGAAACAGTTTTAGGTTACCACAGAAGACAAAGAGTGACAGAACTTTTCCAAAACGCATGACAGGACATTTGGTAGGTATTCTCATTAAACAAAACTCTGCTCATCAGATTCACAGACCAAGTCCATTTGGTATTGTCAGGCCTTAGCTTTAAACGTAATGTGGTCCCCCTTACTATACAGCACAGGGAACTATACTCAATAGTCTGTAATAACCAATAAGGGAAAAGAATTTGAAAAAGAATACATGTATATGTATAACTGAATCACTGTGCTGTACCTGAAACTAACACAACACTGTTAATTAACAATACTTCAATAAAATAAAAAATATATATATTTTAAAAATGTAATGATCCCCTTTTCTTTGCATATTTGAAACATCCAGTGACCAGTCATAGGTGTTCCACTCATTAACACCAACTGACACCATACTGGTCCAGTTAAAATCAGCTTTAGAGCTGCCCTTTTTCCTAATTCAGCTACCTGTCTGCTTGCCATACACTATAACGCTCTGGCCAAACAGGTTATCTTCTGGCTTTCCAAGAGCCTGCTTGTAACTTTATCAGCCCACGGCTACTTTTTCTTTCCTAAGAACTCAGATCATTTTCCCATTCCTTTTCTGTTCAAATTCCAAACCAAAGTTTTCAAGGTTTTTTACCAGGGTTCGTTAAAAAGTTGCTCTTTTTCAGAACTTGTACCAGCGAGGAAGAACTAAGATTATGTAAATAAGAAATATAAGAACAAAATAACGTATAGCATGCAGTCATCTCATTCAGAAAATTAAAGGGAAATTTTAAAAAGGGAAAATAAGCTGAATGCCCCTTGCCATCAGTCACTGATGTTGTGCATTGTTCAAGACAAATCAACAGTTCACATGTCACTGACAGCACTGGGATACTGCTAAGGGGACACGCAATGTTTAACATAGATTATAAGCCCTCAAATATTTTTCAAAGAGAATCAGTCAATCAATTAACCCACTGTAGCATTAGATGCATTACATGTAAACACTTAATATAGTACATATTTTAAATTAAAGGGGGCATATCCATAACACATTTAACAAATGTACTATTAAACATCAATTATCATTTCTCATATCAAGGTTTTATATTCCAACCAGCAAGAGAAAATGAAGATCATACCACAGTCCATTTTATTTTATTTTTTTAATTATTTTTACAAAACCATGAAGTGTAAATCTGGAAGAGACTCTGGAGATCACCTTGGGTCCAAGTTCCTTGTTTCACAAAGTAGAAAACTGGGGCTCATGTTGGTTATCTGAGCTGCAGAAAGTTGTAAGACCACTTACTGCAGAACTGACACTAAATCAAGACTTCCTGACTCTTACCCTAGTGCTTTTATGCTACATTATGTTGCCCCTCAAAATCAAATTCTAGTGCAATCTTCTTATCTAATCATTCTTCAGCACTATATTAAATACAAAGTTGAACTCAGGCCCTGCTTCGCAGCCCTTAGGTAGAGCCTTCAACTGGGCCTCCAGGCCCACTGCAGGATCTTCAGCCCCAAATACAAGCTCTAGTGTCTGCTTTGTAGTCAGCATCTACTGTCCAACTCCCAACCATCTACTACAGTGCATCCGAGCGGTAATCAGGAAGTAAACTTTGGGTTGGGAGATGTACTCCTTTAGATTCCTGCTCTGCCTGAAATCTGCTCTCATCTATTTAAATATTCCCCAGCCCCCCCGAAAGGTATCCAGCTTATGTCTTTTCCTTTTTATTTCTCTGCAGTGACCACTTCTCTGTAGGAGACATTGGCTACTATAAAAAGTGGGCAACATAATAACTTTACATGGAACTTATTACATGTATCTTTTCATACAGATAATATCTTTTTATTTAGAGGAAAAAATATATGTATATGTATAACTGAATCACTTTGCTGTACACTTGAAACTAATACAACATTGTTAATCGACTATGCTCAATATAAAATAAAAATTTGTTTTAAAAGATATTGGTTACAGACATTTTGGTTCTTATTTAGTTTAAGCATAGGATGAAAATACTACTCAATACAAGAACACTCTAAAAAAAATTAAAATTAAAAAATTAAGTTAAGTTAAAACTAAACCTTGATCTAAACCTCACATCCTATACAAAAATTAACTCAAAACAGATCATAGATTTAAATGTAAATTTTTTTTTTTTAATCTTAGATGATAACAAAGGGAAAAATCTTCAGGACTAGGGCTTAGTGAAGAGTTTTTAGACATGACACAAAATGTATGATCCATAAAAGAAAAAAGTAATTGATAAGTTGGACTTTATCAAAACTTAACATTTTTGCTCTGTAAAAAACCCTGTTAAGAGAATGAAAACACAATCTATAGGCTGGGAGAAAATATTTGCAAATCACATATCTGACAAAGGACTCATATCTAGACTATATCCAGAACTCTCAAAACTCAACAATAAAAAAAAAACTAAAACAATCTCACTAGAAAATGGGCAAAAGATACAAAGAGACATTTCACCAAAGAGGATATACAGATGGCAAACAAGAACATGAAAAGCTATTCAACACCATCAGCCATTAGGAAAATGCAAGATAGGACCCAGAACAGGATTATCACTACACACCTATTAGAACAGCTAAAACAAAAAATAATGACGGCACTAAATTCTGGGGAGAACGCAGGGAAGCTGGATTGCTCATACATGGCTGGTGGCAGAGTAAAATGCTACCACTACTCTGAAAAATAGTCTGGCAGTTTCTTTAAAAACTAAACATACATTTACCAATACAGCCCAGCAATCACACTTCCTGGCATTTATCTCAGAGAAATGAAGTGGTATCTATTCCAAAGCCTATATGTACACAATTGCTGGTGGTACCTTTATTTTGTAAAATCCAGAAACAGGAAACAATCAAAATGTCTCTGAGTAGGTAAATAGTTAAACAAACTGGTATATCCATAGTGTAGATTTCTACTCGACGATAAGAAATGAACTATTTACAACAACTTGCGGACGGATCTCAAGGGCGTTACACTGCTCGAAAAAAAGTCAATATAAAAAGTTAACATACTGTATGATTCATTTATGTAACTTTCACAAAACGACAAAATTACAGAGACGGAAAACAGATTAGTAGGTGCCAAGGGTTAGGGATAGTGTGAAAGGAGAGGGTGTAACTATAAAGAAATAGCCCTCGGAAGATCTCTGCGGTGGTGGAACTATTCTGTATGTTGATTGTGGTGGTGGTTACGTGGATCCATACAGGGGACAAGATGACATGGAACTATACACACACTTTGTACCAGTGTCAATCTCCTGACTCTGATATTAAACTATAATTATATAAGATGTAACCACTAGGGGAAATAGGATGAAGGGGACATGGGACCTCTCTGTGCTATGTCTTGCAACTTCCTGTAAACCTAGCATTTTTTCAAATTAAAAGTTTAAAAAAAAACCCACATCACTCCAGCTTGCGGTGCCACGGGATTATTCCAGAAGGTCTGCCACATTCTCAAGCTTTGGAAAAGGTCTCCTATCTGAAGTTAGATCCCGCGTGCTCACTAACTGTCACGGAAACTTTAGTCCCGTCATGTATGCTTTCACTTTGCTCTTCCGGTATCTCTTAGTTTCAGGAGAGTGTGGCAGCCACAACCTCATGGATTTGACCCCTCAGAAAGATGGAAAATCTTTTCACTCTCTAAATTCCTGATGTTGGTGGAGGATGGGCACAGCTGTGGCAAATTCAAGTTTTTCTGTAAGAATTAGGAAGCCGCAGCCCAATATAGGAAGGAAACGTGGCGTGGGAGAGAAAACACTCGCTTGAGGGAAAGAGGCCTTAAGTTAACTCTTTGGGCCACCCTGGCCAAATAACTTTTCCCCAGCTGTCTCATACATTAGATGTGGAGGTTTAGCTAAGTAATTTGTAACATGACAGCCTGCTGGATATGACTACTATTCTCCAAGCACTATCACAGAAAGAAGAGCTACATTTCTGAGAAGCATCTTATTACCTTGAAACACTGAAAGGCAGAAAACCAGTTCTAGAATGTACTCTTTAATCATCACTCTCTGTCACCATTATTTTAAGGAAAATTATGACAGCCAGTTTGAACAAGTCCCAAATGAAAGGGAAATTTTTCAGGAAGTATTGTAGAAAGAAAGTGACAAGCCTTTCCAAGGCACCATGCCAACTATATCTCCAGTTTAAATGACCCTTTGCTCAAGACAAAATTGTTCTTTGGGAGGAAAAAAAACACAACTGTTCTGTTATTTGGACTTATCTTCCCTATTCATCTGATTCATTCATACATTCACTCTGGTGACAGCTCAAGGCAACTCAGAAAAGGGTTGTACTGCCACTGGCAACGATTATAGTAGACGTTTCCTGTGCCTCCATCCTTTGGGGCCACTCCTGCTGTTGCAGTGAAAGAATTTAAAAGAATTTTTTTTCAATCAAGGAAGGAAGCAAAAGAGTCTAAGCTTGTGAATGAGCTGAGGACATTTCTCCAAAGGAATCAATGAAAGACAATATAAAGGGTCATTTGGCCCTAAGGGACATTTTGGAATGTCCAGCAACCTACTTAGGAGTTTTTGTTTTGTTTTCATTTATTTCCTCTCTATTTTACTTGTGACTATCTGAAAAAGAAGCTCTTTTCTAGCAACTTTTTTGTTACTGGTTAGTTTATGTAGCTTCAAAAGCCTAAACTGATTTACAGTAGAATGTGAGAGCTGGAAGAAAATTTTAAAATTGCCTACACCAACCCCTCATTCCATGACTCAGTAAACTGAAGCCCAAAAAGATTCAGTGAAGTGCCCAATGTCAGAGAGCTGGTAAGTGGCACAGATGGACTAGAACTCCATCTCCTGAATACCAGCTCAGGGCTTTCTCTGCTCCATCACAGGACCACTCCGTCCCTTGCAGCTTGGAAAAACTTCTGCAGAGTCTTATAATTAGAGCCTCCAACTCCTCCAAAGATACTGCATGTGGAAACTTAAATTCTAACACCTAAATTACTCAGGAATATTCTATTTGGTGACCCCGAATCCCTATCAAATTGTTCACTCTAATTCTTCATGTATAATTCTATCTGAATGGACTCAGAACACAGTCTATCCCATTTTTAATGGGCATTCATATGGCACATATTTACTGAAAGCTTATAATATGCCAGTCACTAGGCTAAGCACTTGATATTGATTATCTCATTTAATCATCACAACTCTATGAGTTAGGGAGTCTTATCCCCAGTTTTCAGATGAGAAAACTGAGACTTAGAGTAAGTCAGGAAACTGGCTCAAGGACACACATCTAATCCAGGTCAATCTGATTTCAGCATCCAAGGCTTACCCAGTACGCTTCTCAGAGCTACAGACTTCTTAATCACTTAGCTATTCTTTCAAATCATTATGCCAATTTTTTTCTTTATCAATATACACATGTAGAATTCTCAATCTAACATTCAGCTTAAGGAGTAAGTGGACTTTAGGCAAAAGCATGCTGCTTTTAATAACTGAAACAATGTGTATTACCTACTAAAGAAACCTCTCAAGAACAATGTCACAAGATTAGCTTTTGACACTGAACTGAAACCAATTCTGAACCAAACTTCTTGTGCTCAATAGAGACTCCCAGTCATCTGGTACTTGCCCCACTGTAAGAGTTAGGCTGGGCAGGAATGGTCTCCTCCTAAGTGAGTTAGCAATCTTTCACTGTTCTCTGCATCCTTGTCCCCATTATTTTTTATTTCTATTGTTAAGGATTTAAAATCATTTGCATATGAACTGGTTGCATTGTAACCTGCAACAGAGGAGTATCAGTATCTTTATTTGATCCACCATATATAAAGAGCAGACTATTGCAGTGAGTAAACCATTTATCAGCTGTGTGTCTTGGATGAGTTACTTAACCTCGCTACATTTCTTCATCTACCAAATGGAGTTAATAGTTATACCCCCTTCATAGGTTGGTTATAAGGATTAAGTGAGGCTACTACTTACCAAGCATTCAGAAAAATGCTCAGTGAATGTTACCTATTCTTACTGTGGTGATGGTTATTATTATTAGAATAATCACAAAATGAGAGTGACTTCACTTACATCATTGATCACGGTACTAAAGGAATAAAAAAACAATTCTGTATTAACTATTCTCAACTAAGATCATTACATTTCGCTGCATGCTCCAAAATTAAACTTGTTCATATCGATTCTTGACAACCCTATATCTAGTAGTTAATTCACCCTGGGAGTTCCTCAGAGACCCCATGAAATAAAATCCACTGAAATGTGTTTAAGCTTTTCCTGTGGTTGTGAGAGTCATCTGGAACACCTTCTTTAGAAATTTTGCATGTCAAAGTCATCTCACTCATGCTCCACGATGTGAAACTCTGCACGTGAAAGCCACACACGGGACACACACTAAAGCTGATCCGACTACCTTTCGAGGAAAATTCGCACTTGCCTGTAGCAACCGCTGCAGCCACCTCAGTGCTGAGGTGAGACGACCTTCCTTCCAGACAATAGTCTAGATTAGGATCTCAGTTTCTTCAAGAGGTTAACAACTTTACCACTTGCTTAGCAAGAGGCCCACTAGTACAACAGTAAAGCAGGAGCTCATCAGAGCCAGAGAGATCTGTATTTGAATCTTGCCAACGAGCAACCTAGATGACACTTCCTGAGTTACTTAACCTCAGTGAGCCTCCCCTTCCTCATCTGCAAAATGGGAATAATAACGTACCTTCTTCATTGAGCTGCTGGAAGGACTAAAGAAGATAATGTATATAAAGTGCATAGTACTCAACAACAACAAATAACCATTATTCCAAGTTTAGGGAAACAGTCTCAAGCAGCAACAGAACACAAGCTTGTCTACTACTCAGTACCAAATTCAAATGAGAGAAGTGATGTTTACAGAAGACGATCCTCCATTCTAGGTCTGCAGAACTTAACGATATACTTGCTTTTAGTTAACTTATCTCCGTAAAGCATTGTAAGAGCAAGATAGAGTGGGGAGAACGTGGGCTCTAGAATAAGCAAGGCTTGGGTCTCTCAAGTTTACTCCTTACTAGCTATGTGACTTCGAGGAAGTTATATAAATTCCTTGAGGCTGTTTCCTTATCATTAAATGGATATAATGATACGTTAAAAGACAGTTGCAATAATTAAATCTTTATGAGGGTTAAATAAAGTAAGGCACACAGAGTCCCTAGTACTGTGCCCGCCACATAATAGGTACCCAACAAATGCCTGCCCTCTTGCAATGAATTTTGTGTCACTGCATAGTTATAAAATTTGGTTGAGAGCATTATCTTCAATTTTTCTTACTGCCCCTTACCTCAAGTGAAACGTTCCCTTTAGAATCCAATTCTACTAAAATCTTTGCTTCCCTTTAGCATACTTTTCCTCTTCTGACAAGAAATACCTAACTGATTGTGTCTCTCTTTTTAGCTGCCAGGAAGCTCAAAGACAAATTCTACTCCATGACAGTACTGGTCTAAGTGGTTCTGCGTATTCTATGTGCTCCCTGGTTTGGGCATATATTTTCACCCATATTTAATTATTACAAGACACCTACATCTTCTGTAGAATGTGAGAAACTATTAACCAACCAACTAATTAATTCAGTCAGGAGGAAAATATTGATCTAAGTGTTAGGAAAAGGGCACCTGACTTGGGATATTCAAGACCTAACTACTCTTCACATTTATCCCCTCTCCTTGGGCAATTCATTTAACCTTTTGGATCTATAGTTTCTCATGTCAAGTAGGAATAATAATCTCTAAAGACCTCTCAGAATCATTTACATATTTAAGTGTGCTTTGTCACCTGTCAAGTGCTGTATAAGGTCAAGAATTATTATTTTCACAATCAAAGAAGAGGTGAATGTTCACATGAGTGAAGGTGTGCACGTACGCTTGGACTCCAGTGCAGCACTGGGGACCCCTGCAGGCAAACTCGGAAGATGAGTAGCGATGGAGCTCCAAAGTAGCCACCATGCTATAGGCTCACTAGAACACTCTAGGAGAACTCTCTGAGAAGGAAGAGGCCTGATGGAAATGAATGTAAACACTTCAACGGACAATCCCAATTCAGTAACTATCTTAAGCCCATTTGTTGTTCGGGGGTCACTAACCTACGTTGATTTGCTTAAAGTACAGTGCAAATGAGACCATGGTTTGTTCCCCAGGAGCCCGTGGACCGCACCCCTCACTCTCACCAGACTCATCACGGGAACAGGCTGTGGGTCACAAGGGGCTTATAATGTGGGAATCCCACATGTCTCCTTAATCCCCTACCAGCGACAGTGGACAGATCACATCAATGTCCCAAAGTACTCATACACTATTAATGTAATTCAAAGAGGGGGATTTTTTTTAAAAAAGCTAAATTTGGGCTAGAATCAAGCAGCTCTTAATAACATGGAGGGTAGGTGTTTCTCCATTTTTAGAATAATTTGCTGATTTATTCCAAGGAGTTCAAATGTTCTCTCAGCATCTCTAAGTCTTTTATTCCAAAACCCCTCCCCCTCACTAATCACTTAGTGTAGCAGCTGCCTGCCCATGGAGGAGAGAGAGAAGGAAATTGCTGCAGAATGGCAGGTTGGAAAGATGATGAGGGAGGAGATGAAGTTGAAAGTCACAGGTTCACGTCCCAACTCCACTCCTTGTGAATGTGTGAATGTGATCAAATCACTGAATGATAATAACTCATACACACTGAGCCTTATTACTTGCCAGTGCCCTTGGAGGGCATCATACAGCAACCCAATGAGGTAGATACCTTTCTCACCTTATTGTATAGATTATAAAAGCTGAGATTTAGAAAAGTCAAGTGATTTGCCCTGCATCAAAAGGCTGGGAGGTAAGGCACGCTGCCATCTGAGCTCAAACTATGATTCCAAGCCCATGGTCTTAACCACTGTGCAATGCTGTTTTTTGTAAATCTTGCTTTTCTTCATCTGCAAGATAAGGGAATGATAAAACAGGCAGTAGATTTCTCACAAGGTTGTTACGAGGATCAAATATATGTACTCACGGAGGTGACAGCCCTTTATGAAGTCTAAAGTGCTATACAAATGTGACATGTTCCTGTTCAAGTCAGCATGCGTTTCCTAACACCAACTACTTCTAAGCAAGGCCAAAACGAAGTGACTTCTACATACATTCTGAACTCAGAAGAGAAACGACGACGACGACAAAAGATTTTTAAAAGGCATCTGTGAAAATGAGTGACTTCTGTGATAAGAGCAAACACGGCCAAGCTGACGGGCAACGGGAAAAGCCCGTTCAGGATCTGCCCACGTCCTTCAGAAAGACACAACTATCGCCTAAACTGCTGGAATTTCAGTAGACAGTAGAAGCTATTCTACTGCAATGCTCATCCATCCATTGCCAAGGCAACCCACTTTCAAAAGGAGTTTTCTCCGGGCTTAAGTTGACTTTAGACCAGTCAGGTGGAAGGCAACTATTCATAGCTGTGATTTTCTAATTGTGAATATACCCCCCCAGCTTTGGAGAAATGAACAGCAGAATCCGCTGGGGCCTGACTGCACCCGATGAAGAAATGTGTCCTCATTCTTGGCCCATCAACTCCAAGGTCACAAGGTCACAGTAGAAAGGGAGCCAGACCAGGGGTCCGAAGACCTCGCCCTAAGCCTGACCCTGTAACACAGGATGTGTGCCTTCGGGCAAGTTGGTAGCCTCTGGGAAGCTCTGATCAGTATCCCTAAGACAGAAATCATGCTTGGCTCTCAATGCATCAAGGGTTCTGGAACAACTGCACAGGGGTATAAAAGCCTCTCTAAGTTATATGGCACTACACAAAAATAAAATAGTTTGTAACATATAGTCAGCTCAGCTTCCTCAACTCTCCGAATGCCCTTTGAACTGCACACAAGGGGCCCAGGGGAAACTTGCGATGCCATCTAAAATAACTTCGATGGAAAAATGCAACTTGGAGCAAAAGGGGAAAAAGCAAAGTGTAAAAAAACAGGAAAAGCGCCATAAAAAATACATTCTGCTATAGTCAATGAGGCCCTCCTGGGACCTTTTCTGATTTCTTTTTAGGGAAGACACACATTTCCTGATCACAGACTTTGAAAGTACAATCGACAAAAATATACTGATGTACTTAGTACATGAAAGTTTCAAAATTCCTCTGGCCAAACAAAATCTCGCTCACATCAGAAATTTCTCTTCCTGCCCTGGGTATGACAGAATAAGCTAACAAACCAAAACCATGGCATTAATCGTCACGGTAAGATACCATTCTACACTCTGGTGACAGATGTAAGTCACTCTGGAAGGAAATCATTGAGTAAGCAGAAGCACCTGACCCCGTCATTCGATCCTCCTTCTCTTCCTTATATCATGTGAGTCAGATAGAAAAGGCATATGTATGAGTTAAAGTCAATGTTCCTGATACTTTCCCCAGAATGGTTTGCCCCTCCACCCTTCTGCACTCTAAACTGTAGAACTGGTATCCTCAGGGGATGATCCTGACTGCCAGTAGAGTCTTATTACGTCAAAATGGACTGTCATGGAGCCACTAGAGAAGGTAGGAACGCACCTCTCCTGTGAAGGCCGAAAGCTTTTGCTGAGACTCACTAGTGGCTCAAAAACAAATGCTTTATTTGACACACTGATACAGTAGGAAGCAATATTCGCAGAAAAGAAAGTAACAGCACGTAAACAGAAGTCAGACGTGATTCAGTAGACAAAACAGCATTGGGGAAAAAAAACATGATGTCGGAAAACAAAACATTCACCACAATCAAATTTAGAACTGATTTTGATCACCCCAAAAAGAAATGTCATGCTTATTAGCACTCATTCTCTTTTTTTCTCCCAACTCCCAGTCCCTGGCAACCACTAATCTACTTTCTTTATAGAGTTGGATGGCATGTCTTAAACAAGAGTGTTTTTGTTCACTGTGCTTCTTCCTAGCACAGAGCCTGATTTTGTGCTCTCCTTTTTACCTGCAGTGTTCTTCTCTTCAAACTTCACCAATTTTTTTTCTTTCTCATCCTTTAGATCTCAACTCACTATTGAGATCCCACTATTATCACTGTGGGCCACACTCCACCACAGCACTTACCATAGGTGCAATTTAACATTTATTCGTATGGTATTTGATTAGTAAGTGTCTCTCCCAACAGACTACAAGCTCCCTAAGGGCAGGAAGTGTCTTTAATTTTGTTCATCATCATATCTCCAGCATCTAGCACCATACTTAGTACACAGTAGACCTTCAATAAATATTCTGGATGAAGGGGTAGATGGATGAATGAGGCATCTCATCCTTCCTGACACTGATGTGATCCTGGGGGTTTACTGAGAGACTCTCCCTACAGGTCTCCGTACTGAATAACTTTTCCATGACTTCATTTCTTCAGAAGGAACAAAACTTGGAGCGCTAAAGATTTCCCAGAGCAGGGAAGCTGAGTAACATTTTATACTAAAGTTGCTTGAGACCAAAATATTTTCAAAACATGCAACCAAGATAACTGACCAAATTTTAAAACTTTAAAATTAAAAAAAAATTTTTAAAGAACAAAGAAATGAATGATAAAGTGACAGATAAGAGATTTTAACATAAGATAAACAGGTTCACATTTCACCCAGAAAGGAAAACTACCTGTGTCCACTGCAAAATCTAGTCATATTACCCATTGCATCCAGTCAATTTTAGCTACTTTATAGTTTGTTTTGTGTACTTTCTTAAATAATAAATGTAACTACTTAGAAAATCAGTAATAAAGAGATGCACAATATGACTTCTGATTCTAAGCCAAGATTTCTGGATTAAACATGTAGGATTTAAAGGGAGAAAAGGAAAGGCTACTTCATCTATTTTGCTTAAGTTCTTAATCACTCTGTAGCGAAAGAATAATAAAGAATCGATACTGACAATGCAAACTGAACTTGGATGTGTACAATGACTTTTAGATCTCATTCACTCTAGCTAGAAGCTGTGAAAAACTCTGATCTAACATTCTACCTAGTCACGTTAGTACAATGGTTAAGAACCTTTGCCTAGAGTCAGAGAAACAAACACCAGTGCCCCAGCAATGCCACTTGCCAACCATGTAATGTCAGGTGAGTCACTCACCTCTGTGTCCCTAACCCTGAAAATGAGGACATTAACCTCAGAGGGCTTTGATGAGGAAAACTAAGATTACAATTTCTAGGTACTGGCAGAGTACACAGACCAGATCTTGTGTCCAATAAATGTTAATTGTTATTATTATCAGCAACATTTTATCAACAAAATTCAAGTCACCTTAAATAATGAGATTTATTCTCATTACTTCTCACAGCTCTCCTTCATAAGAAGAGAGTGAAAGGACAGGTAGACATATAAACAGACCAACCTAGAAAATATGAGGGGCTGCTCAGGCTCACCAGCAATAATGACAAAGTTAAGAGATTCCAGGTCTTACTTTCTCTAAGTAAAAACACATTTTTTACCGTTTATGGTAATGGAAAAGGATGGGTGGCTGACACATATTTGAATGAATATTGGTGAATGAATGTTTTAGTTCCATTATTTATTCAAATATGTGTCAGCCACCCATCCTTTTCCATTAGGAAACATGCATTTCTCCAAGTACCACCCAGTTCACTTAAGCTTACATCTCATTGGTCAGGACTAAGTCACATGCCCCCCCCACCCCACCCACAAGAGAACCTGGGAAACCAATGTTTTCAGCTGCCACACTGCTGTCATGAACAAAACTGGGTTCTGAGGATAAAGAAGAAGAGAATGGATATTAGACAGTCTACTAAGCAGTCTCCTAAAATGGACTTTCATGCTCGTTTAAGTACAGAAATATGATGACCACATTCTTTCCTTCTAAAGGGGGAAGGGGTCTTTTGGTAGAAGCCCCTCAGCTTGTTTACCCTCCATGCTGGTCCATTCCTGGGTGAAGGAGCAGTGAAACCTAACCAGTTCCTCACTCCTCTCCCCTACCATCCTGACATTCCTGATGCTCCAAGGCTCAATTCAAGTGCTCCTTCCTCTGTGAGGCCTTCTCCCACACCCCCTGCCAAACCTAGGCATTTTCCTTGATGCCCTCATACCACCTTGTGTATAGCTCTACTATAGCAATTACCATAGTCTCTGCAATTTGTCTGATTTGTGTCATTTTCTCCACTTAACTGTCAGGTTTCTTTATGAAATTTTCATCTCTGCAGGCCCAGTGCCCAAGTCTATGCCTAAAAAGAAGAAAAGAAGAAGTACTCCCTAAATATTCCTTGGATTGGATCAAAATGGATTAAATTGAATTGACTTGCACTGCACTGCACTGAAGGCTCAGGGATCTGGCTGCAACTCTTTTCTCACCCTGCTGTGGTGGCTCACGGGGTGCCTGCCCCAGAACCAGGAAGGTTGATGACAAGCTTACAAGCTTATGGTTCATACAAATAGATCATGTCTCAATGAGATCATGCATTAGCTTGGCTTGCTGGCCAAAAAGGAGAGTCAAAAAACAGTTACATTAGCTTATTTCCTCTCAGGGGAACTGTGGAGAAAGGAGTAAAAGTCACTGTTTACCAAACAAAAGGCTGAGAAAACATTTTTTCATTTAAGACTATGACAAATTAGTGAAAGTGACAAAAATAAATAAAAACCTACCACATACTCCAAAAGTTGCACAACTGCCTAAAAGCCAAACTGTAATTGTAAATGTGCTGGCATTTGGCACAGAGATCAGGATTTCAAGGAAGCGAGCCACTCTTTTATGAACACTACTAAACTGAAATGTCACAAGCAGCTTTTGATTAAACTATGATTGTCACAGTATATAGGAATGAACTAACATATGGTGTTTTTAAAATAAACTACTAACCACATCCAGTGGTTTCAATTAAAGAATGGTTCATTGCTTACAAAAATTCCCCTAGATCCAGCTGTCTGCCAAAAAAGTCCCATTGCCTCACTGAATTTCCACTGTCATCAGGCAGATTACTAAAGGGCCAGTCTTGGATTTGATGTGGACACTCAGGGTAACCTCTGTAGAAAGTACTTTCCCCCAGCTTTGTCTTGTGGCTGAACAAATCCTGGGGGTAATCTCCTATAAGGAGTATAAGTTGAATTGCAGTTATATTACATGGCCTACTAGAAGAAATAGAGAATACTTAAAAGAATTTTTTAGAATGCTAAATAAGGTTATACCATAGTGTTCTGGAATTTTTAAAAAATAATAATTAAAAAGTATTAAGAAGAGGACTAGTAAGCTGTAAGACCCAAGTTCCTGATAGAAGGAACATCTCAGAGATGACTCTAAAACCAATACAAGGAAGTAATGTAAATAGATGAATGACAGGAAGCTAGTTAGAGAATCACTGTCATCATTTCATACTCATGAAAAAACTATCCCTGGGGAATTAAAGGTAAGGCAGGTAGAGGCCACTTGGAACTTGTTTGAGGAGAGCATGTGGAGATCTGGTCCTGCTAAGAAATGGGGTTCTGTTTTGAGGGGTGAGATGTTAGCCTCTGGCACTCACCCAGTGATCTTTCTGTTCTTTGGTCTCACTGCCTTTCTCAAGAGTAAGGGTCCCTCCACGTTCTCTCCTTCTCAGAATTCGTCATCGCCTCTCTCTCCTTACCTTCAGTGCCACTCATGTGCTTTCTTCCTCTATCCCTACGACTGGCCAAAATGTAGAACTCAATGACATTTTAAAAAATCAATTGTTATTTAAAATAAATACAAACTTCACGTTGGTTTTTCTTCTTATACATTGCCCTTGACTGATCTCTTTTTCGTCTAAACTAGTGTGAGCCTTCTATCAAAATAAGGTTCTCCACGCCTTCTATTAAAATAAGGTTCTCCACACCCACTCTTAAAGGCAGTACATTCTCCCCACCTGCCAGACAAGGAAAGCATCTCTGTCACTTCTACTGTATATAAAATATGCAAAGCAGATCCTCAAATTTATCCCATTATATTCACCACTTAGATGTCTTTACAAATGTCAGAAACAATCATAAAATAATAGAATAAAAGGAGCTTAAAGAGAATGTGTCATAAACGTATTTCCAGTCCATTTCATAGAAGAAAAAAAATCTATAAACCTTCCAAGTTTGGTTCAAGCATGCAAATAATAGCTCAGAAAAAGTTTCCTCAAGCCACACACATCTGATCTAAATGAGTGGCCAGTGGAACACCAGTTATCCACCTCCAGCCCTTCTTAACTACAGTATCTTTTGCTCAAAATCTATATTTAAAACTTGGAGGAACAAGGGAGAGTATTAGCTGTTTCTGGGTGTGGACATCAATAAAACAATAATCCAAAAATCTTTTTGAAATTCTTTGCTTGTTTGTTTCCTTGGTTTTTGTCTGTTTGGGGAATTCAGCAGTTTCACAAGCAGTAACAAAGTAGAGTCAAAGAACTGACAGGATTTTAGAGTTGCTCATGCATGCATTCTGGATACTGGGTAAATCTGCAGTGAATTTCTAGTTAAAGAAATTGCTATCCCCATGACTTGGTAACAGAAATCACCCTATTTTCTGCTGAAAACAGCTTCAGTTTTGAACAAACACAACTTGCTATATGGTCCACATGTTTATTGGAAATTTGCATCCAGAGGTCACATTTTTCCATTACACCTAAGTTATTCCTTCCCAAAGCCTCGTAAATGAAGCAGAATCAATGAAATATAATTGCTTTCTCTGTGGCCCTTGTGGCAAAATTTGGTAACAGACAAAGGGTAACTTTAATACAAATTGATGGATCACAGTGAAACAGCTACCAGAAGTGGCTTCTAAGGGTATTGAGTAAATCCTGCTTTTTTAAAAAATGGAATTCTGCTTAATTGGCAAATAGCAGAAGAATAAAAAATTTCAGGGATGCTCTTGTTTCAAAAACATTACATCATAATTCTGAGAAGGATGTACAAAGGTCACCTAAGTTCATCTCTGCAGCAACATGGACTACTCTGTTTATCCATAATAAACATACATAACAATTCTTAAAATTCTCTATGTAAGACACTCCACAAACAGCCTTGGTGACATCAAGTGATTAACAAATCTCACTATCATAAGTAACCTCTTTTATACACTATCCTCACTCAGCACAGCGGAAAATGAACCGCAAACAGTCATGCAGAGGCAAGCTTACTCCAATTCAACATGTTAATATGGTTCTTTAGTGAAATGTCATCTAAAATAATATTTTGCATTCTTGCATTGACATGCGTATCTTCACACATTTTAATACTTTCTCATGAGAAAAAGTACGTGCAGGGTAGCACTTTTATTTCTGTTTCGAAAACATGAAAAATTTCTATTTTATTTACGTGCTAATTAATCATTGCAAAACAAAGCTGTAGAACTATATAGCATGAGAAAAATTACTTTTCTCTCTTTTCATTTCACCATTATTCAACTCACCCTCTTACACAACTCTGGTGATTTCTATTTTAATCACATTTCAATAAGATTTAGGTGGGGGGGTAGTATTTTTTTTAACTAAGGTCGTTGTTAATACTAAATAATTACATAACCTTTCCTCTTCAGTTTTTATTTCTCAGACACAGCAGAATATTTTAAACTAACTGGTAATTTCTAGACATTTTATTTGTGCATCCACTCAAAGGATATGCTATTTCAGAACATGACTCAAAATAAGTACGAAATATTGCTCCTGCCCGTGAGGCTCTAATGATATGGCTGGAGAGCCGACACACAGCTGAATGAAAGAGGTTAAGTCAACACTTGAAGCATCACAGGCCTAAGTACCAGAATATGTAATGTACTTGTAAAATAACATAAAATACTTGCCACAGGAGTTCAAAAACTGGGAAAGTCATTATGAGTGGGTGTAAATGCTCTCTTTAAGGCCTTGCTGAAACAGAAGAAACCTATAATTTTCATTAAACTATTGAAAAAAGTAGAGGAAACTCCATTACATTCTCAATTTCTTTTTAAATGTCTATGGACCCCAAGTGAGGAACCTGCTTTCAGTAATGAGGAGCCTTAGAAGGTTTTTTTTTATTACCATTATTGTTTGTTTATTTAAAAAGAGACTAGATGGAAGGGACATTTTAGATACCTGGAAGCCTTGTCAGAAATAACTCCCTCCTAGGGAATTCCCTGGCAGTCCAGGGGTTGCGAGATACCTGGAAGCCTTGTCAGAAATAACTCCCTTCTAGGGAATTCCCTGGCAGTCCAGGGGTTGCAACTCTGTGCTTCCACTGCAGGGGCATGGGCTCAATCCCTGGTTGGGGAACTAAGATCCCACATGCCATGTGACACCCCCCAAAAAAAGAACAGTGCATTTTGACAGTATGGAGGTTCCTTAAAACACTAAAAACAGAATTACCATATGACCCAGCAATCCCACTACTGGGCATATACCCTGAGAAAAACATAATTCAAAAAGACACAGCACCCCAATGTTCACTGCAGCACTATTTACAATAGCCAGGTCATGGAAGCAACCTAAATGTCCATCGACAGACAAATGGATAAAGAAGATGTGGTACATATATACAATAGAATATTACTCAGTCATAAAAATGAATGAAATTGGGTCATTTGTAGAGACGTGGATGGACCTAGAGACTGTCATACAGAGTGAAGCAAGTCAGAAAGAAAAACAAATATCGTAAATTAACACATATATGTGGAATCTAGAAATATGGTGCAGATGAACCGGTTTGCAAGGCAGAAACAGAGACAGAGATGTAGAGAACAAACGTATGGATACCCAGGGGGGAAAGTGGGGGGGTGAGGGGGGGATGAATTGGGAGATTGGGATTGACATATATACTCTATTATGTATACAATAGATAACTAAGAAGAACCTGCTGTATAGCACAGGGAAATCCACTTCACTGTACAGTAGAAACTAATACAACATTGTAAAACAGCTATACCCCAATAAAAAAAAATTTTTTTAATTAAGAAAAGAAATAACTCCCTTCTATTTCAAGTTAGACGCTAAAGGCAGAAAATCCAAATAAGAAGATAATGCCTTAGGAATTCAAAGGAAAGGGCAGACACAAGAGATACTTAGAAGGAAAAACCAATAGGACTCAGTGAGTGGCTGATTATGGGAGAAAAAGAATAGGGAAGAATCAAGGATTACTGAGATTTTGATTATACAGGTAAGAGGATGATGGGGACTCCATGCTCACAACACCTCTATAGAAATGTGATGAAAAGTCAAGCAACACTCGCCATCCATGGGAAAGTTATTAAAAGAACCCAACATTCCTGCTTCCAGATTGTGGTCATGGAAGAATTCCAGAGAATTTATTTATAGAGTATACCCATGGTCCCCCATGGTCCCACATCCCAACTTCTGCATCAACAGTTCAAACCCATAAAGCCCTGAATCTAAATCCCTGGTATTAAGAACCCATATAGTCCTTTAAGAATCTTTTTTTTTTCTGATATGAGAAATTTCCTGAACAGAATACCATTTCAAGAAGATCCCTACCAGTATCTTTCATTTTTTTCAGTGCATTCCAATCACACACATTCTCACACACATACTCACAAATACACTCACACCCCCAAGCTTCCAATCTTATCCTTGAACCCAAACCACAGGATGAGTCCTGCCTTCTGCTGAGGAAGTCATACCTGTGACAGATAGTCATTTACACCCCCTTCGCTTCTCTAGAGTATACTTCACATCTTAAATTCCATATACAGCTCTAGTTTTCCCCCATTTTCCACCTCAAGTCACAGTCTCTTTTTAGCCCTGAGTACCCCAGCACCTGGAGCACAGTGGAACCCTCTGAGGCCTCTTGAACTCATGAGTCACTATAAATAGCAGCAACATCAACTCTCCCATGACACACGTAAATGCACTATTCATAACATCTCACAGCATGATAAAATGAAATAACTATTGTAATAGAATAGGCAGAGGCAGCGAGAAATGACACCCTTCCATAGTGTAAAGGACTGCCACTTGGAGGCCACTTCAAGGTGATTTCAAGAGAACTGTGTTTCCAAAATGCAAGGCTCCCTAAGAGGTTTATATAGTTAACCAACTGGAGAAGGCAGAAGCGCTATGACACAGTGCTCCTGTACTCGTCAGCATCACAGAGGAATAAACAGCAATTATTTGTACCACACAAAACACAACATTGTTGAGCCAGCCTTGTGCCACCAAAAACACAAGTATGCCAAACATTTTTCCTCTCTGCACAGCACTGCCTTTGAGTTGCTGATGCGTCCCACCCAACTGCCCTTCTTAACCAGATTAATTTCACTGAGAAACACAAAGAAAGAGCCAGAAAGAGATCCTTTTCAGGAAAGAAGGAACAGCCCATTTGCTTGCTGGGGCCCAGAAGTGGGAATTCCAACTGTTGACTGAAGTCAAGGGCACATTTGGTAAGCAGAGTCACTTGCTAGTGGCCCTATGTTACACAAAAGCACAGCACAATAGGTATCACCTCTGCCCCGTGAAAGTCTTATTTCCTTGGTCCTTTCACCTGCCAGCCAGCATCCAGCCTGTACCACTGGCAAGTTAAGAGACTTAGCTCTCCCAAAGATGCCTTTGGGAGCCAGGAGCCAAGCTGACAGCCAAAGTAAAGGAAGAACTAGTGGGATTTTATAGTAGAAAAGGCCAGAAGAGCTTAAAAAGCAGTGATTAATGTTCACAGGGAATTAATCTCTGCAAAGTTTTAGTCTGAAGCTTTGGCATTACCTGTGTACAATGGATGGGAAAAGATGAGCTTGAAGAAAATGTTCAGAATAACCCAAGATAATAATTGCTAACCAGATACACTTCCCATTTAATACTCAGGCACTATGAAGTAACCTCTGTCATTATTCCCTTTTTACAGGAGAGGAAACAGGAGCACAGAGAGCTTAAGTATCTTGCCAAGGCCACGCTGCTGGTATGAGCTGGGATTCGAACTCTGTGTGGCTTGAATATGTGCTCCTAACTGATATGATACACTACCTTTCCAGTAAAATTCCATCACAAGTGGCCCTTCTGAAAAGGCAAACTTTAAGTTTTCAATTACTTTTAAATACCAAAAGCCTTTGTTTCAGACCTAAAGATAAAGTACTTCCTCCTACGTACATAAGATGAAAGATAGAGAAGAGGATGAAAAAGATGGTATATTTCTTTTGTGTTTTGTTTCCTAACAGGGACAGAATCTACCTCCTTTCACATACATTCCAAAGACTCCCTTCTCTCCTACATACTGCTTCATTTGGGGGATACACAAATGGCACACAGAAAATTTTTAAAATCTTACTTTGTGATATCAGCATTAAGGGTCTTGCCTAAAAACATTTAAGAATCAAGAAAAAGTAGGAATGCGCCCAGAAGAATGAGGTCAGGTGTGGGGAGGGCGCAGGGGTGTGTGTGCGCTGGGAAAAGAGGAAGTCAAATGACAAAACCCCAAATAATCTTGGCTCTTATGAAAAGGTACTCTGTTCATTTCCCCGGAAGCACCGAACAAAATCAGCTGCCCATTTCTCTGCTTCAGTTTCCTGACTATAACTGGATCACCAACGGGCATCCATTGTTCCAGGCTCACAGAACAATGTTCACTAGCATAAATGCATCAGTTCTGGTACACATCCAAAGAGCTAAGAAAGAATACCACAAGACTGAATGAGTATCTGTGTGCGCATACCCAGCGACCAGATTCCACCACGGGCAAGACATAGGTGTGCGAGGCAGTTAGCACCGCCCAGCGCCGATGCATGTGCAAGCTTGTCAAGAGATATACTACACATCAGACCACTATGCTGAACAGGATGTTCTGCTTGTAGCTCTGTTTCCCAACATTCTACACATCTTCAGAGTCTCTGCAGTCACAGAGCAGCCTGTGATTCCCCCATAAGCATCCCAGGGCACTAACAAAACGCAAAGCGCAGACGTCAGAACCATCGATGGAAGGTCGCTGCACTGTGTTTGCAGAGCCTAGCTCATCCAGGACCACCTTCCCACCCAGAATGGGCAACCCTCAGAGGATGGCAGCTGCTAACTTAGGGGGAAAAAAAGTGCATGGTGGGGGAGGCGAAAGGATTATTTTTAAGGAAGAGCACAATCTAGCTTTTCTCTCCACCACCTACTCCACACACCACCTCCTCGTTCCCTTGTCTCTCCTCCTGCCTGCTCTTCCATTTCACTTGTCTCCCCCAGCCTCTCTCCCCATTACTCGTGTACCACACTTCTCACATGTGCTTTCTTCTCTGTGTCCCAAGCTGAGACACCAGCTCGGACACCACACTGAGAAGAGCAGCTGTGTGAGGACTCAGAGCTGCCACTGAGCTCGGAGGGGAAACGAGGGTGGCTAGCCTCCTCCTCAAAGCTCCAGATGCATGAGATTCAAAATGTGCATCCACTCTTTAGAAGCCCTGTCTTGAGACCAGAGCCACAGAGAAGGGAAAAAAGCATCTGTGTTATAAGTTCAATGAACCCGTTAATTATGTCATCTTCCTAATGTGCCTAAATACTGGAGGATATTTGGCTTACGTCTTGTTATAAACGTCCTTTACTGTTCATTCTGTGCCTCCTTAATATGGCTTCTGAAGCTGAGCTGCCATTCTTGTCCGGAAGAGTAAGCATTTTTTTTTGCAGTACGCGGGCCTCTCACTGCTGTGGCCTCTCCCGTTGCGGGGCACAGGCTCCGGACGCGCAGGCTCAGTGGCCATGGCTCACGGGCCCAGCCGCTCCGCAGCATGTGGGATCTTCCCGGACCAGGGCACGAACCCGTGTCCCCTGCATCGGCAGGCGGACTCTCAACCACTGCACCACCAGGGAAGCCCCGGAATAGTAAGCATTTTTAAATGTATGGGATGAATCCATGTGCTCTGTGGATCAATCCCTTCCATCACCTGTGGGTGACGAGCAACTCAACACACTCAGGAGTCGTGTACCCAGACCAAAGTACCACTTTAGCAATAGTTAAAATAATGAGGCACTTCCCAAAGTAGCATAATTAAAAGTTAGGACCAGACTGAAATGGCAAGAGAAAAAGGAAGAGCAGGGAAATATAAAAGATCATGTGTGAGGATTAAAAACCAGAAAATCAACTGGATCTTTACCTATAATGTGGGAAATAGACCAACAGAAGCAATGTCTTCCGCTGTAATCAACTGCTCTTCAATAAGCATTTATTAGGCACATATATACTAGGTACCAGACACTGTACTAGGTGCCAGAGATAACATAGGTGAACAAAACAAACCTGATCCTAGCTCTCAGGGAGCTTACGATGTACCATCAGCACAAGACAAAACTGTAGGCTAACAAAGTCCCAAAGTGAAACATGTATTATGAAGGAAAGAGATAAGAAGTGAGGGAGGCTAACACTGGAGAACCTACGTCAGAGAGAGCAGTAGGGAAAGGCCTCTCTGAAGAGACCAAACTTTAAAGCTGGAACATAAAGGGAGAGAAAAGCTAACCGGGGCCAGAATGAGTGACCATTCCAGAAAGATGGGATTGCATGAGCAAAGGTCCTAAGGCAGAAAAGGTTTGGGCACCACTGAAAAAAATCACCGTGGCTGAATTAAAGTGAACAAGGAGCAAATAACACAAAGGACTCTGGTGAGACACAGTGGGCCCTAACGCCCAACCGAGATTTCATTCTAAGGAGTGAATGGCATGACCCAATTTAAACTTCATGATGATCACTGCTGCCACTGTGTGGGAAGAGACTTGAAAGGCGGAGTCTGTTGCAGTTGCCTTAAGCAAGAAATAAGGATTCCCCGGACCACAATGTGGCAGCCAAACCAAAAAAGAGTAGACAGATTCAGACATATTTTAGAAGTAGAACCAACAGAAGTCATTGATGGATTGCATATGGAGGTGACAGCAAGGAAAAAAAATCAGAGATGATTCTCATCAAGTTACTCTATTTCCATGTGGGGCTTCTTCAGAAGTTACAAGCATGACCTGCTACAATGCCAGGCCCTTGCAAGAATCTAGTCTAGAGGACCTGGTATGTCTGTAAACATAAGTTAACTCAAAAACCCAAGATCCAAGAACAACATAAACTGGGTGGGGCTGTTCCTGACAGACAGTAATGGCAGGTATTTCAGTGAGTTTTCCCATAAGAATTTTATCTTCATGTTGGTGTCAGAGCCCTGTAGCTTCCCCCAAATCACAGATTTAAATGTCTTTCCATATCTGAGTACAACAATCTTAAGTAGAATTGCACCAGATAAACCAGCGACCAATCTCGTTAGTCTCCATGATAAGCAGTGGAGAAAATACAGTAATTTCTAAGAGGATCTTCATGTCAAACTGGATGCCTCATGTCAAATATGTCACAGACATATGACAGCATAACTTAGTGACTAGCAGAAAGTAACAACTATAAAATACAAATTTATAAATCATTTCTTTATTATCATTGTCCTTAACAATGATGTCTCCATAGGATCGCTTCAGAAACCAAGTATACAACCCAATCCAGTACTCCCCAGGCAGGAGACCTCTGAGGGTAAAGAGAATGAACTGCCTTCCTTATTTTACATGTTGTACTCAAACTGGTCCCCCAAATGCCACAGAAAGCCACAGGACCCCCGTGGGAGAGACAGGTTCAGTCTCAGTACCTTTCTGACCTGTTTATTCACTATTACCTACTTGAGTATTACTGGCATTGTTTCCACTGCCCTTCCTAAAAAGCTATTACATAATTATCATCTCAAAATCCCTTGGTCCATTTGTGTAGGTGAGCGTCTCTTTCCTTTTTAGTATTTATAGTGATGATGCACTCTTGTTCTTAAATTGCAGAATGAGAGATTATGAGAGAGAGAGAGGGAGACAGAGAGAGACAGAGAGACAGATCACACACACACACACAGTGGAGACGCACCTCTGATTCTGGCTTAGGCCTTGCCAAAACAGATAGCAAATGGAGATAAATAGTAGTAATTTATTTGGAAAGGGATGTTATCTTTTGTTCCTCCAGACTATTAACTGTGAACTTTTCTGGCTGCATTTCAAGGAGTTTGCTTGAGACAGACCCCATTTTTTTAGTCAACATATGAACAGTTCCTTTCAGAAAGGCTCTCCCCCAACATTCCAGTGAAAAGCACAGAACTCTTGCCTCCTGCCCTCTGGTCCCATCTAAGTCTTACATTTATTCCAACACTCTAAAATTTTAATTTAGTGGAACATCTCCAAACTGTCCTCAAAACTTTCCTCTTCAATTTGGTGGTCCACCTGATGGCTCCTCTCAGCATAAGTACCTCTCTAGCTGCTAAGCCACCTGTTCAGCTCCAGGAGAGAGACTATAAAAAAAAATTCACAGATCCATACCACTACACTTCACACCCTCTTTAATTTAACTCTGTAAATTCACTTTTCAACACATCTGAGCTGTTAATTCTAATTTGGCCTCTCATCACCTGCAAAGACTGAACTGGATCTTTATCTCCACCACCCATAATAAAGCGTTTTATTGCAGGCTCCAGACTTCTGCAAGTGTAGCAAAGAGAGGGAGAACTGTGCTGAGAGCTCTGCCAACATGAAAAGCTGTCACTATGTAACTCCTGTTGGGGAATCTTCCCAAATTGGCATATGTTTCTACTGCTTCTCCCTTCTACAGCATATATTCATGTTCCCTTCAGCCACAAAGCTGCCCAGATAGCCAAACGTTCTCCATATCAAAAGGAACCAAAGCAAGAGACACATACACCTAAACACACATCCACCCTAGCGCTTGAATCCAAGGATGTGCTTTGACCTCCTGCTATTCTGTTCCTAATAACACCTCTATCCAAAGTATGATATCTAATAGGTTCAACCTTTCAAGAGCTGTGTCACTCTATATCCTTCTCTGATTTTCAGGATGCTTTCCCACTATTCCTTTTTAAATCAACCTGGCTAAATGTCACCTATATTCCTATAAATGTCATATATATACATACATATATATATATAGATAGATAGATATTTCTCATCTTGACCTACTATCTTAATAGAACCTATTTCTAAGCAGGAACAATCCAAAAATTTCTGGAAGAATCTCCCAGTTACTGTTGATAACTGCAGTTAAATGCCATCTATAACATTCTGTCCTCCTTCACTAGTCAAAACACACAACCACGCCTAAACTCTGTCCCATCTTTTCTGACCAGCTCAGAATTTTACCAGATCTCCTCCTAGACCAACCTGCTGGGACAAGAAAAGCCTCTCCAGACACTACGCTTTAGAGGGCACCACTCCAGTATCGCTGCGTCCCTCCCTGTTAGCCACAAGATCTTGACACGTGTCTTTCCCCAGGCTGCGGGAGTGAAGCAGAGAGAGGCACCCACACCCAGGGAGTACTCACTGAGAGGCTTTAGGATGCTGCTACTGGACTCATCCACGTTCTCCACGTCGGACTTGTCAGAGTAGTTCTCAGAGATTCTCTCCTTTTCCTTCTTTTCTCTGTGCCCTGCCTTTCTCTTGTGACGTCTCCTTCTCCTGTAGCTCTTTGGCACATGGACCCCGATGTAGATGGTGTGGTGGCCTGAGGAAGGTACACAAATCGCCAGTCATTTCAAATCACAGTCTCCGCTGCACAGAAATTGCACAAGACCCACAGGTCAGAAAAAAATGTCCATGAATTCAACACTACCATTCCATATTTGACAAATAAACCGGAAAAATAAAATCTTCTCCCAATTTTCATTGCGCTAGACTGTAAATCAACCTGTTGGTTGGCACTAGGATTCAGTGACGGTGTGCTCTAATTCTATCCAGAGAGACCTCTTTGTTTAGGAAAGTCAAAGAATACTGAACCGGAAATCAGGAATCCTTGATTCTGGTCATACCTCTGCCATCAATGAGCTATCTGACCTTGAGCCTTTCCCTTAGCCATTCCAGGCCTCAATCTCATCATTTATATAAAGAGAGGCTTAAATTGGGTAATCCCTAGAGGCCCTTCCAGTGCTAACTTTTCTGGAATCTGTGATTATACTGAACACAGTGATGAAAAAGGAGCTCTTGGAACTGTAGGGGGGGCGGGGGTAGGGGGAAGATCTAACTCAAAGGTCAAGAGGTCATTCTGCGGGGTATAAGGTTTTACACTAAAACTTTTTTTACCCAATCAGCAGAATAGAGACTTAGAACTGGGACAAACTAAGAAAAAATAAGACATACTTGGAGAGAAAATTTTAGAAATACTCAAATGTTCACACTAGGAAACAGCTAAAATGAATGTCAGCTACAGTGCCATTCTCATTTTTCTTTTTTCGTTTGCAAAAGTTTCTAAAAACTGGTTGTTGCAGTGATAAAAATAAACCCAGCCCAGTAAAGATTGCCTTGAAGAGAAGGGCATGAGGAAAAAAGATTGTGAAATGCTTTTAGTTCTCTAGATGGAAGGAGCTGCAAAACTGACAAGTGGTATTATTTTTACAAAATCTGATAAGACAGAAAAAAAAGGGAACTCAAAGTTCTACATTTTTTTTTTAATTGGAAAACTTTTACTTTCACTTTATATACGGTCTAACTTCTGAATGCGGGAAACACCATTTCGGAAGTAATGTGAAAACTTCTTTTTTTTTTGAATGGCAAATAGGAATTGCAAAAAAGATGAGATAATCTACGGATTTCCTTTCCCATTCTGGCATTATTCCTTGATGACCACTTTACAGTGCTGCACACAATATCACACACCCACATGCAATACACATACATGCAAATGTCTGATGTAAATGCTGTGAATTCCTTTCCAGGGTAACTCATCAGGCATATCTAAAAACACCATAATCCACAGGGTTGTTCCCTTAAACTGGAAGGATTAGAACAATTATATCAAGAAAGGGGTTCCAACCAAGGAATGCAGAACCCTAGGTTAATGGGTAAGCATTCAAAAGAAAATATCTCATACTTGGAATGAAGTTGGAGGCATCTACATAAAACATGAAGCACCAGCCCCCAGCACACACACAGATATGCACACAAACACACAGACACACACGCCAACTCAACTACTAAAAAGCACAGTGAAATTCTCCTCACAGAATGTGTGCCAATGAGAAATTTATCATGTCTAACCATTTACAAGCAAATTGTTCTCATGGGAAAGCTATATTATACTAGGAAGTAGGAAATGTCTCAGAAACAATGTGAATTAAGAAACAGTGTCAATTGTTTCCTGCCCTCCAGTTACTGAGGGAGTCCTGCAGCTTTATCTCAAGTCACACAATATATGTAAGCAAAGCCAACCAATTTCTTCAGTAAATCAAACTCTGAAAGCTTGATTGCCTTCGTTCAAGAAATAGGAAAACATCATGAAAAAAACTAAGAGGTTGAAAAAAACTTTTTTAACCTGTCACATTAAACATTTTCTTATTTTGTTATACAGCAGAAACTAACACACCATTGTAAAGAATTATAGTCCAAAAAGATGTTCAAAAACATATTTTCTTATTAAAAAATGGTAACCAAGCAAAAAAAAAAAAAATGTAGTGGCTAAGCTACATGAGTCAAATTGATGTTACACAGAAAGATTTTTTTAATATATTTACACAAATCTGCATAGTATATTTGATAAATCATTTAAAAGACAGTTTACATGGGCTGATAAGATTTTAAGGTAAGATTTCTGGCTATAAAGTGTTGTTGTCAACCCAACAAAAGAGTTGGGACGGTTCAGAAGGTGAGTTTTCAAAGCCCAGGAGAGAAAGGTACCTTACCTTCAGAAACCTAACCGGAGTCGTCATCACCATAAAAATGGTGCCACTGTATACGCATCATGATCACAGGCCTCCTCCCTGCCTTAGGAATAAGATTCAGCTTATTCCCATCTCCTCCTGCCCCTCCCTCAGATGCTCCCCCAACCCCGCCGACTTTCCCACAGGTGGGGAAGTTTCAGACACGATGCTGCACCATGAAGCCCAGGTACCAACAGTGAATATGGTTCCTTTTAAGACAGCCCGGGGCTTCCCTGGTGGCGCAGTGGTTGAGAGTCCACCTGCCGATGCAGTGGACACGGGTTCGTGCCCCAGTCCGGGAAGATCCCACATACTGTGGAGCGGCTGGGCCCGTGAGCCATGGCCGCTGGGCCTGCGCGTCTGGAACCCATGCTCCGCAACGGGAGAGGCCACAACAGTGAGAGGCCAGCGTACCGCAAAAAAAGAAAAAAAAAAAAGCCCCTATTTCAGACATTTTTATCAGCTTTATTAAGGTATAATTCTTCACATACCATAAAATTCACTCATTTTAAGGGTTCATATTCAATGACTTTTAGTATATTTACAGCGTTGGGAAACATCACCATAATCCAATTTCAGAACCTGTCGACCGAGCCAAAAAGATCCCTCATGCTCATCTGCAGTCACTCTCTGTTCCCTCTTCCCACTCCTATCCCTTACTAACACTCTTAGGCTTTTTTTTTTAATTTTTTTTTCCCTTTGCGATACGTGGGCCTCTCACTGTTGTGGCCTCTCCCGTTAGGGAGCACAGGCTCCGGACGCGCAGGCTCAGCGGCCATGGCTCACGGGCCCAGCCGCTCCGCGGCATGTGGGATCTTCCCGGACCGGGGCATGAACCCGTGTTCCCTGCAACGGCAGGCGGACTCTCAACCACTGCGCCACCAGGGAAGCCCTCTTAGGCATTTTTTTATACTCTCAGTGATGGCCTCTGGGAAGCTACAATTCTCTGGTAACCACACGGCTATGAATTTTGGGGGGGATCCTTACAGCACAGTAAAATAGAATACGCCTTGGGTGAGGAAGCTCTCGCCTTCCAAGAGCTGCCAAACGAAACCAGGGCACTAAGCTGAGCAATTCAAAATGCAAAGCATTTTCCTTTTCCTCTCGTACATTACTGGTAACTACATTTTCCTTTTCTGTCTTTGTTCAGATAAAGGAAAAGGAACGGGGTCCTGAGGTTAAACAAGCCTTTAGGACCTCAGAGACAGTGTTTGTGTTTCATCAATTACTTCTCAACCTCTTTTCATTTCAGCTTCTTTGCCCACCAGAAGAGAGGAAGGCAGCCTCACTCTGGTGACTGGGGGAAAGGCATGCTTTCTCAAAATGATGACCAAATCGTTCATAAGCTGTATGTGCTAAGTACCAAAAATACCAGAAATAAAATAAGCTGGAATGAAAGCATTCTTACCACCTCCACAAAATACCTGTCTTTAGAGTCAATAGAAGCAGCATTACTGATTTAAAAAAAAAATGCTATTGTTGATAAGAATATCATAGGTGATCTCAATATTTATTTTCATTAAAATATCTTTACCTGTCTCAGAGATAGGCCATGAAGATTGATGGCTATTTTTAAAATTACAACTCCCCAAACGACACCAAGCGGTGGAAGGTGTAGTATTATTTTACATGTAAAATGCAAAGGAGAAACTTGATAGACAAGATTTCTAATTCAGCAAGAGTCTACAAAACAGTAAGATGCTCAGAGAATCAGGGACGATTACCTGCTTAATTTATGAGTGAATTTTAGGCGCAAAAGAAAAAAAAATCTCTGGTAGAAATGTCAGTAAAAACTTCTTCCAAAGATAATGTAAAAAGAAGAAGGAGCAAAAAAAAAATTTTAATAGGTAGAATTCAAAAGGAAATGGTGATTGTTTTAAATGTTATTAAAATAAAGGTTACATTCTTGCTACTCAAAATTTTGTAAAGTAAAACTACTGGAATCTACATTTGACAGTGTTCACTTAGGTGTGAGTCAAAGGGCGTTCAGTCCTTGATTTGGCAGTGGCCTCAGTAACATGTGTTCAAATAAATACCCCGCATGCCTTCCTCTGACAGATGGTGCAAGTTCCCAACAAACTCTAAATGTCTTGGGAATATCTCACAATCCATCCACAGCCAGTACTACTGGGAAGAAAACATGGCTTTCCTGGTTATCTCTGACCATCAGAAATCATCACTAGGTGATCCCTGTTTCTTCCATCCTCACGTGCTCCACCTCAGGTGAAAGCAGAAGTCCTGCCATGTTATCATGTCCACTTCTCCCAATTCCTAAAATATTTCTAAACTAACAGCACTGAGAGCTGCTATCATGATTTCAGGGCACCAGAGAACTTTTACAGCTAGTAACTCTGTAGCCATTCATGTTAAAGAGGCTTTCACATATACCCACTTCCCTACCAATGATGATTTAGGACTTTGTAGAATTAAACCCATCAAATGAGCCAAACTAAAATTTTTGCAGTGGACTGAGTGGTTAACAACATATGCCTCTCTATGCAGGATAGATCATTAGCTCCTTCAGGAAACATGGTGCTGTGTTTATACATACAGATGATAGCAGCCATTTATGGAATTCTTACAAATATGCCAGGTTCTGGCTAGGTCTCCTACTTCTATTACCTCATGCAATCCTCACAACTGCACGAATTAAATACTGTCATTATCCCCATTGTACAGGCAAAGAAACCAAGGTTCAGGGAAGTCAAGGATATTGTCACCAGCTAACCCATAAAATCCCACAGGAGAAATCTCTCTCAGGTCTCAACATCAAGAAGAGTGAGTGCTTCATTACTGCATTGGTGGTGCTTTGTTTGTTTTTAGGGTGGTTTTTTTTTTTTGTAATGTACACTATATTTACACTACCTTATAATTGACTGTGTTTCCTTCCTCATGCTGAAATAGAAGAGACAAATCTCGGGCCAACCGGTAGTAGGTAGACAGAGTTTCGCGACGTGAATTTTAAACATGAACCTTGCTATTCCAACTTTTTACCCATTATTTTCCCTTCACATTAAACCTTTTTGGAATAAAGCAGTATGTAAATATTTTTTAAGACCTGAGATGTCAGTACTGGGGGTAGAAGCTGTGGATGGCTGGGGGTGGCTGTGAGGTAGATTTCTAGGCAGAGATTCTACTTGTCCTCTGGTGATCCTTTAGCTACAGTTAAATCTATAGGCCTAAATCTCTGCCCAGAAATCTACCTTCCCTCACAGCCACCCCCAGCCTCCTACAGAACTTCTCTAATACTGAGGGATGTTCCCAATTTGATTTTTATCCACATTGTTGCTCTTTCTATAATCAATGGAATTTCTGTTCTCTCCAGTTCGAAGCTAAGATTCCATGACACTTGGCACTTTACATCATTCTTTCAGAACTAATAAGCAATATTCCCCAAATATAAATTAAATTCTGCCTTCTTTGGCTTATCTAAAGAACAAAATTGAGTTATTTGTAGTGAGGTGGATGGACCTAGCGTCTGTCATACAGAGTGAAGTAAAAGAGAAAAACAAATACCGTATGCTAACACATATATATGGAATCTAAAAAAAAAAAATGAAATAAAGATGCAGACCTACTAGAGAACAGACTTGAGGACACGGGGAGGGGGAAGGGTAAGCTGGGACAAAGTGAGAGAGTGGCATGGACATATATACACTACCAAACGTAAAATAGATAGCTAGTGGGAAGCAGCCGCATAGCACAGGGAGATCAGCTCGGTGCTTTGTGACAACCTAGAGGGGTGGGATAGGGAGGGTGGGAGGGAGGGAGACACAAGAGGGAAGAGATACGAGGATGTGTGTATATGTATAGCTGATTCACTTTGTTATAAAGCAGAAACTAACACACCACGGTAAAGCAATTATACTCCAATAAAGATGTTAAAAAAAGAGAGAGAAGAAGAAAAAATAATGATAATTTAAAAAATAAAGTAACCTGGTCTTATGCCAAGCCGCCTAAAACACGTTGTAGCTATTGCCGAGGGGGATACAGGGGAGGGAGGCAAATTTAAGAGATATGTATTATTTCTTTTCAATTATGAAAAGAACACTGTTGGAAGAGGAGGCAAAGACCCTGGGTGAGTGATAGATTATTAAAAAGATGTTGTGAAGACTTTACTTCTTGGACCAAAACGAATCATGAAGGTTTTTTAGAAGTACATGCATAAGAAACCTTAAACAGAATCACAGTATCAAGTCCAGATGCCACAGACGTTGTGTGTTTGGCACTTTATATAATAAGAAATAGATCAGTATGTCTAATCCTAAATACTTTAATAAATAAATTGCTAGTGTATTACTCACAAACCCATAAGAGTGTCCATAACCAGTTCTATTAAGAAATAATCATAGCAACACTGCTAATTTACTTGAGCATAAATACCAGTTCATGAAAAGAAAACTCACTTTGAAAGGCATGATGTAATTTTGCAGTTAACAGAGGGTAAGTCAGCCCTTGGTTAGATGTTTGCATGAGGGTCCACACTTCAAACTGACACCACTACTCAGGACAACAGATGATTTTTATTTCTGTATTTTGGATAGGGGCAACTTTTCACATAGAAAAAAAAAATAATAATGCATGTGTTTATTAATAGGTAATTGCATGCTACATATGTAATCTATTTATAGACCATTTTGAATGCTGATTAGTAATCTATTTTATTATTAATGCTACCAATTACACTTAGGAGCAGGCATGCAAGTAAATAAATAGTAAAAGTGATGAAAAACAGGGAAATACTTTTCTTCCCACTGAACTGCATGGGAATTTTGTTCACTGAAAGCCTCCCAGAAATCCTTAAGGCAACTTGGGGTTCCCCCAAGCAAGACTGATAAGAAATCTTAGCTTGTTACCTGGTGTTTACTGAGCACAGTACTTTTAATATTTAATATTTGATGCTGATAATCACGATGATGATAACAATCTCTAGGCAAGAACAAACAGCACAAGGAAAAGGTCTCAAACAGGAGATGAGCTTATGGTGACTTAGCGAAATTCTCGTCCTAAAGGACAAGCTAAAGCTCAGGAAACTTCTGCACCTGCCTTATAAGTGCTCATTTTTAGCAAAACAGTCCTAATCACAGTGTTTAGGTAAAGGTGAGGACCCTATGACCACACACTGAAGTTAAGTTTCCATTACAGCTTCCATTATTAATAGCTGATAACAGAAGCTAAACTAACCAGCACTGTGTGAAGTCTGAATTAGTGAGTATTTTTTTAAAGAAATGCAACCTTATTATACTCAGTGGTCATTCATTATTTGAAGATATCTAGGCCAGAACAACCACTTGAAGGCAGTACAGGAACCTACCTTGATAAATAAACAGGACTAAAAATCACCTTATATCATTTATAAACTGCAGCTCCTGAAGTGCTCCACAATCAATAAAAAGCTGCTTCTCCAAAGTAATTTTAACTAGCAAAAACCTCTTTTATATTCATATCTGTAGATATAAAATACCTATATTTATACCTACGGCTATACATTTATATTGAGATTTATATATATATTATATTATGTTCTATTATATATATATATATATAATCTCTATGTATAGAGATAGAGAGTTAGGCATTTTTAAGGACAATCCGAATCCAATAGTGTCAATAAAGTGTCTTTTCCAATGTGTCTGGTGCACAAAGGTAAGTGTTGTTCTTATATCTCCCTCCTATTTCCAAAGGGGAAGAAACAAAGTACTATTTCTCCTCCTTCCCACTCCCCTTGAGCCCGGATAATAACTTGTGAACACTCTCTGTTCTCCAGCTATGGCACTCTGGAACACTCACTCTGCGCAGGACAAAACAGCCACCTTTAGATCAAGTCTAACTCGCCCCTCAGCTGTTTTTTAGTCATTATGCAGAGCTTAACTGTGCAGCAGAGGCAATACCTTCCATAACCTCAATCTTCCCTCACCCGGCCCAGGAACAAATGCCGTGCCATGTCCACCCTGCTCTGGCAGGGTCTCCCCCAGAGCTTTCATGCCGTGAGTGCCGACCCCCAGGGCTCAGGTCTGTTGTCCTTTTACTTGACAGCACAGAGAAGAGTGGAGCCAAAAGGCCTGGGAAGGCCAGAGCCAGTCAGGGCAGGGCTAAGAGCCAAGAGGAGCCACCCAATAGGAAGAGGTGAAACCTTGACTCATCCTGACATCCCAGAACCCCGAAAGAGCTGGAGCATTTTAATGTGCAGTACACATGCAGTCAGACAAAATCCACCTGTGAGCCAAACACAGAGAACTGACAGTTTCCATTATCTCCCTTGTGGTCACCATTTGCACAACTGAATGGCAAGTGGGACTGGAAGAGAGAAAACAATGGCTAATCCAATGGTCATTGATAACCGGATTTGCAATTGCAGCCAGAGAGGCAGCTTAGACAGACACATAAATGCGCACATTCACACTCTCATTCTAACCACATTGTTCATCTCCGACTCTATTCTGGCTTCCCTTTTAGCACTGGCCTAAGCCCTGGCTGGGCAATAGGAAGAGTGGTCTTTAGTCGCTATAGACAGATAATCCACCATATAGTCAATGCACTCACGGCTAAGCAGGTATCACTAATATTAGTTCACATAATTCCTTCCTCTCACATACCTGTATATAGGTAAATGAGATGTGGATAATGCCATGGGGCTAAAACAATGACCAAGAACTAGGGAAAGTGCTTCGAGAGACTTAAACGAGCCTAGTTAAGCCCAATCCCAGAATCTTCATGACTATGGTTTTCCACATGCACCTAGAAAATAGGACAACATTCACTGACACCGCAGCTCATAATCATACTTTTAGAGTTGAAATGACCTTAAAGATCACCTGATTAAACCTCTTCATGTACCAATGAACCAACTAAAGCCAAATAATTAATGACATAGAGGCTGGGACTCTTGGTGCTCCTGGTTATATAAGGTTTCCTTTCCTACTTTCCTACTACCACGGTACCAGTCCCCGACACTACCCCCCATTTTCCATTGTCTGCAAAATACAGTTAAGGAGGGAAAAGGTAATCGATTAGGCCTTGCAAGTTAGCAACTACCTAGAAGACAAAAATGGCTCAGGAATTCTTGAAAATGTTTCTGTCTTATAACCAGAGAATGACAAGTTTAAATCCACAACACTTAGTAACCATAAACGGCCCCAGAACATGAAGACGTTCTGGCTCTGACATCTGTCCTCCCACGAGCATCTGCGGTCATGCAAACAATGAGGCCAGCCAGGCTTCTGTCTTCTTTCTCTCTCACCTTTTCATAAGCTCTCCCAACACCTTTTATTCTTCTCCAGTTAGTTCTTTCTACCCCCTATTCTTCCAGGCGCTTCTTTAAGCTCTCATCCATCTCCTTTTCTAAATTCCTTTCCCGCTCCAGAGGAACCAGACTTCAAGCACACTTTTTTGGAATGAGCACTGCCCTGGGAAAGTCAAGAAGCTTGCCTTCCTTGTACTAGTTCTTCCCAATTACTATCAGCGTTACTGCAAGCAAATCACTTTACCTTCTCCAAGGCTCATCTCTCCATGTGTAAGGTGAGAACGTTGAGCTACATTTTCTCTAAAATCCTTTCTAGCTCTAAAAATTCTATAAGAATTCTAAGTATTCTAATTGGTTAAGTGTAATGGAGCACATAGGGGAAAGGCCAAAAGTTTTCTACTATTTCTCCAGGTCCCTTCGCCACTTCTTTTTTTTTTTTTTTTTTTTTTGCGGTACGCGGGTCTCTCACTGTTGTGGCCTCTCCCGTTGCAGAGCACAGGCTCCGGACGCGCAGGCTCAGCGGCCATGGCTCACGGGCCCAGCCGCTCTGCGGCATGTGGGATCTTCCCGGACCGGGGCACAAACCCGTGTCCCCTGCATCGGCAGGCGGACTCTCAACCACTGCGCCACCAGGGAAGCCCCCTTCGCCACTTCTTATGAGGATAGCTTTCTCTTTGGGCACTCTTCAGTCTACTCCGATTTGACTCTTTACTAACCATGCCACCCAGATTGCTAACAAAAGCCACCAAGCACTTTTTTCTGCCAAAGCCACTGGTTACTTTTCGCTCCTCATCTACTTGACTCCAGGCAGCACTCAGCACTGTCGGTCACTGGCTCCTTGCTGAAAATGCTCTTCTCTTGGCCTCAGACACACACTTTTCTTGGTTACCCTCCAGCTTCTATGATTGCTCCTTCTCAGTCTCCAAAGGTTGGCAGAGCAGAGCCCACCCAGTCCTCTTCTCATTCTATTCTCTCCCCTTGGTAATGTCATCCATTCCTATGGCTTGAAATGCTAGCTATCTCCCTGGGATTCCAAAAAAACTTACATCTCCATCCCTGCCCTTTCTTTTTAGCTCCAGTTGTGTAGCCAAGTGCCTACTTTAGAGTTCTACTTGGATGTCTCACAGGGACCTCAGACTCAAAAAGCTGATTGCCTACCATGCTCCACTACTATTCCTCCATCGTACAAATGGCACATAAGTCTCCCAAATTGCTCACAGCACAAATCCAGAAGCAATCACCCCCACCCACCCATCTGTCCATCAGCAAGTCCTGGCAATTCAACCCATCTTTTTGTCCCTCTACTCTAACCCAAAATCATCTCTCAGCTGAATCTTAGCAACAGTGTCTCCACTTTTATCTTTGCCCTGTTGGGAAGCTCTCTCCACCCATGAGCCAAAGAGATATTTTTTAAAATGCAAATTTTGTCTTGTCACTTCCCTGCTTACAACCCTCTGCAGTGGCTCCCCAGTGCACCCTCAGTAAAATCCTAAATACTTAGCATAGTATAAAAGGCCATGAATTATCTGGGTTCCATCCACTTCAGGCCACTCTCTCCCTATTCATGTAGTCTAGCCACATGGGCTTTATTTTCACTTCTCTAACAGGTCTACCTCTTTCTCACCACTGGGCCTTCACACATCCTGCCTGGGAGGCTTCCCTCATTCCTGACCTAGCTAACCCTCTTCACCCTTTAGGTCTCAACTTAATGTCACTCTATGGGAGATACATACCTTGGTTTCCCATGTAACCTCACCCACCTACATGATACACTCTCTAAATTATCACATCAAACAACCTTGTGTCCTTAATTAATGACTGGTTTATTTGACCGCACATTAATTATGTCCCTAATTGGAATATATTATCACTTTCAACGATACATATGATCCTGAAAAAGCAACATATTAAAGCTTATATATCTGCAACTGTTGGTTACCATTTTGATAAGCTTAAAGAAAAAGTTAATAAAAGCACTGTCCATCAGAGTTAACAAGAAGAGTTAACATAGATATTAACCAACTAATTTGTTAATCACCAGTTATCAGTACTAGCTTTAGTCTGAAAGCATTCTGCCGTCACAGCAAGCACTGCTGAGAAAGGGTTAAGCACAAAGATAAATCACCTGCAAGGAATATAACCAAGGAAGATAACATCTTAAATCTACAGGGTTCATTCTGGGGATTTCAAATTAGTTTCCTTATATCCCTAGCAAGACTAGGAGATAAAGAAGCACCAATGCTGTTTCTTTGTATGAAAAACTGAGATTCAGAAATTAAGTAATTCGTCAATGGCTTACTGCAAATATCAAAGTATTTTTCTGGTGTTATCCAAGAATCCTTAGAGCATCTCTAGCAGGTGGATAAGAAGATAGGTTATTAACTGCACTCTGTACAAAGGAAATATAACCGCACAAACATGATTGGCCTCATGTTATCCAGTAAGGCGGGGCAGAGCCAAGAACAGAAATAGGTCCTGAGCCTCCTGGTTCCCCACCATGTTCTTTAACCCACAGCAGACTGAATAAAAGTATCTCAACCCAGATACCGACTGAATTTGCCAAATACCTATATCCACTGGATTTGACTGTGAGCTTTCATTTAACATCCAAGACATTGTCTTTATTTTTCAACAGGGATAGAATCGTGTTGAAAATTTAATAATCAACTGGAGAGTAGGGTGGTGATTTAACTAATCCATAAATGTGAGATTCTGGCCCTCTAAAGCTGATATGTTGGCCAATTTTACTAAAATTCAAACATTCGTTTTTATTTCCAGAAGTTTTGGCCTTGTAAAAGTTCTTGAGTATCCCACCATGAAAAGAGTTGGTAAAGTCACGTCCGGAGAGGTTGAAGTAAAGTCTGTTCTCCTTTCAAAGTCAATACAGTATCAAGAAAGGTGAACATGTTGGATATCGCACTTAGGATAGCTGCCTTGTAATTCTAACTCTATAGAAAGGTAAAAACAATTAACCAGATTTAAAAGCTTTTGCAGCTATTCAGGGAAGGGAGTTATTTAAGTCGCCTCTACTGCTGATTTAATGGATGTCACTCACCACCCTCCCTCCCTTCACCTTCATCCCACCTGGCAATCAGCAGCTTCAGAGGTACAATATTTGGAACCTCCTGTGAACTCCTGCCATGGCAGGCTCTCACCTCAGTCCCCTAAATGCTATCAGCCAAAAAAGTAAAACAAAACAAAACAAAACCAGATCCCAGCAGTATGCTCACCGGAGCAATGGGAGAGCCTCAACTGAGCTTTATTCAGTTTTATTCCATTCTTACTCTACTCTCCCTCATCAGTCCCAATTTTCAATTCCCCCAGTGACTCTGAATCTTGTAATGATAAAAATGGAGAAATACTTAGCTCAGGTTTGAATACTTGGTATTACTTCTATACTATTGAATAATCTCATTGAAATGGCACCTAAATTACATAACAGCCAGTAGTGGACAGAATTACCCTAGTCTATGCTGCAGAGCAAGGAAGGGAAAAAAAGAAAAAATATATATATATATTTATACATATTACATATATAATAGACCCTTGAATCCTCCTCATTGGTAGGAAAATATCATACATTTTAATCTGTTTTCCAGAAAAAGTAACTTTGCAGGTTTTATTAGACAGTGGGCATGCGTTTGTAATTTACCCTGTATGCAATCATGGTTAGTGTGTCTCTTGAAAAACGAGACAGTTTCACAAACTAGGGGTAATGTCTGTCGGAGCAGACTAACCATGGAAATCAGATCTCACGCCCAGAGCTTAAAGGGAATCAGAATGAATCCAAAGAGAAATAAATAGCAGGCCTCAGGAAACTTCTCTTGACCTTTCTAGCTTTCCTTTTCCAATACAAGAAGCAGTAGGTAAGCGTGGTTATTAGGAAGGCAAGGGATAGATGCCTTGCTAAGATGAATTAAGCAAATAACAAACATCATTTCGGTCAGTTCGAATTTTTTGGAATGATAATCATCATGGAAAATTATTGGTGAGGGGAATTCCCTGGTGGTCCAGTGGTTAGGACTCTGTGCTTTAACTGTTGTGGGCCCAGGTTCAATCCCTGGTCAGGGAACTAATATCCCACAAGCCACAATGCGCCAAAAAAAATTACTGGTGAGACTGTATCAATCAGAAAGCAAAAGGACAGACAGTGGTATAGTATAAAGCACTCCTATGCCTAATGCCAGGTACAGCAGCAACATTATTTCTGGTAATTATTTAAACAGTTCTACGGTGAATGACATGTTCTATTATTCTCATTTTACAGAACTGAGAAATTCAAAATCCAAACTCTAAGTTTCGTCCTTCATTTATGCAATGCTTCAGCAATACAGCAAGTTTTAAACTTTTATTTCCAAACCGATGCTTAGCCTCTCTGCTTTAATAACACATGAATAACACAAATGACAGAGACTCCCAAAAATAAATATGAAATAATATGTCTCAAAAATATGAGCAGAGGGGCTTCCCTGGTGGCGCAGTGGTTGAGGGTCCGCCTGCCGATGCAGGGGACACGGGTTCGTGCCCCGGTCCGGGAAGATCCCACATGCCGCGGAGCGGCTGGGCCCGTGAGCCATGGCCGCCGCGTCCGGAGCCCGTGCTCCGCAACGGGAGAGGCCACAGCAGTGAGAGGCCCGCGTACCGCAAAAAAAAAATATAAGCAGATACAAAGCTTTGAAAAAGAAACTCAACTATAGACAAAATATGCTCCAAGTGTATTATTTCTGAATCCTTGTAAAACACAACTCAAGTACCAAGTTCAATTTTGTATGCCTCTTGCCATAAAAGAATGTAGTCACCTAGGACAGAAAGTGGCTTCTAGAGGGCTTTAGCCCGTACTACACTACCAGGGAATTCTCTACAATTGGAAAACTCTGGGAAGGGATGTCTGACTCCAGTTTCAAAAACCCATGGAATTATCATCCAAGAAATCTATATACAAATATTTAATGTCACTGACACAGCAGGAGGTGTCAGAGAGCTAAGTATTGCGTGCTTTAGGCCCTCTGGCGGGCTTTCAGCTGGAGCCACAAGGAGAAAGCAGCAGGACACTGGGAAAGGTCTGCGTGGGCTCAACATGCTCTGGGAACCCAAGCATCAACCCTTAAACACCTCACCGCATTTCCTTCAAGCTCTCCAACGTGTGGATACATTGTTTCTTTCAAGAAGGCTTTTCCTTCAGCAATATTTGCCCAAGTATTTCCTCTGTACACACTGTTTCGGAGCAATTAGAGTGAACAGGAGAGAGGAGGTCAGCAAAATGCAACCGGACACTTACATCCTGCGCTCAGAATAGCACCCGCTTGGACTCAGCCCCTCCCTTCCCAGCTGATAGGTTTTCATTCACTCCTTCTCGGCAATTACGTTTTTGACCATTGTAATTATTAACAAATGTCCACCAGGCTCCACTTTTTCTTTAGCATACTACCTCCTCCAATACACATAAATACATCATCACAATATCCTCTAGTGAAAAATAGGTTTAAGTCATTATGATTTCATGTCTGTAAAATGTTGAGATCCTGACCTCCAAAAATACAAAAGCCACCATTTCATCATTTTAGTCTCTCTCCTCAAAATACAGAGCAGAGGAAGGAAGAAGAATAAGGTTGGAGGTGTTTTAGGGGCTTTTTTTTCTTATCAATATAAATGATATAAATATATCAATGATCTTTGCAAAATCAAATGGGATTAATAGCAAACATAGGATCATCAGAGACTATATCATCTCATTTGACTAAGAGAAGTAAGAGAACCAAATTTCTAACTAAAAAAATTTAAACAAAGATTTTAGAGGACTATATAAAGTAATTCTATATATGCTTCATTTAGTTTATTTACACATTCATTTATTCATTCTTTCTTTTAACAAAATATTTAGTGAACGTCTACTTTGTTCCAGACCCTGTCCAACTTTTTTACTTTTATTTCCCTAAAAATAACCTTCCTGTAAATTCCATGCAGTTTCAACCATACTCTCTCTCTTAATATCCATCAGTAGACATGAGAATTTGTAGAATTATTCTTCCATTTGGACAGATGGGAGCACACTTCCTTTTGGACTTGGTTTTCAATGGAAGAGGAAAACCACCCCAATACATCATAATGGCATTTAGAGCACCGATCAAACTTCAGAAATGCAGACCCATTTCAGCCAATATTGTCTTGCTGTACTTTATGCTTCCTGAGTTGCTGGGTAGGCTTGATGTTAAGAAAAGGCCCCTCCTCGTGAAGTCAGAGTTGCCAAGGCTTGCCGGGGAGTTACCTAGCCTTGCAGAGCCAAGGCTTTATCTCAAGGATAAGGTGGAGTTTGCTCTTTTTCCCCTATTGCAAAATATGAGAATATTAAGTAATCTGTTTATATCATACAGATCCAAAATCCTGACTGACTTTTTAACGGATAAAATATCCATAGAATTTCTTCCTCTAGAAAAAGCTACCTGGGATCTTTCTTCCTATCTCAACCCCAGTTCACCCAACAAAGTTTGCCAATTTCCATTAAGTGTTTGAAATGAAAAATCAGTCTTGTTCGTCATAGTGGGCATTTCTGGGTCACTCTGGTAATGTCAATTTGTCATTTATAGACCAATTCTGTGGAAAAGTCTGGGCGGGAGCCTTTTGGAAGAGAAACAAATAAGATATCTGAAATGTTACAAATTTTAAATGAGTTTATCCACAGTAACCACTCTATGCCAAAAATGTTAGCTTTACAAAACACAGTAGAAGGTAGCCACTGAAAGAACAGACATACAAGCCTCTCTTTATTTTAAAGATTAAATTCCACACTTGGTTTCCTTTCTCAAGAGTATCTTTTTAAACCATTAACACAAATGCACAGGAGGCAAATTATGTGAAAACGAGCTTTAGGTCTTTAAATATATATCTCACATAGATAAATTCATTATTTAAACAGAAGATGACTCCTCTTCTGACTCACTCTATTCTTAGTGAGTTTTGCAGCTGATGGTTTTCTATTGAGTTTTTAGAATGTGGATTAAGTGTCACACCACCCACTGAGAGTAAAGTTGAAGCAGGTGAACTGAGGGTATGGTTGGAAATCTCAACCTGTCTCCCCTGCTCAGAGCTACAGCATTAGAAAGAACTACCAGGGAGCATCTGACTCTTCTTGCCTTCAGGCTGAGCTGAATCCAGTCACCCCAAACTGAGCGACCTTAAGAAGAACTTTCAAAGCATAAACATTTCAGAGTAACTAGAGTTACTGGAAGTCACCCTAATAATCATTTAATGGGAGTGCACCTTATTTGTGCAAATTACTTTAAGAAACAAAGTTTTATCTTAAGCTCACTTGTGCCAAGTATGCTGCAATATACTTCAACCATGTTTATCCAAGAAGCCAAGAGAAATAAATACTTGGATAAAAGGAAACACATTTGATAACAGAAATGTTAGGTGTTCCAGCTCCTTCTTCTTCACCACACACATGCTTAAGGAAGGAAGCCCCTCAGCTCCTTGCCCTCTGAATTTCTGATCCTTAAACCTGGAGCACTTACTTCCGCCATAAATGTACCAGAAACTCAGCTACTTCGTAACAAAAATAACAGTCTGCTTTCCTTCAAGTACACTCTATGCAATTAAAAATATGAGACAGACTCACATCCTTGTGGAAAACATTCCCCAAAATCTTGATTAGAAGTCTTGACAGTCAAGTCATCTGTTTCTTCACTCTCAACCACTGGGACCATGAATAAGCCATCAAGCCCATCTCCATTTCAACCTCTTTACACTTTCACCTAGAGTTACTACAAAATTTAAGTGCTAGGTGAGAAAGTGGATGAAGCCAGGTGAGAAAATGGGAGGGTCAACTGGGAGGGCACTGAATTAGAAACAACAGCTCCTAATTACTGTTTCATGACTTCTGCTATAAGGAGCCCACACTGTTGGATGTTCTCCACCAAATAATGGCCATAAGCAACCATCCTACAGGGCCTCAGGATTCAACCACAGGCAACTAGCTAAACATGCTTTGAAAGAAATGTAATCAACCCAAGCTCCACTCAATGTGAAAGATAATCATTAAAATAGAAGTCTTACCAGAATAGGAAAATACACAAAATCCATGTGGCAAGTTGAGTCATCACAAAGACAATTTTACAGATATCTCTACCTTTTGCCGTTTTTGTTTCTCCATAAAGAAACCCAGCTACAGATTTGTGTGCTATTCATTACAGTGTTGTCTTAATTTTGTGCTTGAAAATCAAGGGAAAAACTTCTTAGTCAAAGACTTAAGAAACCTATGTACAATATCCTACTGCAGTAGAGTGCTGTCAGTCCTATAGACCTTACAAATTCAAGAGGTGATTTACATCTCCTGTGAACTTAGCTAGAAGGTTATTCTCAAGGAACACACACAGTACACATCTCACCCCCACGCTTTCTTACAGATTTTTCTACTTAATTGTCCTGAAATTATAGGATATTTGCTCATTCCTACAATATTTCTTATATTCATATGCTATAACTTTAAGATTCTTATCTCCCCTTTGACACTGGGACAGTGACAGAGTCAGCACAATGAAGACTTAGCAGCATGGGTTACTAGAATCTTCAGACAAAAGTTTCACTATTTTGCTTTCACTAACTTGGCATTTTCCCACAGTCATGTTGTAAAAGTGCAAGGAACCCATAAAACAATATGAAAGAAAATATTGTGGTTTCCTTTTTCCTAAGAAACGTAGGCATCAAATTCTTATTATTCAGTCTCAAGAGCATACATGTGGCAAGTAGGGAGATGGGGGGCTGGGGGAACCAACACTCCAGCACTACAGGGTCAGAAGAAACTTACCTAGGAAACATAATGGCCACACTATTCACACTATCCCAGGTGGCACAGGAGTATCACTTGCCTGGGACCTGGTGTTCAGTCTGGTTGACGAATCACTGCAGAACACACAGTATCCACCTTCTTTTTCCCAACTCCACCACCCGTCTGGTCCAAGTCTTGGTAGGCATTAAGTAATTACCAAATGGTACCCATCAGACTGGAGTTTCCAAAATACATATGAATCCTTTCTCAGGTGATTTTAAAGGGCAGAATTTAAGACATGGTTCACCAGGAAGTCTTACTTAACTTTATGGGTACTTTCTAGAACCTTGATTGTTTTTAAAACTGTCATTATAAATGTTGTATACCTGTCACGCCTTCAAATAATTATTTTAATAAATATTAATTAAGCCCTGCCTTACGACTGTCAAATAAATAGTATTATTCCCACATCATTGATAAGTCAAGAGACAAGAGAAGAAAAGGCACACTGAAAGCACCATAGCACCAGCTAAAATTTAACTCTTATTTGATTTTCAACTGGCACTGGAGAACATTAATAAAAGAGGTCCTAGAGATTTTTTAAGTAAAAACTGCTTGTCTCAGAAACTAACACACCATTGTAAAGCAATTATACTCCAATAAAGATGTTAAAAAAAGAAAAGAGTAAGAGCGACAACATCAAGAAAGGGTCTACAGATATAGATATTGAAAAGATAATAATAGAATATTATAATAGACTTTTGGATAGTAAAAAAATAAACTACCCAAACTCAGTCCAAAAGTGTATAGATACAGTGAATAGATAAATGTATTCATTCATTAAATAAACTGAATTTGTAATTAAAAACTTTCCCACAAAGAAAAGTAGCCCCAAGTGGCTTCCCTGTAAAAAAAAAAAAAAAAAAAAAAACAAAAAATGCTTGTCCATCTTTTCTTAACTGAGACACATCCATAATTACCACTCTTTAACTCCTCAGCTTAGCCCCATGTTTCCTGCAGTAATGGTATCGTTCTCTCTCTGCAACATCTGTTTTTCTACCCTGCAGGCTATAAGAAAGAATATTAGAAGATACTGCCAAATACATTTATATAAATCTAGCAGCTTTCCTGAATTAGTCATTGGAAGGTAGTTAATATTATCTGGCAAAATATTTATTTTTGACAGAGAGGCACAGCTAACACAGGCACCTGCTTCAAAGTAAGACCTTTTTGTTGTTGTTGTCAACCATGCAGGACAACACTGATTCAGATTCTGATGGTCCACGGAAGTTCTTAGAATTACTCTGTGTTGAAGCAAAATGTGGAGATTAATGAAACTCCACAGATAGGCTTGGGTTTTTAACTTCAAAATTATAAGATACATGAAATGCATGAGTGCTACTATTTACAAAGACATATGTATATGAATATACACTTCCCCAGACCCAGCGAGCTCACCTTCTACTTCTTCTTCATCACACACATGCTTAAGGAAGGAAGCCCCTCTGTCCAGGACAGCTTCATCCTCCATCCTATAGTAATAAAAAAGAAAAAAAGAATGCTCAGACTTCTCCTGGAGTGAGCCACTGGACACAGCCCAGCTTCTGGGCAGGTGAACCTGCAAGCTGCTGTTCATGTTAACAGGGCAGAGTCCCTCTTCCTTTGGTGTCTGCTGCTGCTTCACTCCTTCAGCTCCTCTCATTGGTGCTTGAGAATATGCCGGTCCCACATAGCTTCAGTTCTAACCTTGACAGGGCACCCACAGGGACAGGTAAGAGAAAATCATCTCGATCCTTTAGGCTGGATGCTGGGGGTTCTCCCCTTTGGGATGCGCCCCCAAAAAAAGATGAAAGGAAAAAAAAATACCAAGAGAGGAAGTTTGGTGTGCCTGGAGTGCTCGTGATGATCGTTTGTGGAAATCCAGCTTCAGTGCTTAGCTCTTTAAACACCCACTGCATAAAAATGTATACCCTCACACACACACACGCACACATGCACACCCACCCACGCACAGAAAGCGACAGGGAGTTAGGCTAGTGCACAGTGGAAGCCTAGCTTCCAGCCAGCCTCTTAATACCAGCACAGCCCAGTGTTCTCTGTTGAGTGGCAAGCTTTGAGTCACATGTTGGCCTTACGGAAATCTGACATCTGAGGATTATCCAGCAACCCGGCTTCGGCAACAGTCACATATATATGCCACCCATTCATTCATTTTCCACATTCTTAATCACACGTCTCTCTCTATGTGTATCTGTCCCGTTAACTCTTCCCTGAAGGGCATAAAGTTCTTCATTTTGTAGCCACGTTATGCTGTCCTCCTGTCTCCTTACATAATAGGATGTCTGCAATTTCCTATGCTAAATAAGACCTCAGGATCCAACCAAGTAAGGACAGCGTTTGTACGGCCTCCAGATGCCAAACATGTCTCTGGTTTATAGAATAAGTTAAGGTTTATTTCCATATTCTGTGACTTCTTTTCATTGCATTAACTTTGACATACAGAATTCCATGAACTCTATTTATAGTGAAAGCAGAAAGAAATCCCGAATTGCTCAAATGCTGCTTGTGTCGTACCGGTCTAGAAACAAAGAACGTTCTCTGAGGAGAGCTGTCCTATGTCATACCGTACATGAGCTCTACCAGAGAGTGAAATGTTCACTCTGTATTCCATTCATCCAATTATATGCTCGGGTATTGAATACTGTACTGTAGGTCTGTTTTCCATACTGTCTGTATAACTTATTCTTGTGCTTCCCATATTTGTTATCATCTATGTGATATGCACTGAATCTTTTTCTTCCTTTCTATTTTAGGAGCATCTCACAAAGCAACCATCTGAGCTTAAAAAGTCAGAAATATGGTGTCAGGTAGACCCGGATTCAAAAAACCTAGTTCTACCTCTTAGTATTTCTATCACCTAGAGCAAAGTATCCAACTTTTTTGAGCCTTGGTTTTACCATCTCCAAAACAGGGGGAGATAATATCAACCTTGTAGGAAATTCAAATCAGGTAACACACATGAAAGCACTCAGTTTTGTGCCTAGCACCTGTTACATGTTTAATAAAGGTTTGTTTCCTTCCTTTCTTCTTCACCTGACCTTTATTGGTGGACAATGCCATTAAGAAACTCATTACTTTTGGAAACTTGCAGAATATCCTTTTTCAGGGATGTGGGTCTTATATGTAAAAGTTCATCTTTTTTCCTTTTCTCTACTCAAACTAAAAATATAAAACTAAATAAAAACAGGACATGGATCAGCCAGCAGGATCAGAGTAGAAAAGAAAATGCCTTGAAGATCTGAGAGGTCAAGTCAGTTACCAGCCTCTGTGAGCCTCTGGTTCCCATGAAGATTAAATAATCCAACATATTTACTGATTCAGCAAATATTTATTTAGTGTCTGCTATGTTCCTGGCACTCTTGAGAGGGAGGGGAATATATTTTTGAATAAGGCAGACAAAATGTCTCAAAAACTAATAATAAATAGATGAACAAGGTAATCTTAGCATTAATTGCTTTGCAGAAAAAAATAATAATAAGGCAGGGGGCTACTTAGCATAAGGTGGTTCAGATGTGGATTCTGAGGAGGTGACATTTGAGCAGAGATGAAAATGACAGGAAGGAACCAGGCATTTGACAATCTGAGGGCAGAACATTCCAAGCAAAGGGAATAGCAAGGGCAAAGGCCTTAAGGTGGGAAGAAGTTTAGCATGTTATAGGAACAGAGCAAGGTCAGTGAGCCTGCACAGATAGACAGGAGATCAACCGGAGGTGACAATGCAGGAGGGAATCAGGGCCATGCAGCTCATGGTAAGAAGTTAGAATTTTAGGTGTTACGGCAGCCTCTGAAGAGTTTCAAGATGGAAAGTGACTTGAGCTGTTTTGCCTTTTAAAGGATCACTCTGGGGCTTCCCTGGTGGCGCAGTGGTTTAGAGTCCACCTGCCGATGCAAGGGACACGGGTTCGTGCCCCGGTCCGGGAGGATCCCACATGCCGCGGAGCGGCTAGGCCTGTGAGCCATGGCCGCTGAGCCTGCACGTCCGGAGCCTGTGCCCCGCAACGGGAGAGGCCACAGCAGTAAGAGGCCTGCGTACTGCAAAGGGAAAAAAAAATAAAATAAAAAATAAAATAATAATAATAATAAAGGATCACTCTGGCTGCTATGTGAAAAGTGCATAGTCAGGAGACAAAAGAAACTAACAAACTATCTCAGGAGCCCAGGGAAGACTATGGGAGAAACAGGTTTCAGGGGAGGAACCAAGGGTTCTTTTCTGGCCACTTTATGGTTGAGATGCTTATTATATATTAAAAAAGAACTGTCAGGCACACAACTAGATGGAGGTCTAAGGCTAGAGCTCAGAAGCCTAAGGTTGGAGATAAAAATTGGGGAATCAATGAATAAAGCTAGTATCTGAAGCTATTACTAGATGAAATTCAGGAATAAAATACAGAAATAGAGGAGTTGACCTAAGATCCTGAGCCAGGCATGCCGGGCATGCCAACATTTACAAGCAGAGCAGAGGAACAAAAGCAGTCAATGAGGTAAGAGGAAAACCAGGACAGAGTGATGTCAAGGAAGTTGAGGAAAGAGGAGAGGGCCGTTATCGAGAGGCTGAGAAAGACGGAGACAGAGAAGAAAAACTTGGGTTTGGCAATATGGAGGTCATTGGTAACGATGACCAAAGTACTTCAAACATACCATGCACAGTGCTAGACACACAGGCAGCATTCAGTCATTCCCTCTTCTCTTTCCTGCCCTCCTCCATTCATTCATTCAGTAAATATTTGCTGAGTACCTACTAGGTGCCATGCACCCTTCTGGGCACTGAAGATACAGTGATGAGCAAGACAGACAGAGGCTCTAGTGTAATCATATCTGCCTTCTCGAAGACTTCCCCTAGCAATCTGAGGGCTGGTCCAAAGAACAAGACCCCATCAGTAATACAGCACTCGTAGACCTAGGTAAGGATGACAGCTTAATGGAGAAATTTCCTTAAAAGGCCTTGGAAACACAACAAAATCCTGGAGTCCTGTACTACTGCATCTACATTCATAGTACTGTCTCCCCTTCAGGAAACAAAGAGTAGTGTGGCCCACATTTCTTCTCAGAACAAACGCTTTCCATTCCTATCAACCTACAGAATCCAACACAATTTCCTGCAGAATATCATTTCTGCACCCCACCATTAATCACGCTGGTCCCAAAGTCATTTACTGACTTTTCACACATTTCCTAAATAAAATGTTTACTAGCCTTTGCACCTAAGCCCTTCCCAAAATCGCATACAACAAACAATCAAAGCAGAATTAAAGGAAGAAAGCAGTAACAATTGAAGGAGACCGTACAAACGTGAATGCCCAGAGCCCTCTTCCTGGGTGGAGAAAACCATCCAGCCTAACTGAAGCACTGTCCCCAGGCTCTGTCTGAGTTAGAGAGAGAATAATGGTTGGGGCATTCTTTGGCTCTTTGATACATATTTCACATTCCCTCCAAGACTATACATAGCAAGTAATTAGAAACCTAGTTCTTTCTGATGGACAATGCAGAGAATCTGTAAGCAGCCTCCTCCTCCCTGTAGGAAGTGAAAAAGAAAATGCAAACTGAAAATATAAAACCTGCACGCCCAAAGCAGCCCTCTCCCGGTCAAGACCAAGTGCAGCCTGGCACATCTGGGCTTTTGCACCAAGTACAGGGATTTTACAGCTTTCTTCCATCTTTACACCACAAGCGTCAATTATTTGGGTTTGTGTTCGCCCTCCCCACCAAATCCTCTCAGCAGTTGCTTGCTATTATTAGTAAGACAGAGATATCTTTCAAAATGACGGTCTGACCCAACCAGATTTCCCCTCTACCAGGAAGAAGAAATGAACTCATCTGGTCCCTAATCAGGCCCCCCAATCCATTCTGAAATGTTCCTTTCACACGAACTGCACTTGCTGAAAACAAAGAAGGGAAGGAGCATGCTTCTAAACAGCTCCCTAGGTTGCTCGCATCGCCAGCGTGAGGCAAAGTTCAGAACAGATTTGCAAGCTTCTCACCATCGTCACGGGGATAAGGGTCATACCAGTCAGTATAAAATCCACACGGGGCCGATACTGCCTTCCTTCAACAGGGCCTCTGACAGTAGAAGTTCGACCCCTTCCCCAGAAGTCCACACAACGTGGGGCTTCTCTCATCCTCCATTATTCTGGGACACAAAAGTGATTTAACTGTAACACATGTCAAATCTGCTGCGAAACGGACCAGCTCTCAGCAGCCGGTCCTAATCGCCGAACAGGCTTGTAAGGGTGACTTAAGCCCGGCACGAGAAACATGTGTGCAAAACTGTCAGCCATTGGGCCATGGGCACCCATCTACATTCCACTCCTCTGAGTTCCCACCCCTAGAGCCCTCGCCAACTGCCAACGTGCTCACCAGCTAGTCCACACAGAGCAAGCAGCTGCCACGCAGCCCGTCAGCAAGTGGCAGGCCGCCAGCACACAAGTTTCAGAATGTGAGCCCTGTCACAGTGCTGCTAAAGGTTGAAGGTCTTTGGTGTGCTAGCCTTTAGATTAGCCTCACTTGCCCTCCCACCTCCCTTCTCCCATCCCTCCCCTGTTCTGTCTCCCACGCCAGCATTTCACTCGTCTCTATAGTAACAGCATCTGGTTTCAGGGTTATAACTTTATGCAGAGCAATTCTCCTCCTAACTGAAGGCTTTTGCCAAAGGATGCACTAGCAGCAAAAAGGCTGCTGCTTAAGGTGGAGCCACGTGTTCCCTTGCCACCCCAGGACCACGGCTAGGTTCTGAGCTGCAGGGTCACAGCCGCAGCAGCACCCAGACCCAGGAAAGCGGAAAACAGCCCTCTGACCTTGGCACACTGGTGTGTACACAGAGGAATCATTCTGGGGCTGTAGCCCCACTCCCAGAGCCAACCCCCTCTCCTCCACACCCTGTTCTCCACTTAACCAAGCCGCACGTGGATCGAATGAACAGTGGGGCTTTCTGACTGCTTCCAAAAAGGCACCAGACCATGGCACCCTAGGGAGCAGAACGGCTCCAGTTGTTCACAAGTCCATACCCGACTTGGACACCATCGGTTCTTTCCATGCGTACAACTTAAAGTTAATCAGTTAACCTCACATTAAAGCTCATCTCACTCTATCCTCACTAGCTGTTTACAACAGCAAGGGAAGCCCATAATCTCTCACTTTACAACAGCTTTCCTGTGCACAGCAAATGTTTACACACATGCCCGCACACACCGAAGTGACGCACACAGGGGAGTGGACAAATACCAGGAAGTGAAGAGTTGTATTATTAGTATTAGCTGTTGCTGTCGTGAAAATTATATTTACACTGTGCATAAGGGCCTTTCCTTGAGGACTAAAAGGGGTTCATCTCAAGTCTCAGAGCTCAAATGCAGGCTCTCCTTGCTCCTTGGCTGGTCTTAGATCAGATGGGAGGCAAAAAAATCAGTATTTTCACAGGTCTTTTTCAGGAGCCACACAGAATGCAACCACCAGTACTGACATCTAAAATTATACCCTCACACACACATCCCCGAATTCTATTTCCTATTCAACTCATCTCTAAGAAGTGGGGAACCGTTTTCATCACCCATTATTTGCCAACGTGATGTCTTCTTTCAAAGTTTGTAAACCACACAGTGTTTTACTGGTGCCTTTGTTGTTTTGGAAAATCTGCTGTCCACATTTTCAACGTACACATAAAGAACAACATCGGTTCTCCAAAGCACAGGCGACAGGGGAGAGCAATCCCAGTGGCTGCAAAGAGCACTGCCATCTCTCGGCAACACGTATTCACTACAGGGAAATGGACAGCAGGGGCGGAGGAAAAGCTGCAACTGTTTCCCTCCTAACTTCACCTCGTCGGGTGCTGAGAGGGCCTTCCACTCCCGCAGGGAGGAAGGGAGAAGAACGCGGGTGTGGGCTTAACTGTAGAGACTCCTGGAGCTCTGGACGTAGGTGCTGGGAGAAAGAAACATCAATGTGGCAAACCTGATAAGCATGACTAATGGCAGAGGCAAGTCCCAGCGATCAGGCGGCAGCAAAGCAAAGCAAATCCCCTCCACAGAGTTCAGGAGTGCCCTCAGCAGTCTGGAAATGTAAACAGGCCCGAGGTCAGGGAGAAAGGGGTGACAGCCCCACACGAAATCAGACTGGATAAAAGGTGAAAATGGAATCCAGAGCAGGATCACGCCAAACATAATTCTGGATATATGAACTGCATTAAAAGTTCATTTGCACTCTTGGGCATTTATCCTAAAGAAGTGAAAACTTATGTTCACACAGAAACCTGTACATGAATGTTCAGAGCAGCTTTATTTGTAATAGCCAAAAACTAGTAATTAGCCCAGATGTCTTTCAACAGGTGAATGGTTAAACCAACTGGTATATCCATACCGTGGAATACTGCTTAGCAATAAAAAGAAACAAACTATTGGTGAAAAAAAAGTAAATTGAATGAATCTCCAAGAGATTAGGCTATGAAAAAGGCCAATCCCAAAAGGTTACTGTATGGTTCCATTTATACAACATTTTTGAAATGACAAAATTTTAGATGCGAAGGACAGGTTAGTGGTGACCAGAGTATGGAGATGGCAGCGGGTGGTGCTCACAGTTATAAAAGAGCAACATGAAAGGTCCTTGCTGAGTTGGTCCTGTTCAGCATCTTACCTGTGGTGATAAATACACGAATCTACATAGGTGATAAAATTGTACAGAACTGAAAACACACACATACACCCATACAAAGAAATGACTACAAATAAAACTGAGGAAATCTGAATAAGTGGATCATTAAGTGATCAGTGAATCATATCAGTGCCAAAATCCTGGTCGTGATACTGTACTAAAGTTTTGCAAAATGTTAATGGTGGGGAATACTGGCAGTATACAAGTGATCTCTCTGTATTATTTCTCAAATATACATGTGAATCTACAATTATTTCAATAAAAATTTCAATTTAGAAAAGGTCATTTCAAATCTCTTTTTTAAAATTTCCCCTGGAAACTTTATTTAATACGATGGCCAGTTACAGAAGCTGGTCCATCTACACATATGCAGAATCAGGTAAAAGTGAGTGCAAATCCCAGATGTGCCCTTTAGTAACTGTGTAACCTTGGGGAAGTTAGTTAACCTCTCGCTTCAGTGTACTTTAAAATGACCCTAAAACACTTCATAAGTGATTTAGGGTATTAAGTAAGTTCCCAGAGTAAATATATTCAATTAATTTTAGTTCAATCTAAATCTAAGGTCCCAAGGGTCCAGAGAGTATAGTAGAGTTATTAACAGTCTTACAAGCCCAAAGGTCTAGTTCTGTCCCCGTAAGCAAATGCACGGGAGTGTCAACTGGGGAGACCAGCAATAAACTGCCCCTCAAGGCCAAGGATCAAACTCCTCTCTCCCATCTTCTGCATGTTGGGGCAAGGTCTCCTGCACTGTCCTCAGACTGCTGACTGAGCTCTGAAAGGCTGGAGCAGGCTCAGCAATAAAGGACAGGGAAAGAACTAGTAGCAGGATGGAGACAGCATGAAGGGAGAGGAAGGGCCTGGAGGCTCAGGGGAGGTGACAGATGAAGGGAGAAATTGTAGAGAGGGTATTAAGTGCTGAAAAGGGAACGGCTTGCCTGACCCCCTGGGACATCCGCCTGACTTACCCTTACACCCTTTAATTTTTTTTAATGGGCTGATCCACTTGCTTCTGATCCATATGCTTCTGCTTCTGACCAGACTTCCTACATCAAAAATTCAGCACTTTGCCCACCGAAAGTTTTCTCAGAGTTTTGACTGTTAGGAACAGGAAAAGGAGGCTCCCTTCTCAACTCTTAACTTTCAACTGCCCTTCTTCAAGGGCCCAGGTATGAAAACAGAAAGGTTCTAAGAGAGAGTTCAGGCGAGAACTGGAAGGCTGGGGCTACTCCATGGGAGAGCCAGGAGGGAAGCAGTGGGCACATCCATCCTGTCCCCCAAATCCTCCCTGCAGCCAGCCCTCCAGCCAAGAGCCAGACCGAACCAGCAGCCAAGTAAAGAAGGCAGAGCAAAGGAAAGAAGGGGAGGCCCACAGGGTAAAAGTGGGGGAAAGGGCATCTATAGCTGGAAACCCATCCTGCAACGCATGCGCCAACATGTCCAGGCTTAGAAGTGAGTGTATCGGGGCTGGAATGCTACCTGCCCTCCCACCAATGGCTTCTAACTGATCTTCCTGGCTCTGGACTCACTCCCCACTTATCCATCCATCTACAGAACAAATCTGGTATCATTCTTCTTTTAAAGATCATTCATTACATTGAAGATGAAGTCCAAACTGCTCAACATGAAATTTAAGGCTTATCATGAGCCCTTCCACACGTAGCTCTGGCCACTCTCCACGCCATTCCATTCCCTGAACAGGCTACCATGCCTTCGTGTGCGTGCTGTTTCCTCTAAATACCATGTCATCCTAGTTAACCCATTCTTCAAGATCCAACTCTCTAGAATGCTCTCTACACTCTCAAACACATCCTTCCCCAAGAAGAGCCATGCTTCTTCCTCTGTTCTCCATTGGCTCCTTGAACGTGTCTGCTTCTCACGCAGCAGGTACAACACTGCACTATCATTTATTTAACCTCAAGCAACTGTCCTTGGACACATCATGGCAGTTGTCCCCACCACCGTATGAGGTCTTTGAGAGTGAGTATCATCTTTCTAGAGCCTTTCTACCTCCAGGGTCAAGCATAGGCACTACACATAGTAAGTACTCATCAAATGTTGATGAATGAATGGATTGATCAATCAACCATTGAGGAAGGGGTACAGTGAGGGTACATACATGTTTGGTCCTAAGTGCATCTCTAAGTGTAAAGACCCTATATGTAGTTTTCAAACATGAACCCCATACACAAGCTAACTTTCAATTACTTGTCAAAACACTGATTTGCTCCAAAGTCAGAGGGGGAAATGGCTATGTTGTATCCCTTGAAAAATGTTACGTCTATGGATGAATTAAGTGATTTTTTAAAGAATAATCTTAACTATCTAATTTTTTCCTTATTGCCTAACTTTAGAACTTAACCTTTCACATAGACCGTAACTGCACTGTGATATGCAGAATTAATTTCAAATGAGAATTTCCCCTTGTCTGCTTAAAACTAAAAACTTAAGAGGTACCTAGATCTGTCACATAGTAGGTTCTAAGTAAATATGTGCTTAACGACTATATGAATGAATGAACTTAAATCACAGCTTATACTGCTTTAAAAATCCAGAAGAGGGCTTCCCTGGTGGCGCAGTGGTTAAGAATCTGCCTGCCAAAGCAGAGGACATGGGTTCGAGCCCTGGTCCGGAAAGATCCCACATGCCGTGAAGCAACTAAGCCTGTGCACCACAACTACTGAGCCTGTGCTCTAGAGCCCGCGAGCCACAACTGCTGAAGCCCATGTGCCTAGAGCCTGTGTTCCGCAACAAGAGAAGACACCACAATGAGAAGCCCGCACACCGCAACGAAGAATAGCCCCCGCTCGCCGCAACTAGAGAAAGCCCACGCGCAGCAACGAAGACCCAATGCAGCCAAAAATAAATAAATAAAATTTAAAAAATAAATTAATTAAAAAAAATCCAGAAGAAGCATGAGAAGCTATGAGAAAGCTCAATTTTGTTCCTCAGGCCTGAAACTGGACAAATAAAACTCTGTAATGTGTTTAGGTAAACCAATACAGAAGCTGGATAGCAACTACCTGCAAAAGGAAATTAGGATTTGAAATGTCAACATAAACTTTGAGCTCTGGAAATTGCAGCCTAACTTTAAATTTATACATAGTTAATGTTAATTGTCTGTAGTAATTAGTACAGGGATAGCCCGGATATCCAGAGTTAATTCATACTTCTCATTTGAGTCTGTGACTTTGCATACATTCATTGTGGCTTCTCCAGTGACCTCAGGTCAGATCCAGGTTGGCAGGTGGATGGGGACTCCAGAGTAGGTGTTTGTTCCAGGACACAGTGCTGGGAGTCAGCTGAATGGCATCTGCGCAGGTACAGCTCCTGAGATCCCACCTCTGACACCCAGAGCTAACAGTGGAGAAAGCAGCCTTCCCTTCCCAACCCTACCCAAAGTGGCAGCCACACCATTCACATCTTCCATCTTGAACCACCACATCTGCTGGCAAGGACAAGGCTCCTGGCATTTTATTGAGCTCTTGCTACATGCCAGGCAATGTGTTAAGCACCATGCACGCATTATTTCATTCATGATGCTGTAAAATTTTGCCCAGCTGGCTTAATAATAAGACAGGGATGAAGGTTTTAGCTAAAGGACTTCAATACCTGTAAAAATGTAGGGACTGAGAGTAGGGATTCTCTTCATCGATTAATTCCTTAAAAGTCCCACGTTTAAAACATTTTCTACATGCCAGGTATTGTGCTAAGCACTTTACAATGCCTGTTTGATTCAATCCTCATGACAACCCCATAAGGTAAATACTTTTAACATACCCATTTACAGTTGTAATTTGAAGTTAATAATTTACCCCAAATCACACAGCAAGTGTGACAAGAAGACCAGGCAGGAAGTTTAACTTAACCACTCTCTCATACTCCTTCAAAATTAACCAACCGATGTCCATCAGGGATTACCTTCAAGAATTTTTTTTCATATTACTTAACTTCAGTATGCCTTCCTATAACTTCAAATTATATCACTTACACTCACCTCTTTCCCTATCTTGGTGTATCTATGGGCCAGAAGTTGAAGTATCCTCTAACAGGCTTCCCAAATAAATGTCTTTATTTTTATTCAGCAAACACTTAGGTTAAGCTTACTATGTGCCAGCCACTGCTGTAACTGCTTTACAAATATCATCAGCTCATTTCATTCTCACAATAATCTAATGAGGTATGTACCATTTTTATCATCAACATCTCTGAGGCACAGCGAGATTTAGTTACTTACCCGAAGTCACACAGCTAACTGTCGAAGTCAGGATTGAAACCCAGGTGGTCTAGATCTATAGGTCTGTACTCTTAACCACTACATGTCATGCTGCCTCCCTTTAGCTAATTTGATTGATCTGTTCCAAACTCTTTAGGAACTCAGGATCACAAATTTAAACAGACCTTTGGTGAAAGAGCAGACTCACCAGAATACCTACAGAGTATACAGACCCTTGACATTCATAAAACTCCTCCCCAACCCTGTTTTGCAAATGCTCAAATTCACAAATATCACCGTAACATACAATTTCTGATATAATGTGTGGTCAAGTGTAACTATACAAGTTTCTGAATTCCCAAGGAAAAGAAGGCTACCGGGATGACAGGCAGTGCAGGGGGTGGGCCATCCACCAGGCTCAGTCTGGGCTCACCAGTGGCACAGGGGGTCACCACTAATGTCTCTATAAAGCACAAATGACTACATGGTATGACCCTTCAGGGCTCCCCGCAAATAGCCGAAATCACAATTGTTAGGTTCACACAGGCCAAGGATCTACTGTACCAAAGTCCGAAGAGTACATCGCTCATGATACGGGCTCTACCATTAAGCAGAAAACCGACTTTATCTCAGAAACTTTATAAGCACAGTTCACTGTTTCATGAAGATACTTCTCTAGTCTATTTTCCCTTACCAATGTCTCTTTCCACAATACTGTTCAAAGTTTATCCTTCATTTTCCTCAAGGAATCTCTCAGTGTATATACTTGTGATCAAATTTTCCAAAGTTTAACTTCTCTACTCATTCAGTTAACCAATTTATTGAGTGGCTACTATGAATAGGCCTTATTCTAGGCGCTAAGGATAAATCCATAGTGGAAAAACATACAATCAACAAAATTCAAAAGTAAATTGTATAATATGTTAGGGGGTGATACTGCTACGGAAAAATGTAAGCAAGGAAGAGATTTAAGGAGTGCTGGTGGGATGGGGTGGGAGCAGAGTGACTCCCAGTGGCTAGAGCAGTGTAGGATAGGAAATAAGTCCAGAAAGGTCAAACTAAAGGAGGGGCAGGCTGCATGGCCTGGGAGGCTATTCAAAGGTCTTTGACATTTACTCTGAGCAACTAGAAACCACTGGGGGTTTCTGAGCAGCCATAATATTTCCTCAAGCTTACAGTCTTCTTTACTTTTTAAATCTTTGTCATTATATAAACATTTCCATTAAGGTCCTCCCCGGAACCTACTTCTACTCAGAAGGTCTTCCAAGGGCCACAGCACAGAAGGTACAGGCAGGGTCTGCCGGGGCAGCTTCCTACAGCAGCCAGGCCGGAGCCGGCTTCAGTCCTCTGTGTGCAGATCAAGGAGCGGACCAACCCACCTTAGAAGACTTTACCCCCAGTGTTTAGCACCTACACACTGACTTCCGCCTCATGTCAGTCCTCTGAACTAAGGCCAATCTGCATTAACTTATTCATATACTCATTATTAACTTCTGCCAAACTAGCCTTGAAGTTCATGACTTATGTAGCTGCCACCTGAATCCTCACCTACCTAAATTTGCCCCAGAGATGGCAGCTCTCAGTGTTAGAAGATGCCAAAGCAGATGACTAACACGTAGGTATCAAGAGAATACTGTGGAATGGATTTTTTGGTGGCTTTTTAACACCCATGACTCAAATCTATGCTCTAAATAATAAAGGAATATGTTTAAAGTTGTTTTTAACAGTAAATTTTCTGGATTAATCTTGTAAGAACACAAAGGACATGGAAAGACTGCAAATTCCTTAGTTACATCTATTGTATTTTAGGAAAAATGCACTCAGCTTGTCAACCCTTGTCTAATGATGGAAGAAATACTTGTATGGCTCTAGTGGCTTCTTAGCAAGGAGTGGGCCACCCCAGAGAAGCATGGTACTCCCTAACTTAAAAACACCCTCTTTAACTCTGGTAGATTAAAAAGAAACCTACCAGATATAACTATCAAATGCAAAATGCAGGTTGAGATCCTGATTTGAACAAATCAACTGGTTTTAAAAAAATAGGGGGGACAATTAAGGAAGCTTGAATATTTAATTGAGTATTAGATGATACTAACAAATTACTATTAATTTCTATTAGGTATGATAATAGTATTGGGTTTTTTTTAATGTATTTATTTCTTAGAAATATTTTATTAATTGGTAAAATAACACAATGTAGGATTCGCTTTAAAATCTTCCAGCCAAAAAAAAAGCTGGGGGTGTGTGAGACAAGATTGGCAACATATCGGGAATCGTTGAAGCTGCATAATGGTAGATGGGAGTTCCTGTACAATTCTCTCCTCTTTTGTTCATGTTTGAAATATTCCAAAATAAAAAGCTTTTTAAAAAATTCCAGGTGGCCAACACTTTCTGGGGGGAAGGGGTTGGTGGCGCTGGGAGCAGTTAGCGAGCCGCACCGCAAACAAGAGCTCACACACACACACATACAAACACACAGGTGCGCGCACGCGTGCACATCCACACGTGCACCCACTGTGTCTCCAGGCAGCGGCCATGGCCGCATCCCCGACAGCAGCTCCAGGCAAACTGACAGAGGACAGTGCTGTTATTTGACTAAGTGGACGTCACCTTCAGTCAGTCCCCAGCCATCTGCTGTGTGGCTGACAGGGTCTTGGTGCTCCGGCCAGGTGTCAAGCCTGAGCCTCTGAGATGGGAGAGCCAAGTCCAGGACATTGGTCTACCAGAGACCTCCTGGCCCCATGTAATATCAAACGGCAAAAGCTCTCACACAGATCTCCATCTCAACACTAAGACCCAGCTCCACTCAACGACCAGCAAGCTACAGTGCAGGACACCCTATGCCAAACAACTAGCAAGACAGGAACACAACCCCACCCATTAGCAGAGAGGCTGCCTAAAATCATAATAAGGCCACAGACACCCCAAAACACACCCCCAGACGAGGACCTGCCCACCAGAAAGACAAGATCCAGCCTCATCCACCAGAACACAGGCACCAGTCCCCTCCACCAGGAAGCCTACACAACTCACCGAACCAACCTTAGCCACTGGGGGCAGACATCAAAAACAATGGGAACTACAAACCTGCAGCCTGCAAAAAGGAGACCCTAAACACAGTAAGTTAAGCAAAATGAGAAGACAGAGAAATACACAGCAGATAAAGGAGCAACGTAAAAACCTACCGGACCAAACAAATGAAGAGGAAATAGGCAATCTACCTTAAAAAGAATTCAGAGTAATGATAGTAAAGATATCCAAAATCTTGGAAATAGAATGGAGAAAATACAAGAAACATTTAACAAGGACCTAGAAGAACTAAAGAACAAACAAACTGATGAACAACACAATAAATTAAATTTAAAATTCTCTAGAAGGAATCAATAGTAGAATAACTGGAGCAGAAGAACGGATAAGTGACCTGGAAGATAAAACAGTGGAAATAACTACCACAGAGCAGAAAAAAGAATGAAAAGAATTGAGGACAGTCTCAAAGACCTCTGGGACAACATTAAACGCACCAACATTTGAATTATAGGTGTCCCAGAAGAAGACGAGAAAAATAAAAGGGACGGAGAAAATATTTGAAGAGATTATAGTTGAAAACTTCCCTAATATAGGAAAGGAAATAGTCAATCAAGTCCAGGAAACACAGAGTCCCATACAGGATAAATCCAAGGAGAAACACGTCAAGGCACATATTAATCAACCTATCAAAAATTAAATATAAAGAAAACATATTAAAGCAGCAAGGGAAGAGCAACAAATAACGTACAAGGGAATCCCCATAACGTTAACAGCTGATCTTTCAGCAGAAACTCTACAAGCCAGAAGGGAGTGGCAGGACATATTTAAAGTGATGAAAGGGGAAAACCTACAACCAAGATTACTCTACCAGCAAGGATCTCATTCAGATTTGACGGAGAAATTAAAACTTTTACAGACAAGCAAAAGCTGAGAGAATTCAGCACCACCAAACCAGCTTTACAACAAATGCTAAAGGAACTTCTCCAGGCAGGAAACACAAGAGAAGGAAAACATCCACAGTAACAAACCCAAAACAATTAAGAAAATGGTAATAGGAAAATATATATCGATAACTAACTTAAATGTAAATGGATTCAATGCTTCCAATAAAAGACGTAGACTGGCTGAATGGTTACAAAAACAAGACCCGTATATATGCTGTCTACAAGACACTCACTTCAGACCTAGAGACACATACAGACTGAAAGTGAGGGGATGGATAAAGATATTCCATGCAAAAGGAAATCAAAAGAAAGCTGGAGTAGCAATTCTCATATCAGACAAAATACAATTTAAAATAAAGATTATTACAAGAGACAAAGAAGGACACTACATAATGATCAAGGGATCAATCCAAGAAGAAGATATAACAATTGTAAATATTTATGCACCAAACAGGAGCACCTCAATACATAAGGCAAATGCTAACAGCTATAAAAGGGGAAATTGACAGTAACACAATCAGACTAGGGAACTTTAACACCCCACTTTCACCAATGGACAGATCATCCAAAATGAAAATAAATAAGGAAACACAAGCTTTAAATGATACATTAAACAAGATCGACTTAATTGGTATTTATAGGACATTCCATCCAAAAACAACAGAATACACATTCTCCTCAAGTGCTCATGGAACATTCTCCAGGATAGATCATATCTTGGGTCACAAATCAAGCCTTGGTAAATTTAAGAAAATTGAAGTCGTATCAAATATCTTTTCCGACCACAACGCTATGAGACTAGATATCAATTACAGGAAAAAAATCTGTGAAAAATACAAACACATGGAGGCTAAACAGTACATTACTAAATAACCAAGAGATCACTGAAGAAATCAAAGAGGAAATCAAAAAATACCTAGAAACAAATGACAATGAAAACATGATGACACAAAACCTATGGGATGCAGCAAAAGCAGTTCTAAGAGGGAAGTTTATAACAATACAATCCTACCTCAAGAAACAAGAAACATCTCAAATAAAAAACCTAATCTTACACCTAAAGCAATTAGAGAAAGAAGAACCAAAAAACCCCCAAAGTCAGCAAAAGGAAAGAAATCATAAAGATCAGATCAGAAATAAATGAAAAAGAAATGAAGGAAACAATAGCAAAGATCAATAAAACTAAGAGCTGGTTCTTTGAGAAGATAAACAAAATTGATAAAACACTAGCCAGACTCATCAAGAAAAAAAGGGAGAAGACTCAAATCAATAGAATTAGAAATGAAAAAGGAGAAGTAACAACTGACACTGCAGAAATACAAAGGATCATGAGAGATTACTACAAGCAACTCTATGCCAATAAAGTGGACAAGCTGGAAGAAATGGACAAATTCTTAGAAATGCACAACCTTCCAAGACTGAACCAGGAAGAAATAGAAAATATGAACGGACCAATCACAAGCACTGAAATTGAAACTGTGATTAAAATCTTCCAACAGGGACTTCCCTGGTGGCACAGTGGTTGAGAGTCCGCCTGCCGATGAGGGGACACGGGTTCGTGCCCCGGTCTGGGAAGATCCCACATGCTGGAGAATGGCTGGGCCCATGAGCCATGGCCGCTGAGCCTGAGTGTCCGGAGCCTGTGCTCCGCAATGGGAGAGGCCACAACAGTGAGAGGCCCGTGTACCACAAAAAAAAAAAAATCTTCCAACAAACAAAAGCCCAGGACCAGATGGCTTCACAGGCAAATTCTAATCAAACATTTAGAGAAGAGCTTACACCTATCCTTCTCAAACTCTTCCAAAATACAGCAGAGGGAGGAACGCTCCCAAACTCATCATAAGAGGCCACCATCACCCTGATACCAAAACCAGACAAAGATGTCACAAAAAAGAAAACTACAGGCCATTATCACTGATGAACACAGATGCAAAAATCCTCAACAAAATACTAGCAAACAGAATCCAACAGAACATTAAAAGGACCATACGCCATGGTCAAGTGGGGTTTATCCCAGGAATGCAAGGATTCTTCAATATACCCAAATCAATCAATGTGATACACCATACTAACAAACTGAATGACAAAAGCCATATGATCACCTCAACAGATGCAGAAAAAGCTTTTGACAAAATTCAACACCCATTTATGATAAAAACCCTTGAGAAAGTAGGCATAGAGGGAACCTACCGCAACACACTAAGGGCCATATATGACAAAGCCACAGCAAACATCATTCTCAATGGTGAAACACACAAACCATTTCCTCTAAGATCAGGAACAAGACAAGGCTGCCCATTCTCACCACTATTCTTCAACACAATTTTGGAAGTTTTAGCCACAGCAATCAGAGAAGAAAAAGAAATAAAAGGAATCCAAATCGGAAAAGAAGAAGTAAAATTGTCACTGCTTGCAGATGACATGATACTATATAGAAAGAATCCCAAAGATGTTACCAGAAAACTACTAGAGCTAATCAATGCATTTGGTAAAGTAACAGAATACAAAATTAATGCACAGAAATCTCTTGCATTCCTAAACAGTAATGATGAAAAGTCTGAAAGAGAAATTAAGGAAACACTCCCATTTACCACTGCAACAAAAAGAATAAAATGCCTAGGAATAAACCTACCCTAGGAGACAAAAGACCTATATGCAGAAAACTGTAAGATGCTGATGAAAGAAATTAAAGATGATACAAACAGATGGAGAGATATACCATGTTCTTGGACTGGAAGAGTCAACATTGTGTAAATGAATATACTATCCAAAGCAATCTACAGATTCAATGAAACCGCTATCAAACTACCAATGGCATTTTTCACAGAACTAGAACAAAAAATTTCACAATTTGTATGGAAACACAAAAGACCCCGAATAGCCAAAGCAATCTTGAGAAAGAAAAACAGAGCTGGAGGAATCAGGCTCCTGGACTTCAAACTATACTACAAAGCTACAGTAATCAATACAGTACGGTACTGGCACAGAAACAGAAATATAAATCAATGGAACAGGATAGAAAGCCCAGAGATAAACCCACACACATATGGTCACCTTATCTTTGATAAAGGAGGCAAGAATATACAATGGAGAAAAGACAGCCTCTTCAACAGTGGTGCTGGGAAAACTGGACAGCTACATGTAAAAGAATGAAATTAGAACACTCCCTAACACCATACATAAAAATAAACTCAAAATGGATTAAAGACCTAAATGTAAGGCCAGACACTATCAAACTCTTAGAGGAAAACATAGGCAGAACACTCAATGACATAAATCACAGCAAGATCCTTTTTGACCCACCTCCTAGACAAATGGAAATAAAAACAAAAATAAACAAATGGGACTAATTAAACTTAAAAGCTTTTGCACAGCAAAGGAAACCATAAACAAGACCAAAAGACAACCCTCAGAATGGGAGAAAATATTTGCAAATGAAGCGACTGAAAACGGATTAACCTCCAAAATTTACAAGCTCATGCAGCTCAATATCAAAGAAACAAACAACCCAATCCAAAAATGGGCAGAAGACCTAAATAGACATTTCTCCAAAGAATATATACAGATTGCCAACAAACACATGAAAGGATGCTCAACATCACTAATCATCAGAGAAATGCAAGTCAAAACTACAATGAGGTATCACCTCACACAGGTCACAATGGCCATCATCAAAAAATCTACAAACAATAAATGCTGGAGAGGGTGTGAAGAAAAGGGAACCCTCTTGTACTGTTGGTGAGAATGTAAATTGATACAGCCACTATGGAGAACAGTATGCAGGTGCCTTAAAAAACTAAAAATAGGACTACCATATGACCCAGCAATGCCACTCCTGGGCATATACCCTGAGAATACCATAATTCAAAAAGAGTCATGTACTGCGATGTTCATTGCAGCTCTATTTACAATAGCCAGGACATGGAAGCAACCTAAGTGTCCACTGACAGATGAATGGATAAAGAAGATGTGGCACATATATACAATGGAATATTACTCAGCCATAAAAAGGAACGAAATTGAGTTATTTGTAGTGAGGTGGATGGACCCAGAGTCTGCCATACAGAGTGAAGTAAGTCAGAAAGAGAAAAACAAGTACTGTATGCTAACACATATATATGGAATGTAAAAAAAGAAAAAAGCGTAAGCTGGGATGAAGTGAGAGCGTGGCATGGACGTATATACACTACCAAATGTAAAATGGATAGCTAGTGGGAAGCAGCCTCATAGCACAGGGAGATCAGCTCGGCACCTTGTGTCTACCTAGAGGGGTGGGATAGGGAGGGTGGGAGGGAGACACAAGAGGGAGGAGATATGGGGATATATGTTTATGTATAGCTGATTCATATTGTTATACAGCTGAAACTAACATACCACTGTAAAGCAATTATACTCCAATAAAGATGTTAAAAAAAAAAACAAGACAGTAATGTCATACATTGCCTAATAACAGGTTTTTGCTATTGATTATATCAGGTAAACTTTACACCTTTGCTGGAATATGTGAGTTTGAAAACTTAAGATAGCAGATTCAGCAGACGCAGGTACAGAGAGACCAGACATTTCTCTGTTTAATCATCACTCAACTCATAAATGAAGGTATTAGGAGACAGAAAGGATTGTGATGCTAAAGTCAGTACTGGCACTTGAATTAGAATTTGTCTTAAAAATATGAGTTTGCTTTGAAGCATGCTACACAGACCTTAACCATGTTTCTGTATGATCCTTTGTGAACTGAAAATGCCAATACAGAATGAACTGTTTTGATAAGCTTCCTCACAATTTTACAGTATATTTAAAGTTAATCCCTAAGAACTAATATGCAATGATGCCATTTTCCTGATTTTATTGTTATGAGCCACAGTTTTATATCCTACAGCTTATCTGATTTGAAAATGGTTGTCATGTTTGGAGAAAGTTAATATTGAGTCATGCCAAAACCTTAATAAACTTAGCCTTGAACTAATATTTCAGGCTCATGGGCGATTTCTGTATGCTGAGATAGATTTTAGTATTAAAGAAATCCAATAGTGACCTTTCCATAAAACCTTAATAAAATTACTTTGTGATATTAAAATAAAAAATTTTTAAATAAATAATAAATAGTTCCAAACTATCCTGTATAAGCCTCCCTTCTTCTATGCCCAGTGCATTCCAGAAAACATGTATTAATATAAAATTATAACAAATATATTCACGTTATAAAGATGGTTCCGTTCCCAAAGATTAAAAAACTCTAACGCCCAGACCCATGTCCCTCATTTTAGGCATAATAAATAAAAATGCATAGGAAGGATTTCAATGTGTGTTTTCTTTTCCTTCACACCTTAATCCACAGGCTCTCATCCAGTGAGTACTGGATTGACTCCGGCGTGTCCAACCCTTTTCATCTTAGTCAAAATGAAATGAAGTTTATGGTATGTATGTTTAGTAGCATCAGCATTTTTAATTGTTCCCCTCATCTGTGTAAAGCTGCATGGTAAAATGCAAAAGTATTCATATATCTGCAGCAACAAACACTGACTGAGGTGCAAATATACCTGGTGACGCCGACAACACAGAACCGCGGGCCGTGTGCAATGCACCGCAAATTCACCGCAAATGTCCCTCCAGCTCCTCGCTGACACAAGCGCAGTGTGAAAGGTCAATTACAGGGTGGGGGCGGGGCGAGGCGGAGCCCGTCTTATGTACTAAAGCGCAGTCTGTATCAAAGCTGAAGCTAGGAAAGTCAGGACTGCCTGTATGTACAAATATATGATGTCTATGCACAAGACACTGAGCTATCTTTGGGATCCTGGAAGAACAAAAAGTACCCCAAAACCACCACAGTCCCTTCTACTGCTAGACACTGGTGACGTACAAGGGAAAAGGCAAAGAAGGATGTCCTGGTGACACCATATTCCCTTCTTGCCAAACACAGGACACCTATTTTTTCCCAAAGAAATAACATTACATTTGTTGGTTAGGTTCCAAAGCCAACTCACATAAAACTATTTACTGCAAATGTGGCCAAATTATAGTAATAATAATAAAAGCTAATATAAGTGCATTGTATGAATTGTTTAAAACTTAATACCAGTCTATGAAATATGTGCTATTAATATCCCCATTTTACAGATGATGAAATTGAGACTTAAAGATGTAAGCAGTTGTCAAGGTCATACAATGATGGAATCCATACAGGTTATCAGCTAAACAGTATTGAAATAACTAATAAGAGTATAGTGCTGGAAGTATTGTTTCAGGTACAGAATGGGTGAAATAGGCTTGTGTGGGGTAGAATGGAACCCCACCATCATTCTAATATTACTTTCTATGAAAAAATGCATTTTGAGCTTCAAATAACCATATATAATGATAGCATTCCAAAAATGGGTAGGAAGCAGCATGCATTTGGTTAGAAAGGTCATCAAACAAATAACTGAAACTAGAGGATAAATATCAGTGTTATCTCTAATAGATAAACACAACTAAATTAACTACCATCAGTTGAGACAAACCTACTCCAAGAAGAAATTACATACACATATTGTCTAAGGCAACTTTCTACATTTGCTTTTCCCCTTATCTCAAAAATCAATTATCTGCATAAACACATGACAGCTACAAACCAAAGTAAAACACCAATCAGTTCTTAAAGATCTGCTCTGTGTCATAACATTCCCTTTCTGGAGACTTGGGACTTGCTTGTGAACTTTTACCAACTTGAATCAATTTCACAAATCACTAGTTAAAAAGGAAGAATTATCTCTTCATTTAAATATCAGAAGACAATTCCCTTTGCCAAGAAGCGTCTTAGAAGTTAAGATGACTTTCTCTCCAATCTGCATTTGTTTTAACTTTTACAATCCTCCCAGCTTACTAGCTGCAGCCAAGCTGAAAAGGAAGAGCCAAAAACAGTGCAAGTCAGACTGTCACTACCACATTCCAGCCTTGATGGAGACCTCTGAGTGTGTTTTTAAGTCTTCCTGCCTGTGCTTATGGTTCTGTAAAACCAAGAGTCAACACCAGGCAAGGCCAGCTAAGTACAAGTGATGGCTCTCATGCCAAATGGAAGTGATGACCAGCTGAGAGTTGCCTGTTTCTGTTACATTCACAGAATCATTTTTGCTTTGAAAGGCAAGCAAAAAATAAGTACCTACAGATAAAAACTACCTGGTAACCTATACAGATGCCATTTTGCTAGTAGCCAAATCATTTATTGCTTCATTACACTATTGATTTGCACTGTTTTGTCATTGGCTCTGATGGCCCATGCATTAGAGGAAACATCTTATTCACTCTCAGTAAGGATTAGTCTACTTAAGGAAAGAAACTTTGACGTCTGGGCAAATCTAAAGTGGTATCTGTTGTCCAATTCTGATTCTCCCAACCTTATTCCACTCTCACAGTTTCTCTAAAAACAATTAGTAATGACTTTTTATACAATTAAAAAATGAGCGGAAGACCTAAACAGACATTCTTCCAAAGAAGATATACAAATGGCCAACAGGTACATGCAGAGATGCTCAACATCACTAATTATTAGAGAAATGCAAATCAAAAGCACAATGAGGTATCACCTCACACCTGTCAGAATGGCTGTCATCAGAAAGTCTACAAACAACAAATACTGTCAAGAATGTGGAGAAAAGGGAACCCTAGTACATTTATTGTTGGTGGGAATGTAAAATGATGCAGCCACTATGGAAAACAGTATGGAAGTTCCTCAAAAAACTAAAAATAGGACTACCAAAAATATGATCCAGCAATCCCACTCCTGGGTATATATCTGAAGAAAATGAAAACACTAATCTGAAAATATACACACACACCAATGTTCTTAGCAGCATTATTTACAAGAGCCAAGATATGGAAGGAATCTAAGTGTCCATCAACAGATGAATGGATAAAGAAGATGTTTTATATATATATATATATATATATATATATATATATACACACACACACACACACACACACACACACTGGACTATTACTAAGCCATAAAAAGAATGGAATGAAATTCTGCCATTTGCAACAACATAGATGGACCTGGAGGCTATTATGCTTAGTGAATAAGCCAGGCAGAGAAAGACAAGTACTGTATGTTATCACTTATATGTGGAATCTAAAGAATAAAACAAATGAATAGGGGGCTTCCCTGGTGGCGCAGTGGTTGAGAGTCCGCCTGCTGATGCAGGGGACACGGGTTCGTGCCCCGGTCCGGGAGGATCCCACATGCCGTGGAGCGGCTGGGCTCATGAGCCATGGCCATTGGGCCTGCGCGTCCGGAGCCTCTGCTCCGCAACGGGAGAGGCCACAACAGTGAGAGGCCCGCGTACCGCAAAAAAAAAAAAAAAGAATGAATATAACAAAACAAAAACAGACTCACAGAATATAGAAAACAAACTAGTGGTTATCAGTGGGAAGAAGGAAGGGGGGAGGGGTAAAATATGGGTAGGGGATTATGAGGTACAAACTACTATGTATAAAATAAATAAGCTACAAAGATATATTGTACAGCCCAGGGAATATAGCCAAAATTTTATAATAACTTTAAACGGAGTAAAATCTATAAAAATATTGAATCACTATGTTATACACCTGAAACTAATATAAGATTGTAAATCAACCATACTCCAATAAAAAAAGAATCTTTATAAAATAAAGTAATTCAAGTTATTAACTCTCTAAGTCTCAATTTCCTCATCTGAAAAATGGGTTTAGTAATAACTACATTGTTCAGTTGTGGGTAAGCTACAAGATAACATACACAAAAGCACACTGCGTGGTAGGTGCTGGGCATAGAGCTGCAGACCACCCAGGCAGCTAGTTTTATTGTGCAACAAGGTCCTTAACTCTTCCCAGACAGGCACAAGTTCATGAAGGTCACATTGCTAGCAACCGGCAGAGAGGGAATTCAAACCCAGCTCTGCCCGATTCCAGTGCCCTCATGCCATGCCTCCTCCCCTGAACGGAATATGGGGAATAGCCAGGTAGTTCTTCCAAAGTCTCTTCTAAGCTTATGAGTCCCAAGGTGGGAGCCAGGAACATGCGAGAGTTTCCCTCTTCTAAACCTTATGTGAAGTGCAGGGGCATCAAGGAAAGAGGTCATCAGGCATGTACCTGTTGACATGCCAGAGGTCCAATTTGTCAACCGGTTGATAATACTCAGAGGACTCACTGGGAATGTGGCTGAGGACTAGAAAGCCGGCAGAGTATTTTTGAAAGGTGGTCGCCCTGTGAAACATAGACCTGCTGATGTAATTTTTGTGACTAGGAAAATGCTGAAAATTACCCCAAATGCCAATTTTTTTTAAATCAGAAGAAAAGAAAACTAAAAAATAGAAGTGACAGAGGGATGTAGGCAATAAAACAAAGAAAAAATGTATCCCGGGGTCTTCACTAACATAGCTTTGGTAAGAACTAGTTTTCTGAAATTAATGATTTCCTAAAATAGAAATGACAGACTTGGTAGATGAGCAATAATAATTTCTTGTGTTACTAAAACTACTGACTCTGTATGACGCTAAAGAATTATCAATAATGGTAATTATATGTACACTTAGCTATGCACCCACTATGTTCTGGTCCCTATAGATGGTTCACTTGTGATCTTCACAACAATGCGCAAACCCTAGAGTGACTTTAAGCTCCATTTTACTTAGGAAGAAACCTAGTCTCAGAACCATAAAGGGAAAGGCATACAATGCACAGCTTACGACAGGAAGAATGGAAATTCACGCTCAGATCTGTCTGACTTGAAAACCAAGGGTCTCCCTCACTGGCTGTAAGAGTGCCCAGCACAGGGTCCATTTGCTGTGTCCTCCCACCTAAGTGACAAGTGAAAGGTTCGAGGTAGATGGAGGCTACTGGAGGAGCAGACCTGGAGCATCAGTGGAAGAACATCACCCGCTCCTCAGAGACCAAACAAATGATGCCGAATATAGTGAAACTGAGCGCATGTATTGATTTTAAATGGGCGCTATTATGACAATAAGTTGTTTTGAAAGCATAGCCATCTGCACCTTGGACAGGACCAGAACACAAAGTTCTCAGAAAACCAAAAAAAAAAGCCGTAAAGAGCAAATTAATGAATACCCCCCACCCCTGCAAAAAACAAGCCCATCTGTGAGTTTTAGTCCACAATCAACAGGATTGAGTAGAGCACAGGAGGACAGACAAAATGACTTCCAAATTTCTGTGATACCACTGTAAACATCTAGAGTATTATTTTCAAGGTGCTTGAGGAGTTCACACAGTTTAATTTCTCAATATGCTTAATAGCTAATAAGATAGGTTAACTACGTTAGAGATAAGACAGTTCAGACAAAAGGAAGTTCTAAGCATGTGAAGAAATCACAGCAAAAGCAAAATCATAATCCAAGCTCCTAGTATAGAATTTATTTCATTGATAAGACGGCCACTGTGTCAACTGTGAATCCTGACGGTTCCCAGCCAGTGTACTGGAATCACGTTTCAGGTGGGCTAAGATGTCCATCCTCACTCCAGGCAGGGCCAGGCACAGCCAGGGCCCAGGCCAGTTACCTCCATCCACAAGATGTCTAGACTGCTTACCCAGAGTGCCATACAAATATTATTACTTACTAAGCATTCTATGATGTGACAAAGGTTCAAAAGCATTAGCAAATGAATCCATCGCTTCACCAACTTTTTGATCAGGAAATGCTAACAGAAAGTCCACCATGTCCCTGGAGTAGTGTGAATAACCACTCCCCCTCCATCCTCTTCCCTCCCCCATGGGGCCATTATTTTTCTAACAGCTGTTGGCCAGCGTCATCCCAGGCTGAGGATGACACACTTTCTGAAGTACTATATACAAGGCTGTGTAAACCAAGGTAGGCGGCCACAGCTGAAGGCACTTCTACATCCGTCAGTACAGGGTCAGTCGATGCCAAAGGGGGAGCCCCACACCATTCAGTTCTGCACATGCACCACTCACAAAATGTACTGGGATGCAACTGGGTGCCTGGACGCCACATTAAGAAATGATTGAGGGGACCTCCCTGGTGGTGCAGTGGTTAAGAATCCATCTTCCAATGCAGGAGACATGGGTTCTAGCCCTGGTCCGGGAAGATCCCACATGCTACAGAGCAACTAAGCCCGTGCACCACAACTACTGAGCCTGCGCTGTAGAGCCTGCAACCCACAACTACTGAAGCCTGTGTGCCTAGAGCCCGTGCTCCGCAACAAGAGAAAACACTGCAATGAGAAGCCCGCACACTGCAACAAAGAGTAGCCCCCGCTGGCCACAACTAGAGAAAGCCCGCACACAGCAATCACGGCCCAACACAGCCATAAATAAATAAATAGACAAATTAAAAAAAACAAAAAAACAAGAAATGATTGAGGCATACTAAGTGAAGTAAGTCAGGCAGAAAAAGACACATATTATATGATATCACTTCTATGTGGAATCTAAAAATACAAATGAATTCATTGACAAAACAGAAACAGACTTACAGACATACAAAACAAACTTATGGCTACCAAAGGGGAAAGGGGGGAGTTTGGGATTAACAGATACACACTAAAATACATAAAATAAACAACAAGGATTTATTATACAGCACAGGGAACTATATTCAATATCTTGTAATAACCTATAATGGAAAAGAATCTGAAAAAAATATATATATGTATAACTGAATCACTTTGCTATACACCTGAAACTAACACAATTTTGTAAATCAACTACACTTCAATTAAAACAGAAAGAAACAATTGAGGCATGAGTGCCAACTGAACCATCACAATGATATTGCGAGGGGGCAGCCTGAGTGGGAGCAGAGAAGAGGGAGGTTTCCGTCTCACCTTTTCATCTTTCACTGTATTTATCGATACCCATCGTAAGGACAGCCGAGGTAATGACTGTTTATAAAGAGCAACCAGTGTGCAGTGAAAACTCAGCTCTCCACAGTAAGATGGGCCTGTGTGGTGGCAAAAGAGGTCCCTGGCTTCAAGCCCACCACCCAGGTAGCAGAGCTCTCTTGTGTCTGCGGATCCCAAAAACAAGAACAGAGACTTCCCCACTTCTGCTTTACTAACTCCTTATAACATGTCAGGAGCTGTACTCACAGGCCAATCCTTTACCAGACAAAGTTCAGGGTTACTACTAGTAATGAAAATAAAAGAAGGTACAAATTATATGCCAGTCAGCAACACAGTGCATGTAGGATGATACATTAGTCTGAGATGTCATCAGCCCTTATACTCCGATCTCATTTTCAGAAAACTTTCCCCAGCACTAGAGGAGTTTTGCCTTCATGGCAATCCCTCTGCTTGGCTCTCTAATATCTATCCCATCCCAGTTTCCATAATGTGACCTGGCCTGCCCAAAACTGCACCTGGTACCCTATTCACATGTGCACACATACACACACACAAAGGCAGTATCATTATCATTTCAGAATATAGGCCAACACCTCATTCCCCTAGATTCAACCTCTGCCTCACATTTTCACTTTTTCCCCATAGTTCTCCAACCCCAACGTAACTCTGCCCTGTGGAACCCGACTCTGGTCTTAGTGACTTCCTGGCTTTTCTCTCATTTCTGGTGAGACCCCCAGACCACAGCAAGTCAGCCCTGGTATTCACCTTCTGCTCCAAGCAAGGGCAACCCCACCTTCTGCCCAGCCCTAGAGGACTGGGCCTCTTCCTTGCTGCTTTCCCAGCCAGGTACAATTTTGCTTAGATCCATTCCTTATCCTGGGGATTAAACACAGTAGGGTGACTATATTAAAATTAACCCCGAATCTAACCAAGTGAGAAACCAAATGCAGTAAATAGGACACTAAGAAAATACCAAAGTATTTCAAATCAGAGAAGAAGAATAGAGATATGGACCTCAAAATTGCAGGGGGAAATTAGATAATTTTGGAAAGAGGCCTGAATTAATTATTTCAGATGGAAGACAGACTTTCTGAGGGCAGACACACTTGGACAAGCAAAGGTTGGAAGGTTAGATTTTTCTTAGATGGCATCTAAGTTGTCTCTGTAAATGGCCCATGAGACATCCTGACAGTTGGCTGACTTCCTTGGTGATGTAGCACTGCAGTCATCACATCCAGGAAGCTGGTTGTTAAGTCTCACAACCCCTGACTTGGATAACTCCACACAAGCCTCTGCTTCCTTTGTATCTATTTCCTCAGCGTTAAGAGACAAAGCTCACTTTTGTACAACCTCAGGCCTAAGAATGCTATGTGGCTCTGAAAAGATCCATGAAGCTCTTCACACACACACAAAAAAGCATCAGATAAATTCTAGAGATATAATACCAATGTGTGTTTACTCCCAACCTATGCAGGTTTAAATTGACAAATGTTCCACCTTCTGAGCAAGAGACATTGATTTGTAAAGGTCTGTCTGCCTGATGAGGGCAGGGGTCCAACTCTTCACGTTCATGCCCACATTTATCAGGAACTTGTGTTAAACCCACATGTTTTTAAAACTTCCAAATGCAGCAACATTAAGGTCACTGCTATTTTGTGCCAGTATATTCTTAATAATATGGAGAGAAATACAACAGAAATCTGTTATAGACCCAAAATGTCTTTCTATCTACCTGATGAAAGTACCTCAGGAATGGTGTAAGCTATCATTTACCATTTCCATGTTTTAATTTTGCAAATTGTTTGGCGTTTCAGAGGCAGTCTATAAAAACTTCTGTATTTTAAATAAAGCACAGTAATGACAGATTTAAATTCACCATGGTATAAAATCGTAAGGCTATCACTATGTCTTTATCTTGTTAAAACAAATAAAAATTATACAACCTTTTACAGTCACCAACCAAAGCCCAAAATCTGTAGGAGCGAGCAAAGGAAAAGAGGGAAGCTGATTATGAAATGAGAAACTGTTTTATGAAGGTGCTTTTGTGGTAAAAGTGTATGATGCGGTCACCCTGGCATACAAAGGTAGTATTTGAAAGCAATCTAAAAACTACACGGATCTGCAAATGAATAAATGTTCCCAAGATAAATTACAAAGAAAAACATTCTGAATGTGACTTTTCTTTGTAGTACGTTTAGCTGGAAGTCTGTTCAGATTTTTTAAACAATTCTTTGGAACTTTGATTATCCAGCACTCTTTCTTTTTCACTTTTCGACTTTGTTACTGTGGCTGTACACCTCCAGTTCAGCTCACTTAACTTTTTATTGAGGACCTACTCTGTGGTAGTCCAACCCAGGGACTGGTGACACAAAAAATGAATAATATACAACCACTTCATAGAGGAGATTATAGCCTACTAAGGTAGAGCCTACTAAGCTTATTACCAGATAATTCTGCATAGCTTCAAACTCCAAGAAATATACTTGTTCAAGAATAACAAGAGATATTGCTTCATCCTTTTTGTCTGCATACACAGGATTCCCAGTAGCAAGAAGAAAGCATTCTCCTCAGTTGGGTTAATTTCCCTAAGCTTCTACTTGGGGTGTGGATGAGGAGTAGAAGGAAAGAGGCAGAAAAAGAGAGATATCAAATAATACATTCTTTAGTGAGAAATAACCCATAAGAAAAGGTTTCCTGGGCTTCCCTGGTGGCGCAGTGGTTGAGAGTCCACCTGCCAATGCAGGGGACATGGGTTCATGCCCCGGACCGGGAAGATCCCACATGCTGAGGAGCGGCTGGGCCCGTGAGCCATGGCCGCTGAGCCTGCGCGTCCGAAGCCTGTGCTCCGTAACGGGAGAGGCCACAACAGTGAGAGGCCCGCGTACCGCAAAAAAAAAAAAAAAAAAAAAAAAAAAACGTTTGGAAGACTATGAAGTGATTCATAAAGAAGAATCTGAAGTAGCAAATTCTGCATCACTCTCCCACTTCCAGAGCTTCCTTTACCACTACAGAAAGATGAAACTTAAATTGTTTTTTTTAATTTTATTTATTTATTTACTTGGCTGCACCGGGTCTTACTTGCAGCATGCGGGCTCTTAGTTGCGGCATTCGGGATCTAGTTCCCTGACCAGGGATTGAACCCGGGACTCCTGCATTGGAAGCGTGAAGTCTTAACCACTGGATCACCAGGGAAGTCCCGAAAATTAAGTTTATTCACTAAATGATCTGATCTCAACATTTTAAAATTCATTTTACCGTCTGTGACCTTTGTTTAGTTTATGTGTGTGTGAAATGACAAGAAATCATATTTAGTTTTAAAAGCAACACTAATATGTACCTATAGGCATAGTTTTCTTTAAGGTTATGGAAGCATATCCTAAAAATTTATCCTCACACATGGTTACAGATTTTTTAAATTTTTATACCTCTGAATTAATAAGCTCAGAAATATTGTTTGGAAGACCCATGTGTCTAGACATATTAAATCAAATGAAACTCTCCGAGAGACTTCACACCAGTGTCAATAACATAAACCATCAACTCTCATTTATTCAAGGGAAGATTATAGCATTTGGAGCACAGCCAACATCTCATTTCTTCTTGCTGTCCTTTCAGCCTGCAGTATCTTATCTATCTTATTGGTAGGCATCACTCCAAAAGTCGTAATAAACTAACAATTATTAAGTCCTTGCCATGAGACAGGCACCGCTGTCAATATATGCTAGAGCATTTGATTTTCCACAGCTACCCTATGAGATCAGTACTATTGTTATGCTTATTTTACAGATGAGGGGCACAAGGATGCTGTTAATTGACTTGCCCAAGACCACAGTCATAAATGGCAAAACAAAATGACCATTTGGTCTGCTGCCAGGGCCTGAATACTTAAACACCACATGATATGCCTCCAATAGATAGCCATCATAGAGGAAATAAAACCTAAACCAAGAAATAAAACCCAAACCAATCAATAGAGTAAGAAACCACTCTCTCCTTTTTTTATATATACAGAATCAAAATGAATGTGCATTTCATGGGTGAAACTGTTCCAACTATTGATCATAATGAGATTTCATGTATTATCCATAGTTTTTTTAACCCACATATTCAATCCCAGGCCCTCAGTTAATTGAGAGGTGCTGGTTTGATCTTTCTTATCTTCTTAGGTATTTGTCAAATCTAATACATATTTATCAAGCACTGAACTCAGCCCTAAATTTTTTTTTTTTTTTACTTGTGGCAAAAAACACATAACAAAATTTTCCAACCACCCATTTTTAAGTGTACAGTTCGGTAGTGTTAAATATATGTACAATGCTGTGTAATGAATCTCCATAACTTTCAGCCTTAGTCCCTTCGGGCTGCTATAACAAATTATCACAGATGAGAAGCTTATAGACAACTGAAATTTTCTGTTCACAGCTCTGTAGACCAGAAGTCCTAGACCAGTCCATGCACCAGCATGGTCAGGTGCGAGCCCTCTTCCAGGTTGCAGACTTCTCACTGTATACTCACATGGCAGAAGGGACTACAGAGCTCTGTGGAATCTCTTACAAAAGCACAAATCCCATTCACAAGGGCTCCATCCTCATGACCTAATCACCTCCCAAAGGCCGCACCTACTAATACCATCACCTTTGAGAATTAAGTTTTCAACATGTGAATTTGGAGGGGGACACAAACATTCAAACCACAGCAGCCCTAAACCCTTCTGAGGTCCATTTTGTCATACCATTTTATTCTTTATCAATGACCCCTCTTTAAATTTCTGAAGTTGAGCAAAATCTTCAAAATAGAAGCGTTCTTTTTAGACAAGCACATATAAGACTCTGACATTATAAGTGAGTGATTCTTAACCTCTTTTGGGGCCATGGCCTTTTGAAAATCTGATAAAAGCTATAGATAATAACCTCAAAATAAAATGGATAGATGAATGTATAATTTAAATGGTGCTCTATTTTCATGAGGTTATTGAACCCCTGCCCCGCAAAGGCCAACTCTGAACTCAAGTAAAGAACCCTAATTTTCTGGTATTATTTTGCACTAGTATTTACCAATCTCTTATATTGCAGTATTCTTTTAAATATCAAGCTTCCCCTAATGAGTGGTAATCAAGATCTTATTTGTAAAATTTCACATAAACATGATCTTATTTATAAAAATTAAATTAATCTACCAATATTCAGGAAAATAAGTACATTGCTTATAAAAGGAACCCCACAGAGGCAAGGAATTCCCTTACTTCCCATAGGTATCACATATTCAATGCGCAGTTTCCCACAAAAATGCTATCAAAGTACCTCATGTCTGAAAGTAAGCTAAAGTACAAATGCAGTCAAAGCTGCCGATCCTTATGGGCATACCTTCTTCAGATCTGATAGCAAGAAAGCCCCATGACTGATTGTAGATAAGCTGGACTTGATCACTACCTTTCCAAATTTAATGCACTGTGGTTAAATAACCATGTTCACTGGTTTTGATTGCATCATTGCACTTTCTGATGTTTCTGATAACATAAAACATTAGATTTTTAGAGGTGATATCCTAGAGCTGAAGGGCTCTCATTTCCTTTCCACCCAGACTTGGGGGGGAGTAGATAGCTAAAAACTAATGTTTTGTTTTGTTATTTGTAGGGGACTAAGTAAACATTGTTAAGGGACACTAGGCCACATTAAATATAAAATATTTTGTATATGTCACCGCTTTAGCAACACATGAATCCTTTGGATGCACTCTTCCAAAAACATATAAACATACAAATTCTGTATACAATATCTGGGGGTTCATGAGCCCCAGCCTAAGGTCCAGCTGTGGACCCCAGACCTCAAAATTAAGAATCTATCTCCGCATTCAGCAGACAAGTGTAAGCAGACACTTCTAAGATTTCTAGGACCTTATCTCCTTGAAACGACATGAAGAATCGAACTCTGGCTGCCTTTAAAGGTGTTCATCATACGCAAAGAAACTCAGCACTTATCAGAGACAATCACCACAGCATTCTCTGTTATCTGGTCAGTTTCTCAAAACATAAACAGTTTAGTTAACTGCTCTTAAAGGAAGGCCCTGGCTCTTTTTCTGTTTCAAAGGCTGAGAACCTGAGGGATGGATAGCCTCCTGCGTCTGCCACAGTGACTTCATGCTGCATCTCTCCAGAGAGCTAATCAGTAGACATCCTGAGGCTGGCAACACAAATGAGCCAGGAATCAGTCTGGCTAATGTAGGTATTGTCATCTGGTAAGCCGTGGTCGCCACCGGAAGCCACCCACCCTTGAGTGACAAGAGCCACTCAAGGCTCTTGTCATATTGGTCATATTGCACCTTCACTTAAGACATCCCTCTTCTCAAACTCCTTTCAGTTTTATTAACGCCAGTGTTCAATTATCCATTTCATTCTATACTAAATTAGCCTCTTATCTTCTTTCTTGTGCTCTAATTTTTTAATATGTTTGTCTTCTATACATGTCACATAGCTCAACTGTCTATAATACACTATTCAATATATATACATACTCCAAGGTTAAGTTAAAGTTATAAAAACTACTGTTTGAAAGATTCATTAATTTATTAAAACTGTTTTCAGAATGTGACTTTTTTGCCACTTAGATTTGTTCCCATTGCTCCACCAGGTTTCCCAAATTTTGAATTTGCCATATGAGATGAGAATGTACTAATTTCAGAGACTAAACTTACTGATACTTACTATTCCATTTTTCTTTTTTTTACAAAAAAAATTGTATTCCAAAATGATGAGCAGGCAGAAGTGAGATGAAAACAATGGGAACAATGAGAAGAAAAAGTTTTCAAGTACTCAACATCCTTGATTACTTTTCCCATGACCCTGTGATTGGAAACCAGGACAGCATTTAAAAAGCTGGTCACCTTGGAAAGCACAGAAACCTCTAAAAATAAAAATCAACATTTACAGACTCTGCCATAATGGTTTCCTGGTAAACAGAGAGACATGCCTGCGATTCTACCCCCCACACAGGGGTTGTGGCAATTAATTATTCAACATTTGGAAAGTGCTTTGGAGATAAGAAGCTAAGTGCTAAAAACCATCATCAATTTGCAGCAAACCGCACTTAAAGCGAACTCACCAGGTTTACAGCTGGAAACTGAACCATTAGTCTAAGTCCATGATTTCTTTTTCATTTTTTTCCCCATTTCATTTAGACCATTAGACCAAAGAGCTGACACCCATCTGGAACCTTCCTTTTCCTTTTGGTTAACCTTTGAGTATCACTGAGTAAAAACTAGCCCTTAATTTTCAAAAACAATGTAAATTCTAATAATGTGGTTTCACTGGAATTCACAGTGAGATGCTTATTATGTATCCTTCCTCTTCTATCTTTTATTTAAGTAATATAATAGTGAGTTTACTAAAGATTTCATAGGTAAAACTCTGAGAGTAAAGTCTAGTTTAATGTATTTCTACTGTATTAGTGATCATTTAAGCAAACATTTTATGTCCATGACTGTACTACACGTATAAATTTAGATGAACAAGCTAAGAATTGGTTAACCTTGAGTAATACTCTATATGAAAGTAATGTCCTTCTATTTAAATAAAAAATTGGGTTTTGTTAGACAATTTTTCCTTCTCATCTACAATATATTCTGGTTTTAATTTATTCATTTTAAAACTCAAAACAATGGCCCAAGATTGAGAATTTTTTTTCACCAGACTATAACTAAAACGCACATAAAAACCCACCTGCATTCATGCTAAAAAAAAAAAGAGGAGGCATGAAGTGGCTTCTAGAGAGTCAGTAGCAGGCCACGCTCTGCAAAGCAATCACATGGTAATTGTGGCTGGTCTGGGATTAAATAGACAATATACAAGATACAATCACTCTTACCCATGTCCATTTTGGAAACAATAAATAATTTTGTCCAAAATATTCATTTTTTACTTCATGTCTCCTACACATTGAAAGATCATATATACAAATGTCATAATTTCATGTTTTAGAGAATTAAATTCTGTACTGACATAATCTTCTTGGATATGAGACTTGTTTCCATTACATGGAGCTCAACATTTCTCTGAAAAGAGGGTTTATGTATTTTAATCCCCAAAATGCACAGTTTTAAAAGTCATCTTTGGTTTTAGAAAGGGCTTATTATGAGATGAGTTTTCACCACTTTAAACAGTAATACCTTTTACACATCTATTAGTCAAACCTTAAATCTTTTATCAATATTCACCCCCCCAAAAAATAAAAACAAACAAACAAAAAATGTGGAAGTAAAATCTTAAATGTACTTGACATTCCTAATCTCAATAGGGAAAAGAAAAACCTTGCTGGTTGCTGAAGTGAGATTCTCCATAAGGCTCCCGGCTCACATAACAAAACTAACTATGGAATTCTGCATGGAACCCACAATGCACTGCTCAACCCAAATATAAGGTAACACCAAAGCAGCTAAGATAAATTTTCTCATTGACTGGGCTTGATATTTACTATGTATTCTATATAATCTTCATCATCTATGGTTCACTGTATAATAAATATGTAGATAAATTATTTTTCATGGTTTACTCCGAATATTCTCATTTCTTTAAAAGAAATTGAGAAGAGCTACAAGCAACTTAAAACTAAGGAAGAAAATGAATCCAAGGAAGGTCTTTTTTTTTTTAAATTCCATGAAAGGAAGTATCACAGTAGTTCCTCCTCTGCTCTGCTGGCTTTATTAGGATATGCCAATAATGGACTATTGGTGCAAAGAGAAGAAACAGACAAACTTTATGTTTTAAAGAAGTGTTTTGTGGCACACATAATTAACTATCACTGCTTTTACGTTAACAGGGCAAAATAAACAACTTACTATGATATAGTTGCCTGGTGCGTAGGGGGTCAATCAAGTAAGTCATTTCAAATGAAACGTTTTCCATCCATACAAATACGAAGGAGATAGAAACTGCCCAAAGGAATTAGCCATGTCCCCAAGTGAATAAGAAATGAATTGGCAGGGACTGAGCCTCCATGAGAACATTACTTTGAATCAAAACCAAATTTCTAAAACACTCCAGGTGACCCGCTCTATATTTATGGAATTTAAATACTGAAATGTTGAAAAGAATGATTCTGAAATGTTTAAGAAATGAAGCAACTTAATTAAGTTGGCAATGCTGTATTTACTGATTGTGTTGTAATGTTCAGATCTAGAACCAGAGTGACAGGAAAGACAAAGATCAAGACTCTGGGGACCTTCTGAGACGGACACTATCACCTGGCCATGAACTGCTGTATCCTACCACTCCCCAACGCAACAGCAGAGGCGGGTCCATGTCCCATAAACTTGGAAGGTCCTCGCCTAAGTTACTCTGAGGGAGGCTAAAAATGACACACACACACCCCTACCTAAAAATTTCATTCACCATATGCCCAAATCCTTCCAATTTCATCATCAGTGATTATTTCTTTTGCACCTTTCTTCCAGTAAAAATTAAAAATGCGAATACTACCAAAATACATAGTACACTAAATTAATGTTCTTACAAGGATATTGTCAGACTTTTTCCTCTTGCAAAGAAAATTAGAAAAAATTAACAATGAGAGCATTAGCTTTCAAACTCAAATTGTATTAAAAGAACCATATTATAAAGGAAAGGTAGAGGTGATGAAGTCAGGTATGATCATAATAAAGAACACCTAAATCATACTATGTGCTACAAACTTTTCTAAGCATTTCACATATATTAAGTTACTGAAAGCAGAGGACTTAAAGGAGGTGGATTCAGATGAAGAGCTGGAGCACTAAGGATCTGGGAGCCATGCTGTATCACCCAGATCTCCCCTCATAAAGGAGGGGCTTCCCCGTGGGAATGTTGGGTGACTGACAACGCCCAGCTCAGTCTTGCTCTGGAGAGCCACCTGATTCAAAATCAGTGCCCTGGCCAAGGGCAGCCCACATCTCACGACTGGTTGACATGGGGTAAAAAGGCCTGGCTCCCTTACCTCAAGAGGAGGCAACTCTGAAGGGTCTCCTCTGCTCCAGAGCTCCTGAGGGCATCAGCAGAAGTCTTTGCTACCATCGAATCGACTTCAACTCCTCCTTGTGCCCAATCTAACTTCCTTCACTCCCTCACAGGTATTATACCTCAGCGCAAGCCCCAATAAACTTCCTGCCCAATCAGAACCCGTTTCCCAGGGAACCCAACCTAAGACCGTCCTGGAGGCAGGGCTCAAGCCCAGGCACTCTGGCTCCAGCGTCCATGCTCATAAACAGCACACTGAAATCCTGAAAGTAATGCAGATTCAGAAAACTAGCTCAATGGGAGTTTCCACAGGCCTCAATACCTGCAGGTACAAAGAGGTCTTGGTAACAATAACCAAAATTTGCCACAGGACTGCTGGATCTCAGCAACCTTCTCTCATTTCTGGAGTCTGTCAGTCGTGCTCACCACCAGTCCTTTCATGACCTTCTATTTGGGCCTCTTCACTGAAGGCCAGTGACTACTGGAGAATGCCACTTTTCTGCCTAGGATGCTCTCTCCGGGTGTCCTAATGCTTTAAACCTTCAAGGCACTGAAGCCCACAGCTACTGCCTCAGGCACCATCACCCCAGAGCTACACTCTGCTACCTGGATCCTGAAGCAGCCCTCTCCCGGCCCACACTTCTCAGACCACCTCATGAAAATGGGTCCTTCGGCTTTGTCTTACAGTCTCTCTCTCTCAATATGGCTAAGGCCTCCTTCCTAGGGCACAGTACCCTCCATTCCCCTCTCTCGTCGTGGCCTCTAGTCAAAACAGCATTTCCTCATATATGTTCAACTCATGAGAACAGATACTTTGGGGGTCACTGCCCACCATATAAGCAAATAGCAAGATCCTCAATCCCTGTTGAGACACAGCTAAGACACCCTCTTTACAACATAAAGGATAAGCAAAAGAATGTATAAAGCACAGCAATATGGGAACACTTGGCACAGGAGCAATAACTCCACCCATCTCCAGCCCAAAGAGCATCACTGAACTATATAATGACCATGAGAGATGAACAAAAGGGAAAATTATATTCAATAGATTGTTAAGAAAGGAGGTAAGTGAGTGCAATTCAGAAACATATTTTAAGACAATTTTTTTAACATCTTTATTGGAGTATAATTGCTTTACAATGGTGTGTTAGTTTATGCTGTATAAAAAAGTGAATCAGCTATATGTATACATATATCCCCATATCCCCTCCCTCTTGCGTCTCCCTCCCACCCTCCGTATCCCACCCGTCTAGGTGGTCACAAAGCACCGAGCTGATCTCCCTGTGCTATGTGGCTGCTTCCCACTAGCAATTTTAATTGGATGCTTAATTAGGTAAGCTTCAGTTATCAGAAAATTCAATTAAAGTGAATGCTTCATACTCTAATGACAGTAGATAAATAGATCACTCTTGCAATTTAAGCAGACAGATTCACAATTTCCCAGAAATGGTCTCTTCAAAATATGATTTCCCCTCCCCTGATTCCACAGACTGCAACCCATGGTACCTACTGCCCTTACTTCAGGCATTCACACCATCCCATCACTGCTCCCCAAATCGTCAGGGTCCTGATAGATCCCTTACCCCTGGACACCCACCTTAGAACCCTCACTGTCTCTACAGGACTAGGAAGTTATTCCACCAGCTCCCCATTCAAGCAGCAACCTGCTTGAAGCCTGAGCCACGTACTCTAGCCTGGTTTTCTCTGCTGCTCTGGTTTTTATATAAAAGACACTGTGTTATTCAAGCCCATACACCCGAGTCCTTCCATCACAGAAGCTAAAAGCTGTGGGTCGAAAAGAAATATATGGCATTGGGCTTTCTAAGCTCTCTATTTAATCTGTGAACATAATATTACATCTAAGGTATCTAACACACCGATTTTTAAACCTACAAAATAAATTTCATTTAGTTGGGAAAGCAAACTCTTTCAGAGTACTGGAATTATCCCAAATGAACCCTGAACCAAAAGTGTTGGTTTTAATTCAGAAACACCCAATTTTATTTTATCAGCAGCAAGGGGTGGACTTGATTTAGAGAAATTTTACAGGGAGTGTTAAATGATTTGATCATTTTATAGCCTCAAGTGTTAACAATGCACTTATACTAGTATCTTCTGGTCAAGGTCAAGAGCTGAGATAAGACCTGCTGAGGCAGGTAAAATTTTACAGGAAACGTCATGTGAGGTCAGACCCACAATCCCTTAGACCACCCTTCAGTGACGTCTGACAGTGACATCAAAAACCAAGAAATCATTCTACAAAATGATAGGTGACTCGAACAAAGTGCTGTGAGAGAGCTCTGGGTCAAGAGAGAATACTGTCCAAAGAGGTCTATTTACCAAACATATCCATATTCTCTTTTACATTGTATAAATACTTAATCTACGTAAAGATTTGTTCTGTGCCTCTTCAGAAGCCAGTTTCTCCTCTTAGGGTAGAGTGTTGTTCACAGAAATATCCACTACATCAATTTAAACTCTAAACCTATTTCTCTCAGTTGTAAATGGACCTCCTAGCACTGATGTTCTTGGATTTGGGGCAGAGTGTTCATGACTTTCCCTAGGCTTGGACTCAGACGTAAGTGAGGTCTCCTTTCAGACTTCATTGTTCAAGATAACAGCATTCAAGTCAATTTCTGTCTGTTCTCCTGAAGACAGCCCGCTATTCTCATGATATGCAGTGCACTTCTCTAGACCTTTCCCAGTTATGTCTGTCTTGAGGTGCAAGACCAAACCTTCGAGGGAGCCATATAGGTAAGGCTCATAAGGATGAACACAGACATTCAACATTAAAAGACCCCTATTAAGAGGTGATAACTGAATTCAAATAGTATGTGTTCAAATGTAATATTTATCAATATACCAAAAAATAATCAAACATTGAGATTTCACTGGAAATACTATTCTATATATAACAAGTAAAACATCTATTCTAAAATGTCTCAGTATATTACACATTCACACATATTATAAGGCACATAGACGATAAGGCAAATAATATACACCTAACACATAGATACATAGTGCAATGATATTCTCTCACCTTTACATAAAACCCAGTATTATCACAGTGCCCTAACAGCAGTACCATAGAGGAGTCCTATTTTCCTCATTTATATTTGTATTACATCTTCCAAAGATTTTATGAGAACAACATCTGGATTTAAACCTCCTAGTTCAACACGATCAGTACAATATAAAAGAATGATTCGAGTGAGGCAAACACCAAATTCACAGATGTGAATACATAAGTGAATAAATGACTCTCCCCTTGCCTACCACAGGAGGTGCCCACTCAGATTTGCCAATTGAAACCCAGAAAGTACTAGATGTGCCTAATTTTGCCTTTTTTACACTATCTGCTACATATTCTTCAGAGAAGGCACAAAATTACAATTCCTGGGCTTCCCTGGTGGCGCAGTGGTTGAGAGTCCACCTGCCGATGCAGGGGACGTGGGTCCAGGAAGATCCCAAATGCTGCGGTGAGGCTGGGCCCGTGAGCCATGGCTGCTGGGCCTGCGCGTCCGGAGCCTGTGCTCCGCAACGAGAGAGGCCACAACAGTGAGAGGCCCGCACCGCAAAAAAAAAAAAAAAAAAAATTATAATTCCTTTTAAACTTTTTTTTAGGTAAATGCCTCTTTAGAAATCTTAAAAGTAGTGCTCACTGGGGGAAGCTGGATCAAAGCTATGTAAAAACTGGACTATATTTTTCTAACTTCCTGTGAGCCTACAATTATTTCAAAATAAAAAGTTTTTTTAAGTGCTAGCAACTCATTTTTAATCTCAAAAAATTAGTGCATAAAACTGTGTCCAATTCAGAGAACAGATAAAATAGAGTCTTATCTAAATAGAACGGTTAGGTAATTTTTCCAAGGAACTATAAAACATCACAACCCTAATTACAAAAGTTTCATCCCCAAAGTTACCAGATTCCAAACTTCATGACAACGAATTTCACAAGAAGTATTTGAAAGACCTAACAGCAATGATCAGAGCTACTACACTAGAGGAATTTCTCGAGAAGAAATAGATTTTAGATTAAATTGAGTGTAATGACTGGGCATCTCTGATTGGTCTGTCCAGATTTTTTAAGTAACTAATTATAATTCCACTAAATACGTATTTTCACTATAAAATATGCTATCCACTGTGAGGACCACAAAAGATACCCTGACACAATTCTTACAGTGAGGAAGCAGAAAGTGTAGGAAGACAACATGAACCCATATGAAACAGGGCAGTGCAGAGCAGTAAGCAATAAAGTGATCAAATAGAGTGTACAATTCACTGCCTAATGTTTTGGCAGGAAAAACTGGGAGTGCTTGAATTATATTTTCTTCTGATGTTTCTGGATGGGTGTTTTAGTTTCATCTCTTAATGTACTTTTCAAGGGAAATTATCTGATCTCATTTATCTAAATCTTTTGAGACACTTCCTATCCACCTTCTCTCATTTCCCTGGCAAAGGAGTTCAACTTGTAAAACTGCAAACGTGTGAGCTGTGTGTTTCTTCTCAATCTGTTAACGCTCAGCAATTTTCTAAAGGTGATTGTAATCAGTACTTTAGCCAACTCCTAACATGAGGCCCTACTCTCTGCTAACATCATGAGTGCTCATCTCACATTCCTAAGGACACAGTCTCTAGAGGTCAAAGGAATGAAGGCATTTCTGAAGCAGTTCTGCTGGGAGGTCTCACGGCAACTGCGGTCAACATGTAACACGCAAGGGGAGGGTTTGAGGAGGGCAGCCATCAACACTCAAGATACAGTCAAACTTCCAGGCTGATGATCTCACTCAGTCCTCACTCAGAACAAACATGTTTCACAAATAACACTTTCAGAACTTCATTCATGATCATTGTGGGGTAGAAGGTACCAAAGCCTGGTTTGTGTTAAAGACATTAGGAATCTCCCCATCAGGCCATAGAGACCAACAGATTTCCATGCTGAAAAGCAGGAGATATGGAAGAGCTAATCTCACTCCACTCTCAAGGGATATCAGTTTAGATACTATAGTTGTCACAATCCTATTCTTTAAATAGTTGTTCTTCCCTAAATCCATAGCCTCAATTTCTTTTTTAAAGTCACATGTGCTGAGTAGACACCAAAGGGAGGAGTCCTGCTTACAGCTTTTAACACAGCAATAACCAGACATGACTGGGTGCTTTTGTTTTTAAAGGACCCACTTTAACTTCTCACAGGAATGAAATCACCCAGAACAGAAGATGAGGTTTTCTGAAATTCACTATTTTTAAAACAGTAGTTTAACAAGACTCACTATAATTACCCTTTGTATTTATTTCAATTTTCCATAGCATTATATCTGTAACAAGAAAACAAAAGTTGTCTACTATTCCAGATGATTCCATTTGTCCAGTAAATCACCCTAAAGCAGCCACATTCGGGTCAAGCACATACGAGGGATGCTACCTAAAATGTAAACGTCCTCATAAAATGTAAACTGACATGTTATTCTGAAGCAATACATGTTAGATACTCAGTAATCTGAGTACCACAAAACAGTTATACTTAAATGATAAAAGCCAACCAACCAACACTACCACCACCAGCTCTCAAAAGAAAAGACAAAAAACTCAAATATAAGAAAAAAGGGGAAAAAATCAGTCTTTGGGTAAGAAAATCTAATTAGATTTCCATATCAAAGTCCAAGTTTCTTCTGCGGCAAGACTGATTTTGCAAAGGGATACCTACTGTTGTTTATCATGTAATTCTCCAAAAAAAAAAAAATCATACAAATTTTCATTCTATTTCATTTAAATATAAATACAGGGCACTAAACTCCTTTTCATATGAAGAAAAAGGAGGATCAGAAAGTCAAACCAAAGTTGAGAATCAGACCTTTCAAGGGATTAAGAATCGCTGCTTTACACAAATGTTCATAAGGTATATGCTGCATGTTTGCTTCTGATAATAGAATCAACATATCCAAGAACCAACTTAACCATAGTAAGCTGAAAGGGCTCTCTACAAGCTCCAGTTTTCAGCTGTTATTCATCTTTAAATATTCCATTTTTCACGAAACATGGTTTCCAAGGTATCAGCACTGGAAAACCCACTACAAGATTTTAAATCTGAAAATTGTTGGCCAGCATTCTATTTACAGAAGCAAAAAATATTCCATGTGTAAGCTCTGGGGGCTCATCCATGGGGTAAAGAGCACTATAATCATTTTCAAGGATTCTCCAGGTCCTGTGTGTGTTATTTGGAGGCATAAATTTGATATGAGCTACATAGTGAAACGGGTGATCTCAAGCTGCTGGCTACTAGACTCAATTTTCCAAGCTGATGTTTAATAAACCCTGTTCCCAACTCAGCTTTAGCAATAAAAAGTAAAAGTTCTAGAGAAAAAAATGTAAAACACAGTTCGAAGCATGCAGAGTTAACAGCTCAAAAAGGGTGCTTAAGTGTGTTGTTCATTCATTCAGCAAACAAGCATCTATTACTATGTCAGGAACTGCTCTCAGTGTTGGAAATTCAACTCAAAAGTAAGATATGTTTAGAACACAACAATAAAAAAATAACTAAAATATGTATAGCCATTTACAGTTCTGAGCCAGGTTTTATAAATACCACCTCATCTGTCTCCCATAATACCTCTAATGAATTAGGTTTTACAGCTATTTTAATACTAATGAAAAAAACAAGAGATCTATTACAGATGATTTTCTAAATTCTCCGAATCAAATAACTCACAAATAAGAGAGCCTGGTCTCCAACTCATACCTTCCAAATGCACATTTCCATCAGTCACTGGGCAATACCACATAACAAGGTACTCTACTTTTATGGTAAGCACAGAGGCCACATTCTATATGGTTTCGAATGTTGTGTTAAAGCTGTTTTTTTTAGGTACACAGTTTCACAGATCCAGACTACGGTGTTTACAAGTTCAAAATGTTTCTAAGCAAACAGGATACTACAAAAACTGGTTAGAACCGACTAGGCCCAAGATGGTTGTAAGATTGGACTTCCAGGAGACCTTGAACCTCAGTATATGCTCATCATAATATATTAGCATATGCTAAACGACACACCCACAGGTGCCAGTCCAGAGGCTGACCATAAAGGGGCAAAATGTGGGCAGTGGCCCAATTCCTGGAAATCCCCGCCCCTTCCCCAAAATAGGTGGAATAATCCTCCCACTTGTTAGCCTATGAAATAACCCAGCCCATAAAAGCTAACAACCCTATACCCCTGGGCTGCTCTCACCTTCTGAGATGGACCACATTCTGCCTATGGAATGTGTATCTCTGAATAAACTCACTTTCACTTTAAAAAAAAAAAGATGTTTCCAATCTCTTCACCCGTTTATTTCATTTACTATACAGAAACACTGATGAACGAGTTTGTCTGGTTAGCTTAGCTTTCTAAACAAATAAGGTAAGTTTACCCACCAAGTACTAAAATCTGTAACTTGGGATAACATACTGCGCAGAAACTCCATGAGCAAAAACCCTGAACTAGTACTTCACAAAAGAAAAACAAAAGCCAATCAACATATAAAAAGGTACAAAAGGCACTCTGGGAAATGTAAATTAAAACCACAATGGGATACAACTATACATCCACTAGAATGGTTAAAATTAAAAAGAGATGATACCAGCTGTTTGTAAGGATGTGGGGCAGCCAAAACTCTCGAAAGATGCTGGTACCACTTTTGAAGGAAGGCACTATCTACTAAGTCGAGCTCACCAATCCAACTCACAACACACGCATCCCAAATTCCCACATTTACCAGAAGACATACGTAATAATGCTCAGAGCAGCACTTTGCATAATAACCAAAAACTGGAAAAAAACTCAAATGTCTATCAAGAGTGAATTTATTCAAGAGTCCATTATGAATAAATTGTGGCATTCTTATAAAGTGGAACACTGTAATGCAATGAGAATAAACAAACTGTTGCTATGCACAAAACGTGAATGATTCTCACAAACATAACATTGAGCAAAAGCAGGCAGGCACAAGGATATACAACTTTTCTGGTAGAAAGTTCAATAAAAGGTAAAAGTAGGGCTTCCCTGGTGGCGCAGTGGTTGAGAGTCCGCCTGCCGATGCAGGGGACACGGGTTCGTGCCCCAGTCTGGGAAGATCCCACATGCCGTGGAGCAGCTAGGCCCATGAGCCATGGCCACTGAGCCTGCGCATCCGGAGCCTGTGCTCCGCAACAGGAGAGGCCACAACAGTGAGAGGCCCGCGTACCACAAAAAAAAAAAAAAAAAAAAGGTAAAAGTAACCTGCAGTCCCAGAAGTCAGGAGGGAAGCTACTCTTGGCGGGGAGGAAGGAGGGGGTTTCTGGCTGCTGACAATGGTCTACATCTTGGCTTTGGTGCTGGGTCAGGGCTGTATTCACTTAGGTAAATCACTGAGCTATTTACTTATAATTTAATGGCATGCATACTTTTCTACACACGTTACATTTCAATAAAAATGTAAATAGATAGGAAGACGGGAAGGAGAAAGAAAAGAAAGAAGGGGAGGAGGGGGAAGGGAATGTATGAAGTGATGCTGTCAGGGCAGCGCAGAGTCCAAACCACCAGGCTTTCTTTCATTCTTACATCTGCTATTAGTAGTTAGTCTACCTCTTCCTTTACTACCAAGCTGTTCTCTGGCACTTTTCAATATTATCCATGCAACTGCCAATATCAGGCCATTTCTATCTTCTAATTTGTAGTTTTCTGTTTGCTGTAGGATTAGAAATGTTATAATCAGCAGCTGGAACTGTATCTGAATTAAAGAGTAAACAGAATCTGAGAGATGTCTTATGAGTAAAGTGAATCCTCTTTAATGATGTCTTTTTTTTAACCCTCTATTTTGCCTGCTCAGAGGCTGTTTTGCTGGAAGAATATGCCAAATATAGGAGTTCCAAATAGATGGAGTTGTTACTGGGCCCTATCCGTGAATACTAGGTCTCCAGGCCAAAGCTAGAATTAACAAACATAAAATTGCAGATCCCACAAGTTTACTTATTTGCAAATAGTATAAGAGAATATCAGGCAGTAAATATATTTATAAAAAAGAAAAGAAACTGCTAACTTTTTTTTTTTTTTTTGGCTGCGTTGGGTCTTCACTGCTGCATCCGGACTTTCTCTAGTTGCTGCTAGCGGGGGCTACTACTCTTTGTTGCAGTGCACAGGCTTCTCATTGCGGTGACTTCTCTTGCTGTGGAACACAGGTTCTAGGCGCGTTTGCTTCAGTAGCTGTGGCACGCAGGCTCAGCAGTTGCAGCTCAAGGGCTCTAGAGCGCAGGCTCAGTAGTTGTGACGCACGGGCTTAGTTGCTCCGCGGCATGTGGGATCTTCCCCGACCAGGACTCGAACCTGTGTCCCCTGCATTGTTAGTCCAACTGCTAACTTCTTACCCAAGACATTATGTACACTTTTTCTAATTGTGTCACTCATAGAACATCATATCAGTTTCAAAGAATATATTCCTTTGTCATTTTGTATTTTTATTAATTTTGATTTTTCAAATCCCCCAAAAATGTATACTAAAAGTTTTATTTTAAACTTTTTTAATGTTTCCAATACAGAAATTCAAGTGAAACAAAGGATACTCTTTTTCTACACAATAATCCACAAAGTAAAAAAAAAACAAAAAGACCTTGAAATACTAGTTGGTGATTATTTCCTTTTACATCCTAATTTCATGTAACTTCTTTCTGTATCCAGTCTCCATGAAAAACAAAAGTTAGCTCTCAAGCCTGGAGCTAGAACGGACACACACAAACTGAAAGCTTCACCTGCGGGCACTGCAGGACCTGAACTAAAGAGGAGACAGGTGGGTGCCTCCCCTGAACAGAATTACCTACAGGAATGGAAACTCTCACTTTACACCAAGATCAATGTTCATCTGCTTTAGTACCTTAAAAGCTGTGACTAAAAACAATACTCGTTCATTTGATAACAGTCATTCAATAAACAGGTGTCACTAGTTCAAAGATGAAATGTTCATTCCTACCTCCACCAATAATTTTCCACTTAGTTTAAGAAAAGCATACAAAGTTCGCTGTGTCTTAACTTCCTCATCTTTTCGACAAGCATGATAATCCCTTACATCTACTTAATTTTCAGGGAAGCAGAAAAAGATGGATGTTTTGGCTTCTGAAAACAACTATAGATGTACATGGTTTCACCATTATTAGTTCTATCACCATCTTTTCGAACATATAACTTAATCCAAAGGCAAGTAAGACCTTATCATTGAGGGATGAAATTATGAACATCATGAAGAAGACTGGAAGAAAAAGTTTTCTCTCTTCTGTGTCACAGCAGGTAAATAAATCCATCACCATTCATAGCTGGCTGTCCTTTTGATGCCTTGTTTGAAATGCCATTGCACTGCTGAGACTAGAGAAATGCAATAAAAGTCATTGCCACAAAATCATTATGACAGTCATAAATATGGTTTCAGATAAAATAAAATCGGCTACCTCTACAAATGAGTATTATTCGTGCACCTGTGCATGTGCATGTGTGTAAATGTACATCAGACAAAAGAACTGGGTAAAAGGTGGGTTAAAAGAATCCATCTCCACTGCGGCAAAAATAACTAACGGTGTGCACTACAGGGGATATAAAATATCATCTTAATGTTAGAAGGACAGCAGCATATTTTCTATTTGTGACATAAACATATCAAATGCTTAGCTCTTGGGAGAAAGGCAAAGTGTATGTGAGGGGCTTCCCTGGTGGCACAGTGGTTGAGAGTTCGCCTGCCAATGCAGGGGACACGGGTTCATGCCCCGGTCCGGGAAGATCCCACGTGCCGCGGAGCGGCTGGGCCCGTGAGCCATGGCCGCTGAGTCTGCGTGTCCAGAGCCTGTGCTCCGCAAAGGGAGAGGCCACAACAGTGAGAGGCCCGCATACCGCAAAAAAAAAAAAAAGTGTATGTGAAATACAACTAAGCCCTGATCTTACATGAAAAAAACATTATTCTTCCCCTCCCTTAGAATTCCTGCATTATGCAAAAAGTTCCTGAAAGTACCAAGATCTAATTTAGTTTTGTAAAAGTCTTACTAACTTCCTGGATGTTCCTAAACTATGTGTTTTGCTAAATGGCTTCCCCAACATAGATAAACGTCATAAATCACAGGTTGGCCTCAGAAACTGCAGCAACAGTGAGAACCAAGATAGGTGTTCCGCTTACAGCTTCTTTTGTCCCATCAAATCATGTGCCCTGATTCTTTCCATTTAGCAATCAAGGAAAACCTCCTTAGAAACTTTCATCATCATTAGATTTTTCTCTTCTCAGTTTGTTCTTTCCACTTCCAATCTTTATAGCTATCAACTCCAGTCTTGGCTTCTATTCACATTAAAAACAAACAAAGAAATGCTCCAAAACAAGTAGATGATGTGTGTTGCCACACTTAAGTAGCAGTGAATTCTCACAGGACTCTCTCCCCTAACAATAGTAGTCCTCGCGGACTGCAGCGCCCTCAGAGGCAGGCAGAGAAACCTGATTATCTACATGATTCAAAAACTTATGTGTATTTCCTTTCCTTAAGTGCTGTGTTTTCTTTAAGATGTAAGCTATGGCCTGACCTTGTAAGCTATCCACCTTGTTATCAGAACAAGGGATCAGAACCTTAAAATTATACTTGCCGGAGCTAAGTGAAAAATGAAATTACCACCAGAGTGTGCTGGAAGTTGTCCCAAAGGTTACCCGTTTCTATCACAATGTTTTCTCTAAATATCATTCCCTGTATCGCTTTCACACACTGTTCTAAACCCAAAACATATTCTAATCATTTAAAAGACTAAACTAATAACACTAACATTCAAACATTTAAAGTCATTTTACGTTAACAAAATGAACTGAAAGAGATACATATATGTTAGTAAGGCTCCAGAATGACCCCTAAACATTAAATGATACCCAAAACCTCATTTTGAAAACAGCTTCATGCAAAATGTTGGGGGTTTCTTAGTTTTCTGTTTTCACAAAGGTAGACATGCCTGGAACTATCAAAATATCCCATCTTATCCCTCCCACCTCTACTCTGATAAATACCCTATGCCTCAAGAGTTCGTAAGAGTACTATTTTCCTCTCTCTATCCATATATGTGGGAGGTTTTTGTCATCTTACCAGAGACCCTGAGATAAAGTTAAAACTATTCAATTTCAAGATGTAATAGAAAGAGAACAGAATCTTATCACTACATTTAACTTTAAAATGAAAGTAAAAGTTTTTTTTCCCCAGTTGTTAAAGCTATAGAAAAAGAAGTAGGCATGCTTTCTTTGACTGAAGTTATACTAATAACCTCAATCTAAGTGCCATAATGACCATGAAAATTACTTAAATGTTAATGTGATGGATACAAGGAAGAGAGTTCTTAAGTCAGAAACCTTTTCAAAAGACATTACATTGGCCATAAGAAGCTACTGAATACTGCTCTAACTGCTTTGAACAATCTATTCAAACCAAAATGAAAAACTAAGCCGTATTGAGCAATGTACACTTAAATTTAATTCAGGTAGTATTCGAACTCCAAGTCCCAGATACATGAGAAAAAGGGAAATATGTTACAATGCAGTGTCTCTTAGGAAAGGAATTGTTCCAGGATTTGAGACAATGTGTGTTTGGCACAGGCCAGTGTTCATGACTTCCCATTGGGAGCAACTTTCTCCAGCACTGAAGTGAAATGGGAAAAGAAATGAGGAGGGTAAACCAGAATTACAAAGTGCTCTTCATCATCAAGCCTGGAAAGAGCTTGGTGCAGGCCAATTATGAAGGCAAGGCCTGGAGAAGGAATGAGGGGTGGACAAAACAGAAGTTTTAGATGGAACTTTTTTAAAAAATGGTTTACGATGGTAGAACAGAGGTAGAATGGCTTCCTTCTCCATCTCTCATGTCAAGTTCCGGGTTTTTTTGTTGTTACTGTTCTTTTGTTCTTTAATAACTTTCCTGCTTGTGGTGCTTGCTGCAGTTTGCTGATGTAGTTCCCAACTCCTGCCTTTCTTTGGTGACTCTTATTAACGGACTGGCAAAGGCTGGGTAAAATGCACTTAAGAAAAAAGAAATCACCTCTTCTTGCCAAGACGCACATGCTGCCCAGTACCTGAGGAAGAGCTCCACTGTCGCCGGCCAAGAGAAATCCCAGTTTAACCTCTGCCTACCCTTTCCAAATCCATTGCAAATAATTGTGTGTGTGCCACTTGCAGAGAATCTGCCTGACTCACCCCCGCTTTCGGCGTGCCAGGGAAAGATGTGAATGCTCCATCTCGGAGCTGGCAGTGAAGTGGGGGCCGCGGTCTCGGCGGCACCTTAAGTTCCCCCCCCCAAGCCTCCCCCGCTAGTGGGTTCGGGGACGTCACCCTCTCAAGCAGGTGCCCAGCCACACTGGGGCCACCCAGGCTCACAGGAACACACGTGTGACTGCGCCGGAGCCCAGCCCGCGGGGTACAGTGGCCCCCCAGTCCGGGCGGCAACGCCGGGTTACGAGCTGAGGGCTTTACAGTGGGGGAGAAACAGGACCACCCAAACTCTTCCTCTAAACGCGAAGAAGAAAAAAAGTACTTTTCCGCGTCCTCGGCTTGCACACTCCGCCAGCGCCCAGCCCCGGGGATACCCGGCCCACAACTGACCTCTCTCTCCCTCCCGGCGCGCGCCAGAGGCCGCCTGAGCCCCCTCCGGGACCTGCCCCGGGCCCGCCGCCCCAGCGCCCGCCGCCGCCGGGAGGCGGGGGAGTCGGCCGACCCTCCCTCCCCGGCCCTGGCCGGGCGCTCACCTCCTCGGGTCCGGCTTCCGTCGCTCCTCCAGTTTGGCGGCTGAGTGTTGGGCTGCAGCCGCCGCCGCCGCCGCCACCGCCTGCGCCGCCGCCGCCGCCACCGAAGCGCTGCCCGGCGCGCCGCCGGGGCTGGAAGCTGGGGGCCCGCGGGATCCCCGGAGGCGCGGGCTCGGGGCGCGGCGGGGCCGAACCGCGGGAAGTTGGTGCGAGGCGCGGAGCGAGCGGGGCGCAAGCCACCCGCGCCCAAGTAGTCACAACTTTGCCGCCCGGGTGGGTGCGCGCTCCGGGGCGGAGGGAGGCGAGGACGGGGCGAGGGCGCTGGGGCGGGAGGGTCCTCGGAGCCAGCAGGACGGGAACCTGAACGGCCCGCGAGAAAATGGGGGAGATAGCGCGGGGGATAGATATCTACACGGCCCGCGTGGTGAGCGGCCAGTGAGTGTGGGAGAGCGCGGGCGTCTACTCTACTTTGCCTTCTGCAGCTCCTGCATATTTATGGGGATCGCCGACGTTTCTGCCAACGTTTCTGCCAGTAACTAACACTGCAGCGGCGGTGCCCGGCCTGGACGCCCCTCGGGAGCGAGCCCGGGGAGGGCGGGTGGATCGGAGAAAGCGGCGGTGGCGGAGGTTGTGCCACGAGCGCGAGCCCGCGATCCATATTTAAAGCCGCGACTGGCCTCGGCCAGCCCCCTGCCCTGCCCTCGCTCGCGCGCGCCCGGCCCCCACCGCTCCGGGCCGCCGCTCGGCGTCAGCAGCCCGGGCTTCGGCGGCGGCGGAGGCGGCGGTGGCGGCGGCGGCGACGGCGGCGGCGGCGGCGGCGGGGAGGGGCCTCGCGCCGCACCGCCTCTGCCGGGGGCCCCGGCTCTGCGCGCAGCGCCCGGCTGGAGCTGACCGAGGACCCGGCTCCCGACCCGCCGCCTTCGCCTTCCTGGGTTCCGTCTCTCTCACGCCCTGAGCAGGCTGCGAGGACCAGCTTTTTGCCCTGTTCGCTAGAGTTCCCCGCTGGGGAGAGCTTATTCTCTCTTGCAGAACTGAAGTTGCTGGCATTTCCCAGCCCCAGGTCACTCTTGACGCTACTTTATAAAACTTGAGGAATATAGGTAGCGAGGGTGCTGCCAGCACACAGTATTAAGACATCGTACACCTTTAGCAGAGGATGCCTGGGGAGGGCACGGCTCTCAACCTGTCCTTCGCTTATGTCACTGGACTTCTGTCGTCCTCAAGCAGTTTGGGAAACATCTTTAAGCCATCCAAGGGAGTTTCTTTAGGATATAAAGGGATTATTGTATTTACTGTGTTCCTAAGGCCAGTTAGAGTTTAAGTCCCCTTTGCCAAGCACATACTACTAATAATATATCGATGACCCAGCCCCATCGTGATCAGTTAAGTAGACCATTAAGCTATAAACAGACCGTCAGCACAGACACCATCTAATGTTTTGAGTACTGCTAGAGAGAAGCCACTTAATGGATTTGAGCCTCACGGTATATGACGTAAGCCTATATAAGCCTATTAACACATATTATATATATAATACACATGTGGAAGTCACTGACCAAACTGCATCTTTGAGGATAGCCACCAAAGCACATAAAGCCCAAGAGAAATAATATCACATACTGACAACCTGCTCCAAAGATTTGGTTCCAAACCTTCCTTCAGTGCTAAGCTGTAATTAATAAGACTTGGGGGGGGGGGGGTGAATCTGCAGGGAAATAATTTGGGGACAAGGCTTTTTTTTTTTTTTGTCTGCGTTGGGTCTTCATTGCTGCCTGCAGGCTTTTCCCTAGTTGCGAGGAGGAGGGGGCGGGGCTACTCTTTGTTGGGAGCGCAGGCTCTAGGCGCGGGCTTCAGTAATTGTGTCACACGGGCTCAGTAGTTGTGGCTCGCGGGCTCTAGAGCGCAAGCTCAGTAGTTGTGGCGGTCAGGCTTAGTTGCTCCACGGCATGTGGGATCTTCCTGGACCAGGGCTTGAACCCATGTCCCTTGCATTGGCAGGCAGATTCTTAACCACTGTGCCATTAGGGAAGTACCAGGGGAAAAGACTTTTCTTTCCAGTATTTAAAACTGGAATAGATCTATTGTACCTCACCACTGCTTGGGAAGCAGGTATATACTCGTATCTTTTTAAAAAACGTGGTGTGTTTAAAATCCTTAGTCAATGCTCAGGAGACACTAGGAACCACCAGAAGCTGTCTAATGTTTAAAATTAAATTGCATTAATGTTGTGTGTCTGGGTGTTGTTACATCTGGCTCACATATATGCTCACACATTCAACATGACCCACTGCAGTGATGTGGGAAATTCAAAACAAGATTTTTTTTTTTTTTAGCTTTAAAGGTTTTCCCTACATAGTTATATTTTGTTTTTAGACTAATGTTAAAATTAACTTTCAGTCTCTGAGCACACAGTTAGCAAGAATCAGCAACCCCAAAGTAAGCTCACAGGAAAAGAGAAGACACTTTTGTATTAAGAATTTACAACTGCTGTTCAGCAGTTTTTCACACTGTGGATTACGTATTTCAACATAGCTGACAATTTCTCATTATAATCGTGAACCAGCCATGAATGGTCAGCGTTGGTGACTGTTTGGGAAAGGAAAAATCCAAGAAGCTTATGTTTTCCAATATTCTGCTACAAAATATATCAAACTGTCCTTCACACAAACCAAGTAAGTAACCCCTGAAGGCATTTTACTATCAAGATTGACCAAATTTTACCCTGAAAGAGTATAGGGCTGGAGTGTGGGGTGGGAGGCAGAGAGGGAATTAGAGCACTTTGGGCTGAGGTTTTGTGTGTGCCTTAAATTAATGAGAAAAAGAGCTGTCACTGGCAACAAGCCAACAACCTGTTATCTTTCTCATTACTTGATGTTTGGTATCCCACAATTAAAAAAGCATGTTCCATTTCCTTTCCTATTGATTATTGTCCAGTAATTGAGATGCAAGTGTTTTTCTTTTGAAAGGTCATTAACTTTTCTTGTTATCTCTGCATGTGGTCACCTTTGCTATTGCTATTCTGAGCAAGGACAATGAATCCTGAGATCTTTTTTTCACTGATTCTAAACCTTGAATTATGTCCCTTGATTCTCATGAGCCCAAGGAAAGATTTATTTGTTCATTTTGTACGGGAGTTCACACAGCTTGGTGACAAGAAGGATGAACAGAAAAAATTAGTGGAATTAGAAAAACAATATAAGTAGTCTTTTTGGATAATGATTTTTTTTTTTTTAATAAGTAACTCTCTGTGGGGCTTCCCTGGTGGCACAATGGTTAAGAAGCCACCTGCCAACACAGGGCACATGGGTTCGAGCCCTGGTCCAGGAAGATCCCACATGCCACAGAGCAACTAAGCCCATGCTCCACAACTACTGAGCCTGCGCTCTAGAGCCCACGAGCCACAACTACTGAGCCCACGTGCCACAACTACTGAAGCCCGTACGCTTAGAGCCCGTGCTCCGCAACAAGAGAAGGCACCACAATGAGAAGCCCGCACACAGCAATGAAGACCCAACGCAGCCAAAAATAAATTACAAAATAAAATAAATAACTCTCTGTGCTAAATGACCTTCTAGAATACTAACCCACTACTTAACTTATCAATCAAATTTCTTTGATATCATCCAACGTCCTTATAGGCACCTAAAGGAAACAAAAGATGGGAGGAAGAACCTTTGTTTCAATGACAGGCACCATCTAGTGGCAGCAGGTGATGAAACCTCCTGACGACATAATGTCTCCAGCAAGAATGAAGATGAAGGTTTTCGAATAGGCAGTCCAGGCATTCCTGGTCTTGGAGAAGCTTGGCACTCTTTGATTCTAAAACAAGAAGTTTGTATGTTAAAAAATAATGCAACTAGTAGACCCTGTGACGATTATTCACAGAAGTAGGGCACAGATCTGACCTGCAGGTAGAATTATTGCCACAAAGAGTTTTCTCAATCTTTGTGTGATTGTGTATAGTCACACCTCTTTATAAAGACCTCTGTATTTTTTTTTACTTAAAGACCTCTGTATTTAAGTTTCTTTATATAAACCAAGGAGAGTGATGGCTTGTCACCGAATATTATCTATAAAGCATTTTTTTCAACAAATAGCAGAGCCCATAAACAATTATTTGGGTTTTTTTATTATTCTATTTTACTAGAAAAGAAAAAAAGGGTGAAAGATATAATTGAATGCTTATCCTGGAGTTATACAAAATTGCAACATTCATACACATCTCATTTGGGGCCCTAAACAAAAGGAGGTAGTATAGATATGTTATATCCTGTTACTACAAACTTCAAAGAATAATCAGAAATGTTTCTCAATATCAGCTGCTTTTTAAACACATGGCTCATTGGTGGAAGTCTGATAAACATTTTGCTACACAGAATAGAGATTTTCTTTGTGCCAATACTTGTTTTGACTTGTAGTTGTTTTGTTATTAAGCAATATTGCTATCTAATGCTCATTAAAGTGGCTGCCCTGGAATCAGTTTAATCAACCACTTCATAATGTAAGAGTAAGGAAAGAGAAAATCACTTTTTCTTCCCATCCTGGGACTAGTCTGGGATGAAACTGAAGATAGACAAAGAGAGACAAAGAGATCACTTAAAGACTTCATTTTTCTTTCACTTACACTCCAGAAATTACATATTCAGTCTGAAAAATTCCTGAGTAAATTCAGCCAACCTTGATATATAATCTATATTCCCTCCTTCAAATTCCAGGTTTAAAAATAACTGTAGTCCCATCGACGTAGAGAACAAACATATGGATACCAAGGGGGAAAGGGTTTGGGGAGGAATTGGGAGATAGGAATTGACATATACACACTATTGATACTATGCATAAAATAGATAACTAATGAGAACCCACTGTATAGCACAGGGAGCTCTACTCAGTGCTCTGTGGTGACCTAAAATGGGAAATCCAAAAGAGAGGGGATATATGTATATGTATCGCCGATTCACTTTGCTGTACAGTAGAAACTAACACAATATTGTAAAGCAACTATACTCCAATAAAAGTTAATAAAATATTTTTTAAAAATAACTGTAGTCCCTTTTTATGAGTGAAGCAAGATGAACACAGGTTTTGTAAGCTGTCAGCATGGCACGAGCTAGGGAAAATAATTTTATTTGGTTAAATATGCGTCATAAGTTGCTTCACAGCTTAAACTACTGAAATCTCAGCCATATCCAAATGTCACTTTAAAACAACATGGGACTTTCCTGGCCGTCCAGTGGTTAAGACTCCACGCTCCCGATGCAGGGAGCACGGATTTGATCCCTGGTCGGGGAACTAAGATCCCATATGCCATAGGCGCAGCCTAAAAAAATGAAATTAATTAATTAATTAATTTAAAAAAAAAACCACATACCTATCGTCAAATATTAGAAGAGGTTCTAACTTGTAAAAACAGGAGACTATATCTGCTCATGTAGAGTAAGGCAAGTTATTCAACCTTTCTGGGCCTCAGTTCCCTCAGCCTCAATAAAATCAAGGGGCTTAAGATAATTACCCAAAAACCCAATAATTCCAACAGGATACTACAATATTTTCCTTTAATAAAATTTGAACAATATGTTTGTGATAGAGAGAAACTTGCAAATATTTCAGAAATAGTATTGACACATTTATTTTGAGTGCTCTGTTTAATAACGCTAGGCCAGAGTTTCAGCCTCTTCCTCCTACAGGAATTCTCCCATGGATCAGCCCCAAAAGCAGGACATAGGCTTCTCTGTTTGGAAAGGAAAAGGGAAAATTAAATTGAGCTACTAAGCCACTACAACCTATGCCCTCTATGATTAAAAAGATTAGTCTGGTTTTAGGTAAGATAGTAGAGAATTACATCAGACTTTTCTACCAAAACCGACTCCCAGGGCCCTTGGACTCTGCTAATCAGTGTGTGTGTGTGTGTCTGTGTGTCTGTGTGTCTGTGTCTGTGTGTGTCTGTGTCTGTGTGTGTCTGTGTGTCTCTACCTGTGTCTGTGTCTGTGTGTGACCCACTAGCCACATCCCACACGCAGACAGGTGCTTGTTCCTTTGTATCCTGCTGGCCTCCCACCTCCTGGAGGATGAATAAGCCCAGATGGCAGGCTGCTTGCTCTGAAGTTGCTCTTCCTTTTCTCCTATGGACTGAGTCACATGGACATAGCTGTTCCACTGTGTGGAGACAGGTTTTCTACAGATTAACCAACCACTGGATCAAACTGGTCCATGACCATTCTCATCCCATTGGTCTACTCCCCAGACCAGGCCTATCCTGCAGCCCACAACACCCACCATCTCCCCGCAAATAACCAAACAGTTGACACTTCCAGTGCACATCTGCAAGACAGATCTCTTTACACGAAATGTTGCAAGATATTGAAATTTGAATATTAAAACTTGCCTCTTCTTTTTCCCCCTATCCTGAGGGAGGACACATTCTGAGCAAATTTGCCCTTTATGACTTTTCAGTTTCCCCTTGCTGACCAAAAGATGCTCAGTTCTACACAGAACATGAAGCCTGATTGGGTTACCCATTCAGCCCACAAATATTTATCAAGCACCTACTGTGTGTCCAGGACTCTTCCAGGTGATGGGTTCCTAAAACAAGCAAAGTCCTGGCTTCATGGAGATTACAAGTGGACAAATATCAATAAATAGACAAGATAATCTCTATTTCCTTGGAATGCAAAATGCTGTGACGTAATAAACGGTATAAATAGGGTGGCCAACCATCCCAGTTTATAGTTCCAGTTTACCCTCTTATCCCTGTGTAATGATAATAGCACTCCATTTCATTATCAAATGAGAAATTGGTGAGAAGTTATAGAATCACCTTAGCTCCAGAAGAAACAAAACACAGTGAGAGGGTGAGGGAGAGCTGTTTGCAAGTGGGTATTAGGGAAGGCCTTTCTGACATGGTGATGTTTGAGCACACAGATCTGAATGACAAGATGAATACATATGAAAAATTTTAAAGGCAACTTGACAGGACAAACAGCATTTGGCACGAGTCTTACACATAGTAGGAACTCGGTAATTACTCATAGAATGATCAATTGCATCCACTCTTTTTGGAACATTCAAAAGAGAGACCCTTACTCAACCAGAATACTTTTCTATTACAACAGATTCAGGCTCCACAAATTCCTTAAGACATCATTCTTCCTAATCTATAACTTGTAGACTATATCTATGTATTTATTTGCATGTGCACAAAACATCTCTGGAAGGATATAAAAGCAACTAAAAACAGTATTTGCCTCCAGGAAAAGGAACTAGGTGATTGTGGGGTAGGCATAGGGAGAAAGACTTTTCACTGTATCCTTTGTAATTTTTTGAATTTTGAGCCATGTGGATCAATTGCTTATTTTTTAACTTAAATTTGAATTAAAATATATAAATAATCTCATTTACCTGCCTATAACTATTTTCCATACAAGTACTGTATAATTATATATTGTATATTATTGTAATATATAATTCACAGAAACCCTTCTGATAGTAAGATTAATATCCTTACAAACTATGAAACAGAGGCTACTGCAACACCAATGACACAACTGGAATGTCTGAACCCTTTCATAGTTATTGGATGCTGTTCAGTGCTGACAGTGTTTGCTCACTACCCACCTGGGCTTTGTTCAAGTTAGTGTTGTGGGATGAGAAGATCTTCAAAAGAATATTGCTGCTTTTCTTGCACCTTGGCATATAAAAATACAGTACAAAATTTTAAAGTAATGTTTTATTGGGCATCTTGTTGTACCTTTGATTATAGCTGTTGGTTTTCAAAAATGAAAATCTGTTGCTTTTTTCTGTTATGATAGTAATATAGTTTCATTATAAAAAAAGTTGTGCAACAGAGAAAAATAGATGGAATGGCAGTGAGAAATATCCCCTTTCAGAGAAGACTGCTAATATTGGGGCATATTTTCCTTTTTGCATAATTAAGATCTGTGGTTTCCAGTTGATTGATCACAGTGTATTTTTTTTTTAATGATGTGGTTATCGAGACTAACTTTAAGTGAGGACAATCTCTTTTGGCATAAACACAAGTTTTAAGAGATACAGCTAGAAAAAAAGGAGTGTGGAGCCTGAATTTGGTTCCATCTTCCTAAACCCAGTTAATAGGTGTTACACTCTTATGTCAGCACAATTCCAGAATTGCCCTTCTGCTTATGAAAATTCACATGAAATAGGCTCTCTATTGACAGTTTCTGCTATCTGGCAATGAAAATATTGATAGCCCCACTAACAATACTAATACATGCTAATGCCGCTAATAGCCAACACTTACATAGCCATTACCACGTTCCAGGGATTGTTCTAATTACTTAAGATAAATGAACTCCATCTTCATAATAACCCTATTATTAGTAATGTTATCACTCCCGTCATCAAGAGAAGCAACGTGAATACCAGAACTCCATACATCTTCTTACATGTCAACTCTGTTTCAGATTTCCTCAAAATTAGTGGAAGGTTGGAGTTGGGGGTTGGTCTTTTTCTGTGAACCTAAACATCTGATCCAGAGAGTTGGCTAATTGTTGGGGAAATCCACACAATATGATACTTCAATTACACCTACTACTCCAATTTCAACTGAACCCGACTGAGCACATGTACGCTAATATCAACACCTGCATATACTTTCTGAGAACTCAGCTATCCAAAACCAGAATGTTTGGAAGTTGAAGCCACTATAGTTTGGTTTTATTTTCTTTTTTAACATGGCTGCTTTTAAATCACAACTATTTAAAATGAGATTTTTTTGTGCTATTTTCTTTTAACTTCAATTACATGTATGTGCTTTCTAGCCACTCATCCCTAGAGGGCACAAAATAGACATACAACATATATGTTGGAAGGTCATTAATAACATCTCATGAATGGATAACACCATGGTATTTGCTTGTTCCATCCCTCCTTAACTTTAAAATTTTTCATACTGAAATAAGTGGTAGAAGAAAATCTTTTTCTTGGTATTCTGGTATGGTTATTGTTGTTTTGGTATTTAGGCCCTGGCCTGGTACTAGCAATCTTCATCCCTAAGTTAAATTTTAAGACTTTCACCTCTGTTTACCAAAAATGAACATTTCATCCAGCATTACACAGAAATTGGTAACAAATTTCCTTCAGCACTTCTTACTTGCTTAAATTTAAAGGTTAATATTTAGCAAAAATCGTTCAGAAACTTCTGTGTTAGCATCTGTAATGGTAAGATAGAAACTGAAAGAGAAAGATAATTTTCAAATAATTAAAAGGTAAATTCCTTTCCTCTCAATTTTCCATTTGAGTACTTTGGTAACTTTGATCCAGGGAAAGTAACCCCAGATCACTCCTAGGTGCTCACATTTCTTCATAGATTCAGTGATGCCTTAGAACCAATACCCTGGTATCCTAGTCCAAGGATGGTATTAAAATAAACCCTAAAGAGGGACAAAGTGGAAGAAAGAGCGCTAGACAGCTCTTGCTGCTCCAGCCAGTGGCCCTCAAATTCCACTACCGCTTCTTTGATTAAATTAAAATATAATAAGTATTGAGTACTTATTTAACACTTTGTCTATCCTGGCAAAAGTAAAAGACATTCCATTTAGAGAAACAACTATTCAAAAGCTTCTGCTGATGCTGCAGTTACTATTTGGAATAAACAGCAGAGTAATCAAGTAGATGGAGGTGATTTTTCAGAGAATACAGAAGAAAATATTACATACTAGGTATAGTGGTTCTGTCCTAACTGCTTTCATAATCTTGCTTTAGCATAGACTACCAATTAAGGCAAACAGAAGTAGTCCAGTATAATGCTAAAGTTGAAGCAAATAAATTCAGTGCTGCGTTCAATAATTAATAATAGCTACCATTTGTCAAGAACTTCCTAATCCTTGTCGATAAGATAAAAATTATCCCTATTTTACAATTAAGGAAACAGAAGCCCAGAAACAAGTACCAAAGTTATGGGGCCAGGGTTCTGAAACCAGGCCTAAACCTCCACTCTTTCCACTCCACCATGTTTCCTCAATCTACCCGTAGGAGGTACACAGAGAAAGTTAAGATTACATGGTCCTTGGTCTTTGGTGAAAAAGTGTGGGCTCCTTACCACCCACCCACCCCAATTTTCAGTCTAAACTGCACACAAAGCAGGTGAGTCTTCCTAAAGCACTGTTTTGATTAAGCTACTACCCTCCCGAAAAAACAACAACAACAACACTTTCGAAGCTCTTTATCAACTACTGAATAAAGTTCAAATTATTTAGCTTACAGTTAGTGACCTTTCTTGACCAGGTTTCAACCAGCTGTATTTGCTACTGATCCCATACATAGCTTGATGTATGGGACTTCTCACCACTCCCCAAGCATGCATTTCATTTTCTTGGTCCTGGTTACTGGCTCAGGCCAATTTATTTTACGAGGAATGAATTTCTTTCCTCCACCTCCATCTCCACCTATTGAAAGCCTTTTTATTTTTAAACACCCAATTAAAGTGCTACCTAATCCATATTATCTTCTCTGATTAGTTCAGTACAGACGACCTCTCTCTTCTCTATACGGAGAGCATTTAGGTTGTGCCACTTACATCTCAATGTAATGAGGCTTTCAGTATGTGTTCCTCATTTCCCCCACAAAACTGTAGCCTCTGTGAGAGTAGAAAATGGATCTTACACATTTTTACATTCTTCATCTCCTCTAGTGCAGTCCCATGAATATAATAGGCTCTCACCAAAAACTGAATGAAAAAATAAAGAATGAATAAATGAAGCTTAAGTTGAGTTAATGACAATTACAACTTCAAATATAGTAAGATCTCCCTTGAAAGGTCAGATTGAACCCAAAAAGCACTTGTGAGTTTTTACTTTCCTGTGGCTATTAATTTAAAAATCATCTTGTGTGTTCAGTCATGGGCTTTAGTACAATATGGATAAGTTTTCATGAGAAATTAGGCTTAAACATATGATTTTTCCTTGTTTTAAGCAATCTTTCATTTATTTTTTTCAAAAACAAACATTTTTGGAATGTCTATTATACACCAGATCCAATGAAGTACTGAAGAAATAGGGGTGAGCAAGACAGAAAAGGCCACTGACTTCAGGGAGCTTAAATTTTAATTGGGAAGAGAGGCAATAAACAAGTAAACAAATGTATAGATTAAGTTCTACTACAGAAATTAATATGATGACAAAGGAGAGAGTAATGAGATCGAATACTTTCGATTGGCTCATCAGAGAAGGTTTGAGGAGGTAACAGCTGACTTTAAGAGTCAGCCATGCAGAAAACTGTGAAGAAAACACTTCAGGCAGATAAAAAGCAGGTTCAAAGACTCTTGGGGGTTGAGGAATAAAAGGAGACTGGTGAGGGTAGAGCAAAATGAGCAAAGGAAAGAGTGGTATGGGATGAGATTTGGGGAAGGCAGGAGCCAGATCTTGCAGGGTTTTGTAGGTCCAGAAAGAAATTAACATCATATGCTAAGAGCAATCAGAAGCTACTGAAGACTTGTAAACAAGGGTATCACATGATCAAATTTAGGCTTTGGGAAATTCATTCTTAATACTAAATGGAGATGGATTAGAGAGGAACTGATGGCTTGCATTTGGGGGAGAGCACTAAAGATGGGGAGAAGTGGGTGAATTTGAGAGGCATTTTGGGTAGAACTAAGTGGACTTGACAGATTAGATATACGAGTTGAAAGGACAAGAAAAATCAGGGATGACTCCTAAATTTTGGCTAGGAAATGGTGCTGTTTCCTAAGACAGGGATACCTGATGAGGACCAAGTTTGGAGAAGACAGAAACCACTGTTTTGATTTGGGGAAAAGATATAGAACACTGTTTTGAATGTAGTAGGTCTGGGATGCCGTTTAGACATCCAATTCTAATAAACAATCAATATCATAAAAATGTTAACATTTCACTAAACACTTATATTTTCTCAATTTTGTACTCACTTTTTCTTTGGCCAGGGCGGCAGATTCTATTTCCCAAAGAGGGTCTCAGTAACATCTCCCATTTCCACATCTTCTTCTGCAATGTGACCTTAACACTCCCCTATAAAGAGGTAGAGTCTAACTCTCCTCTCCTGGAATCTGGTTGGACTTGGGACCGCTTTGACCAACAGAACACTGTGGAAGTGAGGCTGTATGGCTTTCAAGGCTGTGTTATAAGAGATGATGCAGTTATCACCGTGTTTGCTGGAATAGTCATGCTTGGCGACTTGAGCTGCCATGTAAGAAATCCAACAGTCCTATAGCTGCCATGCTTGGCTCCAAGCCAATTCACTTGGAGCAGCCACATGAAGAAGCCAGCTGTAGGCAGTCCAGGTGGCAGTTCTAGTCTCCAAGTCTTCCCAGCACAGGACCCAGCCATATGAGCGAAGGGGCCTCCAAATGATCCCAGCCCTCAAATCTTTTCAGCTGAAATCCTAGACAGTGTGGAGCAGAGACAAGCAACCTTGCTGTCCCCTAGCCTGACCCACAGAATCCATGAGCATAATAAAATGACTATTGCAAGCTACTCAATGTTGGGGTAGTTCATTAAGCAGCAATAGTACCCAGATCAGCCCGTTAATCAAACATTCGGGGAATAGATACATATAAGCTATACTCCGACCAATTTGCTGCCTGTATAGTTAAATACTACATTCCGAGCAGAGTATGCAATTCCCAAACAAGTTTCTTAAACTCTCATTTTACTTCCTCTAATAAAGTTTGAGTAGCCATATTAGTGGTGACTATGGGACAGACAAGGAATCAAGTTCAGACGTAAACTTGGCACTTGATTCTTCTTAGCAAAATTAAGTTTGGTAGTAAGTATATTCAACTTTGATAAAAACTCAAGTCAAACGAAGTCACCTTTTAAAGCCCTGATGCACATATCCACATTTCAAATGTTGTGATTTCCCTTATATTTCATAAGCAGTCTTCCTGCAGATATCTCTAAGGTCACATGAGTGGAGCTACAGATAGAATAGACTACTAATGCATAAAATTCCTGTATGACAGATGGTTAGGAAATTGGAACACACAGTTGTTATGTTTTCAGAAGCCATCCTCTATATTTTTTTCTTTTCTTAACAATCAATATTTTCTCTTTACCTTCCTTTCAAAAAGTGTGAAATAGGAGAATTTGGCCTTGGATATTAGGATGTTTTTTCAAAATAATACCTTAATTTGAAAAACTGTCTTAACACAATGTACTAAATTTTGAAATGAATTATTTTCCCAGGAAATAGCACCTGCCATCCTATAAGTGAATAAAGTCAATTTGCTTTGCCTCTACAGCAATCAGAAATATTTAGTGACTGATCACACCTTCCTATGAGTGACTAGCAAGCACTAACAATAAATTACATGGCTGAGATAGCAGTTATTTTAGCTGGTCTTTAATCATATTTTACCCCTCAAAAAGTTTTAATTACTCTTGCAGATGCATAATCAATATGAAACTTTTAGCCTTGTATGGGCAAAATAAACTGAACTCAAGAATCCTGACCCTACTCCCTGCTTTCACTATTAAGCCATATGGATAATACCAATACTGATACTGTATTTGGAGTGTTAAAATTCTGGAAACCCCTATAAAACTGTAACTATGTGTGTTTACGTATATTTTTTTTCCGTTTCTTTCCAAAGAAATAAACTGACATACTCAGTATTTGAAGCCTTAGAATGTTCCGGCTGCCATATGTAAATTTTTATTTTGGAAATTATGGGGTGATGTCATTTTTTTTTTTTAATGATGTGCTATAACAACTTCAAAACAAATATATGTTTGTTTTCCGAACCGTTTGAATTTAGGGGCTTGTTACATTTCATGAATGTATATACCCAATAAGAAATAGGATAAGAAATTACTTTAAACCAGGGGTCACCAAACTTTTTCTTTAAAGAGTCAGTTAGTAAATGATTATGTCTCAACTACTCTCAACTCTGCCATTGTTGTGAGAAAGCAGCTGTGGGCAATATGCAAATGAATGGGTGTGCAAATGAATGGGTGTTGCTGGATCTGGCCACAGAAGACCAAACTTTGCCAACCCCTGGCTGAAACTAAAGGCAAGCTACATTAATAAAATATACTGGAATGTAAACATGTTTATTTATGAAAAGATCTTTCAAGTCTTGTTAGTGTCTCTTTATACCTCTTGTTTTGTTTTATTGCAGACTATACCATGCCACCTCACTCAGCCAACCTCCACTCTTGCAGTCAACTGAGACAAGTCAATTATCATATTACATCCATGACTGGAATGCCACAAAACCACTCTGGGACACCACAGCAGAAAGAAACAGACCGAAAGACTATACCTAGCATTTTAGAGTTGGAGGGAGGTGTGAAAATACTAATTCAAACTATTTAGCAAAGCATTCTATTACCTTGTGTAGATACATTTAATTTTAAAATGGTGGCTGATGGGGGCGGGTACACTGCTCAGAGGCACTAATATCCACACAATGAAGTGGACATTTTACTTAAATTAGAGAACCTAATAAAACTAGAATAACAAAAGTTAAGCGCACACCCTAACCAGTCTCACTATTAAGTAAAACTGACAGAAAATGGTAGATTAAAATAATACCTTTATAAAGTATTTCTACTCCTTTGGCTAAATGATGCATCTGATGTAGTCAACTCTGGCTTCATTTTATTTTTTTTCCTCCCAGTTTGTGTTACTAATCACTTTCTAAAAAGTCATCTCCCTTGTACCTCTATGACTCTGATTTCTAGCTCCCTGACCCCATGGTCTCCGTCAAAGATTGAATCATTCCTGATAAAGAACCACAGAACAATTTTAGGAACACTGTTTCAGTTGAAAAAGAATGTTACCAAAAGTAGTAAACAGCAAAATCAGGAGCAATAGAGTAGGTGAAAAAAATAAATGGAGCTGAAATATCAAATAAATGTGTCTGATGAATGCTTGAGTGCCTTGTCTTCCTAATTTTACATAAAGAAATTTTGACCATATATGGTAGACTTATTTTGCTTTTCCTCCGTCTTTCCAAGTTTTGATCCAAAATCAAGCACAATGGTAAAATGCTCTTTCAGAGTAATAATCTATAATTCTTTCTTGAGCTAATCCACTAATCTACTTTTACTTTTGCCTGTGCTCTGCAGTCCTTTATGATTCACACCAATTCTCATGAACTACGACTCCATTTAAAAGACGGGAATAAAGACACAGACCTACTAGAGAATGGACTTGAGGATATGGGGAGGGGGAAGGGTAAGCTGTGACAAAGTGAGAGAGTGGCATGGACATATATACACTACCAAACGTAAAATAGATAGCTAGTGGGAAGCAGCCGCACAGCACAGGGAGATCAGCTCGGTGCTTTGTGACCACCTAGAGGGGTGGGATAGGGAGGGTGGGAGGGAGGGAGACGCAAGAGGGAGGAGATATAGGGACATATGTATATGTATAACTGATTCACTTTGTTATAAAGCAGAAACTAACACGCCATTGTAAAGCAATTACACTCCAATCAAGATGTAAAAAATAAATAAATAAAATAAAATAAAAAAATAAAAGATAAAGACAAGGGATCAGGGCAAGGTCCGTAGGGACTGAACTCAGGTGTTCTGCCACTCAGCCTTGAACTAAGACCACTAAAACCTGGGAATTATCTGGTTAACAATCATGCACTTACCTGACAGTGGTGATATCAAATGGGATGTAACTGTTTTATTCCTTATTGGAAGATCTGCCTAAAAAGAGTATGCTTTGTAATAACAGTCAAACAGGAAAGGGCATGAGCTTTGGAGTCAGACCAATCTGGGTTTGAAGCTTCACTCTACTGTTTATTCTCGGGGTAACTTCTATTATTAGGGTGATGGTGGGCTCTCAGTGCAGGTGGTAAAGGTGGGGGTATTTCTAGTAGCTCAGTAACCATGCAAAGAAACGACAATTATAGAGCCAAAATACTATTAAATAATCTTCTTGGCCCATCAAACATATTGAATGCCTCAATCTATGTTCTATTGAGTGAGCAAGAATGTTATCTCCTTAAAGTGACGTTGGCTGATTTAAGGCCACTGCTTGGCATGAAAATAAGCACTGGAAGAGTCTTCACTATTAAATTCATCCTCTTATTTCCTATAGAACTGCAAACCTCACTGTAGTCCCACTCTCAATTAGTAGATTGGAGTGGGAGTAAAGTCAGAGTTAGAGAAGAGAGAAACAGATTTATTTCTATACGTTTTTATTACTTTCTTAAACTCTGAGAACAGAATTAAATAATCCATGAGAGTAGACATTATTCTCTCCCATATTATCATGGTTGTCTTTCCTTCATGTCTTAAAAAGTCACTATAAATGTGTCCTAACACAACGTTAGACCTAGAGTCTATAACTGCCACACTCCTGCTCAGTTTTTTGCTTTTCACTCTGAACTTTGTTTTTTTGTTCACTCAACAATTTATACAGTTTATGTGTCAAACACTAGGTTCAGCAGTGGGAATAAGCAACAGAGAACAAGACGTGACAAAGTCCTTGTCCTCATGGAGCTTACTGTAGAGTTCCTATGGAAAATAGATACTAAAGAAATATACAAATAGGCAATTTATTAATTGGATTAGACAACAGTCGTCATTGACAGAATAGAAGGAGATCTGCTCTATGAAAGTCCGGTGAGCTATCACCTCTATACCTAATGGGATGGCAACTGAAGACATCTTTCCTATCTCCACATTCCCTGCCACTGACGTCATCCTCTCAGTAAAACCCAACAGTGGGAGACAGATGATGATGCTCGGGTGGGGCAATAAATGCTCTTGTATAGTAAGTTAATGAAATAATCACACTGCTGCATGATACCTTTTCTCACCCTGTAACACTGTACTTGCCTTCAGGGAAATCACACAAATTGTTTATTTAACGCACACTGAGAGGCTTATTTGTTTTGTGGAGAAGAGCTCAGAGTGATGTTTCTGTCAGAACCCTATGGCTCACTCATGTTTTCACCTTTGTAAGAGAAAGAAAGTCCAGTTGGAAACACTGAAGTCTCTTCTTCTGCCTCTTGATAGACACAATCCCCGCCTCAGGCACAGAGCCCTAACCAATACTGCAGAAGTATGGTTTCTTTGCAGTTTTAGGCAGTCCTAGAATTTTTTTTTTTCTTTTGGCCCACGCCATGCGGCATGTGGTATCTTAGTTCCCCCACCAGGGATCAAACCCCTGCCCCCTGCAGTGGAAGCATGCGGAATCTTAACCATTGGACTGCCAGGGAAGTCCCAGTCCTAGGATTTTTATATTTATCTGGAGGGCAAATACTTACTATCGAAGGTACTACTTCTTCAAAATATAGATCTTCCTTCAGAGTTCATCAAAGCCTCATTTGTAACATCTAGCCAGTATATGAAAGGAGAGTGTGCCAGTAAGGAAAAATTAGTCAAAGCCCTCCGCCACCTTTTTTTTTCTTTTCTAATTATCAGGATTGTTTTTGTGCTGTTGTTTTGACTTTTCAAATGTGGTAAAAAGATATATTCTAAGCCATGGACACTGTGTTCCTAGTCTGTATATTTTTGTCAAACCACTTTCATTTATGTACTTTGTTTAGACCAAGGTTTTTTTTGTTTTTTCATAGCTCCCTTCCTTTCTGTCTGCTCCTAACTTCTACCTCTTCCTTCATCTATGCTGTCTTCCATCTTACGATACTAATGACATTACATTCCCTTCCCTCTGCCCCATCCATCCCCCCATTTTGGGTTTCCTCCCATGATTTAAGCTGGTTTCTGAATATGTAAGGTGAGCGTTCCTTTGCTTCCTATTAAAGAGCTATAGAAATAAAATGGAGCTCCACGTGAGCAAAGCTCAATATATAGCAGAAGAATTACAATTTTATCAAGCACCCAAAAAATGGCATCGAGTAAAATTTGACATTTATTATGGCTGTCCCTGTGTTCTTGGGGAAAAAAGAAAAAACAAATGCTGAGAGTTCACACTTACCTGGACATATGTATAACATAAAACAATAGGGAATGTGTTTAATTCTTTTCAAATAGATATCAGTAAGAAAGAGGAAGTACTGGGTCATGGTTAGGACTCAACTCTAGAATCAAACTATATGGGTTTAAATCCTGGCACATTCATTACTACCTACTTGACCTTAGCCAGTGTTATCTAACTGCTCTGAGGCTCAGTTTCTACATTAGTAAAAAGTATCTACTTCATCTAGTTATTGTAAAAATTACATGAATTAAATAGATGTAGGGACTTCCCTGGCTCTCCAGTGGTTAAGATTCTGTGCTCCCAATGCAGGGGGAACAGGTTCAGTCCCTGGTCAGGGAACTAAAATCCCACATGCCTCAGGGCTTGGCCAATAAACAAACAAACAAACAAATAAATAAATAAATAGATGTCAAGTACTCAGAAGGTGTGGTACATAGGAAGCATTCAATAAATGTTAGCTATTATTATGATAGATTCCAAACTGCAGAAATCCACATCTTTCTTTTTTGAATTCTAATACGATAGAAAATTCAAACCAAATGAATTGGAAAACTACCCAGATTTTTAGAGAGGCTTACTGATCATCATTTAGCAGTACAGGAAAGTCATATATATATTTTCATTATATAGACATAGATATAAAACTATACACACACATTTTGTATCTATAGTTTTCTTTTATAATTAAAGTTATATCTCATTTTTATTTAGCTTCTTATTATATATGTATATTTTTAATAAATTACACATGAGGTACTGTGAAATTCACCCAGGTGCTTCCTGGGTAAAAACACTGGACTTTTAAGATCTCCCAGGTGAAAATAATGGAACATGTTACTTCAGGACTCCGTTTTCCAATTCACATCAGATTCCCCTCTGGATTCTTGCAATCTGAGAAGCACACACAAGCTAACTCATCTCTTACTGGCCCGCCCACACTTTACCCATACTCTCCCTCTGCCCTGACCCAGAACACCACGGGTGGCAAAAAGGGACAGAGATTGAGCAGAATCCCTAGAATCAAGTCTGATGAGGAATCAGAATCCATATTGACATAGGAAGTGCCTGCCAACACCAAATACCCTTCTCCAAGCCAGCTATTCCTTTTTCAGCACATTGCTACAGGGCTAAAGGGACTTAGGGACTCATATTTAAGGGGAGGTGCTTTGCCATTCCAAGTAAGCGGCTGTGAGAAGGTCACCATGGAAACCACCACTTGAATTTTGGTGCATTTAAAACCTCAGTTCAGCGTTTAAAATCTGTAGTTTGCCCTTGAGAAACATCCCAGCTTTGGTATCCCAGCTTTCTGGTAAAAAAGCTTTGGGTAAGTGGGAGCAGAGGTGATTAGTCTGTTTATTTAGCTAATAAAACTAAACTATTTCTTTTAGGCACCGTAGTTGGTTTCTCTGCCAGTGTAAGCAGGAAATTGGATTCATTATGTTTAGACATGCCCTTTCATTCAGGTCACAGTTGTACATTCGTAAATCTTTTTATCATATTTAATATCTATGCAGACGCTGTGTGGCTACATGTTTATTTTACTCCTTCCTAAAAAAAAAAAGACAGAATCAAGGATGTGTTTGCCTGGCATTCCAATTTTTTAATTGGCTCTTTTCCCATAAACCTAGGTTGTTGTTTATAGTTTCTTTCTCTTACAAACACCATGGTAACCAGGGAAAGAAAACTTTTCATGAAATTCATTTTCATCATTCCATAGTCTGAAAATTACATTTAAATTCTGAAAAAATGTCTCTGAATCAGAGGGTGCCAGTTTCTCTGGCATATAAGGTTTCCTAGTTGGTCCTGTTTTCCTCTTGCCGCCATTCCTCCTTAACAGAGATACCAGTAAGCAAGGAAGGTGGTCACTGTTTTTCCACATTTCCCTTCTGGAGGCCTTCTCTTATAAAAATTCTTACATGTGTAGAGTAATATCCAAAAAGCAGGTGCAAAAGGCAAACTGAGGTACACATAATCCAAAGATTAGAAGGTCTCTGAATAATCAAAAGTTGGTTGAAAGTTGTGTACTGAGTTAATGTAATTAGAACATTACATTTCATTTCAAACTGCCTAATTCAGAGCTTTGAATCTGTACACTGAACTCTGTAATGTATGCAAAAGTAGTAAATGCAAAGTCATTAACATATTGCTTATGCTAATTTTGTGTCCTTTTGGTATGCAAAATCTAGAAATTCCATTCAAAAATAAATATTCCAATGACAATATTGATTCATATCATGTGAAAACATGTTTTCCAATTATCAGTTTGATTTATAACAAACACATTAATATATATTCTACTAATATGTATTACTTTTATATAATTAAAAGTTGTATTATTTGATACTCTTGAATTCTAATGGCATGGCAGCATTACTATTAAATTTGGATTGTCATTAGTGTCTAATAATTTATATCATTACTCCAACTTCCTTTTGCTTTAATAGTGTTTTAGCCATAGACACATACTCAACTTTACCTCAAGAATTCTTACAGATATCAGTTGAATGTCACAATTCAGGTTTGTAGACCTTTCGTAATTGCAGGTTGGAGTGTGGAGTATTTACATCTACAGATTAAGGAATAAATAATTAACAAGCTATGAGTAATGCCACCGTAATTATGCTATTTAGACAAACGCTGGGTAGGCATAGTCTCCTTTCTCAAACATGAAGCATTTTCTTTATGACATTCCATTCTAAATCTCAATTTAGAATAACTAATAAAAATGATTATAAATTGCTTTGCAAAAATAAAACTGCTAAGCATGAGCTGAATAAGTACTATTAATTAAAGCGGTTAAGGGTTTGGAGTAAAAAGGAAATGTTGCCTCAGCATTGCTAAAATGAGGCCAAAAACAACTGCTGATGAAATGTGAGAAATCCATAGGAGAATACTAGAGGTAGCAAAGGTAGCAAAGATGGCTTCACTATAAGGTAAGCCTCATATTGTGTCAAGGGCTGTTATTTTCTTTCGATAAGGTATTTTTATATCAGCTGCCTACAGAATCACTATATGTGTCCTTGTTTGGACATAAGCCAACTTCTCTCAAGGTATAATTTTACTGTTTTTATACGAATACATTTGGTCGTATCAGAGTCAGTTGTGGTAAAAGTCCTATAATTTTTACTTGCAAGATTTGTGAGCATAGTATGGTCAAACACCATAAGACATACCAAAAACATGTTATATATACATGAGGTGTGCACATAACTGCACAAAGTGAAAATTCATCAGAGTAATGAAATTTTGTTAAGGCTACAGATCAAAAAAAAAGAAAAAATTCACCTCACCCAACTGTGGTCATGTGTCAAGAGTCCTTCATGAGGTTCACCAAAATCTCTGACCGACGCACAAGTAGAACAGGCTATTAGGAAACTAACTCACTTCCCTCCACCACAGCTTCTTTGGCAGCATTCTGTGGAATTACATGCCACAGAACTGGCCTGTTTACACAGTGCCTCATCATTCCCACAAGTCCAAAACTGGGCTTTTATGGATAATAACAAAGAAACATAACAATGAAGGATAGACTTGAGCTCCTTTTTATTAAATTAGTGTGTGAAAAGCCAGCAGAGATCATGTGTATTCTTGTAAATTCTGCACCAACTGCTCTGTAAAGAATCATGATGTGCAAAGTTTATGCATATATATAACCAAGAAATGCAAATAAATGCTTCCAATACCTATAACACCAAATGTACTCTTTTTAAAAATCACATATTTTTATCCTAATTCATTATTTAGAATGCCTCCAATTAAATGGATAATTCTGTAAACTCATGCAGAGAAATATAGCAGAAATATTTTCATAAGATGGAGTTTCCCCTAAATTATAGCCACCAGCTCCATATTTTTGGACTGCCTTCAAGATGAGACCAACAGTGTTTATTCCTTATTTGGTTCTTTAATAATTAAACGCTCTTTTTTTGCGTTTTGTCCAAAGTGGAGAGACACGTTAAGTCAAATTCCATTCAACAAAAACTAGTGCTATTCCCAGATGGAAGAACTACCTGAAATCCTACAAAACAATTCCCATCTACAGAACTCAACGTGTTTAACATACAGAGTTGTTATACACCAGAACTGGAAGGATTTATGAGAAGTCATATGGGTTGGTGGCTTTCAAACTTTTTCAACCACACACACACACACACACACACACACACACACACACACACACACACACACCCCAAGTCTCTTATCCTATGAAATGCACTCTGAGAGTTTCTATTCTATTCTATTTTCAAATGTTCTGATTTTGTGACCCACTAGTGGGTTGCAACCCACAGTTTAAAAATTTAGGCCACACTCCAGCCTTTGGCAATTTATAAGAATGAAATAAAATATAGATGAAATCCAATTGTTTTCATTTTAAAAATGATGCAAAAGTGGACTTATATATCAATCTTTTCCAGAGCATGGATCACCCAATTTTCCTTCACAAATATAAGAAATAATAAATGATTGATTATTTACAACTACTCTCCCTTTAATTGGCATAGATTTCGTTTTTTTCCAGTTTCTTCTTAATCTATAATATGTACCAACATGACCTTTGTCTTCCTGACATTGTCACTAATGTATTTTAGCATTTCTATTGAGAGAGAATATTTATTATTTATTATTCTCTTTCTATTTTCCCTTTAATCAAGTCCAGTATACATTTTCATAGTGATTTTCCAATTCTATTAACCCTAACTGTTAACAAACTTACCCAGATTCTTTGTTGATTGTACACTGGAGGGTCAGGTGCTCTTGTGATAATTCTTTCCAGCACCCTTCCTTGTACAAACATCTTCTCTCTTCATTCCTCTAAAATGTATCATTAAATTAAAATTTCAGGGTTTTTTTAAACTTTTCTTTTGCTTTTGTATTTTTTTAGTTTTTTAAATTTCTTTTTAAAAGTGCAGTTTTTTAGTCACATATGTTAAGTGTTTGGATGGCTACATGGGGCCAGTGGCTACTGTACTAGATAGTACAGGGTATTCCGTCTCCCCACAACTAGGAATGAAATATCATCATATAAGAACAATTTGGGGCATGGACTTTCAAGCAGCAAAATATTTCTCTGACACACCTGAATCACACCATAACTCTTCTTCTACCCTCATCCCCACATTCCTTTAGACTTATGAGAAGCTAGAAGAAAAATACAAGAAGAAAAATGAGGAGAGCTGATGCAAAAGGATGGTCAGCTAAAGCCAGAGAGAGTGGTCCCAGAGCACTTACCAACCTAAAGGACAAAGCAAGCTGCCAAAAGGGAAATTCAGGTTGCCTTCTCCACACCCCCCAATGCACCCACACCTATCCTTCCCCTATTCCCCTCTCTGCACACTTATTTAAAGAATTGCTAGTGGAAACCCGTTGATGCAATAAGGAAAAGGATTTCATTTTTTAAATTATCTCTTCTTCTAGTCCTGCTGAATGGCAGGACCTTTACAGCATTTTGTAAATTGAATTTACCTTTCCATTTAGGTAACACACTTAACTGAGCTTTCATTTGCCTACTGTGGACTAAAAAAAAAGTCCTATGTATTTACTGGCTCAGTTCTCTGCGTGCACATGAGGGAATCGGGGTGTTTACATACCACTATTTCTGGCTGAACCTACACTTTGGTTCCCAGAGGAAGGCAACTTGCCGACCATCTCCATGTATGAGAAGGGCATCTGTTTTCCCAGCCACATCTTACCGTATGGTTCTTGGTTCTCCCCAGACCCTAGTGGCTAGCTTCCCCCTCCCACCCTCAGCCAAACTGGTTTCTCAGTTCTCAGATACTCTGTTTCCCTAGGCAACATCACTGTGTACAGAAACTCATTGCTTGGACACTCCTAGGATTGTCAGGGCTCAACATTTATTTTTATAATGATACTCAAGATTAACGACGCATTTTCTTTTTCAAGCACAAAATTTAAAGGGTATTGAAGTATAAAAAATGGTCTTATGAAGATATACTATAGATAAGTATTTGTAAGCAGGTAATATAAATATATATTTCACACTTAAATTTATGAACCATTAAATTAAACCAGATGGCTAATTGGATTTAGGGGCTCCATTTGATGAATCAAAAAATAATGCCATCTTTGAAAGTAGGCCAGTAAAACTCTGGCCCCACTGCATTTTCATAGTGATAGGAAGAGAAAAGCCATTAGCGAACAGCAAATCTCATCCAAACCTATCAGCAGAATTGACAAAACTCGTCCCAAGTTAAGCTTCAGAAGGTAAACAAGAAAAAATTGCCCATCTCCCACCTCCATCCATTTGGAGCACAGTACCTGACATGTGAGTGGTGCTTAATAAACATTTGCTGAACAAATAAATAATGAGAAACAGAACAGAAAGTATCTCCATACTTATGAGTACTTAAAGAATTTCAGACTCACACCTGAAAGAAGTTTAGAGGTCTCCTCTCTAGTATAATCCATGAGCTGAAGGAATTTAATGCTCTCACACTCCCTGCTTTTAACACACAAAATTTAGGACTTCCTATTCTCTGCTAGAAAACAGCTGTGTCTTATTTCTATGTCCTTTTTGAACCAATGCCCTAAATCATATCAGAAGAGAGCCCAGAAAAAGACTATCATTTGGAGGAGAGAACCTGCATGTAATTCTTTTCTTAGTGTTGCATCAATTTTTAGGCCTTTAGTTTTAAACTAATAATAGTAATAGTAAAGAGTGCCTCCATGCCACCTTCTAAAGAATTAATAGTGAGAAAACTCAACAACGAGAATTTTACCATTCTGACTACACTCACTGAGCTTATGGTGCATCTTGCTTCAATCACTTCCTTCAATCCCAGCTTCCAGGGTTGAGGCTATTTCTACTGAGGACCTTAGGAGAGTCATTCCTTTGGAGGGTCTTGAGAGACCCTATTTCCTTTTAGACTGACCCAAGACTCGTTTCACAGGGTCTCAGAAGAGCACTAAGAAGGGCCAATGGGAAAACTTTAGGCAGAAGAGGGATGTTGACTCAATAGGTAGAAGAACTGTCTATGAAATTACAAATATTGGATGTGCTATCTCAGGACCCTGTCACAGTTCAGATAAAGGGCAGAAGCAGAGAGGAAGGAAGGTGCATCAGTCAGCAGTGAGGGTGAAAACTTTTAAAGTCCTTTTAGTCCTAAGCTCCTGTGATTCCATGAGCCTCCCCTCCCGGCCTTCTGAAATAAGTTTCTGAATCTAGTCTCTTATCTGAACTGCAGAAAGTAAGGAGGAAAATGGAAGAAAGTATAGAATCTCACATGGGTCAGGCCCAGGGCTTTCTTGAGACCAGCCTAGTTACCTCTCGAGTCACTGCTTATTGGAAGTACTCAGTCCTCCCTCAGGCCACTGGGACAGACCAGTGCTTTACCAGGCATGTGCAAAACAAACCCTGCCTTAGAACTGTGGAAAACAGCGATTTTTCTGGCTACAATGCAGACAGATGGCTGCAGCGCCCTTTCAGTCCCCCTCCTCAGAAAGACCATACCTGAAAAACCATGAGATCCTACTTGATTTAATCCCACGTCCTGAAACATGATGTTCCGTGTCACAAGGCTATAAATTAACTTGGTATTCTGACAAATGAACTCCTGGTGTGATTAAGTCAAGCCCCGTTTGTTTACTTTTTCCTCTTTCTCCTGCTCCACTCCATCACAGGGCACTGGCAGAAAAACCCAAGTCCTCGGTTCATGCAGAGGAGAAGTGCAAGGAGAGAGGAAGGAAAAGCATCACTATGGCGTGTGGTTTGGTTTCTCACAGTTGACTTTGGAATTCATCTCTCCAACTGCTTATTACTCATTGATTGTCATCAACCGCCAACACCGGGGAGAGTTGGGGAGATGGCAGGCAGAGGTGAGGAGGATGAAAAGAGGACAAGAAGAGCAGAGGAAGGAGAGAGAGAGCAAACATAAAGGAGAAGGAAGAAGAGTAAGAGAAATGTGAAAGGAGAAATTTGAAAGGAGATGAAGAGAAAGACTTCTTGTTAACAACAGAACACACACAATTCCCAACCCCCCATGTAAGTCTCTTAAAAAAAAATAGTTGGGCTTCCCTGGTGGCACAGTGGTTGAGAGTCCGCCTGCTGATGCAGGGGACACGGGTTCGTGACCCGGTCCGGGAAGATCCCACATGCCGCGGAGCGGCTGGGCCCGTGAGCCATGGCCACTGAGCCTGCGCGTCTGGAGCCTGTGCTCCGCAACAGGAGAGGCCACAACAGTGAGAGGCCCGCGTACCGCAAAAAAAAAAAAAAAAAAAATAGTTGATTACTCCTTTGGAATGACTGCAGAAAGCTGAGTTCATGCTACTGTATTTCCAACTGCTAGATATCATCTCCAAGAAGAACATGGGAAGGTGCCGCAAAGAGGCTGAGACTCAGGTTGGTGAATTCCCTGTAATGGGATGCAGCCACTGCTATAAATGACATTGCTGACATTGGTGACATCACTGAGAGGGACGTCACTCAGGTGACATCCCTCTATTTTCTCCTAACACAGAGGGATGGCAAGAACCATGGTTAAGTTTGAATGTCATAGGTGCCCAGAAATGGCCTCACAGATTCCCAGAAAAGTTACCCCAGCAGATTCCAAATCATGTCACTTTCTCCTCTGTTTCATGCTTAAATGCTTCCCACTCTTTTATGCACAGTGTTTAGTTTTACTTTTAATATGTTTATTTTGGTTTTAGCAAAAGGAAGTGGTTGCTTGTGAAGCACACTTATAACCGGCAAATCCACTGGGGAGTTCCATCCTAGAGCTAAACTCTAACCACGTAGTAATTTATGGCATTTCTATACATTAGGTCCGAATACAAAGCAAGGACTACCTGTAGTTTGTGGAAGTTTCCTTACTCCTTTCTGAATAAGATCTGTCCCTCTTACACAAACACATCCCTCATATAAATGTGTGAGGCCATGTGTTACGCAACTTTGTATTCCCTGCTCCCATGATTTGGACATAATAAATTATCAATAAATGTTATCTTGGGACTTCCCTGATGGCACAGTGGTTAAGAATCCGCCTGCCAACGCAGGGGACATTTGCTCAAGCGCTGATCTGGGAACATCCCACATGCCTCAGAGGAAGCCCATGTGCCACAACTACTGAGCCTGCGCTCTAGAGCCCAAGAGCCACAACTGCTGAGCCCATGTGCCACAACTAATGAGCCCGTGTGCCAAGAGCCTTTGCTCTGCAACCAGAAGCCACTGCAATGAGAAGCCCGCATACTGCAACGAAGAGTAGCCCTCGCTCGCTGCAACTAGAGAAAGCCCACATGCAGTAACGAAGACTCAACGCAGCCAAAATTTTTTAAAAAATGTTATCTTAGTTTAGGTTAAGCCTTCTGATTAAAAGATAGGTAAGGTTAGAAAGTAGCTACCTAAGCAGTCAGGGCTATCTTCTTCCTTATTCACTCTCTTATTATTCTCCAAACATTGAACCCTGGCTTGAGAGCTTTGCTGATCTTTAATACATTTAATTCTCTCTAGTTGAGTTCTCAGTATAGTATATACACAAATGGATTCACCCATTCATTCAATATGTATTAGCACTGATATGTTCCAGGCACTGTTCTAAGTGCTGGTGGGTGTACTAATGTGGAAGGTAGACAAGGTCTCTGATTTCTTGGAAATTAATTCCCAGTGGGAAAAACAAATTATAAGCAAAGTTTTAAAACTTATTTATGAAAAGGTGGCCAAGAAGATATTTCTGAAGGGGTGAAGATATTTGAGCAGAGACCCAAGTGAAGTGAGAGAGCAAGTCAGGTGAAGGTGTGAGGGAAGAACAGTCCAGGATCAGACAAGAGTAAGAGCACAAGCTCTGAGACAGGCAAGTCTTAAAATGTTTGAGGCTGTGTGACTGGAGCAGCATGAATGAAAGAGAGAGCAGAAAATGAGCATAAGAAGATCATAAGGGCCTTGCAGACATGGTAAGAGATTTAGATTTTATCCTAAATGTAACAAGAAGTCATTCAAGGGTTTTGAGCAAGGAAGTTGCATGATCACTTTAGCTATCAGGTTACACTGAAGGAGGACAGGTGTGGAAGCTTAGGAGTCTCTGCAACCATCTGGGTGAGAGATGACTGACGGTATCTTTTTTTTTTTTTTTTTTTTCGGTATGCGGGCCTCTCGCTGTTGTGGCCTCTCCCGTTGCGGAGCACAGGCTCCGGACGCGCAGGCTCAGTGGCCATGGCTCACGGGCCCAGCCGCTCCACGGCATGTGGGATCTTCCCGGACCAAGGCACGAACCTGTGTCCCCTGCATGGGCAGGTGGACTCTCATCCACTGCGCCACCAGTGAAGCCCTACTGATGGTATCTTAAACTACTCTGATAGTAGTGGAGGTGATAATAAGTGACCATATTTGACACATGCTCTGAAAGGAAACCACCAATGGATTGCCATGTTGTGGGGAAATGAGGAAGAAAGGAATCAAGATTGAGCCTTAGGTTTGGAACCTGAGTAACTTCGTGAAATATAAATGATCCCATTTAATGAGACGGGGTAGTTAAGGGTGGGGAGGAGCAGTTTTGGAGGAAAAATCAAAACAATGTGTTTGGGCTTCCCTGGTGGCGCAGTGGTTGAGAGTCCGCCTGCCGATGCAGGGGACACGGGTTCATGCCCTGGTCCAGGAAGATCCCACATGCCGCGGAGTGGCTGGGCCCGTGAGCCATGGCTGCTGAACCTGCGCGTGTGGAGCCTGTGCTCCGCAACAGGAGAGGCCACAACAGTGAGAGGCCCACGTACCGCAAAAAAACAAAACAAAAAACAATGTGTTTATGATGTCTGTTACACATCCATACGGAAAGCCAAGTCAATTAAATACAGAAGTCTGGAGATCAAAGAAAAGTCAAACTTGGAGATATAAATTTGGAGGTCATTAACAGATTTTATTTATTATCATTGGATGCTATGATGGGTTCAAAAACAACCCATTTTAAAATATTTTACTAGAAAATCCAAGAAAAGGGAAACAGAAAATCAAGCACCTCTATTATCCCCAAAAGAAGCAGTTTAGCTTGACGAAGTAGATTTACCACCACTTCCCTCCAAACTTGTGTTAAATAAAGAAAAATGAATCAATCATCAACTCACTGATTTTCTTTTTTACCTGTACCCTTTTTTCTGGCCCCCCAAATACCCCACCAGCCTCCTTCCCTTGCTGCAAAATAGAAAATCCAGTTTCACAGGCAAGGAATTGTGAATCACTGTGACAAAGGTAGAAGGATACAATCAGTACAGAGAAGAAATAGTGTTTCGATAATCTGTGAACCTTGAGATATGCTTGTTCAAGAGAACTTTGCTCATTGACTGTACAGATCCTTGGAGATAATAGGAACTGAGTGAGCTTAAATTATAAGCTGATTTCTCTCACTGGAAAGATGGAAGGTCTTTGTGTGCCCTTGTTTGCCCCTCTCTTTTCCTGCTAAGGACAGTTCTTTCCCAGACCCTATCTAGTGTTTTGCAAGAGTTGACACTAGCCATGACCATTATTTGATGTAATTGCCACCTGTGATTTATCTCGTTTGCCTGGGCAAGCTTTGGGAAAGAGGTTGGCCTAAAAACTAAATTAATATATAAAAAAAGAATTGATTAGTGAGGCAGCCAGGGAATGGATAGTGTTAATATTTTAATAGGGGTGATAACACTGGCCTCCAGAAAGAGTTCATTTATTGACCTCTCTGACTTCCTTTTATTCGAAGTGGTGACTAAACATTCCCTTCATTAATCAAATTAACTACCTGGTCTGTCATTCCAAGGCCACAATGACATAATGCATGAAGTCTGTCTTTTGGAGCCCTGCTATGACACTGTTAAAAGTGGAAACAAATATGGCAAATACATCCATGGAGGGTTCTTATATTGAAAAGTAACATGATCATTTTGTTAGAGCCCAGTATCAGCAAAAAGAAAAAATCCACAGGGCATTTTCCCTGTGTGCTAGGAGCCACCCTTGCCAAAGTAAAGTATTGGGTCCTATTTCATGAAATTGCTTGGTAGATGAAACTTCCTAGTAAAGTAGACACTTTGCCTTTAAGCTCGTGAGCAGAACAAACCAGAAACAAAAGAGAGAGTCTTTCCCCATGCTAATAGCACCTTTATTCAACTCTACTTCTTTTTTTAGACAGAACCAGTGGTTAGCATTGCCCTCAGAGGTCAAGGGGGGACAGGTAGAAACCACTTGAGAATTTTCTATCCTAAGATTGTTGAATGTTCAGGAGATAATACAGAAAGCAAATAAGAATGAAGTAATAATAGAACCAGGACCTATTTCTCAGGAGAAATGAGGGTTTGTTCAAGCTATGAGAAGGCTCTAAAAAAGAGGGTGGTTAAAGGACCTTATGAGTGTCTTGAGATCAAGAATCTTGTAGTCATGTTCACTCAATATTTTTCAATGTATAAATGAAAAGGTCTTTTCAAAGTAAGAAGCTAACCCAGGAAGCATCACTTTCTATACCACAGAAGGAATGCTGAGCAGACTCTTCAGGTATCCTGGCCAGAGAATAAACTGATGTCTAGATTAAAGAGTGATCAGGGTAAGAAGTTTCATGGATTAGCAATCAGTGGAGAATGACTCCTGAGGAACTAAGGTGCAGGGTGGAGTATAAGGTGGGGCCAGGAAGAAATATGAGAGTTTATCAGAACTTGGGTCCAGGATGGAGGCTTCTATCACAACTGTGGTATAGAGTCAGAGCAGATTCAGCAGTAAAAAGCCTCTTGGCCCAGAGCTAATATTCTCCCTGATTAAAGTGGAGTCTGAGCCAGATCTAAGCTTAAGTGGGAGCTTTACTCCAACTCTGGGAAATGGTAGTTAAAACGGTAAGGAAGCCAGATTGGTCATTACACCATCTTCCTCTCAAGGATTCCTGTAGTTAGTTTTATGGGAAAGAGCTACATAAAGATATCTCTTTATGACACAGAAATATCTCTTATTTGGCCAAGAGTAAGAGCATAGGCTTTGGATTCAGGCAAAAGCTTCAGCTTTCTCATCTATTCGCTAGCAAGATCCTGGTGATAGCAACATAGCCTCTTTGTATGTAAAGCATGCAATGTGCTTAATACTGTGCCACACTTACACTAAGTTATACCAAAAAATGTTACTGTTATTATTTCAGAGGGCTTACAACATGCCAGACATGTCACTTCATTTAGCCCACCCAACATCCCTTGAAGTAGGTCTACCACATGTTTATGAATGAGAAAAGTGAGACCCTCAAGAGATTATATAACTCGTCCAAGGTTACACAATTAGTACAGGAGGAACTGGTATTTCAAACCAGTTTGTCTAACAGCAGAACCTTTGCTCTTATAATATACTCATCCTTGAAAGTATTAAGTGATAATAGAGTCTTCAGTCCACTTTAGAATCTCAGATGGCCCCTCCCAGATAGTTCCTCAGAGGATGGCGTACAAAACATATGGGCGTTATAGGCAACCCCACCCTAATACAGACTAAAGGGCAATAATTAGCTCTGCTTTAATCTGTTCCAAGTGACAGGTGAACTTCTGACTCTCTCTCAAGAGAACTCAAGACAAACATTCCCATGTAAGATTCGTGAAAAAAGCATTCAGCTATGCATGAGGGTCCTTCTCTAACTATATTGGGCTTGTAGCCAGTTCTGCTGGTCTTTAGGTCATCAAGGACATGCTTAGCATTGAGTTCCCAAGCACCCAGCTAGAGGCCCTGGGATGAAACAAACACTAAATCCGAAAGCATTAAAACAGGGTCTGTGATGAACACCTGAGCTATACTGGCCTCTAAAGCTAGCCATCCAAAGAGACAGGTCAATGTATAGACAAGAAAAGGAGGTTTGAGATCTTGTGGTGCCCCCTAATGCCTGTCTCTGCAGCACTATGAACCTCTAAGAAGAGAAGTTCTGAGGGTTTGAAAACTTAATCAGAACAGCATTAAAAGTGTTGAGGGGGGCTTCCCTGGTGGCGCAGTGGTTGAGAGTCCGCCTGCCAAGGCAGGGGACACAGGTTCATGCCCCAGTCCGGGAGGATCCCACATGCCGTGGAGCGGCTGGCCCATGAGCCATGGCCGCTGAGCCTGCACGTCCGGAGCCTGTGCTCCGCAACAGGAGAGGCCACAGCAGTGAGAGGCCCGCGTACCACAAAAAGAAAAAAGAAAAAAATGTGTTGAGGGTCTCAGTTGAGTCCAAAATATTAAGTTCTTTCAGGAGGCAACTGGGCTGGGCTTCAACAACTCAACAGCTCAAAAAAGACAAGTATTCACCTCTGGGATCTAGTGAAGATATCTGAGCCATGTTAAAGAGCAACCTCAAATGAGCTTAGCAGTCGACTCCCAGCAACCATAATCCCCAGCAAGCACTGACCACAGCCCACTGCCTCATGTCACCCCCTTCAGTAGAGGCTCCATCATCCTGGCTCTCTTAGAGATGAAGATCCCAACCTCTGCTCTACACAGAGGAGACAAAGCTTGCTGGCCTTCCTGGGGCCTAATATTCACCACTAATCTCTCTAGGCACCACCCTTTCCCCATGGGGGAAACAGGACTGGGTTCCATAGTAACTGACTCAGCCTGGGGGGGCAGTACAGCCTTCAGAGACTTCACAGAACGCCAGGGAACCAGCAATGAGGAGCTGCTGAAGTTCAGCTGCTGAAGTTCCCAACTGCCCTACTGGAGCCTCTCAGCCATGCTAACTAAGGACAGCAACAGAGGAGAAAATCCCTGGCCTCTGGGTCTTCCGTTCAAAGTAATACAATTCAGTATTGTATTGACTGAGTATTCTTATTCAGTGATATTGAGAGGCTTGGAAAGCAAGTGTCGGGGAGGTATGCAGAGTAGATGGCAGGGTCTGCTTTTAATAGAGCAAAGTTTAGAACAGGATTTGGGCTCCAAAAAGAGGATACAGAAACAATATACTGTTCCTCCTCCTTCACGGAACAATTTTTTCCCTTTACAGGGAAGTTGCTGTAGACAAGCATCATAAGTACCACAGTCAGGGCCCAGGCCATAACGTAGTCTAACCTGGACCTAGATGGATGGCAGGATAAGCAAGACAGGAGGAGTCTCTATTAACAAAAACTGGACAGATCTACAGTGACATGAGAGAATATACCCATGACCCCAGCAACCACACTAAGCTTTGAATGTCCTTGAAGCCTTCCTTGTCTTCTACCTTAAATATTCAGTAGAACCACATTTTATTCCATATTCACGTGCTCTTATATAAAAAATAATGATTGAAATGAGAATTTTTTAAATCTATATTTTTGAGTAAAATCAACTTTCAGGGAAAATGATTCATGTTCTTCTCATGCAATTCCACACACGTCCTTGGGCACACTGTTGCATACACCTGTATTTAGGCCTCTGAGAGTCAGGAACACAGTGAAGGCCCAGGAGATCTGGTACATAGCCTCCAGAAAATTTCATGGGGGAAATCAATGGTTGTGCCCGTGAAGCAGGGCAAGGCATTTGTTAGCTGCCACAAGAACAAAGTTTGAAGAGGAGGGCTTCAGTCATTGGAAGTTCTGGCAAGAGGAAAGCAGAACCCTAAAAATGTGAGGAATGAGGGTGCCAAGTTAATAACGGGGGTATCACGGCAAGGACAGCCACTAGAATCAGAGAACCAAACTGAAAGACTGTTATACTGATAGCCTCCAGTGAATCTCACTTCTGGTATTCACAGCCTTGTACAGTCCCTCCCCTTGAATCTGAGCTGCCTGCAATCTGGCAGAAGTGATGCTGGGCTAGATCCAGGACAAAGCCTTCAAAAGGTCTGCAGCTTCTGCTTTTGCACTCTGGGGGGATCTGGCCGAAATGTAAGAAACCTGACCACCCTGGACCACCTACTGTGAGGAAGTTCAGACTGGCCACGTGGAGAGGAACCCAAGAATCCTGCCAAACAAGGTGCCCTTGGCTGGATGCCCCAGCTAAGTACCAATTTGCCAGCCATATGAGTGAGCCGTCTTGGAAGATAACACCACAGGGGGCACAATCACACTGTCCTTGCTGAGACATAGTCAAAATAAAGAATCGTAAGCAGGTATTCCAGTTCCACGTGTAGGCAGCTTGTAAGTTGCCACTCCGTCCTAACAGTAAGTAAAAAACTAAACAGACTGAAAAATCAACAACTCTTCTTGAATCCTTAGAAGAGGGAAGGGCATGAAGCAAAACACTGCCCCCCAAATAGGAGAGACCAAAAGGAGAACACAGAGAATCACAATTTACCAGAGCAGAGACCCCTAGGCAGGTACCACCGTGGGAACCAGTGCCTGGGTAGGAAAAGCTGAACTGTAATAGAGGAATTGCTGGAGGCTCCGTGCAGAGAACTCTGAGAGCCAAAGACGCCAAGGGGACCCAGTCTTGGAGGGGTCCCCACAATATTGTGAGATTTACCACCAAGAACTCAACCAGATTCCCATAGTCAATACAGGAGAAAAATCTCAAGTTTCTGGCAGGAAGAGAGAAAAAGCAACCATTTGGAAGAGCCAGAGAGCTCTGTTCTTAACAAGGCCTGCCCTCAGGGGAAACTAGTTAACCAGAGTCTAGCCTGCTGTGGTATTATCAGACCCTAACTGATTTGGGGGCAGGAAAATCCACAAATCAGGTAGCTCTGGCCTTCCACCCAACCTAGCCATCTTGTTTCACCTAAGAGGGGAGAAAAAAAAAAAAAAACCCTGAGGAGTGCTTGTGAAATTCACAGTCCAAAGACACAGACCCACTGAAAGACTAGACCTAATCACAGGGCTATAGAACACTTCCCCTCCCCACACCTCACCACCACATTACTAAGGCCCATTTACAGCCGTTCTTTTTACTCAGTACAACATGCCCAATGACCAAGAAAAAAATTACAGGGCATACCAAAAGACAAAAAACACATTTTGAAGAAACAGAGCAAGCATCAGAACCAGACATAGCAGGGATGTTGGAATTATTAGACTAGGAATTTAAAACAACTATGATTAATAGGCTAAGGGCTCAAATGGATAAAGTAGACAGCATGCAAAAACAAATGGGCAATGTAAGCAAAGAGATGGAAATCCTAAGAAAGAACTAAAAGAAATGCTGGAGATCAAAAACACTGTAACAGAAATGAAGAATGCCTTTGATGGGCTTATGAGTTGACTGGACATGGCTAAGGAAATAATCTCTGAGTTAGAAAATATACCAATAGAATCGTTCAAAACTTAAAAGCAAGAGAACAAAGGCTGAAGAATCATAAGCAAACAACTGATTGTTGCTTAAACCACTGAGTTTTGGGGTGAATAGATACCAGGAACACACAGTGAAGCATCAGCCTTACAGAACTAGTGGGGAAATAGAGTCCAAGTGGGACCTTGAGAAGATGGCTTGACGCTTCCATGCTACTAACCTAAGGCTCCTAAATTTCTTCCTGGGGAGTTCAGGGTCAAGGAACTAAAAGCAGCTCAAGTGCTTTCACCCATTTCCAAATTATAATGAAAATATCCTAAATTTCCACAAATCTTACCCTGATAAATGTGGAAATCACCAAATGTACTTACATAAACTGATAAGCGATGCAAATCTACAACCTTGTCTATTCCTCTGGTGCTCAGAGCTTGCTAGTTCCCACCACATTCTCCACATCTCCATCAGCACTGGGGTGGTCTTGAGCTCTCTGTCTTGCCTATATGGTGCCCAACACAGTGATCACATGTGCAGGTACTTAATATCCCACAGAGGACAAAGGTAGCAGAGATCATGATTTCTCGATGGTTTGGGTCAGTCAACACTAGTTGTAAAAGTAACGCTGGAAAAGGAAGTACTACTTAAAAATTCCAAGTAGGTACACAGCTGGTAAAGCTACATGGGGCAAGACATGATGACTTTCTCTTACTATGCAATACCTGTAAGCAATCGCAAAAGAGATAACAGTTATCAAGGTCTTATTATGGAATGCAAAGCTTTGAAAGAAATCTGTAAGATCCGTCTATCCCTCTGTGTCTAGGCAGAGTCCAACCCACTCTTCACCCTTGCTATACAGACCACTTAGAGAAAAGCATGACATATTATCCAAGAGGTAGTATCCGCCCAACTGAACTTGCTGTAACTGCTAAAACCAACAGGATTCTCAGCCACAGGATGTCACTTCTATTTCCATAGAAATAGACAGGCTTTGGGCAAATTCAAAGTACATGCTTAAAAATAATTTTGCAGCTTCCTTTGAGCCGAGACACACCGTCAGCTGGTATACATTTTAGAGCCCCCGTCGACATGTGTCTAGAGAAGGAGTGGATTAATAATAGCTTACATTTCTATAGTGCTTTTCATCCCAAAGGATCCCAAACAAGGGAAACAAGCTGAATCTTTTCTCCTTGTTTAAAGGGAAAAACCCTAGTGAATTTCAAAGCAATCCTAAACATGAGAACTAATTACAAAGAAATTCACTTTTTTAAAGTGTCAGGACATAATTATTATTTTTTTAAACTTAAATAGTATCTACATTCCTTCTGAGAGCTCACAAAGAAATGCCACCATCTCCATCTCAGAAGGCTATCATCTCTTTCCAACAAAGACAACAGTAGCAGTGCCGGGAGATTTAGAGACATTATGGGTGAAGAGATAAAAATAATAATTAACAATTGCACAGGAAGCTCCATCTGGAGCATCCGATAACACAGTAGGAGACGGATACAGATGGCAAAAGGTGGGTGGCACAGGGTAGAGCCTGTCCTGATCTCGTGGGCTTGGGACCTCAGACACACTCAGATTAGTATAGGCTTAGTTCTTTCCACTCCCTGTGATTCAGATGGAAGTAGCTAGGACAGAGCCAGCATGTTTTACCAGTGTCCAGGAAATCTGGGCTCTAGATCATGGTATTATTCTGTCTGGCACCATGACAAGGTTAATAGTACATTTACGAGTGTTTGATAATCCTAGATTAATATAGCTTTTCATTCTCTAAAGTACAGAGTCTTTCTTATCTTTAACCCACGTAGTTTGCATATACTTCCACATAGTAATTCTAGGCACAATGCTGCCTATTCTGAGCTTTTTACCCTGATTGGCAGATAATTAGAACCATGAGATGTCAGCAGGTGTTGAGATAAAAAGACATCATAAACCCAGTTACAGCACAGACAATGGCTTTTTAATAACCTGTTTAAGTTACGCAGTTCCCAACTATCTCACACTTTTAGGATGAGTAGTTACTTGATCCTGGAGGACTGCTGAGCTAGGAGGACCTCTGGTGTTAAAAAAGAACCAACATCTTTAGAGGGACAGTGAAAGTTCACTTCCAAAGAGGCAAAACCGAAAAAAGCCATCACAAAAATACTCAGAAAGGAAACAGGATTTCTTTTTCATCAATTTGTTTCCTCTCTACAGAGATGCCAAACCAGCGTGAGGTGGACAGACACACCGCCACCCTCCCATCTGCTATTGTTAGTGAACATGACCGTATGATGAATAAGGCAGAAAATTAAATTGCTGAGAAGATAAAATTATCTTGTTTGGGAAAGAGAATATATTAATCGCATTGGGACTCTAAATAAAGCCATTCTTTCTCTTTAGTGTCATAATTTGAGATTTGAGTGTATACCACTTACTTCATATTCTTTATGATGACTATATTCTCAGCATGGGATAGATGTGTAAAGGGGAGAACTTTCTGCCACTGTGTCACTGGGAAGAAAAACGCTGCCATTATGACACACACCCTCCCTCAGAGAGGGTTTTGTGAACACAAAAGATATCTCCCCTTAACTTGATTTTTTCCAAAAAAGGTATTGATTCCTCAAATCTTCAGAAAGGATCTATTATTTGCATAGCCTTGTGTTAGGTGCTGCAGGGATACAAAAGTCTAAGAGAGAGGTTTTGCCTTTGAGAAGCTGCAAAATAAGATATACATGCATTAAAAAAATAATACAATAAAAGAGGTGCCTTAAGGTAGGCTATGATTTGGTGCTAAGAGCATATTAAAAATAGTAAGTACTATTCATATAACAAAATGAGAGAACTCTGAAAACTGAAGAATCCAAGGGAGTCTTTGAAGAACAGGTCCTTGAAGATAGATAAAATTTGAGTTGGCCAGAAGAAAAGGGGATATTCCAAGTTGGAAGCTGGGGTAGGATTTATTCGAATAATGACACTAGGATAAGAATATAAAGACTTGATTTAGGGACTGGGAATTCAGGCTAGCTTAAGAGATGCGCTCCTTTAGGGCCAAATTTTGAGGCTCCTTAATGCTTAATTCAATGATACCCAAGTAGTTTGGATTGTGCAACCTATTAGCAAAGATTTTTAGCACACCCCCAATTATTTGTATATACATAATACATGTACAATGAATGGATATATCATGCACTTTAAAGAACATATTTTAAAGAATGAAATAAATAATAGTTCTTTTAAATTTTGTATTTATGGTACAAAAATTCTTTTGTCATAAGTGAAAAAAATCAATATTTTTAATGAGAGTAATATGATTTAATATACTTTGTTAATCTTTTTTTTTTTTTTTTTTTTTTTGCGGTACGTTGGCCTCTCACCGCTGTGGCCTCTCCCGTTGTGGAGCACAGGCTCTGGATGCCAGCAGCCATGGCTCACAGGCCCAGCCGCTCTGCGGCATGTGGGATCTTCCCGGACCGGGGCACGAACCCGTGTCCCCTGCATCGACAGGCGGACTCTCAACCACCGCGCCACCAGGGAAGCCCAACTTTGTTAATCTTTTAATAATGTTTGGTGACATAGTGATCCAAAAGTCTGGCTCTACATTTATTTTATTCTGATAGTTGGTTTTAGTGGCTGATACAGGTGGCAAAAGATATGTGAGTGGTTTGGGTTTTTTTTCACTTTTAAGTAAGGAAGGACTCTCAATAGAATTTACCATTAAGTTCAGCAACATTCTATGCTTTGTGTCAAATGCGTTTAAACACCATTAAAATATTTTTGTTTTCTGAAGTTAAAGACAAATTTACCATGAAGCTAATGAAGCTTCAGTGCAAGACCCCTCACCTGCCTGAGCATCTCCCCAGTAATGTATCCACATGGTCATATATTTCAGTAAAGACTGCAGAGGTGAGATAAAGGAATGACATTTTGAGCACAATTAAGACCAGTGTTTCTTCCCACTCTGACTGCCTCTAAGACACTTCCTTTGTGTTACATGTGGCATAACCGGCTGCAAGTACTTTTTGGTTCTGAATAAGGGGAAATAGAGCTGGGAGCACATTTAGCTCAGGTTTAGTGGGATATATTTATATGGTTCCTAGGCTCTTCCATACGTACTTAGGTTAACACTAGCCACCCCAATAGAAGATGCCTTCCAGGAACGTTCCTGCCCACTGTGTTTACTCGTGTGTGGTTATGACATGAAGATGCAATATGAGTGTGTTCTATGGTGTGCAGGGTCAAAAATATGTGAAAGTGGAAGAGAAACAAGGTTTGAAATTATGGAACCAGAAGCGAGTCTGTGGAAAATTCTTCCAGGCATCACGTGTGTAAGATTTTAAGCAAAGGATCTGGTTTTCAGTGGAAATTATCTCTGTCATCATATTCAATTTTAAATAACTCATAGATTTTTTTAGTTTTGTTTTTTACTGTATTCACGTGAAACAGAATTTATCATAATTCCTGTGTTTGCAAGACACAAACCTATAGCAATCCTACAACCAGTGGGTATGTCTGTATGTGAAGTCACATATTTTGTGTATCCAGCTATCAGAGCACATCTTACCATGTCTCACATATCTTGTCCTGGTGCAATCTGGCAGTTCCAGATAAAGTGGCTACAAGATTGCCACCAACATAGCAAAACAAATAAAGAATGAGTTTTCCTATGACAGAATTCCTACACATGTTTATCAGTAAGTCAGAATATATAGCATAAGAATAATTTGATTATACAGTTATATAGCTCACTACAACATAAGGGCAGTTTTTAAATGCACTTGAATTTGCTCTAATAAACTAGTATTGTTCGTTCAAAGAGCATTTAGTCTTGCATGATGAAATATGAAACTCCCCCAAATCTTACATCTCAAACATAAACATGATAGAGGGTTCCCCAAATTTGACTATAACTTGAAAAATCTGTGTAACATTATTAATAGCAATTATTATCAAAATAAAAAACAAATTTTGATCAGTCATGCTAAAGAAAGTATGAATTATCTTTCTATTTTGTCTTTAGAAAATATTGCAAAGTGATTGTCATATGAAGGGGTGCTCAAAGAAGATGCAGCTAAAAAAGTACAGAAAAAAAGGTGTTATAGAGGCACGTCAACAGTTCATTTATAAAAACATTATGTTTTTTTCTGGATCTTGTGTTGTTTTGGTATTTTCTGCTTTTTAAAATGAATAACTATTGTGATTTCTTTTCTCGTTCTAAATAAATGTTCATTTTCACACTTGATTTTACATTTTCAATTTTATCTTTTTTCTCTTAAAGAGGCTTCCAAAACTCAGGTTCAAAGTCCACAAAACCTGAATATGCTCTTTTTACCTGCTCAGTTTATAAGTATCTTGTGAATTTAATGGCTTCATACTATCACTAACTAAAAATTCAAGCACTATGTACACTTAAAGTAAGATGTATTATTAAATGTAAGAATTCATATTTCAAGTTGTCAGTTCAGTAATTTTGAATCATTTTGACCAAATTTTTGTCAGACCTGATTAGTTGCATTATTTTTACTGCATAATGTGTCTTGCAAAGTGTTTACACTATGAAGAGAAGTAACAGCTTGGCCTTTTTTTGTTGCTCTCCTATACTTGCAGTTACTATTCTCTTTAATCTGTGATTTCTTTCTAAAATCTTTTTAAGCCACTGGCTCATTCATTAAAGCATACAATCAATAAATCATAGCTAGATGCATTTAAATAGAAAAACATCACAGTATGCTGGAAGCTATCCCGCAAAATGAGGGTATAACTGCCATCCTCGAAGCACTTTGAAACTTCAGCTATTACTTCAAGATACCTCAGGCACCATGAGTGACATGGTCATCTGTCATAGAGTGTGAAAGATAGTACCTGTATCAATCTGCATATGACATGTTAGCAAAGTTTAATTTCTTTTTTTTTTTACTTAAAAATATGTATAATTATTTACCTAGTATAGAAATAGGAATAAAAAGTTCTACCATATTCTCGTATTCCAGTGGATTGTCTTTCACAACCCCTGAGTATACCCACCTCACTCTGGAGATTACTGGTCTAGTGAATGGGTGTAAAGTATTTTGAAAAAAAGAAACCATAGAAGATTTTTGAGCAATGGAGAGACATTAGAGCAGTATTTGGGGGAACTATTTTAATGAGGCTGTCCAAGATGGATTGAACACTTGAATTTGGAGGTAGAAAGATGAGTTAGGAGGCCAGAGCAAAAATCTAAAAATGAGGTGATATGAATGAAAATTAGTAGTGTGGAAATGAGAATAACAAACAAGACACAAGACAAACTGACCTGATAAATGAAGAATAAACAGAATTTACAATGCACTCATCCACCAGACAGGTTTTGAAGGTGTGGGTGGGTTTAGGACATTTGATTACCTGGTATATTTCCTGTGATTACATCCAGTAGCAAATTACCAGACTATGTCCTCTGGGAAAGCAGAGTGTTAAAGTGCCACAACCACGCAAAATAAACATACTAGAAAAATTAAAACAGTACACATAAACATATGGGATTCAGCTGTCTAATTAAAATCCTAGTGAGCCAACAATGGCCTAAAACTGTAAGAATTCAGTGACTGCCAGAAGAAAGCAGCAAATCAGACACTCAAAGTAGAAACAGATTTGTCTCAATTGACACTTCCTATCAAAATTAGCAAATTTTAAAACACCAGTTAAAACCAGCTCAGCCAGAAATATCCAAAGGCTATATCAAATTTTAGATCTTTAGAGTGATTTGATTCAGAAGATCCTCAAACAGTGAACTAGACCTTTTTCCTTATTGATAGACTGGAGCATAGAATAAGACAGGACAGAATGAGCAAAAATATCAACTCACACTAGTTCAAAACGTCTATATTATTACATCTTTTTTTTTTTGCATTTAGTTATTTTATTTTTGTTAAATTTTTTTCAAATGAGTAAATACTCAGGGTTAAATATTAAATGAAAGTATAGCTGATTCACTTTGTTATACAGCAGAAACTAACACACCATTGTAAAGCAATTATACTCCAATAAAGATGTAAAAAAAAAAACTTCTAATAAAAGCTTTGTCCTGCCCTACAACCACTTAGCCTCCCAATCCTTCTTCCTATAATCATATTTAAATAATTCAGTAATTATATAAAAATCTTTAGAAAACTTGCTATTTTTTCATTTAACATTTTTAGTCATGACATTTTTGCTTTATGCTATGAGAAATGAAGATTTATCTGTTTGTTCCACTGCCAACCTAGTTTTCCGCAATTCACCCAACAGCACTATATCTGGTCGTGTGCTGGAATCTTCTTGTACCAGATTGATTGCAAGAGCCCATTGTTTTAAGAATATTGCAAGCCAACTGTTAAACCATTATTAAAAATTAAATTACACAGGGCTTCCCGGGTGGCACAGTGGTTAGAAATCTGCCTGCCAATGCGGGGGACACAGCATCGAGCCCTGGTCCGGGAAGATCACACACGCCGCGGAGCAACTGGGCCCTCATGCCACAACTATTGAGCTCACAGGCCACAACTACTGAAGCCCGCACTCCTAGAGCCTGTGCTCCGCAACAAGAGAAGCCACTGCAGTGAGAAGCCCACACACCGCAAGAAGAGTAGCCCCTGCTCGCCGCAACTAGAGAAGGCCCGTGTGCAGCAACGAGGTCCCAGTGCAGCCAAAAATAAATAAAATAAATTTATTAAAAGAAATTAAATTACACAAACTTATAGTTAAATTAATTACATTAACAACAAAGGCAATGAATACTCAAAACTTACACTTCCTAATTATGTTACTACCTTTTACTATTATCTATGTTACTGAGGTTATTTACATTTATTGTATCTGTATGGTAGAAATACTATATAATGGCATGCTACTACACATATCTTCCCAACTCTGTGTTTAGTGAGGTCACAGTAGTTGCTTGACATTGATCATAGTGGAAGTAGTTCACCACATAAATCAGCAAATGCCACAACTCCAGGTTTGATTTATTGACTTGATGATTGTCTATACTTGTTTAGAGACAAGAAAATAATGGAGAAAAATTTTAATAATTTAGATAAAATGGGGACTTCCCTGGAGGTCCAGTAGTTAAGACTTCGCCTTCCGATGCAAGGGGTGTGGGTTCAATCCCTGGTTGGGGAGCTAAGATCCCATAGGTCTTGTGGCCAAAAACCCAAAACTTAAAACAGAAGCAATATTGTAACAAATTCAATAAAGACTTTAAAAAACAAAGGTCCACATCAAAAAATAAATAAATAACATAATAATTTAGATAAAATGTAAACGTGTGTTATGTTTGTATCCATTGCATCATGAATAGATAAAAAAATGAGGGAATATTTTTCCATTATTCAAAAAATATTATACATTTCAGCAAAGCGGTTGCTCATGTCACTCGTAAATGAGTGAAGCTCTGACGTCTTTATTGTTTCACTTCTTTCTTTTTTTTTTTTTTTTTGCGGTACACGGGCCTCTCACTGTTGTGGCCTCTCCCGTTGCAGAGCACAGGCTCTGGACGCGCAGGCTCAGCGGCCATGGCTCATGGGCCCAACCGCTCCGCAGCATGTGGGATCTTCCCGGACCGGGGCACCAACCCGAACCCGTGTCCCCTGCATCGGCAGGCGGACTCTCAACCACTGCGCCACCAGGGAAGCCCTTCTTTCTTATTTTTTAAGGGAAAAGAAAATTCAACTTACATTCATATCAAAAGAATGTTCCTTTTTCAATTGCAACCATAGGTCCACAATGGTTCAAGAATTCAGCAGAAATCAACAAAACATGTGAGAATCAATTGCTTTATGGAATTTACAAAATACAGTTTTATATATTTCATTATTAAGTGTATATTGTGGGCTATGTATCCTTTATATAAGTAAAATTTATAATAAATGTATGTATATAAATATGTCCATTTTTGAGAGCTATTTGTTAAACATTCACTAGCATATTATTGGTTACATAACGATTTTTATTAAGTTAATAAACAATATTTGCATAATGTCATAATATAAATATTCACTGAAGAGCTAAATGTGTTTTCTTTCTAGGATAAATGTTTTTCCTGAAGTTTCTGTCTTTCTTTTTTCCTTGCAGAATTTTTATTATAGTAATTCTCCACTTTTATTTCTGAAAGCTCTATCATATTAGGAATACTATGGAGTCTTTTACAGGTATGGGGAGAAATAACTCCCTGCTAGAGCCCTCTGGCATTTCACTGCAATTTAATTATTTTCTAGGCCTATGGGACAGGAGTTATCCTGGGACATTATTGACTCTTTCCCCCTAGCATATTGCAATGTAACATTTAACAATGTAACAATGTTCCTTGACATGGATCTTTTGCATGTATTTTATAAGGCATTCAATGTGCCCTTTAGATCCAGAAACCTGCTTACTTCAGCTCTCATATTACATATTTGATGAATTTCTCTCTCATATTACATATTTGATAAATTTCCTCTGTTATCTCTTCCTAGACCACCGATTACTTTATTGCTCCTTTAAGTCTCTTCTCCCTTATTTTCCATATCTTTGACTTTTTGTTATACCATCTGAGAGATTCTCTTTTGTTGATATTTTTTCAGCCATTATATTTTTGCTTTTCAAAATGCTTTTATTGTTCTCTTTTATCTTTTTATTTTACCCTTTTCTTGTTTTATGAAAGTAGTATCTTTCTTATCTCTATAAGGTATTCATTTTTTTTCTCTTTTGAGGTTCTCTGCACTACTGCTGTTTTCTCTGGCTTTATGTTATTTATTTGTTTACCTCTGTCTCTTCTGTCACACAGTAAAGTTTCTACAATTCTTTGCTGTTCCATGGTTGCCGTTCATACTGACATGAGGCACAAACACATCAAAAAATGGTTGGGAGTTCTGTGTATGTTAACAGTGTTTTAATCAATGGATTTCACTTTGTGGTAGGTATGTCCAAGGAGATGTCTAAGGGAATCATCTGGGGGAAATTTCAAGGCCAGCATGTGGAAGTCAATGACAGTTGAATTTCTTCAGAAATTAAACTTCCTATGGGGCAAAGTGCAACTGCTGTCAGTGTTATGCTATCAATCTCTTTTAGGCCCTACATCTCACTTCCACCGTCCTCTTTATCTGTCATCTCTAAATCTAAAGGCTCTGTGAAGTTCTGTGGAGGCGAATCAAATTTCTATGATTCTATGTCCTCTTTTGAAAACACTCAGTGGTAAAATTCCACCTCTTAGCTATACTGGTTATTTCTATTCCATCTATATTTATTTATTTGTTTGTTTGTTTATGGCTGCGTTGGGTCTTCATTGCTGCGCACGGTCTTCCTCTAGTTGCAGCGAGCAGGGGCTGCTCTTCGTTGAGATGCACAGGCTTCTCATTGCAGTGGCTCCTCTTGTGCACAGCACCAGCTCTAGGAGTGCAGGCTTCAGTAGTTGCAGCACGTGGGCTCAGTAGTTGTGGCTTTCAGGCTCTAGAGCACAGGCTCAGTAGTTGTGGCACATAGGCTTAGTTGCTCCGCGGCATGTGGGATCTTCCCGGACCAGGGCTCCAACCCGTGTCCCCTGAATTGGCAGGCAGATTCTTAACCACTGCTTCACCAGGGAAGTCTCTCCATCTACTTTCTGATTCCAGAATTACATTGAAATCTTCCTGGTTTCCAATAATGGCAGAAAATGTTTTCAGGCCACCCTCCCACTGAAAATGACTAAAATTGCCAGTTCAAATATTTGTTCAATCTTCTTTAGAGAAGCAAAGAAATCACAAGTTATTATGCAATTTTCAGGCCAAAATTGAAAGGAATGCAGAGACTAGAGAGATAAGCCAGCACAGAAGCAGAATTGTCCTGATGGCATTGACAACCAAAGGGGATAAAATCAAGGTCCAGGGCCCACACACTGTGGAGATTCTAGTAAAAGAAGCTCTTCTCTGTAAACTAGGGCTCCAAAGGACTACAACTTCAGAAAATAGTAAAGCGTTATCAGCTGGGTGGGTCAAGGAACCCTGAGCCAGTATTTGCTGCTGCCTGACAGAAACAATGCAAAACTTCTCTGGAGGTGGCAAACAGGATAAGTAAAAAGAAATTCAAATCGACACACATCATAGTGAAAGAGCAGAACCTCAAAGATAATAATAAACTTAAAAATCATAAAAGAATCCAGGGATAAGAAGGAGATTAAAATGAGCAATAGGCTGACAGTTAACTTCTCAACAGCAACATTGGAAGCCAGAAGATAGTGGAGTAATATCTTTAATGTGCTAAAGGCAAATATTTGCCAACTGGAATTCTACAACTAGTAATTGTTCAAGAATAAAGGCATAATAAGGATATTTTCAGAACAGCAGAAACAGAGACACTTCGCCACAGATAGATCTTCAACAAAGGAAATTCTAAAGGGTGCATTTGGGCACAAGGAAAATACTCTTAGAATGCTAAAGACAAAAGAAATGAAGAGCAAAGTAAAGTGGTAAGTATGTAGATAAATCTAAATAAACATTATCTATATAGTATAATAATAGTAATATCCTTGTGTTAATCAATTCATGACAACAGTACCATGTAAGACAGAAGCAAGGTATGTGAGGTGAAGGTGTGTCCTAAGGACCTTGTATTGTCCAAGAAAAGGATAAAGGTTTTGGTTAACTTTAGACTATGATGAATTAAATATTCATGTTGTAATTTCTAGAAAAACCACAAAAGGAATAGAAATAGAGCATAGGATTTCCAGATGCAATTAAGGTAGAAATCAATAACAAAAGATAACTAGAAAATATGTTTAAAAGTTAAGAAATAAACCTCCGAATTTTGCACTGGTCAAAGAAGAAGTCATACTGAAAACGAAATTATTTTAAACTACAATATAGTGCTACATCAGATCCCTTTCATCTTGGAAGGGCTAGCCGTTCACCCACAGAAGGGTAGATCGCTAAGTCAGACTAATTTTGTGGGCATTCTCCCGCTAGAGGATGGCCTCTATCCCATTCTCTTTGACATTGCAGGTATAAAGAGTTTTTATTGTTTACTTTCATTTTAGAGAAGTCTCTAGAGGAAAAGGAGATGAACACATGTTTCAATCGGCCACTTGTAGCCTAAATTCCATTATGTCATTTAAGCAGCTATAAGAAATAACACAATATGATGTACTATTTCTTCCATTTTTCCTCTCTTTAAACTTTCAAAATTTTGCCATTTAAACAAACAAACAGTCCCTATCTACATTTTTATTTTCAAGTACAGGACAGATTCATTCACCAGCTATCTATATTTCTGAGAATTTTCACTATTTTGAAAGACTTTCTAAGGATAAAATTCCACTTATTTTCATTAAAGGAATATATTTATACTTAAAACATTTTTACAAGCACCCTTAATGCACTTTCAAAAAATTCTTCTTCACATTAACTCAGGTAATAAAACCAGCTTCCTTGCAATGAAAACCAGCTGGTGTCCGCCTCCTGATTTTTTTTTTTTCTCTTTTATCCAGTTGAAGTGAAGGAATATTTATGGTGGGTTAGAGAAAAGATGCATAGAAAATGGTCACAAAATCCTATGTACATACAGAATGGGTGTATGTCTTGACCCATTCTGTGTTAAAGGTAGGAAATTTTGAGCCAAGTATATTATCTGAAACAGAAAATCAGCTTAACGATAATAACAAAAGCAGACAAAAACAATCTCCAACTGGATGTAGTCTCAAACATGTTGACAAACCATAGAAACTAAAGACTACATTTTGCTTTCCTGGATATGTATGAGTTAATCTGCATACCAAATAAAGGCCTATTTTGGTCTATTAACAGAGTGTGGGTTAAATACTTTTCAAATGGAAAATTATTATCCACATGAGAAAATAATATTTCATTCATATCTTTAAAAGTATTTCAGAGAAAAATTTAATTTCCAGAAGCAGACAACCTGCTAAATAATAATTTATAGGAGTTTGCTCACCTTACATAACAGCACTCTATTTTCAGCAAGTACACAGTTCACTGAATTTTCATTCGTTTGAAAAAAAATCTGTATTAATAAAACAATTTGTGGTAATAAAATACAACTGTTAAGAGAAAGCAGGCCATACTCCAAACCTCCCCACTTTGAAAAAACATAGAAGATTAGAATCAGACTAATTGTATATAGTGAAGAAACATGAGGTCAAATTCTGCATCAACATATTTCAAGCTAGCAGTATGTCTTGCTGTTCTTATCGCTACCTCTATCCTAGACACTAATTTCAGTCTTTGTATATTTTGGTTCTTTTTTCTTTTTAATTAAACACATGGATTCAGTCTACTAATAAAGTATGCCTATTAACTACTTTGTTTTTAGAAAGATATTCTCCATAAAAAGAAAAGGAAAAAACTTTTAAAAGACCTCTAAAAGTTAATAGCACATATACTTTTAATTATACACTAAAATGTTTAACAGGTTTAATTTTTCAGGAGTGGTACCATGTCTCTTTAGATGCCAATCCAACAATTTGTCTTTGTACAAAGGGTGCCTGCCTATCCACCACTAGCCCAGTGAATCTCACTCCATCAATTAGGAGACATTGTTACTTTATTGCAGTCATCTGTAGAATCTAGTGGTTCTCCATTAATGTACTAGGTCCCTGAAATTAAAGATGGAAAGGGAACAGAGTCCAGTTGAAAGTGTAAAGGGAGGACTTCCCTGGTGGCACAGGGGTTAAGAATCTGTCTGCCAATGCAGGGGACACGGGTTCGAGCCCTGGACTGGGAAGCTCCCACATGCTGCAGAGCAAATAATAAGCGCGTGCACCACAACTACTAAGCCTGCGCTCTAGAGCCTGCGTGCCACAAATACTGAAGCCCGAGAGCCTAGAGCCCGTGCTCCGCAACAAGAGAAGCCATCACAATGAAAAGCGTGCACACTGCAACGAAGAGCAGCCCCCACTCACTGCAACTAGAGAAAGGTGGCTCGCAGCAACAAAGACCCAATGCAGCCAAAAATAAATAAATTTATTAAAAAAGAAAGAAAGAAAGTGTAAAGGGAAGCTGGGCACAATCTAATTTAATTATCAAGGTTGGAATTATTCCAGGACTCCATCTGCCGTAAGGAAAGTACCCTGGGATCTGTAATGACCACACGTGGTCAGGATTCCAGTTTTACAGCTCATCCAATTAATTGCAAGCACATCTTCTGCTATACCATTAGGTGACAGGACTGGGGAATCCATTCTGCTAATTAAGAACTTCGGGCCTTGTGTTAGTTTCCCAGAGGACTTTTCAGGGTCTCTGGGTATGCGTACATGGCCACATAAAGGTACACTTAATAAGAGATACTTCTATCATAGATCATGAACAGGAGAGACTTCAGACAGTTCTTCTCCACCCTATTAGGATTGGATAATCTCTACAGCACAAGTCAGACTAGAAAATGCTGGACTCTTGGCAGTTCCCAAGAGCCAACCCCTACTCCATCTCTTTTTTATGGTCAAGGGTAGAATGTACAAATTGCCTTGCATAGTCCTACATGCCCTCTGGAGGAATTCACCCTCACTCTTTGCAGCAGGTCTCATTTCAAGACCTTAATATACTCTTAAGGAGGGTAAAAATCCTCATTTTCTCATATTCTTACATTAAAATGTAACTCTATCTTCCTCAATTTTCCTGTCTTTGAAGGAAGCATAATGTTACCTGCCATCTCAAAAAAGTGAAGTCTGAAGAATATTTTTCCCAAAGTGAAAAATAGGAAAACCTCTTCAAGTAGCCTAGCTCGGTGGTTCCAGACATCATTCCATTGACCAATGGCATCTGAATCACTTTTGAAATTTGCTAAAAATAGAGATTCCCAGGTCCCAATACAGAGCTACTGAATCAGAATGACCAAGGATGGAAGCCAAGTATTTGAGTTTTCAACAAGCTGGTGAGATCAATCTGCTTGTTTGAAAACCACTGGGCTCTGACTTCCTTTGGAGGGAAAATAACAAAAGCCCATTCTGTGATTTTGAAAAGAAAACCTTCTTCATCCATCACACACAGTACACACAATATCTTTCTCCCTTTTCTGTGCTTATTTTCTTTCTTACGTGCCCCTTGCATTGCTTCTATTTTAGATCCCATCACCTCAGTTATCAAGCTTAATTTCTTTCTTCCCAGGAAGCACTGTATAAAATTACTTTGGGATCTTATTAAAGTTGATGCTAATTAACCCAACCATATTTATTTTCACACTCAGATAATATGAGTAATTAATCCATGAGAGACACTGAACTTTAGACACGAGGGAAGTTAAAATGCCTATGACGCAAATAGAGGCATTAGAAAAAGATTATTGGACAATTTAAAACTAACTGAATGCTACTTTTTCCTGTTACTGTAGCTGATGTTCCAACATAATCGTTTGTTTTTAATTCGTGGGAAAAGAGATGTTTGAAGACATTGCTGAAAACTGGTACCATGGCAGCCAGAGTGGAACAAAGACGGCAAAAACTTTCTAACGCAATCGAGATTTTATTCATCTGTAAAATGAGATGGTTTGTAGTGCAGGATCTCTTAACTCCCTTCTCACTCTAAACTGCCAGCAGTCCATGAATGTTCATAATCACTGAACAAAATCCTCAGCAACTTAGCAAGAACATGAACATGTAAAATTATCAATGTCACCTGTTACTCTTAGACCTGGAAGAAAGAGGTGGCTTCAATAAAGGAATCCAAGAAATATTTCTAGGACAAATAGGGTGGCCTATTGCCCAGGTTTGCTCAGTACTGAGGGATTAACCAGGACATAGGATTTTCGTGCTAAAACCTGGACATTTGTAGCCAACCATGATGGTTGGTCAGCCTAAAGCCAAAGGTTGAGTTCATGAGCTATAAATGAAAAATTTTACCTTGTATATGTAATTAAGCTTTTGACACACTGAGAGGTGAAGATGGAGCTCCCCAGATTTTAGACAGGTGGCTGGGATATGATAAGTTACTTCGAATCTTCTGAGGTATCCCAACCATAATTAAAATAAAAATAGCATTTGAGCATAAAAGGACCTAAGGTATGATCTGAATAAAAAGCAACAGAGCACTTGAGAAGGAATGTAAACAATACCTTTATCAGAGAGGGATCTGGGGATTGTATTGTACATAGCAATGATTTATACATGGCACTTCAAACTGAAGAGGCCATCAGGAAGTGATTTATTTAAAAAGAATCTAGTGCCTCCCAAACAGTTACAAAAACCTACAAATAAAACGGCAACTGACTTCTCACAGGGGTAAACGCGGATATGCTTAGCAACTGAACCTATTTACCTGACTCCCCAGTGTGTATTTCTGATCCTCAGATATGCCTGCTCCATGGATTTAGGCAAGAACAAGGATCCATCCAGAGAACTTATAAAGAGATGGATTCATATCATTAAGGAATTATTTCATTTTGTGTTAGAGTTGATACAATAGACACTATGAGGTTAAAAATGTATGTCTGGGGAGAAGGAATCCTGGGAAGACGGTAGAATAGGAAGTGCCAGGAATCTGTCTTCCCACAGACAAAAATCACACTAGCAGGATCTGTCTGATGTAACTATTTTGGGAACTCTGGAGTCTATTGAAGGCTTGCAACTTTCAGGGGAAGACTTGGACAGTAAATTGCAGTTGATTTCAGTCAGTTTCAGCTCTTACCACAGGAAATGAAAGACAAAAGAACTATAAGGTATAGAGAAAACAAATAACAGACTGACAGAAGTTCTTCCTTATTAGTAATTACTTTAAATGTAAATGGATTAAATTCTCCCATCAAAAGACAGAGATTGGCAGTAAGGAAAAAAATACCATGATCCAACTATATGCTGTCTACAAAAGACTCACTTTATATTCAAAGACACTAACAGATGGAAAGTGAAAGGATGGGAAAAGATATTCCATGTAAATAGTAACCAAAAGAGAGCAGGATATTGCTATATTAATATCAGACAAAATAGAGTTTAAATCAAAATAGGTTTCTAATGGGTACAGAGTTTCAGTTTTGTAAGATGAAGAGAGTTCTGGAAATGGATGGTGGTGATGGTTGCACAACAATATGAAGGTACTTAATATCACTGACCTGTACACTTAAAAATGCTTAAGATGGTAAATTTTATGCTATGTGTATTTTACCAGAATAAAAAAACAATTTTAAGAAAAAAAATTGTTTGTATTTATACAATCTCCTAATTCAGAAAAGGACTCAGCTTTTTAGGAGGTGGTAATCATGTTTGCAGAGACAATAAGATAACCTCCATTATGATTTATTAAAACATGGTAAAGAAAAGATCTAATAGTAATAGCTTGTCCATATAACCAATGAACTAGCTTTTTTCAACCCATTTTTTGACTGACTTCTCGGCTACATTTAACACAGCTTATCACTTCCTCTTTTTACATGAACAAAATATCAAACTTCTAAATATAAAAGTTTCTAAATCTAACTGTGTAATAGTGTCCTGACAAGCCCTATTGGAGCCTGAGGCAAAAGGAGAATTCAGTAATTCTGACCTTGCCTTTATTTAAAAGTTTGATGTTTTAATCATCATGGACTTTTTGCATCAACTAGGTTTTTTTTCAAACACTGCATTAAAATATTATTTATCATAATTACTGGGGTTTTGGGCACCCCCCCTTAAATTTTGTGTCCTGAGGTGAGTCCCAGCCCTGAAAGGACTCTTCCTGTCACTTCTGTGATATCACAGTTTGCTAGTTTTCCCCTCTCTTTCTGGCCTCTCCTTCTCAATCTTTTTTGCAGTTCTTCCTCTGTCCGTCATCTAAATGCCAGTGTTCTTCAGGATTCTCATTAAGTCTTCTCCCCTTTCTCTATACATATAGTCTGGATTGTCTCAGTTACTTCCACGTTCTACTGATTCTCAAACTGTTTCCCCTTTGCTTTACCCTCAGCCATACTAGCAGCCATACTATATGGATAATTTAACCCTAATCTAAGCCCAATCCTCTGTGTTTTGGGTCAATTTCTGTTCCTGTGATGTATTTATGGAGACGTACTTCCCACTCCCAATGATGTACTTCCTCTTGCCATTAAATCTTTGTGCTCACCAAAAACCCTCTCCCTACCTCCCTCATGCCCGCTTCATACCCTAGGGTACAGGAAGGGAGAGAAAGAAACAGAAACCCTCCAGCCCTCCATTTTAGCCTTTCCTCCACTTCAACCTCCAATTGCTCAGCTCTGCCAAAGTATCTCTCAACTTCACAACTTCATACACACTGTCTTCTCTATTCTGGCATATTTCCTTACTTGCTAGCAAACTCTTACTTATCCTTCAGGTTTCAGCCCACATATCCCTTCCAGAGAGACCTTCTCTGCCCTCTAGATTAGATTAGGTTTCCCTGCTATTTGTGCCTATAGGGCTCTGTACCTTCTCTTTCATATTTCATATGTTTTATTGTAACTACTTGTCCCATTTCCTGTCTCCCCCACTAGACCATAAACTCCATGAAGGCGGAAGCCATGTCCATCTTGTTCATTATTATACATCCAGCTTTAACACACTGCTCGGGATTTATCAGCCACTCGGTAAGTAATTATATAAGGAAAAGAGGGTAGCCAGAGAGAATCAAACACCATCTAAGCAGAACCAGTGCAATCAATGAGCAGTAGAGCAAATAAGCAAAAGGCAGCAGATGCAAAGATCACAAAATCCAGCCACTATTAGGAAGCAGCTAAGAAGGAGCTCCCAGTTTTTTCTAATCCTGTACACATCTTTTCTGCTAAATAGCCTGGACTCCTTGCCCTAGTACTATCTGTATAATAGGCACAGCACAATCCATTTGTTAGCTTGGCCGACCTGGGGCCTCTGAAATCTTGGCAGACATCTGCAGGGCCATCTGGCCTTTAGCATCCCTCCTGAAACTCATTTCTGCTCTTCTGTGGTCAAATGCTCTGCCCATTGATCTCTTCCAGGATGTAGGGTTTTACTTGCTGTTTGCTGGCTATTGCATCTCACCAAAGAGTAGTACAGAATGGCTTCACACAGCAGTAAGGAAGAGATTCAAGCTGGCCAGGTCGCAAAAGCTCACTGTGAAGCTTAGAATCCCTTCTTAACAAAGTTAGGTTTATAATGTTCTTCCAAAAAGATTATGCTGCTCAAACAGGAAGCTCATATTATACAGTGTGTGACTAACACATATGGTTTTACTGGTCAACAATTTGAAACAAGTTCAATTCCATAGACTAAAGAAAAACAAACCCTCAATTGCTTAACTTTTAGCCTGTTCATTGAAAACTGATGGGGTATATATAAAACAAAAGGCAATAGAGTCAAGCTAAGAAATGTAGAACTTGGCTCTGGGGGACTTCACTGAAGACTGCAGATGAAAGAGACTTTTCTCATCCCAGGAGAATGAAGACTGTCACATGAGCTGGACATAAGCACAAAACATCCAGCTTCCTGTAATCCTCAAAAAAGTGCAAAGTAAATAAATAAATAACAAAAAACACAGAAGAGAGAACTTCATTAACTTCACTGTGTGTGGTTAATACTCCCTATTAGCATGTGAGGATTTGTCAGAAGACACTCAGAGCTTCCCCGATGATATATAAGGGCTAAGACTCACACAGCTAATAAACCTCTCTAACTAGTTAGCATCATCTATAAAAATACTGCAGCCTTAAATATTATAAAATGGTAGAGCTGAATGTGAATCTCATTGAAAGCATTTTTTCTACATCATAATAAGCACGAGCCCTATTTATAATGTGATGCCAAAAACAGACAGACACTGCTTAATGTTTGGGAAAAGATCTTATATGTGCCACTCCACTGCAGAGGCTCTGCATAGTAAATATGAGTACATTTCCGATCCATTTTTCCTGGGGTCTTTTCCCTCTGAACATCAATATGTAAGCCACAGGAGCTTCGAAGCAGGCAGGAGGAGACATCCTGATAACACAAGACTTGATACTCTGACTGCTTCCCAAACTGCAAAGGATAAAACTCCCTTGCAGCAGAGTCCTGCATTTTATTACTATGTGCCCCACTCCTGGCTTTCCTTGCAATGCCATATCCTCATATTTTCCTCCCAATTAGAAATTCATAAGGGAAATCTGTGTACAGAAAGGTATAACCTGGGATACATGTTAGATCTTTTCCCCCGCAGAGGACAGAGTTACCAGCCCCTTGAGATTTTTTTTTTTCCAAGTCTAGCTGACATTTTGGTGCCAACAACAATTGCTGGTTAAATCAGCTAATCAGCCAAGATGAGGTCTTTTGTTCTCCTGCTTTTGTGACTTCTTTGTTTATTTTTATTTTTATTTTTATTTTTATTTTTGAACATTTAAAGTTGCCAGCAGGACTTCCTTAGTGGCACAGTGGTTAAGAATCCGCCTACCAATGCAGGGCACACAGGTTCGATCCCTGGTCCGGAAAGATCTCACGTGCCGCGGAGCAACTAAGCCCATGTGCCGCAACTGCCGAGCCCACATGCCCCAACTACTGAAGCCTGCGTGCCCTAGGGCCTGCATGCCGCAACTACTGAGCCTGCGTGCTGCAACTACTGAAGCCTGCATGCCTAGAGCCCATGCTCCGCAACAAGAGAAGCCACCGCAATGAGAAGCCCGTGCACAGCAACGAAGAGTAGCCCCCGCTCGCCGCAACTAGAGAAAGCCCACGCACAGCAGAAGACCCAACACAGCCAAAAAATAAAAATAAAAAATAAAGTTGCCAACAATTCCAAATGGTGTCTCATTATTTCTTTCCAATTTGTTTCCATGTGAAGATAAAAACTATTGTATCCAGACCAGATTATAATAGGATGCATAAATGACCCACCGTAAGTCCTACAGATAGATATCCTCCTACAATGGTTTGAAAAGGAATTTTTTTACATCAAGTCACAAAAGGTAAAAATGCAACTCCATATTCCTTTATTACCTATATTCATCATCAACAACAAGAGCAAAGATTTATTGAGTACCCCCCAGTATCACAAGAGGAACTCTCGGAGTTTAAATTAGTACAGCTAGACCTATGCAGTTTATCAATTCAGAACAAGGTCAGACATTTGCTTACAGAAACAAAAAGGTTTTCCTCTTCCTAGCCATTTATGATTTAAATATTTTTTTTTTTAAGTAAAGACAGGAAAGAGGTTAAAATGCAAAGCTGGTTTTTTCCCATACATAACTTTCTGACTTACAATAGGTCAAGCATCGGTGCTCAGGTTTACAGCCAGGAGAGGTTATGAAACAGGTATGGGTATCTGTAAAAAGAAAAATAACACTTATTTGATGAATCTTAAATGATATAAATTTTTCATTGAGAGTATGATACCTCATGATACCCAGATCCATATAAGAATCTGTTCATTTCTTCTCTTCTTGCCCCCCTTTCAGGTTCTATTTTTAGCATTCTATTTTTAGATTTCTGCACTCATTGCTGAGGTAATATGATGTGCAAATTTCCATTAACTGGCAAAATACTGAAAAATCAAAAGATTTCTTCCTAGAAAATATATAGGAAATTTGCCTCAGCAAATCTCTGCAAGAACTTCTATAAGGCTATCTACTCCTAATCTCTTACTGAGATTTGAAACGCATAAATACAAATATTTCTTTCTAAATGTTTGTCAAAGTGAAAAAGTCCCTATAAGAAAACGTGGGAATATAGAATCCTATTGAAATATAGAAAAATAGAAATCTATTGGAATTCATCAACCATAAGGATTTGGATTCTCTTAAAAACAAAAAACAACAACTCATACTTAAAATAAGTTTTAGTGTAGAATTTGTGGCCAGATTTACCTTACTTAACCAGCAGACTGCTGGTTCTTGTTTATATGTTTACGTGATCTTGTATCTTGTCCCTTAATGAAAAATCATCTTTATATGGTCTTACTGAGTAGTTCTATATATAGTCCACATATGGTTCTCAAAGATTTAATAGTTATTGTATAAACGCAATAAATTTTTTTCATGTTATCTTAGTTGTTATTACAAACACTATCATATTTGGGAGAGGAAAGTCTGCAAAATGTATGCAGTTTTGGAAAATGGGTGCAAAACTAGTGTTAGAAGCCAGGTCCTGACAGAGACATGCAGTATTTCCCAAAGCCCATAACTGTTTATTTTCTGTCCCTGTGAAAGAAATGAAAATTTCAGAATGCCCATAGAATAAAGAGAATACGAATTTGGACTGTGAAAGGACCATGACCCATTGCTGATTACTTGAGAGTTTGGGACTTAACCAACACACCCACCCGCAGCTCATCCTCAGGATTAGCACATCACCGTTTAAAATACTTCCACGATGAATAGTCTTCTGTGTGAATTTACCTTGTGTTCAAGTATTTGCCATTACTTTCTTCTGTGTCTCTGACTATAATCATCACAGTCACTGTTTTGTCTTACTAGAGCCAGTTGAAATAACCAATCTCTGAGTAACCCCTACTAATTATTTGAGACTTGGGAAGAAAGAGCCATTCTGAAGAGGTTCCCATTCTACCTTTAGCCTTCGCATTTTTCCCAGAAAAGAATAAACTGTGTCTCTTTCAATAGCATCTGTGTGTGTTTGGCCAAATAACGCCTCAAGGAGCAGTGATACAGCATAGGAGTTATGAGAATGAAGCCAGAGTCACTGAAATCCCTCAAGCCACAAAGTATTCTCCCTGAACTTGATGGCCTGTCACTATCTTTATCTGCATATATACATGTTTATTTTCCAATAAAAATTTTCATTTAGAGGTAGGTTTAAATAAAGAGTTGAATAGGTTTATGGAAGCCTCAGATAAGTTAAAACATACATACGAGAAAACCCCTTTAAATTATATTTAATGTAGTGGACTTACTGAAGTTACTTTTATAGAATATATTTCAACACAATCTTTCCTAAAAAGGATATTGAACTGTTTTAATTAATATAGAATTGAATTCTATATTAATAGAATTCATATAGAATTCTCAGCACATCAAAAAGCCCATCTTGCCTTTAAAGCATGTTAGAGAATTTTCCATATAAGCTTAAGGTTATAAGAGCTTAATACCAACTCCCTCCTCAGTCCTCCTTGAACACACATAAATACACACACACACACACACACATACACACACACACACACACACACACACACACACAGCTCCAGGGAAGAGGCAGAGTTAGATCCCCATATAGACTCCACTGCCAAAATAGAGGTTTCTGCATTCAAGTAAGCTAATAACCATTACTCATAACAAAGATGAACAGAATACTTACTCTAAGCCAGGCACTGCACTACAGCCTTATATGAATTCTTTCATTTAATGCTCAGAACAACTCTATAAGCTATCATGATTTGAGGTTTAGAGAGTTTTTGTAGGTTTAGAGAGAATTGCCAAGTTCACATGGCCAAGGAAGAGTACAGCTAGAATTCAAACTTGGGCTGTCTTACCCCAGAGCCCCATGCTTTTGCTGTCCCAGTCACAGCATTTTTAGCAACCTCATATAAACCCATGGAGCACCTTTAAGTCACCATTTCACAGCTTAAAACTTTGTACTCCTTTCTTGTCCTAAGTTGCCATGTTTTTTAGTTCAAGCGTCAATTTACTTCCTTCAACACTGGAGCCAAGAGAGCCAAGAAGGCTTCTAGAATTGAGCCAATGATTAGAATCAGGAAGTAATAATGAAATTTTCCAACAGTTGGAAGCGTGGGAAACAAGGGAGCTTCTTTTTCAAAGTAGCTAATTGTCTTATCAACTGAGAAATGGATATATCCAGTTGTGGTATATTCTCAAATAGTAGTTAAAACAAAGGAATTATATCTAATGTAGCAACATGGAAAATATCTGGAAAAACTTAAGCTTGAATGAAGAAATCAAGTTGGAATATGTTATGTACTGAATAATATTATACCTTTAATTCTTAAACCCATAAAATAACATTATACATTGATATGGACACACACATGTAAACAAAATACATAAAAAACACTAATGGGAAGGAGAAAAAAATCTGCCTTGGGAATGGTTACTTCTGGGGAACTTAGGGAGTTACCGGCTAGGGATTAAATAGAGGACTTTGACTATATCTGTAACGTTGTATTTATTTCAAAATGTCTGAGACAAAGTTGGCAAAATGTAAATACTTGTTAAATGTAAGAGGTGATTACATGGTATCTGTTATATTCGTTTCTATAAATTCCTGAATATGTGAGAGTTTGTTATTTCAACATAATGTTCTGAATGTTTGAAATAGTTTATCATTTCAACTGCACAACTGAGGTGGGAAAAGTTATGAGAAATAGATAATTATGTATTGTGAGATGGGGAATGTATTGATATATAATTCACGCTCTCTTCTGAGGAAAGAGAAAGACCAGCCACTGTTGAATGCAAGGAGCATAGAGCAGTTTTGTGGCCATCTGAGCACGCAGTCTGGGGAGGGGGAAGATGTCAAAGTAGTGGTTAGATAAAACACGGGAGGAGAAAAGGGGATGAGAGAATATAGTGTTCTGTTGCGGGCGTGGTGGGGGGAGTCATATGTAAATGAAATGTCTGAAACCTGAACTATAACTGACTGCAAATGCAGAGTCCTGGCTGGGCTGGAGCTGAGACTCAGACACACCCAAGTTAAGGAGAATAAGAGGACACCCAGCACCGTTTTTCCCTCCTGCAGACACAGAATTTATTGAAATAAACTGGATTACTTGAGACTGTGGATCCGCCTGGGAAAATAATTAAATCCTGACCCCAGTTAGGTTTCACACATATACAACTATGTCTGTTTAATTGAGGGAAACTCAAGTAAAATCAGAAATAACAAGAGACAACAGAAAACTTACCAAAGGGAGCTAAGTGTCTGGTGCAGTAAATTCAGCAAAAGAACCCGGTGGAGGGCAGAGAATTTAGCAGCTCGGAGCAGTACCCAAGAGGAAACGGGCATTCCAGCAGCATGTTCGAGCCCTATACCTATGAATTAACAGCTGTCTCACAACTTAGAAACTTTGGGGCACAAGCCTTTGTACCATTCCCAAAACTGAAGAAAGAAAAACTCTGTTTTTCATTCTCAAAAACAAAATTGGTGAAACTATTAGCAAAGATCCCAAATGAGAAGGTGTTGGTGGCAGCAAAGTCCCAGCTTACCAGGCTCAAAGGCAGCTGCAACATCAGAGTTCCAACCAGATTACTTCCAGGTGGAAGTTCTGGCTGCAGCAGGAGCAATGCAGTTCAACTCAAAAGACAGCACTATTTATCTAACTCATTGTGTTTTAAGCCTCACCAAGCCTGTTCTAGAACTCTTTGTCTTCACCATGAACACAGAGCAAGGAAGCATTCTTTCTCTGACTTTGCAAAAGCTCCACTGGCTGAGGTGCCTGAGATAAGAGCCATACCGAGGCAGTGATGGCAGCATTGTGGCAGGCTGGCACCAACAAGGCAGCCCTTCCCAATGAGGCAGCCCTTCGCTGGGATCTGCAGCTAGACTGCAGTAGCAACGGCAGAGTTCCAGTTTTCGCAGCTGTGGCAATTCAGTTTAGGAAGACCCAGAACTGAGCTCTAGCCCGGACTCATTATGGATAAAGGAAAAGCATCTTGTGGGGGAGTTTCCACAAATAAATGGAGGAGGGGGACTCCACACAAAGCATAATGGGTAGGTGAGGTGTAGAGGAATTGAGATGTGAATGTTTTTGTGCTCCTAAGGTGGGAAAGGCTGAGATGTTCAAGTTACCTTAACTTGCTACTTGAAAGACGGAACGTTTATGAAAGTCTTTGTGCTTCAGAGGGAAAAAAACCATAAAAAAATAAAGCAAAACACAAGTTTGAATTAGATCATTCTTTGCAATGTTTTTGCATCCCTCTAAGATATGAAATCTTCTCAGAGGATTTTTCTGGTTAAGCAAACAAGGAATGGGAAGGGGGGAGGAAAAGAAAGAAGAAACTGCAAATGATCAAATATATCCACTTACAGTATGTTGACAATCTCTTCAATTGTAAGCAATGAGAAACATGTAATACTTGAGCCTGTTTTAAATGAAACTTGGTGTAATAGCTAGAATTTTAGCCTGAAGTCTGATGGTATAAGGGGAGAGGTGACAGCACCCCTGCATCAGGGATGACAGAAGACAGAAATCCAGGTGAAATGAGGAGGGGAGAGGTGACAGCACCCCTGCAGCAGGGATGACAGAAGACAGAAATCCAGGTGAAATGAGGAGGGGCTGAGCCATAACAGTGACCACAGAGCTGGCTCCAAAGATAAAAAGCCCCCCAACTCACCCCCAAACATTTAAAAGCCCGTAACACAAGCCATCCTCAATTTACAAAGCATTTAAATATACGAAGAAAGGAAAAATTATGGAAGTGAGAAAGGCAGGAGAAGTAGAAACACCAGAGATAATTCTGATGCAGTGTTGAGCATTGTCCAGAAACATGGGTGGAAAGGGAAGCTAGTCATCCTCTTAAATGTGTCCTACATGGAGAAGCATTTTACCCAATTGGTTTGTTGAAAGTGCAGGTACCCTTACTCACCCAGCACTTTGCCCATGTCAAGAATCATGCTGGCTTCCCTGAGAGATCCCCCTCTGGCTTAAGCGGTTCCATCAGTTGCTGTCTGAGAAGGCGGCAAAGGGAGAGTGCACACTGACCCTAGCGGGCCCAGTCCAGCCTCCTTAAGAGGGCAGACGGGACACATGTGAGCTGTCTCTACCTTCCTGAGTCTTGCACAGGTATAAACGCATAAGCGTCACAGCAAAGGATCACATGGGGACCAGAAGAGGCGCACGCATGCTGAACTCCTGCTGTCAAGGTAACAACTACCTTCAATTCCTGGCAACCGGATCCTTCCGGACCTGCTGTCAGAGAAACTAAGGGATTAGCCAGACTTTTCCCTCTAGGGAGGTCACTGCCCTCCAGAGGGCAGATCAATATATTAATCCCCCCAGAGAAGACTGTCAGCATTGCTCAGCTGTGGGGGACACAGCCCATAGCCCTTACACTTCACACCTTCTTACTGCTTCCAATACAGACTTAGTACCCACAGAGGAGTCTACCTCCAGTTAGTGACATACGATGGCTTGCTGGCATCCTGGTCTCTGTGGAAAATGGTCCATCATCAAATCACAGCAATTCCTTTTGGTGAAATTCAAATCTTATCATAATGGGACTTGAGGATTTGATGATACCTGGAGATCATTCTGGCTACAGAATCTTTAAAGAAATAGCATGCCTGAAATTCAAAGCACAAAAGGACATACCACTTCTACAGCCATAGGCGTTTTAACACATTGCATATGCGCACGTTTCCCCTGTCTTGACCAAATAATAGGTTTGGAAGAGGAATGCATAGCAATTATAAGACCCCAAAGCCCCCTCCTCTCCCCAGGAGGTGTCTCGAGAGCAATATCAGAATTCTCTCAGCAACGAACAACTGACACCACTTTCCTGCAATCCTGGCTCCCTGAGATGACGGCAAGGCCTCTGAGAGTTTTACCTCTGTCATAGAAGCACCCTAAAGCTGACAAAGAACAAACATTATGTCACAATTCCACCAAAGTAGAGAATAGCTCTTCATGACTCCGTTCTTAAATTATTATATGGATCCCAAAACAGCAATGCTTTGTTCCTCCAATGTTCCCAAGATTTTCATGAAAAAATCTCTTTGACATTTTACTCTCAGGCCCTCCCTAGCACTCAGACAGGGATCCGTGGGAACTGGACAGAGTATGAGCTTAATGAAGAATCCTCAACGTGCCCCCAAATTATCCCACCCCCACCAACCCTAGGCTGCCGCCAGCCCTTATTCCTTTAGGATGATTTATTGCCGAGCAGGCTGCTCAGGCCACTTTGTAGATAGACTCCTAGAGACCTTGCAAATTTAAGGAAGCCTGAGACACAGACCTCCCAGAATGATCAAACCTGGGATAAACACAGTTAAGGTGACTTTATGTATGACCATGTACATCATTCTCTCAAGTAAAATGACTTCCTCACAATGGAAGACAAAACTATCATTAAACAAGAGAGAAGGGCTTCAACTAAGCAAGAGCAAAGATTTTGCACATGTCCACATTTACACACCCGAGAGAGGACTGGAGTGTGCTGAGGAAAATCAGAGTCAGAAAGCTCATAGCTTGAAAAATTCTTTCTTTCGGTGACCTCTCTAACCAAGGATCAAGGCTCTTCTATTGTCAGACACATGGAATCAAGGAGATGTCTGACAACTATCTCTCTTAATCACAATTTCCTCAACTGTGAATATCAAGGGACGTTAACTTTTGAGAATCTGAGAGCTACAGATCTTCCCCCCAGAAAAACAAACACAAACACTTCTATACAAAATTTTGCACATAATTTTCGGAGGATAAGTTTCACAGATCTTAAAATTCAGGTTAAGGAACCCCGAACTAGATGATTTCTGAGATTTCTTCCAACTCTAAGATGAGTTTATGGAAGTTCTGGTTAAACTTGACAGATTAAACAATCTCATTTTTCTCTACTCCCTCCTAAAAACTTACCAGAAAAATGAAAACAACCAGAAAAATAATAAAAGGTGAGGAGACGTTAACAAAATAACAGAAAGTAGAAAGTAGATGGACAAGTCAAACTGACTTAGCTGAGCAGAGATTTAAGCAGCTGCACAGAAACCATTCAATTCACCACCCAGAACACTGGAATGGCTCTGAAACTGAAGGCACTAGTACCTATGAAAGTAAAAGTGAGAAGGGAAGTCAATCAAGGTTTACTCTCTTGTACAGGCTCTACCAAAGCCCAGTAACTACTTTTGTATTCTTTTTCGTAAAGAGGAGCCCCTAAATTGTATAGCTTTATGCCCCAATAATCTTGAATTTGTCCTTCAGTGTGGCTGAAACAAAGATAAGTTGAAAGTCTTTATTAGAAAAAGTTAGATTCCAAGATGCTCTTCCTCAACCAGGGAATTACTGTGTTGTACACCTGAAACTAACATAATGTAAATTAACTATAGTTCAGTTGAAAACTATCTGGAACATAGTGGACATTCAACTAGTATGTGATAAGTAGATGAAGAATAAGTGAATTAATGAATTAATGAATGCCAATTGTACATTCAACAATGATTTGATGCACTTTGAGGGCCCAAAATGTGTTAACTTCTAGAACCCCTTCATGGGACCACAGTACTCCTATATCCAAATCTTTTCTCATGCTATCTTTTCTCCATAGAATACATCCTTTTTTCTTATAGTTTCTAGAATCTCGTCTTTTCTTATGAAGGTTTTTCCAAGTAATGAGCTGAAAAGAGGCCCATTCTATCTAAACATGCATTTTCCTGCAACTCACACTTGATTAACATAAATACGTTTGTACTGATTTTTCTAAATAATGTATAATCATTCAGTATATTTGCAAGATAGTAATTCTTTTGTCTTTTAATGTACAGAAAAAAGTCTTAATTATCTATTTTTATTGGAAGAAACTGAGTGCAATAGGAGAAAAAACAAGAGAAGTACGGTCCATATCAAATCTTGCTTTCAAATTCTTAGGCATCATTAAGCAGAATACATAACAAAACCATCTGCTACAATGTTCATTATTTCTTATTTACTTTTCCCCCTATATAGTGTATAACCAAACTTTGTCAAACAAAATATTGATCCTCTTTAACTGGGGAAAAGTATAAAAACAAATACAAACAAAATAGCAAGAATAGCAAGTAGCTTATTCATTAGCATGGATAATGAAGAGTTGAGTAAACATCTTATTTTGGTCTATCTTTGTCTACCTAACATAGAGTGTGCTGGGTAGAAAAAGATAGAAACCAAAATTAAAAGTATATACTCTAAGAACTCCAGGATCATTTTTCACTAACCAACTTCCTACAGAGCCTTCACACATATCCTATTATATTTGATTTTTTAAAGTTCATATTTATAAAACATTTCAAAAAATAAATGACTTCTGATGCTAAGTGACAAATACATTCCCATATGCTACAGAAGAATCAAGTACATTACAGAAAACAAAAACAAACCTGTACATTAAAGTGCCAAGGATTAAAGAAAATTCTTTTATTCATTCAACCAATGTTTATCTAGCATCTGCTTCATTTTCCAGATACCATTCTAGGCACTGAGAACACAGTAGTAAACAACACAAGTCCCTGCTCTGGTGGAATTTACATTCTAGTGTAGGAAGACAGACTATAGACAAATACATAATTTGTCAGGTGGTGATAAAAACAGTAAACAAACACAAAGCATGGTAAAGGGAACAGTGGGAGACAGAGGCAGGTAGTCAGGGTAGTCAGCTAAGACCTGATTAATAAGATGACATTTGAGTAGAGACCTGAAGGAAGTGCTGGAGTGAGCCATGAAAAGATCTCGGGGGATAGCATCCCAGGCAGGGCAACCATCAGGACAAAGTCCCTGGGACAAGTGTGCTTTGTATATTCAAGGAATGGCAGAGTCCAGTCTGCTGTGAAGCCAGCAAGGAAGAAAGCAGTAAGAAGTGGAGATCATGAAGTACCTTATAGAGAATGGTAAGGTCTTTTGTCTTGCCTCTGATTGAAATGAGAGACAAAAGAAGGGATTAGATTTCCCTTATCCTACTGAAGAAGTCAGTCCTTCATTTCTACCTGGGATGGAGTAGAAGGAAGGAAAGGAATACATTAACAGGAATCACAATACCAAGGAGGGAAGAGACTAGTCCTGGTGAACAAGAGGCTGATTGGAAATCCACTTAAGATCATAATATGTGGCTCTTGCAATTTTTATCTGAAAACACTGTTAATAGCAGGCTGACATTCGTGATTTCCTTCCATCCTAAATGCAGTAACCTCCTATTTTCCCATCAGGTGAGACAGGAATGCTAGTCTAAATTCAGCCTAATCATGGTGCCAATAATAGCACAAGTGTGAAGAGCACTTCTGAGCTGAAGATCCCCAATTTCTGCTTCTGAATTAAGCCTTGTTACATGTCCTCCAGGTTCAGGTTAATCACCATCCTGCGGTGAGCAAACTCAAAGGAGAGGCATCGACACTCTAACAAAGCTAGACCTCAGAACAAATTACCAAGCACTAGCCAGGCAAATGTGCCAGCATGCAGTAATCTCGTCTTTCTAGTTGCTGTATTTTTAGCAGTCACTGCTGAGCAACTCATTTTCCCACACTGAGGCTACTAGAGTAATTTTCCAACAGAACTTGCACAAAATATCACCAGCCTAATTTGTTTAACCTTCATAAGCTTTCTTTCTCTCCCTTCCTTCTTCCTTCCTTCCACCCTTCACTCCTCCCTCCCTTCCTTTCTTTTTCTTAGTAATCATAGCTACATTTTGGGCCTAAATTGTCTCCTTTAGAGGTGAAGTCTCTCCCTGCTTTAGGGAAAGAACTTTTCTGTGTTTAATTTTAATGGTAAATTAGGTTCAAAAAAACAACATCTGTTTTGAGCAATATTAAGATTGTACTGTGAAGTTCAAGTCCTCCTGGTGAATTCTCTTTCTAGTGAAATATTTTTGTGGTTATTGCTGCAAAAGAAAACTATTTTGTTCTTCAAAACGGATGCCAGTCAGGGAGCTCTATGGGAATTCCTGCTTCCTCAAGTTCCAGCCTATTCTTCTCTTTACAGCTACCATCACCTGGTCCTTATCTTCCCACACCCACTGGGATTTGAAGACTCTCATTTATTGTTCATCACTATGCAGAAAAAGAAATGTAACAGAAATTCAAATTGCGATGATGTCACAACAAAATTTTAAATCTCACCTAGTTCTTCAGGTAATTAATTCCTATTCTATACTGACATCTAACTGGAGACAAGCAAATCTCTTTAGCACCTTTCCTGAATTTTCTTAGGAAGTGTCATCCATCAAGTGTTTATTAGGCATTATTATGTGCCAGGTATTGTTCTAGGTCCTAAAGATATAAAACAAAGCAAACAAACAAAGATTAATAAATCCCTGCTATTGTTTCCAGTGGAAGGAAACATGCACTAGCTTGGGGGACTGTGATAATACCATAGAAGAAAATGAGACAGGGAAAGAGGATAGGAAGGATTGGGGCAGGGGGCAGATGCAATTTAAAACAGGTGGTCGATCATACTGAGTGAAGTAAGTCAGACAGAGAAAGAGAAGTATCATTTATATGCAGAATCTAAAAAGAAATGATACAAATGAACTTATTTACAAAACAGAAACAGACTCAGAGAAGGAATTTATGGTTGGGCGGGGGTAAGGGTGGGGGGAAGGGATAGTTAGGGAGTTTGGGATAGACATGGACACACCGCCATATTTGGGCTTCCCTGGTGGCACAGTGGTTAAGAACCTGCCTGCCAATGCAGGGGACACGGGTTCGAGCCCTGCTCTGGGAAGATCCCACATGCCGCGGAGCAACTAAGCCCGTGAGCCACAACTACTGAGCCTGCGCATCTAGAGCCTGTGCTCCACAACAAGAGAAGCCACGACAATGAGAAGCCCACGCACCGCGATGAAGAGTAGCCCCCGCTCGCCGCAACTAGAGAAAGCCTGCGCACAGAAACGAAGACCCAACACAGCCAAAAATAAATAAATAAATAAATTTATAAAATACAATAGATAACCAACAAGGACCTACTGTATAGCGCAGGGAAATCCGCTCAATATTATATAACAACATAAATGGGAAAAGAATTTGAAAAAGAATAGATACATATATATGTATAACTGAACCACTTTGATTTATACCTGAAACTGTCACAAAATTGTTAATCAACTATACTCAAATATAAAATAAAAAGTTTAAAAAATAAAATAGGTGGTCAGGGAAGGTATCACTGAGAAGATTCATCTGAACAAATACATGGAAGATTTGAACATACAAGATACCCTTTCAGGAAGCATTTTGACTTTCTAAAAGTCATTTCCTTTCTGAAAACGTATCCTCTGTGGTGGTTTTAAGGAAACATATTTTATAGCCTTTTTGATCACTTTACACAAATTTAACTATGTTAGCTCAAAGGTGACCATTCTCATCACTATTATCTAATATTGTTCTGGAGGAAAACAGTGGCCAACGCAATTGGTCAACGACGAAATTAGTTATAAAAATAGAAAAGGAATAGGTAAACATTATAATTTGTAGACCATCTAACAATTGCTTTCAGCTTAAAGAAGGAACAAAGATCAATTAAAATTAAAAGAGAAATCAGCAGTGTGAATGGTTACAAAATTAATATGTAAGTATTAATTGCCTTCATATGTATTAATAGCAAAAACAATCAGTTTAAAAATACAAATGGGCTTCCCTGGTGGCGCAGTGGTTGAGAGTCCGCCTGCCGATGCAGGGGACGCGGGTTCGTGCCCCGGTCCGGGAGGATACCGCATGCCGCAGAGCGGCTAGGCCCGTGAGCCATGGCCGCTGGGCCTGCGCGTCCGGAACCTGTGCTCCGCAGCGGGAGACGCCACAACAGTGAGAGGCCCGTGTACCACCAAAATAAATAAATAAATATAAATAAAAATACAAAGGAAGATAAAATCTCATTTACAATAACAACAGAACATGGCAAAATATTTAGGAATAAACTTGACTAGAAATGTGCAAGAACTTTGAAGAAAATTTTGAAATACTACTAAGGAATGCAAAAAATAACCTTTAATACATGAAAATGAATATCAAGTTCATGATTAGGAAGACTCAACATCATGAAGATAGCAATTCTCCCTAATTTAAATCTATAGTTTAATATGATCCCAATAAAAATACCATCAGGGGCTTCCCTGGTGGCGCAGTGGTTGAGAATCTGCCTGCTAATGCAGGGAACACGGGTTCGAGCCCTGGTCTGGGAGGATCCCACAAGGCGCGGAGCAACTGGTCCCGTGAGCCACAACTACTGAGCCTGCGCGTCTGGAGCCTGTGATCCGCAACAAGAGAGGCCGCCATAGTGAGACGCCCGCGCGCCGCGATGAAGAGTGGCCCCCGCTTGCCACAACTAGAGAAAACCCTCGCACAGAAACGAAGACGCAACACAGCAAAAATAAATTAATTAATTAATAAACTCCTACCCGCGACATCTTCTTTAAAAAAAAAAAATACCATCAGAATTTTTGTCAGAAAAACAGTAAGGTATATTTAAAGTGCATATGGAAAAGAAAAAATGCCAAAAGGCTGTGAAACTCTAAAAATATAAAATTAATAATAAGAGGGGAACAAGCCTACTAAAATTATTTTTATTTTGAAACTTCACCAATTAAAATAGTGCAGTGCCACTGAATGACAAACAGATGAATGAAACAGAATAGAAGGTCTAGAAATAGACATAAATATATTAGGGAATTTAATATAAAGGTGGCATTGCACATCATTAATGGGAGATGGATTATTAAGTAAACAGTTCTGGAACAAGTAGGTTAGCTATATAAAAATTTTTGTCATATCATTTATACCAAAATAAATGTTTGGTACATACAAGTTTTAAACATTAAAAAAACCATAAAGCATAGACTCAGAGTAGGGAGGGCCTTACTAATTATAACACAAAACCAGGAAATCATTAAAAACTGATCAATTCAAGTACATAAAAATTTTAAATTTCCACATAGCACAAACGCTGTAAGCAAAAATTTTTTTAAAAATTTCAACAAGTATAAAAAGGAATACCCACACATTGCTGGTAGAAGTATATAAATTGGTACCGGCTCTATTGAGAGCAATTTGGCATTATTAAAATTAAATCTTAAGTGTATACATCTTTGACTCAAATTTCTTCTAGGAATTTGTCCCAAGTATTTATTGATAAATGAGAGAAAAGACATATACAAAGATATTTATGCGTTATTTAAAATATCAAAATATTGAACCAAATGGGATACATCTATGTAATGGAATCATATGCGACCTTCTAAGAGTAAGGCAAATCTGTATGTACTGATATGAAATGATCTCCAAGATCACTATTATCTTCCCTTAGCCCAGGAGCAGAAACAGAGACCCAAAAACCCAATGGATTAAGTTTGAGACAGAAAAAGTATGGATGTATGCTTCTAGCTTAGCTTTTTTGTCCCCAAAGAGTTAATATGCCTGAAGCTAAGATAGAGACAAGAGAGATGGAGAACAGACCTGGATGGGGTCCAGGACTGGAGGCCCTTTCAAAGTGGGAGTGGGAAATTTTTAGGCCCAGAAACATAGAGAAAAGGACTCCATGATGAGTTATTCTTAATGTGTACCCCACACTGACACTTTGCCTCTGAACATTAACCATCTAACCAACCTGGACACTCTTAAGATGTCCCTTGAAGAGTGAGTGGGACTTAGTGTGGGGAATCTGGACATCCTATGTGGAGATGGATACCTAAGGGAAAACTCTGCCCACTGACCAGTGTGGAACTGAATAGAACCAGTTGGGAATTTCTGTCTTTAGGAAATGATGGATGCTGTCATATATGTCATCCCAAGGAATTTGAACTTACTCTCAATTCCCAAACTTTGTATCAATCATTCCCATTCATGATGTCTTCTGTGAAAAACACTGTGAAAGATGGCTCTCCTGACATAACTAATTTATGGTGATGGAAATGAGAATAGTGGTTATCCTAATAATGTAAAGAAAATGTAGCGTGGGACTTCCCTGGTTGCTCAGTGGTTAAGAATCCACCTGCCAATACAGGGGACATGGGTTCAAGCCCTGGTCTGGGAAGATTCCCACATGCCACGGAGCAACTAAGCCCATGTGCCACTACTACTGAACCTGCGCTCTAGAGCCCGCGAGACACAACTACTGAAGCCCGCGCGCCCTAGAGCCTGTGCTTGGCAGCAAGAGAAGCCACTGCAATGAGAAGCTTGCGCACTGCAAGGAAGAGTTGCCCCCGCTCGCCACACTAGAGAAAGTCCTCGTGCAGCAACGAAGACCCAACGAAGCCAAAAATAAATAAATAAATTTATTAAAAAAAGAAAATGTAGTGAGAAAAGGAATTCAAATGTTGGTAATGTCAGTGGGGGGCACATCTAAGAGCCTTCTGTGGTACTGAAAATGTTCTGTATATTGATGGGAGGCAGTTAGATGCATGTAAACATACTTTTAAATGTTTGCTTAAAATTTACAGATCACTGTATATAAATTACACCTCAGTTTTAAAAAACTAACCTGGGATTTCCTTCAATTCAGCCACAACCTACTTGGGCCTGAGTTACCCACATTCCTCTCTTTCTCCCCCATGAAGGGTCAAACTAACCTGTTCAGCAAAATTCCAATGCCAGATAGTACAAATGCAAAGTCACAAGGAAAGCAGAAACACAACCATATTTAGCTGGTGTAGAGATCAAAGAAAAGTAAATAATGAACTGTGGCTTCATCAAACATTTACAGACAAGTACAGGGCAGAACAAAGCAGCCAATAATCAAGATATACGTTCGGATTATATTTGCTTTAGAACAATTTATTTTCAAATTTGCGATTGGCTTTTAAGTCTTTCATTTAACTCTAACGTTTTATTAAAAGATTATAACAAAATTTTGGTTAATTGTGGTTTTATAAAACTATAATCTTTTAGTGCTTTTAAAAATACTTCTTAAAATTTAAAAAAATACTTTTTTGAAATTTTGTGCTTGCATTGCCCTACAGTCCAGTGACCTATATGTGTCAAAGTAGCTGCAAGAACTCTAGTAAGACTAAGAAAAATCTGAATTCCTTTTCACACTACATTTTCTTTTGTCTGCACGTGTGGGAGACTTATCTACTTTCGGGAAGGTGTTGTGGAGATTTACTTTCCTTAGTTCTGAGCCTCTTCTTGTTTCAGTCAAAAATACAACACTCCCTACTATCCTATTCCCACTCCCCTTACTTCTCAACAGAAGTAATTTTTGGTGTGAGGGTAAAGAGCAAAATAAAGTCATAGGCCAAGGGTGGCCAAAGTCAATGACCTCTGTGGCAAACCCAAATAAGCTTGCTCCTACCAGAAACCACAATTTGAGGGGTGTGGGATAAGCAAAGTAACTGAAAAACAGACTGCCACAAGAAGGAGGGCTAATGGTAGGAAGGAGCTGCATTGAATTCACCCAACAGCACCATTTTGTCCTACCAACTATACTTTCTTCTGTAGAAATCCTATGAATTTTGAGCTCATAGCAATATGAGGCCAGGAAACAATCAGATATCAAAGAGAAGAAAGCATTTGATAGTATTAATAGCAATCATTCCCAACTGTATTCATTTTTTCCCCCTCTTGGAAAAAAATGACAAAGAAAATACAGCATTTATTCCAGCCCCGCTGAAATACATCTGCCTGGAATTGTTTCTATTATTTTTGAATCAAAAACATCTTATCTTTTAAACTTTTATTATCACACCATTTTTGTAAAGACCTTACACCACTGAATCCCCCCAGAATGGACAGCTGTGTTATTATGGAAAGGGAAAGAACCTGGATCTAGACTATCTAATTGGAAAATCATGGCTTTGCCACTTACTGGATATAAAAAGGAAGATAACATCTAGCTTTACAAAGGTGTCATAAGAGGTAAAAATTTTGTACCCTGTAACAACTTGCACAAATGTAAGGCATGAGAGAAGCAGTATTAAAGTGGAAAGGACAGAGGCTTTGGTCTAGGGAGACCCTGGTTCAAAACTCAGCAGTATCACTTTGACCAAGTTAAGTTCCCTGAACTCAATTGCTCCATCTGGATTGTTCCAAGGATTACATATTAACTTTTATAAAGGTCCAGACACTTAACAGATATCCAATAAATGACAGCTCTTATTTTGAAGATTTTTTTCCTTTCCTTTAGTCACTTTTCATTCATTTATTCAACAAATGTTTATTGAGTAATAGGCATTGCACTACGGTGTAATGGTAAGACATATACAATTCCTATCTTCATGGAGTTATTGTCTAGTTGGGAACTCAAACAGAAAATTACAATATAATTTTATATGTATTATAGTAGAGAAAGTATAGAGTGCTATGGGAACCCAGATGAGAGCCACTTTGTTCAGACTTAGGTCAGTACTATAGAAGCTTCTTGGAGAAAGTGACTTTGAGCAGAAAACTGATAAGTAGGAATTAGCAGATGAAGGAGAAGAAGTAAGGGAAATTTTCCAGGCAAAGATATGTGCAAAGGCCCAGAAGCAAGAGAAATGTTTGTCAAAGAAACCTCAAAATACCCACCAACACATACACTCTGTTCTGGGATTAGAACATAAATACTCTCATACAGATCTTTCTGTCCTTTTCTTGTCCAGTGACATCATGTTTTTCAGCCTTTCATCTGACAAATATTCATCGAAGACAACAGAAGAAAACATATTTTCATCTTCGGCCAAAATCCTACCATGACCAATTACCATTATCAAGTATAAATTCCTGGTTATGTGGCCCAATAATTCACAACACATATTATTCCAACCTGGAGATCTAGGAGCATAGCATCAGACTGGATGATGATGGATAAATACCACTCTCTACTCTCCATGAGCTTAACCATCTAACTAAAAAAATTAAACATAAAATTGATTAGGACACAAAATAGTATGTGATTAAATATTACCTGAGTGATTGTACAATAAATGTAATAGAAATTTAGACAAGGATAGATCATGATAAAAATCTTATAAAGCCACTGCCGCTTGGGACTATTTTCCTCACATCATTCAAATGGGCTTACTGTATTATACACATGCGCATGCACACACACACACACACACACACAAACACACTTTGACAAGTTTGTTTGGTCATTCAACAAATGTTTAAGGATCTACTATTACATGTATACAACAGATACAGGGACAAAACAAAGGTCCTGTCCATATAGATTTTATATTTTTGTTGGCAATGGAAGCAATAAACAAAAAACAAGAAAGCACTTTACACATATATCTTATTTAATCTTTGAAACAACTCCACGAGGTAGGATTTATCATCCCCCTTTTACAGAAGAGACATGGGATATCAAATAACTTGTCCAAGATCAAACAGCTAGCAAGTAGCATAGCCAAAATTTTAACCTAGGTCTATCAGATTATAAAGCCCAAGTCCAACATCAGCAATTCCACTCCACTGCTGAAACTTTCCATTTCCCTGAATGACAGAGGTTCCTGGAGGCTTCTCTGATACATGGTCGGTCCAGAAATAGTCTGCCCAGGATTAGCCAAGTGATTCTCATGCTTTTTGCTTCCACTGAGCTAGGTCGCAGGCTCTTTCTTGTCCTGCAGTGTTCTTTCTTCCATCTGTATTGCTTTCATTGAGATTTTACTTTCTACCTCAAATATATATCCATGGGTTCCATTCTATGCAATTCCCTTCTCTGCTTTAACATCTTCAATAAATTCCCCATTCATTTTCCTCATTTACCAAAAACAGTTGCTGATTAGTAACACTATACTCCCCTTCAAAAGTATGGCTTTAATGGGCTATGTGGCTACGGTGCTATGTTGGAAGGGTTACTGTATTTGGATTTATATGTATTAACAATAGTTCTATCATTAAGCAGTTCAGTGCCTAGTTCTTTTCTACATTAACTCATTTTATCTTTTCAATAACACTGCAGACCTAGAGGGGTGGGATAGGGAGGGTTGGAGGGAGTCTCAAGAGGGAGGGGATATGGGGATATATGTATACATATAGCTGAGTCACTTTGTTGTACAGCAGAAACTAACACAACATTGTAAAGCAATTATACTCTAATAAAGATATATTTTTAAAAAAAACACTGCAAGTTAATAAAAAATGTTCCTGTGTTACATATGAGGAATTGAGGTTCAGAGAGGCTGAATTACTTGCTCAAGGCCAGGATATAGTAAATTTAGGTCTTCCCAGGTGTTTCCTACTATATCATGTTGCCTCCCACCTAAAACTATACAAATCACAGAAATGTAGTTTTGAAAGGACACCCTAGGATCCCTTACAAGTTCCCTTTTGTGCAAGCACCATTTCTACAGAATCCTTTCCAGTGATCCAGTCTCTTGTAGAAATACTGGCTTATCACATTCAAATTGTGACCTCTGTGAGACTCAGTTTTCTCATCTATTAAACGGAATACTTCTATTTATCTCACAAGGTTATTGTGTGGATTAAATGATAGAGTATGTAAATGTCCTTTGCAAACAATAAAGCACTTTATAAATGTTCCCTGAACTTTCTTTACAAGTATGTTAGACCTGAAAAACAAAATTTTATCTTTGAATTTAAGTTATTGTAAATGGATTCTCCTTAATATATCATTTCTGACTTCATAATCACAAATTTAAAAAGAGCAATATATCCACAACTTTTCCTAGTAGGCAAAATTATTTTCTGTTACTACTAGACATAAGACTAAGATTATAGTATAAGTTTTTCTCAAACTCTTTTGGAGATGGAGGAAAATATCAACTTTGGAACAGCTATGAGAAAGTGAATTTCATCTTTTTAATGCACAGCTATGTAAAATAATTAATATGGCTTGCAATAGGACAGGCTTTAAATAAACTTTCTAATATAATTAGAAAGTATAATGATATAATTTCATTAGAATTTGTGCACATATTAAAAATATCAACACAATTGTAATAATAAACATTTATTGAGCACTTAACATTTGGTAACTCATTTAATAAAATTCTTCAATTATAGGAAAATGATAATTTAACAGTTAAAGTTTAACAGTTAAAGGAAAGTTAGTGTAGGAAGCTAGTAAAATAATAATATAGGCAAAAGAAAAACAACCTACAATATATAAACTGACTTTTACTAGAGCTTTTGGTAAGTTACTATATCCAACAATAGAAATGTTTCAGAACACTTTATAGATACCACAGATAAAACAGGTTAAATTTTATTACCTATAAAATGCCCAAATGTATGCTCATTTAAAACTGATCCATGGGTATAATATTATGTCCCTTTATCCAAGTAAATGGAAAATTAGATTTCTCTATTTACTTTCTTTAGTTTTCAAATTCATCTTAGTACATTAATCTTAAAATCTGTCATTTCCCAGATTGTTTCTGTGCTTCTTTCCTTGACATTCATAGTTTCCCTTTCTTTTCTAAGAATTTTATTCTAAAAGGCCATAAAAATATATAAGCATATATTTGTATGTATATATATGCACAGTATTTACATCTTTTTCTAAACTATTATTTCTCTTGATAATAAATAAAAATCAAACCAGAAGGTTCATACATTCTTCACCCCCTATTAAGGCAGAAAGGTGGAAATACATCATGTCTTTTGTGTCGCATAAGCCCATCTCACTAAATGAAAACACTTATTGTTTTACTTACAGCCAACGTCCTTCAAATTGCTTGTGGTGATATATTTTTTCATCAATGATGACTGGAAAAATCAAAGAAATTCAGTTTTCCACCTTCTAAGCTTCTTTTATCTCTAAATGATGCAGGCTCAAGAGTTGCCAAATGACATGGGCAAAGGCGGCCAAATAGGGCTTCCTAGCCAATCTAAAAATAGCAGATGGTGGTGGTGGGCAGATATACCATTTCTCTCTTGTTCTTTTTATTTTTTCTAAGAGCTAGGTACCATAAACATGGCTTGTTCAAAATTAAAATGGTACAAAAAGAATTACATTCTCTCTTGCCCTAAGATCTAGACATGTGATCTGTTAGGACAATCTGTACCTTCTGCTAATAAGAAAGATGCGAAATTCAATGCAAAACTATATTCTGCGTTTCTTACAGCAAGGTTCCCATACCCAATTTCCACCTACTCTGATAGGAAATCTAACCATAACTTGATGGAATCAAAGACTGCCTTTGCCTTTTATTTTTCTTTCCTAGAGCCCCTTAAATAATAACTATTAACATTTGTATGTTTTATAATTTAAGAGGTCCTTTCACAGATTTGGAAAGGTCCTACCATTACAATCTGAGAAACGAGAAAACTGAGGCTCACAGAAGTTGAAGTTTACCCAAGCCCAGCCAGATAAAAAAGTGTGTCTTCAAATTTGTCACACACGTGCACACACACACATGCACACACATGTACTCTCTCCCTAAAGATTCCAACATAAAACAGCACTTAAGGACTTAACTTTCACATACACATGTAAGCATGTACAAATATATTTTAAAGAGAAAATGTTACAATAAATTCGAATTAGAGGTCCTTTACAAATGCAAAAGTTCTACAAAGTGTGAAAATATGAATTTACTAATCATATTAATTATATAAAGATAAATTTCTTTAAAGAAGTTCATTTTTCAAAATGATTATTCATTTAACAAAAGAAATTAAAGAGTTACCATGGATATTTAAGTTTTGTTTGAAGGTGGGAACAAAGAAACAGTTTAGCAGGAAATACTAATGTGTAAGTAGCTAACTCTCAGTGGCAGGATTACAGATTTTTTTTCTTCTCATATTTTCTAACATTTCAAATTTTACAGAGCCAAGAAATTATGGGTTTAACTAAATTTTCAAAAATAACTTAGATGCAAGAAATTTTTTTACAATATACTTTAAGGTAAAAAAAGCAGGACATAATATTGAATCTATAGCATGAACTCAATTTGGTAAAAAAGAAAAATGTTTCTTTGTAGATATAAGTACATAAAGCTGGAAGGCAACAGTCTGCTAGGTTGGTACCTCTGAATGATAGGATCTAGGGATTACCTTATTTCAATATTTCTGCAATGTCCAAATTGTTTTAATGGGAGTGATGTACTTTTATAAAGAAAAGAAAAATGTTTAGGTTTATTCTCAATGCCAACAGAAATCAAGTAAAAAAAAAAAACTCAAATTATAAATCAATGGAAAAAATTAATATATCAAAAGTCTAACTTATAACTTTCAATTTATGCCCATTAAGTATCTATAAATTTTGCTAATAATCCAATCTTAGTTTTAAAAACTCTGTATTATTACATTTTCAATACGGAATTCAGAATTTTGGTTTTTATCACTTCCCCGGGGCAGAAATATTGGACTCATAACACTAATCATAATGTTCTTTTACTTAAATAAGAAAATAGAAAGAGCAAGGGCAATTTCTAAACAGACTAAGGATAATTTATAGACATTGAAAGTTCTTTGTTGCAACATATCTTCTAGGAAGGGGTACAAACATCCTTATACATCTTGCTTAAAAACGATAAAAACCATAGCCTATTTTTTAAATGTATTTTATTGTAGTTGATTTACAATGCTGTGTTAATTTCTATTGTACAGCAAAATGATTCCATTATATATATAACTCCCTTTCCCCCTTGGCAACCACAAGTCTGTTCTCTATGTCTATGAGTCTGTTTTGTAGATAAGTTCACTTATGTCATATTTTAGATTCCACATATAAGTGATATCATATGATACTTGCCTTCCTCTTTCTGACTTACTTCACTAAGTATAATCATCTCTAGACCCATCCATGCTGCTACAAATGGCATTATTTTATTTTTTATGGCTGCATAGTATTCCATTGTATATATGTACCACATCTTTTAAATTAATTTTTATTGGAGTATAGTTGATTTACAATGTTGTGATAGTTTCTGCTGTACAGCAAAGGGAATCAGTTATACATAAATCCACTTTTTTAGATTCTATTCCTCTATAGGTCATTACAGAGTATTGAATATAGTTCCCTGCATTATAGAATAGGTTCTAATTAGTTACCTATTTTATATATAGTAGTGTGTATATGTCAATCCCAATCTCCCAGTTGATGCTTCCCTGTCCCCTTTCCCCCTTGGTAACCATAAATTGGTTTTCTATATCTGTGGCTCTATTTCTTTTCTGTAAATAAGTTCATTTGTACCATGTTTTTCGATTCCACATATAAGCGATATCATATGATGTTTGTCTTTCTCCGTCTGACTTACTTCACTCAGTATGACAATCTCTAGGCCCATCCATGTAGCTACAAATGGCATTACTTCATTCTTTTTTACTGCTGAGTAATATTCCATTGTATATATGTACCACATCTTTTTTTTTTAAACATCTTTATTGGAGTATAATTGCTTTACAATGGTGTTTCTGATTTATAACAAAGTGAATCAGTTATACATATACCTATATACCCATATCTCTTCCCTCTTGCGTCTCCCTCCCTCCCACCCTCCCTATCCCACCCCTCTAGGTGGTCACAAAGCACCAAGCTGATCTCCCTGTGCTATGCAGCTGCTTCCCACTAGCTATCTATTTTACATTTGGTAGTGTATATATGTCCATGCCACTCTCTCACTTTGTCACAGCTTACCCTTCTCCCTCCCCGTGTCCTCAAGTCCATTCTCTAGTAGGTCTGCGTCTTTATTCCCGTCTTGCCCCTAGGTTCTTCATGACCTTTTTTTTTTTTTTTAGATTCCATATATATGTTAGCATACGGTATTTGTTTTTCTCTTTCTGACTTACTGCACTCTGCATGACAGATTCTAGATCCATCCACCTCACTAAAAATAACTCAATTTCGTTTCTTTTTATGGCTGAGTAATATTCCATTGTATATATGTGCCACATCTTCTTTATCCATTCCTCCGTTGATGGACACTTAGGTTGCTTCCATGCCCTGGCTATTGTAAATAGTGCTGCAATGAACACTGGGGTACATGTATCTTTTCAAATTATGGTTTTCTCTGCATATATGCCCAGCAGTGGGATTGCTGGATCATATGGCAACTCTATTTTTAGTTTTTTGAGGAACCTCCCTACTGTTTTCCAAGTGGCTGCAGCAATTTACTTTCCCACCAACAGTGTAGGAGGCTTCCCTTTTCTCCACACCCTCTCCAGCATTTGTTGTTTGTAGACTTTTTAATGATGGCCATTCTGAACGGTAGGAGGTAGTACCTCATTGTAGTTTTGATTTGCATTTCTCTAATAATCAGCAATGTTGATCATCTTTTCATGCGCCTGTTGGCCATCTGTAGGTCTTTGGAGAAATGTCTATTTAGGTCTTCTGCCCATTCTTCGACTGGGTTGAAAAAACATAGCCTTTTAATCTCATCTACTTACCAAGAGAATGAAGTTCTCTTGGTGTTAGAAATATCAAGCATCAAAATCTCCTGAGAGTTCTCCATAACAAATATTTATTAATTTTATAATCTGAAAATAAAACTACTTTATTTCAAAGAACATTTACATTCAGAAATGAAAAATCATAATTTTCTGAAACATTAGTGAAAATATCAAAAATGTTTATATTCAGCGCCACTCAAAAAGTAAAAGCACAGAAAATAAAAATAAAGGAAAATGCTAAGAACTTACACAATTTAATCTCCTTTATCATTTCAAACTTCCTCAAGGGGAAGAGTGACTCCTAACAACTTAGATGTTCTTTCATCAGTCCCTGGCATGCAGTAGGAGATCAATAAATATTTGCTGAATGAATAAATTTAATATTAAATGAAAACCTTCCCCCAAGAATCTCAACCACCATTCCAATCCCACTCACCAGAGGTTAACAACAATGAAGTTTGGTGAATCTCTCTCCACACACCATAGCTATTTCCACTCAAAAAATACAGTGATTATTCTACTATAGTTCCATTTTATTCACTCTTTTTTTTTAATAACTGCACAAACTTACCAATTTTCCAGATGCTTTCAGCAACCAAGATATTGAATGTAAGGAAATAAAAGTACTAATAGTAATGGCTAACATGCATTGAGCATGGTTCTAAGTGCTTTATATATACTACACATTAAAATTGCACAACTTTATAAGTAGGTACTATTACTTATGGCCCTCTTACAAAGAAATTTAAAAATATTACTTTCCCAAGATTATAATGACTTGCCTAACGTTAGACAATAAGTGGCAGGGCCAGGATTTGAAGCCAGCAGTCTGTCTTGGGAACCTGTGTTCTTAATCATTACTGCCTCTGTGATGTTAAAAATACTAAAGAGAAATTCTTACTTAACAACAGCTGACTGTGGTATATACCGAATGTAAACATAATAGGACACAATGTTTGGGTTTGTTTGGGTTTTTTTAACTATACCAGAACTTTGTACTGAGGATTGCCTTCAAAGCAACCATACCAATGGGTTATGTGTTGTTTAGAGTCTGCCGTTAGTCATAAACATTTGCATTAGCAAAAAACGTATGAATTTCCTTCACATATATTTCATAAACTGAACAAGAAATCTAAGTGCCTTATTGTTACCTTCTTTTATGGCCAAAAGCAGCTTTTTTCAAGTTTTACTATCCATTTTGTTCATTAGACTCGCCAGTAAATGATTTATGGTCATTAAAAAAAAAAAAACAACAACTATATCCAGTCACACACACAAAAAGAACCTGAATCACATTTAAACAGTTATATAACTCAGATTCTAAACTCAGATCCAAGAGTGTTTTGAATAATGGCAGAATCTTTGGAATAAACGTATAGTCTCTCAAGGTAACTATTCTGAAAAGGACAATATTCAATTGTCTATTTAAGGTCAGTCTGTTAAAAATTAGTTATCATACTTAACTGGTTACTAATCTAGCAACCAGTTCATGTCAACCATCAGCAAAATAATAACTTATGCCCATACCGTCTATTCTGTCCCCAAGGCAGGAATTTGATAACTAGTATTCTAAGCTCTGTACAACATATCAAAATAGTGTTGCTGAGCCAAGTGAAGCATAAATTGTTTTATAACATAAGCCAATTTCCTAATTTACTCTTCTAATATAAAATGATTCCACTCTAGCTGACAGTAACAGCAAGGACAAAATGGCAGCTTTAGAAGATGCCTTATCTTTGAATGAATCTTATTAGTTTAAGCAAGGGATAATGGTAAAAACAGTGCATACACACACATATAAATATATTCAATATCACCAAAATACCACCACCATTTTGAAGTGATGCCAAGTAACATTAAAAGGTGATATGTTTCAGAAGGGTCAATCGAAAATCAGGTTTCACCTAACTCTGTTACTGAATCACTTTCTAGATCATGGTTTTGTTGAGTAAAACTTCCTTCTTGGAAAAATAAGCATCTGTCTGAGCTCCATGCAGTTCCACAGAACAGTAAAAATAACTGTTAAGTTTCTTTGTATACATAATTGCTAAGTAAATGGGAAACAGTCTTGCAAGATAACCCTTAACAAACAGTCTAATGAGTGAACATTAGAAAATTAAGTTTCCTGGCAACCTGTTAGGCATAATTATCTAACCAATCACTATCCCATAAAAAAACAATTGGTATTATTCAATCTAATACTTAGAGAAGCCCCTGGGAGTTGGGTACCAGACTTTCTTATAGTAAAATAATTCTAAAAGTATTGCCTTTTTGATTGCCTGTATTTATTCTGACAGCTCATTTTCTTCCCTCCCCAACATCTGTAAACATAAAATCTCACTCAATAAAGTTTTTATTAATCAATTAATGCTTTTGCTCTGGCAATGCAAAAGACCTCTCATCAGCTCCTATCTTTTCCCAACCACTCATCATCAAGATTATGATGCTTGGATTAGAGGCAGAGCAGAGGAAAGAACCAAGTATATAATGACCTCATGTGGCAAAGGGCTACAATTACTGATTTCACTATAAAATAATCATGGACTTAAACTACTTTTGTTATCGGATTTTTATTTTCAAATTGCTATTTTAAATGGGCATGAAATACTAGACAGAGTTAGGGACGGAAAGAAAAATGACCCTAGATATAAAGAGCAGAAGTAAAACTAGAGTCGCTACTCACTAAAATAAAATGAAACCCCACTCTAGAGAGTCAAAATATCTGGGTTTTGTTTCAGCTTTAGTCTTTGTGGGATCTTGAGAAATCCCTCAGCCTCTCACATCTGTAAAACGGTAATAAATTTTGTCTACCACAGAGTCTAAGTTACAATGGTTAAGAAAGGATTTTAATATCTGATATTTAATGATTCTTTTATTCTATTTATGGTACTTGTTATTTTATACCTAAAATATTTTTAAGGTAATCATAAAAACATAAACCAAAAACTAAAGTACTGTTACCTAGTTTGACTTCTAATTGTCACCTTTTATATTCTAGTACAATGGACATTGATCTGTGTAGTACTTATTTTATTCTAGGCACAGAACTAAAATTAAATGAATTCAAAGAGTAGCCATATTGATAATAATCTTCTTTGAGAATGGTCTTAATTCTTAAAAGAAACACTTTGCTATTTATCAATTCAAAATCTGCCAAAACAGAACTTGGTGTTAATTTTTTGTGAAATCTTTGAACCAAACCCAAATCTTCATTCATACAAAATATTCTGAGAACATCAATATCACATTAAGAATTTATACCTCATTAAACATACAATTACAGAGCTGCAGACACAGTAATTTTTTAAAAGGTGGGGGAAAGGGAGTACGTAAAACAGAATCAAATTCAAATTACATACCTGTCCCTCACTTTATGTCTTTTATTACTGAAAAAAAAGCTGTCACTAAGTAAAAAGCTTTAAGTGAAATATCTTCCATTAATTCTAATGGGGCACATTATATTATATCCTAAGATACCAAAAATGTATCGATTGAATAATAACAAGTTTACAAGAAATACACAATATAGACTGTGCATAAAATATATTGTAAACAAGGTTTACTGTACTTGCCAAGAAAGAAAATTTGATAATCAGTGATGGTTGGTGGAGGAGAGGAATAAAGAAATCATTCTTTGGAAGGTGAGTTCTGCTTTCTGTACCATTTTCCCCCACCAATCTTCCACCCTTTTGGGGACTAATGGTTATCTGGCATTCAAACTCCACTTAAAATTAAGTTATAACACAAAAAAACACCTTTAGGAAACTTCAAAACACATGGAAATGGCATCTACATGTAACAGACGAGAGTCCTAAAAGATATAACTTTTTCATTCCTCTCATTTCACATACTTATGGCAAAGCAAAATTACCTGATGTACAGTTCAAGTGTGTTCAAAATGATAATCTCTGTGTAGTATCAAGTAAATTATTATGTTTTTGTCTGAGCTGGAAATGTTTAAATATTGTTCTTTATTGCATATTTGTTTAGTATATTTTAGCGAAGGAAGAGTCTTTATACCCAAGGAGAAAAAAAAAAGGTGATTGTCTCAACAATGATATAATCATTTAAAAGATGTTATGGTAGAAAGTTATTACTGAACAGCTCTTATGGGGGAAGACTGTATTTAAACATTTTTGGCATTACTAATCTCAGTACTAATAAATTTTATAATTAATAACAACATTCCAAGGCACTACACAGAATAAGGAAAAAAATGAATTATATCAAACCTGCCTTCATTTTTCAATATTCTACTCTCTAACTGAAGATGAGGAAAAACGATTTCATTATACAAATAAATTCTTAAAAGGAGAAAAAGCTTATTAGGATAACCTCAAAAAGCACCCAAAGTGTTACTAAACCTAAGTAGCTCATACCTCTAGGAAATGCAAAATTACCCAACTTCAAGACTTAATATGAAGCTACAGTAGGGACTTCACTGTCAGTCCAGTGGTTAAGACTCCACGCTTCCACTGCAGGGGGCACAGGTTTGATCCCTGGTGGGGGAACTAAGATCCTGCATGACGCGTGTCGCAGCCAAAAATAAAATAAAAAATAAAACAGAATAGAGAGCCTAGAAATAAAGCCACATAATTATAGTCAACTGATCTTTAACAAAGGAGTGAAGGCAATTCAATTAAAGCTAGTCTTTCAGCAAATGGCGCTGACAACTGGACCTCCACATGCAAAAAAATGAATCTAGATGCAAGATTGTACACCCTTCATAAAAATTAACTCAAAATGGATCATAGATCTAAAAATAAAATGTATTAATTATAAAATTCCTAGAGGATAACATAGGAGAAAACCTAGATGACCCTGGATACAGCGATGACGTTTCAGATACAACACAAGGTATGGGGCTTCCCAGGTGGTGCAGTGGTTAAGAATCTGTCTGCCAATGCAGGGGACATGGGTTCGAGCCCTGGTCCGGGAAGATCCCACATGCTGCGGAGTAACTAAGCCCATGTGCCACAACTACTGAGTCTGAGCTCTAGAGCCCGCAAGCCACAACTACTGAGCCCACATGCCACGACTATTGAAGCCCACACACCTAGAACCCGTGCTTAGGAACAAGAGAAGCCACCGCAACAAGAAGCCCGCACACGGCAACGAAGAGTAGCCCCTACTCGCTGCAACTAGAGAAAGCCTGCACGCAGCAACAAAGACCTAACGCAGCCAAAAATAAATTAATTAATTAAATCAAAAAACAAAACAAAACAAAAGGTATGATCCATGAAAGAAATCATTGATAAGCTGGACTTCATTAAAATTAAAAACTTCTCGCAAAAGACAATGTCAAGAAAATAAGATAAACCATAGATAGGAGAAATATTTGCAAAAGACATATTTGATAAAGGACTATTACCTAAAACATACAAAGAACTCTTAAGCCTTAGTATTAAGAAAATGAACCCAATTAAAAAAAGACAAAAGACTTTAACGGACACCTCACCAAAGAAGATACACAGATGGAAAGACGGTTAACATCATGTCATTAGGGAACTGCAAATTAAAATAAGATACAACATACCTATTAGAATGGCCAAAATCCAAACCACTGACAACAAATGCTGGCAAGGATGTAGAGCAATAAGAACTCTCAGTCATTGCTGGTGGAAAGGCAAAATGATACAACCATTTTGGTAGACAGTTTGGCAATTTCTCACAAACCTAAACAAACTCTTACCATATGATCCAGCAATTGCACTCCCAGGAATTTACTCAAATGAACTGAAAACTTATGTCCTCATAAAAACTTGTACACCGATGTTTAAAGTAGTTTTATTCATAACTGCCAAAACCTGGAAGCAACCAAGATGTCCCTCAGTAGGTGAGAGGATAAACTATGGTACATCCAGACAACAGAATATTTTTCAGTGCTAAAAAGTAATGAACTATCAAGCCATGAGAAAACATGGAGGAAATTAACTGCAACTTACTAAGTGAAAGAAGCCACTGAAAAGGCTCCCTACTGAATGATTCCAACTCTACGACATTCTGAAAAAAGGCAAAACTATGGAGACAATAAAAAGATGAGTGATTGCCAGAGTTTAGGGGAGAGGGATGAACAGACACAGAGGATTTTCAGGGCAGGGAAGCTATTTTGTATGATACCACAATGGTGGTTACATGTCATTATTCATTTGTCAAAACCCACAGAAGATACAAGACTGCATAAACCCTAATGCAAACTATGGACTTTGAGTGGTAATGATGTGTCAATGTGGGTTCATTGATTATAACAGACATAGCACTCTGTTAGGGGATGCTGATATTGGAGGAGGCTGTGCAAGTATGGGGGCAGAGAGTATATGGGAACTCTGTACTTTCCACTCAATTCTCCTGTGAACCTAAAACTGTTCTAAAAAATGAAAATAAAAACTATTAAAAATAAGTTCTGTAGTTTAGTTAACAGTAGTATACCAAGTCAATTGCCTAGTCATGATAATACACTATTGTTAAGTAAAATGTTACCATGGGTGTACACAGGAACTCTAATAATTTTGCAACTTATGTGAATCTAAAATTATTTCCCCCCCCAAAAGAATTTTTTTCAAAGGAAAGAGGTAGGAGCTTCCCTGGTGGCGCAGTGGTTGAGAATCCGCCTGCCAGTGCAGGGGACACGGGTTCAAGCCCTGGTCCGGGAAGATCCCACACGCCACGGAGCAACTAAGCCCATGTACCGCAACTACTCAGCCTGCACTCTAGAGCCCGCGAGCCACAACTACTGAAGCCCGTGGACCTAGAGCTCGTGCTCCGCAACAAGAGAAGCCACCACAATGAGAAGCCCGCGCACCGCAACGAAGAGTAGCCCCCACTCGCCGCAACTAGAGAAAGCCTGCACGCAGCAAGGAAGACCAACGCAGCCAAAAAATAAATAAATAAAATAAAATACAATAAATAAATAAAGGAAAGAGGTAAGATTTTTCAAATGAGGAAGGCTATTTTCTACCAGGATTTGTAAATACTTTAAGCAACTTATCTAGCATTTTTCTGTAGGTAATGAGATTTATACCTCTGTAAAAAACACTTTGGGACTTCTTGTCTTTTAAAATATAACAGATCTGATTCCTAGGGGCTTGGTAAACACTGCCCTAAGTTTCAGGCATAAAAGATGAGAAAACTCTGAATGAAGGGATAAATCTTGTACAATTAATCACCTTCTTAGAAGAGTAAACTATAAAAAGTAGTACATATACTTTGAAGAAAGATGATCTGATAGGGGAGACAGGATTCAAGAGATAATGCAGACCACTAGGCTCAATACCCTTGTGCTCACCCAGTGGTACAGCTTTTATTTTAAGTCATAACAAATAATAATTTTTTAAGCTTCTTTTCAATTTTACAGATTTAAAAAGTCATTAAGCTAAACATTTTTAAAGGTTATGGAAAATCTCTGAAATATGTCTCCACTTAAAATAGACTCAATGTTAATTTATATAAGCCACTGTCAATCTCTATATATTCATAATTTTCTCCAAAAGTAGAATAAATTTTAATTCTAAAAGAGATGCAATCATTTCAATGAGTGTAGCTCCATTAGAGTTCATGATATTTTTACTTATTTATTAAGCAAATATTTAATTTAGTAACAAATTCATTTACATCAAACAAAAACAATCTATACAATATCATGAGACAATTTAAATATTTATGGTAATTACAGATTTGAAACAGTCTCTTTTTCAAAGATCAGTGCATCTAAACTGTTTAACTCACTAAATTATCATCTTTGAATATTAAGAAACCAAAAATAAGAAATGATATTTTAAAAAGGAAAATGATAGTTTCAAAGTAAAAGTAACTCTTCCTCTCATTAAAAGCCACAGAATTTTTCTAAAATGTCAAGTAGAAAGGTTAAATACAAAGAAAACACACTGCACACTGCACACCTTAACTACACAAAGTTGAAAGAAATCTATACGTACAGACCTAAATCTATACATACAGACCTAAAATGAACCCATGCAGATTTTTTAAATTACAACTATTTTACCCCTTGCCTTCTTTATTAATATATGTATTTACTAACATATAATCAACAAAAAATGATAATGCTTTCAAGATATATAACATAAAGCAAGATCATTTTTATCAGTAATTTCTCTTAAAGGAGGGGGAAAAATACTTCAGGTATAATCCAACAGAGAAGCAAAGCAAACTATGAAGTGAAAAGTGATGATGATGTTCTCAAAGTAGAAATGTGTGACTTTTATTTACTTTTAAATAAAACTCTAAATAGTAGGCTGCCTAATTAATCGAGACAGTAGGGGAAGTAGGAGGCAGGAAATAAGAGCTGGGACTAACTAAACAGACTTAACTGCTAAGAAGAAAATCTACCTTGTCTTCAGTTTCCCTTTTGACAGCTCACCAAGTATAAAGAAAGACTACTCATTCCCAGTATAGCATCAATAAAAAATAAAATGGAAAAATGTATCCCTCACTATGTCCCACTAACATTTTACCTATAAAAATGGGAAGAAATTAAGGAAAACTATAATTCCACCTCAAATGACTTAAAGACAATCATAGATTAAGCCAATCTTTTAACTATAGTAGTAATACTCCATTCTAAAAGAATGGTCTGAGAAGGGAAAAAGCAGGTAGCTATTTAAGTTCCAAATAAATTCAACCTTTCTATTCATGTAATAATCTTCAGTTATCTTTTAAGTATAGAAACATTTTCTCTTTAATCCTACAAAATCCCATGCAAAAGATGAAGACTCACTCATACCACAGATGTAGAAACAAATGCAGGAAAAAGATTAAATGATTTATAAGTTATGCCATTACAAACCGGGAACAAAGTCTAATCTGCTTCTCTACAAATGTATTATAGACACATTAATAAATCAGTGAAGTAATTAAATACTAAACCTGGTCTTATCTTCCACATAAATTAAGGCAGAAGGGAAGGCACCTGATCAAAAGTATTTAAAATAAAACCTCATCATACTTTTTCTAGGGATTCCTTAAATTCCACTTTTCAATTTTTAAAAGGTACACTAATTTACACAGGACACATTACCATTTACTATGTAACATTAAAGTCTGTAGTTAAGAAATTGGTCAGTGAGATGAGAAGCACCAGAAAAAAAAAAAAAAGTCAACCGGCTGAGGAGGATAATAGAGGAGAAAGACAGAAGGGGGCTGGGTCCTTTATGATGCAGCTTAGCCACTATAATGATTCTGGAACCATCTACCCCCAGACTTCTTGTTGTAAGGGATACTTAAATGTCTTTCTTTTTTAAAAGCCCCAAAAAAGAAAAGAAGAAAAAAAAAAAGGAAAAAAGAAAAACTAGCTATAAACTTTTATATAGGATTCATTAAAAAAAATTTTTTCTTGGAACAAAAATAGTTAAAAACTTGGGTTTAGAAGAGAGACTTGTATGAATATGGACCTATGAAGATACACAAAGCTGAAGTATGTGTAATCATTTGGCTGCCTGCAGTCTTCAGCAAGATCACAAAGTGCTCAAAAATTCTTTTACCTGAGGGGAGGAAAAAAATATTAATATAATTCCTTGGCTAATTTGAGATATCTAATATTCATTTTCAATTAAAAGTATCTACACAGTTGAAGACCTCAACTGTATAAGTAACTCTATCACAAAGCCATATCATTTAGTTTCAAAAGAAATATTAACAAATACTTCAGTATTAGAAGATGAATGACCTAAAATGTCATCACAGGAGTCATTAAATTTACATCTAAGATTGATACAGTTCTATAATAGCCATAACACTAATTTTGTTATCTCTTTATAATACCATAGACTACTGACATGTGCAGCTTTAGTACTGATAACATTAATAATTGCAACGGTTTAATAAGTCTAAAGGTCCTGATTATGTATGTAACCTATGTAACAAATTTATAATTTTTCTGAAGCACAAATCTGAATCATATATACACACTGTAATATTAGTATGTGAGGAAAGGTCATATAAGTAGTGAATGAACTTAGCCAACTGGCCAACGTCACAATTCACGATACTGCTCTCTACGTATTCTAGGCTGCAGAGTAATTCTGAATAGACAAAGATTACCACCTTGCAAAAATACCTGAAAAAGAAAGCAAACTTCTAGTAAAACTAATTAAACCAAAAATAAATAATAATATGAAATGGTGATTATTAATCAAAATACTGAAGTGTTAGATAAAATTAAAAAGTGGTTTTACAGATTCGTCTAGTTAAAATGATGGCTGGCTGACTTAATTTTATTTATTTTGTTTTAACAGTATCACAAATGAATTCTGTACTAGGTTTTTTAACATCATTAAATTAGTATGAAGAGGTCACTTGAATTTTCCAGATATGCTTTTCTTTATATCATGGGAAAAACAACTATATGCTACAGTAGTTATCTATAAATGGTGAGATTTTCAAAATTCTTGAGATACATCCCTTATAAATGTTAAATACCTATTATAGTAAACAGCAGACATTTTGTGACAGGAAAAAAGAAAAATAAGATTTCTCTCAAAACTAAACAAACAACAAAAAAATGTGGCTTCTTCTTTAGCTCTTAGATCACTAAGTTAATTAACATGGATATAAGGATATTTGTTATACAAATCCCATTACTATTCTCTGTCAAGTGTTCATCAATAGGTTCTCTGCCAGTCCCTTTATGAATATGAGCACCACTCACTTTATAGAATATAGTCAACTTCCAAATAGATGGAGGATAGATCAACTCTGATTAGGACAATGACTCAATGATTAGGCAGTGCCAAGTTATCACTGACAAGGTCCCAAATAGAACTCAAAACTAAAAATCTTTAATCTCAAGACTCTAGTTAGTAGAAAAATGGATGAGATCCATATCCTACAGCTTCAAACATCTTCCATACTGAATTTAGTTGAAAAAGATTAATTTCACAAATAGTTTATTATTATCTAAAGATTGGTGGTATAGGGAAGAGGGGAAGAAAAGGGAACAAAGCAGAGGAGTGAGCAAGAACTTTTGTTAACGTGGTTACCCCTATAATACAGATAAAGAAACTAAAGGATAAAGAAGGTCCTCATTTTAGCTAAGGCTACAAAGCTAGAAGTTGAAGTTAAGATGAGAATCTAAACAGTCTAAATCCCTCTAAAGCTCTTAACTGTCTCTTAATATAACTTTATGTAATCTTTCCTTAGAAAATTGTTTTCTCACAAATTTAGAACACTTCTTTAGACAAAACAAATATTATTTATAGTCTTTGTATAAATCTACCTTTTCAACCAGACTGTCATGTTTGTCTTTAAAGTCTTCATTAACATCCAGTGTTAAGATAGGCACTTCTTGTAGATAATCAAAGTTGGTTCTGTTTGAAAAGAGAGAGATGAACAAAATAATTAGAAAAAGCAACAAATAAAAGAGAAATACTAAAAAATTATTCTTATGTCTTCACTGGAAAACAAAATGTTATCAATCATTTTATATTAAAATTATCCTGCCAAGTACTTCATCTGGCAGTCCCTTCTTTCTCACCTAGATTTACTATACATGTCTAAAAATCTCAGGTATAAAATATATAAAGTTAGGCATTGTGAAATGTAATTCTCTTCAAAAACCAAAATCATACCATAAAGTAGGAATGTTTGCTTTTTCTTAGAATTTTGCTGTCTTTTTTAAAAAATACATTTATTTATTTATTTATTTATGGCTGCATTGGGTCTTCGTTGCTGCACAAGGGCTTTCTCTACTTGTGGAGAGCAGGGGCTACTCTTCATTGCGGAGCGTGGGCTTCTCATTGCGGTGGCTTCTCTTGTTGCGGAGCACAGGCTCTAGGTGCGAGGGCTTCAGTAATTGTGGCGCATGGGCTTAGTTGCTCCATGGCATGTGGGATCTTCCCGGATCAGGGCTCAAACCTGTGTCCCCTGCATTGGCAGGTGGATTCTTAACCACTGCACCACCAAGGAAATCCAGGAATGTTTGCACTTTATAGATGAGAAAACTAAAGCCCAGGGAGGTCACTCTAAGGCTCAGAGCTTGTCTAAGGTTGTATACTAGTAAGTGAGATGCGTCTGAACCAAGATCTGACTAATGACAGAGTACAGTGATCTAAGAAACAAACTTGAAATATCTTAAAATTCTCTCTGAAAGAGTATAGGTATATCTCAGAGATACTGCAGGTTTGGTTCCAGACCACTGCAGTAAAGTGAGTATCACAACAAAGCAAATATTGCAACAAGCAAGTCACACAAATTTTTTGGTTTCCCCGTGCATACAAAAGTTACATTTACTCTATACTGCAGTCTATTAAGTGTGCAATAGCATTATGTGTAAAAAAAATGTACATACCTTAATTTAAAAATACTTTATTGCTAAAAAATGCTAACCATCATCTGAGCCTTTAGAGAGTCACATAATCTTTTTGCTGGTGAAGGGTTTAAAATATTGCAAGAATTTATAAAATGTGATGTAGAGACACAACATTAGGAAATGCTGTTGGAAAAATGGTGCCAACAGACTTGCTTGACATAGGGTTGCCACAGACCTTCCATTTGTAAGAAATGCAGCATATGTGAAGCACAATAAAGTGAAGTGCTATACAACAAGGTATGCTTGTACCTAAATAATGTATACAGATATATTTCCTACTTTATCCCTTATTGTGAAATTCCATATATTATGCTGTAAATACTGCTGGGGGAGATTAGCTATAAAAACTTTAAAAAAATAGGATCTCATTGCAGTAAAAAGAATCAAAATCCATACTTAATTCTGGGAGATCCTACAATACTAATAAATAAAAATGGCTGAAAATGAAAAATTATACATGATTTGGATTAAAATTTGATAAAGGAATTTAAAATGAATAGTAAATAAGAATAAGGAAGTCTTACTTTACTGTTCTATGCAGGAGCCAGCTTTCATGCTTATAGTGAAGCTTCTCTAAGTATTCAAGAGGAATGCCTTGTTCTTCATTTCTTCCCCGTAAATATATTCTATTCAAGCATTTCTAAAAGCAAGCAATAAGAAACAGGTAGTAGGAGTGGAGGAGGCAAGGAACAATTATTCTTGACGGCTGCCATTAAATTTTTCCTTAGTGTCTCTTTAGTTATGCTAGCCAAAATCTCTATTTATTTTCCCTAGGAAGTTGAAGTAGTTCATTTTCCCCTCCTTGTGCTTTTCAACCATTTGGTAGCTCTAAACCAAGTGTTACTCTCAAAAATAAGTCAAAATATGTGTATAAACTTTTGGCATCCATACTTGAAATAAACTGTATAAAATAAGTTTAGTTAAAAATCAAATAATTTACCTGTGATAAACCATGATGGAAAAGAATATGAAAAAGAATATAAATATGTATAACTGAGTCACTCTGCGGTACAGCAGAAATTAAACACAACATTGTAAATCAACTATTCTTCAATAAAATTTTGTTAAAAATTTAAAAGTTCAGGGACTTCCATGGTGACGCAGTGGTTAAGAATCCGCCTGCCAGAGGAAGGAACACTCCCAAACTCATTCTATGAGGCCACCATCACCCTGATACGAAAACCAGACAAAGATACTACAAAAAAAGAAAATTACAGACCAATATCACTGATGAATATAGATGCAAAAATCCTCAACAAAATACTAGCAAACAGAATCCAACAACACATTAAAAGGATCATACACCATGATCAAGTGGGATTTATCCCAGGGATGCAAGGATTCTTCAATATACGCAAATCATTGTGATACACCATATTAACAAATTGAAGAATAAAAACCATATGATCATCTCAATAGATGCAGAAAAAGCTTCTGACAAAATTCAACACCCATTTATGATAAAAACTCTCCAGAAAGTGGGCATAGGGGGAACCTACCTCAACATAATAAAGGCCATATACGACAAACCCACAGCAAACATCATTCTCAATGGTGCAAAACTGAAAGCATTTCTTCTAAGATCAAGAACGAGACAAGGATGTCTACTCTCACCACTATTATTCAACATAGTTTTGGAAGTCCTAGCCACGGCAATCAGAGAAGAAAAAGAAATAACAGGAATACAAATTGGAAAAGAAGAAGTAAAACTGTCACTGTTTGCAGATGACAGGATACTATACATAGAGAATACTAAAAATGCCACCAGAAAACTACTAGAGCTAATCAATGAATTTGGTAAACTTGCAGGATACAAAATTAATGCACAGAAATCTCTTGCATTCCTATACACTAATGATGAAAAATCTGAAAGACAAATTATGGAAACACTCCCATTTACCATTGCATCAAAGAGAATAAAATACCTAGGAATAAACCTACCTAGGGAAACAAAAGACTTGCATGCAGAAAACTATGACACTGATGAAAGAAATTAAAGATGATACAAATAGATGGAGAGATATACCATGTTCTTGGATTGGAAGAATCAACATTGTGAAAATGACTCTACTACCCAAAGCAATCTACAGACTCGATGCAATCCCTATCAAACTACCACTGGCATTATTCACAGAACTAGAACAAAAAATTTCACAATTTGTATGGAAACACAAAAGACCCCGAATAGCCAAAGCAATCTTGAGAAAGAAAAACAGAGCTGAAGGAATCAGGCTCCCTGACTTCAGACTATACTGCAAAGCTACAATAATCAAGACAGTATGGTACTGGCACAAAAACAGAAAGATAGATCAATGGAACAGTATAGAAAGCCCAGAGATAAACCCACGAACATATGGTCACCTTATCTTTGATAAAGGAGGCAAGGGTATACAATGGAGAAAAGACAGCCTCTTCAATAGTGGTGCTGGGAAAACTGGATAGCTACATGTAAAAGAATGAAATTAGAACACTCCCTAACACCATACACAAAAATAAACTCAAAATGGATTAAAGACCTAAATGTAAGGCCAGACACTATAAAACTCTTAGAGGAAAACATAGGCAGAAACTCTATGACATAAATCATAGCAAGATCCTTTTTGACCCACCTCCTAGAGAAATGGAAATAAAAATAAACAAATGGGACCTAATGAAACTTAAAAGCTTTTGCACAGCTAAGGAAACCATAAACAAGACCAAAAGACAACCCTCAGAATGGGAGAAAATATTTGCAAATGAAGCAACTGACAAAGGATTAATCTCCAAAATTTACAAGCAGCTGATGCAGCTCACTATCAAAAAAACAAAAAACCCAATCCAAAAATGGGCAGAAGACCTAAATAGACATTTCTTCAAAGAAGATATACAGATTGCCAACAAACACATGAAAGAATGCTCAACATCATTAATCATTAGAGAAATGCAAATCAAAACTACAATGTGATATCATCTCACACCAGTCAGAATGGCCATCATCAAAAAATCTACAAACAATAAATACTGGAGAGGGTATGGAGAAAAGGGAACCCTTATACACTGTTGGTAGAAATGTAAATTGATACAGCCACTATGGAGAACAGTATGGAGGTCCCTTAAAATCTAAAAATAGAATTACCATATGACCCAGTAATCCCACTACTGGGCATATACCCTGAGAAAACCATAATTCAAAAAGAGTCATGTACCAATATGTTCACTGCAGCTCTATATACAATAGCCAGGACATGGAAGCAACCTAAGTGTCCATCGACAGATCAGTGGATAAAGAAGATGTGGCACCTATATACAAAGGAATATTACTCAGCCATAAAAAGAAACAAAATTGAGTTATTTGTAGTGAGGTGGATGGATCTAGAGTCTGTCATACAGAGTGAAGTAAGTCAGAAAGAGAAAAACAAATACTGTATGCTAACACATATATATATGGAATCTTAAAAAAAATGGTCATGAAGAACCTAGGGAAAAGAGGGGAATAAAGACCCAGACCTACTAGAAAATGGACTTGAGGACACAGGCAGGGGGAAGAGTAAGCTGGGACAAAGTGTGAGAGTGGTAGTATATATATGGACATATAAACACTACCAAATGTAAAATAGATAGCTAGTGGGAAGCAGTCGCATAGCACAGGGAGATCAGCTCGGTGCTTTGTGACCAGCTAGAAGGGTGGGATAGGGAGGGTGGGAGGGAGGGAGATGCAAGAGGGAAGAGATATGGGGACATATGTATATGTATAACTGATTCACTTTGTTATAAATCAGAAACTAACACACCATTGTAAAGCAATTATACTCCAATAAAAATATATATATAAAAAAAAGAGTAAACCAAAAAAAAAAAAAAAAGAAGAGCCAGGCAATACAGGATCCACAAGAGATAAGTGAATAGGTGTCTCAAGAGGATAAGAATAAAAAATCCAAAAACAGCAAATTTGAAACAGAATGGCAGAACAACCAGCCCAGGCTGGAGCATGGAGCTTTGAGGTTTTGAGTCATTTCAGGATATTTGAGGCAGTAGGCTATGTAGTATAAGGAGCTGGAGCTGATCTTCCTGAAGAAAACGAAGAGTCTTGAGAGGTTGTGCCTTCATTAAAAGAGAGCTAGTAAAATTCCATCCACAAGCCCGAGTGAGAGAGAGGGAGCCTGAAAACATTTCAAGACAATGACTTGAAAATAAATAATTCACCAGTGAGAACCTGAAATCACAGGCCTCAGACACATGTAGCACTGGGGTGCTAATTCACACAACTGACACTGCATGTGAATCCTCAAGATGAGGAATTACCATCGAACTGTTCCATACCCTTGAGGCTCTTATCTCTAAAGACCATGGGAAAAATAGAAATGAGTTAAAATGGAATAGACTGTAACAAAGAGTGGTAACCAGAATAGAATGCTTTTTGTTTTTGTTTTTTTAAATAAATTTATTTGTTTAAAAATATTTAAAAAATAAAATAAAGTTTTGTGTTAGACTTTAAGATATTGACTATGAATGTTTCTAGCAGAATGAAATTATTAGTATTCTTCATGTTTTCTTCTATATTTGTATATACTATTTTCATAATTAAAAACAAAAATTCTTTTCAAAAATAAAAGTGAATTTCAAAATTATTATTGTTAAATTCTGGCTTACTTGACATTAGAAGAGGAAAAAAATCTTCCCTTGGAATCAGAAACCTAGTTTCTTTGAAAATTCAGCTTCAATAGCAATACGGTATTCTTTCAGGCTAGAAGTCATGGCATTTACATTCACCAGAGCCTACTTTGTGACTTAGGGAAGAAACAGGAATAAAAAACAGAGAAAAATGGGGATGCAAGCACCAAAACCAGAAATTCCTTAACAAATGTAAGCTCTTATTTAGGTTACTTTTATGAAAGGCATCTATCTACTTGGTCTTCCTGGATTCATAACATAATTTCATATGTAAACAAGAATAGCTATTTACAACCTATGACAAAAAGCACATTTTCAAGTAACCTCCCTTAACTGAAAATGGCAAGGGTCCTCTAAGGCTCTTCTCAACTACAGCTGCTACTGCCCACCCATTCCAAGCCACAAACAACCATAAAGGATTTCTTGAAATGGACCTCCACCAACTTGGCCAGTCCTTCAGCAAACATTTACTGAGCTCCCACTATGTACCCAGGCCCTATTCTAGGCACTGGAAATTCAACAGTAATTAAAATACCCAAAGTTCTACCTCATGAAGCCTACATTCTAGGGGTTGCTTTAGAAAGTTTCTTAATGCAGCTGTGATAGATGACAGACCCTGAGAAAGTCAGGAGGAAATAATGAAGAACAGAACTGAGGAAGAACAGAGAAGGGGCCTAAAAGAGCAACTTTCAAATGTGGGCTTACAGTTTGTTTAGGAAAAAAGAATGTTTCTATCTACACAGTTATGAGTTTCTAATTTGGAGGTGGGGAGTGGAGTTAAACTAAATCGCCTTCATTGCATACCACTGAAGGGATTTCTAAATATTATTCTGAAATGTCAATGGACAAAACAAATTTTTATTGTTTCTCACCTCTGGAGTGGCTCGAAGATAAATGATTCCATCCAGTTCAAGGCTTTGGCCAAACTGGTTATTCATCCAGTCATGCCAGTCTTGATAAATGGTCCACTCTGTTTCATTCATGCAGTCAGATTCATACAAATTAGATGCAAAAATATACCTGCAAGAGAGTCTACATCAACACATAAATTTTTTCCAAAAAGCACAAAGAAAAAACGGATCTACTAAATGGACATGAAACATTCTCCTAAACCCATGGCAGATAATGCCTTGGTTAGCAGAAAAAAACAACAGCAGAAGAAAACAACACATTATCTCCAACTACAGAAAATATGTACTTGGCCAGTGGTTCCCAAAAATGTGGTGTGAGAACCCCTGGTGGTCCCCAAGACCCTTCTAGGGGTTCTGTGAGAGACCAGATTACTTTATATACTGTACTTCAACCAAAAGCTTACAACTGCTTAAAAACAGAAGCACAAATGAGAATACAGCTGACTTCTATTAAGTCAGACACTGAAGAGATCTGCAAAGTTTCAAACAATGCTACTCTTCTCCCTAATTTTTTGTGAAAGATATAATTTTCACATCTTTTTTATGTTTATATGTAATGGATTTATTATTACTAACTTTAAATAATAAATGTTTTTTATATTTCTCAACCTTAATATCTAATAACATAAATATCAATAAGACACGAAGCTCTTTGGGCTCCTTAATAATTATTAAGAATGAAAGGGGTCCTAAAGTTTGAGAACCTCAGATCTAACTCTAGTAAAACAATCCTTACATAATAAGCAGGGTAATTCTAAGCCTCCCTTAGAGATATATGATCTCCTAGCTCCAGGTGCAAGTCTAGAATACAGATCCAGATTTAACTAGAGCAGATAAGAATTTTAAGAGAGTTGGAAGAAAAAAAACTTCTCTGCAAATTTGAATGAGATGAGATGGCCACTATACCAGTTTCCATGGCAGCTAGCAATTATGCTAGAACTTCCCTAATGGCATTAGTACCAAACTGCTGAAGGTATTAAATGTCATTTTCCATCTCAAATATCCAACTCAGCCTCTCTTATTACTTTGATTCCCAGGAAACAGGAAAAAAAAGTCCACTTCTAAGCCAAGATTCCAAACTGACAAGTACAGTCATTTATATATACCTGTCACTATACACAGATCGTTCAAAAAATAATACAGGTTTCTCTGCATCTTTGAGCTTGCCATTGAGAGCAGCAAGCTGAGCTCGTATTCGACTGAGGCAGGCATATGACTGGAAGGTGAAAGACCACCGTTCAGGTTTCTCATACATCATCTGAAGAACATTCCCACCACTTTTCTGAGACGTTGTCAGTTCCTATTTTGAATTTGAAAAAGGAAACAAAAAGCAATGATCAATAGGGCTATTTTAATATTTTTTAAGTTAAAAAAATTGGATAAATAAAAAAACCCAAAAAACCCAATTTAAAAAATGGGTAGAAGACCTGAATATACATTTTTCCAAAGATATACAGATGGCTAATAGGCATATGAAAATATGCTCAACATTGCTAATTTAGAGAAACACAAATCAAGACAATGAGATATTCACACCTGCCTCTGAACACAGTGAAATTACTTATTGCTCTTACAAAATATCACAAAAGTTTACTAGTAACACTGCTTTGTTCAGATTTCTAGCCTAGCACCTTCCCTGGACAGAGTACGATGTGTTTAAGTAATTAAACAGGCAAAGCCGTCTTAGGTCCCTTCCAGTATTCCTATCACACTGAAAAACTCCTGAGATACCTTGGTGGTATCTACTTGCTAATCTCTCTCCAACCACAGCATCCACTTTTCTATATTCTGTAGAGCCAATTTCCTGTTATTAGATTTTTATATAATCTGATTAAAGTCATTTATATTAGGGAATATCTGATTTCAACCATGAATTTTTTTTAAAGAGGCTTGGTATCCTCAATGAATCATTTGCAAAAAATATAGAAAATAATTTTGAGCATCTTTCCATTGCCACTTCACTACTACAGGCCAAAGTCAGCAAATCCTAACATTCGAAGCTTCCAAATCAAAAAAAAGGGGAGGGTGGGGGTAAAGAGAAAGAAGCCACTGAAATTTCTTCCTTTTTTTTATTTTATAAATTTATTTATTTATTTTTGGCTTCACTGGGTCTTCGTTGCTGAGTGCGGGCTTTCTCTAGTTGTGGTGAGCGGGGGCTTCACTTCATTGCGGTGTATGGGCTTCTCGTTGCAGTGTCTTCTCTTGCTGTGGAGCACAGGCTCTAGGTGCACGGGCTTCAGTAGTTGCAGCATGCAGGCTCAGTAGTTGTGGCTCGTGGGCTCTAGAGCACAGGCTCAGTAGTTGTGGCGCACAGGCTTAGTCGCTCCACAGCACGTGGGATCTTCCCGGACCAGGGGTCGAACCCGTGTCTCCTGCACTGGCAGGCGGATTCTTAACAACTGTGCCACCAGGGAAGTCCCTGAAATTTCTTCCTTTGAATGACAGTATTTTCTTTCTTTTTAAATTAAAACTGACTGCACAGTAATAGAATATATTAGAATACTTTTGATATTAGAGTTGTCAGATTAAGAAAGAAAAAACAAGGGACATCCCTGACGATCCAGTGGTTAAGACTCCACACTCCCAATGCAAGGGACATGGGTTCGATCCCTGGTCAGAGAACTAAGATCCATCCTATGTGCCGCGTGGCCAAATAAAATAAAAATTTAAAAAAAGAAAGAAAGAAGAAACAAAACCCAGGACCCAGGGATGCTTCATCATCTTTTCTATGTCAAGCTATATAAAGATTCCCCCAACAGCTATACAGTCTTTAATCTTGTTTTCTAACTTTCAAGGAATAAAATATGACTGCCTAATTCCTATTCTCAATCCTAGTTCAAATACCCCTGAACACTTCCTGAAAGTTCATGCTCAATGTAGGTGGTTTTCCTCTGAGGAAAAAAAAAAAAAATCCAGAAGTGTAAACATTACAACGGACCTCAGTTTCAGTTAAGAACGAAAAACCACACAAACACATGACACTTTGAGGCAGAATTTAAATTTCATACCACAAACCACATAATTAAGTGAAACTTCTTCTCAAAACTGGAAGAAAAAAAAGATAAAATGGCAAGAGGCTAACAGTCAACAATAGGGCTGTTTAGAAATACTGAGCAGATGATGAACTGAAATAAGGGTAAAGTAACTGCCTTCCCAAACTGCTTAAAGAATAAATTTAATTTTATTAGTTTCAAGGGCCTTTGTTAATTTAATTATGAACTGACTTTCCACTTATTCATCATCATCCAGGGAGAAAATGTTTCATACAAGTGAATTTTTCCAGCTAAATGAAGTATATCAACTCAACCAAAACTTTCGTGTAGTTATTTTTATAAAGAGGACAGTATTGTCTATTTTATTTTCCTACCCTAGTAAGCATAGCATTTTGGAAATTACTCTTAGTAACAGAGACAACTTTATGAACACTGACTGCTGGATTTATAAGAGAACTTAGCTAAAGAGCACAAGCTGCTATTCCACACATTAAAAAAAAATTAATTAATTTTTAAAAATTTAAGAAAATATATCAGGCACAGAAACACTAGTATGAAAAGATATATGTACCCTTAGGTTCATTGCAGCATTATTTACAATAGCCAAAATATGGAAACAACCTAAGTGTCTGTAGACAGATGAATGGATAAAGATGTGGTGTATGTATACAATGGAATACTACTTGGCCATAAAAGAGAACAAAATCTTGCCATTTGAAACAACATTAATGGAACTTAAGGGTATTATGCTAAGTGAAACAGGTCAGACAGAGAAAGACAAATACCACATGATACCATTTACATGTGGAATCAAACAAACAAAACCAAACCCCCAGCCTCACAGGTCTAGATGGGGGGTTGCCAGAGTGGAGGGAGGTAGGGGATGTGGGGTGAAATGGGTAAAGGGGATCAAGAAGTACAAATTTCCAGTTATAAAATAAATAAGCACAGCATGCGGGATAGAGTCAATGATATTGTATCAACTTAGTATGGTGACAGTACCTAGACTTCCTGTGGTGATCATTTTTACAATGTACACAAATGTTGAATCACTATATTGGACACCTGAAACTAATACAATATTATATGTCAATTATAGCTCAATAAAATATATTTAAATATTAAATACATAATATTAAATTATTAATTATCAAATAATCAAAAAATATACATTAAAAAGTTTTTTTACTTGACACTAAAAGAGGGGCAGAGGTGTAGTGGTATTTACATATACATGGAATTCTCTGCAGTATAAATGTTAATTCAAAACACAAAATTTAAGTCTTGGATTAGTCTGCTCTATCCCTGGTTGCATTATCTGTAGCTTACTTAGCATATTTTCAAAAAAGAATGTGCTTAGGAATGTGAACACAAAGGCCATATTTAAGTTTTCTTAAAAGTTTATTTTTTATGTCTTAGATTTAGAAAATAAAGAATTTTCGTTGAAGAACTAGTAAGTTCATTACACAAAATATCCCTTCATTAAGAAAATATACTTCAATTTTAATGATAATTATAATAATATCTACTGTTTATTATTTATTTTATGCCAGGGACTACATGAAAAGTTTTACATACATTATCTCGACCCTATGAAATAGTCATTACTGACACTATTTTATAAATTTTAAAAATGGGGCTCAAAAAGGTTGAATAACTCATTAATATCAATATATCTGGTAAGCAGCAAAACTAGGATTCAAGCCTAAGACTGACAATAAAGCCATATTCTTTCCAAAATGTTGATCTGCTATTAAATACTGAAGTTATATCATATCTATAAAGCAAGTAATACTTAATTTGATTTCTTGAAGGGAGATATTCAGATACTATGTGGATAATTAACTGGTGCTGGTGCTCTGTATTTTAATAATTTTATCTTAGACATGGATAACTTTACATAATTATACAATAGAGAATTCACTAATGACATAAATACAAATTCACTAGTGAAAATACACCTGAGTTATATTTATAAATAAAACTAACCGTGAAAAACAATTTTTTGTCTTTATCATTATCTGGGCTTACTATTTCAGGTTGTCTTTGGTGCACAAATACCTATTACCAAAATAACCATCAACTTTATTTTGTTTTGTTTTGTTTCTGGCTGCGCCCCAAGGCTTGTGGGATGTTAGCTCCCTGACTAGGGATCGAACCCATGCCCCCTGCAATGGAAGAGCGGAGTCCTAACCACTTGGACCACCAGAGAATCCCCTAAAATAACCCATTAACTTTAAAATAAACTTCAACAACTTCTACATTGATTAATTAAACATGGCACTTTTGAGTTTAAGTTACATTAACAAATATATTTAAAGTACTTCTATTTAGAAATTGCGTGTGATAGATACTACTACGTGTTCCCTAAAACCAGGTTGTTTTTCTTCCTGGACACACAGCTAGGCTTTATTTCCCAGTCTCCCTTGTAATTAACTATAGCCAGAAGACTCAGTTCTAGCCAGTGGAAGTAGGGCAGAAGCAATGTTTATCATGTCCAGGCTGGACCCATAAAAACCTCTCAAAAGCGATGATTCTTTCTTTATTCATCAACTGGAAGCAAAAGACACCAAGGCCCTAGAGCAGCAGTTTTCAACTTCAACTCCAGGGCAGGGGTACCAAAGTATGATCCCCATAACAGCAGCATCAACCTCACTTGGGAACTTGAGAGAAATGCACATTTTCAACACCCCACTGCCAGACCTATTAAATCAGAAACTGGGGTTGAGGGCCAAGTCTTTGTTTTAACAAGTCCTCCAGGTGACTCTGCTGAACCACTAAAGTTTGAAGCACTGTCCTAGAGGTTAGATGAGCCACACATTAGAAGGGGTCTGGGTCTCTGAGTGACAGCATGGTATGCCATCCACTCAATACGATATTGTACTGTACACTGCCTGAGAAATGAAATTTTATCATCTTAAACCACAGAGACTTTACTATAGCAGCAAGTATTACCTTAAATTTACCTGATACGGACTTCCTTGGTGGCGCAGTGGTTAAGAATGCACCACAACTACTGAGCCTGCGCTCTAGAGCCCACGAGCCACAACTACTGAAGCCTGTGCTCCCACAACAAGAGAAGCCACCACAATGAGAAGCCCATGCACCATAATGAAGAGTAGCCCCTGCTCACCATAACTAGAGAAAGTCTGCAAGCAGCAACGAAGACCCAATGCAGCCAAAAATAAAATTTAAAAAAAAATGACTTATCAAAAAATATGCTGTTGTTTCACAGATAAGTATATTTTATCCCTTCTTTCAGAGTTACTAATTTTTCAGTGACTTCTTAGTGGTAAGAAGTGTTAGATAAAAGTAAAATAGCATTTCACAGTAAATAACAAAGATCTCCCAAAAGAATTCAGCTCACTGAGAGAAACAGACTAAAAATATCTTCCTAACAGTCTGTAGACCTCAAAAAATAGGCTAAAAGAAAGCAATTAAATCAAAGCTTTAGGCTTAAATAATAACATAAATCACCAAATAAAGCACATTGTTATTTGAAATAAATCTTTAATACAAAGACTGATAATCATCTGGGTCGTATGATTTAAAGATACTCTTACCATGGGAGGAGAAGGGAGGGGAGACTACATAATCTTTCTAGGTACTTTCTCCCTCTTTATTTTGCTATAATTGGTGGGAGCTCATCGATAGTATAGCAACATTTCAGCCACTAGATGGCAGGTAAAAAACAAAACCAGCTAAACATGCAGGTGCAAATTAAATTACTGACTAGGGGAAGAGATCAAAGGTACCAGCAGCCCAACTCTTCCCATCCCAGTGTTGCTGCCAAGAAGTGTGATTAAATAGAGAACATTCGAAGTAGGACTGGCCTTACCAGAGTTGGGTCTGAAGACAGTCTACTTCTCACTATTGACAGCACACTAAGAAAGCTTAGATTTGGATAGTGGTTCACACTATAATCCCAAGGAATAGGTCAGGGATGGGTCTGGGGAAGAAGGGCCCCAGGATGAGGGAAGAAATTCCATTTCTTGAGGTCCAGGAAAAAAGAAAATATCCAAAGATACTGAGAACCCACCCACTCATTACTACCCTCACACTCCGCTACCTTATCCCCAAAATACTATCCCCACAATCTGAAACTCCACCTAAGTGGAGAGGATTAACAACATAGTAGCCTTTAATACACACACAAAATTAAAACTATCCTCCAAGAATGTACACAAATATACAAAATCCAATGAAGTTTACCAAATTGTAACATGGTGGAGACATGACTGGATTACAGGAAACTGATGAAAGTATATGTTAATGAAAGTATATGTTAACAATAATAGTAGGTTCACTTGCATGGTAGTTATAAAGAACGTTTGGAATTTTGACTCTAGTACACAGGAAGAAAATGCTCCAGCCCATAAACATGAATATCAGATCCATGAAGCCAATTCTTAAAATGGAGACAGATGCATCAATGCATCTTAGTCTGATGACATCAGTCATTAAGATAATATAACTAATTCCCCTGAGCTCTGATTCTAAGCTTAATAGACAACCTTCTTATTATAAATTGGCTTCCCATGTATATTAATGCAATGTTTTCAACCTCTCCTCTCTAACACAACTAAAGGGTTCAATACACTCCTAACACTAACAGTGATTCACTAGGACAGTCATTTTTAACCAGGAGGCATCCCACATATTTAAATTCCCAAGGGATTGTTTGTTGTTTGAAAAAGCACCAAATCCTTGAGATCTTAAAAGTTCCTTCTACTGGGCCTATATAGAGAATGGGTTGACCTACATCAATGAATCTGATAATTACATTTCTCTCTGCAAATTAAAATTTTTGACATTATAGTTTTTATATATGTTCCTGTGTGCTTGGTTAATATAAGGTACACTGGGAATTCCCTGGCGGTCCAGTGGTTAGGACTCTGTGCTTCCATTGCAGGAGGCACAGGTTCAATCCTTGGTGGTCGGGGAACTAAGCCGTGCAGTGCGACCAAAAAAAAAAAAAAAAAAGTAAGGTACACTGAGAGGCAGAAACATTTAATGTGCCAACAAACCAGTTATACATGTTTAATATGAGTTAGAAGCTATGATATTAAAATTAGAATGGACCTTAAATGAAGGTCACCTAATCCAATCTAGTCTAACATTCCCCCAATGAAAGAGTTCCTTCTGTATTTCTCACATTGGTTTAATTTGGCTACTTTCTACCTAACCCCTGAGAATGACTGCACTGACAGTTGACCCCAGAAATGAGGGGGAGAAAGACTATTTTTAGAACACAGGTCTCTCATTTCTAAATGTAAGCAAACTTGAATAGGGCACTTTGAAAGAGGCCACAAGACATACTTTAAGAGGCAAAAATGCAGGGTGAGGGAAGACAGAAGATCCAAAGGAAAATGGGCAAAAGAACCTGAAAAGGGACTTTACAAAAGGAATTCAAATGGCAAATTAATTAATTAATTAAAGGAGCACCATCTCATTAGCAATCAGGAAAATATAAATTTAAACATAAAAGATATTAAATGTTCGACAGAATAATAAAATTTAGGAAGCTGGACAATACTAAATACTGGCAAAGGGGTGGACCAGTGACAGCTTCAGTACACTGTGGGGAATGTAAACTGGTAAAACCATTTCAGAAAACAGGCATCAAACACATACCCACCACCCAGTAATTTTACTTCTTATTCCAAGAGAAACCCTTGCATGTGTACACCAGGATTCATATTCCTAACAGGGCTGTTTTTACAGCAACTAAAGTAGGAACCGCTCAAAAACTGATTAAAGGTATAGAATGGACCAACAGTGATATATGAACACAACTGAATACCATATGGCAATGAAAATGAACAAGCTATAGCTGCATGCAACAATATAGACAAATTTCACAAACTTATTAAGCAAAATAAGCAAGAGGAAAAGGAATGCAAACAGATGATTTCATTTATACAACATTAAAAAACAGACAAAACATTATATTTCTTAGAGATATGTTCATGTACATAAAATTCTTTTTAGAAAGCAGAAAAATTATTATCACAAGAATTATTTTATGTGAGTGATTACCCCTAGCGGAGTTATTACCCTTGGGAAGGAGATACTGTGACCTGAGAAGAACAAACAGGGACTTCTTGAACGAGAAGGTAATGGTCTATTTCTTGACCTCGGTGATGGTTACAAAGATGATAGCCTTCAAATTGTTCTTTAAACTGTACATAGGTTTATATACTTTTCTATAGTTATATCATATGTCAATAAAAAATGTTAAAAGAAGCAAATAAATTTACCCACTTTAAAACTCTACTTAAGGCTAACTCTGCCCTTCCTCAAAGACCAGACTGAAATATCAATTTCTTAAGAAGATGGAGTCCATATGGGAAGGAAGTCCCTTCAGGGTTTAGTCCTAGATTATTCAAAGGATTGGGGTGTAGTGAGTTGGGTCCCAGACCTAAAGTTAACTATGTTTGGCAAACAGGTATCTGAGAAAATACTTGTGGTTATTAAAAACCAGTGTCCCCAAAGTCTGCAGAGTACCTTGGCTGGTGACTCCTCCTTGTATATATGATTCCCATTTTAAATATTCAATTATTATTCCTAGATTCCCTAGACCAACAGCTAAACTTTTAAAATGAGACTTTTTTTTCAAAACCTCTCTGTCCTCCTCAGACCTAACAAAGTAAGTTTCTAGCACACATTTCCATTTTTCCATTTCTGCTATGCTGCTTTCAATTTCAATTCTCATTTCTCCAGAAATAAAAATCTTAGCAATCAGATCTCTCTTCATACACATACAATAAAGTTTGCTGTAAAGAATGGAATTTAACGATTATGCCCTCTTTCTCATTTGTAGTGTAGGATGGAAAGTTCTGGGAAATTGAAACTTGTGTCCAGGGTGAAAGTCCGACATGAACGAAAGTACAAAAATAATGGCTGTCTCTAAGACAAAAGTCCTGAAAAATAAACTAGTAAAATTCAGCTATTGGGTAGCTGTTTTTGCTTTTCTTATTTACCTATTTTTAAACAAAATGTAAAAAGCCACGCAAGAAATTTAACTTAAAATTAGATTTTTTAAAAATGTTTTAATTGGGCTTCCTGGTGGCACAGTGGTTGAGAATCTGCCTTCTAATGCAGGGGACACGGGTTCGACCCCTGGTCTGGGAGGATCCCACATGCCGCGGAGCAACTAGGCCCGTGAGCCACAACTACTGAGCTTGCGCGTCTGGAGCCTGTGCTCCGCAACAAGAGAAGCCGTGATAGTGAGAGGCCTGCGCACCGCGATGAAGAGTGCCCCCTGCTTGCCACAACTAGAGAAAGCCCTCGCACAGAAACGAAGACCCAACACAGCAAAAATTAATTAATTAATAAACTCCTACCCCCAACATCTTCTTTAAAAAAAAAGTTTTAATTAATTTTTTAAAACTTTTAAAATTCTACTTAGATGCAATGGAGTGCATAATCTTAAGTGCATAGTTCAATGCGTGTTATACATATATATACACTTCCACATAACTACTGCCCAATAAAGATACAGACTTAGAGCTATATTTAAAACTTCGTTTGTTTGCTTTTTTTAAATTTATTTATTTTTGGCTGCGTGGGGTCTTTGTTGCTGCGTGTGGGCTTTCTCTAGTTGTGGCGAGCGGGGGCTGCTCTTCATTGCAGTGTGCGGGCTTCTCACTCCAGTGGTTTCTCTTGCTGTGGAGCACAGGCTCTAGGCACACGGGCTCAGTAGTTGTGGCTTGCGGGCTCCAGAGTGCAGGCTCAGTAGTTGTGGTGCACAGGCTTCGTTGCTCCGTGGCATGTGGAATCGTCCAGGACCAGGGCTTGAACCCGTGTTCCCTGCACCGGCAGGAGGATTCTTAACCACTGTGCCACCAGGGAAGCCCTATATTTGAAAGTTTTATTGCAAAAGGAAAAAAAACAAAACAAAAAAAATCCAAGAATACAACTGTCCTCTAAATCAAAAATTTTTATTTTATTAAATAAAGTTTATTTTCATACCTTAAATTCATCCTGAGTACTCTGAACATTGCACCACCTGGCAACAGGTTCAGGAACCACTTCCCAATCCTCACAGACTTGTTTAAGGATATTCACAAATGTTGACTTCCCAGCAGCTGTTGTGAGAGGAAAAGTGAAACTGAGGAAGGAAATTTATCAGGAAAAAAATGCCAAGACAGCCATCAGCTTTTACAAAATTTATAATAGCAAACAATAGAAAAAAGAAAAGCATTCGATTTTATAAACTTTCTCTTTTAGACTTTATTTAAATGAAAAGTAAAAGGATCCCTGCCCACCTGTATTAAGCTCATTTGTTTGTTACTGTTTTTAGTTTACCAAAGCCATGGAACAGAATTTTAAAAATTCTAGGGAATTTCCTGGAGGTCCAGTGATTAGAACTCCGCACTTCCAATTCAGGGGGGATGGGTCCCATCCCTGGTCTGGTCCAGGAACTAAGATCCCGCAAGCTGCTCAGCGCGGCCAAAAAAAAAAAAAAAAAAAAAGGTAAAAATTCTAGTCCTAGACTTACTTTCCTTAACAAAACAGAGATAACTGTGGAAAGTGGTTAAGGCTATTATCCCACTTAATTAGGTATGTAATTTTGGGCAAGTCACTGAACCTCTCAGAACCTGTTTCCTCATAATACAATGGAGACTGTAATAATAATACCCTCCTCATGGAAACTGCTGTGATAAATAAGTAAACTATCACAACAGTGACAGTCATTCCAGGCTCTTGCATTTTCAAAATTTTCCTCTCTACTGGCTCTATTTGTTCAGTTTACAAACAAACTCAGGTTTTTCCTATCTAAAACCAATCTAGAAACAACCAAATAAACCACAAAATTAATATAAAGATGCATCCAGGGAATTCCCTGGTGGTCCAGTAGTTAGGACTCTGAGCTCTCACTGCCAAGGGCCAGGGTTCAATCCCTGGTCGGGGAACTAAGATTCAACAAGCCAAGCAGTGTGGCCAGAAAAAAAAAAAAAAAAAAAGCATCCAATTCCCAGAGTTTTAGGATGGGAAATAATATGATTATTATATGACACTAATTATCATATGACACTATGGCTAACAGAAATTATAAAAATATTTTTGCAAAACACTTCCTACAAGCAATAGCCAAGTTTTTTCTGCTTCACTTTTATGGTTCTGTGCACTCTATCAAACTCCTTAAAAAAAAAAAAGTTGTATAGACTTTACTTCTCCCTGATCATTCACTAGTTTCTGAGATATCTAGAAGGAAAAAAAGAAAACAGTTTGGGTGTAACCAAGACATTATATTCACTATTTTAAAATTATCTGGGAGGGTTTCCCTGGTGGCGCAGTGGTTGAGAGTCCGCCTGCCGATGCAGGGGACACGGGTTCGTGCCCTGGTCCGGGAAGATCCCACATGACGCGGAGCAGCTAGGCCCGTGGGCCATGGCCACTGAGCCTGCGCGTCCGGAGCCTGTGCTCTGTGGGAGAGGCCACAACAGTAAGAGGCCCGTGTACCGGGAAAAAAAAAAAATCTGGGAATTCATTCAATTTAATAGTAGGGAAAGTCTAGACCTAGAATTTGACACGGTTTAACAATACTCTTAATGACCACCACACCCTTCCTATCTGAAGTCACCAAATGTGATTATATTAGTCATCTCTGGTCAGCATGATGTTTTCTCTCTCTCTCCATATATATGAATACAAATGCACACGCACACAGATAAACATATAAAAAACAGCAACTGAAGCAAAGCCTCCTCTTCCTTATAAACTGGATCCAAAGAGGGCAAAAAGAACTTACCTTTGACTTGAAGAACTATAATCAAACCTAAAACATTACATAGGTCGATAGAAAAGAAAAAAAAAAAAAAAGAGGAAGGGTCAATCAGAAGGTAACACAGAGAGAAGAGTTAAGAAGCAAAACACAAAAGTCATATTACCACCAGAGGACAGGCAAAAAACTTTTAAGGATAAACTAGATGACCATGAGGTTTAATCATAGGAAAAACACTGGTGGACCACAAATTTCATGTGAAGAGGGTAAGCACAGAAACTGTAAGGCATTAAGAAGTGAATGGAAGCATATAAAACGTTCACCAGACATTCACTGAGCTAGACGGAGGAAGGAAGGAAAACATGATATTCAGAAAGAGCACCCAAGGAACACATTAAAACACCAGCCATCAGCTAGAGTCTGAAAGCACTTAAGGCTAGAGCATTCAGCTTTCTTCTGATACTGCTTACAAACAGAAAAAGTTCATGTGGTCATACTCTGAAATTTTAAGAGTAATAACAGTTACTCTCTAAAATTACTCTTTATTTCAAGCAGTGTAAAAATAGTTACCTGCAGTTCCCAATCAGACTAATATCCAGTTCCTTAACTTTTGAGGAGGAAATGGGGGGCTTGAAAATAAGCTAATTAATAAATTAAAATTCTAGGAAGGCAAAGGAGAACAAGAACCAAGGACACTGATGTTAATACTTTAAAAAGTCATGGGACCTAACAAAATTATTGATGCCAAGTAGGCATAATGATGCCAAAAATCATTCTATACAGACCATTAAGATGAGAAGTAGGTAAGGACTCCAAAATCTAACGTAAGAGAGTAATTTAGTTAGAGAACATGAGAAAACAAGTTACATGAGTATGAAATGAAAATGACCAGTTAAAGTTCAAATTCTAGAAAATAGACGAATCATGAAATAGTCTTCTATAAACAGATTAGCATATATGGCTTATTTGGGTCTGGCAAATAAGGCGGAGGGCACATGAACAACAGTATAAGAGCATTAATAAACAGCAAATGACAAAGCTGCAGTGTCAGGGAAAACAGTTAAGTGGTAAGTGACATATCCCATCTAAAGAGCAAATGGTTCTCTTACAGAAACACAGTGCTACCAGATCTTCAGATTTTTCAAGAGAAGCCAAGAACCTAGATGTTTATGGGAAATCTCAACATTTGTAAATGCTACCAACTAATTAAAAATGTTTTTTTCAAAGTTGGGCATGCCAATATTGTGTAACTGCAGGCCATCAGTTTGCAACTCCTTCCAGTGTGGGTAATGGGGAGGTCAGAGAATTTTAAGCAAGGGATAACACAATCACATTTGTATACACAAAGACTGCTCTGGAAGAATTTTGAGAAATTGGAGAGGGGGTGATATATTAGGAAATTATTTTAGGTGCTGAAAAGATTAAAGATGCTTGGAAGGAAGTAAATTTCCAGATATGATACATTGCTTCAGTGGATTTAGGAAAGGGAAGGGATTGTGGTATAAATCTGAGAGGTTGTTCATTCAAATTTACTTTTGAAAAGGTTTTGTTCATCTACTTTCTCCTGTCTTTATACATGGTCTTCTATATCCAATAAGTAGCTGTGAGGAATCATACTAGTAAACATTCACCTTCAAAGAACTTATCCAGCTAAGAAGAAATGAGAGTCTATTACATTGATCTTTCCCACTGGTGCCTTAATATTGGAGCAATGAAACAAGATGTCCTCTTTGAGGGTGTGTCCAGCTTTTCCTATTCCTTGGAATGCTGCTAAAGCACCTGTTTGCCTTGCCTTTTAAAAGAAGTACAAGTGCTTTCAGCACAGTAAGAATTAAAATTTGCTGTATGCATGAATGGCCAGTACCTAACTTGGAACCAAAAAAACCAAAATCCTATCAAAACAGGAAGTACCAGGCATAGGTTTCCTGTGGTAGGAAATAGAGAAGAATTGGACGTTCTCATGTATCTTGCAAAATGACATCTGGGTTAAGAACAGAAACAGCAGTGGTCTTTGAATCATAACACAATGTTTACTTGGATGTTGGGTAGGGAGTGAGGAACTCCTTCTGCTAAGATCATTTAAAAATTCTTTCCTTGTACTTGAATGTTTACAGCAGTTTTATTCATAATCTAAATACTGGAAACAATCCAAATGTCCACAATTGGGAGAGAGAAATTGTGGTATATCCGTGCAGTGGAATACTACTCAGAAACAAAAAAGAACAAACCACAGATACAAGCAACATGAATAAATGTAAAAGCATTATGCTAAACTAGAGAAGCAAGACACAAAAGGCTACATACTCTATGAATCCATTTATATGACATTCTGAAAAAGGCAAAACTTACAGGATTAGAAATCAGATTACCGCTTGCCAGGGGATAGGAATGGAGAGGAGACTGACTACAAAGAAGCAAGAGGGAACTTTCTGCAGGGATGGAGATGTTCTGAATCTTGATCATGGTGGTAGTAAAACACTGTATGTTTGTCAAACCTCATAGAGGGGTATACCTAAAAAGGAATCCTTTAACTTATGTATATTGCACCTCAAGAACTGACATACAGACACATCCAAAAAAAACACCACACACCGCAAAAACAAAACCCTTCCCAAACAAAGAGGATGAAAGGGACCCCAAGCGCGCCTCACAAGGCCCGCAGGCCTAGGCCGGCCGCCTGACGCCCAGGAGTCACGAACACCCTCGTGGCACGGGAGGGAAGCTGGAGAGGCAAGAGAAGGGTGCTTTCGGCGGCTGGGGAATTTGAGGGCGCGTCTGCAAGCACAGGAGCAGGCTGGGAGGAAAGCCCTCAATGAGGAGGAGCAGGGATGAGGCGAAGGGGCGCTTCAGCCGCCGCTGCCGCGACTACCCCTGCTTTGGGACCAACACTTCCCGAGGCTCCTTACCGATGTTCCCTTCGATGGAAATTTTCTTGATGCGGGTCCCCTCAGAGCTGGCTGCGGGAGATGGGCAGCTCCTCTTGGGTGGGGTGGCCATGCCTCGTCTTGTGGCGGCCCCGAGCGCGTCGGGCAGGGAGCGCTGGGAGGTGGTCAAAGGTGTGCGCGACTGGGCCGCCGCCGCCGCGGAGCTCGCCTTGAACCGCAGGCTCTCTGGCCGGCGGGTACCCGGGTTTGATTTTGGCGCGCGGCTGCAGCTGCCGACTGAGGCGGGACTGTGAAGTGGCCGCCCGCCCAGCGGGGAAGCCACGCCCCGGCCTTCCCCTAAACCTGAGTTCCCTCCTGGGCCCCTCCGCCGGAGCCCGCCTCGCGCGGGGCCCCTGCGTGCGCGCCCAGCACGAAGGGTCACGGGGAGCGGGGGGGCGGGGCCGCGCGCGCGCAGGCGCATCTCTGCCCAGAAGGCGGTGGCAGGGAGGGTTCCCTGAATCTTGTGGGAATCCGGGCGGGTGCCCAAAGGTCGAAAAGCGCTCGAGGGTAGAGGTCGCGCAACCTGCCCTCGTCACCAGGAGTGGGCCGGGCTTTGGGGAACTCGTTTGTCCCGTGGGGTTTGTGGGTTCTGAGCGTCTGGACCGAATTGGTTGGACTTGAAACTTTGAACTTGTCGGGGGTGAGGCAGTGAGTAGTAGAAAAACCAACGGATTACCCTGTGTTCTCAGCCTGGAGGCTATCATCAGGCCAGGTGGCGCTGGGAATGTATTGCAGTCTTACTGTGTGCCAGACATTATTTTGAACGTTTTTCATTGGTTAACTAGCAATCAAGTGCCAGAGATCCTACCGTTAGCCCCATTTATCAGTGAGGGAACAGGCACTGAGGAGGGATGTTGAAAGTCTCAAAGTCAGTGTGAGTGGAACTGGGATGGGAATTGAAGTATTCAGATGCCACACCACAGGAAGCCTTTTCTGATCTCTCATATCCTGATTTGGATGCCCCATTTATGCTGAAGGGGAGCAGAAGGTACCACCCCCAAATTTGCCACTTGGGCATATTACTTTGAATTAAATAAGGACACTCTGACCGTCCTTTGTTCCTCCTGAAGGCGGGGGCTAACTCTCCCATATAAAAGTTACCTTCCCTGTACCAGGAGGGTAGAAGGCAACCTATCGCCAGAGACCGGGAATTTAGGGCAGAGAAGACTGGATAAATAAACCTTGTTACTGTTTCAACAATTTACTACACCAGGCCCAAACCCCTTCGTCTTGTCAATTCATCACAAATTTATTGTTTCTTTGTCTAAAGGATATAAAAGCTTCCTGCTTTAGTCATTTCATTGAGTCTTACATTTTTATGGGGCTCCCGTATGTAATTAAATGTTTTTCTCCTGTTAATTTTATGTCAACTTCATTATTAGACCAGCACCTAAAGAGGGAAAATTTCTCTGCCCTACAATGCTGTGAAGAAGTTACCACACTGGGTAGGTTTCTGTTCAGCATGACTATAAGCTTAATTAAATCTGCATACCCTACACCTAGCACATAGTCAACAAATGTATGTTGAATTTTTGAATGCCTACTTATGTGCCATGTCCTCTGCTAGATGACTCATCTAGCTGGGGACAAATGCAGTGTAGAAACGCCCAGAGGAATTTGTTTTTAATCACGGTAAAGACCTAGTAAACAGGCCACTCCCCAGTCTAGAAGTTCCCAAGTTCAAATTGTCTACATAAACCATAGGCCCTATTATTCTTTCCTACCTTACAACCAACATCAGACCTGAAATGCATCAAAAGGTGGAGTAAGAAGAAGGGGGTAAATGGTGAATCTGTTCTCAGAAATAGAAGGCAGAAATCAAAATGTGATTCCATGGGGAACTCTAGGATGAAAACAGAAAAAATCATTTTTTGTAAATTCCCTATTTCATTGTGGTAGTATTTTATGTATATTACTTTTGTTTATCCCCACAGTAATTAGTAGCAGGATCCTTGAAATGAAAAAGGCCTGAATACTTGTCATGGGGATGGCAAGGAAGCTGGGGAAGCTACTAGGTTTTTGTTTTATTATATTTTGGTCCCACTGAGCAGATTGCGGGATCTTAGTTCCCCAACCAGGGATCAAGCCCAGGCCCCCAGCAATGGAAGCTCGAAGTCCTAACCACTGGACTGCCAGGGAATTCCTGTTACTAGGTATTATATTCCACACCCAAACTTGGGGGAAAAAAAACATGTAATGGTAAGGGTTTTGGCAGCTACTGAGAGAGTAATAAGGCAAGGTAAGTCTCTGAGACCTTAGTGGAACTCACTAAGTCCCATGTGGATCTGACAAAGATGTTTGGGGTTGAGGATTAGAAATCTCCAAGTGTGGTTCCCCCTCCACCAAACCAAACCAGACAAAAAACAACTAAACAAAAACAAAAACCACAAAAGAAGTACTTGTATAGTGCAGTGACTGAGAGTTTAAGCACTGGATAATTAAAGACTGGTTTCAAATCCCAGTTCTGCCAGTGTCTGGCTGTGAGAACTTGAGTTCCTCCAAGCTGAAGAGTGTACCTCAAAAATACAAATAGGGAAACAGGAAACCTAGCTCTTTTGACATCAATTTCAGCATAATTTCCCATTATGGAGCATAACCAGTCGATAACACAAGAAAGAGACTAGAGAAAAGCACTCTCAAAAGTACCTCCCTGATTTTTGTCCACAATCCCTTATCTGAAACTCTTGTAGTCAACTCTGTTTCAGAATTTTTAAAATTTTGGAATTTATGGGACTTCCCTGGTGGCGCAGTGGATAAGACTCTGCGCTCCCAATGCAGGGGCCTTGGGTTCAATCCTTGTTCGGGGAACTAGATCCCACATGCATGCCACAACTAAGAGTTCACATGCCACAACTAAGGAGCCCACCTGCCACAACTAAGACCTGGCACAACCAAGTAAATAATTTTTTTTTAATTTTGGAATTTAGAAAAGAAATATAGTTATATACCACATATATTATGTAACCATTCCTCACCCTCCTGCAAAAGTGTTAAGTACACTAACATTTTGCAGTGAAACATGTTTTCCCATTAAGTAGAATAAAGGCTATTAACCTCAGATCAGGTTAAGTTTGCAGTGAATTCAAGAAAATACTTTGTTTTCTGAGCGTTTCAGATGTTGGAATTACAGATAAAAGACAGGGTATTAGAGCAGGGGTCCCCAACCCCCTGTTAGAAACCCGGCTGCAAAGCAGGAGGTGAATGGCAGGTGAGCGAGGGAAGCTTCACCTGCCACTCCCCATTACTCCCCATTGCTCGCATTACCGCCTGAACCCCACCCCCGCTCCCCCCGCCCCCTGTCCGTGGAAAAATTGTCTTCCACAAAACCGGTCTCTGGTGCCAAAAAGGCTGGGGACCTCTGTATTAGAGCACTCAATCAGGTGTGAGCATGCTACCATCTCAACCCTTCCTTGCCAGAAATTTTACTACTCCTTCAAGTTAGGAATTCCTTTTCTCCAGCGGTAATGCTGGTATAACTAAAGAATGAGACAGGGTCTCCTAACTGATAACATACAAGTTTATTAAGAAAACTCTAGGGATTTCCCTGGTGGTCCAGTGGCTAAGACTCCGAGCTCCCAATGCAGGGGGCCCGGGTTCCATCCCTGGTCAGGGAACTAGATAGAGCCCACACGCCCCAAATAAGAGCCCGCATGCGCAACTAAAAAAAAAAAAAAAAATTTCCGCGTGCCGCAACTAAGACCCGGCACAGCCAAATAAATAAATAAATAAAACTCTAAACCAACTGAGAAAATGAGGACAAAGGCTGAAAAAATAAGAGGTCTTGAACATTGATAAGTAGTGGTTACACGGCCCCTGCATTTGTGTACACCAACCCAACAACTTCTGTAAAAGGCTGTTTATCAACTTAATAAACTTGCTTATAAATTTCTACCTGCAACCTTCATTACTACCTAGAAAACAGAAGGATGCAGAAGCCATCATAACAGCAAGATTGGGAGAGTGCTTCCAGCAAGTCTGAAGTGTGACAGCAAAATAACATACTAGCAGGGCATAGGAGCAAGCCAGCAGCCCTATATTAGCAAAGGAACATATATTTTGCTGCATGCTTGTAAAGGTGAACTTAAGTCATCAAGAAAACATGACACTGTAATCATTATGCTGTTCGTAACAGTATCTATGAAGCATGGCTGTTTAAGCATTAAAGAAATAATTTAGAACCTTTGTTACCAAAATGCATCATTCCATACAATATTATATAGTAAAGAACCATATAAATTCAGTACAGTTGAAGCAAATGAACCTAATTAGTAAAACAGTTAATTTTTATATGTGTATATTTCTTTACATACAGTAGACGCTTTGTACGTACTATACTATACATGCATAATAACAAGGTTTTTTTTTTTTTTGCTGTACGCGGGCCTCTCACTGTTGTGGCCTCTCCCGCTGCGGAGCACAGGCTCCGGACACGCAGGCTCAGCGGCCATGGCTCACGGGCCCAGCCGCTCCGCGGCATGTGGGATCTTCCCGGACCGGGGCACGAACCGGTGTCCCCATCATCGGCAGGCGGACTCTCAACCACTGTGCCACCAGGGAAGCCCTAACAAGGTATTTTTTATTAAAGCGTGCAGGCACAGTCCACATCAGCATGGACTAGCATTTTCTACTCCTAGTCTTCATCTCAAATACCAATTAGTGACACTGGGCAACTATGGCTACTACCATCAAAATATTCTCAACCTAATGGTCTAAACACAATTTCCTCTAAACATAAATACCTCTAAATAATGATACTCTAAGAATACTCTAAAATACACATTTCCTTTTGGAACTTAGGTATCAGGGTAAAATGAGGATTCTCCCATACTGTTTATTCTTTAATGGTCTGTAATGAAGACAAAATATTAGATAAAAGCTTAATGGAAAGGTGAACAAATAATTATTTTGCTAATTATTCTCATGGTAATAGTATATTTAAAGAAAATAAACAAAACCACTGGCCTCAAGGTCAAGCATATTTGGGTTTTCACACCCTAGCGCAAATCAATGACTTCTATAATCTCTAAACTTTAGTTTTCTAGTATAGAAGACACTGAGCCACTAACTTCCAGGGTTGTTGTGAGCATTATAAAAAATAATGCCTAACAAGTTTTAAATGTTCAACATATTTCATATACCTTCAATACTTCTCTAGGAATCTGTACAGTGTGGGAACACCTACAGCAAAAATAAACAGTAATGCAAAGTCAGGATTCATGGCCAAACATAACTATTTATTATTTTTTTAAATAGACATTCAGTTTCTTCCTTTAAAGAAAAAAAACCCTAGAATTTAAATATTTCCAATCCCATGACATACAAGTCTGTATACATTATTTACATCTCTCAATTAAAACATATTACAGATTTTCCGACATTCAGTATCCCCTTTTATTTTTTAGTTCTTACCACACTACATGGTTTGTAGGATCTTAGTTCCCTGACCAGGGATAGAACTTGGGCCTCCAGCAGTGAAAGCGCCAAGTCTTAACCACTGAACTGCCAGGGAATTCCCTCAGTATCTCCTTTTAAAACAAAAATGAGAAAACAGTTGAAGTCTGATCAAAAGTAACTACAATTTGAGTAATCTTGGCACAGTTTACAATATAGCCCCCATGTTGCATTTCATGTTTTAGATTCAGCTACTTTAATAGAGAGAAATTGTCCATCTCCATTAGAGCAGGATCCTGTCTTACTCATTCTCTGCAACAGTTGCACAGTGTGAATGCTGCCTCATGCTTCCATTTATGGCACTGGCAGTATTCTGGTTTTGTCCTCAGAAATGATTCTATTAAAACTTTAAGTATTCTCATGTTTATTGTATTCTCTCTCAACCTAGATCTCGTGATGCTATTCCTAGATAATTTTTAGTAATAATGTATAGGGAAAGTTCAAATAAAACAAATTTAAGTTTTCCCCACAAGATTAGTGTCCTTACCACCCTAGTATGCATGTACAAAAATAACATACAATTTAGTGGCTGTAAAAAACTATTTCCCCTAAAAACAGTTATCTCTGCAGAACAATTTAAGGAGAAAAGTGTTCTTAAAATGAAAATGCAAGAATCTATTTTACAACTTGCACAATTAAGTAAACAAAATGAAAACCTGCAAACCTGTAAGAAACACCCACACATATAAGAATTTAATAATATATAACAGAAATTAAATATTAATAAAAGATTTAAATTTATATCTCTAGTAATCTCAGCTTCAGTGATGTAGTTTAAAGAAAGCTATGAACCAAAACAACCAAAAATGCTTATGTAAATTGTATCATCCAACACTTCAGGTGCAACCTATGTATTGACAGCAATCACTTCAGAATCACTAACAGTGAGGACCTATATAATCAATCTGTTTTGTTTTTCGTCTGTGTGTGTGTGTGTGTCTGTGTGTGTTGTGAGATAGGGGAGAGAGGAGTATATGGAAAGTCAACACCAGTAAGGAAGTAATTTACCTCCAAGGAGAAGATGACAAGTAAACATAGGTTTGGAAAGGCCAGTGATTTCACTATCTTTGAGGATTCTAATCCAAATTTTTCTATTGTGTAGTATTATATGCAAAAAAGGAAATTTGTATCACACTTGCAAAACTGAGAGTACTCAGTATTTTAATCTGTATTTTCTCTCTTTTGTCAAAATTTAAGTATCAGTTCAGCTACAAGTGGCAGACATGGAACACAGTTTTATACCTTCAAAATGAATTTTTCTCTATAATTAGCTCATTAGGAGAGCCTCAAAAATTCAAATTGTCTGCAGTCAGAATTGTTATTATATCTTAAAATTAAACTTTTCCATTAAATCATGAAATAGCTTTAGCTCTAACAGTTATCTCATATACCATTAAACTGACAGCTCAACAACTGTAATTCCTATGGTGAAACTTAATATTATGACAAAATGCTGATATTTAAATCATTTTAGGAGCCGTCCGTATAGATCTAGAATAGTGTTTCTAGGAATTGGTATATTCTTTAATATCCCAGATAAGTTTCAAAATAAGTTAAGTTTTCCTCTTGGTATGCAGTGACATTTTCAAATATACTTCTTGTCTCATATCTTTTAAAAAGACATTCAAAATGTTAAAGTTATAAATCACATATGAAATGATTATACAATTTGAAATATTTTACTGTGACACACAGACTTAAATTCAGCATAATTAATATATAAACTGTATTCCAATTTCTTTTTACAATGATCTCCAGTCTTTAAATTCAAATTGTTCATTTGCGTGAAAATAAGTTTAAAAAAAAAAGCATGGAGGTAAAGCCTGCTGCTTCCTTAAGCTACTTCTATCTTAAATATTGGATCCATTTTTATTTTTAATATACCTTCAATCAAAACTACCCTACAGTACTCAAGATATAATCCAAAAGTTATCAGGAAAATGGACCAAAAATAGAAAATAAGAAAAAGACTTTGGTTTTTTAAACTATTATATTTAACTGTAAGGTAATTAAACTAAATTAAAAAAATAAAACTTGTACATCCAAACAATACTGCCTACTTCAAAGCAGTGACATCAGGAAACTATTTTTTTATTAAATGATGCTACAAATCAGTGCTCAAAACATTCTGTTCTGCAAATTCAGAGCCTATGGCATATTCTTTTGAACTTCCTTAATAGTTTAGTTCTAAGAAAACAGCCAAAGTAGAGTTGTTTTGGTGAATGAGATAGGTCATATTAAGCTTCCAGAAAAGTTTTCAGTGCAACTGAAATGATAAAACAGATTTTCCTGCATAGTCACAAACCAATTCTCAAGGCATCGCTGAAAGTGTTCTAGAAACATTACACCTTTGCAGCATAGCTGGAATAAGTAGTGCTCCCAAAGAAAACTACTCTGAAGATCAACTCTCATTTGAGATGTTCAAGGTATGACATATTTATCTTAAAAGGAAGTCCTACAACTTAATAATTTTATCTCACATATTTTACCATTTCAGTGGTTATCAAAAACTCTCTCAGAGAGGGTGTACACAAAGGTATAAAAGAAATCTGTCATTTTGCTATTTTCCCCTAAGCAAGGAAAATGCTAATACATAAAATGCAGTGTGGTGCTTACATGTAAAATATAAATATCCACATTATCGGTAATTCTTGAATATAAAAGATTGTAGTGCTTTATCTTTCCTGATAAGCCAGGTAGTACCTCAGTCTGCGACATATTATACACTAAACATATCTTTTCCTACTTAATTTTATGCTGAACATTTAGCATTTAAAAATGACAAAGGTAGGAAGAGATAGCAATCTAAAATCTTTCAATTTAAGGTAAACTGACCTCCAAAGCCTCTACCAGCTAACACATACTTAATGTTTTAGTGCAGCCTAGTGCCATGGTTTTTATGGAAAACAGAATAATCAAGCCAGTAAATGAAAGCCAGTAGCACCACCTACAGCTAATGGAAAGATTTTCACTCTGTTATTAATTTCTCTCCACCACCATTACACCGTCATTTAAAAGAATTACTAAAACTTGCTTCCTATCAACATTTAACCAAAGCTTTGTGACAATACTATGTTAACTTACTACTTTATATTTTATGCTTTCATCAGCAGATGAGAAAACCAACTTCTGCTTTATATCTCTGTATGAAGAGCAGGGGGGGAAATCATTATCCGGGTTATTTACAAATTAAGAAATCTGGAAAGAATCCAATAGACATTTATAAGCAAACTATGTTGTAAAACCAAGATTTGATCCTTATTTTATAAAAGGCATCTTACTAATGCTCCTGGGAACCAAACGAATCAAAGCAGCTTTTTATTAAGTCAGTTATTTCTCACATGCTCTGGTGTTTCCCTATTTGCAGCCATGTAACACCATGCACAATGCCAGGCCTCTCCCTGGGAGAATGTCTCTACTTTGTTACCATATATATACACATACATATTTCCTTACTTCCCAATACCTCTGTTTAAAGGAATACTCAGAAGCAGGCACCTGAGATTCTGGCACAGTGATAAGAAACTCCTATCTACATAGAGTGGAAAAGTAAGTCCGACTACTAAACATTAATTTATAATAACATTTGTACAGTGTACTACTGTATAAGGCTTAAATGAGTAAAAACAATGTTTCACTTGTCTCTCCACACTTGGCTACTGCAACCCCTTTATTACTAGGTTGATATGAAGTCAAATGCAGTATTGGAAGACTATTTGAATAATCATATGTTTCATCTTCCTAAATAGATGGTACCCCAAATCACTAGATGCCAGATTTTGTTTCTCAATCAACCCACAGTGGCTGATATTATATATTTGGATACTAAAAGATATGTTTTAAGGAAATCAGCTAGTTCTCATTGCAGTTTATAAATAAGTATGACCAAGGCATGTCCAATATACTTGCCTCTGCCAGGCTCTCCTGTTACTTTCTACTGTTGGTACTTGGAGAATGATTGCTAGAAATGAGAAAAAGGCAGTTCCTACTGATCATAATTGTAATGGCAGTAAATTGTATCACTATTCTACTTGTTAATGGCAAAAACAAACTGATTTCATTTTAGATTCTTTTCTACTGTTTTTAGTCTATACAATTTCAGAGTAAGACTTCTATTCTACAAGGAAAAAGGTATATATTCCTAACAAAGGAAGAGTATATATTTCTAACTGAAGGAAACAGATTTACCAGAAATGACGAAATTAAAACTGGAAGTCTAAAAAGGATATTTCACAAGAGTAAAACTGAAGTGAAAAATGTTAACATTTATTTTAAAAACTAAGTTTCTGGGGGCTTCCCTGGTGGCGCAGTGGTTGAGAGTCCGCCTGCCAATGCAGGGGACATGGGTTCATGCCCCGGGCCGGGAAGATCCCACGTGCCGCGGAGCAGCTGGGCCCGTGAGCCACGGCCGCTGAGCCCGCGCGTCCAGAACCTGTGCTCCGCAACGGGAGAGGCCGCAACAGTGAGAGGCCCGCGTACCGCAAAAAAAAAAAACAAAAAAACTAAGTTTCTGAACTTTTTACTTATGGGAATAGCTCACCAGAAAGTCATAGCAAAAAAAAAAAAATGTAAAAGTTAATTACTACTTTAGCACTTTCATTATCTGATATCACTGCAAAGAAAGATTTCCTTTCACAGTGGAAAAATCAGAAGTCAGAATGTTTCAAGTTGGGCCTATAACAAGTAAAGAAGGTACTGTATCATTTTAAAATGACAAACACCAGCTCCATTCACTGAATGGAAATGCTGTAAAGTGATCAATTTCCCCAAAGTCCTTAAATTCCATGTTTATGTCTATATCTAAAATTAGTAATTTATTTTTAACTTCTCATGGAAGTTGATTCCTAAAAGGAAGTCTCTAAGACTTTGCTTACAAGAGATTGATTAAAATATTCATGCCATTCTATTCAAGAGTTTTGAGAAAGGACTTTCTTGAACTTGACTCCCTGTACTTAATCCCATCTATAACGCACCATTCAAACTAACCCCCCTGCAAACAAACACACACTCCTATCACCTCCTCTTCAAAGCAGAAGGGGATTCTGCAGATTTATGGCTCATTTGGCAATTGCTAAGAAACCTCACAGTTCAGCATCATCTCTGAAGATGGCAAACCTATATATAACCTGAATTTTTACACCTACAGTGCAGTTAACATGTAGAAAGAAGCCAAAATGTAACCGGTATTACATTTCAACATCTTCAAGTTTCAATATCACAGATATCAAGAGATGGAAAAGACCTGCTTGTAGAACTTTAAGCATCTGTTGAACAGAATTACTATCAATATCAAAAATAATTAAGAAATACTAATTTTTTATGCTCTACATGCACACCTTTACAAACTGTGTTTCTTTAATGTAGTAAAAGCTGGAGATCACCAATTTAGGTAAACTATGGCTTTTATCAATAGGTATTTTGAAACATGCATCAGTAAGTGCCCTGGGTAGTAATCCTAATATTGTTTCAAGCCCTGTTCAGTTCTATGTCTGTGCTTTGCACCTCAGAAATGAGCCTGCCAAGGCACTTAAAAACATAAGACTTTTGGGGACTTCAAAAATCAACCACAATTTACACAACGGAGAACCCCCATCCATCAGCAGTCCAATCAATAAGCATTTCTTTCAACATATAGTATTATCAAAAATTCCCCAAGTTAGAAAAAATACTGTATGCCACTAAGACAAAATTTACCCCTATCAACTGAATAGAGAATGGTTCTTGCCTTCCTCTAGCCATAGTATATGGTTTCATTTATTCAGAATAAAGAAAAAGGAACCCAAATAAGCCCCCCAAACCTAACATAAAAACAACCAAGATAAAAATAAAATAAAACAAAATCCAAATGCACTCCACACAGCTTCATTTGAGGAATAATTTGCACACATCTGCATTCTTTTATCTGTCCTTTGAGGTGAGTTTTTCGATCAGTTCCTGGAGTGGTGCAAGTTCTCTTCTGTCAATAAGGTTGAATTCCTATGTATGACAAAGGCAGAAGAAATAGCAGAAACATTATTTACATCTCATTCCAAAACAGATTTCCATTAACATTTGTTGGAAATTAGCTTTTAAAGTAAATAAAACTCAAATCTTTTTTTCAAGAAAACTTTTTCTATTCCCTACCTCTGTGTCTTATGCAATTCACTTAACCACTTCTGATATTATATTTTACATCTGTAATAATTAGGGTAAATTACCTCATAAGATTATTATGGGGACTAAATGTGATACTGTAATGTTAACCACTTCATGTAATCCCTGGCACAAAGTAAACGCTCAATAAATGGGAGTTGCTGCTTCCTGTTAAAAGGAATAACCAGGGCACCATTTAGATATAGTCAACCAAGCAGGGATCAAAAAAAATCTCAGGCAAATTTCAGCATTATATGAAGAGTAAAAAAGTTAGTTTATGTTATTAACTAACATATCTGCAAGCTACCATATAATGTGGTATGAGAATAACATGAATAATGTGGAGTCCATAAATGGTAAGTAAATCCTGTAAAGAACAAATAAGAAAGCCTGGATTTAAATTGTGCTTCTTTAGAAGTTCTACCACTGTCATTCTGAAATTCAATTATGAATAGATTTCCCCTGAACTATAAATTATAAGGCTAATAAAAAGTGGCTGTTCGTGGAGCGGCTAGGCCCGTGAGCCATGGCCGCTGAGCCTGAGCGTCAGGCTCCGCAACGGGAGAGGCCACAACAGCGAGAGGCCCACGTACCGCAAAAAAAAAAAAAAAAAAAGCTGTTGATACTTCTGATCTTTTGATATTCTGCCACAGTGGGGCATTCTGAGGTCACAATTTCACTCATTTACTAGCATCCATCACGTGCCAAGCACTGCAGTAAGTACTAGGAAGGCATTAAGGGGCACTCAATAGCAAGTCTACCACTAAGACTTGCGGGGTCTGGACCAATAGCACAAATGGATATATATCACATGACTAAATTACTGTATTTTACATTAAGCTAATATATTGTTATATATGTTCGATTCTCCTACCTTAACAAACACACCATAGTAGCCAGGAAAGCAGATTCAAATTTAGAATTCTTAAGACTCCCAGTCTACATTGGAAAGTAGTGACATGAGGAGAGCCAGTCCCTGGCCCTCAGCAAACCTCCCTGATCTACCAAACCACAGCTCCATCCTGTATTTCAATGGGTCTCACATGCAGGAGTGTGGACACCCTGACAAGCTTATAAAGGCAATGTCCACACACACTCACCAACAGCTGCCATCTGGCTATCCCTTAGGTCTGGCTATCAGAGATATGACCTTCCCTTAAAAGTACGGACCAAAGGAAAAGATCCATGCAAACCCTGGCAATACACTTGAGACCATGTGGGTAGGGAGTTCTGAATCTCAGGTATCCAAGCACATACCAGAAGGGATCTATGTAGGTATGTTCTTGGCCCTATGGACTTCTCACTCCATGCAGGAGTATGGGCAAGGGCCAGAGCAGAACTTCTAAATTGTGAGGCCCAGGGCAGAGGCCACTCTCACTCAAAGAAGCAGTAATACTGTATAACTAATGGACCCGCCTTCAAGAAGGTCACAGTGTCCTGAGATATAACTAGGCTCAGATGTGGTAAATGCAACGTATCAATCCCTTACTATTTTGCTAGGAGTTGGGAGATACAGTGTACTTTAAGATCATATAATAAGGTAAAACTAATAAACCTTCTGGTGGGAGAATATCCTCTCCCAAACCACTAAAACCTCAAGCAATCATGTTCTGCCTAAACCAAAGCACAGATGCAAATTTTAGGATAACATTTTGTTTCTATTGGTGTCTATAGATGGGATACCATAGTAAAATAATTGCTCAGGGCAACAGTTTTGGCAAGTTACTATCTCCTAAAATTTGTTTATATAGGTGAAATTAAGATACAAAATGTGTATCCCCATTATGAGGAGTGTGTATAGAGGGAAAATAAACACATTTTTCTTTGTGGAGATGGGGCATGGGAAAGGTATTTATAAGTTTATGCCCACAGATATACCAAAACAACACAGATTCAAGCTTTGGACTTCTCCTGCCTACCATCTCCCTTCTCCAAACTCCACCAAAAAACAGCTGCTCAGCTTCTGCATTTCTACCTCTTTTTCACTCCTACCTTTTAGTTCTCTAATTATTATAGCAGGACAAGAATAGCCTCACTCCTTTTAGTCTACATCTCTAAGGCCCATTCTTTGAGAAATAAAGAGAGAAGGAAGAGGAGGTCAACTAAGGATTCAGATCAAAAGTTAATGGACCTGGCTCCCCTGGTGGCGCAGTGGTTGAGAGTCCGCCTGCCGATGCAGGGGACATGGGTTCGTGCCCTGGTCCGGGAAGACCCCACATGCCACGGAGCGGCTGGGCCCGTGAACCATGGCCGCTGAGCCTGCGCGTCCTGAGCCTGTGCTCCGCAATGGGAGAGGCCCGCGTACCACAAAAAAAAAAAAGAGGATGAAGACTAGAGAGATATAGCAAATTTTATCCTGACAGTATGGATGTAGTATTCACCTCATAACTCTGTAGATAACTGCTTTTTCTGAGCAAAAAAGATCTCCTAATCCAACTTACCTGGACAAAAAAAATAAAGTGCTTGAAAGATGTATTGAGATGTGCTTCCTCCTGCAGCTGGATCACAGGGTCAAAATGCTGATGATAAATGTGAGCATAAACCCTAAAGAGGCGTTTGAGTATAGTTTTTGCCACAGACATGAAATTCTTCGGAAATGGGACACCTAGTAAATAGATAAACAACCCCCTCTATTAACAAGAAGAGAACAAGGCATTATCAGCAAATGGCAATATAAATTACCAAGACAAGGCTGAAAATAATAAGTATTTATGAATTACTACTTAAAATACCCATTGTACTTTTCAAAAGTTCTCAAAATATCATGAATGAAAATAAACTTCAATGCTTCTATGGAATAAGAATTTGTCTTCAGTTTAGCCCTTTAGGCCTCTAATATACCACCACTTTACCAAAATGAAACAAATGTCTAAGATGGTAATGGAGCTAAAATGCATATTCAGATCCTCAGGTTTCTTATGCTGAACACAAATAATGTATCACTATGTTTAGTTTTGTTTAAAATGCCTGCAATACATTTTCAGATTTTTTTCTATGGAAATTATTTCATTACTACACCAGGTCTACATTTACCCTGAAATTAGCTGCAGTCTCTGCTCAATTAGACTTGTTTTATGAATTAGAGCACTTTTACAGCAGTAAATACAAAACTAGAAAAATACAAAAGTCTACATCCTTTGTTAAAGTGGCTAAATGATCCAGATTTACACAAGGCAAATGGCACAAGGCAAATACTGGTACTACTGGGTTCAATGTCATCACATTGCCTACTGCCCATTTAAAAATATTATAGATCACATTATAGATCACATTATAAAACATTATAGATCACAAGAAAACATAAGACATTTTGGGGTACATAAGTGTCTCCCAAAATGAAGGGACACTATATAAAATAGTATGCTTACATTACACACTTCAAAAATGTCAGTGTCATGAAAAGACCAAAAAAGCCTGAGAAATACACATATTCCACATTAAAGGGGGCTAAAGAGACATGACACTGAATGAAAACAAACGTCAAAGATTTTCTTTTGCTCTAAAGGATATTATTGGGAAATTTTGAAAAATCTGAATAAGATTTGTAAATTAGACAGTAGTATTGTACTGGTGTTAATTTCCTGATTCTGACAGTTATACTGTGATTTTTCTAAGGAAATACACATTGAAGCACATACAGATAAAGGTCCATCATAATTGCAACTTACTCTCAAACAGTTCAGGAAAAAGAAAAGAATGTGGAGTGGGGAAGGAGGGAGAGAGAGAGAGAAAGCAAATGTGTTAAAATGTTGGCAACTAAAAAATCTGGAAGAAGGATACATAGGGATTGTTTGCACAATTCTTACAAATTTTCTAGAAGCCTGAAATTGGGTTAAAAGTTAAAAATTATATTATGAAGATAAAAGATAAGGGCACTTATCCCAAACCATTACTATGTATATAAGTAATGCAGTCTTGAAAAATAGACCTTTCATTACAAAGGCTCCAAAGTAGTTAAAGCATTCAATGAATGTGTTTAAAACAAGCCATAACAACAGCGACTATTTACATTGCTGTCTCCTCCACTATATCCTTCTCCCCAAAACTAAAAAAGCATAAAATACAGTCAAAAAGTTGAAAAGAGCAAATTCTTAATTTTTTCAGAAAACACAGTTGTAAGGAATTTGACACAGTAAAGTCATATGAACTGTCTAAATGTAAATAATTTCCACTTGAAAGGTCAGCCCTTTAAAAGGTCAGCATATATAAAAGTCACTCAGTTGATAACAGGCCAACCTGTCAAATCTTGTTTTCTTCTCACCTAGCCTGATTTCACAGCCTGCAAGGTTCACACGTGTGTCATGAATACAAATGCCCTCTTTGCCACAAATGTAAGGTAAAACTGTTTTGAAGTCATATAAACTCCCTTCCTAAACAAGAAATGGATATGACTGCAGCAGATGATACTGGCTGCTTACCCAATGACCAGTCTCTTTTTTCCCTAACACAGGCCAGATTTGTTACTATCCAAGATATACCGATCTTCTTACTGTTTAAAATTATAGGGAGGTTTACCTAATGTTCATGATAAACTTGGTATGAAAAAGATAGACACTTTCAAGTATATAAGATTAGCAATATTTTGATAGGTATGGTAATTTAACATGGTTCCTGGAATAGAGAGGCAATAAGCCCTAGAAACGCATGAAATTAGATAAATCATGATGGATCCCAGTTAAACAATTATACCAATTTTTGATGGAAATAATGTCTCATCATCCAACTGGTCCTGAACCCAAGTCATCAGGTAATCAATGTACTTTGGTGCAGAGCACTTAATAGGCTTCTTTATGTTTGTTCCATCTGCCCAATGATACTCATATCTGTATTGGAAAGATAAAAAGTACACAGAACATCAGTGTATATCTATATATAATGTGTAAGTTTTTATATTACATATATATGTTTATTAGGAATGTATTCAGGATGTATTCTAATGTCTTCCTCCAAAAAAAGATTTTTTGCATTTGGCACTTAAATTTAGCATTTTAAAATTGCTATTGGACTATTTTGCATTTATCAGGATACAAACTAAGCAGATCCCACCAAACCCATTTTTTGTGAGCTTTCTTTCATACATAGCCGTTATATTTTAGAATCACACATAGTATAAACTGCTATAGTAGAAACCCTAAGTTTACTTCCCACTTCTATGATGACCATCTTTAATCTTTATGATTATTGTTTTCTTCCTCAAAAACCGTTTCTCCTTACGCAGTACAATTCTTTTTAACTTGGGGCTTTAAATTTTGGGTTAAGACTAGAGAATGACATGGAAGCACCTAAGTAAGATTAATGAAAAAGAGAGTGATTCAATATTTGAGTACATTTGGCTGAGGAGCTAAACATGCCTTTGAGGAAAATTGGCAACCCAAATAAAGATGCCTATAGTATCTAGGTATTAACCAGACACTAGCCTTTGGTATAATAAACATTTAATGTGCACCTACCATGTGAGTAATACTGTGTCAAGGAATACTGTTCTTGAACAACGGACACTAAAATGAAAGACACTTGAACAACGGACACTAAAATGAAAGACACTTTCCCTGTTCTCAAGGAAAAAGACTAGTAGAGAAGACAGACTTGTAAATTAGTATGTAAAAACAGTACAACAGAATGCTAATGGAGTTAATTAAACAAACACACACACATACAACCACAACCTGATTTTTTTTTTCTTTTTTTTTTTTTTTTTGCGGTACGCGGGCCTCTCACTGCCGTGGCCTCTCCCGTTGCGGAACACAGGCTCCGGACGCGCAGGCTCAGCGGCCATGGCTCACGGGCCCACCCGCTCCGCGGCATGTGGGATCTTCCCAGACCGAGGCACGAACCCGTGTCCCCTGCATCGGCAGGCAGACTCCCAACCACTGCGCCACCAGGGAAGCCCACACAACCTGATTTTTAAGACAAGGAATAAGCATGCAGCTGAAACTCCATGTACAAAATTATCTAAACTGAACTAGCATTTAGTTTTTTAGTTTCTGAAGGTTACCTCTGCCACTTAGCTTCTCTCTTTGAATCAATTGTGTTTTTATAATCTTGTCCCAGAGTTTGGACTAACGTAATGATAGGTGATTAAGCCTAGCAAAGGAGCTGGAAGAAAATATAATGGAAAAATACTACAGGGTATTTTAAACAATGAAAAGTATCTTGAGATAGGATAACAAGGATGCTTTCTATTTAATCATAAGTTACTTACACTTGAACAGTAAATCTTAAACAGGATACACCTGAATAAATATTCTGACAGCATACCAACCCTGGGAAACAGGGATGAATGTCAAGTCTACTTTGAAGGTCTCCAAGAGGAGATTCCCCAACATTTCTTGGCATCCTGTTCTACTATTTAATCACTTTCACAGTCAAGATATTCTTCCTAACATAAAACAAAAGTCTCAAGTGTGACTTAAGCCTCTTCTTGTTTGAGCCTCTTAGGAGACAGAGAACATGAATGGTAGGAATTCTGGCCATCCTTACTTAGTCTTCATTTAAAGACAGGAACTCATCCATGTTTTTTCCCTTATGTTATGAAGCCTCAATGTTTTTGCATTTCTCTCACAATCATGTTTTTCATTTTGTTAATGATTCTCAGGTGTTCCCAATTCATTTTTAAATGCAGAAGTCAAAAGCAGGCACAGTAAACCAAAAAATCATTTTCAATATCCTGAAACTTTATAAACAATACTAATATTCAATGTCCTAAGGTTTTTTGAAAAATAAAACAACTGCATATTGCTTATACTTCTAGAGTTTATAACTATGATTCCCTGATTCTTTCCTTTTCTTTTGTCACGTTTATACTTAATGATGACTTCATATTCTAACTCTATTTTGCACCCACTGCTTTTTTCATTCCACCTTTGACAGACCATTGTCTTTGAAATTTATTTCTGTCATCATGGTATGAACTTATAAACTACAAATTCCAAAATGTTCATTTCTTGGTTAATAACGATAATAAATAGTAACTGAGAAACCACTTCAAGAAAAAAAGTGCAAAAAATACTAACAGGTGGGGTCTAAACAACATGCTACCCAGTAACCAATGGGTCCCTGAAGAAATCAAAGAGGAAATCAAAAAATACCTGGAGACAAATGAAGACAAAAACATAATGATCCAAAATATATGGGATGCAGCAAAAGCAGTTCTAAGAGGGAATTTTATAGTAATACAAGCCTACCTCAGGAAATAAGAAAAATCTCAAATAAACAATCTAAGCTTATACCTAAAGTAACTAGAAAAATGGAACAAACAAAACCCAAAGTTAGAAGGGAAGAAATCATGAGGAATAGAGCATAATTAAATGAAATAGAAACTAATAATAATAATAAAATAAATAGAAAAGACCAATGAAACTAAGAGCTGGCTCTCAGAAAAAATAAACAAAATTGATAAAACCAAACAAATAATATCAGAAATGAAAGAAGAGAAGTTACAAGCAATACCACAGAAGTACAAATGATCATAAGAGACTACTACAAACAATTATAGCCAGTCAAATGGACAACCTAGAGGAAATGGATAAATTCCTAGAAACATGCAATCTCCCAAAACTGAATCGGGAAAAAATTGAAAATATGAACAGATGGATTACCAATAATGAAACTGAATCAGTAATTTTAAAAAAACCCCAAAACTCATAACAAACAAAAGTCAAGGACCGAACAGCTTCACAGGTGAATTCTACCAAACATTTAAAGAGTTATATTACCTTCTACCAAACATTTAAAGAGTTATATTACCTATGTTTCTCAAACTATTCCCAAAAAATTGAAGAGGAAGGAAAACTTCTGAACTCATTCTATGAGGCCAGCATCACTTTGACCAAAATCAGACAAATCACCACATAAAAAGAAAATTTCAGGCCGATATCACCAATGAACATAGGTGCAAAAATCCTCAACAGAATATTAGCAAACCAAATCCAACAATACTTTAAAAGGATCATAAACCATGATCAAGCAGGACTTATCCCAGGGATGCAAGGATGGTCAATATCTACAAGTCAATCAACATGATACACCACATTAACAAACTGAAAAATAAAAATCATATTATCATCTCAACAGATACAGAAAAAAGCCTTTGACAAAATTCAACATCCATTTATGATTAACAAAAACTCTCAAAACAGTGGGCTTAGAGGGAACATACTCAACATAATAAGGCCATATATGACAAACCCACAGCCAACATTATACTCAATGGTGAAAAGCTGAAAGCATTTCCTGTAAGATCAGGAACAAGACAAAGATGCCCACTCTCACCATTTTTATTCAACATAGTATTGGAAGTCCTAGCCAAAACAGACAAAAAAAGGAAATAAAATGAATCTAGATTGGAAAGGAAGAAGTAAAACTGTCACTGTCATTGCAGATAACATGATACTATACATAGAAAATCCTAAGGATGCTACCAGAAAACTACTAGAGATCATCAATGAATTCAATAAAGTTGCAGGATACAAAATTAATACACAGAAACCTGTTGCATTTCAACACACTAATAGTGAACTATCAGAAGGATAAATTTAAACAATCCCATTTACAACTGCATCAAAAAGAATAAAATACCTAGGAATAAATCTAACCAAAAAAGTACAAGACTTGTACTCTGAAAACTTTAAGATATTTATGAGAGAAATGGAAAAACACACAAACATATGGAAAGATATAACATGCTCACAGACTGGAAGAATTATTATTTTTAAAATGACCATACTACCCATGGCCATCTACAGATTCAAGGCAATCTTTATCAAAATAAAGTGGCATTTCTCACAGAACTAGAACATGTTAATTCTGAAATTTGTACAGAAACATAAAAGACTCCAAATAGCCAAAGCAATCTTGAGAAAGAAGAACAAAGCTGAAGGTATCACACTGCCTATTTCAAACATACATATAGTATACTATAGCTATACTACAAAGCTATAGTAATCAAAACAGTATAGTACAAGCACAAAAGGAGAAACACAGATTAATGGAATAGAATATAGACAGCCCAGAAACAAACTTACACTTAAACGGTCAATTAATCTGCAAAGGAAGCAAAAATATACAACAGGGGAAAAGAGACAGCCCTTTCAATAAATGATGTTGGGAAAACTGGAGAGCTATATGTAAAAGAATAAAACTGGACTACTTTCTCACACCATGTACAAACATAAGCTAAAATAAAAATGAGGGACTTCCCTGGTGGTCCAGTGGTTAAGACTCCACACTCCCAATGCAGGGGGCCCGGGTTCAAGCCCTGGTCAGGGAACTAGATCCCGCATGCCACAACGAAGAGCCCACATGCCACAAGTAAAAGATTCCACAGGCCACAACTAAAGATCCTGCACGCTGCAACAAAGATCCCGCATGCCACAACTAAGACCTGGAACAGCCAAATAACAAATATTTTTAAAAATAAATAAATAAAATAAAATAAAAATAAATTAAAGATTTAAATGTAAGAACTGAAACCATAAAATTTCTAGGAGAAAACTCTTTGAAATCAGTCTTAGCAATATTTTTTGGATCTGTCTTCTCAGGCAAGGGAAATAAAAGCAAAAATAAATAAATGGTACCACATTAAACTAAAAAGGTTTTGCACAGTATGGAAACTATCAACAAAATGAAAAGGTAGCCTACTGAATGGGAGAAGATATTTGCAAGTGATATATCCAATAAGGGGTTAATATACAAAATATACAAAGAACTCATACAGTTCTACATCATAAATAAATAAACAACCCAATTAAAAAACGGGCAGAGGACCTGAATAGACATTTTTCCCAAAGACATACACATGGCCAAGAGACACATGAAAAGATGCTCAACCTCACCAATCATGAAGGAAATGCAAATTAAAACCACAATGAGATACTTCTCACACCTGTTAGAATGGCTATTATCAAAAAGACAACAAATACCAAGTATTGGCAAGGATGTGACCAAAAGGGAACCCTCATGCACTGTTGGTGGAATTGCAAATTGGTGCACCCAGTATGGAGAAAAGTATAGAGGTTCTTCAAAATATTTAAAATAGAACTGCCATAAGATCCAGCAATTTCTTTTCTGGGTATTTACCCAAAGAAAACAAAAACATTAATTTGAAAAGACATATGCAACCCGTTTTTCATTGCAGCATTATTTTCAGTACCTAAAATATGAAAGTAATTTAAGTGTCCATCAACAGATGAATGCAGAAGATGTGGGGGGTGTGTGTGTGTGTGTGTGTGTGTGTGTATACACACACACACACACACACACACAATGGAATATTACTTAGCCATAAAAAAGGGAAAGAAATCTTGCCCTTTGCGACAACACGGATGGATCTAGAGGGTATTACACTAAGTAAAATAAGTCAGGCAGAATAAAACAAACACCATATGATCTCATTTACATGTGAAATCTAGAAAACAAACACAGATACAGCACACAGAGGGGTGGTTGCCAGAGGGGAGCGGGGTGGGAATAGAGCAAAATAGGTGAAAGATATTTAAAGATACAAACCTCCAATTATAAAATAAATAAGTCATGGGAATATAATATTCAACATAAGGAGTATGGTCAATAACACTGTAATAGATGGTTAGTAGACTTATCATGATGATCATTTCATAATGTATGGAAATGTCAAATCACTATGCAATACACCTGAAACTAACATAATATTGTATATCAACTATATTTCGATTTTAAAAAAATATTTGGATAGAGAGGCATAAGCAAACAGAAAAAAGGCAGGATGGAGGACAATACAATAGGGAGGACTATAAAGCTCAGGCTAAGGAATCTGGACTCAAAATATTAGTCATTGGTAAATCACTGAAGGAGATGCTAAATACAGAAATTATAAGGTCAAAAATTTTCTTCTTATCTAAGAACTGTATGATAAAGTAAAAATGAGAACTGATCATGAATCATGTCTTACTTTGGGCCAGCTGACATCACTGGACAACTTTCTTCTGTACAAAAATCTGTGATTGTTCCATAAAGCATGTTGATCTGATTGAAGAAATCTACAGCTGCAAAGCAAGCATCAGTTATAAGTAAAAGGTTAAATTTTAGTTTTACTCAAACAATCTTTTATTCCAGCAGAATCTCAGCTCTATCAGTGTTCTTTCCTCAACAAAGAACAGGTGAAAAGAATACAAACAAACAATATTTGCCTCACTGAATTTAGGAGCTTCTGTTTATTAAGTGACTCCCTTAAGAGAATAAAAAGGCAAGCAAGAGTGGGAGAAATTATTTGCAACACATATAATCAATAAAGATCTTATATTCAGAATATATAAAGAACTTCTATAGATCACTTAGAAAAAGGCAACACCGTAATAAAATGTGAGACAGTTTCTGAGTCTATTGGTTATCTCTATGGAAAAGAATAAAACTTGACTCTTCACTCACACAATACCTGAAAAGCAATTCCAAGTGGATCATACATCTAAATGTGAAAGGCAAGACAATAAAGTTTAAAAGAGCATAGAAAAATATGTCCATGAACTTTGGCATGCAAATATTGCTTAAGAAGAGCACAGAAAGCACCAGTCATAAAGGAATAGTTTTCTATATGTTTCACTGGAAAACTGTTATTCCTTGTTTTTTTATAATTTTTATTCTACTCATAATTTTTTTATATTGACCTCAAAGCCAACAAGTTTATTAAATTTACCTATTCATAATAATAGTGATGGTGTAGCAATAAAATCATGGTCTTTTGGTTTTTCAACATTCATTCATGCTGGCTATGAAGATAAATGTTGTTTCTTCCTTTCCAGTTATTATTATCTTTTATTCTTTTTCCTGCCTTACGGCATTGGCTAAGACTCCAGGAAAGTGGTGATGGTGGCTAACCTTAACTCATTCTTAATCTGAGAAAAAACTTCAACATTTCATGATCAAATATGATGTTTGCTTTATCTTTTTTGTAGATATGCTTTATCAGAAAAAAGTTCTCAACTTTTACTTCATAAGTTTATTACGAATTGATTTTAAATTTTACCAAATGTTTTTTCTGCTTATACCGCGATGATCATACGATTTCTTCCTCTTCCTTTATTTTGGCTAATGCGGTGAATTACAACTGATTTGCAAGTGTTAAGCCAACCTTGTATTCTAGGAATAAGAACAATTTGGTCATGATGTGTTATAATTTTTTTAAGTATTGCTAGATTCAATCTGCTAATATTTTTATTAGGATTTTTACATCTAAGTTCATAAGTTAGATGACCTGGTTTCCTTTCTTATATGTCCACATAGAACTCATAACACTAGTATTTTCTCCTTTCCACATAAAAGCTTTAGAAAGACTGGTGTTCTTTCTATCTTTTCTTTTCTTTTTAAAATTGAAGTATAATTGATTTACAATATTTTATCAGTTTCAGGTGTACAACATAGTGATTCAATATTTTTAAAGATTACACTCCATTTAAAGTTATTATAAAATATTGGCTATAGTCCCTGTACAATATACCTTTGTAACTGATTTCTTTTATACATAGAGGTTTGTACCTCTTAATTCCTTACCCCTATCTTACCCCTCCCACCTACCCTCTCCCTACTGGTAACTACTAGTTTATTCTGTATCTGTGAGTCTGTTTCTGTTTTGTTATATTCATTCTTCTTCTTTTTTTAGATTCCACATATAAGTGATAACATAAAATATTTGTCTTTCTCTGATTTATTTCCCTAAGCATAATACCCTCCAGGTTCATCCATGTTGTTGCAAATGGCAAATTTCATTCTTTTTTATGGCTCAGTAATATTCCTGTGTGTGTGTGTGTGTGTGTGTGTGTGTGTGTGTGTGTGTGTGTATACACCACATCTTCTTTATCCATTCATCTGTTGATGTACACTTAGGTTGCTTCCATATCTTGGCTATTAGCTTCCATATGCTGCTATGAACACTGGGGTGCATGTATCTTTTCAAATTAATGTTTTCATTTTCTTAAAATATACATCCAGCAGTAGAATTGCTGGATCATATGGTATTTCTAGTTTTAATTTTAGGGAAACCTCCATATTGTTTTCCATAGTGGCTGCACCAATTTACATCCCCACCAAGAGTGCACTGTAGGGTTTCCTTTTCTCCACATCCTTACCAACATTTGTTATTTGTGATCTTTTTGATGAGAGCCATTCTGACAGGTATGAGGTGATATCTCATTGTGGTTCTGATTTGTATTTCTCTGATGAATAGTGATGCTGAGCATCTTTTCATGTGCCTGTTGGCCATCTGTATGTCTTCTTTGGGAAAATGTCTATTTAGGTCTTCTGCCCATTTTTAATCGGGTTGTCCTCCACATGAACAGTGGGTAACCTATGGCTTTGAATCCCAACTCTATACTTAATAGTTGAGTTACTTAACTTCCCTGAATCTCAGTTTCCTACCTTTAAAATTCAGTTTACTGCAGAGTGCTAAAAAACAAAATCGTGTCTACCATAAAGTAGACATTTAGTAATTGTTAGTTTTCTTCCAGAAATGAAGATATGGCCTCAAGATTCTGTGCCACAAAAATTAACTATAAGCCATCCACCCACTTTTTCCAAAACTCTGAACGTTGTATCTCCTTTAAGCTATCACTCTCTAGCAGCAGAATGTTCAAAACCAGCCTCTGGTTTCTGGCTATGAGACTAGTTGTTGAATTTGTAATTCCCATCTTCTACCATTTATCTTCATCTGGCAAGTAAACTGAAGGAAAAAGGCCATTAAGATGCCAATCTTATCAACAAATCCCCTTCACTCTTTTATGTACCCGAAATGTTTACTTAATCACTGTCAGTGAATGGAAATTACCTATCTAGCCTCAAATCCTATTCACTTCATCAAGTGCCACTTGGAAAGATTACTATAAATAAGAAAAAAATTGTAATCCAATACTTCAGTCAACTGCTATATTTTAAAGGCAGAATTCTATGTTCTACGGGGATGTTCAAACACTTCAAAGCAATTTTTTTCTGGCTATAACTTCAAAATGTCTGTGAAATTTTATAAGTTCCTGAAGTTCTAGACATTTCAATAGTACAGACACTCAGTTCTGATAATTGAGACAGAGAAAATACAGACAGAAAACAATGATCTGGTTTTATACTTAAAAGTCACAATCTCATGTAGTACAGAAGCTCTACACTACCTTCCTTAGATTTCTAAAATTAGAAAATGAGCTCTCAAATAAATGGTACAAAAAGGCACAAACAAGTGCCCAAAAAAAGGATGTACACATATATTGGAAACTTATTCTGAATATTTTCCTTAAAGTGTCATAGAACTATCTTATAGGTTAGATGACTCTCATCAATAAAGCAAACAAATCACTTTATCTCTTTAGTAACTAAACTCTCTGGGTCCAGGAGGATAACCATACTCTAATAATACTGCTCTCACAGAACTGCTGTCACAGTAAGGTTTTAAGACATCTCAGTAAAATACTTTAGGTTCCTAAAAGTTAGTGGGTGGCAGCTCAATTTATAAATCCCATGATATGTTTCAAATTACAATAAGATACTATCAAATATTACAATAAAAATACTGCTCTGTTTTTCCTTAATCAAAGCCTAGGCATTTAGTGTATATTTTCAATTCAATTTCATTTATTATAACTAGAGTCATATAAATTTCCTCCAGTTATAAAATTCTATTAATTTCTTCACCAATGCTGATAAAACTTGAATACTAAAAGTACCACTTTTGGGCTTCCCTGGTGGCACAGTGGTTAAGAATCCGCCTGCCAATGCAGGGGACACAGGTTCAAGCCCTGGTCCAGGAAGATCCAACATGCCATAGAGCAACTAAGCCCATGCACCACAACTGCTGAGCCTGTGCTCTAGAGCCAGTGAGCCACAACCACTGAAGCCCGCGCGCCTAGAGCCTGTGCTCCTCAGCAAGAGAAGCCACCGCAATGAGAAGCCCATGCACCACAACGAAGAGTAGCCCCCTCTCTCTGCAACTAGAGGAAGCCCGCGCACAACAACGAAGACCCAACGCAGCCAAAAATAAATTAATAAATTAATTTTAAAAAAAGAGAGAAAAGAATCAAAATAAAATTAAAAAAAAATTTTTTTTTAAAGTACCACTTTTATTCCCCAACTTACTCTGGCTTAATTCCCAAGAATATATTTACTTTTTACTTATATTTTTTTCTTTCTAGAGGTTAAGAATATACCATAAACATATTTTACTAATTTCATAAGATCACTATTGAATTGTCTTTTTTTCTTTTTAAAGCGTAGTTTAGACAAATAACTAAGTATGCTACTGAAAGACAAATAACTAAGTATGCTACAATTTAGCATAGGGGTTAAAGCGCAGTCTCTGAAATTTTAGAGCTCTATATTTGAGCCCAGGCTCTAGCATTCAATAGCTGTATAACCTAAGCACATTACTACAATCTTTCTGCCTCAGCTTTCTTATCTATATACTGGGATAATAATAGTACCTACATCATGAGGTTGTAAAGATGAAATAAAATAATCCATGTAGAAGAAAATAAAAACAATAATTTGAAAAGATACATGTACCCCAATGTTCATAGCAGCATATGGAGGCTAATAGCCAAGATATGGAAGCAACCTAAGCGTCCATAAACAGATAAATGGATAATGGTGTGTGTGTGTGTATGTATGTATATATACATATATATAAACACCACATCTTCTTTATCACACACACACACACACACACACACACACACTGGAATATTACTCAGCCATAAAAAAGAATGAAATTTTACCATTTGCAACTACATGGATGGACCTGGAAGGTATTAATGCTTAAGTCAAACACAGAAAGACAAATACTGTATGATATCATTTAAATGTGGGATCTAAAAAATAAAATGAATGAATATAACAAAACAGAAATAGACTCACAGATATAGAGAACAAACAAGTAGTTACCAGTGGGGAGAGAGAATGGAGGAGGAGCAAGACAGAGGTAGGGGATTAAGAGGTACAAATCAGCAAGTATCAAATAAATAAGCCACAAAGGTACAACACAGGGAAATATAGCCATTATATTGTAATAACTTTATTTTGTTATTTTTTTTGCAGTATGCGGGCCTCTCACTGTTGTGGCCTCTCCCGTTGTGGAGCACAGGCTCCAGACGCACAGGCTCAGCGGCCATGGCTCACGGGCCCAGCCGCTCCGCGGCATGTGGGATCCTCCCGGACCGGGGCACGAACCCGTGTCCCCTGCATCGGCAGGCGGACTCTCAAGAGGACTCTCAAGCCCCCTTGTAATAACTGTAAATGGAGTATAATCTAAAAATATTGAATCACTATGTTATACATCTGAAACTAATACCATAAATCAAATAAACTTCAATAAAATAAATAAATAAAAATAATTCATGTAGAAAGAATAGCAGAGTGTCACAGTGTTCCATAAACATTAATTGCTGCTATCATTATCATTTTTTCCAATGAAGATGGTAAATCTATGCTTTGTATTACATGGTAACAGGAGATAAGAATTTCATGTAATTCCATATTCAGAAATAAAATACCATAGAGGTTAAAGTAAATTGAGGTACCACTATCTTGTGGTATTAGGTTGCTAACTAAATCCTAGAATAGAGAGCACCCCAACACTCACCTACAGTGAGGCTACTAACCTAATTTACAGTCTACTGAGAAACAGAAAGGCTACTTACTGTTCACTGCAACCCACTCATTTAGATCTTCCCCCTCAGGAAGCATGACAGCCATCCGGAGGTTTCCACTGCCCAGTGTGGCCTCTGCATGCTTTAAGAGCTCATACTGGTGAGAACCCTCTGGTATGTTCTTCTTTGGTTTAAACGTTTTAGAGGAGCGACTACCACTATGAATAGAAAAGAAGAAAAAGGCACATCAGTGTTTAAGGCATGACTTTCAATAGGGTCTACTATACTATATTACTGCATAAAATAACAGCAGTGATCCTAAAAGTCCACAAATAAACAACCCTAAATTGTATCAGCTACATTAAATCCCGGCAACATCACTGTTGTAACTACTGTGTTTGATTACCCAAAACTCCTACAAACCTTCTCTACATTCCCTACTGTAACTCCAAAGGAGAAAAAGAATTTTTAGCTATAACTAATCCAACTAACTAATCTAACAATAAATTACTGATTCAGTAATCTATAAAAGCAAAAAAGTACTGGGGACTTCTCTGGTGGTCCAGTGGTTAAGACTCTGTGCTCCCAATGTGGGGGCCTGGGTTTGATCCCTGGTCAGGGAACTAGATCCCGCGTGCAGCAACTAAGAGCCCGCGTGCCACAACTAAAGATCCCAAGGGCCGCAATGAAGATCCCACACGCCACAGCGAAGATCCTGTGTGCCACAACTAAGACCCGGTGAAGCCAAATAAATAAATAAATAAATATTTAAAACAAACAAAAAAAAGTACTTCTGTGATAATCTTCAGTCATTGTATTCCTTTTTACCCCTATTCTAAGTCTCTCATCCTAATACAAATAATTTGTTTCCTTTGTATAAAAACATAAAGATATAATTTTATATCAATGAAGCACAAAAATCCTAGAGCAAGAAAGAAAAGCTACATGTGCTTCTATCCAATTATAGGAAGCAACAGCAATCTTAATCCAGAATCCCAGGTATGCAGATAAGTAGCTAGACATTAATATGGTTGCTCAAATTTCTAAATGTGTGTATGTATACACAAAGAAATATATTTTTTAAATGAATCAATGGAAACTCATCTTAGAAATGGTTTTAAGAGTTTTTAAGAGACGGATTCTTCTGTTAATGCTGGCAAATTCTTTTTTTTCTTTAAAGAGATGTTCAAACGGATAGCCCCTTTTTTTATATATAAATTTATTTATTTATTCACTCATTCACTCATTCATTCATTTATGGCTTCGTTGGGTCTTCGTTGCTGTGTGCGGGCTTTCTCTAGATGCAGAGAGCGGGGTCTACTCTTCGTTGCGGTGTGTGGGCTTCTCATTGAAGTGGCTTCTCTTGCCGCAGAGCGTGGGCTCTAGGCGCACGGGCTCACTAGTTGTGGCTCACGGGCTTAGTTGCCCCACGGCATGTGGGATCTTCCTGGACCAGGGCTTGAACCCGTGTGCCCTGCATTGGTAGGCAGATTCTTAACCACTGCGCCACCAGGGAAGCCCCAATGCTGGCAAATTCTTATCAAATTGTATTATATTCTAGTCATCCATTCTCAATACTCCCCTGCTCTTCTTATGAAAAGCAACAGATAGGGAAAGAATGAATTAGAAGAGGCTGGATAAGTAGGAATTATCTAAAGTTTAATGTTACTAAATTCATACTACCGTTAGCATTCAGACATTTGAACATACGAATTTGAAAATTAAATTCCAAAGAAAACAGATAAACAATAGTTATACTTTCCAAGCTCTCCAAAGCTTTTCACTTTTAACACCCTTCTCCCAAGCTTAGCCCCAAGATCTCTGCTTTTTTCCCCAAGATAAAGCAGTAGTTCTTAACCCTGGCTGCATTTTATAATCACCTGAGGAGTTTTCAAAAAATATTGAGAATCCTGAGAGAAACTAAGAATCTACTTACTAGTCAACCCAAATATCCAATTCAAATGACAGGTATTTTTCACTTTAAGATGATGGTATTCTCATTTACATGGAAGTCTCTCAGGTGTTTATTTAGAGTAAAGTGATGCTCCTCAACTCTAACCTTGGTCCCTCTCCCTGCCAGATATCTCTACTCAGCAGCCCAGGATCTCTTTACAAACACTAATCGGATGATGTTACTCCTCTGCTTAAAGCCATTCAGTGGCTTTCCACTGCACTCAGAGTAAACCCCAAAGTCAATATTAGACACAGGGTCTGGACCCACACTAGAGTGTGGAAACTCTTCTTCAGTTTAATCAGATAATGTATTAAATGCCGAATTCTCTCCCAGCATCTCTAAAATGTGAAAACGTAGAAAAGGTCATTATGCTTACCAAGCTGGAAGCTTATTTCATTTTCCTGCTCCTTCTCATCCTTTACCAAAATTTAGTGTGAGAAATAAACTTCACCAATATTTTTTACAAAAAGTCATTTTACTAATTTATGTATGATTAACTACAAAAATAGCTCTCCTAACATCAATCTGGTGCATGTCTTCAGGCCTAGTGTTAAGTACATTCGCTTTAATTAGCCCACTGCTGAGACTGGTGCAGCAACTGAGGTGACAAGCTGCTCTGAAAAGGGCTGGCAGAGTACATGAGAACAACAAGGACATCAGCTGTGCTTGCATGCAGGAGGGTCAGAGCCTCCTCTGCTCCCCTAAACCACCTATTTATTCAACCACTGTCCCTTCAAGTTTTAGGTTTCCAAATGTTTTCTTGATTGATGACCCACCCAGAATTGGTCTTCCACAAAGCTAAGCAAATATACCTCAAAGACCTAATACTTGGGTAGAAAGAAAAAAAAAAATCTGAGTTTGATTTTGTAAAGGCCAGTTTTGACACTTATCAGCTGTGTCAAGCAAATTACCCAACTTTCTCGAGCCTATTTTTTCTTTAATAGTGAAAGCCTAGTAACAATAACAAAACATTACAACTACCTGTATCATAAAGAGCTGCAAAATGAGAAAATAATAAAGGTGAAAAAAGTTTCTAAAGCTGTAAAATGCTGTGCAAATGTTAGTATCCTTCCTTTTTCTGAACCAGAATGACTCATAGTAAAAAAAAGAAATGGTAGTGCAATGTACAAAGCTGTATTCAACCCCTATTCCCATCATTGTCTCCTAAGACTGGGGAAAATATAACCTTACTTTGGAAACAAATGCTCTTACACATCAAGTTCCAAACAGAATTTTTAAAATGGTTTTTGGTGCTATTCCCATGTCACGGTTCAGGTGATCTCAGAATAATCATGGGGCTGGGCGGGAAATCAAGAAAACAAGGCGCTAGTCCTCATTTTGCTATTTTCTCCTTATGTTACTTAGGAAACCACAAATTATCATCTGGGCTTCAATTTCTTTACTTTGTTTTTTGAAAGTCTGGAAAATAACTTTTTACAAAAGGGTATAATTTAGAGATGAGATAATGTTTATAAAATGTTTTTAGTTCCCTGAGGACTCCCTCCTCGGTTCCTCATTTCCATGTACATTCATACTTCCAAAATGCTTTCAAGTCCTCCATCAAATTCCTCTTCTTTCTGACCCTTCTGCTTTATTCAGGCAGAATAATTAAGCATTTCAGTATTCTGATTTTTTAAATGTTCTTTTTTAAAACTATATTCAGTTTTTCTTCAACTACCTGAAACTTCAACCAGGATGCACCCTACCCTGGAAGGGGTGGTGGTTCAATCCTGCTCCTTATTCCCATGTCAAAAGATTAAGAGAGTCCTCAAGTTCAAAAGTACAAGTACCAAAGCATGTACACAAAAATCCTCATCAATGAGTGCAAGTTCTTAAGGTAACAATGTATGTGGCCAAATGCAAATATATCTCACATGACAGGTTAAGACATTTGATGCAAATATTCAAAAACATTTTCAATAACAGAAAGTATGTAGCCCTCCCACCCACCCCACCCCCTCAGAAGAAATTTCTGTATCAGAAGAATCTCAGAAGAAATATCTTGTGTATCCTTCCAGAGAGTCTTTGTCTATACAAGCATAAGAATGACTGTGCCTGTTTTATACAGTTCTTGCATACTATAGTATACTAAATAATGTTTTTCACTTAATATATCCAGAATATTGTTGTGTATTAAGGTAGAAGTATATCTACTTTATTCTTTTTAAAGACCAAATAATATTTCCTTATATAGGTATATAATATTTTCAATCACCTACTGATAAACGTTTAGGTTGTTTCCAGTTATTTGTTACTTCAAACAATGCCACAGGGACTTCCCTCGTGGTCCAGTGGGTAAAACTCCACACTCCCAATGCACGGGGCCCAGGTTCAATCCCTGGTGGGGGAACTAGATCCCACATGCGTGCCGCAACTAAGATCTCATGTGCTGCAACTAAGACCCAGCGCAGCCAAAAATAAATAAATAAGTTTAAAAGAAAAACAAAACACTAAGATTCCAAGAGCGTTTTAAACTATAAAAAACAAAACAAAACAAAAAAACAATGCTGCAGTAAGTACCCTCATATTATGGAAGATAAATTCGTAGAGATAAAATTGCTGTGCTAAAGAGCACATACATTTTAAATTTTTATATAAGGTCTATTTTTTCCCCAAAAATAAGTTGTACCCTTTTAAAACCCATTAACAACGTATGAGAGTAGCTATATACTTTTTTGGTCTTTGAGCACAGGGATTCAATTGCTAGTTTCTCTTGTACAGCTCCCAACAGGGCATCATAACTGTGTGAGAGTTTAGAGCTTTCTGATTAGAATGTAAATGTGACTGACAATTCACAGCATTACCCTGAGGTCTTTTCTTTCCAAATAAACATCCAGGAGTCAGGTTTGTTTATTCTAGTCCTCTTACTCATATTTGAAGGACAATCAACTTCTAGAGCAAGACAGGATGGCTTGACAGGTAAATGAGTCTAAAGGGAAAACTCTGAACACATATCCCTTATAATTAGTCATCCAATTTGATCACCTTTTGTAAATTTCAAAAGCATCATTTATTTCCTCTTTGAGTCCCTAAATAGATTAGTCCACACTGTGACACCTACATTTATTCTCATAAACCATTTCTTACTATCTCAACACAGTCACACTCATCATTACCCTCAATTTTAACCCTTTATTGTTCAATCCAACTATCAACAAAATTGATATTTTCTAAGTTGGACTGCAGAATCATAAGGCTGAAGGAATTGGGGGGCAGATGTACAGAGAACTCAAAACAGGGGCACTGGTAAGGGTTAGAAGAATACAGATGTGTATATTTTGACACTGAAGAACATGTCCATATATTCAAAATTAGAAGTAAATTAACATCAACTTATTTGTGTCAATAACTCCATACCTTCAAAGTTAAGTGACTTACTCTGACCACCTAGCTAAATTAAATGGCAGAAGTGGGACTCAAAAACAGTCCATTATCTTCAAGTTACTTAACATTACTAAGCCTCAGCTTGGAATAATAACATCTACCTTACTATTGAACCCTGTGGTAAGAACTCCACTAATATTAGCTCACTTTGTTCCACCTCTAGGTACCAACCTGATATTCACAACAGTAGCTCCTTCTATAGGTCTAAATCCAATACTAGAGATCAGATACTTGATAAATACTTGTTAATTGATAGTTCCAGTCAACTTCAGGCTGAGAACTCCTACACTAGGATAGTAATGATGATAATTAATATTAACTAATATTTACTGCAGGCCTTGTACTCTTAAGTATTTTACATGCAATATCCCATTTAATCTTCATAACTCTATGATGTACATGCTATACTTTATTTTACGGGTAACAAAACTGAGACTTAAAGTACTTAAATAATTTGCTCAAGCTTATAATATTGGTAAAGTAGGAGCCAGAATTTAAATCTAGGATTTAAATATTTAAAGCCCATTCTTTTATCCACTAGCCAACACTACATGATGCTTACCTTTATTTTCTATCCAATTATTTCTATTTTCTTCCTCTATCACCAAAGTTTAATCAAGTCACTTATGAAACAACACAAGGCTAATTTGTCCTGAAAGTGTCATTAGTAGGTACATTTTTAAAAACAATCTACAAAGTACCTAATTCCATTTCCTCTCTTCACACCTCTTCTGATTTATATGAATATTTACTACTGCCATTAAGGAAAAATACAATTTCACGAGAGAGTAATTTCCCCTAAAAGGTTGCCAAACACATCTGTACTTTCAGAAACACACATATGCACCAGTAAAAAATGTTAGAAACTGTCAAAATCAAGTAGAATGGGTTCTAGACATAATAAAGTCAAAGGCTAAAGGCTAAAAGCTATGAGTACCAAAAATACAATCTTGATTCAGAAAGTCAGCAATCTGAACAGACATATCTATAAATACATTTTTACCTTACATCCTTTTAAAATCACTAATCACTGGTGGTGCTGTTGCTGTTATTGTTAATGTTACGAGAGTAAAAAAAAAAAAGAAACCCTCAATATTTCTGGAAAGCAAGAAAGAAGGCTAAGAGAAGATCAGAAATTGAGGAAATCTGGTAAGATTAAAAAGTTGATGAGATACAGTGACAGTGAAAGTCTGAAAAAAACCTAGCCTAGAACGTGCCCAGTAGAAGACTCAATGAACATGCCCAGTAGAAGACTTACCTTCTTAGTGAACGTAAGAGTGGTTCCCACTGTGCTTCAAGCTCAGAATCTGGACTACAGGAAAGTGAAAGGACTGTAAGAGACTCTTCAGGAATTATATAGGACTGTGATTCAGAGTCTCTGAGCAAGTGAATCCCAATACCCTCCTCTGCTGACCTTTTTCTGAGCAGTAGGCAAGTGGCAGCAGGTATTTAACATTAGGCTAAAGCTCAGTGCTTTCAGGACGAGCAGGTTCCTCTGTAGGCAATTTACTAAAATTAAAAATTCTCTTCTGTGAAAGACACTGTAAGGCACACAGACTAGGAGAAAATCTTTGCAAACCATATATCTGATAAAGCACTTGTATCCAAAACATACAAAAAGTTCTTAAAATTCAACAATAAGAAAACAACCCAAGGAAGAAATGGGCAAAAGATATGAACAAACCCCACCACAAAAGATAAACAGATGGCAAATAAACATATGAAAAGACAGTCAACATCATTTGCCATCAGGGACTTGCAAACTTAAACGAGATACCATTACACACCTATTAAAGTGGCTACAAGCCAAAAAACTGACAATACCAAAAGCTGATGAGGATGCAGAGCAACATTCATTGTTGGTAGGAATGCAAAATGGCACAGCCACTTTGGAAGACAGTTTGGCAATTTGCTACAAAGCTAAACAGAATCTTTCCATACAACCTAGCAAACCCACTCAGGTATTTACCCAATTGAGCTGAAAACCTATGTCCACCCAAAAACCTGCCTGTGAGTGTTTATAGCAACTTCGATCATAGTCGCAGAAGTGGGAAGCAACCAAGATGCCTTTCAATAGGTGAATCAATAAACTGTGGTACATCCATAAAATGGAATATTATGATCAGAGATTAAAAAGAGACAAGCTATGAAGCCACAAAAAAATAAAAAACAAAACCATGAAGAAGCCGTAATTGAATATTGTTAAGTGAAGAAAGTCAGACTGAAAAGGCTACATAGTGTATGATTCCAAATACAAGGCACTCTGGAAAAGCTTTAGAAACAGTAAAATAATCAGTGCTTGCCAGGGGGTCAGGGGAGGGGAGGAGAGATGATTAGGTATATTACCAAGAAAACTGAAATTTATGTCCACAAAAACTTGTATATTAATGTACACAGCACCATTATTCATAAGAGCCAAAAAGTGTGAGCAGCCCAGAAGTCCATCAACTGATGCATAGATAAATAAAATATGGTATATTCATACAATGGAATATTATTCATCCATAAAAAAAGAATTAAGTGCTGATAACATGTTATAACATGGGTGAATCTTGACAATATTATTATGCTGAGAAAAAAATTCAGACACAAAATATGAAGTATCACACTTTTTATGATTCCATTCATATGAAATGTCCAGAATAGACAAATCCATTGAGACAGAAAGGAGACTAGTGGTTGCCAAGGGCTGGAGAAGAAGAAATAGAGAATGACTACTAATGATACAAAGGTTTCTGTTGGGTGTGATAAAAATATTCTGGAATTAGTTGTGATGGTTGCACAACTTTGTGAATATACTAAATCCACTGAATTGTATACTTTTTTTTTTGGCTGCAACACGCAGCATGTGGGATCTTAGCTCCCCAACCAGGGATTGAACCTGTGCCCCCTGTAGTGGAAGTGCAGAATCTTAACCACTGGACCACCAGAGAAGTCCCGGACTGTATACTTTTAAGGAAGAATTTTATAGTATGTGAATAACAGCTCAACTTTTTTAAATGTTTAAAGAAAAACCTTTACTATTAAAAAAAAAAGGAGCCTCCCAATAACATTCCTCACCAGTTCAATAAGTCAGTTTCTTTCATCCATTTATTCACTCTTGCATTCCTTCATCCAACTAGCATATTCTGACCACCTACTATATTCTAAGTAGCACTGTTCTAAGCCCTGAACAAGAGAATCTCTACTTTCATGGTGGGGAGAGGAGGTAGAAGAAAAAGTAAAACCAACAAAACACTACTGGGTAGTGGTAAGTGCTATGATGTAAATAACAGAATGATGTGACAAATAATGTAATGTGACAAGGCACTATATTAGGTTAGATAGTTAGAGAAGGCCTCCCTAAGGCCAGAAAGACAAGAAGAAAGAATCAGCCATGGAACGATCTGGGGAAGAAGGAAGAGCATTCCACACTTATAGGATAAACTAGCACAAAAGTGACTTTTTCAAGGAAGAGGGGTTAAGAAGGTAATGGTGATGAAGGCAGCATGAATGATGGCAACAGTGGTATAAGAAATCAGAGTCTTGTAGAACCACACTAGCTAAGACTTTAGAGATCAAAGTATGGAATTTAGATTATCATTTTAAGTATAAATGTGAAGACTTTGCAGATTAAAAAAAAATGGAAGTATAACATGACAATTTAATGGTCTAAAAAAGATCATTCTAGTTGCCATGTAGAGAATGGACTGGGAGGAGGGCAAAAGTAGAAACAGAGAAGCCAGTTACGAAACTACAAAGAAGAAAGAATGAAAGAATGATCGCTTGGACAAACAGGGACAGAAAGATGAAGCCAGATTCCAATATTTGTAGGTAGAACCAACAGGACTCACTTTGGATTTCAGAATTTGTGGAGAGTGGTGAAGAAAAGACCATCAAGAAAGACTCCTAGGTTTTTAGTATCAAGCAGGTAGAAAATGAGCCATTTATTGAGATAGGTCTGGGAAGATGGATTTTGCACAAATTGAGATACCTATTAGACATCCAAATGGTTAAGTTAGGCAGGCAATTGTACCTACACGTCTCAGGTTCAGAGGAAAAATAAGATTGAAGGTAACTAATACTCTTGGCATTCTCACTGGTTAGCACAGTGCCAAAAGATGCACTAGTATATTATTAAAACAAGTATTTTATAAGCTATGAGAAGTCCTATAGTAAAGAAAAGTGCTTATGGTTTAGCTCAGGGCTTCCCAAACATCTTTAGTCATGGAAACTTTTCTTCCACATGTTAACATCTTGCTCCTTAACACACATTAGGGATCACTGCACAAGTATATTAAACTGCTAACTGCGTTACCTCTCAATCTTCAGCATATTCCTAACACTTCAATTGTTTAAAGTGTAACTCCATGACTTCATGCAACAACAGGTAGAGGGTTGATCAATTCGCTATTTATTTAATACCCCATAAAATTTTATAACCTAATCCTTAGAAAATAAAAAGCACTTCACAAGCAAAGGCCAATTAGTTTCTACATCTGTGAAGTTATGTGAGGCATAATTTTAGCTATAGATGAAGACACTAAAGTTTAATCACTCATCTCCAATCACACTCTGAGCTTCTAAGTTGTATACAGACTGCAATTTCCTTTGCCCAGAACTGAATTCATTATTCAGTAAATAGGTACTAAAACCACAGGAGATTTTAGGAAGTGCCCATAGTTGAATATCTAGGTGATTTCCATGCAACAACAGTAACTGCATTTTCTGAATCCTCTACAATGCGCCGGACTGTTAGAAGGAAGAAACCAAAACTTGCATATGCAGGGCTCAGAATGAGCATCAACCTGCAACTGAGTTGGCAGTAATTCCAAATATACTGATATTTCAACCAAGAAACACCCAGGGAGCTTGAACATCACTTCTTTTATAAAAACTTTTCCTAACCTTCCATGAAAACCTCTCCATCCTCTCTTCTGTCTCCTTGTAGCTTAAAACACCTGTAACACATCTATGTGTTTGTTCTCTTTCAGATACCTCTTTTGAATAGGAGGCTGTGGCCTCTTCATTTTTGTAACTACACTGCTCAATGTGGTATCTGGGATACAGAATAGGAAAGGGCAAAGGATTTGGAGTAAAGACCCAGTTTCAGATCCTGTCTTCATAACTTACTAGCTGTGAAATCTTAGATAAATCATATAACTTCTCCAAGCTACAACTAAACACTGGACATGACATCACCAATTTTGCAGGACCATTATGACAATTAAGTGAATGAATACATTTAAAGCAGCTTAATTTTTTAAAATAAGTTTTTACATTCTTTTTTTTAACATTTATCTATTTTATTATTTTTTTGGCTGTGTCAGGTCTTAGCTGCGGCATGCGAGGTCTTCGTTGAGGCATGCGGGATCTTTCATTGCAGCATGCGGGTTCTTTGTTGCAGTGCCAGGCTTCTGTCTAGTTGTGGCGTGCGGGTTTTCTCTCTCTAGTTGTGACACGCAGGCTCCAGGGTGCATGGACTCTGCAGTTGTGGAGCGTGGGCTCCAAAGCACATGGGCTCTGTACTTCGCGGCATGAAGGCTCTCTAGTTGTGGTGCGGGAACTCAGTAGTTATGGCGCGTGGGCTTCGTTGCTCCATGGCATGTGGGATCTTAGTTCCCCGACCAGGAATCGAACCCGCGTCCCCTGCACTGGAAGGCGGATCCTTTACCACTGGACCACCAGGGAAGCCCCTAAAGCAGCTTAGTTTTAAGGTAGCTCTCACACAGCAAATGCGCAGTATAGGAAATGACAGCTTAAAAATGCTCAATGAATGAAGGACTATATGTATATGCATTTATACGTATACACATACACACACATATAGATAATCATCACTTTATCCCTGTATTAGTCCATTCAGTCTACTATAACAAAATGCCACAGACTGGGTGGCTTATAAACAACAAAAATTTATTTCTCACAGTTTTGGTGGCCAGAAGTCCAAGATCAGGGTGTCAGCATTGTCAGGCCCTCTTCCGGGTTTCTGACTGGCCACTTCTCACTACCTCCTCATATGGTGGAAGGGATTAGAGAGCTCTACGAGATCTTTTACCTAAGGGCACTAACCCCAGTAATGAGGGTGGAACTCTGAAGACCTAATCACCTCTCAGAGGCCTCACCTCCTAAGACCATCCCATTGCACATTAAGATTTCAACTTATGAATCTGGGCGGACACATTCAGACCATAGCAATCTCCCTGCCATACTTCTACTAATCCATAAAGGGTCAGATTAAAACAGTACCTCCTCATGCTTACTCGTTTTCATTTTTCTTTCTCGCTCTCACTAGACTGTGAGTTACTCAAGAATATGGATCATGTCTTGGTCATCCTTGAATCCCGAGAATCTAACAAAGAACCTGGGACATAACAGGTTTACTAATAAATGTTTATGATCTTAAATAATGATACTGAAAGGAGAGAAAAATCTTGTTCTTATTGCAAGGAGCAATTGTTCTCAGTATTAAAGAAAGGGATTGACCCATCATCTTTATTTGGTGCAACAAATCTAAAAGATTTTAAACTACAGCAAAAGAAGTAACAGATGGATTGGGGAGATTTCCTAACCCTGACACCAAAATTTCATTTTCAACCTTAGGCCCTTTAACTCCTAGAGGAAAACATAGGCAATACACTCTCTGACATAAATCACAGCAATATCTTTTTAGATCCATCTCCCAGAATAATGGAAATAAAAACAAAAATAAACAAATGGGACGTAATTAAACTCAAAAGCTTTTGCACAGCAAAGGAAATCATAAACAAAATGAAAAGACACCCCACAGATTGGGAGAAAATATTTGCAAATGATGTGACCAACAAGGGATTAGTCTCCAAAATTTACAAACAGCTCATGAGGCTTAATACCATCAAAACAAACAACCCAATCAAATAATGGGCAGAAGACCTAAATAGACATTTCTCCAAAGAAGACATACAGATGGCCAAGAGGCACATGAAAAGATGTTAAACATCGCTGATTATCAGAGAAATGCAAATCAAAACTACAATGAGATATCACCTCACACCAGTCAAAATGGCTATTATCAAAAAATCCACACACAATAAATGCTGGAGAGGGTACGGAGAGAAGGGAACCCTTATACACTGTTGGTGGGAATGTAAATTGGTACAGCCACTATGGAGAACAGTATGGAAGTTCCTTAAAAAGCTAAAAATAGAGCTACCATATGACCCTGCAATCCCACTCCTGGGCATATATCCAGAGAAAAGCATGGCCCGAAAGGATACATGCACCCCATGTTCATTGCAGCACTGTTTACAATAGCCAAGATATGGAAGCAACCTAAATGTCCTTCAACAGAGGAATGTATAAAGATGTGGTATATATATATACAATGGAATATTACTAAGCCCTTAAAAAGAATGAAATAATGTCATTTGCAGCAACATGGATGGACCAAGAGACTGTCATACTGAGTGAAGTAAGTCAGACAGAAAAAGACAAATACTGTATGATGTGGAATCTAAAAAGAAATGATACAAATGAACCTATTTACAAAACAGAAACAGACTCACAGACTTAGAGAATGAACTTATGGTTACCAGGGGGAAAAGATAAGGGGAAGGGATAGTCAGGAAGTTTGGGATCGACATGTACACACTACTATATTTAAAATGGATAACCAACAAGGACCTACTGTATAGCACAGGGAACTCTGCTCAATGTTACATGGCAGCCTGGATGGGAGGAGAGTTTGGGGGAGAATGGATACATGCATATGTATGGCGGAGTCCCTTTGCTGTGCACCTGAGACTATCACAACATTGTTAATCGGCTGTACTCCAATATAAAATAAAAAGTTATCTGACCCGGAATCGCTGGGGAGGGGTGGCGGAGGCGCGGGCTGCTGGCGCCATGGTCTTCCTCACGGCGCAGCTCTGGCTGCGGAACCGCATCACCGACCGCTACTGGAGGGTCCAGGAGGTGCTGAAGCACGCGCGGCACTTCCGGGGAAGGAAGAATCGGTGCTGCCGGCTGGCCGTCAGGGCTGTGACGCGAGCGTTCGTGCAGTGCACCCGAGCCCGCAGGGTGAAGAAGAGGAACCTGTGGACGCTCTGGATCAGTCGAGTTACAGCTGCTTCCCAGGAACACGGCCTCAAGTACTCAAGCATTCATCCTCAACTTGATTAAGTGCCAGGTGGAGCTCAACAGGAAAGTACTTGCAGATCTAGCCATCTACAAACCAAAGACTTTTAAATCTTTGGCTGCTTTGGCCAAAAGGAGGCGACAGGAAGGATTTGCTGCTGCCTTGGGGGATGGGAAGAAGCCCGAAGGCATTCTTTCCAGGGTGGCACAGCACCTCTGAGGGGGATGCTGACACCCACTGACTGCCCTTTGAGGCTGAGCATCTTAGGAAGTTTTTTTCTTCCCCCATGTGATGATTATACTAAAATAGGGACTAAGAGCTATTTGTCAACAATGAGTAAGTTTGACTTGCATTTGTGTTAATTTACATTTCAGTAACAGGCCTGAGAGAAAAGGCCTTATCTTGCCTCTTTTGGCACAGGTTCAGAAATCTCACATGGATTGTGTGAATAAAATTTGTGTGGAACGCAAAAAAAAAAAAAGTTAAATAAATAAATAGGTCAATCAAAGCAAGACATCTCAGTCAAAGCAAGCCTACTCCTCCCATTGGGGGAGGGGAGGGGGAGGGAGGAGGTAGCTCTTATTTTTCATTTTATTTAGTTATTTGTAATAAATAAATAGGTTGCGGTTTCCTCCCATAGTTTAGAGCAATTTAACTTTACTTTAAAAACTAATAAGCACTTCCTTGTAGTAACAGGATTTTTTTTTCCACCAAAGTAAAAGTGGAGAATTTCCCTGGCATCTATTTCAAAACCACAGCTCATCATAAACAGCGCAACAAAAGATCAAGTCTGCAGTCTTGGCAGTAATGAAACAATCTTTACATCAGGTACAGATCTCAAGTTAACAGTAGAGCAAAGATTCACCTACAACTCCTATAGTCCATCATTTGCCTGCAAATATGAAGCAGTAACACAATAGGTATCAACTCAGTGACACAGCAGTTTTACTGGTCTAAATGCTTTGAAATTAAACTCTTACAATAAAGCCAGCCTGACTAGGAAAAAAAAGACAAAGTTAAAATCAGATGGAGCCTACTCATCCTTATCTCATACACTTTTAACTGAACTTTCTTTTTTTTTTACCAGTCATCCGTAGAGAATTAATTCAAGGGTCATTTTTCCTCAGGAAGCTTCACTGATATCCTAAGCTATGTTAAGGATGCCTTCTCCATGTTCATACAGAACACTAAAATGTGTCTCTATTTTACAATGCGCCATGAGATTCTCAAAGGCAAGGACTGTTTCAAGCCATCACTGCATCTCCAGAACCTAGCAGAAGGCCTAGGTCAGAACACATCCTCAACAAAAGTTTGTTGAGCTAAACTGATAAAGGACTCCAGGTCAAAAACGGTAAAGTAAAAGCAAATATTTTGACAACATTTGCTAAATTTATATTCTGAGCTTATACAAATAGGCCCAGTCATAATAGATACAGAAGCATAGTACATACTATACATGCATAGTTGTAGCTAAGTACATAAGATGGAAATACCTCCTGTAATGTTCTTAAAAATGTATACAATTTTTTCTTTACTGACTTTTTTACCTCTAGTTCTTAATCTATTTTGAGCCTCTGATAATCTGAAAGACATTATGAACCTTCTCTCTAGAGACATAATATTTTGCATACAGGAATTCAGGGAAGTGCTAAAACCTGCTCATAAACCCAGAAAAAGAACTCCTGCCCTTGTCTGTCTCCCTTCTCTCAGGCTACCATGAGAACATTCGTTTTCTCCTGAAATCTTCTAAGAGCTCCACATTTATTTTCTAATCCTTTAGATGTATTCTTTTGGATAAAAACACACAGATGTTAGGATGATAAGTATAGGTCTTTCAGTCAATTAAAAACATCTACAGTTTGTATTCTACGGTTTATTCTTTTTCTATTAAATAGTAACTCTAATAGAAAGCTTTGTTCATATTTATACAATACTTTATATTAAAGTTCAAAACCACGGCATTTATAAGAAAGTCAATGCATTAAATTAATAGTTTTAAGAAAAGAAGAAGCCCACGTTAATGCCTATAAAAACTGATAAAGTGTCCTGGAAAACAGGAAAAGCCATTTCTTTTATTACTGGAACTGGAGGAATATATTAGAAACATGAATACAAAAGTTATAAATCATTTTTCTCCTATAAATCTAATTTCAAATGCAGCTAACTGGTTTTTGTTTGTTGCTTTTTTTTCTTTTTTTAATAAAACAGAGATAATTCCTGATTTGGAGATAAATTTTAACCAATGAATAATTCAGGTCAAAGGAATTAAAGTTTAAATGAGATTTGCTAAAGCACACTCTAGAAGCATAATCTGAATAATCTGGAGTACCAGTGAGGACTGATAATAAACAATAAATAAAAGCTCCTTGCAGCTCAAATTTACATTAATCTGTACTTTTGTAAAAATTAGAGTTATTGAACTCTGTTTGGTGGAAAAGGACTCTTAGACTCACTACGTGCTAATACATCGCAGTAACAGAACTCAAAAAACATTAAGTAGTTTAACACAGTGATATAATTTCCTTTCTCTTAGAGACACCACAAAACTGTGGATGCTTAACAGAACATGGCAATAAAATGGATCAGTACCTATAAGAAGACTATTCTGAAGAGTGATGGTTAAAGACGGTGGGCTGAAAACACACATTAGCTTCCACTCCTTACTCAAAGTGATAATAAAGTGAATTTTTAAAAAAATCAATCCCATAAGGATAAAGAGAATAAAAGAGAAGAAAACAATTTTAGGAATTAGAAAGTAGATGAATAAATAACTGAATTAACAAACCTAAGGAAGGATTTCCCTGGTGGCGCAGTGGTTAAGAATCCGCCTGCCAATGCAGGGGACACGGGTTCGAGCCCTGGACCGGGAAGATCCCACATGCCGTGGAGCAACTAAGCCTGTGTGCCACAACTACTGAAGCCCGCAAGCCTAGAGCCTGTGTTCCACAACAAGAGAAGCCACAGCAATGAGAAGCCTACGCAGTGCAATGAAGAGTATCCCCCAATCTCTGCAACTAGAGAAAGCCTGCGCACAGCAACGAAGACCCAATGCAGCCAAAAATAAATTAATTAATTAATTAATTAATTTTTAAAAACCCACACATATCTAAGGAAACTTAACCCTAAACTTGGAAGCAACCCAATTTATACAACAGATCCCATAAAAGATTCAGGAATCAGTACAAGTAGGATACTCTGGAAGTAGGAGTGAAGATGGAACAAGACTTCCACAGTCTGTTTAAGGAGTTACACACCCAGACCCCCTCTGCAATCTACACAGTAGGCTTCTGTACTACCTCCCATCCTAAGAAAAGACTAGAAGCTAAAGGTTTATTCTATGAAGAGGGCAAAACAGAGAGGGTGTCTGCCTTGGCAGATACAGTCACAGGCACAGTTGCGGGCAGATGTACCATATTTAACACTGGGTGATTAGATGAGTTTAAAAAAATCAATGTTGAGACCCCTAGCCTTTTCCCCCAGCAGGATCCCCAGAACCTTGCAGTCGGGATAATAATCTCCAAGCGAAGACCAATTGTGCTTTTTTTTTTTAGCAAATCTGACCACACCACATAAAGACCTAGAAAGTACTTTATCCTAGGGGTTCTTCAAGGTAACAGCCTAGCCATATCACCCTTCAGCAAATCCCACAGTTGACATGCCCACCACACACATGCACAGAGTTCCAATTCACTTCTCAGTTGTCCTACTTGTAAATAAAAGCAGAAAGCAAAAGGGTTACTAGGTCTTGAGGGAAGCCTCTAATGTGAAACAAGACATCAAAATAGACAGAAAAAAGCAACTAAAAGGATAAACAATGGCAAAGAATAAAAATGCCCCCCTAAAATTAATATACTCAGTGATAGGAAAAAAATATTGCTTCATGAAATGAGAAAGGAATACTATATATAAAAAAGAAAAGAAGACCCTTGAAATTTTTTTAAATGGTAGCAGAAATGAAAACCATAATAGAAAGAATAGAATATAAAACTGAAGTAATCTCTCGGAACGCAAAGCATAAAAAACAAAGAAAGAGATGTAGGAGAAAAATATCAAGGATCTGTCCAGGAGGCCCAGTATCCAAGTAATAAGAATTCCAGAAATGTATAACAGAAAAACAAGGAAATATTTTATCAAGAAAATACTTTATCAAGGAAATAAACCAGGAAATTTTCCCAGAATTGAAAATGCCTCTTTATTTATTTATTTTTAAATTCTTCTCAAGCCCTTCCTTCCTCCCTCCCTCCCCCACTCCCTCCCTCCCTCCCTCTCCCTCCCTCCCTCCTCCTCTCTCCCTCCCTCTCTCCCTCTCTCCCTCTCTCCCTCTCTCTTTCTTTCTTAGCTTTAGCATGCATGTGGGATCTACTTCCCTGACCTGGGATGGAACCCAGGCCCCCTGCATTGGGAGTGCAGAGTCTTAACCACTGCACCACCAGGGAAGTCCCCAAAATGCCTTTTTTAGACTGAAAGAGAGACCACCAACTCAGTGGATGAAAATAGACCCACAACCAAAGATGCAATTATGAAATCTCAGAAAAAAGAGAACTTAAAATTGTCCAGAGGAAAAAACAAGTTTCATACAAAGTATCAGAAATCAGAAAGGCATCTGGACTTCTCAATAACAAGTAGAACACCTCATCCATATAAATTAAAATTAAAATTCTGTGGGAAAATTTACAGCCTAGAACTTGATACATTGACATAACATCAAGCAAGTATGAAGGTAGAATATATTTCTAGACACATGAGGTCTCAAAATATTAACATTCCACTTACTGTTTTTAGTTAGCTTTTAGACAGTATGCCCCAAATAAGGGAGTAAACCAAGAGACAGGATGTGAGACCCAAGAAAAGAAGAAATCCAACCAAAAACCATGCAAAGGGAATCCCCAGAATGAAGGTGAAGGTAGATTCCAAAAATAACAGCTACACAACAAGATTAAGAAGATAAAGTGAGAGAATCTGAATGTATTTGAAGGTTAACTGAGGGAATGTTTGGGGATTAAAAAAAGTATTGACTACACAGAAAATAAAACAAAAAATTTCCAGAAACACATAAAGTTGTTCAGGAAAGGAAAAATAAAATTACAGTACATATACTTGGCTCAACTGTCAACAGTGTTTATATAGTATTAACTGCTATACTGAGAAGCAGGCAGGATGGGATGTGTGTGCGTATATATATATGGTATGGGAGGGGGTGATAGTCTCTTCTTCCATAATAAGAATTCAATAGTTAATGCCTAGAAATGAAAAAATCAATATGTAACAAGATAAACTAGTTAGAGATAAGAAATTAAAAATCAGGTAAAAGAGCTCAAATGGCTGTAACTAGAAGCAAGAAAAAACAGATTGTTTTTATGACAAGCTTTATAAAACTATTTGACTCTAAATCATGTGCATGTATAATACTGACAAAAATTAAAACTAAAACTTAAAAAGTTTGAAAGCTTAATAAAAAAGTTTGAATGTTCACCAAAACATGGCAATAAAATTGGGTTATTTACAGAAATGTTAATGAACTGCTCTATCTTTAAAATCTAAACATACTGTGCAATATATTTCTGACCCCAGTATTATTTACAGTATACTATGGATAAGTAAGCCAAAATCACCTATATATATGCAGACTTGTCCTAATGGTTTATTAGCTGGTGGCTGCTATTGCTACCATCCTTAGCTCTATTATCAAAATTGTTTCAAAAACATACATTCACCTTAGAAACTTGCCAGATTCAATCAGTTTGATATACCAGTGGTCCCTGAGGAAACCAAAAGCCATCAGTTAAATACACATCAAGTTGAAATTTGTAAAAGTAGCATGCAGCACAAGGTAGTGGGAAAACACCGATGCTGACTGGACCTAGGGCCCTGGAATCAGAGTACCTCTACTACTTGAGAGACCTTGACCTGATTACTTAGCCTCTCTGGAGACTCATCTGCCTCATCTGAAAATGAAGAAAGCATTATGCTGCAGAGTTGTTTCAAGGATTAGAAACCAGGAAGTAAAATACTACTGCAATGCCTGGCACAAGGCTCAATAAAAGCCATCTACCGTTATTATTTAACTTGAGCATTACCTACCTCATAAGGAATAGGAGAAACCTTGATTTTACCGTTGCGTACTCTAGGCTGGAATCCCTAATTTGCCTTGTATTAGCTGGGTGACTTTGGGTAAGTTACTTAATCGCTCTGATTGCAAAAAAGAGAAATCATATCACCTACCGTGTGGGATGGTTCTGAAAACCAAATGATATGTATAGAAATACAGAGAATAAGCTGGTGCACAATCAGTGCTCAATAATTGATACCAGTTAAATATATCTGTACCATCTCTTTATCCTTTATCCTTCATAGTGAAGGTCCATCATAGACATAAGCTTTGTTATAGCTACACACTGTCCGGGCCTCTCACTGCTGTGGCCTCTCCCGTTGCGGAGCACAGGCTCCGGACGCGCAGGCTCAGCGGTCATGGCTCACGGGCCCAGCCGCTCCGTGGCACGTGGGATCCTCCCGGACGGAGGCACGAACCCGTGTCCCCTGCATCGGCAGGCGGACTCTCAACCACTGCGCCATCAGCGAAGCCCCACACTGTCCTTTTTTAATAAGCAATTGTAGAAAGTGTGAAGTCATGTAATGTCAAAAAATACAACTAAAATGGTAAGACACTTGGAATTCTTGGTATAATCAAGATTAGTCTCATTAGAATTTGTTTATATAACTAAGTGTAGCCTTGGAAAATCACAAGATCCCAGAGTCTCAACTGGTTCATCTAAAAATAAGAGGTTGGAACAAAATCTTCTCTATTCCTAAAAATCACTAAATGTAAATTATTTCTCCAGAGATTTAATCTCATTCTTACCAATCCCACAAGCCACCATAAATCTTTTCAAACACCATAAGGAAGAAACACTGAATGTTGTCAAATATAAAACTGTCTTTTTTAGAAATAAGAAAACAAGGCACAAAAGTACGATTTTACCCAACTTACACACTCCAGATCACAAGAATAACTGAATTCTTCTATAAAGGAACTGAGGGAAAATATTTCTTTTAATCAAGATTGTTTCATTCTCCCTTTCTGTTCAGAAGCAAGGATTTCCATATTTCAGACCACCAATGGTTTAAGCATGAGCTTATGGTGCCCAAGCATAGGACAAATCATGATACTTCTAAAGGAAGGCTAAAAACAAGAACGGCTGGTGGCTATCAGTGTGATGTCAAGAAAGTCCCTGTGAAAATAATACACAGATGCAGCCAAACCTGAGAATACACGGCAAAGAAAGGGCTGTATAAAACTCCAGGAAAGATACAAGTTAAAAAAAAAAAAAAAGGCCCTTTAATCCTAATACAGTCAACTGTAAAAGTGACATTTCACATTATCTGAGATTCAGTAATGCTCCCCAGTACCTGGAAAGGGCTTCAACTGTGACTATTTAAAAGTAAGAGAGAATAACACAAATGAGTGAAAAACATAAAAGAGGAGAAAAAAGTAAAAAACGCATAAAACTAAATGAAAAAATCTTCCCCTCTTCTCTCCAGTTTCTTTTCGAACTAAGTGAAATGTAAATATCAGAACTGCCATAAAAAGAACAAATTCATTAAGGCTAGCAGGGTTCCTCACACACACAAGTATGCAAAGTATTTACTGATAAAGTAATAGTGTTCTGAGTTTTTATAACACATAACTTACCCATGCTTATTATAGTTTGACCTGTAAGTGCTCAAAAACAACAAGCATACCATAAAGGCATATTCTTCAGATTCATAAGCAATTAGACACTACTATTGACTCAAAGTTTGGGGAAAAGATTCTCCACTTTGAAATAATCCAGAAAGAAAACCCCTGGTGAAGCTCTCTATCAAACTCCATGAGAAAGGCAATAAATGTGTTGAGAGTAACCAGTGAAAAGCAGTTTTACATCTACCTCCAGAATCTATAGGTCATTTTTACAGCTCCAGGTACGTCATCTGCCTCCCAAACATGTTTATCATTTGCATTAAATTATCAGTTTCCTATCCACATTAAAATATCAGAAAGATAACTTAGAAACAAAAAATCCGATTGGAGTTAAATACCTCATTTTGTAAAATCCACCTCTACAGATAATCTGTGCCTATCTTGAAGAAAAGTAATATTTTCCTAGCAAGTTATTAAAGAATTTTAAAATTAATTCTACAGTTACTTTTCATGACTATTAATTTTTAAATTTCACTTATTAAAAAATTACATTCTCAATTTTAACATAAAAGATATCATTTTCCCCTTTTAAATTAAAAGAGAAAAAAGGATGATGACAATAAAAGCAAACACCCTAACTATGCAATTAGAAATAAAGGGAACATACAACTCAACAACAAAAAATCAAACAATCCAATCAAAAATGGGCAGAAGACTCAAATAGACATGTCTCCAAAGAAGATATACAGATGGCCAATACACACATGAAAAGATGCCCAACATCGCTAATTATTAGAGAAATGCAAACCAAAACTACAATGAGATACCACCTCACACAGGTCAGAATGGCCCACATTAAAAAGTCTACAAATAGCAAATGGTGGAGAGGGTGTGGAGAAAAGAGAACCCTCCTACACAGTTGGTAAGAATGTAAATTGGTACAGCTTCTATGGAAAAGAGTACAGAGGTTCCTCAAAAAACTAAAAATAGACTTGCCATATGATCCAGCAATCCCACTCCTGGGCATATATTTGGAGAAAACTATAATTCGAAAAGATATATGTACCCTAATGTTCACTGCAGCACTATTTACAATAGCCAAGACATGGAAACAACCTAAATGTCCATCAACAGATGAATGGACAAAGAAAATATGGGGGGGGTGTGTGTGTGTGTGTGTATACACACACACACACACACACACACAAAATGGAATACTACTCAGCCATAGAAAAGAATGAAATAATGCCATTTGTAGCAACATGCCTGGACCCAGAGATTATCATACTAAGTGAAGTCAGTCAGAAAGAGAAAGACAAATACAATATGATATCACTTGTATGTTGAATCTAAAATATGACACAAATGAACTTACTTACAAAACATAAACAGACTCACAAACATAGAAAACAAACTTATGCTTACCAAAGGAGGAAGCGGGTGGAGGAGTGATAAACTAAGGGTTTGGGATTAGCAGACACAAACTACTATATATAAAACAGATAAACAACAAGGTCCTACTGTATAGCACAGGGAACTATATTCAGTAACCTGTAATAAACCATAATGGAAAAGAATATGAAAAAGAAAAATACATGTATAACTGAATCACTTTGCTGTATATCAGAAATTAACACAACACTGTAAATCAACTATACTTCAATTAAAAAAGAAAGGAAGAGGGACTTCCCTGGCGGTCCAGTGGTTAAGACTCCGTGCTTCCAATGCAGGGGGTGTGGGTTTGATCCCTGGTTTGGGAACTAAGATCCTACATGCTGCGTGGCGTGGCCAAAAAATTTACAAAAAAAAAAAAAAAAGAAGGAAGGAAAAGAGAGAAAGAGGACAGAAATTCTTTGGAAGAATCTTTACTATTAACCTGTTTACTTGGTTATATGTACAGACATATTTACATATATATGTATATATTTATATATATTTACACATATACATATATATTTATATATATATATTTGAAGCCCAAGAAGCTCTCACAATTATTATTCCTAGCTGTGCGATGCTGGTGGAGATGCAGGGATATGAGCACTCACGTTCACTGCTACTGGAACACAATTTACAGTGGCAGGTAGGGAATGTGCCTGGCATATATCGATTCTTGAAAAAAGGGTAAAACAACAAGGTCTCTACAAAATTGTAAAATAAAGATCCAATAAATAGGTGTTCCAAATCTTTCTGTGCTCAACAGCCACCTATTTCTAGCTCCCCAAAAGTCTTTAGAAGGGAAAAATTAGAGCAGAATGAAGGGAATCACTCATATCTCCTCCACCTACCACCATGTAAATACTTGAAAATGTCACTGACTTGTTAAAAAAAAATTTTTTTACTTCTAATTTATCTCTCCCCGCACCTCCCCGCCCCATCCCCTTTGGTAAGCATAAGTTTGTTTTCTAAGTCTGTTGAGTCTATTTCTGTTTTGTAAATAATTCATTTGTATCATTTTTTAGATTCCACATGTGATCCCATATAAAAAAAATTTTATTACCAAGTATGTAATATATAACAGGCACTATGCTAGATGGCAGAGATTTAAAAATAATTTTTGAAACTGCTGCATCTTCAAAGAGGTCACATACTCTGATGAGGAAGAAAGGCCTGAAAACTGACAAGTACAATATCTTTTTGATACGAGCTATAATGACTACGGAGGTCACTGAAATGGTACTGAACAAATTGGGAAGGGGACAGAGGTCAGGGAAAAAGAGTTGGCTCCTGAACTAAAGAAATGGAGGTGGGATGGAGAAGGGCTCCAGCCAGAACAACAGGATCAGCACTTAAAAAAGCAGGCAGAAGTGGGAAAAATGCATGTTGAAAGAAATGCAAATAAAATGGCTAAGCTCAGTGCAGGGAATACATGGAAGGAAGGAGCAGATGAGGCTGGAGTGTTAGCAAACACCATTATCATGCGGGCTCTCTATGCCTTGGGACTCGGCCAATCACTTCCAGCCCATTCTAATCCCTACCTGAAAAGCCCAAGTAAATTGCAGGAAGAAAGTGGGCCAAAGGATTCCAGCTGCCTGCTTTCCCTATCAAAAAACAAGATGCTGGAGTGGAAATAGTGGCAACAGTGCAAAATTAAGCAGGGCAGGCCCCCAAATTCATCCAAATTCATATTTTAGGCCTCTGCCTAAAAATACAGAAGCACATATTTGCAAAATTTCTGCTGTTTTGAATACATGAATATACCAGACACGTAACTTTTATAAATACCGAATGCAACTATTTCACACCTACACAAAGAAGTTTGTATTCTCACTGGAATGTCAATCATCTTTAACCTTCATTAGCCAGTGGACTTAAAACTAATGAGTTTACAACAATTTTATTGAAGAGTACATCCATGTAATATGCTGGTCTCCAATTTTAAGATTCTTGAGGACAGAGACCACATCTTATTTATTTCTGAATCCCTACCTTTCTCCTCCTACCACCAGCACCTAATAACACTTTGCTTATACACAGGAGACTCCAATAAATATTTATTATATTATGCAGCAATACCATGCATTTGTTAACACAGCTAAACAACATTTGAATTCAAAAACAGTTTACATACTGGGCTTGGGAATTTCATGAGCAAGGATACTAACAGTGTTTGCACAGGACCCTCTGGTTGTTGAAAACCTCCATATACATTCTCTCATTTAATTCTCGCAGTTACCCAACGGAATAGGCATTCCTTTCCTCCCAGTAAACAGAGGAAACAGAAGAAATTAAGTGACGTGCCCAAGGTCACATGGCTAGTGACAGACCAAAGACTCTGAAACCCAGGTGTCCTCACTCACAGGCCACTGTCCTTTCCATGACAACCTTTAGTCTATCAAAAATATTTAAATATTGAGGACATATTTGCCAAGCAAGGTACTAACATGCTGGGAAATAAAACAGTGAACAAACCTTATGAAACTTACAGTCCAGGAAGGGGGAAAAGACCTTTAACAATAATTATAAATAATTACAAGTGTGCAAAGACAACCAGAGAACCTAACCTTGAGGGCTGTTAAAGAAAATTTTTTAAAAAATTCACTGACATTTGTTAAAGATGGTAAGGCAGATTTTATTCAGGAACAATGAGCTAGGTATAGGGACTACTGCAATGGGATTTTACAGTATGGGAGAGAGACGGAGTTCAACTCCAAATACAGCATGGGCAAGAGGGAATGTATAACGAAGAAGCAGTGTGCGGGGGTGAGTGGATAGAAAAATTACTAAGAGGAAATATCAGGGGGAAAAGGGGACGGGGCGGGGGGTGTTGTGTTTCTGGTTAAACTGAGCTAACAGGATTCTTTTTATTTTAATAAATTTATTTATTTATTTATCTTTGGCTGTGTTGGGTCGTCATTGCTGTGCGCGGGCTTTCTCTAGTTGCGGCGAGCGCGGGCTACTCTTCGTTGTGGTGCGTGGGCTTCTCATTGCGGTGGCTTCTCTTGTTGCCGAGCACAGGCTCTAGGCGCACAGGCTTCAGTAGTTGTGGCACGTGGGCTCAGTAGTTGTGGCTTGCGGGCTCTAGAGCACAGGCTCAGCAGTTGCGGTGCACAGGCTTAGTTGCTCCGCAGCATGTGGGATCTTCCAGGACCAGGGCTCAAACCCATGTCCCCTGCATTGGCAGGCAGATTCTTAACCACTGCGCCACCAGGGAAGCCCCTGACCTAACAGGATTCTTGCTGAAGACAGGCAGGGGTGATCCATACATCACCTGAGGGATGGTGGCGGAGGAGGAAGCTGATCAGATGTTGATGGTGGTAGGGGATTGTGGTTAACCTGACTAGCAGGGTTCTTGCTAAAACTAGACTTTACAAGGAAGTGCACAGATGGACCTATTAGAAAGTTCAAGACCTGACCAAAGTTTGGTCAGGCAAAGAATCTTTGTCAGGGCCTCACAGAGTCTCTCAAAGACAGAGGTAGTATTATACTGAATCCCAAGGATTTTTTTTTCTCCTTTACCTTACTTTGAATTACTTAACTCAATGCACAGGCATCCATCGACTTACTATTGTCTAAAGCTTCTAAAACTTGAAGGTGCTCTTTAAAGTAAGGGATCTTATTAAAATGCATTCTATTTCAAGGATTGGAGTCTGAAATCTTGCATTTCTAACATGCTCCTAAGTGACGCCAAAGCTCCTCACTTTAAGTGTCTAAAGTAGACTTCTCAAGGGTTATAGTTATGGGAGTTCCCTCATGACCTAGTGGTTAGGATTCTATGCTTTCACTGCCATGGCCAGGGTTCAATGCCTGGTCGGGGAACTGAGATCCCACAAGCCATGCAGTGTGGTCAAAAAGAATCCAGAGGGACTTCCCTGGTGGCACAGTGGATAGGACTCCGTGCTCTCAATTCAGGGGGCCTGGGTTCGATCCCTAGTCGGGGAACTAGATTCCACATGCATGCCGCAACTAAGAGTTCGCGTGCCACAACTAAGAAGCCCGTGTGCTGCAACTAAGGAACCTGCCTGCTGTATCTGAGACCCAGCACAACCAAATAAATAAATAAATATTTAAAAAAAAAAAAAGAATCCAGAAATAAACATATTTTAAATTTTTTTAAAAAGAGAGTTATAGTTATGCATAGTTATGATCTCTTCAGTCCTGGGGGTGGCCTTCTGTCACCAGAGGGTCAAGAGTAGCCTTTAGTCCCAACGGTGCTAAATAAAATGACAGTGATACTTTCTTAATACGGAATGACAAAAAAAAAAAGGTAAAGATATCTCTAGAACCTACAGTTATCACGTGACAATACATTCCCAACAGCTTATAAACATGCTACCATTTGAGCAAAAGCTAAAATTTTTCCCCGTTTTTATTTATTTATTTATAACATCTTTATTGGAATATAATTGCTTTACAATGTTGTTAGTTTCTGCTGTATAACAAAGTGAATCAGCTATACGTATACATATATCCCCATATCCCCTCCCTCTTGGGTCTCCCTCCCACTCTCCCTATCCCATCCCTCTGGTGGTCACAAAGCACCAAACTGATCTCCCTGTGCTATGCGGCTGCTCCCCACTAGCTATCTATTTTACATTTGGTAGTGTATGTATGTCCATGCCACTCTCTCACTTCGTCCCAGCTTACCCTTCCCCCTCCCTGTGTCCTCAAGTCCATTCTCTACATCTGCGTCTTTATTCCTGTCCTGCCCCTAGGTTCATCAGTACTATTTTTTTTTTTAGATCCCATACATATGTGTCAGCATGTGGTATTTGTTTTTCTCTTTCTGACTTACTTCACTCTGTATGACACACTCTAGGTCCATCCACCTCACTACAAATAACTCAATTTCGTTCCTTTTTATGGCTGAGTAATATTCCATTGTATACATGTGCCACATCTTCTTTATCCATTCACCTGTTGATGGACACTTGGGTTGCTTCCATGCCCTGGCTATTGTAAACAGTGCTGCAATGAACATTGTGGTACATGACTCTTTTTGAATTATGGTTTTCTCAGGGTATATGCCCAGGAGTGGGATTGCTGGGTTGTATGGTAGTTCTAATTTCAGTTTTTTAAGGAACCTCCATACTGCTCTCCATAATGGCTGTATCAATTTACATTCCCACCAACAGTGCAAGAGGGTTCCCTTTTCTCCACACCCTCTCCAGCATTTATTGTTTGTAGATTTTTGATGATGGCCATTCTGACTGGTGTGAGGTGATAACTCCTTGTAGTTTTGATTTGCATTTCTCTAATGATTAGTGATGTTGAGCATCTTTCATGTGTTTGTTGGCAATCTGCATATCTTCTTCGGAGGAATGGCTATTTAGGTCTTCTGCCCATTTTTGGATTGGGTTGTTTGTTTTCTTGTTATTGAGCTGCATGAACTGCTCGTAAATTTTGGAGATTAATCCTTTGTCAGTTGCTTCATTTGCAAATATTTTCTCCCATTCTGAGGGTTGTCTTTTGGTCTTGTTTATGGTTTCCTTTGCTGTGCAAAAGCTTTTAAGTTTCATATGGTCCCATTTGCTTATTTTTGTTTTTATTTCCATTTCTCTAGCAGGTGGGTCAAAAAGGATCTTGCTGTGATTTGTGTCACAGAGTGTTCTGCCTATGTTTTCCTCTAAGCGTTTTATAGTGTCTGGCCTTACATTTAGGTCTTTAATCCATTTTGAGTTTATTTTTGTGCATGGTGTTAGGAAGGGTTCTAATTTAATTCTTTTACATGCAGCTGTCAAGTGTTCCCAGAACCACTTACTGAAGAGGCTGTCTTTTCTCCATTGTATATCCTTACCTCCTTTATCAAAGATAAGGTGACCAGGGCTTCCCTGGTGGCACAGTGGTTGAGAGTCTGCCTGCCAATGCAGGGGACGCGGGTTCGTGCCCCAGTCCGGGAAGATCCCACATGCCACGGAGCGGCTGGGCCCGTGAGCCATGGCCGCTGAGCCTGCGCTTCCGGAGCCTATGCTCCGCAACGGGAGAGGCCACAACAGTGCGAGGCCTGCGTATCGCAAAAAAAAAAAAAAAAAAAAAAAAGATAAGGTGACCATATGTCCATGGGTTTATCCCTGGGCTTTCTATCCTGTTCCACTGATCTATATGTCTGTTTTTGTGCCAGTACCATACTGTATTGATTACTGTAGCTTTGTAGTATAGTCTGAAGTCAGGGAGCCTGATTCCTCCAGCTCCATTTTTCTTTCTCAAGATTGGCAAAAGCTAAAATTAATACAGCTCAATTGAGGAACATTTTGGTTCCCAAATGTCTAGCCACTTTTTGGTATAGTTTGGCTCTAACTACAATCTGAAAAAATTTTTTTTTTATTTCAGTTCTTGATAACTTGCCATTTCCCAAATTAAAAATTGACAAGGTTAACAAAGGACTGATTAAAAGCTTGAACGTTCTGACAAATAAGACCCCTTTGGGAGTCCTTAACAATAGAGAGGAAACACAAGCATCAGTCCTCAAAACAATGCTGTGTTCCGGCTGAGTCTTCAGTTTTGACAAATCGGTGTTATTCACTGACTCAAAAGTACAATTTCTAAGAGTTGAAAATAAGAGAACCAGTTGAACATTTGGCAGGGTGTGGGGAAGGGTTAGGGAGAACGGAACCAGGCATACGTGAGTACAACCTATAACCAACAGGGAGTTTTTAAACAAAGAGCTATTTCATTAGTTAAATCTAATGCTACAGGGCACCAGCAAACAAACAGATTCTCTAAAGAGAAGGTCATGCTGCTGCCCATCTGTGTGGAACATGATCTGGGCATCGAGATACCAGAAAAGTTGCCATAAAAGACTTTTACCCCTACTGTTTCCACTTTATTCTATGTTTATACTGAATGCTAAGAAATTATTTAAGTTAAACCATTAACTATTTCTACAAAGAAACACACAAAAATTAACACCCAATACTATAACTACTGAACTATTCTCATCAAATTTCAATTTGATAACAACAAGAGAACTTAGGGAAAAAAATAAAACAATAGTAGCAATAAAATAAGATTCAGTCTTTCCATTACAAATATTAATAAGGCTGCTTGACTATGAGGTACTTAGACTATTATCCAAATAATGTTTGTTTACCTTCAAGCTTCTGCTTTTAAGTTCTAACTTCAGAAAATCAAAGTAGCACCAATACATATGATAATAAACCTACAGAAATTGGCTATGATTTAGTAATCAGAAATGATGACTATGTTTATAAAAAATAATAACAGCTACAAGCAACCATCACACTGTTGAGATATTGACAATGAACTAGATATCACTGCTGCACATTGAGCTAGGCCTTTTACGTTCAGGATATCTAATCCTCCCAACATCTCTGAGGTATTGGTCCTAAACACAGGATTCATGGGGGAAAAAATTAGATTACTATCACACTCATACCACACATAGTGGAGTCTCAGACTACTTTCATCCTTAATATGGCCGAAGGAGGGGTCCACACATGCTCAGGAAAGGAGTAATGGTGGCTGGATGACAACTGAAGGCCAAGCCACATGGAAGGTGGCCAGGCAGAGTTAGAAGAATAGCTATATTTACAGAGGTCTGAACAAATAAGTATATTGAGGATAATGGGAGCAAGGTTTCTCACTGACAAAGGAGAAAGTGAAAACCACATAAAGGGATAAGACTAGGATGAACCCTGTGCTCAGAATTGCAGGAATTAGTGTGAACTCATTGGGTATATAGGGATAGATAAAGAATAAAATATTTGGATGTAAATTTGTATGGGTATGTATTTTCTAGCATTGTCCAATGAGAGGGCCTGGGAGCAGCAAAACATATGTAGTAATAAGCACACCTATCACCTAAATTCTGGTTTCCAAATACTATTCATCACTGGCCAGAACCAAGGCCCTTAGAGAAATGGCCAGTTCCAGGACTGAGGCAGAGAAAGTATAAGATAAACCTGGGGGACTTCCCTGGTGACACAGTGGTTAAGAATCTGCCTGCCAATGCAGGGAACACGGGTTCGAGCCCTGGTCTGGGAAGATCTCACATGCTGTGGAGCAACTAAGCCCCTGCACCACAACTACTGAGCCTGTACTCTAGAGCCCGCGAGGCACAACTACTGAGCCTGTGATCCACAACCATTGAGCCTGTGTGCCACAACTACTGAAGCCCACGCGCCTAGAGCCCGTGCTCCACAACAAGAGAAGCTACCACATGAGAAGCCTGTGCACCGCAACGAAGAGTAGCCCCTGCTCACTTTAACTAGAAAAAGCCCACACACAGCAACAAAGACCCAATGCAGCCAAAAATAAGTTAATTAAATAAATAAATTTTAAAAAAAAACGATAAACCTGGAATATCTGATTGTGCCGGAAAGTAACAGAGTACTCAGAGAAAGACAGGAACAAATCAAAGGGACACAGAAGCCAGTCTGAACAGGACTCCAACTAGCTAAAACTGAGACAATTTGAGCACCAAAATAAATAATGATTACAGATTATAACTCATTAAATAAAATAGGAACCCATGAGTTCATACATACTAAAAAAATAAATAAATGGGAAGAATAAGTGATCCCTTACAGTAAAAATGTCAAATAATAAATGTAAAAGCAATGACAGAATTAGAATATTGGCAAGCGTCATAGTAGTAATATAGAGAAGAAATATCAATGAACACTCAAACTAGTAGGTGAAAATGGAAGGAGATAGTTACATAATCTCAAAATAGCGCCCGACAAAATATTAATCACAAAAAGAAAATATGTAATAACTTTATGCTGGAGAATCTTTATAGACACTTTAATCAAAGGAATCACCTCCAACAATGGACAAACATACATTATGTGCACCTGATAAGATGCTGTAAGAAAAACATGTATCACACCTGTGATACTTGTGCCTCAAATGCACAACCAGGTCTCACCACAAGGAAACACCAGACAAACTCAAACTGAGAGATATTCTACAAAATGATTGGCCTGTAGTCCTCAAAGATATAAAAATCCTGAAAGTCAAGGAAAACCTAAGGTAATGTTTCAGTTTGAAGAAGGCAGCACACACAAAACTGGGTATGAGACATGATTCCTGACTGGATCCTTTTGCTGAGGATGACATTATTGGAGCAACTGATGAAACTAAATGGGTTCTCTGGATAAGGAATATATGGGAGTTCTTTGTGCTATTCTTTGCAGCTTTTCTAAAAATTTGAAAATGTTTCAAAATAAAACTTAAAAATCACTTCTGCAAATGAACAGGTTTCACAGCTACACTTTAATTAAGCATGCTATAAAAGATGGCCTTAAGTTAGTTAATTGATACAAAACAAAAATGGAAGTTATGCCCCTGAAACTAATGTTATACATCAATTATATCTCAATCTTTTAAAAAATGGAATGTTGGAAGAAAGGAGAGTTTAAAACTTCTCTATAGACTTAACATTCCTAATAGGTACCATTTTTCTTGTATTTTTCAAGAAGTAACACAAGTATTCTGCTTCAATACCTCCTAGTCAAATATGCATTTGAAGACAAGTACTACCTGTGCTTTCATATATCAGAAACTCCAAAGATACAAAAACTCTTCAAGTACATCAAGGAAAAAAAGTCGTTAATGGTAAAAGTAATCACATAGTAATTATTTTGCACTCTGTAATGTAAAACAAAAGCAATCCTGTATCAGATGGTAAGAGTAAACTAAGGACAGCCAAGTATTGATATTTGCAATTCCCAAAACTATAATTCTGAAAAGATGACCATACTTACTTCAACTCCCTCCCCCCCACCCCCGAAAAAGCATAACTTATTAAATTGGTTGGTCAGATAACAAAACTGCAAAGATAATACTTGGTCAACAGCCACTCAAAGTGATGCTGTAGAAGTATACTGACATAAAAAATTCACAAGTGAAAAACCTGGTCTATGGACAGTAGGGATCCATTTGTGTATTTTTACATATGTACAAACAAAAACGTGACAGAAAAGATTAGGAAGTGATATCACAAAATATAATAGTTATCTCTGAAGGTGTGATTATGAGAGATTTTTATTTTCTTCCTTTTCTTAAAAGTATTTTGTGATTACTCCAACATGTGTATTATTCTTTCTTTTTTTTAAAACATCTTTATTGGAGTATAATTGCTTTACATTGTTGTTAGTTGCCGTTGTATAACAAAGTGAATCAACTAGTATTATTCTTACACTAAAAATAAAAGTCAAAAATAATCTTAAAGTATTATTTAAATTTAAAGGTTTCTATTTTCTCTTCCACCATTATATTCCTGATGACCCTTAGAAAGCAGTCCTCACAGTATGAGATATTAATACCTGGTCATGAAAGACTTCTCTTAAAAACAAGGCCTATATGAATACCACCTTTTTATATAATTTTATCAATTAGATATAAGGTAATATGAGGTAGGTTCTCTGGATCTAGACTGCCAGGATTCAAATCCCAGCGACCCCACTGACTAGCTACATAATTTGAACAAATTATTTAACATCTCTTTACAGAACCTCATCTGTAAAAATGGGGTTCCTGCTAGTTATTAAATTGAGTTACTTATCTAAAGCATTTGGTGTCTGGCACATGGTAAGCACTTAGCAGGCTATTTTTATTATTAATTTATTTTACAGGTGAGGATATTGAAGCACTAAAATCAGTTGAATCATCTGCCTGAAAACAAAGATGCTGGTATGGGGGGCGGGGTGGGGGGAGGTGTTTGGAGGAAAGAAGGAGGTAAGAGAGAAGAGAGAAGTAGAAGAAGGAGACAGAGAGACACACATATAAACACAGCTAAAACCCTGTGTCCCCTTTCCCAAATTGCTATTCTTCTGAAAACACAAATGGCAGCTGTCTAGCATAATGTTCAATAAATATTTCCTTCCTTTCCCAACCTCTTTGTTTCTTCCTATACAGAAACAGACCTGGTTTATATTCATTCTCATTCCTAAACCACCTTCCTACAAACTTCTGTTTTAAAGTTAACTATATTTGTTCTAACTCTGTTCCAACCAAGCAGTCTTACATTAGGAAATTACACCTTGGTTTTTTCCTAGTCAAATGTTTCTGTGGAATTCCATGTCAGAAGAGACTTGCAATCTAAAAATGCTAGAAACATAGAGAACACTCTATATATTTTTTGAATGACTGTTAAGAACTCACTCGGATCCTAAATCTCCCTCAATTTTATATGCATAAAATGTCAGGAGAGGAAAAACCCTAAGTCAAGACACCTGTGTTCCAATTCTACCCAGGCCAATAATTAGGCCAGTAACGTGAGGTTGGTGATTTTGCCACTTTAGCAAAAAAGAGAGGAGTAAGCTGTGTTACTGATAGACCCCATCTAGCTCCCAAATTCTACAGCCTCTTGAACAAACCTGAAAATGGAGAATTCACAGGCAATTTCATGCCCCCATGATGTTTCCTCTAACTGAAATCTCCCATTTCCCCTTACCCTTTTAGAGAACTCTTGTTATACCTTCCATTAACTATCCATCACTTCTTCCATGAAATCTTCCCCCTGCTCAAATAGAACACTCTGTATTCTTTGGACCCCTATGCTTGTATTGCGTCTATTACAGATGACTGTTTATACACTGTCTACCATTTCTAGAGTCTCACATCTTGCACAATGCCTAGCACACAGAAGGTACTATGGATGTGTTTAAAGATTTGAGTCTATAAAGTTAAATTAGGTTCCTGTGAAGTTTTTGTATGCACTATCTGGGAGTTTAGCTTAATCTGAAGACACACACAGGCCAATATGCAGCACAACCAAAGGTTTGTCCCAGTTAGAATCAAAGCAGTGCAAATTTATTCTGAACCAGTGCCTACACCAGTGCCTGCACAATGAATGATGTTTTTTATTTTGTTTTTGTTTTGTTTTGTTTTTTGCAGTACACGGGGCTCTCACTGTTGTGGCCTCTCCCGTTGCGGAGCACAGGCTCCGGACACGCAGGCTCAGCGGCCATGGCTCACGGGCCCAGCTGCTCCACGGCATGTGGGATCTTCCCGGACCGGGGCACGAACCTGTGTCCCCTGCATCGGCAGGCGGACTCTCAACCACTGCGCCACCAGGGAAGCCCTGAATGATGTTTTTTAAATCAATAATTCTTTTCTTCTATCTTAAAGCCCTCAAGAGTTATGAGTCATCAACTTCATAACCCTATCTCACATTGCCCTTATTTTTGCAATTTCATCCACTTATAGCCGCTTTACAAATAAGCTTCCAAGAACTGGAGAGAAATATTTGTATTTAACTCCTAAACTGCAACTCTTATTTTCTCTGCTTATCTGTTGGTACAGAAATAAGATTCAGGAAATTATACCAAATAATAGATAACCAAAACTTTGTTCTTTCACTTCTGGTAATAATTATTTCTACTTACGAGGTGTTCACTTCAGATTTTAAACTATCAGTGGACAAAAATCAAAACCAAAAATATTAGATTAACTTTTTTGGACTGTCAAGCAGCACACGGGCAAAATATCTTGAGAATTTATTAACTGCTACGTGTGACCTGACTGAAAAATTGTGTTCCAAATAGTACAAACCCTCTAATGTGCTATCTACATTAGTTATGGCAAGATTCTTCTTATGCAGCTAATACGCTTCAGGATAATGAACTTATCCATTACATTTCTGTAATTATTACTGAGCCATGGAAAAGCAGGATACTATTGTATTTATATTCAGAAAATACCACCCAAACCTTCTCTATCCCCTAGTTTCAGCCAAATATGGTTCTTCCCTGCTTCAAACAATTTTAGCTATGAGTTCCAAGAGACACAGGCCCATCAGAAGCAGTCAAGGACATATCTACATTGCTATTTCAAAGACAGCTTTTAAATTCTTGAAAAAATCAAAAAACAGCAATGCAAAAAATACTCAAGATGAGAAGTTTCAAGTGGAGATGCTTGGCTATCTTGATTCAAACTAAAATAGGAAGCAAAGACGTTTATGAAATCACTCAGTCCTCTCATCTAGTACTACCTATCTGACAAACTCAGAATCAACTTCTAGGATGAGCCTAAGAAAGAGGTTTCATAAACTCAAAGGTGTTAGGCAGGTTGACACAAGCCAGGCAACCCCTGTGCATATTAGAAATATTAGCAAGTCCACCTGCCGGTTAGCCTCTGTGATGGCTCAGTTTTGCTTAAACACCCTAAAAAGGATTAACATTCTAGATATAAGCTTGTGAAAATAAGGGTTAATTAAATTCTCAGGATTCAGGTGCCAATGTGATGACGAAAACTTATGGGAGGTGGGGAAAGAAGAAAATCTTTAAATGCTAATTTTCTCCACAACGGTAAAGGAGCATATGGGGTGGGTTTCAATCTCCGAATTTTTATTAGCTTTCTAACCACAGATTAAACAGAGATGAATCACAGCGAAGCCTTCAAAAGAGTAATTTCCCAGGGTGTAAGGTCCTGTTTTCGGAGGACCTGAGGCTTGTCTGCTGCCACCATACTCCCATCCGGCCACCCCATCTTTCTGCCCATCCCCCTCAACTCGTCTGCAATAAACGATAAGGGAAATAATGACGAGCACTAAATGTGACGTTGAGTTGGCATTTACAAATGATTTGCAAAACAACTCCCTAATCAACCCAGGGCACACTACCCAGACCCTATATGGTGGTTGTCTAAAAAGATAGAGCCCATACTCTTCAGGGGAGCACGCTGGGAGGAGGGGCGCCTCGGGAAAGCAAGGCGCTCCAGTCCCCAAGACCCCAGGTTGTCACCAGAGGATCCTGACGCGCAAGCAGCCGCGTTGTGTTAAATCCACAAGACTTGTCACCCCAACTTCCCACTCCTAAAACCTAAGCGGGGGATGAAAAGGATCCTAGGGTGACAGAAGAAAGTAGAAGCTCTATCTTCTGTGCTTGGGATCCAGAAATAAAAGCAATGAACAGGGGAGACGGAGGCAGACGACCGGGCACGCGTCGGATACGGGTCTTGAGGAAGAGTGGGAGGTATCTATATAGAGCGCGCAAACAAACAAACGCAAGAGAAGAGCGAGAGGAAAGGTTGGGGTGATGGAGAAATGCGGGTGCGGGCATCGGGGTGTGTCGGGACTTGGGGTCCGGGGAGAAAGAGAGCCTCCTTGGGGGCCGGAGGATTCCCCGCCTGCTCGAAGCGGGCCGGGGAGGCGGCGGCGGTCAGGCAACGTGAGCATTCGGGGCAGGTTCCCCGAGACCTGGTGGGTGGGAACGCCCGGGTCAAGCAGCTAGGGGCAAAGCTGGGAGAAGGGTGGGGGACCCGCGGCCCAGGTCTCCTGAACAAAGCCGGTGCGCGCTGGGCCTGGCTACTCACAACAAGAAGCTCATGTCGGCCGTGGCGTGGGCTGCGGGCTCGGCGGTCGCGAGGCCTCGGGGTGGCGGCGACGTCGGCGGCCAGGCAAGGAGAAGAAGGAGAAGGAGGAGAGGATGAGGAGGCGGGGAACGCCGGCTGCTCGGCGGCCGCAACTTGTTCGGCTTTGCTAGTTCCAATGGCTGGCAGAGGGTGCGGAAGTGGGAAGCGCAAGGCTTGAATCACTCAGTGGGAGGAGAAGCAAAAAGGGGCGGAGAAAGGGCCACTCGCCTCCTCCACAGAGAACAAGAACCGCGACCGCAGCGCTGCTCCCCCGGCACTTCGTCTCCATCCCCTCGCTGCCCCTACCCCGTGAGCTCTCGCGAGAGCGGCGCGCGCCCACCCTGCCCCTCCCGTTGCGACCCCGGGTCCCCTACTTTCTGGACACCTTTGCAGCCCCGGGCCACGCCCCGTATGTGTGCTGGGGCCACCCGTTTAGTCGAGGCCAGTCCACCCGGTTGGGGGTCGTGGCAGAGTCCTCCGAGCTACTTAGCTGGGTTTCAGCGGCCAGGAAGGAAATTGGCTGCAACTCTGGGATGACAGAGTCCTGCAGTGAGGGATGGAATTGCCACCAGAGTTCTGCCCACTGTGAGTGCCCAGATGAAATGTTATGGAGTCTCTCTGCTACGTATGTAAAACCAGGAGTGAGTTTCATCTGGTTGGAATGGTTTGGGTGTGGTTCCGCCAGAAGAGAGGAAAGGATCTAAATGGGCTTTCAAGGCCCCTGTCGTCTTATGGGCATGTTTTAAAACCCTAAACAAGGAGATGGTTAGGGTCCATCACTGTCTGAACAGGCAAGTGAGGCTGTCAGCAGCAGCTGGGAAAACTGCTGTGGTGACATATCCAAGTTATATGGAGCAAATAGATTATAAAGCCTTTCCCTGGGCCCCTTAACTATGTGAAATGCAAGTCCTTCTACAAGGGGGTACTGAATTCTTTCTAGCTTCTAAAATGTTTTGTGCATCAGAGTGCTCAGTGGCTATAATGGACTTGAGCCCCATAAATGCTTAATCAGCGTTGCCACCAGCCCACCACAGCATTATCGATTTGGGTACCGATTTATTTTACGAAGAGATGTCCATCTTCTTTACTCACAACGCCCGTCAAATCTGCAAGTAACTTTTTCAAAGAATCTTAACAAAATTTAAATTCTGTGCAGCTAGTAACCCACCTTGGGCTAATAGACTTGAAGGAGGTGCCAATATGAAATGTGTTCTGTTGAGTTTATGTACTATTAGTTTGGCATGTTAGTAAATCAAACCATTTTTTAAAACAAGAAAATATTGAAGTGTTGATACTATCTCAGGAACAGCAGAGGTCACTGGAATAATTTGAAAAGACTTAAGCCTCCAAAGGTGCTGGAAAGAAGGGAGAAGGAGGCGTTATCTTACTATACTGAAAATCATGGACTTATGACATAAAAGCCCTGTGTTCCAGATTTTGATATGATAAAGATTTAATATACAATTCCGTAAGGGTCTTCTGACAATGACTTGAATGACCAGATTAGGATATTATCTTTTATTTTGGGAAGAGTAAGTCTGTAAACCTGTTAGAACAACAGTTTCACCCCCTTTAAAATGAGCGCTTTGGATTATTACATGATCTCTAAGATATCTTCCAGTTCTAAAATTCTGTCATGCCAGGGACATCCTTTAGATTACTGGCAGACAATTTCCATCTGCTCCCTGGTTTGGTAGGCTGGCTTATGTAGCCTTGCTTTTGGTCTAACTAAATTTAAATGAATCCTATGACTCTTGAGTCAGGGCAATGATTGGGAGAGGACAGAATCTGCAAAACTACTGAGTTCTTTATCATACCAGTAGGAGAATTGCCTGAAATTAACAGCTGATAAAACATAAATGTATTGGTCATAAAAATGAGAGAGGTATCATGTTAATAATACAAAATATAATTTCAGAGGTTAGACATTTAAATCAAACAATGACTGTCACTTAAAATTATTCAGCACTTAAAAATATTGGGCAGTTTATAATCAAAGAGAGACTATATTCAAATAGAGATTTCTAATTCCATGTTCTTCTTCACCAATCCAAATTTCATATCACTCTCTTCCTAAAATTTCAATTTCAAGAAGTTACTCTCCTAATCAAAATCTTATTTTATGAAGCAAGATTATTAAAATTTATATTCTATGGGGCTTCCCTGGTGGCGCAGTGGTTGAGAGTCCGCCTGCCGATGCAGGGGACATTGGGTTCGTGCCCCGGTCCGGGAAGATCCTACATGCCGTGGAGCAGCTGGGCCCGTGAGCCATGGCCGCTGAGCCTGGGCGTCCGGAGCCTGTGCTCCGCAACGAGAAAGGCCACAACAGTGAGAGGCCCACGTACCGCAACAAAAAAAAAAAAAAAAAAATTATATTCTATCCACCAGTTTCTCAAAGAAGTGGAATTATAACATGAATACAATAGAACAGAATGTGAGTGGGTATATGCCTTCACATACCTTTAAATATTCATTCAAGTTAATTTCTTATCATAATAAACAAGTAAGTATATTTATATAAATATAAACAAACAAGATAATTATAAATTGTGGTAAGGTATAAAATAAATTGAATAATGTGACAGAGAGTAGTGGTGAAGGAAGATCTAATTTAGATTGAGTGGTTAAGAAAGGCCTCTCTAAAGAGGTGAAGTTTTGCAGAGACCTGAAGGAAGAAGAAGGAGCCAGCCTTGCAAAGAGCTAGGGAATGATCATTTTCTGGTAGAGGGGATAAAAAGTACAAATGCTCTAAGATGAGAAAGAGCTTAAAGGGTTCTCAGAACTGACAGGTTATGGCCTGGGCAGCCTGAGCAAGAAGAGTGGCATCAGATAAAGCTGGACATGTAGACTGAGGGCTGGCTGGGGCTCACAGCCATCTGGTTTTATTTTAAGAACATAGAGGAGTCAGCAGAGAAGTAAAATAGTAAGAAGTTAAGATAAATAATCAGAATAACATTTTATTTTTTTAATTTGGAAAATTTCAAACACATAAAGAGGGGAAGAAATTAGTATAATGAATCCATCACACAGCTTCAACAATTATCAGCTCATGATCCTTGATTAACATTTTAGAAAGATCACTCTCCCTTCTTGTGGAGAATGTTCCGGAGGAGGCCAACATGTCAGCAGGGATGCCGGAAGACTTATTGTAATAGCACAATTGTTTCTCAACAGCTGTGACTTGGTTTAGGGTGGTGTCATTAATAATAGAAAGAAGAAGTTAATAATCTCAAAATGAACAGCACTTGGTGATTCATTGATTATAGGGATTGGAGAAAAGAAGGAGTCAAAGACTACTCCTGTCATTTTGGCTTTAGTAACTGGTGGATGGTGCTGCCGTTTAGTAAAATAGGGAAGATCTGAGTCACAATTTTGAGGTGAAACTAAAAGTTCCATGTTAGATATGTTAACTCTGAAATGTCTTTTAGACATCAAAGTTGCCATGTCAGGTAGAGTTTTTTTTTTTTTTTTTCAGGTAGAGTTGACAGCTGTGCAAAGTCTGGGGAGAGCTCTGAACAGGAGATAAGAATGCAGGACACCTCAGTAAGTAAATATTGATAGTATTCAAAGCCTTAAGGTGGGCTTCCAAATAGGAATTTATATGCCAGATAAGAACAGACTTAGCAAAGTGTTACCTTTAAGCGTCTGTGTTTCTTTCTTCTCTTCCCAGATATCTCAGGTTTTTGATCACCATTTACTTCCTCTCCTTCAGTTGCAGTTATATTCTCCTTTTCCTTCAAGGTGAGGGTTTCTACAATCATAAAGAAAATGATTCATCGCATCTTTTTATAGGATAAGTTAGTCACTGCCAATGTGTTAATTAATATGTTACCCTTCTCCAAGAAAACAACAGCAGGTAAAGCCAAATTTCCAAGTAGTAGATCAGGGGAAATTTCTCCTTATAGAAGTATTTCAGTTAAAAATAATGAAATAGAGGGACTTCTCCGGTGACGCAGTGGTTAAGAATCCACCAGCCAATGCAGGGGACACAGGTTCGATCCCTGGTCTGGGAAGATCCCACATGCCGCGGAGCAACTAAGCCCCTGCGCCACAGCTACTGAGCCTGCACTCTAGAGCCCGTGAGCCGCAACTACTGAGCTTGCATGCTGCAATTACTGAAGCCCGCGCGCCTAGAGCCTATGCTCCACAGCAAAAGCCACTGCAATGAGAAGCCCATGCACCGCAACAAAGAGTAGCCCCCGCTCACGTAGCCCCCGCTCACGGCAACTAGAGAAAGCCTGTACACAGCAACGAAGACCCAACACAGCCAAAAAAAAATAAAAATGAAAGAAATAGGAATGATTGAATTATTATTAGAATATCACTATTTTTGCAACCCCCTAATGGATTAATGGATCTAGACATTGATCACCAATGGCTGCTAGTATCACAAGAGAGACAACCACACTTTATGTGTGTCCTGATGGAAGACTATATCGTCACCTGTGAAGAAGTCTTGCCAACAAAATAGAACCTGAATCTGATCAAGCCTCTATATCAGATTTATCAAATTACAGGAAATGTAGGGCACAGAAGAATATGGTAAAGAACATGTTAAATGACTCAACAGGGATGCAAGCAGCAAATCCAAACAGTGGGGAAAATATGCAGGACCTAATTTCTTCAACAAATAAATTGCAAGAAATAAATAGAGCTGAAGGAGAGACATAGAGGTTGAAAGATAAGAGACATATCATCCAGCTGTAACGTGTACAGTCATTTGCATCTCGATTCAAATAAGCAGTCTGAAAAAGAACAATAGCATATGTTTATGTCATTTATAGACAACTAAAAAATTTAAACATTGGATATTTGATGTTACTAAGGACTAATTATTATTTGTAGTGATGATGTTGTGGCTGTGTTTTTTGAGTCCTTATTTTTTAGAAATATGTACTGAAATAATTGCAGATGAAATAATATGCCTGGGATTTGCTTCAGAATAGTGTGTGAGGGGGAAAGGAAGTAGGAGTATAGATGAAGTGAGTTAGTAATTGTCAAAACCAGGTGATGAGTACATGAGGATCATTATACTGTGCTGACTACTTCTGTTTAGTTTTGAAATTTTCCATAATAAAAAGAAAACAAACAAATAGCAGGTCTCATTTTGAAAAGGCCTAGAAAAAGTGTTACTATTAATGGGGTTTTAAATGTTTAGTATAGAAGATGAGTTTTCGGACTAAGGAGTTCTTTCCTTGCCTTCACATTAGCTAGCTTTTTCTACATATATATATATAAATGTTCTTTTACCTGTAAAACTAAAAGCAAATATTCCTAATGCCAGAGAGAAGAAATGCAGAATTCAAACCCTGTAGCTAAATCTGAGCCTCAGTATTTCTTGAGTAGCTGTTCTCTTCTGATTCAGTAATGTGATCTGACTCTGAAAGAATAGATACCTGAACAACAAACATGAGATAAAGTATACCGGGCAACAAATCTTTAGTAACCTGATAAAATGCATTCCGTTGTGCAGGAGTGTTTGGGTTACATAATATCTAGATTGATGTGGTAATTATTCCATCTAATTAGTTTATTACATATTATTTTTGCTTTTATAACTACCATTTTTGATTATTCCCAATGGGCCAATCACTCTGCTAAGCTTTTTGTATATTTTATCTCTGTTTTATTTATTTCTTACACTTCCCCATGAGGTTGATATTAGGTGTTATTTTCCCTCTTTTATAGATAAGGAAACTAATGCTGAGAGGTTTTGTATGTAACTTGCTCAAGATCACATAGCTCGTTAAGTACAATCTGAATTCAGTAAAGTCCATTTCTTTCCCCCGCTTCCCAGGATGACCTAAATTAGAATGAATATATTCTAAAGGAATTTTGGCATGCTACACGATCCCATTTAACATAGCTAACAATTCAACCTGATCCTTATCAATGGACTTTAGATTTTAATTCTATATCTTCATTAAAGACAAGCCAATTAATGGTTATAAATGCTTCTCAAGGACATATTTTTTTAACATCGGTATTGGAGTATAATTGCTTTACAATGTTGTGTTAGTTTCTGCTGTATAACAAAGTGAATCAGCTATATGTATATAGATATACATATACATATATATACATATATATATACACATATATATACATATATATGTATATATATATATATATATATATACATATCCCCATATTCCCTCCCTCTTGCGTCTCCCTCCCACCCTCCCTATCCCACCCGTCTAGGTGGTCACAAAGCACCGAGCTGATCTCCCCATGCGATGCAGCTGCTTCCCACTAGCTATCTGTTTTACATTTAGTTGTGTATATATGTCACTGCTACTCTCTCACTTTGTCCCCACTTACCCTTCCCCCTCCCCGTGTCCTCAAGTCCATTCTCTACATCTGCATCTTTATTTCGAGGACATATTATTTTAATGTAATAGAAAAGAATGGAAGTATTAAAGGTTGTTTGTAAAGGTTGGTGTCTCTCAATGCGTTCATTTATCACCAAAAAACATAGAGCATCAAAACACATTATAATGTGTTACAGTGGAAGAAGGATCTTCCATTGATCCCAAACTGAAAACAGTACCCTCACTTTCAAGATGTTCATTCCTTTGAAGGTGAATTTTGTGCAATAGGATGCTAGATTTAAGGGAATGATGAGGTGAAAATCATTCATTTATCAACTCAACAAGTATTTATTGTCTATTATGGGCCTCTGTGAGCAAAAAAGCGAGGATATAGTCACTGTCATTACGAATCCTATGGATCATTGAGAAATACAGGCAAACAAAGAAAAGCAAAATTAGAAATTGTGTGTCAGGAAGGAAAGGTCCATGTTGTATGTGAGTGTATTACAGGAACCTCACCTATTTTGGTGGTCAGAGAATTGGATCCTATGCATTCAGAAGTAAATAGTATGTATTTACTCCTTGCACTTAAATTATTGATCTATGTATATATATATATATATATATATATATATATATAAACAGCATAATTTAATAAAACTTCTATCTCCCCACTCATCATTGCCAAACCATTTTGGTGTCTTAAAGCACCATGATATGGACTTCCCTGGTGGCGCAGTGGTTAAGAATCCGCCTGCCAACGCAGGGGACACGGGTTCGAGTCCTGGTCCGCAAAGATCCCACATGTCTCGGAGCAACTAAGCCTGTGCACCACAACTACTGAGTCTGAGCTCTAGAGCCCGCGAGTCACAACTGCTGAGCCCACATGCCACAACTACTGAAGCCCGCGTGCCTAGAGCCTATGCTCCGCAACAGGAGAAGCCACCACAATGAGAAGCACTTGCACCTCAACAAAGACTGGAGAAAGCCTGCGTGCAGCAACAAAGACCCAAAGCAGCCAAAAATAAAAATAAAAACACTGTGATATAGAAATTTATTTTTGTTTGTGAGAAGCCAGTCTTTTAGAACTTTTCTGAAAATGCTACTTTGAGTATAATGTTGAAGATCTTAGTCATAGGACAAACATCCTAGAAGATTTCTTACATGGGCCTTCGACTTGCTCAATAAATGTTGAATTTCTTGATCTGTCAAATTTACCCTGGTTTATAATTAATTAATTGTTTTTCCCATTAAACTTAAACCATGTAGCCACTTTTCCAGTCAGCTGTATGGGGAGAAGGAGGAAGGCTCCTTTTGAACCTATTCAGAGCTGCTTTTCCCCAGTTGATGGTACATTGCCAAGGTCAGAAAGCCTAAAATTAACTCCACCAGCAGTGTTTAGGTTTGCTTCATATAGCACATGGACTCAGGGCGCTCAGTCTGCTGGGCCTGCTTGCTGCTTCAATCTACCGTGCTCTTAAAAGTTTGTTTGCCTGGAGTGCATGTTGTGCACAAGATGTGGTAACTAAGCAGCTTGAAAGTATGTGGGGACTAAGCAAATAAGTCTCTCCTTTAATCTCAAAAAAACCTAGCAACAATGTTGGGGGGAGGAGGGTGGGGGATGGAGGAGTCCCTACTGAGTACGTCAGTTGAGAGGCTTAACTTTTAACCTTGCTGAAGTTTCCCAGAGACCAGGCTGCTGACGTGCTGTCAAAGACCAAGAGATGATGATGCAGTTTCAAGGAGTCTAAGTTTTTAGCCCACCCATCTCCATGAGGTCCTTTAGCATGAAGGACCATATATAGACATAGAGAGTATCCCAACTGGCTGCAACTTAAAAATATCCTAAGGATCAGCAGCTGTTACTTTCACCCACAGAAATTCACAGTTGGCTTAATTAAATTGCGTCTGTTCTCAAGCGCTGCAACCCTTTGGGTTGTGCCCTAGGTGCTTATGCTGCCTCCCCCATCTCCATTCCCTTCCTCAGAGTAACTTAAAGCAGAATGGATGAATGAAAGAGATCACCTTATGAGCGGTTCAAGGTTTGCATCAATATAAATAATGAAATGTGGAAGTCAGATCTTGAATCCCTGCCTAGACAACCACTGGACTTCAGGGACCCTAAGTGGCCCCTAGCCTTGGCCATTTGTTCTCTCTTGCCCGTGGCTGCTCCCACACCCTCTTCTTGGCATCTGTCTCGTGTTTTCCATAGTTGTCATAGTCACAACCACAGCAACCTGAGCAGACCACAATCCTCTTATAGCTGGAGACATGAGCTACTGCTTTACACGATATAATTCCCCTGTCCTGCACCAATAAGAATCTGGTCCCAGATAGTCAAACCATTTGTTTTTCCTCAGGAGAAATATTCCAACCCTCCCAGAATATGACTGTCCTTAAGGTCTATATGGCATCAGGGCAGCCAGGAAGCAACTACAGAGAAGACGACCAAGATAATCAGTCCCACCTTGAAATTTGACCAAGTATATCCAGATCCCTTATTTATATAGGCTGTACTCTGTGTTTCCACACCAATCATTCCATTTGAGTATAGGACAAAGAGATTTAGTAAAATAAAACCATAGTGGGCAGGCAGATTTCCTATCCAAAATAGAGCTTTTAAAGGAAGTAATCTTGTAATGTACTCCTTAAGGGATAAGGAGTGAGATCTTCCTGGAGCCCTGCAGGATAAAGGACCACTTATAAGAATCAGTGAGTCAGTAACATTTTTTGAAGATCTACCATAAACCAGTTACCCATGCTAAGGGTGAAGATACAAAAGCAAGGTGCAACGTTACCACACTCAGGGAGCTCATTTCTAGTGGCAGAGACTGACTTATAAACAAATAATTGCAGCACGAAACCATCCCTCTTATAACAGGATTATATGCAAAGGACTACAGGAGCCCAGCTAGTGAAAGTGTTAATTTGAGGAGGAAGATAGGGTCCAAGAGAGTTTTACCCAAAAAGCAAGTCTTAAAGGGTTAGTAGACTTTCTCCAGGTAAGGAACGGGTGATGGAGGAGTAAGGGGCAGACAATGGCATTGCAGAAAGATGATGTAGCACGTGTAAATCCCAGAGTCATGAAAAAAATACATGTATAGGCAAAGGAATTGTTGACTGCTACAACCATTTACACCTTAGTATGAACCCTTATTCATTCGACAAATATTTATTAAGCACTAACTATATGCTAGTTACTTATGTAAACATTGGAGATATAGTAGGGTACAAAACTAAGTCCCTACCCCCAGGATGTTTACATTCTAGTGAGGAGGAGATATTCTGAATTTGTCAGTATTACCTCTCTAGTTGTATTTGCATTTTAATTATCCCTGATTATAGCATGAAATCTCAAGCCTTATTAAAGGAAAATTTTAGAAGAATAAAGGTATCAGGAATCAAGTAGGGAAGAAATTTTAGAGTCAAAATTCTGAAAACAAAAGCAGACAATAGTTCCAATGCTCATTTGAACTCCACTTCAGCTGATATCACAGAATCACAAATCCAGTCCAGTAGGAGGTGCTGTGAATATTTAAAATACAGCCTTTAGCCATAAACTCAATGGCTGTGTGGCCAAATGGCAGGCCTAAAATTGGAGCAGGTGTGTGTGTGTTTAGAAATTAGGATGGATCCACTACTGTGTTCCCGGGAACAAAGCCTTTTTCTCTCCTTGTTCTTTCCTCCCTCTGGTAACCTCCAGGGACCTGTGTCATCTATCAGAGTCACTGTCTCAGGGCTGTCATGCTTGCAAATTCCATAACTCTTCCCCAGATCATCAACAACCTTCACAGGAGCTGGGGGCAGGGAGGAAGGTGTTGGCTACACAGCGTGGCTCAAAAGGCCAGTTCCTCCCAGGAGGCCTCAGTGGTTATTCTGGATAAAGCAGCTCTTTGTTCCCTGTGGTACTCTGGAGCCAACTGTCCTGCCTGTCCTGCCATGGCTCTTAGAGAGCTTGTATAATCATGGAAGCATATGAGAATCTAAGCCAGTGCTGGAAAGGAACCACAGAATCTTCGGGAAATGAGAGGAACTAATATTTATTTTCTGTTTTATAATTTTCTGCCAGTATCTTGCAAAGCTCTTTATATCTCACTTAATTCTCACTACAACCTTATGAGGCAGATGTTATTGTCTCAGTTCTCTGGATGAGGATATTAAATCATATCTAATATATGTAATACCAGTAATAAGTAGTAGATCCAGAATTTGAACCTAGGTCTATCTATTTCGTGGGGAATCAAAACATCCTAGAGCTTTGTATATTTAAAGAGTTGGGATTTTAGGTAGTACACAAACACAGCATTATATAATATTGAATTACATAATAGGGAAGTTGTCACCTTTAAATTCATTTCCATTTCTTCTGATTATATCAAAAAGAAAGTCTTGGTTTGATGCTAGTATGTCTTTAACACCTCTCTAACACTTAGCCTCCCTTTTTATAAATGAGCCCCAGGCTTTAGACCCAGAGACTTCAGCAGGCAGCAATATCTAGCTAGAGCCTAATAGTATTTTGCTCTAATTGAATTTATTTACATGTTCTTCTGCTACATGAGACACATAATACCGGTTTTCGGGCTTCCCTGGTGGCTCAGTGGTTAAGAATCCACCTGCCAATGCAGGGGACACGGGTTCGAGCCCTGGTCCGGGAAGATCCCACATGCCGTGAAGCAACTAAGCCTGTGCGCCACAACTACTGACCCCGTGTGCCACAGCTACTGAAGCCCGCGTGCCTACAGCCCATGCTCTGCGACAAGAGAAGCCACCACAATGAGAAGCCGACGCACCGCAACAAAGAGTAGCCCCCATTCACCGCAACTAGAGAAAGCCCGCGTGCAGCAACGAAGACCCAATGCAGCCAAAAATAAATAAATAAATTTTTTTAAATACTAGCTTTCATTTATACTAGTGATATAAAATTGGGCCTGTTAGTTAAGCTCAGGACCTCTAGCATCCAACCATCCAGATTCAGCTACTTTCTAGCTGTTTGACCTTGGACAAGTTAGTTAACCCTCAGTTTCCTCACTTGTAAAATAAGTTTTATGGTGTTATCTACTATATAAGGTTGATGTGTAGATTCAATGAAATATTGTACATCAGGCACTTAGAACAATATTTAAAATATCCTACTGTTTAGCACAGGGAACTATACTCAATATTTTGTAATAACCTATAAGGGAAAAGAATCTGAAAAAATAGATATATTTATGAATAACTGAATCAGTTTGGTATACACCTGAAACTAACGCAACATTGTAAATCAACTATACTTCAGTAAAAAAATATATACTATTGCTCAATAAATGTTAGTTACGATGAAGTTTAAAAGAAAATGAGCTGATTTACATCAGGATTTCTGATCTTTGGTACTGCTGACATTGTGGGCCAGGTAATTCTTTGCTGTGGGAGGCTGCCCTATGTATTGTAGGATGTTTGGCAGTACCCCCGCCCCCTATCCACTAGGTGCCACTAGCACCCAGTTATAACAAACAAAAATGTCTCCAGACATTGCCAAATGTTCTCCTGGGTGCAAAGTCATCCCTGGTTGAGAACGACTGATTTAGGGGAAAATGTTAGGCAAAAGCAATATTTAGATATGACAAACATCTAAACACGTAACAGGAAAAATTGAAGTTTGGGAAACACTGCTCTAAGACAGTACTATTTGAAGTTTAATTCTAAAAATCAGAAATTACTATTTTTATTTGCAGGTTTATGACAACGTTCTAAGTTTCCTATCAAAGCTAGAAGTATTCAAACAACTTAGAAGGGGCTAGACTAGTAAGTACATGAAATTCATCTTTATTTATTTTTACATCTTTATTAGAGTATAATTGCTTTACAATGGTGTGTTAGTTTCTGCTTTACAACAAAATGAATCAGTTATATATATACATATGTTCCCATATCTCTTCCCTCTTGCGTCTCTCTACCCCCCACCCTCCCTATCCCACCCCTCTAGGTTGTCACAAAGCACCGAGCTGATCTCCCTGTGCTATGCGGCTGCTTCCCACTAGCTATCTACCTTACGTTTGGTAGTGTATATATGTCCATGCCTCTCTCTCGCTTTGTCACAGCTCACCCTTCCCCCTCCCCATATCCTCAAGTCCATTCTCTAGTAGGTCAGTGTCTTTATTCCTGTCTTACTCCTAGGTTCTTCATGACTTTTTTTTCCTTAAATTCCATGTATATGTGTTAGCATACGGTATTTGTCTTTCTCTTTCTGACTTACTTCACTCTGTATGACAGACTCTAGATCTATCCACCTCATTACAAATAGCTCAATTTCGTTTCTTTTTATGGCTGAGTAATATTCCATTGTATATATGTGCCACATCTTCTCTATCCATTCATCCGATGATGGACACTTAGGTTGTTTCCATCTCCGGGCTATTGTAAATAGAGCTGCAATGAACATTTTGGTACATGACTCTTTTTGAATTATGGTTTTCTCAGGGTATATGCCCAGTAGTGGGATTGCTGGGTCATATGGTAGTTCTATTTGTAGTTTTTAAAGGAACCTTCATACTGTTCTCTATAGTGGCTGTATCAATTTACATTCCCACCAGCAGTGCAAGAGGGTTCCCTTTTCTCCCCACCCTCTCCAGCATTTATTGTTTCTAGATTTTTTGATGATGGCCATTCTGACTGGTGTGAGATGATATCTCATTGTAGTTTTGATTTGCATTTCTCTAATGATTAATAATGTTGAGCATTCTTTCATGTGTTTGTTGGCAGTCTGTATATCTTCTTTGGAGAAATGTCTATTTAGGTCTTCTTCCCATTTTTGGATTGGGTTGTTTGTTTTTTTGTTATTGAGCTGCATGAGCTGCTTATAAATGCTAAAGGAACTTCTCTAGGGAAGAAACACAAGAGAACGAAAAGACCTACAATAACGAACACAAAACAATTAAGAAAATGGGAATAGGAACATCTTTATTCTTCTTTGACCTCCTTCTCTTCTCCTGCCTTCTAGTGTGCCACCCAACACCTCCCTCTACACACATTCTCCTGAACTGACTAGGCAACATCCTTCATCCAGACTTCTTATACACCCCCTCCCCAATCGAGTACTCTTCTCTTCCCCCAGTGCTCTATTCCCTGCTTTTTGAATTCATGTAAAAATGTAATTGATGCCATATCAGTGTGTTTTCAGTTACAGACAGCAGAAAACTGTACTCTTAAATGGTTGAAACAATGAGGAAATTTATTGGTTCACAGAAATGAAGTTCAGAGATTGGGAGGTTTCAGAGTAATGTTAATTCAGTGGCTCCAGCTCTGATTTTCTATGGTTCCCTGTAGTCTGCCCTTCTCTGTGTGCTAGCTTCATCCTCTGCTTGGTGATGAATTGACTACAGCAGTTTGGGACCTCACATTCACAGGCAGCCATTTTCAGAGGATGTTAAAAGAAATTTGTCTCTGGAAGTTATCCAGTGCCTTTATGAAAGTTCAGCCTCAGGTTGTTCAGCCTTATAAGTTATTGGCCTTTAATGATTAGATGCCTGAAAAACTCTATCTCTGAAGTTCATTAGTTTCCTGGGTTGTTGATAGATTAAATAATATAAGTGAAAGCACTGTAAACTGATTTGTAAACTGATATGTAATTGTAAGATATCTTCTCTTGGAAGGGTCTTTCTTTAAAAGAATAATCGATCTACTGAACTAGATGATTCATAGTGGAGTTTATTGTACAAACACTCATAGAAAAACAATGGTGCATGAATGCCAAAGAAACCTCAAAACTGGTGCTTTAATAAAGCCAAACAGATCTCAAGGAGACCTGGTGATTGATTCTAGACTCAAGACAGCTCTGGACTACTCAGCAGCAGAATTTGTGGACCTTATTATGCTCTGCATTGATATGGCTCAGCTATAATAAATGTTTCTACTTTCTTCTGTCCTGCTCCCAACTGGCAAATTATTTCTGCATTTGTAATTCAAATTTCCAGGATGGGGATGATGATTGACTTAGCCAATACCTCATCTATTTTTGGACTAAACCCTTTACCCAGGCCACATCAAAGGCCACTGGCCAGCTTGTGGGGAGGATGTGCTTGGTCTCCATGCTTAATAATGTCTTTCAAAACCTAAATGAATGCCATTTCACACTACACAATATGTTCTTGCACAAATCAAGAAATTGACTTAAGTAAATAGAATGTGTAAAAACATCAGTACTCTGTAATTAGACTATAAATGTAATACAATTCTCTACTCAACAGATATACCCATAGGATGGGGGCTTCAAAAAAAAGAATTTTCAGAAAAACTGAAATGGGCAAGTTTAGCCAGGAAAATTTTAAAAAATAAGGGTAGTGAGGAGGTGATCAGGCTACCAGATATTAAAACATTATAAAGTTACAATGTTTAAAAGCTTGAAAAGAAATCTAGATCAATGAAAGGGAATAGGAAGAAAACAAGAAAAATAGATTATTCAGTAAATGATGATGAGACAACTGGAGAACCATCTGAAAAATCTTGGATCCCTACTTTAATTTCTTACCAAATTAAATTGTGAATGGATCAAAGATTTAAACATAAAAATTGAATCCATAAAAATACTAGAAAAAACATTGAAGAATTTTTTTATAATTTCATCAGGGAGAAAGCCTTTCCAAGCTTGACATAACTCCAGAATCCAAAGCCACATAGATATTCACAGGAGATATTGATAAATCTGATAAATGAAAAAAATTGCCAATAATGAAAAATATTAATAACAAAATTTTAAAATAGATAATTTGGGAGAAATATTTACAACATATTACAGAAGTAGTGCTTATTTCTTCGCTTTATAAATAGCTCTTATAATTCAATAAGAAAAAGATCACAACACAATTTTTTTAAATAGAGGGAAAAATACATAAACAGAATATTTTACAGCTGGTAAGTAAATGAGGCAGATCTATATAAACTGATCTTAAATTATCTTTCAGATATATTAGTAAGAGAAAAAAGGATATGGTAGAGGATAAGGAATCAGACATAGAGGGTGATTAGTTCTCAAGAGTGGGGATTCTGGCTAAACTGATTTAGCAGGATTCTTCCTAAAACTGGGCAATGCAGACAAACATGTCGGCCCAAAGTTCAAGACCTACTTGAAAAGATGGCTCAGAAGAGCCTGACTAAAGTTTGATCAAGGAGAGAGTCTTTGTTGATAGTCATAGATTCCAGGGATTAGGAAAAGGGGGTTATTATTCTGCCTACCACCAAGCAAATTGATCAGCCAAAGAGAATCAACTGAAAAACTATTATAAGCAATAAAATAATTCATTAGGGTGGCTGAGTATAAAATTAATGTATAAATTAATATAAAAAAGACAACATCCCATCCATCTAGCAACTAAAATATAAAATACATAGAAATATCTATGTTCTTGATTACTCAAGAAAACAGTAAAAGTGTTGTTGAGAAGGGAAAATATCAACCTGGGATCAGAATTAGGAAGAATTATTTTTCAACGTATCCTCTTTTGCATCATTTAAGTCATTTCATAGCCATATGCTGTTAAACATATGAGTCTGATCTTGTCAATGCCTACTTAAAATTCGGTATTGGTTTTTTGGATGTTATTGCTGCTTGCCAGAATTGTTTTTGTGGGTTTGTTTTTGTTTTTGTTTTTGCTGTCTATTATCCAACTCCCTTTTCCTATTTTGGGAGAATCTGCTACTGTGTATGGTTTCAGTAGGACTCAGTGCTCCATCATTTTCTATGGAAACTGAAGAGGGCAGAAATGGGATCTTCCTGCCCAGGGCATTGACTCTGGAGGTGGTTACACTGAAGCCAGGGACACTTAGCTCTATCATGGGAATCTGCAGAAGCATCCCACACAGGTGGAGGTGTTCCATTTTAATTAAAAACAGCCATTGTACTTTGTGGTTTTTTGCTTGTTTGTTTTTGTTTTTATTTATTTGGCTGCGTCGGGTCGTAGCTGCGGCATGTGGGATCTTCATTGAGGCATGCCGGCTCTCTGGTTGAGGACCATGAGCTCAGTAGTTGTGAGGTGTGGGCTTAGTTGCCCCGCGGCATGTGGGATCTTAGTTCCCTGACCAGGGATCGAACCCGCGTCCCCTGTGTTAGAAGGTGGATTCTTAACCACTGGACCACCAGGGAAGTCCCTGTACTTTGTGTTTTTTGACCCAAAGGAGCATCTTGGTTTTTTTCTGTTTTCCAGATCTTATCTTCAGCCTCTTGCTGATGTTGTGAATCCCGAAAACTAAGTAATAATATGTGATTTTTTTCCTATTTCTTGCGATCAAAAACCCTAATTCCAGGTATCAGTCAAACCCCTTAGCAAGTCATACAAGGACCCTCCTTTATTTTTAGGCTTATCTCTAGTCTACCTCATTCCCGGTACATACCTGGATTTTCTATAATTTCCCAAACATGCCATGCCTTTTTACCCCTCTATACCCATATAGAATATTTTCTTTTCCCAACAGAGAGGTAAATGCCTTCTGAGCTTTTAATACCCACTTAATTCAACCATACTTTCTCTGCATCATCCCCTCAGTACTTTCTCTCTTACTTCTATGGTCTATTACAGTATTTATCATATTATGTCTAAAGTATTTGAACTATTCTGTATCAGACTGAGAATTCTGAGGTTTGCTCAGACCACCAGGGCCTGGTCCAGCACAAGGCATGTTGAGGCACCTTAATAAGTGTTAACTGACTATATGAATGAAATTAGTTAAATGCATTTTTGATGATTCAAGATTATTTTGACCACCATCACCCTTTTTTTTTTTTTTTGGTCCATTTCACTATAGCTCTTTGGGGTTATGAAAGGGTAGAGTATGATTTGTTCCTTTAAAAATCTATTTAATATTTTGCAGCTTAAAAATAGCTTACACATATATTTTCTTAGTTGATTTTTGTTACAATCATGTGTGGCAAACTAGGGTAATGAGTTTCAGAGAGATTAACTTTCCTAAGATTATATGACATATATATATATGGTAATAATAATATAAAATTAATAAAGGAAAAACGTGTAAAATATTATCCAGTTGTGTGGTTGGGGAAGCTGAGATCACCAGTCAGTACATGGTAAAGCTGAACTTGAACTGTTGAAATGGAATCAGTGTCCCAAATCATTATGCTACTCTGGTAATTTTACTGTATCCTCCTGCTGTTATTAATGGCCATACTTATGGCTTCGTATAGTTTCTTTTTCTGCTATTTTCTTGCAATGCCATCTTGCTGCTGCTAATTCACTATTTCTTATCTGTGCTGGAAAACAGATAAGTAAACCTATTGTGTCTAAAATTAAGAGGAGGAAATGAATGAATATCTATGGTTTCTGTAACACCTTTTATGAGAAAAACTTTATTTTGTTGTTGTTCACGTTTTGATTCTCCATCATATTCTATTTAGTAAAAGTCCCAGAAAAGTGCCCCTTCTCAAATAACTTTATTTGAGTTAACTCATACAATTGACCTGAACACAAGTTTCTCTAAGTAGTCAATAATGAGGCGTTGGAGTGACAATAATCTGGAAGCCATAATCTTTTTTCAGCCCTTGAGCTCGTCCACCTGAAGGAGAGAGACAGTGGCTGGCTCAGTGAACCCACCACGGAGTGTCTATACTATAAACTGCTCAACAGTGTTAAATGGCTGAAATGTTAAGTGGATAATACTTTACAAAAGGAGCAGAGCTCACAGTTTCAGAAGAGCTACTGAGCTCTAGAATACTTGTTAGAAATTGCCCTTTTGTTAGTTTATTCTTTCATTAGTGTATATTTTTCTTTAGTACAGCTTCTTTTCTTTTCATCATTTATATATATGCATTTATATATCATTTGCATATGTATGTATCACAAAAAAAGACCAGAGAGCTCGAATTTGCCTCCATCACTGGGCAGTAGAAAAAAGCCCACTTTTGTATGTGTACTACTTAAACAGCACAATAATGGTTAGTTACCCATGAATGGGTATTCATGTAGTTTCTTTCAGAAAAATGTTTAAGAGTCTGATTTCACTCATTCAGTTCATTTCATGCACATTTACCATGTGCCCAGCACTCTAAAGGTACAAGACATACAGTAATGAACAAAATCAATATGGTTCCTAGCTTCATTGAGATTATGTCTCTTGGTGTATGGCCTCATTGTATAAACAACTTTTATTTTTAATTTATAACCCAAGGTCATCATAAAATACTACCTGTAAAATTTTTATAACAATATGAAACTTCCCAAATATACTCCTTCAGAAAATATGGGGCCAAATATAATCATTGAATTTTAGTGCCGAGATACATTTTAAAATAGGCATATATTATGCTTTTCTGCTGTGTCTTAAATTTCATTAGGTACTATATTAATTTCCTATTGCTGCTGTAACAAATTGCCACAAGCTTAGCAGCTTGAAAGAACACAAATTTATTATTTTACAATCTGGAGGTCAGAAATCCAAAGTGGTATCTTACTGGGCTAAAATCAACTTATCAGGGCTTTGTTCCTTCTGGAGCCTCTAGGGGAAAATCCACTTCCCTGTGTTTTCTAGCTTCTAGAGGCTTCCTGCATTCCTTGACTTGTGGCTTTATTCCTCCATTTTCAAAGTGAAACACCACTTTGTTAACTGTGGTGAGATTATGGAAATTATTTTATTTTTTTTCTTTTCAGCATTTTCTGATAGATCATGTATTCTTTTTATAATACAAAAAAAAAGAACATTATGACAAGATTCTGTTCAGAAAGCATTTTAAATTCCTGTGCAACTAGAACAGATCAGTAGGAATTGAGGCTGTTCAGATCCGGTTGGAACCAGACCAAGACCAATATTGTAGCCTGGGTAATGATCTTAGCTTGACCTGATGAGCAGTGGAGAACTGTGGGAGATTTTTAAGCAGATGATTACCAGTCATATTTGTAATTTAAAAACAAGCTGTAATTATAGATTTTACTAATATAAGATAAACTTTACTACTATTTTATAACCCCCCCTTTTAGATTCACAAACTATAATTTAGTTGTCTCTGTTGTTAATCTAGGCCATTTCTTCATACCATCAGGCTGATACCAATTTTTAATTCATTTTGCTATGAAAAGAAGCATTTACTTTATGCTCTTATGGATAAATGGCTGGATTCTTCATCTTTTGTCTACGGATATCTGGTTCATACTTAAACACTACTGTTTCAAGTGAATCAGAATTTCTCCATTGTCAATGGAAGTGGAGTGGGAAAAATTTCAGCAAATTTTTATTATTCATTAGCCCCAAGTATCTTCTTGACCTTTGGCCAGGGGGTAAAGCAGTAGTGTTGATTAGTAGGTTTGGTTCTGATAGGTGGGATTTAGGACACAGATTTTCAGAAACATGCTTGTAGCGGTCAGCAGAAGCTGCTGGGGGAGGAACTAATTGGGTGAGAACTCTGCCTCCATCCCCAGCCCCAGACACAGGGACAGGACCACAAGGTAAATGCCTTATTTATCTACTTCATAGTATTTATTATGTTTTGTATGAGATTAATTTGAAAGAAAAGACGTAGGTTTGAATCTTGGAAAACACTATTGTAGCCCATTTTTAGAGTGACATTTTGCTCTATACTCAGCTTATAATGAAATAATGGGTAAGCTGCTTGTCTAGCTGTGGCTTTACACCCTCTTTAGATGTCTACACACATACCACCCACTGTGTCTCATAATGCATCCAGCCTGCTAGGAGGATAAGAATTTATATTTCATTTCAAGGGCACAACAGCTATTTCAAATATTTAGTCACTAAAGGAAATTAATCAAAGATTCCTTCATAATTATTGCCCTAATTATCTGAATCAATATTGTCTCCTAGAAGTGGTTTACTTCCACTGAAAGCAGCTTACTGTCATGATCTAGCTCAGCAAACATGAATTATTATAGTTGCTTTGAACAAAATATGTAGTTTATAGTTGCTAGATTTAAAAATTACCCAATATACTTTCTTTTTTAAAATTGAAGTATAATTGACTGACATTATTATATTAGTTTCAGGTGTACAACATAGTGATTCGATATTTTTGTACATTGCAAAATGATCGCCCCAATCAGTCCAGTTATCATCTGTCACCATACAAAGTTATTACAATATTATTGACTATATTCCCTATGCTATGACCTATTTACTTTTTAACTAGAAGTTTGTACCTCTAAATCTCCCTCACCTATTTCACTCATTCCCCCACCCTCTAATATACTTTCTTGAATGTAAATAACAAAGTACAAGCAAAACAAAACTGGATTTCTTTCTTTTTTTTTTTTTTTTTTTTTTGCGGTACGCGGGCCTCTCACTGCTGTGGCCTCTCCCGTTGCGGAGCACAGGCTCCGGACGCGCAGGCTCAGCGGCCATGGCTCACAGGCTCAGCCGCTCCGCGGCATGTGGGATCTTCCCGGACTGGGGCACGAACCCGTGTCCCCTGCATTGGCAGGCGGACTCTCAACCACTGTGCCACCAGGGAAGCCCTGGACTTATTTCTTAATTCTGACAAAAGTAATCTTCTTATGACTGAAAGGAGAGAAGCAGATCAATTACTTTTCAATGTATTAATAGAATTCTATTCACTTGCTAAAGAGTGTATTTTGTAATACAATCTATTCAGTATGTTAGTTTCACTTTTTAAAAATTTGACCAGTGACTGTCAAGCAATAATTAACTGAGTTCTGTCTACTTAGAATTAATACTACTGAAAACTGCTCTCAATTTTACTTTTCTACAACAGCCTTAGTAAGTCAATGAAAAATCAGACCCACAGCTACTGTTAATATGAAATTGTCTTTAAGTTTCTATTTAGCTGCATAAAAGAAACACCACTTTAATTTTTTTAATGAAATGGCTTTGTTATTAGTTAATATCAGGTTACTTCCACAAAATCACATATTGTATTGATGGATTACATCATTACAACTCACACTCTACCTTTTATTCAGGTTTGGGCAAATGAAACCAAATTTCAAATAGGAGATTTCACATTTCTAAAAATATTGACTCATAGTAGTCAGATGACAAAGAAGGATGGGACAAGTCAATAAATACAAATTACTAACATCCACATAGGAACTGCAGATTTTCAAACATTTTTCATAGGTATTACGCTCATAAGAATTGATTGTTTCACAACAATTATTATCATTTTTCTCCTCAAGTACCTTGAAGAACAGAAGATATGGAGGAGGTAAACACAAAAATATTTATGAAATTCAAAATGCGTGTTAAAACAAAATTTAAAAGTGCTTGAAGAAAAAAGTGCTTGAAGACATAGTTTAACTATTGGGCTGGCCAAAAAGTGCATTCTGTTTTAAGTAAAAATAAAAGACACATTTCTCATTTTCACCAAGAACTTTATTGAACAACATATTCACCCTTTTGTTCCACTACCTTCTGCCATTTTTCAGGCAACTTCATCTTCTAATTTCATCTTCCCAAAACGTTTTATCTTTTTGAGCAAAGAACTATTCCAGGTGCCTTTTACGGTTCCTTTGCTTCCAGGGAATTGACATTTTTTTCCATTAAGAGAATTTTGTAAAGACCTAAATAAATGGAGATCCAAAGGTGCAGTGTCTGGTGAATACGGCAGATGAATCAGAACTTCCTACCCAAGCTGTAACAGTTTTTGCCTGGTCATCAAAGAAACATGCAGTCTTGCATTATCCTGATGGAAGATTATATGTTTTCTGTTGACTAATTCTGGATGCTTTTCGTCGAGTGCTGCTTTCAGTTGGTCTAACTGGTAGCAGTGCTTGTTGGAATTAATCGTTTGGTTTTCCGGAAGGAGCTCATAATACAGGACTCCCTTCCAATCCCACCATATACACAACTTTACCTTCTTTGGATAATGACCAGCCTTTGGTGTGGTTGGTGGCGGTTCATTTCGCTTGCCCCACAATCTCTTCCATTCCACATTATTGTACAGTATCCACTTTTCATCACCTGTCACAATTTGTTTTAAAAACAGAACGTTTTCACTACATTTAAGTAGAGAATTGCATGGGGAAATATGGTCAAGAAGGTTTTTTTTCCCCTGCTTAACTTATGTGGAACCCAAACATCAAAGCGATTAACATAACCAAGCTGGTGCAAATGATTTTCAACGCTTGATTTGAATATTTTGGGTGTGTCGACTCTCTCCCGCGTGGTGTAACATTTATTGTTCTCGATTAATGTCTTGATTTGATCACTATCAACTTCAACTGGTCTACCCGTCCGTGGAGCATCGGCCAGTGAGAAAGCGCAAAACTTCGCAAACCACTTTTGAAACGTTCCATCAGTCACAGCACCTTCTCCATACACTGCACAAATCTTTTTGTGCGTTTCAGTTGCATTTTTACCTTTCTTGAAATAATAAAGCATAATATGCCGAAAATGTTGCTTTTTTCTTCCATCTTCAATATTAAAATGGCTACACAAAAATTCACCAATTTTGATGTCTTTTTTTATTTTTATTTTATTTTATTTTATTTTTTTTGCGGTACGCGGGCCTCTCACTGTTGTGGCCTCTCCCGTTGCGGAGCACAGGCTCCGGACGCGCAGGCTCAGCGGCCATGGCTCACGGGCCCAGCCGCTCCGCGGCCTGTGGGATCTTCCCGGACTGGGGCACGAACCTGTGTCCCCTGCATTGGCAGATGGACTCTCAACCACTGCGCCACCAGGGTAGCCCCCATCCCTTTTAAGAATAAGATTATATCATGCAATACCAGAGCAATTTATATTCTGGGAAAAGAATAAAGAACATAGTCTCATTTGTTAGAATGTAGTATAGTGTAAAGAGAACTAGCTTTGAGGTAAGAAATCTGGCTTAAGGTCTTGCTCTACACTATTAGCTATGGGACTGGGTCGTGTCACTTAATTTCACTCTATTTCAGTTTTCCAGTTTAACAAATGGGGTTAATATTTAGCTTGTAGGTTATTGTGAGGATGAATACACAGTAGTAATGGTAACTGTCATTATAAATATATAGATAGAAGTGCTTGCTTTTTCCTTTATCGCTGAGGTTCCCAATGTAGTTCTTTAAAGAAAAATGTTCTCCATTTTTTTCTATTTTTCCTTCTACTCTTGATTATATTCTGAAAGTGTTCACGTCTAAAAATGTTGCCTTATACCAACATTAAGAAGAAAAAAATCCATCTGTAAAGCATTATCTGTTGGGCAGTAAAGTAAGGGTTAGGGAGAGCATAGAAGAGAGATGAATTTTGGAGCATGACAGTGGATTATTATGAACTTAGATAATTATTCCTACTGTAGCTGCTGTTCAGATGTGATTTTGTTGCTGGAGCAAATAAAAACTGAGCCATTTATACAGAACCATTCCCTGAAGGAGATCTATGGGCTATTTGGGGGCAGGTTTATTTTGTTGGACCACTTCCATCATGGGAGGAGCAGCATTTTGTTCTCAATGGGATAGACACTCTATATATAGATTTTCCTTCTCTGCACATAAAGTTTATGCCAAAACCACCATCCATGGACGCATGGAGTGGCTTATCTTCTGTCACGGTATTCCATACACCATCACTTCTGATGAAGGAAGTCTTTGTATAGAAATAAAGAGTGGCAATGGGACTATGCTCATAGAATTCACCAGTCTTACCCTGCCCTCCTCCCTTCCTAAATCCACTGGCTTGACAGAATGGTGGAATGGCTTTTTGAAAAATTATTTATGGTACCAGCTAAGTGGCCTATGGCATAACTTGTGCAGCTGAGGCAATGTCCTCCAGGGTGCAGTATTTGCTCTAAATTAGATAGTAATATAGATGGTGTTCTTTCTCCTATAGCCAGGATTCATAGGTTCTGGGAATTAAGGAGGTGAAAATGGGAGTGGCTTTTTTCATTATTATCTCTAGTGATCCACTAGCAAACTTTTGCTTTCTATCCCTGTGACTTTAGGTTCTGTTAATGTAGAGGTCTTAGTTCCAAAGGGAGGAATGCTTCCACTAGAGGTCACAATAATGGTTCCATTAAACTAGAAATTGAGACTGCCACCTGGCCACTTTGGGCTCCTCATACCAATGAATCAACAGGCAAAACAGGTGATTACTGTACTTACTGTGGTGATTGATCCTAACTACCAAGGGGAAATTGTGTTACTACTGCATAATGGTGATAAGGAAGGATAAGCCTGAATTGTGGGAGATCTCCCAAAGTGCTCTTGTTACTCCCATGTCCTGAGATTTAAGTCAAGGAAAAAACTACAGCAACCCAATGTGGGTGACAGAAATGAAGGTTTGGGTCACCCTACCAGTCAAGGAACCAGGGCAACGGGACTATGGAATTAATAGTAGTTATAAAAGTCAGCTACAACCATGTGAGCAGGAGTAAAAGTGAGATCTGTAATAGTTATAAGTATTAAACTGAGAAAATTGCTTTAGCCACATCAGTGATTACAGAAACCTCTGAAAGTTTTAATTTACCTTCTATTTGTGTCTATTCTGGAATTTCCATTTCAGAAGGCAAAGAATTTTTTAAAAGTCTACTTTTCAAAATTAACTTTTAGCACATTACATAATGTCAAATAAGCCAACTAAATGTTTTCCACTAAAGGTTTGATTGAATAGTTTACATATTCAAAATTAGCACATGAAAGCATAGCTGAGGCAGTGACAGCTCCCTATTAGTTGCGAAAGTGCTTTGTGGATATTCCTAAGCAGTATTCATACTTTATATTCTGGTTATTCATTCACTGTTACAGTTTCCAGGCTAACCTACAAACTCTATATAGGCATATTTTTTCTCCTTTTTATATCCAGTACCCAGCTAATGTCCAGGTCCTAGAAATACTCTGTCTGCGACAAAAATGTTTACAGTATATGTGGGATACAAATGAATGAATTAACACTGCATGTGTATAAATGAGTAACTCTAAAGTGACTAAAAATTGATGACTGTAAGTAAACATCCTTATAATCATTTAAGAAAGGTGTAATGAAAAGAAGTTCGGAATCAGAAAGATGGGAGTTTGCCAGCTTAGCAGCTTGTTAGCTGTTAAGCATTGGGCACCTCACTTAACCTCTCTGAATCTCAGTTTCCTCTTTTGCAAAATGAGATAACATCTTAACATCTTGCAGCATTGTTATAATTAGATATAATTTACACACCTGACACAGTGCTTAGCTCAGAGTAGGTTCTCAATAAAAGGTAGTTCTATTATTATTTACTGCATATGTCCAGGAGTAATTAAACAAGTCTTTGTATAAATCATTAAAATTTCTGAGTTAACATATTGAGTTTACTAGAATTATTTAGAAAACGGAAAACAATGTATGATATTCTGCCTCATAGCAGGATTAAAAAAAAAAAAAACTTAGAATACTCTTCTAAACCTTGAGAAAATCCTTCAAACTTTGAGTCTTTTTAAAAATTTTTATTTATTTTTTAAAATTATTTATTTTTGGCTGCATTGGGTTTTCGTTGCTATGCGTGGGCTTTCTCTAGTTGCAGTGAGCGGGGGCTACTCTTCCTCATGTGCCCCGGCTTCTCATTGCGGTAGATTCATTTGTTGTGGAGCACGGGCTCTAGGTGAGTGGGCTTCAGTACTTGCAGCACGCTGGCTCAGTAGTTGTGGCACGTGGGCCCTAGGGCTCAGGCTCAGTAGTTGTGGCACACGGGCTTTGTTGCTCTGAGGCATGTGGGCTCTTCCCGGACCAGGGCTCGAACCCGTGTTCCCTGCATTTGCAGGCAGATTCTTAACCACTGCGCCAGCAGGGAAGTCCAAACTTTGAGCCTTGAGAAATGTCACCTATAAAATCTTCATCTGGGCTTCCCTAGAGCCAGTGCTCCACAGTAAGAGAAGCCACCACAATGAGACGCCCCTGCACCACAACAAAGAGTAGCCCCCACTCGCCACAACTAGAGAAAGCCCACGCACAGCAATCAAGACCCAACACAGCCAAAAATAAATAAATAAATTTATTTTAAAAATAAATAAATACATAAATAAAATAAAATCTTCATCTTCCGGCTTCCCTGGTGGCGCAGTGGTTGAGAGTCCGCCTGCCGATGCAGGGGACACGGATTCGTGCCCCGGTCCGGGAACATCCCACATGCCGCGGAGCGGCTGGGCCCGTGAGCTGTGGCCGCTGAGCCTGCGCGTCCGGAGCCTGTGCTCCGCAACGGGGGAGGCCACAACAGTGAGAGGCCCGCGTACCGCAATCTTCATCTTCAACACCTACCCTACCTATGTTACAGAATTCTTGGAAGAATCAAATCTACAAATGAATTTTGTAAACTATAAATGCTAAACAAATGCTAATTATTGTTTTTATATCTTCCATCTGAGTGCTTCAGCTATCATTGTGACTTTTTTTGTCACTGCACTATTATAACAATGCATTTTTACCTCCTTGTCCATTTTCTTAAGAAAAATCAGAGCTAAGGGCTTCCCTGGTGTCGCAGTGGTTAAGAGTCCGCCTGCCGATGCAGGGGACACGGGTTCGTGCACCGGTCTGGGAAGATCCCACATGCCACGGAGCAGCTGGGCCGGTGAGCGATGGCCGCTGAGCCTGCACGTCCGGAGCCTGTGCTCCACAAACGGGAGAGCAAATGGGAGAGGCCACAACAGTGAGAGGCCCACGTACAGAAAAAAAAAAAAAATCAGAGCTAAAATTTGCCACTTTCTTCAAAATCTATCATGAGCCCAATGATCTAATGTTTGTTACAAATTCATAAAATTCTCAGCCCAAGAGACATAGATATTGAAATAGCCAAAAGAAAATTTAAAAGCAAAGTGTTATGTATCATTCTGTACTCATCATCATAGTTCTGCTCATTGAAAGCCTACGGTCGTTGAAGTAGACTTAGAAACTTGAAAAGTCAGTGGCACATTTCATCAGGCACCAAATGTGCCATTGACTCTCCTCTTAACCTTTACTTTAGAAACTTTAGGACAAGAGCTTTGTATGAACAAACCAAGATGGCCCTCAGCATTATAGGAACATTGACTTTGTGTGTTTTTGAGGTGAGGGTCATGTCGTTTGGGTTTTTTTTTATGTGGCTTCACAGCTAATAGTTCCTAAATTTAGCTGCATATCAGAATCGCCCAGAAATTTGCCCCAGATCTATTGTGACAAAATAATAAGAGGAGTCCTAGAAAGAGTATTTTGAACAAATTTCATGTCTTTCTTATTGGGAACCTCTGGCTCATCTTGTGGTACTGTTTTTCTTTTCTCCATTTTTAGTGCTCTTTCCCTTGCTAGTGGCTCTGTACTCAGGATTCCCAATGTCAGAATGAAATCTATCTGATATGTCATTAACATCCTAGTGTGACTTAATTTAATGTGCCATTTCTTCAGAAATGCTAATGGTGGAATTTGGGACTCTGATAGCATGGAGTGGGGGTGGATGAGGGAGGAGAAGCTTTGCTTCCTGGCCCCCAAAATGGCATTACTTAGGGAAAGCTCCCTTTTATTACCTTCCCATAAAGTCAGCCCTACATATAAATTACGCACCACTAAAAAGAGATGAATTTCAGGAAGAGAAAGTGCAAGCAAAGTCAATGGAAAATCTGGATAGCACCTGGAATCTTGACTAGCAAGTCCCTACAAAGCTCCCTGCTTTTTCTTTTTTCTTTTAAAAATGAGAGCAAATGCATGCAACCTTTCTTATGGAATAGTGGATTGTTCTCACCGGAGTTACTTAACATGGGCTGGGTCCCCACTTAGTAGGGATGTTGTAAGGGGATTCAAACATTGGGTTAGAATCTCTCAATAATTTTAACTTTTTTTTTTCTTTTCATCCCAAAGACGTTACAATCCTTTGACATAGTAAAAATTACTCTTTTGGTTTAATATTTCCCCAGTTTGTGACAAGTAGGATTAAAGCCTTTACTTTTTTTTTTTTACATCTTTATTTGAGTATAATTGCTTTACAATGTTGTGTTAGCTTCTGCTGTACAACAGAGTGAATCAGCTATATGTATACATATATCCCCATATCCCCTCCCTCCTACCCTCCCTATCCCACTCCTCTAGGTCATCACAAAGCATCAGGCCGATCTCCCTGTGCTATGTGGCTGCTTCCCATTAGCCATCTATTTTACATTTGGTAGTGTATGTATGTCAGTGCCACTCTCTCACTTCGTCCCAGCTTACCCTTCCCCCTCTGTGTCCTCAAGTCCGTTCTCTACATCTGCATCTTATTCATGCCCTGCCACTAAGTTCATCAGTAACGTTTCTTTGATTCCATATATATGTGTTAGCGTACGGTATTTGTTTTTCTGTTTCTGGCTTACTTCACTCTGTGTGAGAGAATCTAGGTGCATCCACCTCACTACAAATAACTCAATTTCATTCCTTTTTATGGCTGAGTAACATTCCATTGTATACATGTGCCACATCTTCTTTATCCATTCATCTGTCGATGGACATTTAGGTTGCTTCCATGTCCTGAAAGCCTTTACTTTTGATATATGTCTGTTAGCTCCTTCAGTTTGACCTTTCCCTGGAAGCCTCTGCCCAGGGCTGCCATAAGGCTTATAGAGGACAATTTCAGGACAGAAAGACAGTCCAAAGAGCTCTTGAAGTTGCTCTCGTGGTCTAGGCACTCCTTATTTCTCCTGTGAATTATTGCATTAGCCCCCTAATTACTTCTGGTCTCTTGTCCTCATATTCATCTTCCGAATTCATCTTCTGAACTATTGCCAGAGCCCAATTTCTAAATTTAAGTGTGCTTATATCAATTTCAGTGGGCACCCCATTACCTTCCAGATAAAGTTCACATTCCTTACGATGTATGTATAAGGCTTTTTAATGATCTGCCTTTTCGTCATTCCCACTATGTTAGTATTCTTGCCACAAACCATTTGCAATTCCTTAAATTCTCTAGATCTTCTTATGTTTCTGAGATTGTGTAAAAACTGCTCCTTCTGCCTAGAACAGCATTCCCTTTATTTTGCTAATCTTTATCGGTTCCCTCAATATCCAACTTTGTTATCAATTCTGTTGACATGGTCTTTGACCCATAAAAGTGTGAAAGTGTCCCTCTGTTGAAGTCCAATGGTATCCTGATATATCTCATTATCACAGTAAATACAGTGTGTTGGAATTGATTTTCTTATCCATCTTCCTTATTAGACTGTGACAGCCTTGAAAGTAGGGACTAGTTTCATTATATATTTCTCAGTGTCTAGTACAAAAAATGCAATAATAAATATTTCTAAAATTAATGAGTCTCAGAATAGATCACTCCTAAGTCCATGATCTATGAGGTCAGATTCATGGTTAGCCCTCAAGATAACTGTCACCTATAGAAATTGTAATGAGTGGAAAAAACTGTGGGGTTGGCTATTGAAATACAGTCCAGCATACAAATTCTGAATGGAGAGTAGACCTAGAAGCTCAAAAATATGTCCACGAAGTTGTAAGAATGGAATAGGAATAGAATTGGTAGAAGTGCAATTACTTTCTTGAGTTATTCCAGGGATAGCCCTTGTGATAGCTTAGATTTCAACTATCCTGTGTTTTTATTTGAAGAAAAATACCTAGAAAGCAGGCCCTACGCATTAGTTAACTCTTTTTTCTCCTTGAAATCTTGAGGATTAATTTGTGATTATAATAGTAGATGGAATAAGTAATTTTGTGTAAATGAAGTATAACAAGTGATCATAGTAAAATTATATATTAGGTGAATCACTTCACATGCAACCCTACAAATGATAACAGTATTTGCTCAAGTGACTTCAATATAAATTAGGTACTATATGTGTACTTATAGCAGCCTCTAGTAAGTGTTTGTTATAAATGGAGCCTACAAATAGTCAAATTAAAAATACATATTAAGATTATTTTAAAATACAGGTTTATATTTTTACTAGAAAAATGTCCTCTCCAATGTCCAATTTACCATTAGCTTTTTCATTTTTGTTACCTCTTGATCAAATAGAAATGTTACCTATAAAACCAGCATTATATCCCTTAACCCAGTGGTCCCCAACCTTTCTGGATCTAGGGACTGGTTTTGCGGAAGACAATTTTTCCACAGACTTGGGGCGGGGGGGCAGCAGGTAGGGTTCAGGCGGTAATGAGAGCGATGGGGAGCGGCAGACGAAGTTTAGTTTGCTCACCCACTGTTTACCTCCTGCTGTGCAGCCCAGTTCCTAGCAGGCCACAGACCGGTACTGGTCCTCAGCCCAGGGGCTGGGGACCCCTGCCTTAACCCCCACACATATACATACACTCATATATATGTATGGTACAGATAGGTAGGTATGTAGGTAGAGAGGTAGATATAAGGATTTTATGATACAGACCCTTGTTTCATAAATAAATGTAGTTGGGAAAACAGACTAAATATAATATATAAGAAATAGGTACTTCCGGGAGTGGGATGAACTGGGAGATTGGGATTGACATATATACACTACTATGTTTAAAATAGATAACTTATGAGAACCTACTGTTTAGCACAGGGAACTCTACTCAGTGCTTTGTGGTGACCTAAATGGGAAGGAAATCCAAAAAAGAGTGGATAAATGTATACATATGGCTGATTCACTTTGCTGTACAGCAGAAACTGACCCAGCAGTGTAAAGCAACTATACTCCAATTGAAAAAAAAAAAAAAGGAAGAAAAAGAAATAGGTACTTCCAAGATCTTTTTACAGTGATGAGTCTCAATCCTCTGATGTCCTTCAGACCATTAGACCATTAGGGTATATATATCTGCCCTAGACCCTAGGACATGCTTAAACAGGTCTCTTCAGAGTTTAGCATTAAACTTGGTGTTTTCTAATTCAATAGAATTTATTTCGAAGAAAATTTTATTTTCCTAGGGAGGAAGCTGTCTTAAATCCTTGGATACATTGTTAACAAATAAATATTGAGGTGGCTATATGCCAACTACATTTCAATTAAAAAAATAAATAAATACTGAGATGGGATCAGAGGGAAGAAACAGAATTAAAATACAACAATAACAATTTCCTTTAAACAATGCCTAAGAAAATAATAATAGTCACCACTTATTAATTTTTTCCTATGTGCCAGGTAACTCACAACTTTATGTGGTAGTTAATATTATCTCTATTTTTTAATTTAGGAAAACAAAGCTCAGAGAGATTAAGTAATGACCAAAGTCATGTAGCTCGACAGTGACATAGCCAGGATTTTATCAGACACTGATTCTAAAGTCTTGTTTTCCCTAATTAAGCTATTTTTAAATAGGGAAAAAATTATTCTTCCAAATATCACCTTTCTTTCATGCCTCTTTTCTCCAGTGTCCTTTGTTCCTTGTGACACAGAAGCCAATTTGTCTATTGTGTTTCCTTTTCCTTTGCCTCTCAATTTAGAAACAAACTGTCTTCAGAACATCCTTTCACAGCAGGTGGAAAACTTGTCAAAATCCCAAGTACAGCAGAATTACCAAATTTAAAAGTGATGAAACACTGCACAGACCATCATGGGAAGGGTACACAAAAAACTGGTAACATATTTGAGAACTGGATGACTGGAGGCCAGTGGTTAGAGGCAAACCTTACTCTGTGTGTGTGTGGGCGGGTGGTGTATGCACATGTTTGTACACGTGTGTATATATAATCTTGCATGGCTTGACTTTTTTTTAAACAGTAAGTTTCTGCATTACCTATTTTAAAGAGGTGATTATTCAGAATGAGACCTATTAACAAAGGCTTCTCGGTTATTTTGTGTCTCGTGTGAGAAGGTTGATGCACAGAGCCTTGGCTCCTGTTGCACCCTAGCTTTTGCCCTCCTAGGAAAAGCTAGTCAGCTCAGTTGCTGACTAGTCAAAAGCACTACCACCTGATCTCTGTAAATATGGCCAGAGGATGCCATAGCCCATCATCCACTTTCCGTACATCCACAATGTGAGCTTTACACAGTAGTACTGACTCAGCATCCATAGAGGATTCAGTTTTGTGACCGCCTCATATACCTTGGAGTAAATCAGTTCCTTGTGATAATCGTGTTGACATTGTATTCTGAGAATTCCCTCAGGAATCCAGTTCAGGTTTCCAGTCTTGTTCATTTAAAAATTGCCATGGGAAAAAATGGACTACTAATATAAGATAATCCTTTTATTTTTTTAATTACTGTTTCTTGATGGTATTTTTCATTTAAACAATGAATCAGCTACTCTGTTTCCCAGACACCTACTTTAATTTTAACAAGCTCATTTTATTTATTTATTTTTCTTCTGTATCTTATTTTATTTTGTTTTACTGTTTTTTTTAAAGTTTCCTCTTTTTTCACAACTCACACACACACACTGTATTTTATTTTTACAAGAGATAAATAAACTGACACCAAGCATTGTAAATGCATGACCACAACAAAAGCAACAATGATTGCAATTACCAAACACGAAACACACTCATACTATGTCATAATATTGACATTCAGTCCAGGAATCCTCCACTGTAACAGCTCCTTTACTTTGCAGTGAAAATTGATTTGTATATTGTATTTTATTTTTTAAATTATTTTTTATTGGAGTATAGTTGCTTTACAATGTTGTGTTAGGTTCTCGCTATACAGCAAAAGGAATCAGTCATATGTATACATATATCCACTCTTTTTTGGATTTCCTTCCCATTTAGGTCACCACAGAGCACTGAGTAGAGTTCCCTGTGCTATACAGTAGGTTCTCATGAGTTATCTATTTTACACATAGTAGTGTATATATGTCAGTCCCAATCTCCCAATTCATCCCACCCCCCGCCTCCCCCCTTGGTGTCCATATATTTGTTCTGTACGTCTGTGTCTCTATTTCTGCCTTGCAAACAGGTTCATCTGTACCATTTTTCTAGATTCCACATATATGCGTTAATATACGATATTTGTTTTTCTCTTTCTGACTTACTTCACCCTGTATGACAGTCTCTGTGTCCGTCCACATCTCTACAAATCACCCAATTTCGTTTCTTTTTATGGCTGAGTAATATTCCATTGTATGTATGTACCACATCTTCTTTATCCATTCCTCTGTCAATGGACATTTAGGTTGCTTCCATGTCCTGGCTATTGTAAATAGTGCTGCAATGAACATTGGGGTGCATGCATCCTTTCGAATTATGGTTTTCTCCAGATATATGCCCAGGAGTGGGATTGCTGGGTCATATGGTAGCTCTATTTTTAGTTTTTTAAGGAACCTCCATACTGTTCTCCATAGTGGCTGTACCAATTTACATTCCCACCAACAGCGCAGGAGGGTTCCCTTTTCTCCACACCCTCGCCAGCATTTATTTTTCGTAGATTTTTTTGATGATAGCCATTCTGACCTGTGTGAAGTGATACCTCAGTATAGTTTTGATTTGCATTTCTCTAATAATTAGCGATGTTGAGCATCTTTTCATGTGTTTGTTGGCCATCTGTATGTCTTCTTTGAAGAAATGTCTATTTAGGTTTTCCACCCATTTTTTGATTGGGTTGTTTTTTTGATATTGAGCTGCATGAGCTGTTTGTATATTCTGAAGATTAATCCCTTGTCAGTTGCTTTGTTTGCAAATATTTTCTCCCATTCTGAGGGTTGTTTTTTTGTTTTGTTTATGGTTTCCTTTGTTGTGCAAAAGCTTTTAATTAACAAGTTAATATTAATAAGTGAAGAAGCTGCGGTATTTAGAGGTTTATTGGTCTGTTATGTGTCAATCATAAATATTATGATTATTATTTTTATTCCATCACAGAAGGGTTATCCAAATGCAATCTATGGGAGAGATAAAAATTGGTTAGCATGGGACTTGTTAATAGTGAATATAGACCAAATGACAAAGTTAACCTAAGAAACACATCACTGCAGCAGAAACAAATCTTTGAGCTTGTGGATCCAGTGGATCAATTTTTCTTGTCAGATAAAAGAATAAAGCAGTGATAGTGGTGATAAAATGCACCTCTTTGTCTTTCCTTGGAAGTAACTGGTAGCTTCAGTTCCTGAAGTTCTCTGTATCTACTCAACGTAATAAACTTCTTCCTTTAATCTTGGATGATGAATAGCACCTTAATCACAGGTTACACAAATGGGCACCATTTCTTTACGGTACTTGACTTCAGTTCCTTTTCCTTTTGCCACCCTAGGCTTATTGACATCCATGGTTCATGATTTTTTGTTTCTTTCAAATGCAAAGGTAGCTGTGGGGTGGGATCCTTTGAGATTAACTCAACCTCATTGCATATCAGAAGAAAAAGTGTGTTCACCTTTAAGGATTGAGGGGCATGGAAAATAAAATGAGTTCCTTCACTTATTTATTAGTAATTAGAACAGTTGTCCCCTTCCAGCTCCTTTCCCAGCTCCTAATAATGTGCTCTTTAGAGCCAAGAGGGCTTCTTTAGAACATTCTTTCCTAGTGATGGAAGGCAGTCGTTCTTCTCCTTCCTTCTCCTTACGCTCCCCCAAATCCAGTGTTTCTTTACACCAATTTAGACTAAGTAGTTCTACCTCAGGAATTCTCCTCAGAGAAGCAGGCTGACACCCTCTCAGTGCTACTCTGTATTTAGTACTGTAATAAGTGCTAAATGACCACACTAGAAGAACAATGTGCTTTATGATTAACTTATCATAGAAACGGTGGAGGAGCTTTCTCCTATTTAAAGCTAATCTCTGCCTCTGAGCTTTGATGCCTCTCCTCTTTCACCTTTCTAGGAACCCACACACCAATTATGCCTATTTTCTTCTGGTTACTCAAATTTTTATCATCTGAATCCTTTCCCGCCAGCATTTCAGCATGCTTTACTCTCATTCAGTTTAATCCAAACAAAGCAAAACAAAAGCCACTTTTGACCTATACTTCCTTTACTGCCTTATTGTTTTTTCACCTACAAAATAACTTATTTTGCACTTCTATCTCCATTTCTTCACCTGTGCTTTTTTCTGGCCTCTGCTCTCACTCCCCCAAACAATTGTGGATAAGGTTATTGAAACCTTCCCATATCACTAAATCCAAGACTTTTTCTTGTTCTCACCTCACTTGATGAGTACATCCTGATCTTAATAAGGACTTGACACTGTTGAATACTATCTATTTCCTTCCAGAAATACTCTGTTGGCTTTCCTTAATTCACTCTTAACTCTCTTGCTGCTCCTTTCTCCCCTTTTGTTAGTTTATTTTCCTGTACGGGGCATTCAGTGTTGTAGTACCTCAAGCCTTGTTTCTAGGCCTTCTTCTCTTCTCACTCTAAACTTAGTCCTAGCAATCTCATTCAACCAGCAGCTTCATTTATACTGACAGCTACTGAATAAATATTTCTAGGACAGACTTCTCTGGCTTAACCCAAAATGGGGTTGATTTGCTTCCCATATATCTATATTGAATTCTAAACTTTCCCAGGTATGAAGGTCATCGCCATCCATCCCTCCGAGTTCTAAATAATAACAAAATAACAGAAAACACTATTCCCCCTTTCTAATCTAGCCTCAAATTCTGTTGATTCTACCTCCTAAAAAAATCTCTCAAATCTTCCTTCTTCTCTTCATCTCCATTGTCATAACCCTACTCAAGAAGTCTCTCAATGTAGTTTTTTTTTTTGCTCAAGAGTCTTTTTATTTCCATAATAAAATTAGCACTGAAGAGGACTAGTTATAGTTATTTGGGTTTAAAATAATATTTATTAACACAACTTTTAAAATCTGGTGTTCCATAAGACATTAGTTTCAATTTTCAAAATTTGCTATTCTCTCTTTATATAATCCAAACATATGTAAGTCTAAACATCATTTTGATATTTAGTCTGTAAACTTATTATTGTATCCCTGAATGCATAGAGCATAGCACAGTGCCTGGAACACAAAAAGCACTTAATAAGTGTTTGTTAGATGAATGACTAAGTGTTCAAAGTTAGTTTCTTTTCTCTTTTATTTTCTCCCAACTTCCTCTAAATAAAAACTAAAGCTTTCCATTTTGGTAGTTAGGTGTTACTCCTGATTATAATCTGTAAGATTTCACTCTATGTATTTAGGTTTCTAATCCACTCAGAATTACACAATATGGATGATGGTTTTGGCTATTAAGAAGATGAAGGCAAGATTCTGTAAATATGGACAGAATCCCTAACATGTCCCCAAATTGTGATTTGTAGTAGTGATAATCTGTTATGAAGAGCTAACCCATTTTCCTTCTTGAATGGGAAATCTAAGGAAAAAACAAACTCTAGGATTCCTAAATCTTGCAGAAGTTCCCTTCTCTTTGATATTCCAGGTCCATAGAGCCAAGCCAATCAGATTTTTTCCTGTTCTTCACTTTTTTTGGTGAGGAAAGGGTTTTCTAGGAAATACTGAACTTTCCTTTCCCTAAAAGTAGGCCAGAGTAAACAATCAAACTTTAAATGCAATAGTCTTTCATACTTTAAACCAGCTGTTAAAAACAAAACAGGTCCAAAATGGAGTCACTTATGCTAAGCCCCACATCACCAAACCTAATTACACTTTCGGGCTTTTGCAGAAATGGAATCTTAAACTAGTCAATCAGGAATTACCTGATCAGCACTAGTGAGGTAGTCTTCCCGATTGACCCCAACTACGCCCTAAAGGAAAGCAACCTTCACACAACCAATTCACTTTTTTTTTTTTTTTTTTTTTTTTTGCGGTACGCGGGCCTCTCACTGTTGTGGCCTCTCCCGTTGCAGAGCACAGGCTCCGGACGCACAGGATCAGCGGCCACGGCTCACGGGCCCAGCCGCTCCGCGGCATGCGGGATCCTCCCAGATCAGGGCATGAACCCGTGTCCCCTGCACCAGCAGGCGGACTCTCAACCACTGCGCCACCAGGGAAGCCCCCCAATTCACTTTTTGCTAGTGTGATTTCCTTGTCCCGCCCTCTTCTGCCTATAAAAGTCTTTCATTTTATACAGCTCCTTTTTACCTACTAGATGAGATGCTGCCCAATTCCTGAATTGTTGGATAAAGCCAATATCTTTAAATTTTACTCAGTTGAATTTTTTTAACACAACTAATCTGAATGTCATTTTTCCCCTTTAAGTCATTATCAGTTTAAGATGAATGCTGAAAGGATGATTGACATGATCTTTGGGGTTTGCTTTAAAATAGTCCAGATATTTTAAACAAGAGAGATGAAACAAGAATGAAAAATGTTGATATAATTTCTGAAATTCTAGAAGTTTATTATACTTTTCTTTGAGATTTTCCACAATAAAAAGTTTTAAAATTTTAGCTTTTTCTATTTTTCACTCTCTGAACTTCCTTGAGAGGGGTCCTGGCCACAGGAGGAGGAAAACTGCACAACCATTCCTTCGCAAACCTCTGCCTGTCTATTCCTGAAACCTCAGGAGGGGCTTTAATCTTTGTTATACAGGTTTCACCTGCTGTCCGAAAGCAGAGCGTTCCTATGAAACCTTTTGGAAGCCAAAATGGCATAAAGTGAGGAAGCAATTACCCTGGAAGACATCTTGCTAAGGAAATAAAGCACAGATGTTCAAATACACAGTTCAAAGCTATAGCAGGGAGATGCTGAGTACAGTTTCCCAAGACAGAGCTTGGCGATGCCACTGCAGCCTCTACCACGGCTGCTGTAAAACAAACGCCGACTACTATTTTAAATTTTCGCCTTTTCCCATAAAAGTGAAAATCACATTTCTTTCCACTAGCAAAAATAGGTACTAATATGGGTCTTCGGTAAAAGCGAAGCGGCCTGTTGTGAACTTTCTACCAGCGGAGGAATACCTGTATTCGTTATTAACATATAACAAGTATCTATAGATTTCATTTTAAAACAAAGAAAGCTGGTTTTCCGCACAAAACCCAAGCTGGGGGGCGTGGAGGGGGCGTTATTAAATCTCCGCCAGTATTATCCCAACCTCTTTTTATAACCAGAGTATCACAATTCCTTCCAGGAACGGCCCTTTTGCCCCTCACGTCACAAGACTGTGGAGAAAGTGCAGAGCGTCGGTAGATATCCGTTCCAGGGCTCAGCCCTCCAGAGAAGGAAGCCTCGTCCTCTTCAGGCCTCAGTTTCCACCAAGTGAAAGAATAACCGGGCGATCATACCGGCCCCCGGCCCCTCCCGGCCCGCGGGCAGCCCCGCCCCGCCCCGCCTCGAGGGCGGAGACCGGGCGGAGCAGCGCGCTCTCCTCCGCCTCCTCCCGACTCGCCGCTGCCCCTGGTGCCGGCGGCGCATGTGCCCGGCAACCCCTCCCCGGCCCTGGATTCCACTTCCCCTCCGCTCACGCTGCAGCCGCAGCCGCCTTCAGGCCCCGCGCCGCCTCCGGAGTCCATGGCCGGGACGCGCTGGGTGCTCGGGGCGCTGCTCCGGGGCTGCGGCTGCAACTGCAGCAGCTGCCGGCGCACCGGCGCCGCCTGCCTGCCCTTCTACTCGGCCGCCGGCTCATTCCCCTCGGGAGTCTCGGGCCGTCGCCGCCTGCTGCTGCTGCTCGGGGCCGCCGCGGCCGCCGCCTCTCACACGCGGGGCCTCCAGACTGGGCCTGTGCCGGCCGGGAGGCTGGCGGGGCCTCCCCCAGCGGCCGCCTCCGCCGCCGCCGCGGCCGCCGCCTCTTACCCGGCCCTGCGCGCCCCTCTGCTGCCGCAGTCGCTGGCGGCGGCGGCGGCGGGCCCGGCGCGCGGTTACAGCCAGGTACGTGGGCGCCGAGAGGGGCCGCGCGCGGGACCCTTCCCCGGCAGTGCGCACGCGCCCCCGCGCCCCTCCGCGTGCGCCTCGCGTGCGCGCCTGGGAATCCGCGGCACGCGCCACAGCCCCCCGCCCGCTCCCACCCTCACCCGCCCAGTCCTCCTATTGGGCCCCAGAACAAGGGACGGTCTCCCAGCGCTCGGGTTTTCTCCTTGTTTTGTTCTCCTCTCGAGTCTCTGGTCGGTTGGGCAGTGTAAGTGTGGCTGGGGGTGAATGTTGAGGCCTTGTTTCCCGCCCGCCCATGGTAGGTTTTGTGAGGCTGTTGACGCCCCCACCGCGCATCTCTGTCGCTCTCCGCCCGCAGGTGGTGAAGTTGGGAGGCCGGACCCCCGGAGGGCTGGGACTCTCCGTGCCGCCCGAGCACTAGGCCTGGGCGGCCCTTGGTGCGCCTCGCGGCCCGCTGCTACGAAGGTTCACGCACACACTTGCGTGGGCTAGGTTCGTGGGGAAGGAGGCTGGACCCCAGCGCTCTCCTCGCTCTCGTGTCCCTTGGGAAAGGCGGGCTGCCCCAGTTACTGAAGGTCACCTCTGCACCTTCACTTCCTCTGACAGAAGGTCCTTTAGGACCATGGGTCACCGCTGATGGGAAGGACAGTTTGGAGACTGACATTGGGGGAGGGGGACCGAGGAGAGGAGGCGTCTGGGGCTGAGGCGATGGTTTGGGGACCCAGGAGTGAGTCTACAGTATTTTTTTTTTTTTTTTTTTTGAGTCAGTGTGTGCTTTAAGTACTCCCATTGCAAATATTTTGTGCCTCGTAGGAAGCTTTCTTTTCTGCTTCTTACGTGGCATCTGGGAAATGTCCGCACACTTTTTGACTACCATGTTCCTGATGCCTTGGGTCATATTATTGTTAATTCAATTTGTGCTTCTCCTTGAACTTAGGGAAACTGGGAAGCTAATCAGCGTGGCTGCTGTCTGCCAGTGGCTGAGCTAATTGATTTGAATCCTGGCCCAATACTTTCTGCTGCCCTTTTCAGTGAAAGCTTGTGATGCTTATGGAATTCTGGGAAAATGGGGAATGTTGCTCTTATTAAAAAAAAAAAAGCAACAAAAAAACTGTCTCTAATAAGCCTTTGTGACCTGGTTACTCTCTTTACTTGATTATTTTTTTCTGTGAATTTGACTAGCATAATGATCTGTTGAGGCTCCGCTAGTAAGTAAGCCTCTGTGCTTACTTTTATTATTGATTGCATAAAATTATGTGTAAATTTCCATGAAAATGATGGGCATATACAAAGGAGTGAAGTATCTCTCTCTTTAGCCCAATAGAGTGCAAGTCACTTGACTTAAAGCCTGAGTTGTCTTCCCATGTTGATAATTGAAGTGCTTGTTGCATTCTTATTAAATAATGTATGAGGCCTCTGCTAGAGGTTTACATTTATCATTGACTCCTTAAAATTAGACATAAATCTTCATGTAAATGGTAGGATGGTACAGAGAAATCTATTTCCTTAGCCTAGTAGAGTGCAAGTCTTAAAACCTGAGTTGTCTTCCCTGGTTATGGTTGTGCTTGTTGGAATCTTATAACATTTCGGTTTTTGTTTAGTGTTGTAAAATAGAGTTCTTTGGGTATGTCTCAGGCTCCTGTTACCTCACACTACTGCTGTTGCCTTTTATGATCTTTCCCTCATTCAGTTGGTCTGACATACTAGTTGACAAATTAATCTTTCCAAGCATCCTGCTGTCTTGTTGATTTACACACTTCTAAATGTCTTTTATTAGCTCCCCTTTACCTACCAGGTTTACGACACACACTGAGCTCAACCCTCAATTCCTCTGCTGTGTGGTACCCAGTTTTTTTTGCCAGCTCATCTTCTTTGGCTCCTAATTGTACCCTACAGTTTAGCCAAATGGAATTATTGCTGTTTTGCAAATGGGCTTCTGTTCATACTGTTTCTTCCCCTCACTTCTCAAACTGGAATGCCTATCCTTTATATATTTCTCTCAGAATTCTAGCCTTCCTTCAAGGCTCATCTCGTATCATGTCTTGATTCTTCTGTTGGTGCTCTGTTATGAATTTCTATAATATCTTGTATCTTAATTATAGCCCTTAAAGCATCTGTCTTGTGTGCTTGTCTTAGTCTGGATGGTACGCTTTTTGAGATGAGGGCCTAATTATGGTGTGCTGTGATTAGGAGATACATATTTGTTAAATTGAAGGGACCCCTGTTGTCCTGCCTTAACTAAAACACTATTATGAGGTGTACTTCGGGACTGATGAATTTAAAAACAAGCCTGGAATAAAATTTATGTCCTGCCAAACCATTAGGCTATACATGCTTGTTGCTTTAGGATGTACAATTTAAGCCAAAATAGGATGAGTTAGATTTGTGAATTTTACTTCTTGCCTCTGAAATACTAATGGTCCCCAAATAATAATATCCAGGGTGTTAATTTGTAGAAACAAACTTTGAAAATAAATTTTCTAAGTAGGTTGTTCAAGAAATATTTCTACATTTCTTCATTTCTCTTGGAAGGAGTCCAAAACTACCTACCTGGAAGACCTTCCACCTCTCCCTGAATATGAATTGCCTCCGTCCAAGTTAGGAGAGGAAGTGGATGACGTTTATCTCATTCGAGCTCAAGGATTACCGTGGTCGTGCACTGTAGAAGATGTGCTTAGCTTTTTCTCAGGTATATTTTATGTATGTTTTGAATATGTAATTTCATCTGACTGAAAGGTAGTCCCATAAAATTCAAGTTAGGCTGTGCTGTAGACATCTTATTTGATACATGGGAATTGTCTCATTCTGGCTGGTTACATATGCATAGTGACATCATGTGTATCATTTGTCATATATACCAGGTTGAATACCGAAAAAATTTTAATGTGAAAAAACTACATGATGCAAAACCAGTTTTCTCTGAAGTTTTAATACGTACATATCAAAAGGTGAAACCTGTTAGCGGGAATATGTTAGTGAGAATATAGATTGAGTAGCTTTTTATGTAATAACATACATTTAGAATACAAGATCACTTAGCAAGTGATATAATTCCCTTAATAACATGTTTGAAGGTTTATGCATCTGTAGTTAAAGTTTCTGTATCTGACTGATTTTTAATTTTCCTCCCTCTTAAGAAGCCTTTAGAAGATGTTGCCTTAAATGTTCTAAAACAATGTAACACTGTATTAAGTACCTGATGTGCATTTGTGTGGATCAAGCAGTTTATAAAGCCACTTACATCTTCAGCTTGCTCCCAGTATAAGTAGTGTGCAGTATGGGGATGTCTTTCTTTGGTAACGAAAAGGGGGAAAAGTTAAATTATTCTTATAGGAGATATATTAGAGTTCTTATGGATATGATCATAACGAAAGAAGACACTTATGCAGAAACCATATTTTAATTCCTTAAGTGATTTGAAACTGATTGTAGAAGCATTTGGAAGTCCATATTACATTTTGTATTGAGCCTAGCCTGATTTGCCATTTAATGATCTGGGGGTCATAAGCTTTTGTGCTAAGGTTCGCTTTATTTCTCCACATGGAACATTATAGAGACTACCAGCTCATCAGCATTTGGACGTCTTCAGTAATGGGGGTTTGTGTAAGGAAAATGACAGGCATTTTGGATATTGCTTTGTTTTGGTTTTGGAAGATTGCAATTCTAGTGACTTGTATGATTGATCTAAAACTTTGATTTCTGGTTTTAATTGATTTTACTCACATACTTTCAGACTGTAGAATTCGCAATGGTGAGAATGGAATCCACTTCCTCTTAAATAGAGATGGGAAACGAAGGGGTGATGCCTTAATTGAAATGGAGTCAGAGCAGGATGTGCAAAAAGCCTTAGAAAAACACCGCATGTACATGGGGCAGCGGTATGTGGAAGGTATGTGAAGTCGTGTTATAGCTTTTCGGGTTCATTACATTGACTGTACTTTTCAAGGCAGCTTCATTTGATCCTGTGTTAGATATTATGAATAGTGAAGTAGTTAGATTCTATGAAAAACCCTTTTCCAGGGTGTGAAAATGAAGCACACAAATAATCTCAGTTTCTTATCTATAAAATGAGGGTGTTGACCCAGTTTACTTCAGAAGTTGTGATGTTACAGCTGGCGCATAGTAAATACTTGATAAATGTCATTTATTATTTTCTCCAGAGAAGTACGTAAGGTTAAAAATACTAGTTTTTAAATTCCTGGATAACCCACCCAGTGTGATTATTTTTTTAATGGCTTCTTCCTTTGTTATGTAAATATTGCATACCTTTTGTGCTCTTTTTCTTAGTATATGAGATAAACAATGAAGATGTGGATGCCTTAATGAAGAGCCTGCATGTCAAATCTACACCTGTGGTAAATGATGGTGTGGTTCGTTTGAGAGGACTTCCTTATAGTTGCAATGAGAAAGACATTATAGACTTCTTCGCAGGTGCTTTTCAGTTATATCGTGTTTGGGGCCTCATATCTTTTCCCCCCATTGTTTCCTTCTTTATCTTAGGTGAACCTTCTCCTGGTAACTGCATGCAGTTATATTAGGTTGTTTAGGGGAGAACTCTTCACTTGGATTGCCAGTATTTATAGATTATATAAGTGTTTTGACCTAAAACACTGATCTTTGGGGGGTGTCGTATTTCAAAATAATTTAATGTGGAGTTTTTTTTTTTTGTTTTTTTTTTACTATTGAGGAAAATATCCTCTCATGAGAGTGGCTATATTTGTCTTAGACAATAGTGATTTATATGATCTAAAAGCATTAACATCTAGGGAATTCCCTGGCAGTCCAGTGGTTAGGACTCTGCGCTTTCACTGTTGAGGGTGCGGGTTCAGTCCCTGGTCAGGGAACTAGGATCCTGCAAGCTGCACAGCACGTCCGTTTAAAAAAAAAAAAAAAAAAGCATTATCATCTTAGGGGTAAAATATGCACCAGTAGTGATGTTAGTCTAAATCTCTGTATATAACTAATGGCAAAAAAACAAATTGTGTGTTTTAGATGGACTGCTTGGACCCTAAATGTTCTGGGAATGTGTGGGTGTTATTAGCTTTTGGCTGCATAATAATTTTCTTCCCATTAGGCATGTATTCAGCTTTGGGACTGGCAAAATAGGCCCACAATTTTACTAATAAACTTAAAAAGAAATTCTTAGTATGTGAATGAATGTGTTAAGTCTAAGAATAAAAAAGCTCCTGTTAGCAGCACTAATTTGTAATAATTTTTTGACATCCTAGGACTGAACATAGTAGACATTACTTTTGTCATGGATTATAGAGGGAGAAGAAAAACAGGAGAAGCCTATGTGCAGTTTGAAGAACCAGAAATGGCCAACCAAGCCCTTTTGAAACACAGGGAAGAAATTGGCAACCGGTGAGTGAAGCAGATACTAATGATGCAGAAGGATCATATTGGCCAATACACTGGGTCGTTTTGATGAATGCAGTATAATATGACTGTAAAATTATCTAAACACAGAAAAAGTAGAGAGAGTAGTATGATGAGTTGTCAAATGCCCATCACTTAGATTAACAAATTCTTAACATTTGTTGTATTTGTTGCATCTGTTTTTTTGCATCTGTTTTTATGCATCTTTAAGAAAACATTTTTACATGATCCCAATATTATCACATTTAACAAAATTAGTGATAATTTATTATCTAGTGCCAGTCCGTAATCACATGTTCCCGTTTATACCCAAAATGTCTTTCTCCAGTTGCTTTTTTTTTTCCCTCACCAAAATCTAGACATGGTCCATACGTTGTATTTGATTGTTATGCTTCCATTTCTCTTCAATTAGAGCAAATCCCCATTTCCTTTATTTTTATGTTCCCTCTCCCTTTTTATTATTATTATTTTTTCTTTTGGCTGCATGGAGCAGCTTGCTAGATCTTAATTCCCTGACCAGAGATTGAACCCAGGCCCACGGTAGAGAAAGCATGGAGTCCTAACCACTGGACCACCAGGGAATTCCCCTCCCCCTTTTCAAGATGCAATTGGCTTTTGAAGAAATTGAGTCATTTGTCCTGTACAGTGTCTCACGTCCTGTGTTTATCCTTTTGCTTCCTCACAGTGTCACTTAACTTGTTCCTTTGCATCCTCTATTATTTCCTGAAAACTGGAAGTTAGACCTAAAGTCTTAGATTGATTCAGGTTAACAATTTTGATATAGATACTCTATAGGCAATACTGTATACTGCATGTCACATCACACTAGGATACACGTAGTGATGGGTTGAGTTCATTTCTGTTTTTTAGTTTTCTTTATTTCTTTTTCTCTTTTATTTTACTCTTTTTTTGTGTGCTCATTTGTGTTTTAACTTTGGGGGAGTACTCAAAAGTGTCAAATTTTAATTCATTGTCTTGCTTGTTTTCTGACCTTTTTTCTTGAATTCTTTGAAGTTTAAAAAAGTCATTCCAAAGTCGTTCTATTTCAGGATCTACGTATAGAATTGGTTCAAAGGTCTTTATTAAAAAATTTTTAATGAAGAAAATACATGCAAAACACACACCGCCCCCCTTAATTTTCTTTTAGTACTCTTCATATTTTCTTATAACTGGGAACACGTCAGTAATATGTTTTTATGTGGGAACATCAAGGCAGTGTATAGATCTCTTCAGTAAATTAAGAAATGTTGCACATCTGGGTCTGTAAATGCAAAGGATTTGTACAATTCAAGCTTAATAACCTAATTTGGAAAAGCATTGTTGAGAAAAAGAAAACTGGTTCCAGAAACTTGGATTTAACAGTTCCACAGCCAAACAGATAGCAAGTTAGAATTGACATTTAGTTCATTAATTCTCATTAGCCTCTTAGTGAAGTCCTGGGAGAAGTTAGCTCCTCATATATTGTGACTTTTAATATCTTAAACACATATGAATAATTTTCACAGAATTGAATTGTAAGACCTCAAGAGATTGTTAATCAACTGTGAAAAACAAAATGAAACCTTTCTCACTAGATTCTTTTCATACACACAGTTAACCTTTGCGTATTTGTCCGCATGAAGCAAAACAGGGTAGAAAACATTTGTTAAAATGTATATGAAGAAAACTTATCTTGGGAGGATTAAATCAGTGACCTGCTCTGTTGAGAGTACTTTTTCATGGGCGAATATCTATGTCCATTTTTACTTTATGCCCCACCTGTTGTCTTTGGACACCTCTGTTTGCTAGCTATCAGAAATAATATGTATGCATGTTTTATTTTAATTTATTTTATTTAAAAAAAAATTTTTGGCTGCGTTAGGTCTTCGTTGCTGTTCACGGGCCTTCTCCAGCTGCGGCAAGCGGGGGCCGCTCTTCGTTGCGGTGCGTGGGCTTCTCATTGCGGTGGCTTCTTGTTGCGGAGCACAGGCTCTAGGTGCACGGTCTCCAGTAGTTGTGGCTCGAGGGCTCTAGAACGCAGGCTCAGTAGTTGTGGTACATGGGCTTAGTTGCTCCTCCGCATGTGGGATCTTCCGGGACACAGCAAGATCCGCCTGCATTGGCAGGCAGATTCCTTTTTTTTTTTTAAACATCTTTATTGGAGTATAATTGCTTTACAATGGTGTGTTAGTTTCTGCTTTATAACAAAATGAATCAGTTATACATATACATATGTTCCCATATCTCTTCCCTCTTGCGTCTCCCTGCCTCCCACCCTCCCTATCCCACCCCTCTAGGTAGTCACAAAGTACCGAGCTGATCTCCCTGTGCCATGCGGCTGCTTCCCACTAGCTAGCTATTTTACGTTTGGTAGTGTATATATGTCCATGCCACTCTCACTTTGTCACAGCTTACCCTTACCCCTCCCCATATCCTCAAGTCCATTCTCTAGTAGGTCTGTATCTTTATTCCTGTCTTACCCCTAGGTTCTTCATGACCTTTTTTTTTCCCCTTAGATTCCATATATATGTGTTAGCATACAGTATTTGTTTTTCTCTTTCTGACTTACTTCACTCTGTATGACAGACTCTAGGTCCATCCACCTCACTGCAAATAACTCAATTTCGTTTCTTTTTATGGCTGAGTAATATTCCATTGTATATATTTGCCACATCTTCTTTATCCGTTCATCCAATGATGGACGCTTAGGTTGCTTCCATCTCCTGGCTATTGTAAATAGAGCTGCAATGAACATTTTGGTACATGACTTTTTTTGATTTATGGTTTTCTCAGGGTATATGCCCAGTAGTGGGATTGTTGGGTCGTATGGTAGTTCTATTTGTAGTTTTTTAAGGAACCTCCATACTGTTTTCCATAGTGGCTGTATCAGTTTACATTCCTACCAGCAGTGCAAGAGTGTTCCCTTTTCTCCACACCCTCTCCAGCATTTATTGTTTCTAGATTTTTTGATGATGGCAATTGTGACTGGTGTGAGATGATATCTTATTGTGGTTTTGATTTACATTTCTCTAATGATTAATCATGTTGAGCATTCTTTCGTGTTTGTTGGCAATCTGTATATCTTCTTTGGAGAAATGTCTGTTTAGGTCTTCTGCCCATTTTTGGATTGGGTTGTTTGTTTTTTTGTTATTGAGCTGCATGAGCTGCTTGTAAATTTTGGAGATTAATCCTTTGTCAGTTGCTTCATTTGCAAATATTTTCTCCCATTCTGAGGGTTGTCTTTTGGTCTTGTTTATGGTTTCCTTTGCTGTGCAAAAGCTTTTAAGTTTCATTAGGTCCCATTTGTTTATTTTTGTTTTTATTTCCATTTCTCTAGGAGGTGGGTCAAAAAGGATCTTGCTGTGATTTATGTCATAGAGTGTTCTGCCTATGTTTTCCTCTAAGAGTTTGATAGTTGCTGGCCTTACATTTAGGTCTTTAATCCATTTTGAGCTTATTTTTGTGTGTGGTGTTAGGGAGTGTTCTAATCTCATACTTTACATGTAGCTGTCCAGTTTTCCCAGCACCGCTTATTGAAGAGGCTGTCTTTTCTCCACTGTATATTCTTACCTCCTTTATCAAAGATAAGGTGACCATATATGCGTGGGTTTATCTCTGGGCTTTCTATCCTGTTCCATTGATCTATCTTTCTGTTTTTGTGCCAGTACCATACTGTCTTGATTACTGCAGCTTTGTAGTATAGTCTGAAGTCAGGGAGCCTGATTCCTCCAGCTCTGTTTTTCGTTCTCAAGATTGCTTTGGCTATTCGGGGTCTTTTGTGTTTCCATACAAATTGTGAAATTTTTTGTTCTAGTTCTGTGAAAAATGCCAGTGGCGATCCTTATCAAACTACCACTGGCATTTTTCACAGAGCTAGAACAAAAAATTTCACAATTTGTATGGCAGGCGGATTCTTAACCACTGGGCCACCAGGGAAGCCCTGCATGTTTTATTTTAAAAGAGTTCAATGTAAAGTTACTTTGTACCATTTATGCCTGTTCACTTTTGCTTTGACATAGATATATAGAGATATTTCCAAGCAGAAGGAATGAAGTTCGAACACATGTTGGTTCTCATAAGGGAAAGAAAACGGCATCTTCTCCCACTGCTAAGTATATAACTGAGCCAGAAATGGTCTTCGAAGAACATGAAGTAACTGAGGATATCCGACCCATGACGGCTTTTGAAAGTGAGAAGGAAATAGGTAAGGATTTGCCTCTTATTGAAACTCATTGTGTCTGCCTTGTACGTTTTGATATTTGTTAAAAATATTTTTTTTATGACCATGTTGTATCAAATTGTAGATTATGGGACAAAGGAAATTGAGTTAAATGTTTAATTTAATATGTCTTTGAGTGTAGTATGTGCTATGAATACAGTCTTCCCTCAGTATCCCCAGGGGATTGGTTCCAGGACCCACCATGGATACCAAAATCCATGAACGGTCAAGTCCCATAGGCAGCCCTCCATATCCACGGGTTCCACATTCACAGATATGGAGGGTTGAAGATGGTCTTAATTATTTCATAGGTTTTTTTTTTTAATTTAATCATTTTTGCAGATTCTGTATCAAAACCTGGGTTGCACATATACAACAAAAAGAAGTAAGATGTCAACATTTAAACTTAAGGTGGGAAATGATGTGTGTAGAGAGCAGGATTGTTGACTAAAGTAAGGTGTTTTGTTTGCCTCTGTGTTTAATTATTCCTTTGATTCTTAATCCCAAAGCAACATTTGGAATCTTTAAAAGTTTGATAAATACTTTTTAAATTTGTGCTCTAGGATTATCCTGTTAACCATATTTATTCCTTTTTTTTTTTTCAAAGTGACTGTAACCCAGGGAATTTCTCTCGTCTTTATTTTTACGTTCATAATCATTTTTCCGTCTCTCAGTTGTTAGAGAAAGGTACGTTCTTTTGTAATCTGGTAATGGCTTGAGACACTAAATCCTATGAGTGTTCAGGTGATACTTGTTAGGCAGCAGAAATTTCAGATCATCTTGGCTTTTAAAATTGAAACCCTCTTCGTTACTAGGGTATTTCAAGAGTAATTGAGGATTTTGTCATAAAGGTCATTCCTAATTATAATCTGCTAATAACTTTTGAAGTGTTTATGTTCTTGATAGTGCTTTTTGTCCCATTTCTTAGAATTGCCTAAGGAGATGTCAGAAAAGATTCCAGAGGCTGTTGATTTTGGAACTACGTCTTCACTACATTTTGTCCACATGAGAGGATTGCCTTTCCAAGCCAATGCCCAAGACATTATAAATGTATGTGGCAGTAAGATATCCAATCTCAGTAGCTTTGAACAAAAGTTCTAAAGTTTTGAACTTCTATTTAGGGAAGGTAGAGAAGAAAAATATAGTATTTCTGCAGTATCTTTGGACAACAAGGTGGCATCTCCACAGTTGTGGGGACTTGTTTTATTTTCTTTGGCTGAGAGGTGTGGGTTTTATTACATTCTAAGGTCATGTGTATAATGGATGATAACATTTCATAGGTGCAAAATAATATGGCGTAGGTTAAGTATTCAATGTAAAAAAGCTTGGTCTTTCTCTAAATTAGTTCAACCCATTCATTTTTTAAAATTAATTAATTAATTAATTTGGTTGCACCGGGTCTTAGTTGCGGCATGTGGGCTTCTTAGTTGCGGCTTGCCAGCTCCTTAGTTGCGGCACATGGGCTTCTTAGTTGTGGCATGCGCAAACTTTTAGTTGTGGCATTGAGCCAGGGCCCCGTGCATTGGAAGCACAGAGTTTTATCCGCTGCGCCACCAGGGAAGTCCCTCAACCCATTCATCTCTGAGTTTAAGAAAAAGAGACTCCGAGAGCATTTGTCACAGGGCAGTTATATACTAGACACGAATCTAGTACTCCTAAATGCCTGGAGTTATCATTACACCATATAGCCTTCTTGCATCCAGCTTCCCTGATTTTTGAGACAAGGAATTTTTTAAATATTTTCATTTTATGATAGGTACTCTATGAAATGAAAAGATGAAATAACAAAGTCCTTATTGACTTCCTGAACTCCAGGATGTGTGCTTAAGGTAGATGAAAATCTAGGATCCAGTTAGTAGTGGGGCCTCAGAATTAGTTAGTAGTGGGGCCTCAGAATTTGTCTTTATTATTTCAAAAAACCTATTAAGAATCATATTTTTACGTAAATGAAGGTTGCACAGTCTCATTAAAGAATTGGTTTGGTTTGGAATATTAACCACTCAGTGTGGTAGCTCTGTTTAGGTAGTGCTGATAAGAAACTTATTATCAGCTCCATGTTTGATTAAAACATGGTAAAAATGAATTATTAAGAAATGAAGTGTAGGGACTTCACTGGTGGTCCAGTGGCTAAGACTCCGCACTCCCAATGCAGGGGACCCAGGTTCGATCCCTGGTTAGGGAACTGGATCCCACGTGCCACAAATAAATGTCCCGCATGCCACAAGTAAGATCCAGTGCAGCCAAATAAATAAATAAATCAATGTTTAAAAAAAAAATAGAAATGAAGTATATTTGACAGACAGTTTTTAGAAACGGGAAAGGAGGTGTGTGGGAGGAATAATAAAAGTGGTCCTTGTTGGTATAAAGAAAAGTTTGATAACTATTGTACATTATTGTATTGTGTATATAGTTTAAGTTCTCTGTGAACAGATATTTGAAATGTAGCCGTGAGTTCTCAGAAGATCAGAAGAGCCAGCAGAGGTGGTAGATGTGTAACTACATTGTTGCTTAAAGAGATTTCCTACAAATAAATTTATCAGGTGTATGAATGAAAGTCTGAAAGAAAAATGAAGAGCCACCAGACTTCTAGAAATTGACCTAGTAACATTATGTTCCTTTTGGCTTTCTTTGTTTGTTGTTTAGTTTTTTGCTCCACTGAAGCCTGTTAGAATCACCATGGAATACAGTTCCAGTGGGAAGGCCACTGGAGAAGCTGATGTGCACTTCGAAACCCACGAGGACGCTGTTGCAGCTATGCTCAAGGATCGGTCCCATGTTCGTAAGTGCTGCCCATGGTTTTTGTTATTTTTGATGTCTATCTTTGTTTACAAATGCCTTTCTCTGTTTTTTGTGGGGTTTTTTTGTTTCTTTTGTTTTGAGAAAAGCCAGCATAAAGCACTTTTATTGCAATAATAAATCTTGAAACTCATATGTAGTGCAGGGGGGTAGAAGTAGGGGTGGAGGAATAAGCAGCAGTTTCGCTCACCAGATCACTACACAGGACAGCACAGGGATGAGAGAGGGGGAAGGAGAAGCCAGGAAACTCTGAGATCAGCAGGGGGAGCTGAGCATCAAAAAACAGGAGATGCTGAAGCTGTGATGACCAGCATCATTTTCTGAAGACAGCACTCAGGGATTTGTCATGATGGCTGGGCTTTCATGGGTGTTAAGTGTCTACAAACAGTACCTTCAATTTAACTTTCGATTAAAGTTCTTAAAATTAGGAAGTGGAGCTTGGATAGCTGTGAGATTACAAAAGTCCTAAATATCCATTAGAAAAACCACGGGATGGGAAAAAAAGCCAGGTCATGAAGAAGGCTTCAGAGGTCCCTGCTGGCCTGGGGACAGACACCTGTAGTGTCCAACATCTCAGTGAAAACGATCTGCTTTCAAAAGGCAGAGGGTTAAGAACGGATCCTTTTTTGTCATTCTCAGACCATAGATATATTGAATTGTTCCTGAATTCATGTCCGAAAGGAAAATAAGACTTCCAGGGATTCCAGAAAATAAGGTAAACTTAAGAGGTGCAATTGTGTAAATTATTTTCAGTTGATAAGTTAATCATTAACTCACAGATTTATAATATGGTTGAAAACCATTTTAATAAACATCAAACTAATCATGATAATTGAAGCCTGACTATAGGGAATGAAATTCTCCTGGGAAATAGAATTCATTATGATCATACAGTAGCTTTGAGTATTTTCCCCATTAGAATCTTTTTGCATCATTTCCAACATTCATCATGCTATGTGCTTAAAAAGAACTTTTCATCTTTAGTAGCTGTATGTTATAATACACTGAAAATGTGCCTTGTGTTAGCTTGTCGTCCTATAAAATTTACATACATTTCCTCAGTTCTAAGATATTTTTTAGATATCTGAAACCAGGGTGTGTCATGGATTTGTACACTTAATGTAACACTGCTTCTTTTCCTGAAATGGTGTTATGAAAATTGTCCTAGGAAGTACATAGATTTCAGAGTTTTATCTGTGACAAATCAACTAAATATGTATTGATGTCCCTTCCCTGACTCAGTGCCATGTGTTCTCTTTTTCCCCATAAAATCTTTTAATATATTGTATTGTGATCATTTTTCTACATGTAATGGGGCTTTCCTTTAAGACACTTACCTGTAGTGATTTCTTGAAAACACATGGGGCATTTGTTTACTATAGTTGTCATAGGCTATTTTTGGATATAAAGTCCCACAATCTCGTGGGACTTAAATATTTGCATTAGCTAAAATCTATGCAAAATATATTCTGCGCCCAACTCTGAAAATCTGCTATCTTCATACCAGGCTGCAAACACTAATGCCTAACTAATTTTCTTCACCTTAGCTTAATTGGTTTGTCAGATAACTTGCAATAAATCAGAAAGAAAAAAAAACTATTGAATTTGTAGTTTTAAATGGTATGGGAACTTGCGCGACACATTTTCATTTTGAGTGAGCATGCAACATTTTTTGTTTTATTTTCAGGATGAAGCAAGAAGCATTTCATTTGCACATCTTTCTTGGACATGGGATCTAAAGTTCCAGGTTTTTAGCAGCAACTGCTAGAGAAACCATTTGGGGGTTTGGGGTTAATTGCTTATAAGAAAAATTCCATAGTGGACTGTTTAGAAAGAAAAAGGAAAGATTCAGTTTGGGATTATGAAATAAACCACAGATTTACTTTTTTGTTTAAACTGTCCAGGATCTGATTAAAAAATCTGGTCTTTATTTTATATGATTAAACAGTTTTCATAGACGATTTGTGACCCAGTGTAAAGACTGCATATTTTTATTCAGCGCTGTCCTTTAAAATCTTTCTCCCATTTTAAAAATGATCTGTTTGAGGTTTTGTTTTTTGCCTGTGAATTAAGAGCTCTGATGTGAAACTTTTTATGGAATGAAATACTGATTATTTTAACCAAATACTCACCAAAGCAAGGAAAGGTTTCAGACCTTTGAACCATTATGGTTTGGCAGAGTTATTTTAATTTTAGGTGTATTTGGTTACTTAGATGGGGTAGGAATTTAAAAAAAATCAAAACAAAAAACAAATACCACAGGTTAGTGAGTGTAAATGACAACAGTTTGGCAGTTTTATGTCTTTAGAAATGTTTTGCCTTTCTAAGCCTTGTGCTGAAGGCATTTAACATTGGTGCCTGTATAATTAAGGAGGCAATTATAGTCTTAATGTAAAAGTTGTCTGACCCCTGCCCCCCCACCTGTTTTTGGTTTTGGGGTAGACCTTAAGGTGTGTGTTAGTCTCAATACTGTGAAGTGACATGTCATAACAGTCCTGACTGGTAAGGACATTAATGGCTTCACTTGAATTTAAACCAGCTCTAGATAGGAAAAAATCTGAGTCTCATTTGCTTTTTCAGTGGGGTAGCACATCCCATATTTTAGAACAAGTAGGGGTGCCTTGCTTAACTACAAATAGCATTTAATGTATAATCGTGTGAAAGGATTATGGATAAAGCTGTATTTCTGTCACATTGTGGCAGTATTTTCTGCTTTAATATTAAACAGCTTGTTATTTAAATATTGGATCAAAATGGCTGGCTTCAAAATGTAGTCATTAATAAACTAACTTTATGTGTACCTGTGTAGGAGAATCAAAGTCCTGTATGTTTTCTTTGCCTTGTTCCTGTTCTCAGGGTGACGACTGTCACGTGGTTACCAGGAGATGCAGTTCTAGTGCTTAAAGTTTAATTAGCCCAGATTTCTGAGAGGTGGTATCTGGAAGAGAGATTATGTCTTCTCTCACTTAATACATAACCATCTTTGATTACCAGCTAAGATACGGAATCACTGTACTGTAAGTAGTCAATAAATGAAGGCTTGTTTCAGGCTGAAGATTACCTAAGAGTATTTATTTTGGAGTGTGTGAATCAACCTAGTACATTTTTATTACATCAAGTCCTGGTATATTATTATAAGAAGAAATGGTTAATTTGTAATTGTGTTTGCTTTTATCATTCCTATAAGAGCATGATTCAGTCAACCAGCTTAACATCTTCCGTATTACGACCTAAACAGAAATGTATTTTCATATGTGGTTGAATGTATTGAGCTATAAGAACTGGTGTCTGTAGCCATATGAGCTACTAGAATGCGATCTTTTCTTTCTCCCTCTAGCAGTAGGTCTGTGGAAAAAAATCTGTAGTGTTGATTAGGATTGGGGTTGGTGAGGAATTAATTCATTTGCAATTACTTTATTTTAAACCTAATGAGGGACTTCCCTGGTGGTCTAGTGGTTAAGACTTCATGCTCCCAATGCAGGGGGCCAGAGTTAGATCCCTAGTCAGGGAACTAGGTCCCGCATGCCGCAACTATAGACCCGGTGCAGACAAATAAATACGTAGAAATAAAAAAGATAATGAGTTTCCCTTGCACATCTCTCTGAAAAGAATGAGAGCAAAGCATTAATATATTACGTGGTGGGTAAGCTTGAAGTGTGTATCTTCTTGTCACACTAGTGGCCAAGTTCTCAGAAAAAAGGTGGGCATTCTTGGGAAGTCATCTTATGAATTCATATACTTTCCTGTACTTCCTTTAGTAGGTTATTGCTCATAATTTACATTAGTAAATGAATAATTGCTGACAAGGCAAATTACTAGAAAATTACTAGAAAGGGAAGAAAAACAGATAATAGAATAAAAGTAATCTTTTATTTTTATCCCATCTAAAGACATACTTCTCCCTCTTGAAATTTGACAAGACTGGATTATGCATCATCATTTGCTATTGAAAGAAGTAATGACAATGAATTTTGCTCTTCTCTTTGGGTCCTCTTTGTCTTTATAATTTCCTTTGTGGTAAAGCTCTCAGAAATAGTGGGGTTGGATATGTCCAGGTTACCCATATCCTGCTTTGGCTAGCTCAAAGGAATTGCAAGGGAAGACGCATAAGGAGCGTGTAAATACCAAGGAGAAGATTGTTGAAGATTGTGATCTGATCTGATGTACTCACTTCTGCCAGGGAATTAAGCAGAACCATTTTGTGCTTGTCTTTCCACGTCTGGGTCAGACGCTTCTGCCAGGTGGCAAGGGAAACTGATTCTGCTGTGGAGCAGTAGGCTCTAAATCCTTCTCACTTCTGTGGTGTGGAGAGAAAGAAGCAGGAGAAAGCCACTTCCATCTATGTGACATTTTGAGGCAGTGACCCTGCTTATTATTAGTTAACATGCCCTATTGGCATCCTCTGCCCTAAACAGTCCCTTAGCGGGTTCTCACTTGGAGATTTTTCTCTGGATTACATCTTGATCATTTTATAATTTAAAACATTCCATTATTTTGAGAGTTTTCCCTAAATTATGTGAAAGGGTTCACGTTCAATTGGTAGGGCCTGTGTTATAGAGTAGAGTGGTATCTCTCAGCAGTAAAGTGCCTAAGTTCCAGGGCTTTGAAAAAAAAAAATTGCTCTAATGTAGTAGGAATACATTTTTCCCGCCTGAATTCAGCAGATCAGAAAATAAATCTCTGAAGTTTGTACGAAGGGAATAAAGCTGCTATAAATATTTGTGTGTAGGTTTTTATGTATACATAAGATTTCAACTCATTTGGGTAAATACCAAGGAGTGTGATTGCTGGATCATATGGTAAGACTATGTTTAGTTTTGTAAGAACCTGCCAAACTGTCTTCCAAGATGGCTGAACCATTTTGCATTTCTACCAGCAAAGAATGAGAGTTCCTGTAGCAACTCATCCTTGCCAGCATTTGGTGGTGTCAGTGTTTTGAATTTTAGCTATTCTAATAGGTGTGTAGTGATACTTAGTTTTAATTCGCAGTGCCATGATGTGCAGGATGTTGACATCTGTATATATTTGCATCGGCATATTGTCTTTGGTGAGGTGTGCAGATCTTTTGCCCAGTTTTTTTAGTTGGGTGGTTTTCTTACTGAATTTCAGGAAGAGGATATAGGAAGGTTTAATTTGGTTCTTAAACCTCGATGATACGAAAATAAATAGAATAATTTTTAAATTTTGTGGTTTTTTGAAGGAAATAAAATTCAAGAGATATGAAGGGCTATACGGTGAGCAGTTTCCTTCCCATCCTATACTTCAGCCACTTAGTTCCCCTTCTCAGGCAACCCTGTTATCAGTTTCTAATGTAAACTTCCAGTGATTTTACTGTATAGATAAGCAAATATTAATAGGCATTTTCATTTATTTAAAAAATATAAATTATAGCATAGTATGTATACTATTCTGTACATTTCTTCCCATTTAATTACATTCTAAATATTTTATATCCGTATATAAAATCCTTCCTCATTTTTTAAAATGATTGTACAGTGTGGGTGTATTTCATTTAACCTGTCCTTACTGATGAAGATGTAAATTGTTTCCAACCTTTTGCTGTTATACTGCTGAAATGAATTACCTTGTATAAATTTGTATCATTTTGTACATACATAAATTTCTCTGTAGGATAAATGATCAGAGTATGTGCACTTGTAATTTATATCTAAAATTCAATTGATATCTATAATTTGTTTTTCCTTAGTTTGCACCAGCAATGCAATGCAAGTGTCCATTTCCCCATAGCCCCCCAACACAGTGTATTAGCAATCTGTTCTTTGCCAATCTGCCAAGGTTAAAAAAAACACACAGAATGGTATTCTCTTATGATGGAGCATTTCTTCATGTTTAAGGGGGTTTGGGATTTTTTTTCTTATAAATTTGTCTTCATATCCTCTCCCCATTTTTCTTTTTCTCTTATAATCCCCATCTACTTATCCTCATTAATTTTAAATCAACTTCAAGACAGCATCATTTTATCTGGATATATTTCAGTGTACATCTCTTTTAAAAAAAAGACTTTAAAAAGTACCATCATTCCTAAAAATACTAATTTCTTATCAAATATCTATATGAAATGTCATTTTATAAAAGTATATTTGAATCATGATCTGAACAACAGTCCACACATTGCAATGGTTATTATGTCTCTTTTTTCCCCTGCAACATGTTTTAATAAAAAAATTCAAGTATCTGGAAAAGTTGGATTAAAAACATGCCTATACCTACCACCTAGATTCTACAAGTAACATTTTGCCATATTTTCTTCATCATGTATCTGTGCACCCATCAGTCTTTTTTCTTTATGTGTGTCAAAGTTGTAGACATCTATACTTGAATCTTAAGCTTTGTGGCATCCATATCATTAAGTAGACTTCTTGTTCTTGAGGTAAAATTTACAGTGAATTGAACAAATATTAATTTGATGAGTTTTGACATACAGCTGTGTAACCCAAACCCCTTATACAAGCTATGGAACATTTCCATCACGTCAGAAAATTTCTGTAGTCAATTCCTGTACCTCTCCCATCCCTTTTTATTAGGATTTTGTCTTCACCATAGATTAGTTTGGCCTATTCTAGAACTTCATAGAAATGGAATCAGTATGTATTATTGTGTAAATTTCTTCCTCTCAGCATGTGTTGAGATTCATCTATGTGTTTCAGCTCTTTGTTCCTTTTCATTGTTGAGTAGTATTCCATTGTATGAATATGCTATAGTTTAACCTTTCACTTGTCGGGTGAACAGCTTGTGGGCGCTGGGCTGTTTCCAGTTTTTGGCTATTATGAATAAAGTTGCTGTGAATATCCTGTGCAAGGCTTCTTGTGGACCCACGTTTTAATTTCTTTTGGGTAAGTACTTAGTAGAATATCCTAAATTGCAAGGTTGATACATTGTTAATTTTACTAGAAATTGACATACCCTTTTCCAGAGTGGTCATCCTGTTTTAAACACCCGCAAACAATATGAGAGTTCCAGTTGGTCCACATCCTCACCATCTGATGTTTTCAGCCTGTAATTTTAGCCATTCTGTAGATAGTGGTATTTCATTGTGGTTTTCATTTGCTGTCCCAATAAATGATGTTGAGCATATTTTTATAAGCTTATTGACCATTCAGATACCTTTAGTGAAATTGAAGTGCCTGTTTCTTATTTCTTTTAATCTTAATGTTTCCCCTTCCATTTCTTTTTTCCCTTCTTATTTGTTGAAGAAATGCAATAAACCTTTAGAGGTTTTCCACAAGCTGAGTTTCGCTGATGGCCTTTCAGTGATGTTAAATGAGCACTTTTCTATTGTGTTTGGTCTTTTTCTTAATTAATTGGCTTAATTGGCAGGAGACCTTGCAATGAGCTGGCTTTAAATACTGCCCCCCCCCACCCCCTGACAGTTTGTCACTTTATTTGCTTATCATGGCAGAAATTGTTTTTATGTGGTAGATTTCTTAAATCTTCCCCTTTTATGGCTTCTAGGTTCTGTGTCAGAATTAGGACATTCCGGTGAAATGATTTTGAAAGCACCTGGTGATAAAGCATGAAGTTGTGTAGCCAATGTAGACTGTAGAATATGGACAGCTCAGTGAAACCCACAAGGATCACCAAGGTACATTTAAGAATAAGCTTCTCAAATGATCCAGACTAAATTTGAAGCCTGTGAAACTTCCCAAGTGTATTCAAAGACTTGTGATCCCAAAACATGCTTGGTTCTAACTGAAATAAAGAGGCTGTCAACCTTTCTGCCACTTGATGATGACATTTGGGAATAAAGACCAGAACTGAGAAACCAAGTTACTCAGAATTTCTGATAGGCTGGCAGTAATTCCATCCATTTCTTGTCCCCTCAAGAGAGCAAATGGGGGAATACAAGTGATAATATTGGGCTAATTTTTAACCTGCTCTAATTTACAGTAGTAAACTATTTGTGATAGACCTTATAATTGAATATGAATGATCCTAATCTGCTGAAAAGCAGCACCCCAAAATGGCATGGTAGTACTGCTGCCTGGAGACTTGTTCAGTCTTTCTACCCCACTACCCATTAGAGTCCTGAGTCCTCTCTCTTTACCAAGCTTAGTTATTAACTCAGGAATCTGACATCCTCAGCACTGCTTACAGTTGGTCTCTGGTTCTATTTTTAACTATGTTTACATTTCAAGATGATATGCTGTCTTTGAATAAAGTTTGTCTTTTATTCTAGGTATAGAAACTGTGCTTATCAGATCCTTGATTTCTGATTTGGTAGATTGACATGCTTGCAAAATCTCTTATACAAAAGTAATTAATGTGTTAACAACAAAATCAACTGTCCTCAGGAATGTTGAGAATAAAATAGAAAACCTCAATAATTGACAATCCCCAAGCTAACAAATGTCTAAGAATCATTAAGATTTGACCTGGGAGAACATTTGTGGGGTTATTAGGCTAAGTTATTAGAAAGATGCTTTACTATATATCAAAACATGCCACTTACTTCTGAAATATAATTCTTTAAAAAGGGCTACATTTTCTCTTGGGCAAAGCTGAAATGAGGCTGTAATATAGGCGAGGGCCCTGAGAGTTACTTCAAAATCATTAGGCCATACCTGGAGTCCTTTTACAGAATGGTTAAATTCCCTTTTAAGAATTTAAATCATACATTTTTCCCCTGACTTTCACTATTTTTTATTACTAGGTGTTTTTTATTTCCATTAAATTTTTTTTAAAAAAATTGAAGTACAGTTGATTTACAATGTTGTATTAGTTTCAGGTGTACAGCAAAGTGATTCAGTTATACATATCTATATCTATCCTTTTGCAGATTCTTTTCCCATATAGGTTATTAGAAAATACTGAGTACAGTTCCACGTGCTGTAAATTAGGTCCTTGTTGGTTATCTATTTTATGCATAGCAGTATATATATGTTAATCCCAAACTCCTAATTTATCCCTCTCCACTGCTTTCCCCTTTGGTAACCATAAGTTTGTTTTCTATGTCTGTGGGTCTATTTCTATTTTGTATATGTTAATTTGTATCATTTTTTTTTAGATTGCACTAATAAGTGATATATACTTGTCTTTCTCTGTCTGACTTACTTCACTCAGTTTGATAAATCTCTAGGACCATACATGTTGCTGCAGATGGCATTATTTCATTCTTTTTTTAGCTGAGTAATATTCCATTCTTTATCCATTCATTGATGGACATTTAGGTTGCTTCCATGTCTTGGCTATTGTAAATAGTGCTGCAGTGAACATTGGGGTGCATGTATCTTTTCAAATTATCATACATTTTTATAACTTGACTGTAAATAATGAATGAACCAAGGACGTTGTGCTGAGCTATAAATCTGATTTAAAATCCTCATGCTGAGGAAAATTCTCAGATTCTATTTGGAAATAAACTGCATTTAGGGAGTTTAGTCAAGTTCTATTAGGTCAGACCTGTAGTTGTTTTGAGTATGAAAGCACGATTTTTAAAATTTAAATAAACTTTATTTCAAAATAGCTTGACATATACAAAAATGTTGCAAAAGTAGAATTCCTACTACTACCTCACCCAATTTCCCTACTGTTTACATCTTACATTCCTACAATATATTTGTCACAACTAACTTTAGTACATAACCATTAACTAAATTCCAGACTTCATTCAGATTTTATTAGCTTTTCCCTAGTATCTTTCACTCCAGGATCCCACATTACATTAGTCTTCGTGTCTCCTTAACCTCAGTCTTTCTTGTTTTTGATGACCTGACAATTTTAAGGAGTACTGGTCAGATATTTTGTTATATGTCCCTCAATTGGAGGTTCTTCTCATGTTTAGACTGGGGTTATTGGTTTTGCAGAGAAAGAATACAAAGGTGTCATTCTCACTGCATTCATCTTATCAAGGATTCATGTTATCAACATGACTTATCACTGACCATGTGAATTTTGATCACCTGACCAAAATAGTGTCTCCTAGGTTACTATAAAGTTCCTTTTTTCTCTTTCTATAGTCTCCTTTCTCGAAGTTACTAAGCACAGCCCAGATTCAAGAGGTGGGGAGGTAAGCTCCACTTACCTGAAAGAATAGTAGCTACGTAAATTATTTGGAATTTTTCTGTATAGGAGAGATGACATTTCTTCACCGTTTATTTAATCCTTTATGTTAATATGGACTCGTAGGTATTTTATACTCTGGGTAATAATCCTATTCTACGTTATTCTGCTCACATTTTTTCAGCTTTACTCATTGGGAGCTTTTAGCTTGTTCCTGTATCCCTTTGAGAATCAGCCATTTCTCCAAGGGGTCCTGGTTCCTTTTATTGGAGAATGATATTAGAAACCAAGGTTTGGTTTCTAATGAAAGATTGGGCATTGGGTGTGCCCAGTGCTACTGGGGTGTCGACTTCCAGACCCTCTCAGCAGATGGGGCTTTATGTCTGTGTACCAGCCATATACACATACATATCTAATTATTTTCTGTATCCGACTGGAAAGCATGGTACTTTAAAAATCGTGGTAAAATATACATAACAAACTTTACCATTTTAATCATTTTTAAGTGTACATTTTTGTGGCATTAAGTACATTCATATTGTGCAAACACCACCACTACCATCCATCACCAGAACTTTTTCATCTTCCCCCAACTGAAACTCTGTATCCATTTCCCCCTTCCCCAAGTCCTTGGTAACCACCATTTTACTTCATCTCTGCCATTCTACTATCTATGAATTTGACTGCTCTAGGCACTTCAAACAAGTGGAAACCTACTTGTCCTTTTGTGACTGGCTTATCTCACTTATGTCCTTAAGGTTCATCCATGTTGTAGTATGTGTCAGAATTTCCTTTTTAAGACTGAATACTACTCTCTTATATGTATCTGTCATATTTTATCCATTCATCAGTCAATGGACACTTGGGTTGCTTCACTTTTTGGCTATTGTGAATAATGCTGCTATGAATGTGGGTGTAAGAATAATTGGTTCGAGTCCCTGTTTTCATTTCTGGGTATATACCCAGAAGTGGAATTGCTGTATTAATGGAACTTTTAATTTCTTTATGAACCAACCACGATACTGTTTTCCACAGTGGCTGTAACACTTTACATTGCCACCAACAGTGCACAGGAGTTCCAGTTTCTCCACAAGTTTTTAATTTTGATGAAGCCCAACCTATATTTTCTTATGTTGCCTGTGCTTTTGGTGTCTTATCCAAGAAATTGCTACCAAATCCAATATCATGAGTCTTTCTCTTCTCTATGTTTTCTTCTGAGTTTTATAGTTCTAGCCCTTATGTTCAGATCTTTGATCCATTTCGAGTTAATTTTGTATATGATGTAAAGGTCCCTTTTAATATTTTTGGCATGTGGATATCCAGTTTTTCCAACATCAGTTTTGAAAATACTTTCCTTTCCTCATTGAATAGTCTTGGCACCCTTGTCAAAAATAATTTGACCATATATGTGGGGGTTTATGTCTATGCTCTCTATTCGATTGGTCACTATGTCTGTCTTTATGCCAGTACCATACTGTTTTGATCACTGTAGCTTTGTAGTAAGTTTTGAAATCAGGAAGTGTGAGAGACATTCAATTTTGTTCTTTTTCAAGATTGTTTTGGCTATTTAGGCATCCCTTGAGGTTCTACAGGAATGCTTCTATTTCTGCCAAAAATATTGGGATTTTTGATAGAGATTACATTGAATCTGTAGATGGTTTTGGGTAGTATTGGTAATGTTTTGTAGTTTTTGGTGTACAAGTCTTTTACCTGTGTGGTTAAGTTTATTCCTAAGTATGTTATTCTTGGTGATGCTAAATGGTGGAAAGCACAATTTTCAAGGAAGAAAGGCCTAACATTAAGTCGAGGTATTCATGACTTGGTCCCCTTGCTTTTGTGGGCAGCTGCACTAATAACAGATCTTTGGAGCTTTGTTTTATTAAAAAAAACAAAAACGAAATGCTATATAGCTTATGTGCATTTCAAAATCAAATCTCAAGTGGTTAATTACTTATTCCTCCTTACATTCCATGTGGCCTCTTTTCAATTTAATTCAAAATTAATTATAAAATAACTTTTGCTAACTCAGGATAATTCCCCACATTATCTGTAGCACTTAGAACAGTGCTGGCACATATATGTGGTAAAAAAATAAGGAGAATGAAGAATCACAAGAAATAAATATTATTTAAAGGGAAAAAAATGACAACAAACGAGGCTAGAATTATTAGATTTTATTTTTCCCTAGTACTCTTAAAACTCAGCTTCACCAAGTAACAGGTCAGACCTCTGGAATAACAACTCTTTTTCTGGGCTGTAACCCTTTTCAGGAGACAGAATTTATCAAATATCATAGTTCCAGGATGTTTCCACCCCATAATTCTAAGCCACTTACAGAATCATATCTTCTTAGGTCTTAACTGGAATCAAACAATCTAGACACATGTAACATAATCAAAAGAGCATAAACCATTTCTTTTCCTTCCCCTGCTGAATGCACTTCCCTCTTTTTCCCCAAAGGGTTTGTTACTAAGAGATGTTGAAGTATCTTACTTTCCAAGAAACCTGCCTACCAGTTCTGAATCTGAGCCTGGAATAGGGGATCTCTTAATTCACAAAAGAATTTAATAAATATTCTAAGCTAATTATTCTCAGCCAAGACAAATTAAATTTGTTTTACTTTACACCCGACATAGCTTTGCTTCAATACTTCCTACTTGCAAAAGTCAAACCCTATCTTTAAAACCCCTTATAATTTCCATGACTGAGAGGAAAGAGGGAGTGGGGAAGGCGGGCTTGTTGTGTAGTAGGGGATTCTGAAAAGGGCAGATACTTAGTTTTGAAGTCACTAAGTGGAAAAACAGCAAAGGTTCTTCCTCCTTATTCCGATAATGAAAACACATGTAGGCCAGAACTAGAAAATTCTGGTCCTAAAACTATAATATATTATAATAGTTTTAAGTACATTCAAAATTTATATTACTCTTTAATTTATTTTCCCTGAGTTTGGGTTCACAGTTTGGTAGAGATACTTTAAAGAAGAGGTAGTTAGTGGGGGTAAAGAAGAAATAATGTTTGTGTCTAGCAGCATCTGGGAAAATATGTAACATCTGTCATTTCAATCTCAGTTAACAATTCTCTTTTCCTCTTGAATCTGAGAATGTAACAGAGGGATGATCGTTTTCCTTTTTATTCTTATCCGCCAAGGACCCTCTCTCCTATAACATCCACCCCAGTAGTAGTATCACTATTCATAAAAATGAACAGCCCTTCCAAATGCTCCAAAGTGGGGTTGTTTAGATTTAGCAGAGAGAGGCTCAACTGAGTAACTTTTATTCATACAGTCATTAGAGAAAATGAGCAAAATTCCAGTACTGCCAACCACTGCCTTTTCTCCCTGGACCTGGTTTATTTAAATCATTCCTGTCAATTCTTGAGTTGATTCTAAAGTCTGGGCTCTAGGGGATCCTGACATCTAACACAGGTAGGGACATTTTGGTCCAGATCTCAGACTCCAGTCTTACAATGGGCTGCTGGAATATTGTTTCATCAGATGCTCATGACAGGGATTGCAAACTCGCTCAGGCTTGATACTTGAAGGAAGAGGCAGTTCGTTTGTTGAGCAGGCATTACAGAAGGTTCCTCTGCAGTTCTTACACACGTTCTACAAGGAGAGGGGGAGATCAAGTGGGTAACAGAAGAGCAGGGCATAAGGATGCAAGGGATATAAGAGGCCAAATATGATATATGCTCAATGTCTAATAAAATACTGGCTGAATGTGTGCTGTGTGCCACACAGTATCTATCTAAACAATCTGTCTACAAAGAAGCATACAGTCTAGTTCTTAGATTTAAATGAAGAGAAGCATTTCCACAGAATGCAAATGAACAGATACAATAATTATTTATCTTTATAATATATACTTTCATTTATATTCACCTTTAGGTGGGCTAATTCTAAAATTAGTTTGCAATTACCCAAGCATACTTCAAATAAGGCAGGCAGTGACCTAGCCATGGGTAGGGTTGGGTAACTGACATAAGATTAAAAACTTTGCTGAGCATGAACTGAAAGTATAATTTCTAATACACTGATGTGCTCAGTGCTTTCCTGTGATGCTCTACAAGCACATCCTTTGGGGTTATCACTGCAGCAGGAGCACAGCTTCCTGCATCCTTTTTATTGGGAAGTTAGTCTCTTTATTAAGCATTTTGAGTCTTTAGTGGCCAAACTGTGGGACAGCATGTGGGTCATTATGGCAGTGCCACTGGTAAAGCTGTGATAGGTTGGTGCACACATAGCTCCAAGGGTCCCTATTTAAAGGCTGTGAAGAATGATTTCCCCCCTAAATAATGCTACTTTTCCCCAAACAATTCATCTTCTTGAGGGTGCAGCAGAGCTAGGGGGGGTCATTTTTATTTGAAAGCCTGGGAGGAATCTTCCTCTGACATATTGCAGTTAGTTTGCATGGCTTAGAAAAGAAAAGCCAGAATTAGATTAGCAGCTTCTTCTGTTTGGGAACACATTTCTCTAATTACAACTTCCAATTCCATAAAGGCAGTTTATCTTTATCTGCTTCTGCTAATTTAAGACTAGGTCATGCTACAATTTTGCTTGTTAAAATTTAGCAGGATCGCAAATGGTGGCACGCAGGTTGTAACCCAGAATTTGGGCACGTTTCCTTCTCTTCTAAGCACTTGTTTCTGACATTCATTTGTCCATAACATTTCTTGAGCATTTACTATGAACTGGGTACCATATTAGGTGCTGGGGGATCCTACTGTGAACAAGGCACAGCTATGGCTGTCAAAGACACTTAACTTTTCCTGCATGCTTCCTTCACCCTGCTGACTCTAGGATAACAAGCTGGGTAGGGGTTTAGGCAGAGACTCTTGAGGATCCAAGGGGAGAACAAGTGATTTGGTGGAGAAAGAGCTCATTTCCCTCTCAGAGGCTATTTCCCCAAATAATTCAAAGAACCCAACCCCCCACCCCGCCGCCCCAACCTATCTTCTCTGTACTAAGCAGGATGGAGTACTGGAAGGTGTATAGACTTTGGAGCCAGAGTCAGGTTGCATCTGGGCTTTCAGTAACTGGGATAATGCACTTGACACCTCTGAGCCCAAGGTTCTTTATATAATGATGGCACAAGGGACACAAGCTTAACAAGAACAAGGACTTGGGACTCGGTCTACATTTTGTTCATTACTCTTTCTCCGGCACATGGAATAGTACATTCCGCATAGTAGGCACTCAATAAATATTTACTTACAAATTTATGTTTGTTTTAAATTATTTATATAGTTAATTTGTATTTAATATTTTAATGGGGACTTACTAACATGACTTAATAGGACTGAAAAAAAATAGGTACACACTAAATGCTTGCTCCTTTTGCTTTTCTCCCCACTCTCTGCACTCTATACAGCGAAGTCCCTATCGTGAGAAGCGGCTGGTGGTGCAGTGGGTGTCCCTGTGAAGAACCTGTTCATTTCTCACCACTGTTACCTTTGTTAGACTGCAGTCTTCCTGGCACAGCTGACACATCTGTGGCTTTTCGGAGGGCAGCGGCTGATCCTAAACCACACAGTGAGCCGGTTAGTTTCCCTTAGCCCCGGAAAGACCAGTATTTTCAGAATATGCATTTTTTAGTTACAAAATTAACATAATCACACTACAGGCTATCTGGAAACTAGAACAAATTACATACAGTCTCACCACCATATATACAACTCTGATAATCCTATCATTATCCTTGGTGCTCTTTTAATTTTTATAATGAAGTAACGTGATTTTATCTATATAAAGAAAATTCACGTATATAAATGTAAAAAGCTAAAAAAAGGAAGCCCCATCCCTCTTGTCTTATTCTATCACCAAGAATGGAGGGAGTAGGCATCATTATATCCTAATAGATAGATGACAGCAGTGACTCAGACATAGTAGCATTTATCAGTTTTCTCATGGAGTTGTCATCTACCACTATATTTGTAAATGTTTGGTTATTTCTAAGTGATCAATAAGTATTTTTTCTCTTCATTTTATATAAGGGAAGACTAACGGAAAGGGAGGTACACTGAGCTCTCAGGTCCCTTGGTATGTCAAAGAGAATCTCAGATAGGAAGTTAAGAGCTGCTGTTTACTTAGTAAATTGCTCCAAACTGTACTACTTCCTGTGAGCGTTTCAGCCAAATGCATGTTTGTTCAGGGTATTATTAAAAGGATGGGAAGCAGAGGCCTGTATGCATTCATCTACCTCCCTTGCTGCCTCGTGTACAGCTAGGCATGGTCCAGCCAACTATTTAATTTATACAAGGTGTTTTAGGACAGGAGACTCAGTTACCTGTTCATTCACAGGGTGAGACGGCAGCCTACAATGGGAAAGTAAAAACAGTAACTAATAGCAACATATTTCCTTTTTAATCATTTCAGAAGCACACAAAAAGCAATACCATGGTTCTTTTATGTTGCTGAGACCAAAGTAATTATTAATGTTGACCTCCAAAGAGAGGAAATTTTGGTTGTTAAATCTATTACTAGAATATGATCCTACATTATGCTAGTAGCTTCCTGTTTAAAAATAGATTGGAGTTACATTTTGTTTCCTTTTTACTACCAAGAAAATAGTGGTTATGTTTCCCAACCTGTAAAACGTCAATGGCCAAGGCCATACTTTTAATAGCTTTTTTCCTATCCAATATTATGGAAACCTACCCATTATCATATGTCACGTATTAGTCCCTTGTCCCACGTACCCATTCAGATTGAAATATTGCTTCATGATACCAGCTGAGCTAACCCCGATCTTCCCAACTTGCAACAGAACTTATACAAGAGGAGAAGCAAAGCCTCCTCCTCAGCAAAGCCTCAGCTCTGGGAAAAACAGACCACAGATCTACAATGGTTCCAGTTCTCTTTGGTTGAGTGGCAGTGTGACCATCAGTGTTACCAGGTTTTCAGCTGTTCCTTGGACCACAATCCCAGGAAACCTCGGTATGTTTTAGGATTGCAGTTCTGGCCAGGATAGGCCCTGGTAGCAGCTATTATATAGTGCAGAGACAAAGGGCTTAAAAACAGAAGACATGATAAGGAGAGGCAACTTGGGCCTCTCTGTGGGCCTCAATTTCCTCACCTGTAAGGTAGGAATGGATGATTAAACTTTTGTAAGGAGATAATGAATGTGACACACTTTTTAAGCTGCAGAGCACAATACAAATATAAGGTAGTACACTTGTCCCTATCATCAGGTTCCGCATCTGTGGTTGGTTAAATCCCCAGATGAGCAACCCACAGATACAGAGAGCCCATTATATCCATTGTACTAGGCCATTTTATGTAAGGGGCTTGAGCATCCATGGATTTTGGTATCTGAAGGGGCTCCTGGAACCCTGGATACCGAGGGACAACTGTATCGTCTTATATTCCCAGGGCCTAAAATCAGAACCTGGCATGTAAGACCCTCTTGAATGTAAATGACTTGACTTTAGTCTGGAACGTGGCTGACACTGAAAGGCCCTTTTGAGCCCTGGTTAATTTTGTGGTCTAATTCCTTCCCATGGCCCATGCTGATCTATAATGTTAGATGGACTGTAGTTTAATAAGGCTGGTCCTAGATCAGACCATGTTCTTTGGGAGTAAACTTAAAGGTACTGGAATCATTCTGGCCTTGGAGGTGAGGAAGAGCAGTTTAGGCTAAGTACCTGCAAAATCAGCCTACTGTTGGACTGTGTGATTTATCTTCCCCAGCAGCTAGTTTTGCTCCAGATGACACCCTATCTCATTCTTAAGGCATTAAAGGCTGGACAGGTACAGCTGCCAAAAATGTATACTGTATAGGTCTCTCAAAATCCCTCTATGGTATCTTTCCTTGATAATAATCTATTTTTGTTGTTGTCATTAATAATAGACTTTAAATTTTAGAGCAGTGTTATGTTCACAGCAAAGCTGAGCAGAAAGGACACAGATTTCTCATATATTCTGTTGGACCTCCCACCCTCCAGCCATTATCAACGTTCCACACCCGAGTGGTACCTGATGTTACAGTCATTGAACCTAAACTGACACATCATAAGTCGTAGTTTACCTTAGGGTTCACTCTTGGTGGTGTACATTCTGTGGGTTTGGACAAATGTATAATGACATGTATCTATCATTATAGTGTCATACAGAGTATTCTCACTGCCCTACAAAATCCGATTCATCCATCCACATCCTCTAAGCCCTGGCAATCACTATCTCCATGGTTTTGCCTTTTCCAGAATGTCACATAGTTGGACCTTCTTCATTTAATACAGTGGCAGTATGTAATGTTTTGTTGTTAAAATAATTGTTAAAAGTCAACTTCCTTGGAACGATCCCATGTTCTTCGTTGCGGGGAAATGAGATGAAGAGTTAAGAAAAAGGAATAAAGCAAAACTGTTTTTCTCCTTAAGACAAAAAAAGTGAGGGAAATTAGAGTATTTATTTGAAACATAGCTGCCTTTCACTTAGTACTTAGGTGCAAACAAGTCATGCCCAAGTACATTTAAGAACCTAGGAAATCCTATGGTTTGTGCTTCATTTACTTGTCCTACTGATCCAGTAAAGATTAGATTAGACATAATCCTTTAAGTGATAGTTTGGGGATTAACCAGGGAAGAATCAGAGGACAGCTTGATCACCTTTCTTTCTTTCTTTCTTTCTTCTGGAATGGACTAAATGAGTTTGGTTTAACATCTGGCTTGTTATTTATTCACTCCCCCTTCAAAATGTCTTTCTGAAATATTAATATTACAAGTCAGTGTCTGGTCTGTGTCATTGCCAGTGTATATCAAAAGCTCCCTTTTTCCCACCACCCCAAAATAGCTTTATATCCTAGTTAATACTTCGTTAATAAACACCTGTGGCTTTCTTCCAGGGGCTTTTTTAGTTTAACATTTTCCTCTTCAATTTTGTGCTTCTCATCCTGCCAAAAGAAAACAGCCCAATTTATTAATTATTCAGACCGCTAAACAATGATGATGCTGCAGACATTTTCTTCTATATTGTCTTAGCTTGGGTATAAAGCTAAGCAGCTTTTTTTTTTTTTTTTTTTGCGGTACGCGGGCCTCTCACTGTCGTGGCCTCTCCCGTTGCAGAGCACAGGCTCCGGACGCGCAGGCTCAGCGGCCATGGCTCACGGGCCCAGCCGCTCCGCGGCATGTGGGATCTTCCCGGACCGGGTCACGAACCCGTGTCCCCTGCATCGGCAGGCGGACTCTCAACCACTGCGCCACCAGGGAAGCCCTTTTTTTTTTTTTTAATTAGGGAAGGAGTTTAACTTTGGAGATATTTTCCATCATTCTTTGTTCCAAATAGTTTCTTAACAAATGATTCTGATAGGGTTTGCAACAAATGATTTTCAGAGTAGATATTTTCTTTAATGCTTGAGACTCAAATGAAATTCAGAATGTATCGTATTTACTTACAAAGTGGCTTCAAGGTATCAGTTACTTCTTAGGAAAAAAGAAAAAGAAACAAAAACATACACACACACAAACCCCCAGCTGAGCTCTGGACAGCTAGTGAAACCGAGCATGGCCATGTCCAGCAGACTGTGTAATCCTCTAGACGCTCGGTCAAGTATTTGCCTCAGTATCATGACAACTTCTATAGCCTATACAACTCGAGGGGTTTTCTACTCTGAAGGACCAATGGAAAATTCCAAACTGCATTTCTACCAATGCTGCTAAGCCCTGCCTGGGCAGTTTTGGGGGGACAGATTCTTCCTGTGGCACAAACACTGCTGTCTGCCTTGAACTCCTTGCCCATCAGCCTCTAAAAGGAGCATGTACGTTCTCAGACCACTCCTGGAAAGGCTTGCACTGCACGGCGATTCAAGATTGAGAAATCTAAGGCCTCACTGGAAAAACAGGATAAGACAGGCCAAGATTTTAAGTAAATCTCTGTAAGCCCTTATACGTAGATTTTATGTTCACTAAACTAAGATAATAAAGACAGCCTGCTACAGAGAGAATGGTTCTTTGCACATGTTACATTAGAGGTGTAATAAATTTCCGTTCACCACTTTTCTACTCCAGCAAATTAGCAGCTCACTCTCTAGAAATTTTAAAAAGCTTATAAATTTGTCCTGCTTTGTTATATATAATATTTACAAAGAAGGTATTTTTTTCCCTGTATTTGACAGAAAAAGTATTTCACGCTTTCCTGATTTTATTATTTGAAGAGAGTGGCTCGGTTTCCTGGGTCCCAGAGATGATCGTAATCCAATGTTAGATCTCGCACCACTACAGGTTGCTGGAGGTCTCTTTCCTAACACTGTTCTGTAGAAGCTTCTACTCCTGCTCTTTAAACCACTCTATATTACCTTCCTTTCCCCGTGCCTAATTCCCTTTTTTTCTAATTTTCCCAAGAGAAGTACCTTGAGTATACTAAAATTGAAATCTTCATGACTTGAAAAAGGTGTACAGAAGCGAATCCATATTTAAGACAATTCTGTTAAAGGGCAATTCAGGGTTGGGGAGGGATGACTATACCATATTATTAAAAAGATACTAAAATAATCTTACTTAACAAACTGAAAGGAATAAGATGGTCACTGGGAATTATGGTCATTAATCCCCTTTTCCAAATGAATTCAAGTTAGAGTGTCCCAGGGGCAGACTCAGAATCAAGCCTCCATGTGTTTACTCCAGCTCTCGCCTGCCACCTACGTACTCAAGGCCATAGCAATTAAGCATGTGTTCCATAAGAGAAAACTGTCCGGCCCATCAAGGTAGCCAATAAAAATTAAGTAAATAAACATGGGAATAACAAATATTACCGTTTTGGGTTCTGGCTTCTGGGAACCCTTTCCTGGGATGCTCCTGTTGTTTTGTAACCTTCTTTCTCTTTCCTGTTTTAGTTCTAACTCAAGCTGGTTCCTGGGATAGGTGGGAGAGAAAAACGATGAAAATTTGGATTTCTGTACGCCTATCTTCTAAAGAATGCCAAACCCTTTTCTTAGAGTTCAGTAATTAAATTTTAATACTTGATTAATAAAAAGTATACCAGATATATATGGACAACCAGGTTTTAAAGTACTAAAATACAATACAATCAAACCAGTAACACTGAAATACATTCAACGTGTTTAATCTTCCTTGGATGATTAAGAATGCACTTTCAGATCTCCCAGTGCCTGAGGGTCACGGCTCCGAATAGCAACATTTAATACTAACTCTTAATGAAAAGTTGTGGTCAACTGAATGACAACTAGTAAGATTTACTATAATTGAAAGACAGTATTTCTATATTTTCAGCAAGATACAGTATGAAAGCACTAACTCTGTAGTCCCATTACATATGAATTAGCTGCTCTCTCTTCACAGTTACGTAGTTAATTCCCAGTTACACCCTCAACCACTAGTATCCTTAGTAACTGTGTGCTTTTATATCCAACAGCAAAGTTCTATTTGTTTGAAGTCAGTGCCTTAGGTACAGAGTTGAGTCTCATTTGAGAGACGGTATGGAAGAATGGTTAAGGGCTTGGAGTCAGAGAAATTGGCTTTTAAATTAGTGTTGCTACCTATTAGCTTAACTGTGTGAATTTGGACAATTTAACCCCACTGAGCCTCAATTTCCTCTGAAGGTGGGGGTAATAAGATCACCTACAAATAGGGTCGATGGGACGATGTTAGGAGAGAATGCATATGAAGTTCTTAGTAAAGTATTTGGCACACAGTAAGAATTTAGGAAATCCTGTTATTAGTGTTGTGTTGGCTATTAATTCTCTTACTCCATCCTATTTACCTGGGATCTTGGGTTCTAATTTCCTAATTCTTTGATGGCAAAAGATGTTGACGAGATTTGAGGAATGCTTATGTATGTGAAGCTTTCTGAATTCTAATTCTGGAGAAAGGACATGGCAGGACAAAACAGACATGGCTTGATCAGGAGACCGCCCCTCTCTTGCTGTCTGGCCTTAGTACTTCCCATGACCACCCTGGCCGCTAAAGCCACCCGTTCTTCACCGCTGCCTGGTGAGTTCCTCCACTTCCAGCTGCAGACTGTTGATCTTGTCTCCGAAGTCCTGCTTGAAGAGCCGGTTGTCCAATTCAGCAGACTGGCGGCCTCGCTCAGCCTGGCGCAATCTGGATGTGAGCCATATGAACTTGTGATAAAAAACACAAGCCATGGTGGGGAGGAAGACCAAGTTCAAAACACAAAATAAAACAACCCAAGGGCATGAAGAGACAGAGAGAGGAAAATAAACTTTGTAGGACGTGGGAAGAAATTATGGGGGGAGAAAAGATGGAGAAGAAACAAATTCTTTAAAAAAAGCAAGATGAAGGTGAACCAGGCAGAGGAATAGTTGATTTTCCATTTTTTTTTATTCTAGTACTACAGTTTACAGCCATTAGATGATAAACAATAAAACATCACTTTTTAGAAAATCCATATCCAAAGCCAACCTCAAGTACATAGTAATTAAAGTTAAATCCACTTTTTTGTTTTTATTTCCTAATAGGTTTGGTACTTTATATTTCTGTTTTATACTCACTGGAACTTGCAAATGGGCAACTACCTTCTTATATGTGGAACTAGAACATTTTCCTGGTCCCTTCCCTAAACCACAAATTATATTAAATCACTGGACACTATACATCAACCTTTACCCAGGCTTCGGGTTTTTAACATAATGAAAAGCCTTTGGCTATCTCTTTCCTTTTCCATTTCTACCAACTGGTGTGTGACTAAGTGGACAAACAATTCAGCACTGGGCCTGCATAAGATTCCTGACCATATTCTCTGGAAGATTGTGAATGTTTTCTTCCAAATATCCTATAACTTTGCACCTATAAAGAAGCATGTTCTAAGGTGAAATATCTCGGGCTCTCTGTAATAGAATTTGGGAGCATGCTACTATGCTACTATGTATAGTCTTTAAAATGTTTTATTTTGGTGTTTGAGCACTCCTTCCAAATGCTCATAGAAAAGGCACCTCATCACCACAAAAGGTTGATGAAGGTAAGAAGAGGTGCAAAATTATAAGAGATAAACTAAGTTCAAAAGTACAGGCTCTTCCATGAAGTTGGTCATATTTTCTTTGACTTGACCTTGGTTCAAGTCTGCAAGGACCTATAAAAACACACATGAAATCTATCTTACTCTCTTAATTCTGTTTTTTTCCAAGAAGACAGTAAAGAATTTCAAGAGCTGGGAGCAAAGTTATCTTTGTCCCCACTTAAGCAGCTGAAATGCTGCAAATCTACTAGAATGAGAAAAAACAGAAAAACAAAAATTCTCCCAAGACTTTTTGAAGGAATAAAGGCTTATGTAACTAACACCTGTTCCCCCAAATCAAAAGTCATTTTTAAAAAAAATCAAAGTATTTATAGGATTATTACAATGTAATGCCTAGGAATGGTCAGATCTGTGGTCACTTAGAAAAAGAAGCCCTGCTGATTATTGTTTATGAATACCTACTGGGAACCTTTATTTTTAGACTAAATAATAATAATGAATATGTTTATCATTTGTCTATTTCCTACTCTGAAATGGTTTTCTAATAGATTGTTATTCTCCTAGAAACTTAAGCAAATTCCCATCTGAACAAAAAGTAACAGAAACTCTTAAGTAAACGTTGCCAGCAAGGAACAAGAGGCAGGAAACCATCACTCATGTCTGTGCCTTGTTGTCTTTACTCCGAAAGGAAAAGCAGGATAGATGTGAAAAACGTGTAGCGTATTTTTTTTTTAATAGAAGAGATGTGCTTTTATTAAAATTGTTCTCTCTGAGCTACCTAAATAGGAAGTGGAATTGCAGGAAAATGGCAGAGGTAGAAGATGACAAATATTAGGAGGGTTTTCCCAAGCTTCCACATTATGTTATCATAAGTTACCTAATCACTAACTTTATCTCTATGACTTTAAAGAAATGTAAGGATGCTGTTCCCCGCCCTCACCCCACTGCCCCCCACCAAAGTCACTAAGGCAAAATAGTTGCAAGCAATCTTGGTTACTGAGAGTAGAACTGTAGTGGAATACTAAGTACTTATCCTTGGCTTGGGGATTAAACCTAGATGACAAAAGTGAAAAGGGGTCATGGCCTAAGAGACACAGAACTACTTTAGAAGAGTCCAAGACCATGTGGCAGTCACCTCTAGTTCATTACATCGCAACGGCAGAACAGGCTCAATGACACAGACATCGCACCTAGAAACTGGTATTGTTGGGGACTGGACTGTAAAGGTACCAGTCATATATGTACAGAGCTTCAATTCCCTAGGATGTTTTTTAATGGTGTGTTTATTTATTGGTCAACTCAAGTAATTTCTCAAAGTTTATTTGGTATTTAATTGAGAACTTATACTCAATTTTCTAACTCTGGGGAGAAAATAAAGAAGAAGAAAACACAGCCTATATATATCAAACGTTTTTTTTTTAAAAGTCCAGCAAATTCAATGTTTGGTGACATTTTATATAGAATCAGAGCATAAATGCAATAACTTTCAGATTTCTTCCTTTTACAATTAAGCTGTGGTATCCAACTTGCGAGGTGACCAGCTGTAAAATGCCTAATGATGTTTTGGGATCAGTTTATTTGCTGCACTATTTAAGGTCTTTGCCTGTTTCACCAAATCCTTCTCACTATATTAATACAATACAAATAAAAATGGGAATGAAAGGGGAATGAGAAAATGAATAAATAGGAAAGACAAAAATAGCAAGAGAACAAGTCAGCTTAATAATACTTGAAGAGGTAAGTCATTATTTTAGTTCTGTCTGCTTTAAATGCCAAGCCAAAAATCCATTGAAAAATAATCTGATACATTTCAAAAACACAATTTATGAACACTAAAATTGATTTCTTAAATCATAAACATATAACTGCTATGAGCAAGCACTTAGATAACTTCCGAGATAGACTGATACTTTTTCATTTCAAATCAGCCAAACCAGAGTTTTCAAGCTTATTTATTAATTTGCAATTAACTTTTGATTCAACAGTAATATGCAGTGCTGTTCAGGACCCACCCTGGTCAAGAGCCATCTGAATAAAAGAAGCCATCCATTCACCCTTTCATCCATGCACTTACTAAATGAATGCCTTGCACACTCAAGGCACTGTGACAGATCCAACAAGGGAACTTAAAGGATTAGTTAACTAATGTCAAGGAACTCAGACTCTCATCAGAAGATACGTATATAAAGGTTTATAAGGTAGGACAAAGTCAGAAGTGCTATAAGCAGTATAGATAGGTATGGATATAAGGCTATGGGAATTCCAACTAGTACAAATTCGCAGTTTACTTTTAGCTGGGAAGGAGTGTTAGAGGAAGCTTTGGGTAGGTGGCATTGAAGCCTGAACATAAAAAATGTATCTGAAGAACAAGGAAGTGGGAAGACAAAGGGCATTTCTAATTGGTGAAACTATTAGGCAAGACATGGATGGGGAAAATGGGAGGCATGTCTAGTAAGTAGTTTAGTTTTGCTCAGGTGCAAGAAGGGTGATCAGTGGGTGTTAACAGGTAGCAACACAGGCTGGCAACGCTTAATGACCATGGGTGCCGCGGCTCATTCAATCTTCAAGCCTTAGCCATTTCTCTTGGCAGCTGAGTCATCAGGAAGAACATGGTGGCTTCAGACAGAAAGAGAAAAGAGTAGCATAGGGAGAAGATGTACTCTGGGCAGATTGAATTGTAGGTACTGGTGGGAAGTAACTGGTCAGGGGATGAAAATGCAAGACTGGTCTCCAGATTGAGGACAGAGCGGGAGACCGACAGATCTAAGAGGTGTGGGCGGGATGTGACAGTAGAAGCTATAGAACTATTCAGGAGAAAGCAGAGAGAAAAAGGAGATGAGAGAGGAGGGAAAGGGGTTACAGTTATTAGAAGGGCCCTCAGTACCCCTCCATCACCTAGCACCAAAGTCTTCAAAGACCTGAGTGATGAACGGTAACAGAATCACAAACAGATTTAAAAGTCCTTTCATCCTTGTAAGTATCCCTCCTCTAACACATGACACTAAAATGGTTTTTAGTGACATCTTTAAAAAACACAAAATTTAACTGGCTTGCTTTCTACTTGCATGCCTGGTGTTAAGCTTGGAGATTCCCACATACTCTCTGCCAAATGCATAGCGCATTCTCTTCACGTCCAGGACTGAACGCCCTAAGTGTTTCACTAAAGAAACAGCACTTTTACCTTTGTTCAAGTTGTTTAATGGTAGCAGCCATCTGATTAGTCTTCTCTTCCAAGCGACTGTTTAGTTCACTTTTCTGTTTCACTCCTAAGTCTGAACTCTGTTATGGAAAAGAATTATGAGTGATGTTTATGTTTGCATATAACATAAAATCCTGAAACAAATCACACATACCTTTTGAACCTAATGGTAAGCGGGAACTAGAGAAATAGAAATGCTCATGTATTTGCATATCAGTTAATTACCAAGTGTAGAAAAAGCAAGAAGCAACATTTAAGATTAGTATTGTTATATGCAGTTTTGTCTCAAAAATCAACATTGGAAAGTACATCAATTTATCTATATAACTCAGTTGGCAAGTTAGGCTGGAGAGTAGAAATTATTTTATAGGATAAAAAAGACCCTCTTGCCCAGTTACAATGTAAAAAGTGGCCATGACTTTCCAGAACAGCAATACAGGATCCTAGGATAGACCGATTTCTAAAGTGGTTTATTGGTAGCTAGCCTCAAAATGAGATGTGACCCTTTCTTCTTCTATTTAAAGTGTGATTCTAGAGAAGAAGAGGGGCAGAGGGAAGCCCTGGGATTTTAGAGAGCCAGTGAGCCTACCTGCAACTTAAAGGCAAGTTCATGCTTAAGAGCCCTGAGATCATCCAGCTGCTGCCGCAGAGACACCAGGGCATCCTGCTTCTCACAGACATCCTTCTCCAGCATCTTCATAGCCAGTTCCATCTCCTGTCTCATGCTGATCTGGATTTCCAGTTCTTTTTCAACATCCTGCCCCGAAAGGAAAACAAATTACTTATTCTCTCTTTTCTCAACTAAGTGCAAACCACAAAATTCCACAGGACAAGGTAGACCAAAACTCTCAGGTATAAAGTCTGGCAAAACAGCTATAAGCTATCATTCAATACAGAGACATTAACAAAAAGAATAATAATTAGGATAATTACAGTACCATTTACTCAATAATTTACGAATCTGAAAAACTCCGTAGGCCAAACATAGTGCTATCTAATATGCCTAAAATACTTGAGTCACTTCATTAGATACTAAAACAGACAACTGATGTCACATCTTATTATAGAAATATATATTACGTGTTACAGCAGCCAGCACAAAATGAAGCAGTTGGAATTCTCTTCATTTGGAGGCTACTGACATTTTCAAGAGCCCAAGGAACTCAAAAGATACTTTGGGTCCCCAAGGTAACATCTCAGTTACAGGGAATGGTCAATATGGCTAACTGAGTTTTTTAAAAAATTTGTATTTCATATTGGAGTATAGTTGATTAACAGTGTTGTGTTGGTTTCAGGTGTACGGCAAAGTGATTCAGTTATACTTATACACGTTATCCTTTTTCAAATTCTTCTCCCATTTAGGTTATTACAGAATATTGAGCAGTGTTCCCTGTGCTATACAGTAGGTCCATGTTGGTTATCTATTTTAAATATAGCGGCTAACTGAATTTTTCTATTCATTTATCATGAGATGTATTTTTGTTTCAACCATTATTACTGCAACATTATTTGGATGATCAGGGGTACAAAGACCTGAGGTTCTTCTGCATCCATGCTGTGCCCAGGGCACATTCAGAACCTTGCCTACTTGCTTGGTTTCTTTCTCTTTTAATGAACATTTATCTTAATGTGGTACGAGAATGTGGAAAATTTTATGTAAAATTTTTTCACTTGCCACTTAACTGAGGCACTCTTCTGTACATGGTTAGCATGACAGAAGACAAGATCAGACTGCTTCTTAAAATGCTGACATACATTATTTCTAGGACCTTCCTTATGGAAAGTATTTTGAGATCAAATCCACAAACACATAGAAGGAAAATGATAAATGTTTCAAGGATGTTAAATAACAGTGTTAAAGTAACATTTTTAAATAACCTGAAATTCTGTTCTACACACTGTTTGTTATAACAAACTACAAATCAGATCACCCCTTAGTTTTAGACTTCTCCCTGCTGTTAGAGACATTATTGGAGGGGGATTATTTGGTCGTCATACTATCTAAATTACAGGAAGAGTTAATGTACTAACACCACGGTGTATTTAATATACTAATATTTGGATAAAATCTATTATAGGAGTATTAGTCCTTATTACACATTCTTTTATATATGTATATATATATTTTTTAATTTCTAAAAATATCTTAAGACTAATACTGATGTACATTTTTCTGTTTATGTATAAGAACAAGAATAAATTCAGAAATAACAACTAAAAATAAAAGCGTACAATTCTAAATTAATGATTCTTAAGGAGAAGAGGAGCTGCCCAATCCAAGGAGACATATCTTTGCCGGGGTGAGGAGGGGAGATAGCATAGTTTAAAAATGTAGGTTCTGCAACTAAGCCCGTGCGCCACAACTACTGAAACCCACGCACCTAGAGCCTGAGCACCGCCATGAAGAGTAGCCCCTGCTCGCAGCAACTAGAGAAAGCCCACGCACAGCAATGAAGACCCAACACAGCCAAAAATAAATAAGTAAATTAATTAATTAAGAAAAGAAAAAAGTAGGTTCTATATACCTAATGTTTTTGCAACACAAACTATAAAAGCAAAAATAAGTTAAAAATTAAAATAGGTAAAATTCCATTGGCTGTTGAGAATGCTCAGAAAAAGGACTGAGGAAGCACTGTAGGGAATATGGGTTAAAAGAATGAGAAACTATTTCATAGGATCCATAAAATTTGCTAGAACACTACTGATATTCCTTGATCTGTGAGGTAAAACCCCTAGGTAGGGGTTTTAATGTGTTCCTGAACTATTAGGACCTAAGCAAAGTTTACCAGTCGTAGTTGTGTCTCCTCCTTTAAGTGCTTCCTTGCTTCACTCAGTGCTTGCCCTTCTGAAGTTCTGTCTGGCTTAGGGCCCTTGAAAAGATAAATAGAATAGTACATATTTAAGGATTTAAAGAATTTATACAGTTTGTGGACACTAGCACTGCTATTTAGTAAGGGAAATGATCATACCTAAACATGTATGATAATGAACGAAGACAACAAAGAAACTGAAGAAGTTTAGTAAGTATTCTTAAGCCAAATTGGGAATTTCTTTCCATTTTGTTTAAAGTCCTAAGATAGTTTACCAAACCAAGTGGTAGAAGTCTTAAAAAATCAGCCTCTGAAAACAAAATAGCATTTACTGTAAACTATAAATTGGGCCAAACGTTCAAACAGGAATGTAGTCCTACTCCAGAGATCTCACATCTGGTGTCTCCACCCATACAGAGAGATCAGAGCTAAACATGAGTAGCTCATCAGAAAATGCTGAGTAGTCACAGTTGTTTTTACAAAGTCCATGCATTAAAGGCAAACATATTACTCATGTCAGTCCCCACTCAGAGCCTAGGTGCTTACTCTTTAAGAACAATGTTAATAACTGGATTTCTGGATTCCTAGGTCACAGCAGGTTAGAAGCATTAGGATAAGTAGGGAGACCTTTCCAGAGAGAGTAATGCTAACAGCAGTTAGAAGCAATAGATGCCAGTGAAATAAAAGGCAGAAAAAACCACCCACAGTAATCTGGGAATATTTAAGCTCAGAAGCTAGAAGCTCTATCAACTTCAATAGCCGACCCCCACCAAAGTAGCACTGTTGTAACTCAGCACAGAATTGCCAATGTTGATAATTATGATATTCAGTCATCATAAAGGGCTAAATGTGTTCAATTACATCCTCCACTTAAGAAAGCTTAGAACTGTACAATATACAAAAGGTTTGCAAAATATCTGTTTAGACATATATAAAAAGTTTGGTATTGGGTTGGCCATAAAGGTCGTTTGGGCTTTTCCGTAAGATGTTATGGAACCAACCCTATTCTTTAAGGGATTGAGTTATCTAGAAAATTCATTTATATGGTAACTCTTTCCCAGTGATATCAGATAAACACTTTTTACAAAACAATAACATGGTCTAAAAATAATGGTATATTTAATATAGTAGAACACTTAAATATAGTACAAATCATTAGTATGTAAAAACAAGACGTCGAATTAGACTGTTTATTGAAGTCTCTAAACAGATGTGGGTGGCGGTGAAGCCAAGCAGTGTCTGTAGGAGAAGGGACATAGCCCCTCCCATAACCTTTGCCATTCACTCAATTGTGCCTGGAGCCTCAGTGAAAACGGTGCACTTAACATATGCAAATGCTCACAGCTACCAAGTGGTCCTCTGGAGGCAGCCCCCCCCACCCCCGCCATGACACATGACATGCTCTCTGGGAATATTTCATAAATCCAGTAAGATTAACCTTCCGATTAGATTCCAATATGTAGGAGCTTTCCTCTTTAACTCGTTCCATATCTTCTTGCAGGGTAATAATCCTGTTGTTTGCAACTGCAAGCTGTTGATAAAATTTTAAAAATAACCGTTATCTTTCTTTCACTAAACACAGGATAAGATAATTCATGATCTGCTAGGACATGATTTTCAGGCTTAGCTATTCTTAGAAGGAAAGAAAGCTATCTATAGCCCCATAAAAATGTTCTTATAGGGAACTTAGGAGAAATGTCTTTAAAGATAAAAATAAAAAATATCTCCTATTACTGCTTTTAGTGTAAACATTTTTTCAGTACCACAATGTTATCTTACAATTATTTACCTCAAGGGTCTCCTCATGGATAATTTGTAATTATATTTAGTTATAAAATCTATTTCTGGACTTCCCTGCTGGCACAGTGGTTGAGAATCCGCCTGCCAATGCAGAGGACATGGGTTCGAGCCCTGGTCCAGGAAGAGACCACATGCTGCGGAGCAACTAAGCCTGTGCGCCATAACTACTAAGCCTGCGCTCTAGAGCCCACGAGCCACAACTACTTAAGCCCACTCGCCTAGAGCCCGCGCTCCACAACAAGAGAAGCCACTGCAATGAGAAGCCCATGCACCACAACGAAGAGTAGCCACAACTAGAGAAAGCCCGTACACAGCAATGAACACCCATCGCAGCCAAAAAAAAATTTAAAAAACCTATTTCTTTTTTTTTTTAACATCTTTATTGGAGTATAATTGCTTTACAATGGTGTGTTAGTTTCTGCTTTAAAACAAAGTGAATCAGCTATACATATAAATATATCCCCATATCTCCTCCTTCTTGCGTCTTCCTCCCCCCTCCCTATGCCACCGCTCTAGGTGGTCACAAAGCACCGAGTTGATTTCCCTGTGCTACGCAGCCGCTTCCCACTAGCCATCTATTTTACATTTCGTAGTGTATATAAGTCCATGTCACTCTCTCACTTCCTCCCAGCTTACCCTTCCCCCTCCCTGTGTCCTCAAGTCCATTCTCTACGACTGCGTCTTTATTCCTGTCCTGCCCCTAGGTTCTTCAGAACCTTTTTCTTTTTTTTTTTTGATTCCATATATATGTGTTAGCATGCGGTATTTATTTTTCTCTTTCTGACTTACTTCACTCTGTATGACAGTCTCTAGGTCCATCCACCTCACTACAAATAACTCAATTTCGTTTCTTTTTATGGCTGAGTAATATTCCATTGTATATACAGGCCACATCTTCTTTATGCATTCATCTGTCGATGGACACTTAGGTTGCTTCCATATCCTGGCTATTGTAAATAGAGCTGCAATGAACATTGTGGTACATGACTCTTTCTGAATTATGGTTTTCTCAGGGTATATGCACAGGAGTGGGATTGCTGGGTTGTATGGTAGTTCTAATTTCAGTTTTTTAAGGAACCTCCATACTGTTCTCCATAATGGCTGTATCAACTTACATTCCCACCAACAGTGCAAGAGGGTTCCCTTTTCTCCACACCCTCTCTAGCCTTTATTCTTTGTAGATTTTTTGAGGATGGCCATTCTGACTGGTGTGAGGGTGATACCTCCTTGTAGTTTTGATACTCATTTCTCTAATGATTAGTGATGTTGAGCATCTTTTCATGTGTTTGTTGGCAATCTGTATATCTTCTTTGGAGAAATGTCTACCTAGGTCTTCTGCCCATTTTTGGATTCGGTTGCTTGTTTTTTTAGATATTGAGCTGCATGAGCTGCTTGTATATTTTAGAGATTGATCCTTTGCCAGTTGCTTCATTTGCAAATATTTTCTCCCATTCTGAGGGCTGTCTTCTCATCTCGTTTATGGTTTCCTTTGCTGTGCAAAAGCTTTTAAGTTTCATTAGGTCTCATTTGTTTATTTTTGTTTTTATTTCCATTTCTCTAGGAGGTGGGTCAAAATGGATCTTACTGTGATGTACGTCACAGAGTGTTCTGCCTATGTTTTCCTCTAAGAGTTTTATAGATTCATAGTCTGTCTGGCCTTACATTTAGGTCTTTAATCCATTTTGAGTTTAGTTTTGTGTGTGGTGTTAGGGAGTGTTCTAATTTCATTCTTTTACATGTAGCTGTCCAGTTTTCCCAGCACCACTTATTGAAGAGAGTGTCTTTTCTCCATTGTATATTCTTACCTTCTTTATCAAAAGTAAGGTGACCATATGTGGGTGGGTTTATCTCTGGGCTTTCTCTCCAGTTCCATTGATCTATATTTCCATTTTTGTGCCAGTACCATACCGTCTTGATTACTGTAGCACTGTCGTATAGTCTGAAGTCCGGGAGCCTGATTCCTCCAGCTCCGTTTTTCTATCTCAAGATTGCTTTGCCTATTTGGGGTCTTTTGTGTTTCCATACAAATTGTGAAATTTTTTGTTCTAGTTCTGTGAAAAATGCCATTGGTAGTTTGATAGGGATTGCATTGACTCTGTAGATTGCTTTGGGTTGTATAGTCATTTTCACAACGTTGACTCTTCCAATCCAAGAACATGGTATATCTCTCCATCTGTTTGTATCATCTTTAATTTCTTTCATCAGTGTCTTATAGTTTTCTGCATACAGGTCTTCTGTCTCCTTAGGTAGGTTTATTCCTAGGTATTTTATTCTTTTTGTTGCAGTGGTAAATGGGAGTGTTTCTTTAATTTCTCTTTCAGATTTTTCATCATTAGTGTATAGGAATGCAAGAGATTTCTGTGCATTAATTTTGTATGCCTCTACTTTACCAAATTCATTGATTAGCTCTAGTAGTTTTCTGGTAGCATAATCTTTAGGATTCTCTATGTATAGTGTCATGTCATCTGCAAACAGTGACAGCTTTACTTCTTCTTTTCTGATTTGGATTCCTTTTATTTCTTTTTCTTCTCTGACTGCTGTGGCTAAAACTTCCAAAACTATGTTGAATAATAGAGGTGAGAGTGGACAACCTTGTCTTGTTCCTGATCTTAGAGGAAATGGTTTCAGTTTTTCACCACTGAGAATGATGTTGGCTGTGGGTTTGTCATATATGGCCTTTATTATGTTGAGGTAAGTTAGTTCCCTCTATGCCTACTTTCTGGAGGGTTTTTGTCATAAATTGGTGTTGAATTTTGTTGAAAGCTTTTTCTGTATCTTTTGAGATGATCATATGGGTTTTATCCTTCAATTTGTTAATATGGTTTATCACATTGATTGATTTGCGTATACTGCAGAATCCTTGCATTCCTGGGAAAAACCCCACTTGATCATGGTGTATGATCCTTTTAATGTGCTCTTGGATTCTGTTTGCTAGTATTTTGTTGAGGATTTTTGCATCTATGTTCATCAGTGATATTGGCCTGTAGTTTTCTTTCTTTGTGACATCTTTGTCTGGTTTTGGTATCAGGGTGATGGTGGCCTTGTAGAATGAGTTTGGGAGTGTTCCAACCTCTGCTATATTTTGGAAGATTTTGAGAAGGATAGCTGTTAGCTCTTCTCTAAATGTTTGATAGAATTCGGCTGTGAAGCCATCTGTTCCTGGGCTTTTGTTTGGTGGAAGATTTTTAATCACAGTCTCAATTTCAGTGCTTGTTGACTGGTCTGTTTATATTTTCTATTTCGTCCTGGTTCAGTCTTCGAAGGTTGTGCTTTTCTAAGAATTTGTGCACTTCTTCCAGGTTGTCCACTTTATTGGCATACAGTTGCCTGTAGTAATCTCTCATGATCCTTTGTATTTCTGTGGTGTCAGTTGTTACTTCTCCTTTTTCATTTCTAATTCTATTGATTTGAGTCTTCTCCCTTTTTTTCTTGATGAGTCTGGCTAATGGTTTATCAATTTTGTTTATCTTCTCAAAGAACCAGCTTTTAGTTTTATTGATCTTTGCTACTGCTTCCTTCATTTCTTTTTCATTTATTTCTGATCTGATCTTTATGATTTCTTTCCTTCTGCTAACTTTGGGGTTTTTTTTTTTCTTCTTTCTCTAACTGATTTAGGTGTAAGGTTAGGTTGTTTATTTGAGACATTTCTTGTTTCTTGAGGTAGGACTGTATTGCTATGAACTTCCCTCCTAGAAATGCTTTTGCGGCATCCCATAGGTTTGGGGTCATCTTGTTTTCATTGTCATTTGTTTCTAGGTATTTTTTATTTCCTCTTTGATTTCTTCAATGATCTCTTGTTTATTAAGTAGTATATTGTTTAGCCTCCATGTGTTTGTATTTTTTACAGATTTTTTCCTGTAATTTATATCTAGCTTCATAGCATTGTGGTTGGAAAAGATACTTGATAGAATTTCAATTTTCTTAAATTTAAATTTACCAAGGCTTGATTTGTGACCCAAGATATGATCTATCCTGGAGAATGTTTCATGAGCACTTGAGAAGAAAGTGTATTCTGTTGTTTTTGGGTGGAATGTCCTACAAATATCAATTAAGGCCATCTTGTTTAATGTACCATTTAAAGCTTGCGTTTCCTTATTTATTTTCATTTTGGATGATCTGTCCATTGGTGAAAGCGGGGTGTTAAAGTCCCCTACTATGACTGTGACTGTTGATTTCCCCCTTTATGGCTGATAGCATTTGTCTTATATATTGAGGTCCTCCTATTTTGGGTGCATAAATATTTACAGTTGTTATATCTTCTTCTTGGATTGATCCCTTGATCATTATGCTTGTCTCTTGTAATAGTCTTTATTTTAAGTCTATTTTGTCTGACATGAGAATTGCTACCCCAGCTTTCTTTTGATTTCCATTTGCATGGAATATCTTTTTCCATCCCCTCACTTTCAGTCTGTATGTGTCCCTAGGTCTGAAGTGGGTTTCCTGTAGACACGACATATACGGATCTTGTTTTTGTATCCATTCAGCCAGTCTGTCTTTTGGTGGGAGCATTTAATCCATTTACATTTAAGGTAATTATTGATATGTATGTTCCTATTACCATTTTCTTAATTATTTGGGGTTTGCTATTGTAGGTCTTTTCCTTCTCTTGTGTTTCCTGCCTAGAGAAGTTCCTTTAGCATTTGTTGTAAAGCTGGTTTGGTGGTGCTGAATTCTCTTAGCTTTTGCTTGTCTGTAAAGATTTTAATTTCTCCGCTGAATCTGAATGAGATCCTTGCTGGGTAGAGTAATCTTGTTTGTAGGTTCTTCCCTTTCATCACTTTAAATATGTCTTGCTACTCGCTTCTGGCTTGCAGTTTCTGCTGAAAGATCAGCTGTTAACCTTATGGGGATTCCCCTGTATGTTATTTGTTGTTTTTCCCTTGCTGCTTTTAATATTTGTTCTTTGTATTTAATTTTTGATAGTTTGATTAATATGTGTCTTGGCATGTTTCTCCTTGGATTTATCCTGTATGGGACTCTCTGTGCTTCCTAAACTTTTTTCCTTTCCCATATTAGGGAAGTTTTCAACTATAATCTCTTCACATATCTTCTTCTTCTCTTCTTCTTCTGGGACCCCTGTAATTCAAATGTTGGTGCGTTTAATGTTGTCCCGGAGGTCTCTAAGACTGTCCTCAATTCTTTTCATTCTTTTTTCTTTATTCTGTTCTGCAGTAGTTATTTCCACTATTTTATCTTCCAGGTCACTTATTGGTTCTTCTGCCTCAGTTATTCTACTTTTGATTCTTTCTAGAGAATTTTAAATTTCACTTATTGTGCTGTTCATCATTGTTTGTTTGCTCTTTAGTTCTTCTAGGTCCTCGTTAAACGTTTCTTATATTTTCTTCTTTCTATTTCCAAGATTTTGGATCACCTTTACTATCATTACTGTGAGTTCTTTTTCAGGTAGCATGCCTATTTTCTCTGCATTTATTTCGTCTGGTGGGTTTTTTCCTTGTTCCTTCATCTGCTGTGTGTTTCTCTGTCTTCTTATTTTGCTTAACTTACCGTGTTTGGGATCTCCTTTTTGCAGGCTGCAGGTTCGTACTTCCCATTGTTTTTGGTGTCTGCCCCCAGTGGGTGAGGTTGGTTCAGTGGGTTGTGTAGGTTTCCTGGTGGAGGGGACTGGTGCCTGTGTTCTGGTGGATGAGGCTGGATCTTGTCTTTCTGGTGGGCAGGACCGTGTCTGGTGGTGTGTTTTGGGGTGTCTGTTACCTTACTATGATTTTAGGCAGCCTCTCTGCTAATGGTGAGGTTGTGTTCCTGTCTTGCTAGTTGTTTGGCTTAGGGTGTCCAGCACTGTAGCTTGCTGGTTGTTGAGTGGAGCTGGGTCTTAACGTTGAGATGGAGATCTCTGGGAGAGCTTTCGCCGTTTGATATTACATGGAGCTGGGAGGTCTCTGGTGGATAATGTCCTGAACTTGGCTCTCCTGCCTCAGAGGCACAGGCCTGACACCTGGCCGGAGCACCAAGACCCTGTCAGCCACACGGGTTTTGGTAAGTCTGAGGTCTTCTGCCAGCATTCAGTAGGTGTTCTGTAGGAGTTGTTCCACATATAGATGTATTTCTGATGTATTTGTGGGGAGGGAGGTGATCTCCACATCTTACTCCTCCACCATCTTGAAGGTCTCCTGAAAAAAACCTATTTCTAAAATGTATAAGGTCACCTCATGCCTTGGGACCCATCTTACAAACCCTCCATAAAACCTTTAACAGATAATTTTTTTTAAAATGTTCAACTTTCTTTTTAAAGATTTATTTATTATTTATTTATGTATTTAGTTTATTGTAGGCTGCGTTGGGTCTTACTTGTGGCATGCGGGATCTTTCATTGTGGCGTGCGGGCTCTTTGTTGTAGTGTGTGGGTTTCTCTTCTTTAGTTGTGGCACCCAGGCTCCAGAGCGTGTGGGCTCTGTAGTTTCTGCGGCACGTGGGCACTAGTTGAGGCACGCGGGCTTAGCTGTCCCACGGCATGTGGGATCTTAGATCCCTGGTCAGGGATCAAACCCGCATGCCCTGCATTGTAAGGTGGATTCTTTACCACTGGACCACCAGGGAAGTCCCTACATATAATTTTTAAGAGAGTAAGGAATGGATTCCAAAGTTCTCACTCTAAAAGATGCCATTAAGCATTAAAGAGATTTTTCTTTTCAGCACCTACAAAGACAAGGTAATGTTATTGGCAGTGTATCTCTAGGGGAAATGTTTATAACCCTATTCCACTGGAGGGAAGAGTATGGTGGAAACGCTCTCCTCTGCACCTACCGAGCTCAGTTCCCACAGAGAGTGGGAAGGTGCCTGAAGGAGGCTAGGAAAGGAACTGAGCAGACTCCTCTCAGCCAGGCTAGTCTCCCTTTTCGTCATCTCTGCTTGGTTCCTGTTCTACTATGTAAGTACAGAGGAGCCAAGCTCAGGCAAGCTTTCTAGAGGCAGGTATGGCAGCCCATTTCTCTCTCTGCTCTGTGGGCCTAAAATGCGTAAAGAAGTAACTCTGGGCAGACGGGTCTGCTCTCTAGATCCAAGCGCACCTCGGACTGCTTCTTCCAAGGTCTCATCATCAGAGAAAATATTACAAGTGACGACTGCAGATCCAAGTGCACTTTCTAAGTCAGCTTTACCAACATAAAGTGGATGTTTATTTACCTTCATCTGCTCAGTTCTTCTCATTTTGTCATATTGGTTCAGAACTCAGGAGGGGAAAAGAGGTCTTTTTTGTTTTGTTTTGTTTTTTACTGGTCCCTTTAAATCCAAAATAGATGGAAATGAGAGAGGGCAGAACTTATTAGCCTTGTCTGCTCTTTATAAAGTCTACACACAGTGCTTTCCTATCTCTAAAAGTTCAAAGCTTTAAGAAAATAAATCTTACTGGTAAGATAAATAAGTAAACGAATAAATTAATATTGTTGGTAAGATAAGTTTAGGCCAAGAACACAAGTCCTGTGACTGAGGGAATAAAATTTATATTTACTGAGTGCTTATGATGTGTCAGGCACTAGTCTAGTCCCTTATGCATTAAATCATTTAATTTGTACAAAAATCTTCTTCTTCTTCTTATCCCCATTTTACAGATAAGTAAACCAAAGAATAGGAGCTCAAGTAACTGGCCCAGGATCAGAAAGCTAGCAAGCGCCAGACCTGGGACACAAATTCAAGTCTAGCTCTGGAGAGCAGGCTTAATTAATATGCCACACTGCCTCAATATAACAGCAGTAGAATCACAGTAGAAAACTGCTCTGCAGAATGTTTCCAAAGCCTTGTGGCATAAAATTCTAAAGGTCATATCAATAAATTAAAGTTTTAATATAATTTAAAAATCTACATCCAAAAATAAAGCCCCCAGAACTGAGTAATATGGAAGGTGTTTTAAATTCATAACAATGAACAATGATTTTTTCCTTCTGAAAAAAATCTGATTAGATAGCGTTTCCTGACTAGCGCTTTAACTTGCTTATTTTAGACCAAAATTTTTTTTTTGAAGTATAGATGATTTACAATATTATATTAGTTTCAGGTGTACAACATAGTGATTCAATATTTTTATAGATTATACTTTATATATATAAAATCTATATATAAAATATGTAGATTATATATTTTATATATTATAACCTTAAAGTTATTATAAAATATTGGCTATATTCCCTATACTATACAATATATTCTTGTAGCTTATTTATTTTATACATAATAATTTGTACCTCTTAATCCCCTACCCCTATCTTGCCCCTCCCCACTGTTAACCACTAGTTTGTTCTCTATATCTGTGCGTCTGTTTCTGTTTTGTTTTATATTCATTTGTTTGTTTCATTTTTTAGATTCCACATTTAAATAAGATACAGTATTTGTCTTTCTCTCTCAGATTTATTTCACTAAGCACAATACCCTCCAGGTCCATCTATGTTGTTGTACTTAACCAAATTTTTCTCACTGTATGTAATAGGATAGTTATAATTTGAAAAAGAGAAGATAAAGTCTTTGCCACCTAAAAAATTTTATTTAAGGTTTCTCATAGAAACGTCTAATGCTACTGAAGAAAAAAATATGTCGCTTAGCCTTTGGTAAGTTAGGGGAAAAAAAATTAATCAGAAGTAAAATATGAGGTTATTTTTCTATTCTAATTTTAGGGACTTTTCTAAGAGTTTTCACATGTATATTCTTACTTGATCTTCAGGGTAATTGTGAGCTAAAAGGGGAAACACTCTAATTTGCCAGTTAGGGAACTGGGCCTCTTGGAGGTCAAGTGACTTACTTGCTCAGGAGCACATGACATGTAAACTGCTACACCAAGCACTCTTCTAACTGATTTTACTTGCATTACTTCATTATTCCTTTCAACAACCCCATGTGCTAGGTATGGAGTTATTATTATAGATAAAGAAATGGAGGCAATGAAAGAGTAAATAATAGGGTCATATTTGTTATTTCATTGTCAACTGCAACCACATCTTTGCTAGGCTAACATCCCCACAGTTTACTGTTAGTTCATTATTAGTACTGGTCTCCTGACCCGTGTTCTTTATGTCATCTACCCCATCACCCCAAGGAGAAAATAAAACCCTTGAAGGCGGGAACTTGCCAATCTGGCACACATAAATCAATGCCTTGCAGATATAAATCTTTGTCTAGCTCTGGCACATACGTCGTACCCAAATTGTTTGATGAATGAATAAATGATGAATATCACGCTACCTGCTAAACATTAACTCTAGGCTAGCCCAGACAAAACATTCACAAAAGAAAGCAAAATATTTGATCAGCCCAGGTTCTATGACTTCATATTCCAACTGGATAACTGAGACCCCTCAGATAAGCCAGCTGGCCATTCCTGGTCAGAACAAGGAGTCCTATAGTAGATATTATCTGAAAAGTCAAGTCCTTTATTTCCAGGTTCCAGAGAAATTATTTTCCACTAATACACTCTACTAAATTCTATAAGTCAATCAAAAAACTTCTAAAACACTTACCTCCTCTGTCAGTTTAGTGTTGGATTTTTCTAATGCATCCACTTTTGCCTGAAGGTTGTTTACAGTAGCACTATCAAGAGAAGAAAAAACATAATAGTCTCTTTTGATAAACAGAGCAATATCCTGTACTTTCTTTTAAAATACTCATTATACTTTCATTGTTTACTGTCCATAATTCTTGACAGACTTGTAGGCTCTAAGACAGCTTAGAAGGTGATGTGTGTCTTACCTGCTCCATTCTTGGCACTGAAGTTTGTATTTAATAAGTATTTGTTGATGAAATAAAAGAGTTGATGCACTACACAGTAAACTTTGTTTACTTAAATAATAATAATGGGCTACATGAGTTATGATGTGCTTGCCATACACCAAGCACTCTTCTGATTTTACTTGCATTATTTCATTACTCCTTTCAACAACCCCATGTGCTAGGTAGGGGGTTGTTATTATAGATAAAGAAATGGAGGCATTGAAAGAGTAAATAATAGGGTCATATTTGTATTTGTCAACTGTAACCACATCTTTGCTAGGTTAACATATCCACAGTTTACTGTCAGTTCATTATTAGTACTCAGTCCCCAGAGAAAATGTACTTAAATTGTTCTTGAGTTTTCTAGATGGAACCAAGACTATAATTTATATTGATACTGGTATAGTCACATTTTAGGTCTTACTTAAATTAAAATGATTATCTTTCATAAGAGAACTATAAATAAGGTAATTAATGGGTATATTAATTCTTCTGAATTATTCAACAGTTTTTAGACCATCAGTACACTTGAGAATACCAATAAATTTTGGATAGCTCTCCTCAGGAAAGAAGAGATTGTTTTATAACCTGGTCATGAAAAATACTTGGTGAGTACTTGGTAAATTAATGGTAGTGATGGTGGAAAAAGGGTAAATTAATACTATCAATCCAATGGATGAGAAGTGCAAGGGACCAACGAGATACAATTAAAGGTACTAAAGTGATGAGTGCTTTACCCAAGATTTAGTCCTGAAATATGTGGCTGGACCTACCGAACCAAGAAGACCTCCAATTTCAACTATGTCACAAACTTAAGAGTTCTTAACTGAATATATTTACGTAATCACTAAAATTCTAATTACATACTGATTTTATATTGCTTTTCATTAAAGCTCACTGAACAGTTAAATGCCACATATCCAGTGTCTAGCTCAGTGCCTGGTAAGCAGTAATTCTATATATATTTGTTGAGTATTGTCTGAATTTATCCTAACTGCTCATCAGTTTACCTTTCCCTTCCCCCACACCAAAACCCCCAGTAACATAACAGTATTTATTCATTCTTTACTTCAGATGTCTGTTGAGTTCTTCTACATAGTTCTTCTGATCCAGAATTGCAGTAATCTGGCCATCTCTGAGGGAAAAAAAAAAAAATAGAAAAAAAGTAAATAATATTAGAAATACCAAGATGCCCCACCCCTAATCTTTTCATAAAACAAAGAAAGGAAATTATGGCACAGACACACTGTTTCAGAAGACAGACCTGATGTATAATCCCCTTGGCATATCAACAAGAGACTTGGAGGTTTAAAATGGAAACCACCCCTGCATATTAATAAAGCTCTTGCTATAGCTTATATATCTTAATAACTTAGGTTATAGGTATAATGTACAATCTATTAGAGGCATTTAAAGAATAAAAAGTTTCTTCTCACAATTGATAGATTTTTATTTTAGCTTTGTTAGTATTATTTATCATAACAATTTTCCATTTGTCATAGGAATTGAATTAAGCTTATTTGGGTGAAATAATTATTGTTCTCAAAGGCTATATATTTATTTGCCTTTAACTGCTGTTTGGCTTCAAAGTGAATGGTATAAAAGGCTTTCACAAAGATCAGGTGTTTATTATTACATGAGTAAATTAAGTGTGGAAAAAGAAGGTTCACTTCTGGGACCAGATAATCTAGAATAGGCGAAAGTTAAACAGACAGACTTTTCAACTGAAAAACAAAATTCAAGGCCACATACCTCTATGACTACTAAAAGGACAAGCAATATAATCTTAGCTCAATGCCTAAGGTTAAAAACTTCAGACTATGCTTTCAACTGCTAAATTTATAAAGGTAAAAGGTGAGTTTCTGATCGCTAATTTCCAAGTACCATATGAATATTTTTAAAACTTTAAATTTTGAAATTATTTTAGATTTACAGAAGTTGTAAAAGTACTGCCCAGTTCCCATACACTCAGCTCCCCCTAATATTAGCATTTTACATAATCCCATGATGCACATGTAATAGTGCAAATTTTAAGCAAACCGACAATGCAATCCTTCTGGTCAAGAAAACCATGTTTCCAAACATTACTTTTAAGAGATGAAGCATTTGATTCCTTTTATAAAAATTTTTGTTTTGTTTGCCCCTGAGCCACATAGTAGGAAAATCTACTTAACTAAAATCCCTTTTAGGGTTTAGCAGGCATAATTGTCAGATATTTTTGACAAGATTCTATTAAAGCTATCTCATCAGAAATTCTTTCAGCACATCTGTTAAAGCAGTACTGTTGTAAACTTTAAATACTATCAAAGAACATTAAAGAAAACAGAAAACTAATTTTCTTTGTACATACCCTTCACTACCTTTACTGCTGTTCCCATCCTTGAGATACATTGAAAAATCTATAACTCCAACCTACAGAGAGAATGTTCAGAATTCAATATAAAATTAGATACTTTTCCCAAGGCATAACACAATGTCTCTTTTTAGGTACTCAAAATAGTATTACGGTCATGACAACTACTAGAAATTTTTAATAAAAATTTAATGTTTTATTATAATCAAGAATTGACGGTTGTAAAGCAATCATACCCCAATAAAGATGTTAAAAAAAAAAAAATTGACGGGACTTCCCTGGTGGCGCAGTGGTTAAGAATCCGCCTGCCAATTCAGGGGACACGGGTTCGATTCCTGGTCCGGGAAGATCCCACATGCCGCGGAGCAACTAAGCCTGTGTGTCACAACTTCTGAGCCTGTGCTCTACAGCCTGTAAGCCACAACTACTGAGCCTGTGTGCTGCAACTACTGAAGCCCATGCGCCTAGATCCCACGCTCCACAACAAGAGAAGCGACAGCAATGAGAAGCCCGTACACTGCAATGAAGAGTAGCCCCTGCTCGCCACAGCTAGAGAAAGCCCGTGCGCAGCAACGAAGACCCAACGTAGCCAACAAAAGAGAAGAAAAAAAAAGTTGGAAAAGGTAACTTAAAAAAAAAAATGCTCCTCCTTAAAAAAAAAAAAAGAATTGGCAAGGGTTGTAAATAAAGAACCAAGATTAAGTCAGTAGGACATGGCTAAGAAAGTCAACTGAATACTTAATATAAATTGAGGTTTAACATTTCTTTCTCTCTTGCTTATTTAAAATATTCTGCTACTAAACCCCTGTGTATATATTTTGGCTTATATGTGTGTACATATATTAGGTTGGCCAAAAAGTTTGTTTGGGTTTTTCCATAAGATGCTACGGCAAACACATATACATATGTTTGCTGCTGAACCACACAGCACACAGCATATATATATATATTTTACCCTTTACAAAATATTTTTAACAGGGATCACAGTTAAGACAAGAATTTGAAAAACATTCATTATGCATAAATAAGCCAAGCTGGAAGGAAAAACAAACATTTTTTATATTCACATCAAAAATAAAGAAAATCCTATTTATGACTCATAGAAGTTCCCCTAATTTGGTTGGTATAATCTGATCAATCCAAATTCTGAGATAACAGAACTCAGAGTGACACACTAGGTAACCAAGTATCTTCCTCATACCTGAGAGTCCAAATCTTCTCCTTTCATACAGAAATTGGCATCAATGACATTCAGACCCACCAACAGACCAGCAATTATGGCTCCCTCTTCTTCCATCATAAGGGCATTGGGTTCATAGAATTCACTGTAAGAGAAATCCATGAAACAGTCTACTGTAATAAAACCTCAAGAATCCAATGATGTAACCATGAGACAAGGAGAAAAGCACTTGCCTCGTGGTTAAATATGGTCATCTATAATAACAGCAAAAAAGTAAAAACAAGGATTACTTGGATACTTTATTTTAGATAATAGGGACATGAACAGACTCTAGATAATAGACAGTCCAGCTGAAAGAAAAGTGATTAGAATGGTATTTTCACTGAAGTGAGCATTCATGCTTCTGACACATATCTGTATTTGTAACGCACCACGGGATAATTTTTCAATCTTTCATGCGTCTTAAAAAAACCGATTATTTTGTTTTTAAAAAATTGCCTTTTTTCTGATCTGCTTTATTTTTTAAATTTAATTTTATATATATTTAAAATTTTTTTATTTTATATTGGAGTATAGTTGATTTACAATGTTATGTTAGTTTCAGGTATACAGCAAAGTGATTTAGTAATACATATACTGTATTGTTGTATGCAATAGTAGTTCATTCACTTTCACCTCTGGACAGTATTCCATGGTAGGGATATACCACAATGGATTCATTCTATTTGCTGTTTCAGTTGTGCAGGCTACAGTGCTTTGCTGAACACTACTGCACATGGGTTTGGGTACATATACACATGCATTTGTTAGACATACCTAGGGTGTGAAACTGCTGAGTCAAAGTAAGTGAAAATATGTATTAAAAAGTGTTCCCGGGCTTCCCTGGTGGCGCAGTGGTTGAGAGTCCGCCTGCCAATGCAGGGGACACGGGTTCGTGCCCCGGTCCGGGAAGATCCCATGTGCCGCGGAGCGGCTGGGCCCGTGAGCCATGGCTGCTGAGCCTGTGCTCCGCAACGGGAGAGGCCACAACAGCGAGAGGCCCGCATACCGCAAAAAAAAAAAAAAAAAGTGTTCCGTCTAGTTCGTAAGACTGAATGCATTTACTCTAGTGCTCTGCTGGATGAAGAGCTAATTCTTCAGACCCCAACTGAATCATATAATTTTGTAGCCGCCTACAGCTTGAACACTAGACCCTACACCACTTTAAGGCTTGATCCTTGGAAAGTTGAGCCTTCCCCTTGTGGAAATAAATAAGCTCTCCAGAATGGTTACTGTTTCTCTTTCCCCTGATTTGTTTAATTTTCTTAGGCAAGAAAACAGCAATCAATGGCACACGCAGCTGCAGCAACATTAAAACAATGCTCCATGTTAGGATCTGCAGTGCAATTTTTTGTAAAAACTAGGCTCTTGAAAAATTCAGCCATGTCTTTAAATTCTCGATTACTTATTCTTCTTACAATATTTCTCAGAGGCAGTCTGCTACACTTGAATTTCTTTTAGTAAATATTAATGACCTATAAAGTATATATTAAAAAGTACACATGGGCTTCCCTGGTGGCGCAGTCGTTGAGAGTCTGCCTGCCAATGCAGGGGATATGGGTTCGTGCCTCGGTCCGGGAAGATCCCACATGCCGCGGAGCGGTTAGGCCGCTGAGCCTGCGCGTCCGGAGCCTGTGCTCCGCAACGGGAGAGGCCACAACAGTGAGAGGCCCGTGTACCGCAAAAAAAAAAAAAAAAAAAAAAAAAAAAAAAAGTACACAAATCATACAATACAGTGGAATGAGTTTTCACACAGAGAACACACCTATGTAACCAGCACTATATTAAAAATCAGTACATCATCAGAACCTCCAAAGCCACCTTGTGCTCCCTTCTACTCTGCATTTACTACCCCTACCCTGCCAATGGTAGCTCTTTCCTGACTTCTATCATGAAAGATAAATTGTGTACGTTTCTGAACTTTATATAAATGGAATAATGCAGAATGTATTTTTCATGTCTGGTTTCATTTGCCAACATTACACTTGTGAGATTAATCCATATGGCTGTGTATAGCTGCTACATGGTATTTCATTGTATGAGTATACCATAATTTACCTACCCATTCTATTGTGAATAGATACTGGGGTCTATTACAAACATTTGGGGCTGGTACAAACATTGTAATAACTATGAACATTCTTGTTCATGTCTTTTGTTGGATATAACTATGCATTTTTTATTGGATATAACAACTAGAAGCAGAATCCTCAATCACAAGGAATGCTCATGATCAGCTTTACTAGAGGATGACAAACAGTTTTCTTAAATTTCTATACCAATTCACTCATCAGCAGGACATTAAAGTAACTTCACATCCTCACCAACACCTGCGATGACCTGTCTTTTTCATTTTACCCATTCTGGTGGTTGTGTGAGGTTATCACACTCTTGTTTTAACTTGAATTTACAACATGGCTAATGAAGTTAGGTATCTTTTAATATTTTTACTGGCCATTTCAATTTTCTTCTTCTGTGAGAGGCTTGTTCAAGTCCTTTACCCAATTCTGTCTTTGCTCGTCTGCCTTTTTCTTTTTGGACTGATGGAGTTCTTTATACACCATGAGTATGCATAATTTGTTGAATATATGTATTATGTATTGCAAATATCTCCTTTAGAGTTATCGGTTACCTCTCACTCTTAATCTCAAGAGTGACTTTTGACGGACAGAAGTTCTTCATTTTAATGTAACCAATTTAGCCATTTTCTCCTTTACAGGTAGAACTTTTTGTGTTTAAGAAATTTTTGTCTACTTTATGTTTCTTCTAAAAGCTTTATTGTTTTCTCATTCCCATTTGTACCTATGACCCAACTGGAAATTTTTTTGTGTGCTGTATTTGAATTTAATGTTACACGTCAACTTCCTGTCTTAGTGAGCCTGGGTATATGCTAAGGTGTCAAAAGCCTTCCCTGTTAAGTTTTGACCTGTCCTGCAAAGGACCATACATATGCCACAGAGACAGTGTGAACACACTTAATATAAAAACATCTGTTCTTGCGTATGTGTGTGTGTGATGTGGGAGAAGGTATTAGCTGAGCTACGTGAAATTGTCGTGAATCGAATGTTTCTGACCCCCCAAAATGATAAATTTATATGCTTCAGCCTCATATGATATAGAACATGGGGAGAAAAAGAAGGAAGCTCAACGAGAAGATCTTCATACCTGAGAAGTTCCTTTTTATTGATCAGAGCTTTCATATACTCTGAAAGTTTCTTTTGCATCAATGCCAAACGAAGCCAGGCTCTTCCTCTGCCTACTGGTGTCCTACAAAAACACAGAAACCAACTAAAAGTAGCAGAGCTAGAGGCCACAGTGGGACAGGTCCATTTACTCCCGCTAACGGGCCCCCCCGTTATATATATATATATAAGGTATAAGGTGCACAGGACGTGCCCCTCACAGCCTCTCCCACCACACTCCTGTGGGAGGACTTCTGTGTGGGCCAGTGGGAGCCAGGGGTGTGTTTGGGACAAATGCTCTCGTGAGGAATTAATTACTGAATGAGACTATGATTTGAAGACAAGACCTCTGGAAGGCCAAAGTGAAAATGCTCCATCAGACTAGTTTTGGTGAATCCTCATAAATTTAGTGTGGATCATGTAAGGACCCGAATAACAATAATCAGGACACAGGCCACTTAGACCTCTACTTGATTACAATTAGACCAATCTAATTTGGGAAGGTGATTACCACTCTTTTTCAAGTCCCAAGGAGGTTCCGGGTGTCAGATCCTGAGGCTCACTTGACAACTGTTTTAATCTTGGTTCTCATCAAACACATTGTTTGTCTTAAGTCCAACACGCCACCTCCCTAGATCTAACTTCTTGAGACTCACTAGCTGATACCCACAAGTGTTTTTAAAAAAAAGAGAACATTTGGTATTTTAACATGAAGACAACCTTTCTTAGATTAAGAATAATTATCCCTCACACTTCTCATTATTCTACGCTACCAGTTCTCTCGTAACATCACTTATTCATAACAGCATTTTGCATTCTGGACTGTTATGAAATAAATTATTATGATCACCGTTGTCTTTAGTCTCATTCCTAAAGGAGGTAGTTAAGAAGAATGTTTTCCCTGACACACAGAATTGAACCTTAAACTTACTTAAGTCCTGGAAGGTCTTTAACACTTGCTGTTATCTCTGCAGCTTCTGGAACAAGCTTTTCTACCAGTTCTAGAGGCCCCCAGAAGGATTTATTTTGTCCAAGAAAAGTTTTCTTAGCTAAGGCGATAAAAACAAAGCAATATTTTAACATTTTTCACAACATAAACACACTCTCAACACACACATACCCTCTCCCATCTATTCAGTGCGCTTTTCCGGGAATTAATCCCAGGTTATCAGACAGTTCTAAAATTATTCATGCTTTCATAATAGATAACATTTCATAAAAATCAAAAATCCCCTACTTTCCAAGACTCGGTCCTTCCTCTTTCAGGAAGAATTTATGGACTAGCTGTATAATAACGATAAAATATTTTAACAATATCATGCTTAAAGCCGTGTGGTATTAGTGAAGAAAACAGTCCAGGGGAAAAGAATATGTAATCCAAGAACAGGTTATCAAAGATTGGAGCAGGAGGAGGAAAAGAAGCCAAGGTGAACAAGACCAGGTCCTGTCCTCAAAAGCTCACAGTTGGGCTTCCCTGGGCTTCCCAGAGCCATGGCCACTGGGCCTGCGCAACCGGAGCCTGTGCTCCGCAGCAGGAGAGGCCAAAACAGTGAGAGCCCCGCGTACCGCAAAAAAAAACAAAAGAAAAAGACTCTTATTCTTTGGCTCCACCAGGAATGCTTCTCTTCTGGAGCATGTATTGCTAGGAAACAGGTGTGTGCACATTTGTATTTGGAGACCATGGTCTACCTTTCAAGCCGTGTTTCAGGCAGTGCTCCATCACCACAAAGAACTGCTGGAGAGGTGCGTAGTCAGAGTCCAGAGTTCTCCCTAGGTTCAGAGCAGATTCAATCAAGCCCTTGATACTCAGCTTGGCCATGTTCATCAGGTTCATGCGTTCGTTAGCCATGAGATAATTAGGATCTGCAGCCAAAGGAGAAAAGGATGAAGCCTGGTTACTGGAAATAGCGCATTAAAATATTCAGTATAAGTTCACTGTGTTGACATTTGCATTGATGGCACAAAAGCAATAGCGGGTAAGACTGTTGGTGTCTTGGCAAGAATCAAGGCCTTGGCACCAAATTATACTATTAGTTGTTGTATTCTTCCCCACCATGTGCTTTCCTTTTTTTTTTTTTAAAAAAGATGCCAGTCTCCCTTAGGAATATTCTTGGTGAAACAGTAAAAAATGTATTTATTTTATAAAATTTTGAGCCTTGAGTACAGTCTTTTAATATTCTCACCACTGCCTCTGTTACCAGCCTAACTTGGGTCCGTCACAACTCAGTACTGCACAGTCTTCACACTGGGCTGCTTCCACCCTTGCCCTGCCTCACCCATTCTCTACAGCTTGTGAAGCGCTCTAAAAAATAAAGCTGGGCTTCCCTGGTGGCGCAGTGGTTGAGAGTCCGCCTGCCGATGCGGGGGACGCGGGTTCGTGCCCTGTCCGGGAAGATCCCACATGCCGCGGAGCGGCTGGGACCGTGAGCCATGGCCGCTGAGCCTGCGCGTCCGGAGCCTGTGCTCTGCAACGGGAGAGGCCACAACAGTGAGAGGCCCACGTACCGCAAAAAAAATAAAATAAAATAAAAAAATAAAGCCAATGTAGAGAAAAAGGACAAAGCGTTTAAACTTCGTTCCAAATACGCTATGTGCATTATTAGTATTTATACTAGTTAGCATTATTATTCAAACTATGCATTACTAAATGACTAAAAATAATTAACATTATTAGTATAATGAAGTATTAGAACTTAATCAACTCCCCGATTTTTTAAGACTTAACATAGAGCACGTGGCTCTCATTAACCAAATAAACTCCCTGAGGAAAGGGACTAAGTACCACATTTTACCTGACATCCTCCCAAAAGTTAAATGTGTTAAATTTCTATACGAATTGAAAAAGGCCTAGAGATCTATGAAATATTTTACCTTTTTTAGGAGGACTAAAAGTAGTACTAATAAAAGCCATGCTCCCATAATAGAAACAAGCTACAGCGCAAAGCAGAGATTATTTCATTCAAATTGTCCCAAGCAATTTTCTTCACACAGTGTTTTCATTTAGATATGCATTCACAGTTAAATGAAGCAGAATCAAATAGGCAAATTCTAAGCTCATCTTCTCCATTAAGTTTAAGGACTTGTAGGTTTACAGTGCCCACTATACAAATCTTGGTTTGTTGTAGTGTTCTCTGAGGTAATAATTTTAGAGGATACTTTATTAGGAAAGTCAGAATTGGTGTATGTTGCCACGAATTCTCTCTTGCACACCAACAAATGTTTTAGGGCCATGCCTCAAATCTGGCTCTCTCTGTTCATTGTAGGTCAACTTGACAAGAATGGAATAAACCCACAAGGGACATTGAAATACACAAAAAACTACCCCCTGACAAACTGCCATGAAGAACAACTTTATCAGATATTAATTTCCAACATTATTATCAGCATTTATGTGCACTGTACTGTTTCCGACCTATAATCCCTGGGAGAAAGGAATAGGGCAGGGGTGTGTGGGTATGCATGAATGTTTGTGGAGAGCTCCTGGATTCTCCATTTAACATAAGAAAATGTGGCTGAAGTTGGATTAACTGGCAGTCCATAAGGTACCACTCCCTCTGCCTTAAGTCTGTTGACCAATAATTCAGGGAGCTAATAACAAAATTAAGCAATGCTCCTAGTCAAAGTAAATAATCTAATTCCAACCTAGTGAGAACTAGTCACGTGGGAGAGCTGGATCTGGAATATGTACAAAACACGATGCTTTGAGGCATTTTTCCAGAAGTGGTGGTACCAACTCTTCTACATTGCCTCATCTCGTTCTTGTAATCAGTAGCAGAAATGTTTAGGACATCTGGTCAGTGGCTGGGATGCATTAAACTACAGAAAGATGAACTACTGCCTAGGGAAATTAAATTCCTGATACCTTAGACTCCATTAGTATGGTGCTATAACCTATTTGAACTAACCTGCATCAAACATAAACAACCCACCCATTCTTTAGAAAATATTACTCTCAGTCTTGGCATTACTAATATTTTGGGTCAGATAATTCTTTTTGTGGGGGGCTGTTCTGTGAATTAAATTTAGCAGCAACCCATGCCTTTACCCACTAGATGTCAGTAGCACGCTCTAGTCATGATAACCCCAAATATCTCCAGATATCGCCATAAGTCCCCTGAAAGACATCTCTTACCTGTGGAGAACTACTACCCTAAACAAATGAAAGAAAGTCAAACAAAATTCAGGGTAATTTGACAACTAGACATAAGAGCTCAAAAGAATTTATTGCTCATTATTAATTGTTTAATTCATGCAAAAGTTCAATGATTATTTAATGCTTACTATTATCAAAGTGGTGCGGCACGGCCAAAAAAAAAAAATATTTTGTGGAACTAATGTATGCTGTTTGTTTGGCTGGGGTTTTTTGGGCGCACCATGCGGCTTGCGGGATGTTAGCTGCCTGCCTAGGGATTGACCCATGCCCCCTGCAGAGGAAGTGTGGAGTCCTAACCACTGGACTGCCAGGGAATTCCCTGTATGCTGTTAAAAAGGGAAGGGCTGCAGTGACCAAAAGAGAGCATGGGGGGACTTCTAAGGGGCAGGTAAAGTTCTCCTTTTGATGCGGTGTTAGTTTTGTGAAATTGGTGAGTATGTGAAAATTCATTGAGCTGAGTACTTATAATATGTGATCTTTTTTTATATATTTTACACTTTTAACTATAAAAAGCTTTAAAAAGTTCTGTTTTATTATATAGACCAGAAAATTATTTTAAAGTGCATGACTTTTACAGTGTTGTCTGTCATACTTTTTCTATGAGAAAAATAATTAAAATTGCAATTATTCACAATGCTAACATTTAACACTATTTTTCCAAAAGTGAACTTTTGTTCATTCATTCATTCATTCATTTTTTTCAATAAATATTGAACATCTACTTGGTGTTAGATACTGTATTTAATGCTGGGAATCCAGAGATAGAAGACCTAGTCCTCGACATTCAAGTGCTTATTATTTATCAAACTTGGGTTATACAGATGTCTGGAGAACAAAACAGGGCAGCTTACAGAGAATACTTGAAACTTCAGGATAAACATTATCATCTTCAACAAAGATTAATTTTATTTCAGGACAAATAAATTAAAATGTTTTTATGTTAAGCCATATATATGCATTCTATGGAATCAAATGTAAATTTATATATATTTTTAAGGCTAAGATAGTAGATATGAAAGTAATGTAGGATTTCATGCAAGCTGCGAGTCTGATACAATTTCCTCTGCCATTGGATGTATTCTGAGGGAAAGTTTAAGAAGTGTCCATTACCCATGGCTATTACTTAACATTATACTGAGGGTGGAAGACCAGTGCAATTAGAGAAGATAAAGAAATTGGAGACATATAAACTGTAAAAGTGTGGATCATATATTACTGCTCTCATACAGTCTGATTTTACACCCAGAAAAAATCAAAGTAAACTAAAATTTTTACAAAAACATAATAATTCATAGAGGTAGCAGAATACAAAATTAATATATAGAAATAACTAGGTGCCAAATACAGAGGATGAGACTTTTGAGTTCAATCTTAAAGGACAAAGAGAAATTAGTCAGGCCAGGAAGGGTTAGGAGTAGAGCTGTGAAGGGAGTAGGATGGAAGGACAGCTTGGGTAAAGGAACAGAAATATGAAAGAACATGGCATACTAAGGAAAACCAAGAAAATGCCGTAAGTTTATGATACACGTGAGTAAGGGTTGTGAGATAAGACAAGGGAAATAGGTAAGGGAGAGATTGCTAAGGACCTTGTTTAAGGAATATAGATTTTACCTTAAAGTCAGTAAAGATTTTGATGTGAGGCGTAATGTCACTGATTTGAATTTTAGAGAAGCCATTCTAGCAATCTTGTGGAAGATGGATCGAAAAGGAATAAAATCTCAAAGCTGGGGAGCAAGTAAGGGTTTACCACAAAAACTGAGGAGGAAAATTATAATATGGGATGGAATTGGAGCAGTGTGTGCTTGTGGAGAAGACGGAGTTAGCTCTGAGAGATGTTCTAGGGGTAGAATGTTAGGATTTCAGGACTTGATCACCAGCTGGATTGAGGGAAGAAGGAAATAGAATGGAGAGCAACTTCTGTGTTTCTAGTTTTGGTGATTATTTGATTGTTTCTACATTTGGACGGTGGTACAAATCACCTTGGTGGGAAACATAGTAGGAGCAGTGGACTAAAGAAACCATGTTGAAATGACTGTAGTTATAATAAACCATATTGGTTTTCAAAGTCCTTTTAGGAGCGTATGGGTCTTCATTACACCTCTTCAAGGCTGCTAATTTCCATATGAGGAAATTCTAACAAACTTTACAGAGTCATGTGGTTCATCTAGTCAATAGTGATGACAAAAATGGACCCAAAGTCACATAGCTAAGAGCGACAGTGAGTCACACTGTTCTGCAAACCAATCTAACCAAGACCCTATTTTATCTCCTTACAGTGCAGTGACTAAGGTTCATACCGAGAAATATTGAAATGTTTTATGAATAATTGAAGGAAAAGTAACTTATCTTTAACATTATGTTAATATTAAGTATGTTACATCATACCCAATTCTTGGTAAAGTGGGAATAATTCATAGGTAGCACAACAGTTACTTTTATCTTAATGTGAAACAAAACAGTTGTCCTACAGAAATTTCCCAATGATACCTAAAAGCATTAATATGAGATTTAAAATGACCGACTAACAGAAAGATATTGAAAGGAAAGCTTACTTGATGTTCAGAATGACTGAAGACCAATGACTCCTAAATAAATCTACTTTGAACTTTTGCTGTAATAGTTCTTAGAGTATAAAATTAAGCATAAAATGAGTTGTCTGTGATAGTGAAAGAAATCACTGAAAGTACTAAAAAGATCTTTAATAAAACACCATTTAACTAGTCTGATGACACTTATTTGTACAAAATAATTATGAACTTTTACTCAATCCTCATTTAAAAATAATAAAGTCTTAAGACCCTTAGATTATCTATATATGTATCTATATCTGTATTTATCTATTCTCCTTAATGTCATTTCAGATATCACATAAGCTTCTACTCAAGAATAATGAAGAGGAAATTCACTTAAACAATATTTTCTCTGGGTTGAAATCTGTTAAAGGAGTTAATCAAGAAAATTTAATCACTAATTTATTTATCCTGATTGCTACCTTTCCTTAGTAATAGCATAATCAAAGATATACTTTGCTAAAATTAAGCCTTATCATCAGAAAGATTATATCCACCCACTACTCAATCTGTTTGATATGAATCATCTATGCTAATTAGCTTATTATATGATGCCAGGCAAGGAATCTTACTTCTTTGGGGCCTCAATTTCCTCACTGTAAACGTACTTATTCAGTAATTTTTTTTTATAAAGACATCACACACCCGCACCAATCATAATGACTAATTGCAGCACTAATTCTCAAGCAGGGGGCACATTAATATGCCTGGAATGGGGTGAAACAACATGGCTTGGAAAACCCCACCAACCACTCTGATACCAAATGAACTAGATCCTTGCCACTCCAAGTGTGGTCCTGGAACATCAACATTGGCATCACCTGGAAGCTTTTAGAAATGGGAAAACTTGGGCTCCAATGGTACTACTGAATCAGATTCTGGACAGAACCTAAAGCAATTTGTATGTGCATTAAAGTTAGTGAAGCACTGACCTAGCTCTTCTAGCTCTAGCATGTCATAATTCCATGATTTCACAGATGGCTTCCTCAAGGCCAACCAATAAATACATTTATCAGTAGAAAGCTCCCAGGAGAAAGGAATAATAAAGATCGCAGCAGGAATCAACAGCAAATAACACTATCGAGAGAAACCAGTAAAACCCAAAGTTGGCTCTCTGGAAAGATCAACAACATTGACAAATATTTAGCTATAATGACGAAGAGAAAAAGAGAAAAGACTCAAATTACTAAAATCAGAAACGAAGAGGAGACATCACTATTGACCTTACAGAAACAAAAAGGATTATAAGGGAATACTATGGGCAACTGTATGCCAACATATTAGGCAACCTAGATGAAACAATTTCTAAGGACAATTTCTAAGACAGATAAACTACCTAAACTGACTCAAGAAGAAATAGAAAATCTGAATAGAACTATAAAAAGTAAAGATACTAAATTCATAATAAAAAACACACCCCATAAAGAGGCCAAAACCAGATGGCTTCACTACTGAAGTTTACCAAACATTTAAAGAATTACTACCAGTTCTTCACAATTCCAAAAAACAGAGGAAGAGGAAACACTTCCCAACACATTGTATGAGACCAACATTATCTGAGACCAAAATCAGACAAAGACATCATAAGAAAACTACAGATTAGTATCTCTTATTAATATAGATGCAAAGCCCTCAACAAAATACTTGCAAACCAACTCTAGCAACATACAAAAAGGATTATACAGTATGACCAAATGGTTTCTTAGATGACACCAAAAGCAAAAACAACAGAAAAAATAAACTGGACTACACTAAAATTAAAAACATTTGCACTTCAAAGGACATCATTCAGGGAAAAAAAAGACAGCCCATAGAATGGGAGGAAAAAATATAAATCAGATCCAGTATCCAGAATATGTAGAGAACTCTTATAATTCAACAATGAAAGACAAATACAGCAAGTCCCCTACATACGAACCTTCAAGTTGAGAACTTTCAAAGATGCAAACGTGCATTCCCATGTCCAATCATGTAAGTTAGCTCAGACGTCTGTAAGATTACTGTACTGTAAGATTAAAAATGTTTTCCTTATTTTTTGTGTTTGTTTTTTTATGTATTAATGTGAGAAAAGTATTATAAGCCTATTACAGTACAGTACTATATATCTGACTGTGTTAGTTGGACACCTAGGCTAACTTTGTTGGACTTAATGAACAAATTGTACTTACAAGCACGCTCTCAGAATGGAACTCGTTTGTAGGTAGGGGACTTACTATTACCCAGTAAAAAAGAATGAGCAAAGGATTTCAATAGACATTTCTCCAAAGAAATACAAATGGCAGGACTTCCCTGCTGGCACAGTGGTGAAGAATCTGCCTTCCAATGCAGGGTACACAGGTTCAAGCCCTGGTCTAGGAAGATCCCACATGCTGCGGAGCAGCTAAGCCCGTGCACCACAACTACTGAGCCTGCGCACCACAACTACTGCAGCCCATGCGCCTAGAGCCCATGCTCCGCAACAAGAGAAGCCACCGCAATGAGAAGCCCCTGCACCACAACAAAAAGTAGCCCCCGCTCGCCGCAACTAGAGAAAGCCTGAGAGCAGCAACAAAGACCCAACGCAGCCAAAAATATAAATTAAAAAAAATATATTGATAATTATTCAAGTTGGGTGATGGAAACGTTAGGGTTTCTTATGCTACTCTCTCTACTTTACGTACTTGAAAAATCTCATAATTAAAAATAAAAAAGAGAGGAGCTTCCCTGGTGGCGCAGTGGTTGAGAGTCCTCCTGCTGATGCAGGGGACATGGGTTCGTGCCTCAGTCCAGGAAGATCCCACATGCCGCGGAGCGGCTGGGCCCGTGAGCCATGGCCACTGAGCCTGTGCGTCCGGAGCAGCGGGAGAGGCCACAACAGTGAGAGGCCCGCGAACCAAAAAAAAAAAAAAAAAAAAGAAAAAAGAGGTTCTGCTTTCTCTTGCTTCAGAACAAGGTTTAACTGCTAGCCTCCAATAAGAGTCTAGTGCTGCTTTCTTCCCTGAACATTACCAATATTCCCGTTTTGATTGGCATTAGCATTGAAATGAGCAAGCTTATTTGGTTATTTAAATTCCAAAACCATTGTCTATGTACTCTTACTTATTCTTTGTCAGGTATTGTGGAACAATAAGAAATCAATCAATTTCTCTATTTATCTAAGCCCTCACTTCCTAACACAGAGCTCCTAAAACCTAGTAATTCCCCAAGTGATAAGGGCATCTTTTGTTATATTTGGTTCTTGTTTCTAGTTCTGAAATAGCTCCAGAGTTAAAGGTATTATAAAAGGAGCATCTTTGTTATTTATAACAAGTCCCTTTCAAACACAGAGTTTATGCTAATGAGGTGAATTTTAGAAAGCCCCTAAGGATGGGAAGGCTGGTTGCCAAGGGGAACCAGTGGTGTGATAAGAGGGTTGGAACTTTCAGCCATTCCCTCCCCCACCTCCAAACCCAGAGAGGGGAGACAGGCTGGAGAAAGAGCTCAAACATCAAAGACTACGATTTACTCAATGATGCCTACATAATGAGGCCTGCATAAAAATCCTCAAGAAAAGTGTTCAGAGAGCTTGTGGTTAGTGAACACATCGAGCTGCTGGGAGGGTGATGTGCCCAGACAGAGTCTGGAAGTTTCATGCTCCTTCCCACATACTTTGCCCTATGCTTCTCTTCCATCTGGCTGTTCTTGAGTTGTGTACCTTTATAATATACCTGTACTTTAGCAAGTAAACTCTTTCCTTGAGCTGTGTGAGCCAGTCTAGCAAATTATAAAACTTAAGGAGGGGTCACAGAAACCTCTGATATATAGCTGGTTGGTAAGAAGGACAGGTGACAGCCTAGACTTGTGATTGGCATCTAAAGTGAGGGGGCATCTTGTGGAGTCTGTGTTAACCCCAAGTAGACAGTGTCAGAATTGAACTGGTGTTGGAGAACTGGTGGGTGTGGGAAAACTTCCCCACACATTTAGTGTCAGAAATGTTGTGAGCAATAGAGGAAAACACTTTTCTTTCAGGTATCCATTTCTCTAATCTTTAAAAAATGTCCGTTTCTAATTCCAGCTTGCCCAAGAGTTCCTAAGAAACCACACTTTCTTCTTCTTCACTGCCCTCCCATATCATAATACAATCAATTTTAGTTTGGGAAAGTTTCCCAAACATCTTCAAGTACCTTTACCTGAAGAATTCTGCACCACAGAAGAATACCCAGATTTCTGGGAACATCTAGAAGTTGGGACAATAGTCAGTCTTCTCTGTTTTGATGCAACATAAGAAACTTAGGTGATAAGTACAAATTCAGGAATTCCTTACTCTGCTCAATTTACTCCATAGAAATAAGTTAAATATTAGGGGGCAACACAGTGATCTAGCATAGTTAGATCTCTGATCTAGAAGAGTTAGAGCTGTCTCTCTCATATTCCCTGGGTGATATTGGAGAAATTACAAATTTCTTTATATCTAACCTGTAAGATACTGAGACAGACAATCCTCCATGGACTTCTTGTGCTACTACATGTCTTTATGGGTTGTATCAAGACTGAAAGGCTCTCAATGCTCTTTGACCCAGGCCATTTCTCAGGGTTCTTTATGCAACTGATCATCTTAAGAGAGGAGGCTTTCCTACTGCTTCCTATAAAAACAACGGTTCCCCAAACTGTGTTCCTCAGCTGCAACACTGAACCACAACGTGTGTAGCATTTTTCTAAGCAATACAGTGTCTCCCAGGTGCAACTCTGGTGCAAGAGGAACTGACACAAATGTGTTGATGCTCAGACTGCTTGCAGTGTCATGAGAAATAAAGTCTTTTGTCATGTCCTTCACCAGTATCCAAGAAATAGGCTAATTTTTTAGTTTGTAAGTAGAGTAAACCCCAACCTTGACAAAATATAGGAATAATCTCTACCCTTAACTCCTTGGAATATTGTACACTTGTGCTCCAAATGAGACAACACCAAAAGTAATATAGTTAAAAGCATGATAAATTCCAGTATAGGATTTGAGGCAGACCCTAAATATGAAATTCACAGAAAACATGGAAGAAAGTATTCCAAATGGGGAGAATGGGTATGTGAAGTGAGGTGAAGGAAATAAGAATGGTGTGGGGAGTTCTTCCTGGGGAGAACTGGAAAACAGGAAAGGTAAAGTCAAATGACAGGTCTCTAAAACTAGACCTGCATGTCCAGGAAGCAGGCAATGGGAACCAATGTAGGTTTTGAGCAGGGAAGTCACATGATTAGAACTTTGTTTCAGGATGATTAGTCTGAAAGGTTTATGCAAAGAGAATCTGAAGAAGTTGGGGGAGAGGATCAAAATGGCTTCACTTGAAGAACTGGACCTGTTAAGGATACAGAGGAGTCGAGAATAACCTAAAGTTTTTGCCCTGTGAGCCTCGAATACTGTGCTGAAAATGGAAATGAAAAAAACTGAATAACTGTTTTGGAAGTAAGGGGTAAAATCAGCTTGGCTTTGGATACAATAAAGGATACAATGATGTAGAAGCATTTGAAACATAATTTTCATCACATAGTTGTAAATACAAACTAAAGTTTGGGTTGGGATAATCACTAGCCAAGGGATAATAGTACCAATGATTCGAAATAAGATGTTTCCATCAGAGGAGATGGTTTAAAGAGAAATAGACGGATGCAAGGTAACTGGCCTTTAAAGGGTGCCAACAGTTATAGTCTAGGAACAGAACACAACACACTGGCATTGCTGGAAGAGCTCTTTTGCTTATATCTTGGTAGCTAGAGCTGAAATGGATATACACCAGAGAGGCACTACGGGATACTGGACTATCTTTCAAATTAAAGGTCACAACCCCTTAGTCGGGTATAAAAATCGATTTAGTATGTCCTACAGTGTAAGATTATACGTTGTTTCATGAAACTTTTGTTCTAGATATTTAGAAATAAATGATGTGTGTATGGAATTTTGATGAAAAAGTATTTTTGAGAGCCAACTAGGTTTGAACTTTGGTATAGTGGTTAACAGCACAAGCTCTGGAGCTAGTCTGTTGGACTTTGAACTCTACTTGAACTCTTCCCCTGGCTGTGTAACCCTAGGCAAGTTCCTTTTCTCTTTTCTTTCATTTTTTTTTGCACTTATTATTTTGAGACAATTATAGATTCACATACAGTTGTAAGAAATAGAGAGATATTGTGTACCCTTAACCTAGTTCCCCCAAAGGTAACATCTTGAAAAACTAGAGTAACTTATCACAACCAGGATATGACACTGAACTGTATCACAAGGATCCCTCACTTTGACCTTTTACAGCCCACAAGCACTTCCCTCCTGTCTCCTACCCCCTTATAACCAATAGCGACTACTAATCTGTTTTCCATTTCTGCAGTGCTGTCATTTCAAGAATGTTATATAAATGGAATCATACAGTATGTAACTTTTAAAATTGGCTTTTTTTCACTCAGCATAGCTCATGAGGGATCCATCTAGGTTATCAATAGTTCGTTCCTTTTTATTGCTGAGTGGTAATCCACTGGGGAAGTTTCTTAACTCTGTAGACCTTACTTCCTTCATCCATAAGATAATGATAGGGTTTTGAAGATTAAACAAGTTCATGTATGTTAATCATTTAGAAATGCTTGGGATGTACTAAGAATAAAAAATTGTGGGACTTCCCTGGTGGCACAGTGGTTAAGAATCTGCCTGCCAATTTAGGGGACACAGGTCGAGCCCTGGTCTGGGAAGATCCCACATGCCGCAGAGCAACTAAGCCCGTGTGCCACAGCTACTGAGCCTGCGCTCTAGAGCCCATGAGCCTAGAGCCCATGCTCTGCAATAAGAAAAGCCACAGCAATGAGCAGCCTGTGCACTGTGACGAAGAGTAGCCCCTGCTCGCCACAGCTAGAGAAAGCCCACGCACAACAACAAAGGCCCAACACAGCCAAAAATAAATAAAAACAATTTTTTTAAAAAGAATAAAAAATTGTTAGCTATCAAAATTATTATGGTCCTCCATAAGTAAGTTTAAAATTTTTATTTAATTTAAAACAAACCTTCATTGAATGTCTATGTGATACAGTGCTAGATGCTAAGAAAATTTCTTAGATATGTTCCTTCCATTTTTCAGAACGGTGGACATCAAGTCTCAACTCACAAAATATATCAAGGAACCAGTAAGCCATCTTGATGAGGTATTATTTCATACAAGTTATATTATTTCCCTAATTCAAGTAATGTCCCAGCCACTCCAATGCTCAGAGAGATGAGTAATCTGGGCAACTGCAAGTTCACATAATCGGTTTAAAAGGTTTGTAGTAAGTACAGATAGGAATTCAATATTTATTGAGAAGCTAAAGGTAGTAAACCATGTGCTTTTATTATTTCATTTAATCTTCATAATTTTCTAGTGAGTTTCAAAACTTTTAGACCTAAATTAATAGCATATAATGAGATGAGATGTGAGATAATTGATCAATGTTGTAAGCATGATACGATTCCACCCTAAGAAGACATTTCATATTCTACCAGACAGGAGTTACAGACACATTGACTGTAAAACCAACCATCACTGTAAGAAATCAGTTCACCAGAAAAACCTTCAATCTTGCCAAAATCAAAACAAAATAAAAGAAAAACCAAACCCCAAAGCTAACAGTTCAAATCTGTGACCTCCTAGAGTTTGTTATTTTAAAAAGCAGATTTTCAGGAGGCTGGAAGCCAGTGTTAACACATTTCCTATTAAAAAGCTACCTCTTATGACACAACCATAACAACAGATAAGAAACAGAATTAAAACAGCTCAGCAGTGAAGGTCTCCTGACAAGATCTGAGCCTACATACATCAGCAGCTTTCTCCGGTTCGGACTGCAGGCTCCTCCCCAGACCCTGAGCTGCTCTGGGTATTACATGTGGATAATACTCCATAACTCATGTTCATTCTTGTTACAAGTACTCATTTACAAAAACTCTAAGTTATGTAAACAGTAAAATTCTAGCATTTCATATAACTGAAATGAGAAGAAATGTAGAAAATTGTATAAAAAAGACAAGGATGAAATGACTCAAAAAAAGTTAACAAGTAAAAGCCATTTTCCTTCCCCCTTCCTTCCCCTTCTGACTTTATTTTTTTAAGCTATATTCCAGAAAGACTTTTCTGTAAGTAAGTTCTTGGCCAACATTACCATATACCACTTTACTGGTAATTTACTAAGATCATCAAAGTAACACAATTTACATCTTCTTACATGCACCCCTATGTTCATAGCAGCACTATTTACAATAGCCAAGACATGGAAACAACCTAAATGTCCATCAACAGATGAATGGATAAAGAAGATGTGGCACATATATACAATGGAATACTATTCAGCCATAAAAATGAACAAAATAATGCCATTTGCAGCAACATGGATGTAACTAGAGATTATCATACTAAGTGAAGTAAGTCAGAGAGAGAAAGACAAATACCATATGATATCACTTATATGTGTAATCTAAAATATGACACAAATGAACTTGTCTATGAAACAGAAACAGAATCAGGGACATAGAGAGCAGTCTGGTGTTTGCCAATGGGAAGGGGGTGTGGGGAGGAATGAACTGGGAGTTTGGGATTAGCGAATGCAAATGGGTATATATAGAATGGATAAACAACAAGGTCCTACCATATAGCACAGGGAACTATGTTCAATATCCTGTGATTAACCATAATGGAAAAGAATATGAAAAAGAATGTATATAAGTGTATAAGTGAGTCACTTCACTGTACAGCAGTAATTAATACAACATTGTAATTCAACTATACTATAATAAAAAAAATTCACACATCTTCCGGGGGTTTCCCTTTTTGATTTCACCTATGACAATCATTCACAAAAATTCCAGCAAAAAGAAATGAAAAGGAGGAGGCTGACTCTTAGAGTAGGCTTGATTCTTGCAGTAGTACCTTGCATCAAAGAAATAGAATTTTGCCAGGGCTAAGTCATAGGGAAGAAGTTTCTAAGAAGGGCACAGATTTGTTGGCCTATATGCAGCATTTTTCTTTAGTACGTAGTCTATTAAAGGAATCAAAACCTTAAACCTATCTAGTGCCTGGTAAATAATAATAATAATAATGATAATGGCAGCTAACATCAGTACTCACTGAATGAATCAACACTGTCCTCTTTTCTTTCTTGTCTATGAACTGTCAATCAACTAGACAATACTGATCTACCTTTTCATCAAAATACATGTAACTATATTAAAAGTAGAATCAAAGATGGAATAAAAAGATAGTTTGACTATAGGAAATGAGATGAAACTCAGGATAATTTACTCATTCAAAGTAAAGTGCTGAAGAAGAAACTATTGGGCATCACTGGAGAGAGAAAACTGCCTTAGTTTTTTGTCTGGTGTGACCAAATCTACGGAGGACAATACCATCCTAAGTCTGATACGAATACCAAGAAGTTTAAGACAATCTCTGCTCTCAAGGATTTTACACTTTAACTAGGAATGTAAACACACAAGAATTAGAGAACAAGTAAAAAGCCTTAGGCTCCAAGTTCTGCAGGATTTGAATGAATGGAGAAATGAACTGGGCCAAAGCTGTCAGGGAGCGCTTCACAGAGCTCTCATCTAGACTAAATGGGGATGTAGGGGGCACAGGGGGAGGGAGAAGGGAAGTAAATGCTCCGGGTGGGATGTCACAGGAACAATGCAGGAGAGGAGGCTGAGGTCAGCTCATGCAGTCAGTGAAAAGGCCAGTGTGGACAGAGTGGTGGGTGTGCGTGTGCTAGGAGAGCACACACTGAGGCTGGGGGACTTGTAGGTGCCCAGCCAAAGTGGGAGAATGTAAAATGATAAAGTGGAGCCAAACTTCAATTTTTCTATCTTTATTATAAAATGTGTAAATCACCTTGAGATCCCTAAAGTTAGGTGCCAATTATAGAAGAAATAATTATCGGTTTGGGGAACCTTCATGCATTTGAACATACGTGCTACTTTTCAAGGTAATTCCACCAGAAGGGAATGCTATTACATGACCAAGCTCAAAATGACTTAATGTCCTGGGAAATCTACAAATCAGAGCAACATTCCAGGTACTTGAAGTTTCCGGGATCTGTTTGTTTTTAAACTGCTTGTTCATGGTAATACATATAGATATATATATTTCTTTTCATGAATGATAAAAAATTTACATCTTCCTAACACATGAAAAAACAGCCATAGAAAAATGATATAATCTTGAAATAAAGTCCCCTTTGAACATATTAGTATCTTAAAGGAACAGCATAAACATATATTAATCCCACTTTACTTGGAACCAGAAAGATAAAGATTTTTAAATGCAAGACTCTGAAAACCTAATCCTGTGCGAAGTACCTGCATGGAAAATCTGGCGAATATGCTTACTGCTCCAGTTACAGTCATGGGAAATAAAACCTAAAGCAGACACTTCCTCTTATGGAAAACAATCAAAAGGTGGTTAGAAGATTAAAAAAAAAAAGAAAAGAAAAAGAAAACTGAAAGATGTTGGTGTGGCACGCACCTTCTGTATCATCGCGCATTTGCTCCACCAAATCTGTCAAATCCTCCCAAGAGTCTTTGCAAACAGCAAAAAGAAAGGAAAAGAAAGATAAAATGTCATGCAAGCCAAGAAAGAAAAGTGTTATTAAAAACAAGGTTTCAAAAGGGATAACTGAAAGGGAGATGCCTAGAACTCTTTGGGCTTAACTCAGAGATTAGCAGTGAAAAGCGCTGGGAACATACCCAAAGAGGAATGTGACACTAACCGAGCAGAAATATCAACTATGACTATTAAATAGGTCTCAAAGCTAAGATTAATAATTTCAAGGCTTCTAATTTCACAGATTTTCTATGGGATCTGTATATCCCATAAATAACAGACTTTATTTTCCCACTGAAAATCAAGATGAGACTCTGTATTCTAGTGTACACAACACTGACCTCATTCAGTATTTCTTTTGATCCCTTCAGTGAAGCTAAAAAAACATGTGGAATGTTTTTTAGACTCAGGCCAAATATCATGATGCAAAACTAGTGACTTTTCCTAAAACAACCAAAGAATACCCTAAATACCTTTCCCGAGCCTTCCACCCAAACAGCTCTCCTTCCCCCAAACAAAAATAAAGGAAAAGTTGCTGTTTTGAAGATAAATCACTTATAATTCAAAAAAGACAGATGTTTATTCAGTTAAAAGTATAGTACTCTCTCTCCCCTCTTACTATAAACTCAGTGTTCTTGTATACAGAATATTCCATGTGAGACAAAAGGACACAGATGTCACGATTACAAATATAATAGATACTTTATTACAGTGTCTTCTAATAGTGTCTTAAAGCTGTAAGATCATTATCTGTTCTGAAATGAATTTTGAGAACCTATAGAAATTTTTTAAAAAATGGATTAGGTTCATCCTTCAGTAACTCTGAAACCATGGTATTATACACAACTGCAATATTCATAATTAAACCCACCAAATCATGTGAATTTTATATGTGTAAATACGCAAATACAAATAAAGGTAAGTTCTCAGAGGATGAAGCATAACAGAAATGAGAAAATGGGCAAAGAATACTTTGCCCATGACAAGCCCTCTTTCTTGAAAAATTTATCATGGAAGCCAGCATAGGGTCTGAAGCAATAACTTGGAGTAATGATCCAGAAAAAGAATTTATCATTTGTCCTACTCACTAGTTCATTATATTAACACTGTAATTAAACTGGTCAACTTTGGTTCTCACGTGGCATAGTGATTTTCAAGTGGAATGTAAGCATTCATTCTAATGTGAAATATATGTTCAGTTATCCTGTAAAGACGTGCAAAAAACCCCACAAATATATAAAAAGTTAAAATTTAAATTCAGAAAACAGGGAAGCAGATGGGGATCTAGTAAAGTGATATGTGATTAAAATGGAACTTTTTTGAAAACTACATATATAGAGATTATTGGTTAGGTCAGACACAAAGATAGGCAATATAAAAAGTAATATAAAAGGTAATATAAAAAGAATGCAAGTACCTATACCCTATTACACTTGTACCGTTCCCCAATTCAAAAGTTTAGAAATCAATGACTTAGAAAACCAAGCACAGGAGTACAGCTCTGAGAACCAGGATTAAATTCCTAACTTCTGTCAACATCCCAAGCAAGTCACTTTATAAACAGAGGTAGGAGAACATGATAGTTCAGAGAACAGACTCAGGAGCTGGAACACTCGGGCTCACGTCCCAGCTCCACCCCTTACTGTTTGTATGACCTTGATCCAGGTACTTCATCTGTTTTTCCTCAGTCAGTTTCCTCATCTATAAACCATGGACAAGAGGATTACCTATCTTACAGCCCTGCTGCAAGGAGTAAAAAGAGCAAATACAGGTCCAAAATCTTTTAGCTGAATATTTTCTGGCCAAATGTATTCTGAAAGGCAGAATTTTATTTTTTTTAAAAAGGTAAAACGGCATATACTGAGGCCAACATGTAGAACCAGCAGGGCCTGAGACAGCACTTCACAAGCAAGCACATCAGCATTTCTGCAGGACACATATGGATATTCAGATTAAATAGGATAAAGACTATAAATAGCCTGAAGTAAATTCAGGTCATGTTTTAGCATCAAATGAGTTCAGGCAAATTTATGAAAAATGCTTTTGGCTTTCAGAGCTTTTTTTTGGATTTATGTCTAGAACACTTAGAAAGTATCTCATACAGAAAAAGCACAATATTATTATTTTACAATGAATTTGTGTTAAAAGACATCATATATATACATTTGCATATATGATTTTCAAGTATAATCCTCTGAAAATATACTATGCTACAGATTTATATTATGTAGGATTATAGATTCATAAGAATATTCTTTTAACGATCATGTTAGTTTGCCATACAGACTTGCCATGTGACCTTGTGAAAATCCGTAAGGTGACTTCCTATTTTATTCTTCATTTCTTTAACTAAAAACTACATTTGTCACCTAATAAAAGTCTACTCTATTAAAGCAAAATATAAAGAAACTCCAAGATTTGTGCAAAGAAGAGCTCAGGAAAGTGAATTTCTAGTTGGAAATGGGTGTGGGTACAAGGGATCTCTCTGATTTTCCCCTTGCAATGGGCCACCTAGAGCACTTTTCTGTTCCAACCAGACATATTTTGTTTTGTTTCTAAAACAACATTTAAAATTATGAGTGTCAGAGTGATGGAATCAATTTAAAAGAGCCCTCCTCCCCAGAAAGGTAAAAGGTATGTTTTCTCCTTTTAAAGTTGTTACCCACTTTACCTTGGCATGCTCACAGTTTTATTGTAATAAAGAATGGATACCATAATGCTCTTTTATAACCCCCAAAGAAGGATTTATAAAAGATTTTTAAAAATTGTGCCCTCTGGAATATGTTCAAATTATTAAAACAACAACAATAAAAACAAAAGTATGTAATACATGAATCAAAGAGGTGGGTGGCAGCATGACCAACTCTTCTCTTTCCCAGAACATTTCCTTTTTCTAGGGATAATACTTTGTTGACTTGAGCATGTTTTGCCTGGTCTAAAAAACTATATTACCTTTAATTTGTATCATAATACATATTCACAAATTGCAAAGAAGCATAATCTAAGGCCTTGCTGGTTGATACAAAAGATAGGTCTGGATTAAAATTTTGCTCTAGATAATGCATAGTGCAGAGCTGTAGCAATCAGAATTGTGCCAGATGTGCACTATATTAAAGTGAATGGTAAAGGGGAGCTTCCAAAGTTACTCTGGCTAAACAGACAGCCTCAGTTCACTCAAAACACTGACTCATAAGGAAAGGAGTGCATACCTTATAAATGCCAAGTGGATTGTCACAGGGTGTGGTGCCATGAGACCAATGCAATGTCAGGACCACCACTCCACTCTAAACGCTTGGATTTAAAGCAGTTAAAAATGCTGCTCCTAACAGACTCTATCATCTTATTTTTAAGATGCATATGAACAAAGAAATCTTTTAAAGTCAAGAGATAAGAGACAGGCTGGAACTATACAAAGGCCCTGAATTAGGAAGCATAGGTTATTTGAGGTTCACTGAACCATTTCCCGGCTAAACATGGAGACTAATTTACTTAGCTCTGGAAATATTTAATTAGGTGGTACTGTAAAATAGTTGTTCTTACGGTACGTGGTGACTCAATGATGATGCAGTGTGGTCTGGTAAAAGAGGGCCTAGCTTTGACACTGGACCCTGCATAGCTACTTCTTTTTTCTCTCCATGAGGGAGAGCTGAAGCTCCATCCCTCCTGAGAAGCACTGGAATAGACTCAAAGTGCTTCTCCATTGTTTATGTACCCAGGCTTGTGAGATCTCTCTTCTCGATATGTTCTCTCTTCAGGAGTATTATTACTATAGACAAGGGAGTTGCAGTCAAGTTTAGAGACAAAAGCAACCAAGTTACACTGTCTCCTTGAGGCTAGGTGTCTTTGATTTAGAGTGTTACTTTTTAAAAGTTTACTAGAGTTTCTTGAGAGTTTCTTGAGGGGACAGCCTTCCTGAAGCCCCAACCACTGATCACAAATAACTCTGAAGGACTGTTGTGAAAGTGAATGTTAATTAATTTAAAGTACTTAGCAAATCACAGGTACTCAATGTCAACTTTACATTTATAAGAAACCAATATGTGCCCTGTATTTTGATTTGGCTACAAACTGGAGTCCTCTAAGTATATTTGCCATAATTATTCAAAGGAAATAGAGGTAATGGGATTGGGAAAACAAACAAACAAACAAACAAAAAAACTAAACTAACTATTAAACACAGGGAAAGAACATAAGTCAATGTAAGTAGAACAAGGACAAATTTAGCAGCTGAGACACTGTTAAACAATAATATAATTAGGTTGGTAACCTAATAATAAATATTAGCAGAGGAACTGTCAAGCTAACTTAAAAAAAATGCTAAGAGGTCCTGCTATAATAAACCAGTAATTTAGGCCAAGGTCTATCTTCTCCTCAAAGTATAATAAAAAACAAAAATATCTGCAAAGAAATACAAATGGTCCTGGAAAAGGTAATATTAAGTTACTGTGGGGCTTCCCTGGTGGCGCAGTGGTTGAGAGTCCGCCTGCCGATGCAGCGGACACGGGCTCGTGCCCCGGTCCGGGAAGATCCCACGTGTCATGGAGCAGTTGGGCCCGTAAGCCATGGCCGCTGAGCCTGCGCATCCGGAGCCTGTGCTCCGCAATGGGAGAGGCCACAACAGTGAGAGGCCCGCGTACCACCAAAAAAAAAAAAAAAAAAAAAAAGTTACTGTGACACTGTGATTTATAATAAGAAATATATCTTTGGTTTTCATGCCCAGTCCCTGACAGAGGCCTCCTGAAACCGTATAAATTCCTAAGTGCTAAGAACAGTAGGAGCATCTTTTGTTCTAATCAGGTGACTCTGGGTGGCTCCTGAATGGGATCTGGTTCCCATCATTAGAAGCTTGGAATTATCAGCAACACTCCCCCACCTCTCTGAAGAGACGAGAGGGGCTGAAAATGGAGTTAAAAATTGGTCTTATCCATGTGAGGAAGGCTCCTTAAAATCCCAATAGTATGGGGTTTGAAAGCTTTCAGGTTGGTGAACACATTCACACACGGGGAGGGCGATGCATTCCAACTAGACAGGGACAGAAGCTCCTGCGTTCTGGGCCCTCCCAGACCTCACCCTACGTATCCCTTCATCTGGCTGTGCATCTGTTTCCTTCATCATATCCTCTAATAAACTGGCAAACGTTAAGTTAAGTGTTTCCCTGAGTTCTGTGAGCTCTTTAGCAAATAACTGAATATAAGAGAGAGGTCATGGGAATCTGTGATTTGTAGCCCAGCCAGAGAGAAGTGGTGGGTGACCTGGGGCCCTACAACTTGCATTTGGCAGCTGAAGTGTTATGGTTGTGGGCTGGGAGGGAACAGTCTTGAGGGTCTGAGCCTTTGATCTGTGGGATCTGATGTTATCTCCAGGTAGACAGAGTCAGAAAGGAGTTAAATTGTGGGACACCCAGCTGGTGTCATGGAATTGCTTGGTATTGGGAAAAATCCCACACATTTGGTGACAAGAAGTGTCGGAAGTGAAGTGTTCTGTGTGAAAGTAAAAGAGAGACACAAGAGGAGGAATGCAGGTTTTTCCAATACAGTTATCAACATTTGAGCCGTTTAATATTTGCTGAGCACGAACGGGGAGCACAGGGCTTTACTAAGGCAGTTAGGACAGTTAATCTGTACAGAAGAGACAAAGATGAAATATCCAGAGACACTGCCCTTGAGGAGAACTATGTAACTATGACACAAGGTAAAAAGGGATTGGTATTAGATAAAACAGATTCCTAAGTCAGGTGAGCAGCTAGGTGACACAGGGCCTGACGGGGAGTGAGGGGATGAAAAAAAGGGGCCTCCACTGCATCAGGAGACCCTTTGCCCTCTTGCCTGAATGGCTGCAATGGCAGAAAATAACGTCTCTGACTAACTGGACCTCAACTGGGTAGCTGCTGCCCGTAAAAGAGGACACTGTGAAATTCTCAGATAACACAGAGTACATCTCATACATACCCTAAGTTTTACAGCTCTTGGAGAAAGAAAAAAGAAATTCCAGCAGCCTTTTCATTGTAGAAAGTAAACCATAGCAATCTTAGAGAAGTGTGAAATTTCTCACTGTACAATCAACAGTAAAACTCATTCTCTTCTGCTAGGACACTGTCACTAGCTCAAAGAACCCCCCCCCCCAAAAAAAACCAGATAAAACATTATCATGCAGTTTGCAGCTGCTCAATCAACTGTCCTAAAACCCCACAACTGTTTCCTTTGAAAGTTCAGATTTTAATAGTGTGGGAAACCACAACCAACTGCAGTGGCAAAAGATGAAAATGAGTTGCAAAGAAGCAGCCAATATGAAAATTCATGACACCATGGCATTAAATTTTTTTTTAATGTTTACTGCAGCTTGGAAATGTGTATATAAAAAGTAAAATATATTACTATTTGACCCAGAAATTCCACTTCTAAAAATGAAATTGTTCAAGTGAAAAGTGTTCAATTTATAAACATAATGATGTACCAAAACTGTTTGGGGTAGCCTAATTTTGAAATAACCTAAGTATCTATAATAAGGGAGTAAAGAAATCATGGCACATCCAAACAAGTGAAGACATTAAATGAGGCAGTAGAGATTTCTATTTACTGAAGTGGAGAGAAGAACGGCAGGTCACACAAGACAGGTATGTGATGACCTTACATGCATAAAATTGTGCGAGTTTGTAAACGAACCACATGTGTATATATTAAAAAAGAGAATCAGGTTGCTAGACCTTACCAGTGGTTACTGATAGGTGCTAGAATTTTAGGTGAATTCTACTGTTTTATATATTTTTACTTGTCTGTATTCTGTGACTCTTAAATGAGAGTATATTATACAAATTTAAAAATAAAGTCGTTTTCACTAAAATTCATATATATATATATAATTCTAAATATATTTTTCTAAGAGAACCCCAGTATTTTCAATATGCTGATATAATATTTTTTTATTGGGGGAAATTTAATTATGATGAAAAATAAATACTTAGGGGTCATTTGACAATAAGTATGTTTCACTGTCCCTCTACACATGTGTTTCTAAGCTCATCAAATTCAGCTATTTGTTCTCTGGCAAAGTTCAAATACAAAAAAATTGCAAGGGAATGAATTTTAGTATTTACTTCCCTGTACTCAAAAGTACTTCATAGCAGTCCCAGTGGGGTTAGAACAACAGCAAAGGAAAATCATGCCCCATTATACTCTCCACCTTCCCAAAAAAGGGGCACAACCAACAAACCCAAAATAATACAGAACCACACTGAAGCACAGAGAATACTGTGGGCGCTCTCAAGTGACAGCCTTGCTCTCTTCCTAGCCAGGTCTCACAGGTACCCAGGCTTGGGAATCCAACAGCTTGAATTCCAATCTGAGATCCATCACTGAGTATTAGTTATCTAATCTGGTACAGCATGTACCTCTGGAAAATGACAAAGATGTCCATGATTAGCTTAGGACAAATAACCTTCTGGCACTAGGCGCTGATAACCCAAAGAAGAGTTAATGTGAACTACACTAAGAAAGTCACAAATTAAAGTAAAAGTTCCGTTCAAAAACGGTCCAGAAAAAGCTCACCAATAAAGAGGAAAGACAGTAGTAAGGCACTGTGATTAATGACAGGGCACTAAAGCAGACTCCAGTGACAGGAGTACTAGGGAGTTGGGAAGAAATTGAAAGCAGACCTGAAATCAGAAGGAGAAAGCTGATTTTAGGGAGAGCACATTACAGTCAGCTCAGAGGAAACATGTAGCTCTTCTATGGTTTCATTACAGATTGAGGTACAAATGGAACTCTGCTGATACTTCTCTCCCAGATTTAGGACTTTATAAAATCTCAGAGGCAAGTGGGTAAAACTTACCTTGGAAAGGTGACTAGCCAGACTATTCCCAGAGCAGAACAACAAGAAGGGATGCACCTTGTCCAAAGAACTTTGTCTGGTAGGCTTCTGAGATGGTAGTAAAAGCTATAACCTCTTCACTTTGAGAAGTTCACGAAGACTGCCTTGTGCACACGTAATCACAACTCGAGAGAACCTGACTATGAGGCTAACCGGGTTGGTGGCAACAGATATTCCAATAATCTCACTGAGGGCAGATTACAAAAGGAGGAGTGCCAAAGCGAAAGCAAAGAACAACACGATTCTGTAAAACAGAGAATCTAACAACTCAGGTTTTATTTTCTGAACACAGGAAAGGAATAAATCAAATGCTGTACTAAATGCACCTAAGTCTAAGTGCTGTGGGTCACCCTTGTGCACAGCATGCAGCATTTAGACAGCTCTGAAAACAAAGCATGCCAAAAAATAAACCCTGACCTGTGACCTGGAAAAACTCAAGATGTTTACTAGAAATATTAAAAAATTATAGTGGAAATTGAATCTAAAGCAGTAGCTCCACTTTTTTTTTTTTTTTTCCGGTACGAGGGCCTCTCACTGTTGTGGCCTTTCCCGTTGAGGAGCACAGGCTCCGGACGCACAGGATCAGCGGCTATGGCTCACGGGCCCAGCCGCTCCGCGGCATGTGGGATCTTCCCAGACCGGGGCACGAACCCGTGTCCCCTGCATTGGCAGGTTAATTCTTAACCACTGCGCCACAAGGAAGCCCATAAAACTTACTATATTTAAAAAAATACTCCCTGCCATTAAATATTCTTGCACAACACCATTATTAGTGTTTGTTGTATTGATGCTCTACAATTTATTGAACAATTTTCCTATTAGGTTATTTAAGTTGCATTTAAAGTTTTGCTACTATAAATCATAATACAGTGATAAATATATATACCTATATATTTTGCCTTTATCTTTGATTATCTCCTTAGGATAGATATCTGGTAAAACAACTGGAACTTAATTTTTCAAGGCTCTTGGTTCACACCGATAAAGTGATTTCCAAAAAGGCTGTACCAATATATATCCTACTAGCAGAGCCCTATCTGAGCCTTCCCACACTTTCATCAGCACTGAATATTATTCATAGACATTTTAAACAACAACAACAAATTATTTGTTGTACTAAACTTCCATTTTTTTTTTTGCGGTACGTGGGTCTCTCACTGTTGTGGCCTCTCCCGTAGCGGAGCACAGGCTCCAGACCCGCAGGCTCAGCGGCCATGGGTCACGGGCCCAGCCGCTCCACGGCATGTGGGATCTTCCCGGACCAGGGCACGAACCCGTGTCCCCTGCATCGGCAGGCGGACTCTCAACCACTGCGCCACCAGGGAAGCCCTAAACTTCCATTTTTGAAATAAGATACAATGAGTCTATAATATGAGATAAATGATTTTTAAAAATTTAAAATACCCAGAAACGTAAGTTATGTGTAATAGAGGGAAGGTATTCCAATAATCTTTTCATAAACTTTTCTTTTAAGAATGATTATTTTCTGGGGTTATGAGGCATTAATGAGTTCACCTAAAGTGTGGTAGATAGCTACAATAAACAGTACACAGTAATATAAGGCCTTCTGAAGGATGCAAAAGTTTTACCCTAAAGAACTTTCTGTATAATCTCATAAAGTATGAATCACATAGGTTAAAATAAATCACTGGAGAATGATTTAAAGTGCATTCAATCAAGTGACACAGACAGTATCCAACGATTCAGGAGATGAAGGATATTGGACTTGTTGGAAAAGGTTCATTGAAGAACCCTTTCCTAATTTAATGTCAGCACGGAGAATCTAAAGCGGGAATAGTATAACAACAAGAATAATCAGGGTTTTGGCAAAGTGCAGAATCACAGCCTAATTGAAATAGGTAAGCATTGAAAAGGAGTTTGAAAAAACATTTGATAAGTAAAATTACCCAAAAGAAGGGCATGGGAATAGTTAGCTAAAGAATAAGGATTCAACGTCGTTACTGTTTCAGACAATCCATAATCATGAACATTACTGCTACCACAATCAGCTTTCCACGTCATTTTGCACATCTACTTGAGAAACATTTTAAATTTAGCACATAAAGGTGCTGCCTGCCCACCAGGTCAGTTTCAGCAGTGTGCCATTTTTACTGTTTCGCAGCATCTGCACAACTATGTAAATATTTTTATGGGCTTTATAAAAACGGGTGGAAAGAGGAAAAAAAACCCCAAGTGGATAAAATGCTAAGGTATCCAATTTAATTGATGGCAATCAGCAAGCCTGCCCCAATTGGCATGCTTTTGGCCTCATTTGGATGCTCACTGACTGGACATAAGTTGGTCAATGCCACATTCAATTGTGTACAAAACTACTGGAAATATGTCACCAGAGACTGGGAGGAAGATGTTCTTTATGACACACAGGTCTACTGTTGAATTGCGGTGTAGGTGAGCTGCATGTGGGTTGGATGGAGGCTCCAACACTTACTACATCTCTGAATCTGTCAATTTGTAAAATGGGGATAACAGTACCTAGGCTCAAAGGGTTTTTGTAAGGATTAAATGAGATAATACATATATATTACTTAGAGGAAACAGTTCCTGGCGCAAAGTAGCTGCTCAATAAAACATAGCATCTCTTCTTGCTACACCACCACCACCACTACCACCTTTTCAGGAATATTCTACATTCAATATAAAGGCTGCCTGAAACAGGCTCTTGTACAAGAATGAAAAGTTTACTTTCTTGAAGACTCATTTGGCAATTTTATAAAGAATGAATCAGTATAGGAAGAGAAATGGTTTGGAGAAAAGCTAAAAGTAGGTGTAGGAATCTGGATGTGACATAATTAGATCCTGGTAGTTGCGGAAACTAAAATGAAAGACAAAATTAAGCTTCTGTTGTGGAACGGAGCACATAAATCCCTCTTTTATGGCCTAACACATACAGCACTATTTGTTTAATCATAGCAGAAAACTACAATAGCCAGATGCCTTAAATCTGGTTTATATAATTTCATACATATATATTTCATACATTGGCTCTGTACCATGGTACTGCAGTGATTGCCATTTTACTTGTTGAACTACCCTACTTCCCACTTGTCAATAAGCTCAGAAAATACGGAGGAGCGGGCTTATTCACTGTGCTGTACCTCAGGACCTAGCATAGTGTGGAGCATAAATTCTGATCTTATGATAAAAACTGTGTTTTTTAAACACTGCTTTTTTTCTTTGGGGGTTCTAACAGACCCTAAGGATTTTTCCCCTAGGAAAAAAAAAGCACAAATGTAAAATTTTACATATAATTTTTTGAATCATGGTTTCCAGATTTAGAAGCCCTGCACTAGACTGTAGTGAATTCATGCTATGAAGTTTCTTGGTAAACAGCCATTTGGCTTCCCCTGACAAAATGCCCACTGGGACAGGCACTTTTTTCATTAAAACATATGCAGGTCCCAAGCAGAATGGGGTTTTACTAGTGTGCAGTGATATTAATGAGTAAGAGTACGTTAGTAAATGTCAATGGAGTTATCTCAGCACCAGACACTTTCCACAGTCACCAGATAACAAACATTTTCCATTTCATCTTCAGGGGATTTTTCCTTGCTTTTTATATCAGTAGTATATTCCCTACTGAATGGAAAAACCTGATCCCAAATCTACACCCATACTGTCCTTTGGGAAGTGTGGTCACTCTAAGTGTTACCTGGCTTTGAATTCCATGTCCAGTTCCTAAGGAACAGGATTGTCCTTTAGCAACTAAGTAGTTCACACTTGTTTTACAGCAGCCTCTGACATCTTTGTTTCATCTCTTTTCTCTCTTTTCCTTGACTGTGAATTCATTGAGGGCAAGGGCCACCTATTTCTTAGTCTCTAGAACTGGACTTTGCATGAAGGGATGCCCAATAAATATTTCTGACCAACTGACAGACCAAAACACACTCCTTGCATGTGGTGCAGTATCATTACTACACTCACAGATGTTACATATAAGCTATCTCTTTATACATTACAGTATAAGTGCCAGATAGTCTAATGAACACTAAAGCAAAATGCAACTACCAGGGGAAAACTGCAGAGTTACGCAGTAACAGCACGTCTGAAGTCGGCCATCACATACAGTTCTCTCTAGTAACACTAAAATCAAAGACTTGAGCAGAGATTCTCTCCTCAATGTGCCTGCTCAATGTATCATTTCTTCGTAGTCTGCCTCTTATTATCTGTATTTGAGAAGGAAATTTTCTAAGTCAAAAAAATAATTCAAAGCTTATAGCTGTCTTTATAACCAAACGGTATATTATAACTGTACTAAACCGATCATCTGCGTTTCACCTCTCAATGTCAGATTCCTCTTCTTTAAAAGAAGGTTAATAGGAAAAGAAGTATTTCTTGATAACTGCGTTTTATTTTTAACCGATTATTTTCTCGTTTATATGAATTTAAGCTACTAACCTTTAGTCTGTCTGGTAAACAACTAGTTTAGACTACTCCAGAAAGTTAGATATAAAAACAGAAATACACACTAAAACGGCAATAGATTTAAGAATGGGGCTTAAACTGTTGCAGCTCAAACCACTGCTCCATGAATAACTATTACACAAATAACTAAATTTATAGGGCACTTTACATTAAGTATCTCATTTAATCCTCCTAACCTACTATCTGGTAGGTACCAGTCCTAACTACTTGTTATACCCGAGCTTGGCCAGCTCACTATGTACTGTCTGAAACGTCCCCTCCAACCCCTACCGGCCACGGTGTCAGCCTGGTGATGGTCTAGTTATCACGCAAGGTTGAGCCCAGCCCAAGTGTCACTTACTGGATGAAGCCTTTGCTGAACCTTCTCCTTACAATTAAAGGTTTGGAGATTTGCTCCAGGTTTTTCAAAAAAAAGTGTATTAAAAGAAGTGAGAGAAAGATCACCTTCTTGACCACCAATAAGCACTGAAATAATTAAGTGAGTTTTTATTCCCACGTATTTAAGAGTTAAGCTAGGCAGAAATTCTAGGTCCAGGCCTACACTTTGGACAGCACAGTGAAGGAAGGAACTGTTTTCAGAAAACAAAAGTTGGAAACCGCAATGCTTGTAGTGCTGAGGCCACAAAGTTAGTCTATATTATCCTCTTAAGAGGATACATTATGCTTTTGCCCACTTTCTCTTGTGGGAGTCAGAGGGCCCCAATGCAGGATGCGCGGTCAGATGTCTGAAGTATTCTATGAATACTCCTGTGCCTGGGCACCAGGTGCTCCATTTTGTCAACACAGTAAGATTCCCATTATCACTGGCCTGGTGATCACCACTTAAAGGTTAGTAGCTAAATTAAACTTAACAATTGTCACTAGCATCAATATTAAAGCAGACATTTCTTTGGTTCAAATGACTGTTTAGACATCCAGAGTTAGCCAGTGGAGCAAGGAAACAAAATCCCTGTATTTTATTTACCTGGTTTCCTAGATCACTAAACCTATAGATGTTTTCCTGGGTCTGGACTTTCTTTTATTACTTCTAGTGCTAATCATTTGAAATTGTTTCTTCTTTTACCGAATTTAAGGCAGAATTCCAAAATGCATTTGTTAGCATTTCTCTATTTTCCTCCACACCCTCCAGAGTTGACTCTAAGGTGTTGGGAACTTCCTATTTGTCTGTTTCCCTTAATCTAAGGATGTGCCACTTAAGCTTAGGTTGCAGCCCTCATACATTTTCCATCACAGAGTTCTCCATATTGAATTTAAACAGTACCACTACAAATGCTTATGTGAACCAAACAGCTCACTTTTGTTCACTCACAGGAATCTTGCTCAAAAAACAAATATGTATTCAAATTATTAAATTTGTTAAGTTATTTTGAGACACTGACACATTAAATTTTATAATTAAGGGAATATTTGATATCACATGACTCTCAAAATGAATATATTTTAAAACAAAATATGCAAATTGAGGCATTTGCTAAAAGACTTCTTGGTAGCCTTCTAAAAATGTATTTTTCTTCCCTAAAGATTTTTAAAGCTTTGGAGGCTGTTCTTAACAGTACTGGCATTGTATGCAGTTCTAGCTGATGTCCTCTAACCCCTGTGTACATTCTGAAACTTAGAGCCAAAGGAAGCTGTCCAGCTGACAAATCAATTGTTAAAAGATGCAAAGGGCCTTAAAAACTACTTAAACATTGCCCTTAAAGACACACCCAAATGAATGCTTTGTGTTGTGATGTTAACCCTCTCTAAAAGTGTCTAACTGGGAAAATAAAATCCTTTTCAGACACAAAGAGTGAAATCTGAGTCATGATAAGATTGCAATGACACTAGGTCAAGGGAAAGGAATCACTTTTCCTAACCCAATTGCTAAGTGCAATTCACCTTGTGCCCTCTATCCTGCAGTATGTCTAAATATTAGGCAGATTTTATGAAGAATTTATTCTCATACGTGAGCATTTCTGTCTTCATTATTTTAAGGGTAGAGAATAAACACTAGCTAAGAGGTCACTACATAAAAATACAAAACAATTTGACTCAAATTATGACTCATGTTAATTCTCTTTCTTACTGTACTAAGAGAATTTAGGGGTAGAAGATGAAACGCTCTCACAATTTAGAAAAGGTTCTGGGAGAAAGTCACAAGTCAAGAACCACAAAGGTCTCAAAGGTACTGACAGTGGAAATTTCAAATGGGTCATCATAGATACCACAAATAACTTATAAAAAGCAATGGCCAATAGGTTCCATGGGAAGGAATTACCTTATCAATCATGCCTTTTTAAGGCATTGTGCTTTTTTAAGACACCATATTCATTAAATAAGCACTGAATGGAAAACTGCTTTCTCATCTAACCTTATAATCTATATTATTAAAGAAAAAAATGTTTGACCAAATATTTTCTAGATATCATAGCCTGTTTAACATTATATCCTGATGATAGGATACCCTTCATGAGCCTTTCAACTATATCATGTACAACCCTATAATTATGGTCATGTTTTTTTATCTTTATTAAGAATCACTACAATTTCTATAATATTTTAGCATCTAATCAGAATTAATAGCTTTTTCATTGTTGATTAGGGTCAGATGTGATAAGTGACCTCAAATGTTCTTTTTAGAGGCTTCAAGACAAAGAACTCTAAACAAGCACCAGCATCTTTTGAAAGGATACCTCAGGGGGCAGGGAAAAATTATTTTTCCCAGTAAAGTAGAGAAGGGGAGCTGGTGGTAGGTAAGGATGAAAGGTTTTCAGGCTTGTTAATAGTTTACAGCATGGGTTCTTCCTGCCTTTCCCTGACCCTCCCAGCCCGAGTAACAATGGGGATGCTGGTGAGATACTAGTGGATGGGTTCTAACCATACCTTCGTGGGTAGGCTCTGGGTCAGGTGTAAGTGAGATGTCATCCAGCTCTCGCAGGCAGAGCCATTCTCCATCCATAGACACTCGGAATTTGCAAAGGTAGATGGTCTCCATAGCAGCCTGTGTGATCTTGTCAGTGGTGGGGGTCGGCATATCGGTGGGAGGCGTCAGAGCCGACATGATGACTCAGCTGGGACCACAACACACACACACACACACACACACACACACACCCCGCACAAAAATAAAGCCTCCTCAACAAAAACCCCCAATCCAAAGCTCTGCAACAAAGCTCTCAAGAAACGGGGTGGGGGAGGTTAAAAAAAACACACCTTATGGTTTAAGAACTAACTGTTCAAGATAAACAATTCTACCCTATCTCTTCTCATAGACAGCTCCTACCACCTAGCAAAATAAGATGATGCTTGTCTTCTTCCAGCTTCTCTCTTGTTATCTTCCCTTCCCTACCTCCTTCTTTTTCAGCTGAGCCAGAGGCTTGAAATCCTGCACAGCCGATGCTACCTTAGCTGGCTTTGAAAAACTGGCCTCTGTATGAGTAAGTGAAAAATCCTCCTTCTCTGTGCAGGAAAAAAAAAAAGTACAAAAGAAAAAAAACCGAACAAAAAATAAACCAATATTTTCGATTTAGCTTAAAAAAAAAATCCTGAACTGCAGAAATCACTTCCAGGATCTGCTCAGAGGAGCTGGGATGCTGAGTTCTAATAGGATTGGTCGTGCGCAGTAAGCAGGGTGTTGACCAAAATGGCTGACTAATGAACTGAACTGAAAATTCAGGCTCATGTGACCAGCTGCTCTGAACGTAGGGCGAGCAATTCCCAGGATGCTTTATAGATGCTGCTGATGCAGGGAGAGCAATTAGGCTGCTAGCTCTCATCCTGCACAACCCACTTCCAGACTATGCTAGTCAAACTGTGATCAGACATAACACAATGCACATATCCTCATCAATTCCCCTCTCTGTGGGATAAAAGGGCTGGATAACAGGAAGACAGTTAATACTGGGTAATACTGCACAGCAAAGATGGTAAAAGAGGTAGTTAATTACTTTAACAAGCACATAATTCACCTCTTTTTTCCTTATATACTTAGCTATCAAAATTCTTTGCTCTGCTAAAGGTGGTGTTTTAAGAAAAACTAAAGCAGATTTTCCATTTAAATACCATACTCTCAGGCATTCATAATTTCCTTCTCTAAAGTACAAAGACCTAACTTTGTAGACAGGACAGAAGTGCAAGAAAAAAAAACTTGAAGTGAAAAAAGTAAAATCCTTCCTGATTAATGGCAATTTCCCCCTCCCCTTCTGATATTGCTGTATTTACCAAGTTTCTGCATTAGATTATTTTCTAGTACCTTAAAAATTCTCCCATCTTGGAACATGCTAAGGGCACATTATCCAGTTCTCTTAAACCAATCTACCAGTTTACCCACCCGCCCACGTATCTATACTATCCAAGGAGACCATTATGCCTTGGTAGCAAGAAGTTAGGTACTTGCTTTCTGAGCTACATAAATAACAAGGAGATAAGGGATGACAAAGATTTTCTTTGAAAATGTTTTGGACGATTGAAAACAAGTTTTTGTTTGTTTGTTTGTTTTTACTTAAGGGTCTGGTTTTTAGGAGGAGCACAAAACTTCAAGAAATATGTCCCAAGATGATTTATTGTGTTCTAGGATTTCTTATCAGAGGGTTATCTAAAAACTGAAAGAAAAATTTCTCCTTGAGTATTATTAAAATTTTTAAAAATACTTATTCATTTTTGTATGCGTTAGGTCTTCGTTGCTGTGCACGGGCTTTCTCTAGTTGCGGCGAGCAGGGGCTACTCTTCGTTGCAGTGCGCAGGCTTCTATTTGTGGTAGCTTCTCTTGTTGCAGAGCACAGGCACTACGTGCACGGGCTTCAGTAGTTGTGGTGTGTGGGCTCAGTAGTTGTGGTGCACGGGCTTAGTTGCTCTGTGGCATGTGGGATCTTCCCAGACCAGGGCTCAAACCTGTGTCACCTGCACTGGCAGGTGGATTCTTAACCACTGCGCCACCAGGGAAGCCCAAGTATTTTATATATATATATATATATACACACACATACATACATATAAATAACTGAATCACTTTGCTGTATACCTGAAACTAACATAACATTGTAAATAACTGTAATTCAATAAAACAAATTTTTTTTAAGTAAATGAAAAGGAAAGCCATACTGGAATAAAGTGTTTACAGCAAATACAAAAAAATTCATAAATGCTTCCATCCTAATTTGAGATTCAACTCAAAGAAAAAATGCTCAGAACCAGATTCTGTAGGTAAACAGGTATTTTCATATTGTTAGAGGGAAGGCAATCTGGTACAATGTAAGAATATATATACATATATGCTTATTTATAATTAGGAAGAACATCAGCAAGTTACTAAGGAAAATAAAATTTTCCAACTAGGTTTATTCATTTCTATTTAAATCTCTTCCAACATTATTCTACATCTGGACCAGAGCTATTCATTCATTCATTCATTCAGTAAATATTCACTGAGAGTACTCCATGTGCCAGGCACTGGGCATGCAGCTTAAGACAAGATCACTTCCTCAAGGAAGCAGAGTTTACATATCCAAATACTGAATATAAGTCTTTATTTAACACATTCACATTTAATTACAGTCCAATTCCTTTCTAGCCAGACATCTTTATAGATTAAAACTTAAAGGGAGATAGTTTATAGTTTCACTTTAAGCCATGTAATACTTCAAAACACCGTTAAGCAGTCATTAAAATCTTTAAAATTACACTGAATAGTTCCTGGAACCACAATACCAAAGAGCCCTGGCTATCTGTACATATGACATCAAGACTCTAGGTCACTGATACATTCTTAAAATATAGAACTGTGAATATGTGAATTAATCTGAATGCTCTGGGATTGCCTGTGTCCACCAACATCTGAATTCAGCCTGTCACAAACCATGATGGACAATCTTCCCACCAACCAAACAATAAGCATTTATTTAACCCTGAACAGGAGATCTGGATTGATTACAACGTACCAGCAAAACAAAAACATCTAGGTCAATAAGCACAGAAACTTGATTAACATTCCTTCCAAAGGTCCTCTCCAGGTAGACACAAGGAAGGAAGCCCAAAGCAACTAAAACTTCTGCCAAGGAGAGAAAAACCTGTCTGCACTGGTTACCCTTGAGTTTCCCATACCTATCAGTTTGAGGGGGTATTAGCAGTTATTTCAGAAATAAGAACTGTGGGTGGGCAGGAAAACCTGTACTTTTACCCAGTTATACCTGTTTGCAGGTAACCACTCTTGAGTCTTCAACATGACAGTTACTCATTGTTCTGTTCATAAGCAATGAACTTACTATGAAAACACACACTAAATAGAGGACTAATAAAAATAATTTTAAATATTGCTTGGTAATGTTTTTACTATGTAAACATATTAGCTTAGAATATAAGGGCAATATTAAGTCATCAGTAAGACATACAAACCTTGAACTTATTTTTCATAATCTTTTCTCATAAACACACTAATTATAAGCTGCATTGAACTATTTTCTCATTTGATTCCACTTGAGAATAACAGCATATATTTGTAAAAGAGTTGTGAGGAGGTCTGGGGTACAGTTTGTGGCCCTAAAACAGAATTAACAAGGCTATGTGAAGTTCAAATCCAAGATAATGATCTGAACAATACTATGTTCTAACTGCTCACCCAGCATGAATTTTCCACATTATGGTTGATTCAAAGCAAATGAGATTCACTTTTCAAAGTTAGTAGTTACATTCCTTTAAAGTATATTTACTCAGCTACTATTATAAGACAAAGGCTGATTTGTCACACCCAATGTCCCTGTTATACGATGTGGAAAAATTATTACTACTTAAGGTAGCTACCATTTATTGAATTTTTATTTTCTGTTAGGTGCTTTGTAAATATCATATCAAATCCTCACAAGAATCCTGCAAAGTTGGGACTTTCCTGGTGGCGCAGTGGTTAAGAATCCGTCTGCCAATGCAGGGGACACGGGTTCGAGCCCTGGTCCGGGAAGATCCCACATGCTGAGGAGCAACTAAGCCCGTGCACCACAACTACTAAGCCTGCGGTCTGGATCCCGCAAGCCACAACTACTGAAGCCCGCGCGCCTAGAGCCCGTGCTCCGCAACGAGAAGCCACCGCAATGAGAAACCCGTGCACCGCAACAAAGAGTAGCCCCTGCTCGCCGCAACTAGAGAAAGCCTGTGCACAGCAACGAAGACCCAATGCAGCCAAAAAAAAAAAAAAAAAAGAATCCTACAAAGTAGGTATTGATATTCCCTCTTTACATTCAAGGAAACCAAAGTTGAGCCACATAACTGGCCCAAGATCACACAATTAGCAAGTGGCAGAACCAGGATCCCCAGCTGCTTCTAGAATGCCCATGAAGTCCATTTTTTCTTCTATACTTTGCAGCTTCAGCACTCCACCCCAAGGATTAAACTTTACTCAGGGAAAATAAAGGAAAACAAAACAAAAGCAAAAACAAAGTAACACAGGCAAGGTCCTCTTGAAATTTCCTAAACAGTTATTTCAACAAAGTTAAGATTTGAAGCAGAGAAAAAATTTAACCGCTTTCATACTTTACACCTTAATGTTTCACAAACCATATATTCCACTTAGTCACCCTTATACATCTAGTTTACGTTTTTAATAAGTGGGCATTTTCTCTTCTTTCTTTTTTTTTTTTTTTGGCCAAGCAGCAAGGCTTGCAGGATCTTAGCTCGCTGACCAGGGATCAAACCCAGGTCCCAGCAGTGAAAGTGCTGCATCCTAACCATTGAGCACAGGGAATTCCCAAGTGGGCATTTTCTGAGAAGCTGAGAATCCAGCATGTATCTTTCTGCTTGTGCTGGCGAAGGGTAAACCAGATTCTTCCTGACTATTGTGAAGGATGTCACTTGCTTAACTGTACCATTGAAAAAACCATCTTACCGAGTTCCCGCCACATTTACTTATCCGGGTGGACATATTAGGAACACCTGATACATCCAGAAGTGTTAAAAGATAAATGAAGTGGGGGGGAACGATTTTCTAAAATGACTCATTTCAGAACTTCTTTAAATAACAAACTTCGATGCCTAATTTTAATTCTTAAAAAAAAATCACCAATACCCATGAAACCATTGCCCAACTGGAGAAACAGACCAGTGTCTTTCATTTACGTGCTCCTTCTCTGTTCTGAATTCCTGCCTCCCCTTTTGAGGCAGCTACTTCTGAATTTTGTGTAAATCACTGTCTTATTTTAGAAATATTACAAATACACGGATGCCTAAATAATATTTTAGCTTGTTTTTTTTTTTTAACTGTAGCGAAAAGGGTTTGATACTGTATATAACCTAAGCCTTTCACTCAAAACTGCATTTTCTAAGACTTATCCACATTGTAGTGTGTAGCTTGTACTTTACCCTTTGGGCTGCTGTGTTACAAGGTAACAGTCCATTGTATGTATAAACAATTTTTGATCTATTTTCATGCTGGTGAGCATTTGGGTTATTTCTAATTTTTTCGTTTTAAATGATATTATTTAGATACTTTTCAGAAATAGATTTCTGGTAGGTATGCCAATTCTTCTTCAACAGGTTTGAGGGTAAGAGACCACTTCACTTACTTCTTTTACAGTTAGCTGACTCCTCCTATTACTTAGTTCCTATTCTGCACACAATAGTGCTTCTTAAAATTTGTCAACTTGTGCAACTACATCAATTTGTAAAACTCACAAGTTCTGTTACCCAAGGCTTCCTGGGTCACTGTTTTACAATTTAAGAAGAAAAGTCTCATCCTCTCCCCCCAAGTTCACTAGTTGCTGTTAGCACAAAAGGGTTCCCTTGATGAATTACCATCATGATGCCATCTGGGAAAGCCCAGATGTTTCTGCTAAATTATAAGATTATTCAATTGAAAGATCATGACTTTGTCACATGCTCCAGTCCTCCCTCTCACTTCCTTCCCTCCCCCACACAAAGATCTATTATATCCTCCTCTAATGTTGAGATTGCTACAAGTTTAGGTTTATATACTTGGCAGGCTCAGTATTACTCTGTAGATATTCCAAGGAAGATAATATATACTATGAGTATACCTGAGAAGCTGAGTTATGGTTGCTAAAAACACCACCAGGACTATTACATTGCATAATATTTTTCTTGTAAAATTAACCAGCATAAGACTGAAAATAACTCCTACCTTAATAACTAAAATGGATCTCATGGCTACGTGGCAGTAGGTAATAATTTACAGATGTAAAGCTACCAACTACTTAGTAGACAATCTTGGGAAACTTATCCTCCTCTTGTCTCAATTTATTCAGCTATCAACATGGAACTAAATAACTAGCTTCACAAAGATCACAGGCTCCATGAGAAGAACTCTGCCTGTTTTACACACCATTACATACTTGCTTAAAATAATACCTACCAAATACCAGATACTCCATAGATACTTGTTGGTATAGATATATAACTCTAAAGCACTCTATATTCTTGCAATGCTATATTTCCACCCTCCTGTTTCACTTCAACCATGAAAGCCCCCAAGTTCTAGAAAATCAAGCTATATTTATGCCCCAACAAACATGTCATTCTAACACAGGCTTTATTCATTTATACACAACAGATTCAATGATTTAATATGTATAAAGCACCTATTATGTCTAGCCACTATGGATATGAAGAAAGAACAAGGCAATAGACAAGAAACAGAAAATTACAGGTGTTTAAGAAATTTCTAAATCCCTGTTACACACATGGCTATTCAGTATTGCTTACATACCTATTTTCTCTATCACGCTGGTGGCTTGTGAATTTCACATTCATTCATTTTTAGCAAATAGGGCTTCATCAGGTAGAACAAGGAACTAGAGGGCTACTGCTGCCTAAAGAGGAGCCTCCAGTTTAGGATGTGATTCCAGTTATGGGAGGTGGTGAAGGAGGCTGAGAGCATGTGGACTCAAGCCAGAATGCCCAGTCAATCCTAGGTCCATCACTTAGAAGCTGAGTGCTTGTTTCTGCGCCTGTTCCTTCACTGACAAAATGGCGATACTCATATTCACTACTTCAGAGTTAGATGAAGTAATGAAAGTAAAATGCTCAACATGGTACTTTACACAAAGTAAGCAGTCAGTAAATGGCAGCCATTATCATCATTTTAATATGTGATTCTGCTTTCGAGAGTACTGGGAAACAACCCCAAAACCCAAAAAACCCAAAAACCCTATCAATCACATGAAATGAAAGTCAGTAAGGATGAATGTTCAAGGGACTAAGGTAGAGGAAAGTAAAAAAGGCGATCTGAGTAAAGGGTATGCTGGGGCATCACTTGGGACTTGAGAAAGGAAGAGGAGAGAGGGGTCAGAATTTTACCAAGCCTTCATAACAGGTGACCAGATTTCCTAAGTTCATAAAAAAGGCAGAGGAAGCAGATAAATGTCTGTGGACAGTCCATAAACAGATTCTAAAATTAGAGAGAAAAACCATATTCTTAAAGGCAATATGTTGAAACAATTTCTCCCGCTTTCTACATGCCTTTTGCTGTCACAGTCTGCTAATCTCTCCTTTCCTTATGGATCATGAGGTTTCAGACTTTCCCGCCTCTGCCCCACCATCCATGACACTCCCTCTGACACATGCTGAGTGTCATGTCCATTCCGTATGGAGCAAGTCTAGAACCAGACACTCACTAAGATGGGTTGTGCAAAGAGGAATATCATCTTGGCCCAGCAGCCCTTGATTCCTGATCTGTTATGTTTTAGGAAGACTATGAACTTTTCACAATTATTCAAACATAGCTACAGTAGAGGGCGTGACAGTATTGATAGGTACCCTCTCGAGTACCACTGCCTTTGTAACTCTAAAAGCATTTCTTTTCACGTAATTTCAAACCAATTCTTTATGCTTATGGTATACTAACTTCCCAAAATAGAATTTAAAGCTCATACTTGAGCCACGTCGCACTGTAGGAAGACATTATAATGTTAATAAGGTTTGTGTAGAAATGTAAGTTGTGATGTTCTGCAAAGTTCCTTAAAATGGGATTCTACTTTTATTTATGATGGCTACAGGTTACTTATTGTGTAATGATAGAGAAGCAGCATATCTTTTATGCAACTTGTTTCATTATTTAAGGAATTTTCAAAAATATTAGCCAACAAGGAATTATCATTATTTCATCCAGTTAATTTGGCTAAACTCTCATCATCATCCACCTAGACTTTCTACTACCTATAACATACACTAGAAAAATATGTTCTCAGCTTCTTGATAAAATTTTACCTGTTTAACACATAGGTTTCTGTTAAAAGTCAAACAAAAAAGGGAAAAGATGAGAGACAAAATACAGTCAGGTGAACATGTTTTGAAGCCAATACTATTATTTCAGTCTGAAAAGTTGCTTTCTTTGCCACCTTTCCTCTGCTGTCTCTCCCACCCAGGAACTTTTTTACTGCCTTCTACCCAAACTGGGTTCTTTAAGGCCTTGGTGAGGGAGTACACAGTGATTAACAACATGAGCTTTGGATACTCAGACTATTGAGGAATATGAATTCATTCTCTGTCCTTCAGTTAAAAAAAATCAATATATACAAATATTGAATTATTATGTTGTATACCTGAAACTAACACAATATGTCAATTATGGTTACCGGGGGGGAAGGTTGAGGGGAAAGGATAGTTAGGGAGTTTGGGTTTGACATGTACACACTGCTATATTTAAAATGGATAGCCAACAGGGACCTACTGTATACCACAGGGAACTCTGCTCAATATTCTGTAATAACCTAAATAGGAAAAGAATTCGAAAAAGAATAGATACATGTATATCTATAACTGAATCATTTTGCTGTTCACCTGAAACTAATACAACATTGTTAATCAACTATACTCCAATATAAAATAATAATTTTAAAAATATGTCAATTATATATCAGTAAAAACATAAAAACAAAAACCAAATAAACAAAAAACACTTTTGGGGACAGGGACAGAAATCTGTGTTAACAGGACCTCCAGGTGACTCTGATGTGTGCTAAAGTTTGAGATAAGACTTTTCTCAAAACCAAAGAATCTACATCTCCAGAATAATCTTCTAAATCCAAGGTTACTCCATCAGAATTTATTTCATAATAGCTTAGATATCACTAAAAGACTGAATCAAATACTCTGATGAAAAACGTATGTTGCACCTACCTATATGAATTCTATGTGAACTACTCCTCCCCATTTTTTTCTTTTCAGCTTTCATTGTTAAGTGAGTAGTTTTATGCACTAGCTCTTCCATCTAATGGAAATTCTAAGAAATACCTCTTATAAATATAACCCCCCAAATTGATAAGTACTGATACATGTGAAGTTTGTGCCTCCCTGCCTAGAACATAAAAATATTCTATAAATGTAGCCACTAAGTACCATTACTATCTTACTAGTCACATTCTTTATTCATAATTGTTTGGGTTACAGAACTACAGTAAAATTTCTGTTATCTAATGAAGAAACTTTTAGGATCCTCTAGTATCCAGAATGAAGCTAAGATGAGAACTAAGAAAAAAGAAAACTCTGAAAGAATGAACCCGTGATTATCAATAGCAGAGCAGCCAAAACAAAGACTCAAAAATTACATCTAATATTCTGAAACTGTTGCTTTGTCAATAAGAAGCATAACAGGACTTTTTGATAATGCCAGGCCAGAAGAGGAGGTAAAACAAAAGAAAGCAGGCAGAAGAGAAGGGGAGCAATTGGCTGGGAAGACAAACTGTTGACAGTTTAGGCAGCAGTGGTGATAAAAGCAAAATCAGGAAGGCAAGCAGCAGACAGCAAGCTTAGTCATGAGGTGGGAAATGGGGGTATGACCCAGCTCCCAGGACCTTAGATGCTCAAGATCCCAGGTTATTTCAGCTGTGTGTGGAAAAGGACCCACCTGCCTTTAGATACTCTTAAGGGCTAAACTACAGGTCTCTGGTAGTCACTAATCTACAATTACACACCAAAGATGCTACGTTTCTGAGGGTTTCCCCCCTTTTCTTATGGGCCTTTACTTCTGCTATTTGACAAAACAGCATTTAATGAATCAGAAAGTGGCTCTTTGCATTCTGAACACAGCTGGAAAAGAGCTGATGGCTGACAGATTTGTGAATCACAATACTGTAAATGAAGGCACTGCTCTACATTAATTATAACAAAATGCTGTCTTCTAAAAAGTCACACATCAAGCTAAAACCTACTCATGTGAGGTGAATGCTCAAAACTTTTTGGTTCTGATGGTTCAACCCTTCCCCTGCACACCTCCCAATTTTGAGCTGATGCCTCTACATTTACAAATCCAAAAAAAGTGACTTTTGTCTTTTCAAAGTTTAAAAAGCACACAGCAGATGAACTGATTAATGTGTATTCAACTCCTAATCAGGTATAATGTTTTCTAGAGTACTATTAAACAATGAAAAGAGAAGAAAGAGAGAGACATAATAATAGAAATACCCATGGAGAATAAAGTCAATGAATAAATACATACATACACATACAAATAATGTATATACGCACATATACCTATATAATACATACATATCTTTCTGTTGTAGGTGTGTGTATGAAACTGTGAACCTAAAATTGATTTTCTCCTCTTAAATACACATTCCTGGGTTCATATGTAAATGAGAGCACTCATTCCCCACATCATGGACTCTTAAAGAGCATCCATGAGAAACAGTGAATGCTTCTAGAAGCCTCATTCTCTGCACTTTCCAGGGCTCAACCAAGGCATTCACTGTTAAGTATACTCAACTTTGACGTGGGTAGTCACTGTAACGCTTCCGGTCCTTCCCAAGACCTGTTTCCCCCTTCTTTCTATTCCTTTCCTAGCTCTCCTATCTCAAAATAGCACATACAAATACAGAAAGAAAGCTGCTACTTTGTGAGTGGACTCTTTTTTGGTACACTGCTGTATTTGGGAGAGAAAAGACAAGGGCAGAGATGTGGGCTATTTGTATGGCATTGCTTTAAATATAAATGTTTGTGGTAGCTCTGAGAGTTGAAAGAGGAAAAGAACTGTCAATAGAAGCTGATAACCATGCAAATGGCAGAGGTGCCTCTTCCCTCCAACACCAAGGAGAAGCCATCTCTTGTCCATTCTGTCCACTCACAAGATGACTTCTAAAGTTAGGATGGAAAAGGAATGCATTAGGTGTTACTGAGCAAGGGCTGGTGTGCCCTTGGCACAGAAAGCCAAACTCTGATAGCAGGTGTTTGTGGCAAAGTAAGGGTTTATTTGCAGGGTGCCAAGCAAGTAGAATGGGCAGCTCATGCTCAAAAGACCCGAACTCCTGGATGGCTTTCAGGCAAGGGTTTTTAAAGACAGTTTTAGAGGAGAGGGTCGTAGGATGCGTGATCAGCTCGTGGACCTTTTTCTGATTGGTTGGTGGTGAGGTAACAGGCTGATGTTTCAGGAATCTCAAACTTCTGGTTCCAACCAGTCTGGGGTCTACCTTGCTTGTGGTCAGCATGTAGTGGCCATCGTCCACCTGGATGGGGGTCTTAGTCTCTACAGAGCAACTCAAAGATATGCATCAGGGGCTTCCCTGGTGGCGCAGTGGTTGAGAATCTGCCTGCTAGTGCAGGGGACACGGGTTCAAGCCCTGGTCTGGGAGGATCCCACGTGCTGCGGAGCAACTGGGCCCGTGGGCCACAACTACTGAGCCTGCGCGTCTGGAGCCTGTGCTCCGCAACAGGAGAGGCCGCGATAGTGAGAGGCCCACACACCGCAATGAAGAGTGGCCCCCACTTGCCACAACTAGAGAAAGCCCTTGCACAGAAACGAAGACCCAACACAGCAAAAATAAAAAAATAAAACAAAAAATCACAAAGAACTGAAGTAATCTACTGATTCATAAATCTAAATATTCATTTAAAAAAAAGATATGCATCAGATTGTTATCTATATCCCCTCAGGAGAAACCAGGAGTCCTGTGACACTACTGTCCTCTTCACTGACTGCTTGCATCTGCTCTTTGGAACTCAGGGAAGGCCTAGGAGTCTAAAGCCTTTTTTTCTACAAATAAGAAATGGGACTTTTGTACTTGGGAAAGTCCCACAGGGTCCTGCTTGGTTTCAATGCCCCCTTTACTTTGATACTCCTCAATCCTGAGGGGAACAGGTATGGGACAAGAAAGGAAATAGAGTTGTTGGTTTTTTTTAATATAAATTTATATATTTTGGCTGCGTTGGGTCTTCGTTGCTGTGCGCGGGCTTTCTCTAGTTGCGGTGAGCGGGTGCTACTCTTCGTTGCGGTGTGCGGGCTTCTCATTGTTGTGGCTTCTCTTGTTGTGGAGCACGGGCTCTAGGTGGGCAGGCTTCAGTAGTTGTGGCACGTGGGCTCAGCAGTTGTGGCTTGCAGGCTCTAGAGTTCAGTCTCAGTAGCTGTGGTGCACGGGTTCAGTTGCTCCACAGCATGTGGGATCTTCCCGGGCCAGGGCTTGAACCCGTGTCCCTTGCATTGGCAGGCAAATTCTTAACCACTGCACCACCAGGGAAGCCCGGAAATAGAGTTTTGAATAGAGAGGTTAATCATAAACTTGGCAGAAGAACTCAGTTTTAGGGGGACCTGGTTTCAAAAGTATTGGACCATGGCATGCAAGTAGCTCCTTCTTATAGAGTTGATGAGAAATTGGAATGGACGGTCATACACCAAGGGGGAAATGGCCCCACGAAATATGAACACATACATCTCTGTGAATGCATGCAAAAGTTCTGGAAGAAAACTCACCAAACTCAAAAGTGGTAGTCTCTGATAATAAATTGTGGTGGTGATGGGGGGTGGGGGAGAGGAGGGTTTGGGGGCCCACAAAGAGGAAAGTCACTTTGTGCTCAATGTACTTTTGCATTATAAAACATTTAAATAGTGAGAACAGATCCATGTGCTACTTGTGATTTTTACTTAAAAAAAGGCATGGTAGAAATTTGAGATTTAAAAGCTAGGAGCATAAAAATTTAGCAGATTACCAGCACTCAGAGTCAGAGAGTGACATAATCCAACAAGGCACATCAGAAACCTTTCATATTGCATTTAAGCTCGCTGCATGTTTCATGGACATTATATCCTGCAAGATTTTACACTGAAACCTTACATGTCATGAACCCTGAAAGGTTTAGGCTACCTCCTCTGCACACATTTTTGCTGTTCTTCATCGGTGTCATTTATAACAAATCTTCTAAACTCAAATGTAAAGGTTAATTTTAAAATCTCTGAGTACAGTCAAGACTTCTAAAATGAAGAGATAATAATGCCTTAATAAACAGTCTATCAAAATGATTATATATTATACACTTTTGGCAAGTACATCAGCGAGAGTTAAAAATTCAGTGTTGAGGAGGCAAATGTTCATTAGCTGTTGAGGCTGAGTCTAAGTACTGCCCTGCTAACTGAAATGAGAAGTCTTTGAAAAACTGCTGGTCTCAGGTTGCTCAAATGAGTCATCAGGACAACCCGAGTTCTGATATCCAGGTACATCATATAAAGCAATATTGCACTGACTCTACAGAGCAGCAACAAGGAAGTATTTTTATTAATATCCAGAGAATTCCTTTTTGCAAGTATGTGTGTTCTAAAGTACATATAAAAATAACAGGTAAAAATAAAAACAGTACAAAACAAAAACTACTTTAAGTCAGTTTTATAGTTGAATAAAATAAGTATCAGTGATCTTTGACAATATGAACTGTCCTCAGTGACTGGTCTTTAAAAACAGTGCAAGTGGGACACGTGTATTTTCCCAGTAAATTTTCTGAGTACTTACACACCAATAAACTATTTCAGAAATTAAAGACCAGGACGAACTATTAGAACTTTATATGCTAACAAATCATGCCATACATCTGCTACTGTTGTAAGGTAAGGACCAAGGGATCACAGTTACGAAACTTTAGCTTTAAGTTCTCCGTTGCTGATCTTGATCATGCTGAGGCCCCAATTTTCGGACAATACTTAAAAATAAATAAAGTCAACCCTTAATATGAAGAAGGAATCAAATAAATCACCTGAAATTCAGATAATTCCCATAACTGATACTGGCCAACAGTTGAAAAAATTTTCTATATCACAACTTCTACCACAACTGTCACACAGAGTTATGAAGAAGTGAGAGGAGGGTCTTCTTCATCCTATAATGACTGGTTAATAAGCAGATTACACAAAAATAGAAATTCTTAGGAAGAAAAAGAGAGGCTGTGCTTAAAGAACAAAGTAGAAAGCAGATGCCTTAGAAAATGAAAAGCAGTGTTGCGAATATTCTTATCTTTATCTCCTCTGCTTATCAAAAGACTCATTTCTGACATTATTAGACACTCTCTTTTGGAAATTAGTGGATTACTGCAACAAACTATGACTTTACTAAGACTCTAGGTCTATAGTCAGTGTTGGCCCCCATTCTAGGTAAGTAATAAAGAGAAGCTAACAAAGGATTACCTCCAGCTGAATCCAATGGACCCTAATCTAGGGAGGAACCATCCAATCACAGTTTTGGACGTCTGCTATTCACTTAAAGAACATGGGCTCGGTAGGCAAAGAATCTGGGTCAACTTCATTCTTTCTCTCACACTGTTACTTAGGACAAATCACTTAATCCCATTGATCCTCAGCTTCCTCACCTGAAAAAGTGGCATATCTGGCTTACAGAGATGTGACGATTAACTATGATAATCACAGCACATGCACATAGAAAGTATTCAACTAATGTTAACCTTTTTCTAGGGGACGGATCAGGGGCGGAAAAGGCAAAGTCAGGGTTTCTTGGCAGTGCAGAACAGTTAAAAGGTTTGCTTTCGTGCTAAACAAGAAACCTCTAGCTGTGTCTCAGAGAGAGACAGACAGAGACAGATTGATCGATTGATTCCCTCTTCACCTTAGGCAAATTTCCCTTTTCAGAACTCATATAGCAAAGTATTAGGCATTTATATCATGCCTTGTATCTTCAGTCACATTTTCATACTCTAAGATCTTGTCTTTTTAAACTAGATTTAATATTCTTCAAGTCTTTTATACACATTGCCTACTCTAGGGCCCCGCTCACAGCAGGTTGCACTAGACATTTGTTGACTGATACAGCACAAAGTGCGGTGCGCTGCATTTACAGGACTCCGGTGATAGTGCTTTTAAAAGGTGGAGGCCTCTTCCTATCAAACGATATTATCCTGGGAAGTGCCCTCCTAAAGCCACACTTTCCCTTCTCGTCATCTCGCGCACAGTTCCTGATTTCTCTTCCCATTGTGGGGGACGGATATGTGATATTTACGGGTGTGGAGTGTACGCTAGTAAAAAATTTAGTGGTCCAACCGAGGCCACGCGGGCGGCGGCGGCGCAGCAGCCACACCTATCGACCGCAGCGGCGCTGGGAGCCCGCAGAAGGCGGGACAGCTGGGCTGCCGGGTCTCCGGACACCGCCCCCTCCTCCATTCCTTCAGGGAGGGCTCCCACCGGAGACCCGGGGCTGGGACCCGGCGAGCACGTGGGAGGCTGGCGAGGACGAGCGCCCGGCCCGGGAGGGGAGAGGAGGCCGGGCGGGAGCCTGCGGCCTTGGGAGACTAGGAGGTAAACAGTCCGGCGCCCGGACCGCGGCCGCCCCCCTGCGCCCCCGGATGGGAGCTTCCCGAGAGCCGCCCCCAGCGCCCAGTCTCCCCGTTGGCTCGGGGCCCTGCTCAGCTTCGGGGAGCCAGCAGGAGGCGGAGCTCTGCGGAGCCGGACTGGCCCTTCCCGGCCGAGGCCCCCCTTCCCCACCGGCATCCCCCTTCCCGGCCGCTACTCACGGTGTTTGCCGCCGCCGCCGCCGCTCGGGTAGTTCAGCAGCAGGAAGGGCAGCGGGGAGCCCGGCGACGGCGGGGTCCTCCAGGCGCGCTGTTGCTGCGGCGGCGGGCGCGCTACGAAGCCGGCGCCTCCATCGCCCGGGTAGAGCAGGAAGAAGGGGGCAGCCACCGGCGAGCCGGGCTCCGATTGCCCCGCGGGGGAGGCCAGCGGCGGCCCCGCCTCGTCCTCTCGGTCCGCGCCCCCGGCTGGAGCGCGGCGCGGCTCCTCCAGCCGCTGCTTCCCGCCCCTCGCCGGTTCCTCGCTGCAACTTTCCGCGCCGGCAGTGGGCGGCGGCGAGGTCTCAGCCATGCTCGTTCCTTCCTTCGCCGCCGCCTCCGACTCGCACCCGGGCCTGGGCAGGGGAGCAGAGGGTCACGGCGGGGAGCCGCCGCCCCGTCCCGTCCGCGCCACCGCCACCTTTCTCCTTGGCTACGGTCCGGCGTCTGGGCTCTGCCGTTCCGTCTACTGCCCGCCCCGCCGGGGTCCGAGCCAGCTGAAGGGACGGCCCCGCCCGACGGCGCGGTCTCCCTACCGGCCGCCTCCTCCCGCCTGCCCCTCCCGCCCCGGCCCCCAGCCTGCGGCGCGGCTCCCCTAGGGGGCGGCCTCCTCCTCTTCCCACTTCCCACATTCCGCTCGGCTCCGGCGGCGCTGAGCTCCCTCCCGACCCTGGGGGAGGGTACGGTGCCCAGTGCCTGGTCCTTACCGGCCCCCGGCACGGCCCTCCTAAGCGGTCAGGTGTGTTTACCCCCCGGTGCTTGAACGGTGGGAGACCTGGCCAAATATCTAGAGGCGCTTTTCTGTGCAACCGCCCAGCTTCATCGGTAGCACGGAGGCACAAAGATCTGGGTTGAAGAGGCGAAAGCTAATTTTAAAAAGGAACCTGCTCCCCCCACCCCTCCCGTATTAAACTGTACCCTATGCCTTGCATACACTATAACCGTTCATTCACGGTTTTGATTTATGAGCTTTTTATGTGAGACACCAGAGGTGGGTGTCTTCCTTCCCCCACCTCTTTTGTTCTCTGTCATGTGCCCTGTATAGAAATCTTGTATTTGCTCTGACTTTAACTCCCTGGTTTTCCGGGATTCCGCGTGCGCATGAATACGTTTTAAACCAAACAGCTTAGAATTTATATGACAGGCGTCTGTTACAGGGCGACAGTTTTCACTTTCATAGTGCCTGTGTCTCACTAGTAATTGGCCACTGTTGCTTTATTTTGAATATTTGAATCGACGATTACTGATCCAGTAATTCCCATAAACATTTCCTTCTATAATAGAGACAATTTCCAGTTACTATCGTTATTCCTTAACTCTAGATTCTATGAACGTGCCCTCGTATTTCCTAGGTGATTAGCTTTGTGTTCGGGTTGCAAAATGCTGGCATGGAATCCATGTTGACTCATAATTAAAAATCACTGTTGTGTAACATTTTGAACACCTGCTTTTCCTTCTTTCTCTGGTCTGTCTTTCCCTCTGTAGAGGAAGTTATGCTTCTCTGAAAGGAAAAGTAAACCTTTTTATTGTTGTTATCCTCTGAAAATAACTCTTGAAATTACAAGAAATTACCGTGACACGTCTAATACTATCTTTCACCAAGTCTTTTAAACAAAACATATTTTAAAAGGAGGTGTTCACAAGAAGCTAACTTCAAGGAGTCAGAAAATTTCTTAGTAGTTTTTCAGTTTCTGGCATTTCCCTGACCTGTTGATTCCAGTGCTACAGCCTACTTGAGTAAGTTATTTGTTCTCTGAGCCTGGATTCCTGTTCTGGAATAGGGGAAAATAATTATTATTAGCTATGTATTATCATTTTAGTAAAACAACATATAACTTACAGTAATAAAAACAGAATTGCTGGGGGGAGCTCTTTCATCATATCTTTAGCATTTTGGAATTTTGTTGGGTCTTTTCAGTCTCTGTAAGGGCGAGAGTCTTGATAAAAAAACATACTTGCCTTTTAGGAATTACAAGCTGTATAATACCTTGAAGAGAAAAACTAAAACATTACAGATATATGATTTTAATACCCAACCTTAACTGGATCTTTTTTTTTTTTTTAAACTGAAGTATAGTTGATTTACAATGTGTTAATTTCTGCGGGATAGCAAAGTGATTCCTTAACTGGCCTTTTACCTTGTTTTGGCATGCAGAAATTTCCAAGCATCATTGTATTCTTGTCAGGTTCCTTCACACAGGTGTTTTGAAATTTTTCAGTAAAGAATTTAACAAGAATATACACTTATTCCATTGTAGGTAGAAGAAAAGAAAACAGACTCCACACAAATCACTCTTGAGGAAGGGCAGTAAAAGCCAAGGGAGTCACCAAGTTAACAAAGTATAAAATGTTGTCTAGTTTAAATCGCCAGATTTCTCCTTTCTAGTTATCCAGGTTACCTACAGGTATTAGAAACATTGACATGCTGTGGAATCTTGCAGTATACTGGGGTTTTTGTGCCTCTTTACTTTTAAAACAGTTCTGTTTATGCTTTATGTCATTAAGTGGCAGTGCAATGAATATAGAAAATCAACTGAAATATGAGTCCTTTAACATTTACAGGCAAGGCTATTTATGGGCATTTTCTTTAAAGGTGGATGATACTCCAAGTTCCTAGTTTCTTATGCTTTTAGCTTTTGGATCAATATTATAATCACAGCTCTACATAACCTTTAGTGACATAAAGGGCTGATTCAACTGCTACATACATTTAGGGACGCTAAGATTCAAAAAACAAGCCTAACCATGCTGCTCCTTTATGAAAATGCACAGAGCATCTGCCTATACTGTTTTAAAGGGACGAAATCCAAACCACTGTAAGAATCAAATACTATTAATTTTCCTGTAAAATAAAGCAAGAGGTGTTTTTCAACTTTATTTGCATTTTGTTTTTAGTTTTTCATGTTTGGTCTTTTTTTTTTTTTTTTTTGCGGTACGCGGGCCTCTCACAGTTGCGGCCTCTCACTGTTGCGGCCTCTCCCATTGCGGAGCACAGGCTCCGGACGCGCAGGCTCGGCGGCCATGGCTCACGGGCCCAGCCGCTCCGCGGCACGTGGGATCCTCCCGGACCGGGGCACGAACCCATGTCGCCTGCACCGGCGGACTCTCAACCACTGCGCCACCAGGGAAGCCCTCATGTTTGGGTTTTTGAAACCCTTAGGGGATCTTAAGGATGGACACTTAGAATATATAACAAACTTTTAAAATATCAATGTCATGGATGTACTTTTAGCCTAAGCTTCTTAGAACTGTGATCAGAGAAAAGATACCACTTGGGAAGGGATGATATTCTTTTTCAGATTTCAGTAGTCTTAAATTTATTGAAACTTATTTTGTGGCTTAGCACGTGATCTATCCTGGAGAATGTTACATGTGCACTTGAAAAGTGTGTATTCTGCTGTTTTTGTATGGAATGTTCTATAAATAGCTATTAAGTTCATCTGGTCTAACGTGTCATTTAAGGCCAGTATTTCCTTATTGATTTTCTGTGTGGAGGATCTGTCCATTAATGTAAGTGGGGTGTTAAAGTCCCCTACGATTATTATATTACTGTCAAATTTTCACTCTATGTTTGTTGATATTTGCATTATATGTATCTAGGTGCTCCTATGTTGGGTGCATACATGCATACATATTTACAATTGTTACATCTTCTTGTTGGATTGATTCCTTTATCATACTAAATGTCCTTCTTTGTCTCTTGTTACAGTCTTCATTTTAAAGTCAATTTTGTCTGATATAAGTATTGCTACCCCAACTTTCTTTTCGTTTCCATTTGAATGGAATACCTTTTCCATTCACATACTTTCAGTCTATGTGTGTGAGATATTTTCTTTCATAATATTTATTTATATTTTATTTTATTTTTTTGAATTTTAACTTAATTATTTTTTTACACAGCAGGTTCTTATTAGTCATCCATTTTATACACATCAGTGTATACATGTCAATCCCAATCTCCCAATTCATCACACCACCATCCCCACCCCCTGCGGCTTTCTCCCCTTGGTGTCCATACGTTTGTTCTCTACATTTGTGTCTCAACTTCTGCCCTGCAAACTGGTTCATCTGTACCATTTTTCTAGGTTCCACATACATGCGTTATATACGATATTTGTTTTTCTCTTTCTGACTTATTTCACTCTGTGCGACAGTCTCTAGATCCATCCATGTCTCAACAAATGACCCAATTTCGTTCCTTTTTATGGCGGAGTAATATTCCATTGTATATATGTACCACAACTTCTTTATCCATTCGTCTGTCGATGGGCATTTAGGTTGCTTCCATGTCCTGGCTATTGTAAATAGTGCTGCAGTGAACATTGGGGTGCATGTGTCTTTTTGAATTATGGTTTTCTCTGGGTATATGCCCAGTAGTGGGATTGCTGGATCAGATAGTAATTCTATTTTTAGTTTTTTAAGGAACCTCCATACTGTTCTCCATAGTGACTGTATCAATTTACATTCCCACCAACAGGGCAAGAGTGTTCCCTTTTCTCCACACCCTCTCCAGCATTTGTTGTTTGTAGATTTTCAGATGATACCCATTCTAACTGGTGTGAGGTGATACCTCATTGTAGTTTTGATTCCCATTTCTCTAATAATTAGTGATGTTGAGCAGCTTTCCATGTGCTTCTTGGCCATCTGTATGTCTTCTTTGGAGAAATGTCTATTTAGGTCTTCTGCCCATTTTTGGATTGGGTTGTTTGTTTCTTTAATATTGGGCTGCATGAGCTGTTTATATATTTTGGAGATTAATCCTTTGTCCGTTGATTTGTTTGCAAACATTTTCTCCCATTCTGAGGGTTGTCTTTTCATCTCGTTTATGGTTTCCTTTGCTGTGCAAAAGATTTTAAGTTTCATTACGTCCCATTTTTAAATTTTTTTAATTATTTTTGTTTTTATTTCCTTTACTCTAGGAGGTAGATCAAAAAAGATCTTGCTGTGATTTATGTCAAAGAATGTTCTTCCTATGTTTACCTCTAAGAGTTTTATAGTGTCTGGTCTTAAATTTAGGTCTCAAATCCATTTTGAGTTTATTTTTGTGTATGGTGTTAGGGAGTGTTCTAATTTCATTCTTTTACATGTAGCGGTCCAGTTTTCCCAGCACCACTTATTGAAGAGAGTGTCTTTTCTCCATTGTATATCCTTGCCTCCTTTGTCATAGATTAGTTGACCATAGGTGTGTGAGTTTATCTCTGGGCTCTCTATCTTGTTCCATTGATCTATGTTTCTGTTTTTATACCAGTACCATATTGTCTTGATTACTGTAGCTTTGTAGTATAGTCTGAAGTCAGGGAGTCTGATTCCTCCCGCTCTGTTTTTTTCCCTCAAGACTGCTTTGGCTATTCGGGGTCTTTTGTGTCTCCATACAAATTTTAAGATTTTTTGTTCTAGTTCTGTAAAAAATGCCATTGGTAATTTGATAGGGATTGCATTGAATCTGTAAATTGCTTTGGGTAGTATAGTCATTTTCACAATATTGATTCTTCCAATCCAAGAACATGTTATATCTCTCCATCTGTTGGTATCATCTTTAATTTCTTCCATCAGTGTCTTATAGTTTTCTGCATACAGGTCTTTTGTCTCCCTAGGTAGGTTTATTCTTAGGTATTTTATTCTTTTTGTTGCAGTGGTAAATGGGAGTGTTTCCTTAATTTCTCTTTCAGATTTTTCATCATCAGTATATAGGAATGCAAGAGATTTCTGTGCATTAATTTTGTATCCTGCTACTTTACCAAATTCATTGATTAGCTCTAGTAGTTTTCTGGTGGCATTTTTAGGATTCTCTATGTATAGTATCATGTCATCTGCAAACAGTGACAGTTTTACTTCTTCTTTTCCAATTTGTATTCCTTTTATTTCTTTTTCTTCTCTGATTGCCGTGGCTAGGACTTCCAAAACTATGTTGAATAATAGTGGTGAGAGTGGACATCCTTGTCTTGTTCCTGATCTTAGAGGAAATGCTTTCAGTTTTTCACCATTGAGAATGATGTTTGCTGTGGGTTTGTCATATATGGACTTTATTATGTTGAGGTAGCTTCCCTCTATGTCCAATTTCTGGAAAGTTTTTATCATAAAACTTGTTGAATTTTGTCAAAAGCTTTTTCTGCATCTATTGAGATGATCATATGGTTTTTATTTTTCAATTTGTTAATATGGTGTATCACATTGATTGATTTGCATATATTGAAGAATCCTTGCATGCCTGGGATAAATCCCACTTGATCATGGTGTATGATCCTTTTAATGTGTTGTTGGATTCTGTTTGCTAGTATTTTGTTGAGGATTTTTGCATCTATATTCATCGGTGATATTGGTCTGTAATTTTCTTTTTTTGTAGTATCTTTGTCTGGTTTTGGTATCAGGGTGATGGTGGCCTCATAAAATGAGTTTAGGAGTGTTCCTTCCTCTGCAGTTTTTTGGAAGTGTTTGAGAAGGGTAGGTGTTAGCTCTTCTCTAAATGTTTGATAGAATTCACCTGTGAAGCCGTCTGGTCCTGGACTTTTGTTGTTTGTTGGAAGACTTTTAATCACAGTTTAAATTTCATTACTTGTGATTGGTCTGTTCATATTTTCTGTTTCTTCCTGGCTCAGTCTTGGAAGGTTATACCTTTCTAAGAATTTGTCCATTTCTTCCAGGTTGTCCATTTTATTGCCATAGAGTTGCTTGTAGTAGTCTCTTAGGATGCTTTGTATTTCTGCAGTGTTTGTTGTAACTTCTTTTTCATTTCTAATTTTATTGATTTGAGTCCTCTTCCTCTTTTTCTTGATGAGTCTGGCTAATAGTTTATCAATTTTGTTTATCTTCTCAAAGAACCAGCTTTTAGTTTTATTGATCTTTGCTATTGTTTTCTTTGTTTCTATTTCATTTATTTCTGCTCTAATCTTTATGATTTCTTTCCTTCTGCTAACTTTGGCTTTTGTTTGTTCTTCTTTCTCTAGTTCCTCTAGGTGTAAGTTTAGATTGTTTATTTGAGATTTTTCTTGTTTCTTGAAGTAGGCTTGTATAGCTATAAACTTCCCTCTTAGAACTGCTTTTGCTGCATCCCATGGGTTTTGGATTGTCGTGTTTTCATTGTCATTTGTCTCCAGGTAGTTTTTGATTTCCTCTTTGATTTCTTCAGTGATCTCTTGGTTATTTAGTAATGTATTGTTTAGCCTCCATGTCTTTGTGTTTTTTACGTTTTTGTCCTTGTAATTTATTTCTAATCTCAAAGCGTTGTGGTCAGAAAAGATGCTTGATATGATTTCAGTTTTCTTAAATTTACTGAGGCTTGATTTGTGACCCAAGATGTGATCTATCCCAGAGAATGTTCCTTGCACACTAGAGAAGAAAGTGTAATCTGCTGTTTTTGGATGGAATGTCCTATAAATATCAATTAAATCTACTGGTCTATTGTGTCATTTAAAGCTACTGTTTCCTTATTTATTTTCATTTTGGATGATCTGTCCGTTGGTGTAAGTGAGGTGTTAAAGTCCCCCACTATTATTGTGTTACTGTCGATTTCCTCTTTTAGAGCTGTTAGCAGTTGCTTTATGTATTGAGGTGCACTTACGTTGGGTGCATATATGTTTATAGCTGCTATATCTTCTTCTTGGATTGATCCCTTGATCATTATGTAGTGTCCTTCCTTGTCTCTTGTAACATTCTTTATTTTAAAGTCTATTTTATCTGATGCGAGTATTGCTACTCCAGCTTTCTTCTGATTTCCATTTGCATGGAATATCTTTTTCCATCCCCTCACTTTCAGTCTGTATGTGTCCCTAGGTCTGAAGTGGGTCTCTTGTAGACAGCATATCTATGGGTCTTGTTTTTGTATCCATTCAACAAGCCTGTGTCTTTTGGTTGGAGCATTTAATCCATTCACGTTTAAGGTCATTATTGATATGTATGTTCCTATGACCATTTTCTTAATTGTTTTGGGTTTGTTTTTGTAGGTCCTTTTCTTCTCTTGTGTTTCCCACTTAGAGAAGTTCCTTTAGCATTTGTTATTGAGCTGGTTTGTTGGTGCTGAATTCTGTTAGCTTTTGCTTGTCTGTAAAGCTTTTGATTTCTCCATCGAATCTGAATGAGATCCTTGCCGGGTAGGGTAATCTTGGTTGTAGGTTCTTCCCTTTCATCACTTTAACTATATCATGCCACTCCCTTCTGGCTTGTAGAGTGACTGCTGAGAAATCAGCTGTTAACCTTATGGGAGTTCCCTTGTATGTTATTCGTCGTTTTTCCCTTGCTGCTTTCAGTAATTTTTCTCTGTCTTTAATTTTGCCAATTTGATTACTATGTGTCTTGGCATGTTTCTCCTTTGGTTTATCTGTATAGGACTCACTGTGCTTCCTGGACTTGGGTGGCTATTTCCTTTCCCATGTTAGGGAAATTTTCGACTATAATCTCTTCAAATATTGTCTCTGGTCCTTTCTCTCTCTCTTCTTCTGGGACCCCTATAATGCGAATGTTGTTGCGCTTAATGTTGTCCCAGAGGTCTCTTAGGCTATCTCCATTTCTTTTCATTCTTTTTTCTTTATTCTGTTCCACAGCAGTGAATTCCACTATTCTGTCTTCCAGGTCACTTATCCGTTCTTCTGCCACAGTTATTCTGCTATTGATTCCTTCTAGTGTAGTTTTCATTTCAGTTATTGTATTGTTCATCTGTGTTTTTTTTTGGGGGGGGGTACGCGGACCTCTCACTGTTGTGGCCTCTCCTGTTGTAGAGCACAGGCTCCGGACGCGCAAGCTTAGCGGCCATGGGCCTAGCTGCTCCGCGGCATGTGGGATCTTCCCGGACCGGGGCACGAACCCATGTCCCCTGCATCGGCAGGCGGACTTTCAACCACTGCGCCACCAGGGAAGCCCCATCTCTGTTTGTTTGTTCTTTAATTCTTCTAGGTCTTTGTTAAACATTTCTTGCATCTTCTCAGTCTTTGCCTCCATTCTTTTTCCTAGGTCCTGGATCATCTTCACTATCATTATTCTGAATTCTGGAAGGTTGCCTATCTCCACTTCATTTAGTTGTTTTCTGGGGTTTTATCTTGTTCCTTCATCTGGTACGCTGAGTTTTTATCTTGTCTCTCTTTCTGTGAATGTGGTTTTTGTTCCACAGGCTGCAGGATTGTAGTTCTTCTTGCTTCTGCTCTCTGCCCTCTGGTGGATGAGGCTATCTAAGAGGCTTGTGTAAGTTTCCTGATGGGAGGAACTGGTGGTGGGTAGAGCTGACTGTTGCTCTGGTGGGCAGAGCTCAGTAAAACTTCAATCCGCTTGACTGCTGATGGGTGGGGCTGGGTTCCCTCCCTGTTTGTTGTTTGGCCTGAGGCAACCCAACACTGGAGCCTACCTGGGCTCTTTGGTGGGGCTAATGACAGACTCTGGGAGGTGTCACACCAAGGAGTACTTCCCAGAACTTCTGCTGCTAGTGTCCTTGTCGTCATGGTGAGACACAGCCACCCTCCGCGTCTGCAGGAGACCCTCCAACACTAGGAGGTAGGTCTGGTTCAGTCTCCCCTGGTGTCACTAGTCCTTCCACTGGGTCTCGATGCGCACACCATTTTGTGTGTGCCCTCCAAGAGTGGAGTCTCTGTTTCCCCCAGTCCTGTTGAAGTCCTGCAATCAAATCCCACTAGCCTTCAAAGTCTGATTCTCTAGGAATTCCTCCTCCCGTTGCTGAACCCCCAGGTTGGGAAGCCTGACGTGGGGCTCAGAACCTTCACTCCAGTGGGTGGAGTGGTATAAGTGTTCTCCAGTCTGTGAGTCACCCACCCAGCAGTTATGGGGTTTGATTTTACTGTGATTGAGCCCCTCCTACCGTCTCATTGTGGCTTCTCCTTTGTCTTTGGATGTGGGGTATCTTTTTTGGTGAGTTCCAATGTCTTCCTGTAGATGATTGTCCAGCAGCTAGTTGTGATTCTGGTGTTCTCATAAGAGGGAGTGAGAGTACGTCCTTCTACTCCGCCATCTTGCTTCCTCTCCCTGTATTTTTTATATTTCTAGTAGTAGACTTTTCTTTTTGGCTTAGAGAAGTCCCTTTAACGTTTCTTTTAAAGCTGGTTTAGTGGTGCTGAAATCTTTTAGCTATTCATTGTCTGTTAAATTCTATCTCTCTTTCAAGTCTGAATGATAACTTTGCTGGCTAGAGTATTCTTGGTTGTAGTTTTGTTTTTTTTTTTCCTTCTGGCTTGCAAAGTTTTTGTTGAAAAGTCAGTTTATAGCTATAGCCTTATGGAAGTTCCCTTGTATGTAACTAGCTGCTTTTCTCTTGCTGCTTTTAAGATTCTCTCTTTATCTTTAATTTTTGGCATTTTAATTTTAATGTGCCTTTGTGTGGACCTCTTTGGGTTCATCTTGTTTGAGACTCTGTGCTTCCTGGACCTGAATATCTGTTTGCTTACCCAGGTTGGGGTAGTTTTCAACTATTATTTCTTCAAATAAGTTCTCTGCCCCTTTCTCTTTCTCTTCTCCTTCTGGGATCCCTGTAATGGAAATGTTAGTATGCTTGATGTTGTCCCAGAGGTCTCTTAAAATATCCTCATTTTTTAAAATTCTTTTTTCTGTTCAGCTTAGGCAGTTTCCACTACTCTGTCTTCCAGATTACCGATCCATTTCTGTGTATCATCTAATCTACTGTTGTTGATTCCTTCTAGTATATTTTTAAATTTCAGTTACTCTATTCTTCAGTTCTGTTTGGTTCCTCTTTATGTTTTCTAACTCTTTGTTGAAATTCTCACTGTGTTCATCCGTTCTCCTCCCCAGTTCAGTGAGCGTCTTTATGGTCTTACCTAGAACCCTTTATCAGGTTGATTGCTTATCTCTACTTCATTTAGTTCTTTTTCTGAGGTTATGCCTCTTTGTTCGGAACATATGCCTCTGTCTCCTCATTTTGCTCAATTCTCTGTGTTTATTTCTATGTGTCAGGTAGGTTGGTTACACTTCCTATTCTTATTGTTATTTTATTTTTGGCCATGCAGTGCAGCTTGTGGGATCTTAGTTCCCTGACCAGGGATTGAACCTGGGTCACAGCAGTGAAAGTGCCGAATCCCAACCACTAGATCACCAAGGAACTCCCTACATTTCCTGATCTTAGAGAAGTAGCCTTGTGTAAAAGAAATCCTATGGGGCCCATCAGCATGCTACCCTCTGGTCACCAGAGCTATATGCTCTAGGGGTGCCCCCCCATATGGACTGTGTGTGCCGTTCTTTTGTGGTGGGGCTGACTACTGTGGGTGTGCTGGTTGGAGGAGCTGACCCCTGGCCCAGTTGGCTGCAAGGCTGTGCCTTATGCTGTAGCTGCTGTGGCCAGCTGTGAGGCAGGACTGGGTCCCCGGTGCTAATAAACTGCAGGGAGGATTCCAGGGTGGAACTTATCAGCAATGCTGTTATCACAGTAGAATGAGCTCCCCCAAAATGGCTGCTGCCAACATCTTCACTTCCAAGGGGAGTCCCAGTTGCCTCCTGCCTCACCAAGAGGCTCTCCAAGATCACCAGTTTGATCCAGGCTTATTTCAGAGTACTACCTCTCTGCTGGGACTTGGAACATGTGAGATTTTGCAAGTGCCCTTTAAGAGTCAAGTCTGCTTCCTATAGCCCTCTGGCTCTCCTGAACATGTGCCCTGCTGGTTTTCAAAGCCAGAAGTGCTGAGGTCTTGTCTTCCTGGTGCATGACAACCAGGCTGGGGAGCTTGATGTGATGCTCAGCCTCCTCACACTTTGGGGAAGGACCTCTATGATTAAAATATTCCTCTTGTTTGTGGGTCACCAGATTTGGGGGGTGTGGGTCCTGACTATACTGCCTCTCTACCCTTCCTACCCATCTCGTGATTCCTTCTTTATGTATTTAGTTGTGGAAAATCTTTCCTGCTAGTCTTCAGGTTGTTCTCATAGGTTGCTGCTCTGTAATTAGTTGAAATTTTGGTATGTCTGTCAGAGAAGGTGAGTTCAGGGTCTTCCTACTTTTAACATCTGGCCACCTCTCTTATGAGCACTACTCTTAATGCAATACTCTTATTAAGAGTACAATGCACTCTAAAGAAATATATTTAGCTTAAGCTATATATATATATTTTAAATTTATTTATTTAATTTATTTATTTTTAGCTGTGTTGGGTCTTCATTGCTGCATGTGGGCTTTCTCTGGTTGCAACGAGTGGGGGCTACTCTTCGTTGCCGTGCGTAGGCTTCTCATTGCGGTGGCTTCTCTTGTTGTGGAGCACGGGCTCTAGGCACGTGGGCTGCAGTAGTTGTGGCGTGTGGGCTCAGTAGTTGTGGCTCGTGGGCTCTAGAGCACAGGCTCAGTAGTTGTGGCACCCAGGGTTAGTTGCTCTGTGGCATGTGGGATCTTCTGGACCAGGGATCGAACCTGTGTTCCCTGCACTGGCAGGTGGATTCTTAACCACTGCGCCACCAGGGAAGTCCCCTTAAGCAATATATTTAATCAAGATCAAACAATGGCACTTTTCTTTGGGTGGTAGAAATATGGATGTATTTTTCCAATTTTCTATTTTTCTGCATTTGCAAGTAGTCTGTAATGAATGTGTTACCTTTATAATAGAAAATAAAACATGTTGAAGGACTATTTTGATGAATAGTTTGATAATTATCTTTTTTTATTATATCTTTTTAATGAAGATCTACTAACAGCAAAGTTGTGTTCCTTGTGTATACTGTGGAGTAGAACTCAAGAGGCCTACCCTAGAGGAGCTTATCATATTTTGTGTCTATTTAGAGTTTTAATATCTTAATAGAATTGCTGAAACTACTTCGTTGTTTGCTTTTGCTGACCGTCTATGACTTTGTCCACACTTTGTTCCAATTTTCATGCTTTTTTTTCAGATTTTCTTCTAAATTTCTCTCATATCTGACCCTGAATTTGTCCTCTTTGCTTTAATTGAAATTTTCATCTTTGCTTGCCTGTGTTATTGCAAAGGACTCCTACCTGTTTTTCATGCCTCTATTTTTAATCTATTCTAACTCCATTGCTCTACAGCAGCTAGAATGAGTAACTTAATCTTCTGAAGGTTGATCTAATTATGTCACACTGATTCTTGAAAACCCTGGTTGCCTTCCCTATACCTGGTATACAATCTAAGCTCCTTAAGATCATTCCTGATCTAGCCCCTCCCCACTTTGCTGATATTATTTTCCTGCGCTTGCTTCACCCTTGTTGGCTCTGGATAAACTTTAACATGTTTGACATTCCTTATATTGCCACACCCACTCTTCCCTCAAGATTTCACTCAAACAGATCTTCTCTGGCCTCCTTAAGTAGAGAGGTACATGCCTCTTTGGAGGTCCCATAGCATGCTAACTAGGGCAGTTAATTGCTCCAGCTGTGTCTGTCTCTTCCACCAGAGTGTCTACACCCAAAGTTGACATCTTTGAGTTTCTCCTTTTTCAATGCACAACACATTTACTCGTTTAATAGTTCTCATGCCCCTACCTCCTCCCCCCACCCACGTACCTTTTTATTAACAATTCCTTTCCTCTTCCTAAAATCTTATCAAAATTCTTTGATCCTGTGGCCATCAGAGACCTTGAATAGAAGTGATTCAGAAAATTTGGACTGAATATGAAGTTTAAGGAATAAACATTTATTTGGCTGCAGTCTCTCTTTTTGTGTATGTTCAAGCATGATATGCTTAGAAACTTAAGTATGTTTAAAAGCTCGCTGAATAAATATAAAAAATTCTAGGTGCTAATAAAATTTTTTTTAGTCTTCTACTTTGAATAATCCCCTTACCTACCAATGATTAAGATGGTCCATATATATATATATATATATATTTATTTATGTATGTATGCCATATAAAGCAATGCTTAAGGGTACAAGGAACAGTCCCCTAAAGTCTCCTATGAAGTCCGAGTATTCCAGGCTTCAGAGAGTCCAGGAACCCAATGACATGGTATGTAAAATGTTGTGATTATGTCATAGGGAAGAACAAATCTAACTCCATATTGGGTCTGTTTCTTTTATTTTACCTTTGTATTCTATTGCTTTTGCTATTAGAATGTTGCCTATAGCCTGAAATATACAGGATAGCTCATTTTCAAGTCTCCGACCTTTAAAGGTATAACACTTTTGGGACTTCCCCTGTAGTCCAGTGGTTAAGACTCTGCTTTCCAGTGCAGGGGGTGCGGGTTCAATCCCTGGTTGGGGAACTAAGATCCCACATGCTGTGGGGTGCGGCCAAAAATTAAAAAAAAAAAAAGGTATGACACTTTTCCATTCATATAGAGATAAAAAGTTACAGAACAGAGAATAACATTTGTCTTGTTGCAGGTTTACAGGAACTTAGTGACCTGATCTATGTGGATAGTTGCAAAAACAAAGGAATCTGACACCAAGAAGTTTGTAACAACCAACTACACCCCCTCCCTTTTTAGTGTAAAAGCCCGAATTCTAACTTGGGTAAGATAGTTCTCTGGACACCCTTAGTCTGCTGGCTTTCCAAATAAAGTTACTATTCCTTGCCCCCCAATAACTCCTCTCTTGATTTATTGGCCTGTTGTGTGATGAGCAGTACGAGCTTGGACTTCGTAACAATTAGGCCTATGTTATTGTTCTGAGGGGAAGGTCCATTGCTTTCATCAGGTTCTCATGGGACTACTCTAGAGTTTTTGTAGTCTCATGGTAAATAATACCACATCATATTTCATTCTTGTAATTAATTTCATTCACATGCCTATGTTATAAGCGAAGAGAACCTAAAAAGCTGTGTGTTCAGAGCAGTGTTTCCCAACGTGTTTTATAGAGCTTCTGGATAAGCATTCTCTGAGGTGTCTCTTAAAAATACAGATCCCTGGGTCTACACCAGGCCAGCTAAATAATAAGTTGTGGAGGTAGGGCACAAGAATTTGCGTTTTAAACTTACCAATGGATCCTTAGGCATTCTGGTTTAAGAACCAGTATGATAGAACCAAGGAGAAAATGAACTCTTTCAAGGGGAGAAAATTAGTTTTGTTTTTATTTATTTTTTTAATGGATTAATAGTAACTAACATGAAACACTTACTCCCTGCCAGGTGCTGTCCTAAATGTATGTTATATGGTTTAACTATTTAAATGGCTATAACAATCATATATTATTCAGTGTGAGGAAATTGAGACACAGAGAGGTAAATAGACAAAAGACACATAGTAAGTGGTAAAAGTGGGATTTAAACTCTGTCTTGGCTCCAGAGGTCAAGCTCCTAATTGCTACCCTATATAGTTTCACTTAAGAGAGAATATTTTCATTAGTTTCCTGCAGGTTTTTTGTTTTGTTTTATAGTTATAAAAAGTGTTGATTCTTAATATTTATTACTATTCAAAGCTTCACTTTGAAGCAAATATAAAAAAATCAGTTTTTCTTCCCAAGTGAATAGCTGAAAGAATATGTATGTAAGAAAACATTTTCTGGAACACATCGTTAAAACAACTACATCAAATTAAAAAATTTGATATGACACTGAGCAAAATTTAAAAACTTTAACACTTGATGTGGGTGGTGTTAAATTTTCTATACTGTTTCTGCATTTAAACTTGTGATGGCAAACAACAAATGTTTTAAAAAGAATCAATATTTGAAATGATTTTTAAAACTCTGACTTATTACCTGAAGCAATATTCAGTTTAAATGATTTGGAACTGTAGTTGAATCCTACATGATGTTTTTGGATCATCTACTATTCAGGAAGTGGTACATGTTCATCATTGTGATCCCTGAGATGTAAATTATACTGATTTTCACCTTTCCTGAATTATTTTGGTAATGTTAACTTATATTACCATACTAAAATTCTTTTACTTCATACAACCAGCAAGGAAAAATAAGCGACTCTACTCCTCAGATATATCAAATATTTTCTGTATCAGATATGTGAATACAATTATTCACATTACCTAAGCTAGTTTTTATATTTAAAAATCACAAAAAGTAATTTCCCAGTTTGCCAAAAGTTTTGACTATTAAAGTCTGACAAATTTATTTCCACACAAAAATTAAAGGGATATGTTTATTTTATTAACTCCTTCATAAGTAAGAATATAGGTGAGAAACTATGGCTTACAGAATTGACTAGCCCAAAGCCAGTCAGCTGATTTAGTGGCAGAGTAAGTTACTGCATCACTAATTTGATATTTTCTTCTACTTTAATTTTTAATATTTTGTATTTTCAATAGCTGCCCATAGCTTAACATGCTGACATAAAACTAACAGGTTGTTGCTTTGTATTGATGCCTGACACCAGTAATCTACTTTATTGGAACTCTTATCCATGTGAACTCTCCTGAGTTCACAAAGTGAGTCTCTATGATAAATGATCATACTGAATAGTTAACAATTTATTATTCATGTGTTAGGACAGTATCCAGCACATCTCAGTGCTCTTTAAATGTTTTTTAAGTAAATACAAAATTTGGAAGATGTAAACATTAAATCCAGTAGTTTCTCTGTTACTTCGTTTACTGTTAATTCACCTCAGGCAAAGCCACTTTTTATGTTTATAAAATAGGATAGTACCATCTAGATCCTAGCTATTACAGAATGAATTAATATTTATAGTGTTGTGAGGTCTCTAAAGGAATATGTGATACATCTGGAGAAATATGTCTTAATTTTTTCCACTTTCCTTGATGGAAGATTTTTCTTCCTTTATAACTTTTTTTTTTCCTTAGCACAACTTTACACGTGGCAGAAATTCGACGTAGAACATTAAATACCTTCAACCTCTAACTTCATTTCCTTGTTTTTGTCCTGTCCCAGATTTTCTATATCCCTTCATGTGCTCACTTACCCAGTGCTCCCCTCTTGTTCCAAACTTAGAATATTAATTTCTTAAGCATTTTTACATATACGACTATATTTTATTCTCTATGTTCCTGCAATGAATAGGAATCACTACACTATTAGCTATGTGTTGAGCATCTGTATGTCAGATGTGGATGCTCACAACCTGTGATAAGAGCCAACACTGGGAGTTTCCTGGTGGTCCAGTGGTTGGTGGGACTCCGAGCTTTCACTGCTGAGGGCCCGGGTTCGATCCCTGGTTGGGGAGCTAAGATCCCACAAGCCACACAGCGTGTCAAAAAAAAAAAAAAAAAAAAAAAAAAAAAGCCAAAGCCAACACTTATTAGGTGTTTGCTGTGTAACAGGCATTGTTCTAAGTGCATTACATATATTAATTCACTTTATCCTCATAATAATTCTATGAAGTAGGTACTACTACTACTATCCCCAGTTCAGATGAAAAAACTGAGGAAGAGAGATCAAGTAACTTGCCCCTAGTCACAGGTACTAATTGATGAAACTGGGGTAGGAACCTGGGTGAAGCCTGCTCTTCAAACAGAAAAACTTGAGTTTTCCACCTGTGTGTTTCTCCTTTACTGTCACACTATTACCACTCACAACACTTCTGACACCATGTTTCCCCCACCAAGCAATTCTCTGCAACACCAGCTGGGTGTCCTACAATTTAACCAACTCTGACGACAGTCTACCTGGAGGTAGCGTCAGATCCCACAGGTTAAGGGCTCGGTCCCAAAAGACTGCCCCTACTCCACTTTAGATACCAATCACAAAGTCCAGGTTGTTATCTGTGCTTCTGACCGATGGACTTTAAGTCTGACGTTCCCATAACTCCCACCTTGGGTTTGATTAATTTGCTAGAGTGGCTCACAGAACTCAGGGAAACACTTATGTTTACACTTCACTAAAGAACATGATGAAAAATATAGATGAACAGCTAGATAAAGAAGTACATAGGGTGAAGACTGGGAGGATCCCCAGCACAGGAGCTGCTGTCCCCATGGAGTAGGGTGCATCACCCTCCCAGTATGAGGATGTGTTCACCATCCTGTAAGGTCCCCAAACCCCATAATATCGGGATTTTGTGGAGGCCTCCTCACATAGACATGACCAATTATTAACTCCATCTCTAGCCTCTCTCCCCTCTCTGAAGCACGGGGGTCTGGGGCTGAAAATTCCAAGCTTCTAATCACAGCTTGGTCTTTCTGGTGACCGGCCCCCATCCAGGAGCTCACTTAGAGTCACCTTATTAGAACAAATGCTGTTCCCACTGCTCCTACTACTTAGGAATTTACAAGGGTTTTAGGAGTTCTATGCCAGAAACCAATATATATATATTTTCTATTGTCTCACAGCTCTTAACCACTGTTATATGTATATACCTATACCCAAGGTAGGTATAGTACCATATAGCTGAAGAAAATGAGTCAGAGATCAAGTATAACTCAAAATCAACCTAGTAAGTTAACTCCAAAACCTGTACTTTTTTACTATATCAGAAAAGGAAGTATAGGATATGGCTCTTAAGCCAGAAAGGCTAGGCTGAAATCCTGGTTCTACCACTTAATAGCTATATGACCTTGAGAAAGTTACTTCTCTTTGCCAGTTTCTTCATCCTTAAAATATGGATAATAGAATTTACTACGTAAGAGTTGTGAGGAATAAGGATATAAATAAAATGCTTACAAAAGTACCTTTGCACTCAATATAAACGTTTATTTCTAACTTTCCTTTTTTATTTATAAGAAAATAATCTGGCATGTGCACTACTCTGGCAGCAGTTGTAAGCCAGAAGTTAAAAGAATGAAGGCTCAAATTAAGCCGGCTTGGGTCCAAATCCCAAGCATATGTCCTTTAGGAAGTTAACCTCCGGGAATTTCAGCATCCTCATCTCTGACGGAAGAGAACAGTACCACTGCACAAACTTGTGGTAAATGTTTTAATAATAAATATTAACCACTGACCACCTCTGCATTTCTAGCAGCTAGCACAATGTTTAATGAATAAACAGTGACATAGGTAAGATGTCCTTTGTGCTTTCCTTCACTAGTCCTCTCATTTTCTCCCTGGCATCATCCTAAAAATTTTTAAGTTCACCATCTCATCTTTTCCCTACTGTAAAGACCAGAATAACTATAAAGAAAAATGTAATTTTGTTACCACCTTTAGTTACCACTTACCCAGTAGTAATCATACCAGATTTTCAGCAAGTGTACAAAGAGCACCCACCAGTACAGAAGGGGAAATGGAATTTTTATCTTACCACATTAAGGACTATTAAAAAATATTCACATTTAATGTAATTAAGGCATATCTCTTTCTGTTTTTAACCAAGTTCCTCTTGAGTCCTAAGCTTGTACCACAATAAAATGTACAAAATCCGTAAGTTTACAGTAGACTCATTATTAACAAGTATGCTGCTCGAGAATTATACTTTAGGTAAATGAAATGTCAGAACTACATTATAGCCTGTCTTACAAATAAGATGACTGCCAAAGGTGCATTCTCTTCACTTTATGTGAAAAATTATAAAAGTACTATAAGTTTGATTGTTGCTCCACAACTAGCTGTGGAATTTCCCTAGGCTACTATTTGACAGAATGTTGGAGAACTTTTTTCATCACCATCTCTCTTCCCATGCACCCTCATATTGTTCCCGCAGTTCTTAGTGTGATCTGATTCCAAATTAAAACACAAATAAATTAAGCAGTAACCCAAACAATTTTCCCTATTGACAGACTTTTAAAAATTTACGGTTAGGTATTAAATATTAATACAATCATGTCACCAGTTAAAAATAAAAATTTATTGATCCAAAATTATTGCCAAAAAACTTAAGCTAAGCAAAAACTTTATTTAAGCTTAATGCTCTTTTTAACCCCTGCACGAATGCCAGATAGTTCACCACTATAACGTTGCTCTTCTCTACGAACTTCACGAACCTGGCCTCTTCTGCGAATTTTGGCTCTTCTGAACTTCTCCCGGTGTTTCACTCTGGGATTCCGATCAATCTTCTTTCTCCTAGGTGTAAGCCCCCTATTTTTAGCAATCTGATAAGTAATGGCTCTCTTTGCATTTTGAACTTCAAGAGCCTGTTCTTCAGTACTATCTTCTTTCTTTCTCTTCAATTTTTGTCCGTCTTCTATTTCTTTATAGTATTTCAGTGCAGCTTCATCAAAATCAGAATCATCAGAAAGGTCTGTAACAGCAGAGGCAGCAACAGCAGAAACAGATTTTGGCTTGGCCTTTGTGGATTTTGCTTTTAGATTCAGTTCTGCCTTTCCAACATCATCTTTAAGTGTGAGCAGATGACGAATCTCAGAGGACAGCTTCTGATCCACAAATGACAGCTTGTTGATCAAATTTCGGTAGGTAACAAGCCTTTCTATGACAGGATGTCCATGTGCAGGGACTCTCCTAGCTTTCAGGATCAGATAAAAACTGATGTTGGAGCAGTAGTTCAAATAGAGGTTGTATTTGGTCCTCAGGTATTGGCTTCCTTTTCCAGGTGGAATGATCTTTTGCTCCACCAACTGTAGCAATGGCTCCAGCTCATCCTTCACCTCTGTCAACTTAACTTTCAGGTCATCTATCAGCTCCAAGAGCTCTGGCGATTCCTTTCGCAGCATCTTCAGCTTCTCTCTCACTGAAACTTTCGCCAAATCCTTCACGACCCGTGTCTCAACCTCATTTACCCGAGGTACTGGTTTTGCAAAGGCCTCCACCCAGGTAACTCCAAAATCGTCCTCTTGCAGAGCTTGGGCTAAACGCCGCTGAATGAGCTGTGCCTCCTCTTCCTCCTCTCTTTCCTCTTCCTCTACTTCTTGTTGACTCTGCCGGCCTCGGGACTTGGAACCATAGTCCGTGTCGTAGTAAAGTTTTTTCCTCTGACCCCACGACAAACTGGGATCCACCGAGGCCTCAGCCTCACTCTGCATGGAGCTCCCACCATCATCATCGTCATCCTCCTCATTCCCCGCACTCTCTTCATCTTCATCGTCCTCATCGGCGATATCTAGGGCAAGAACCTCCTCCTCATCGCCATCCTCCTCCTCGGCCCCACTCTCCACTTCGCTCCACCCCTTAGCCAAGGCAGCCCGAGATCGGGCCTCATGGAAATCATCTACCTTATCTTGGTAGTAGCTGGAGTCCGCTGGTGAGGGAGGAGATTCCAAATTGTCATCATTTTCGTCCGCTGGGTCGCGACCTGCCTTAGCTCGCACAGCTGCCCACTTGGCCGCTCCGCGCCGCCGGGATCGCCCCACCATAGCTCGCAGTGTCACCTTCTACAGCGACGTCTGGCTTTCGGTCACCTCTGACTTCCGCGCACGAGCCACGCGCTCCAGCAACAAGCCTCTATAACAGCTACGCGCTCTCTTACCATGCGCGTCTGCGGGCACTCCAGTAGGATGCAGGAGTTTCCACCTCCTTCCGGCCCCCAGGATGCTCTCTGTGTGGCGTTTGAACCAGGACTTCCGGTTGGTCCTTCAGGCCTTTCCGTGTAGGAACAATAGGTATAGGAAGTTCAGTTCCGTAGAGCCCTTTAACCCAGTTCTTGCTCTCGCGAGGCTGGGCGTCGCTAGGGGGATGGCCTGGTGAACCGCGAGGTGATGTCGCGGTAACCATTGGAGGGCGCTTTACCTCCACGCCTAGGAGAGGTCCCGGGGCGGTGCGGTGAGTTGTCCTGCTTCTGTACCGGTTGTCACCGGCCTGGAGCCGAGTCCAAGTGTAGAAGATTTCTTTGTTTACTGGAATTGTTTTATCTTCTCTGCCTATCCGTCTGGAAGTTAATCAGGTTATTGTTGTCTCAGCAACGTCCAAATATGACATTTCTGGGCCCCGTAGCCTGAGGCGGCAGCGGCGCCACTGCGCTCTGGAATCCTGGCGCGGGCGTCCGGGAAAGCGCAGGCCGGGCCGCCGGGCGGGTGGTAGCCCGCCTTCAGCTCCCTTTCCGCAGGGCTCGGCGACTTCATGGGATTTGTGTCCCTGAGGAGTTTCTGAGGGGTGACGGTGGGAAAGCAGAGCCGCGCTCTAGAGTTCGCTTCTTTCCGAGGAGCTCAAGTAGGCTGCAGAAGACACCGCGATTTCTCTGCCTTTTTAGTGGAAGAGGTTCATTCTTCAAGATATTTTGGAAATGGCACATTTTAACTCTCAAGGGCGGACGCTTCATGAATTGTTCAACACTTAATAAGCACAGGGCAGCGTGCTAGGCTTTGGGAGAACAGTGGTGGGCGAAAGCAGACGCTGTTCTGCAGTGGTGGAACTTGTGGTCTAGCTGGGGGCACGTGTTAATCAAGTCATCATGCAAAACGTGCCTGATTATAATTGGGGTGAGTACAGGGAACACTTGTCCTGTGTTACCCAGCTGCTGAAAATACTCAACCTGCCTTTTTACATCGCTTTTTGCACACGCCATCCATCCCCCTTTACTAAACACTAAAGTGTTGAGTACTCCCGCCCAAATACGGGAAATTTCTGCTGTATTGAAGAGACAGTCTAAGCATCACCTCTTTGATCTCGTCTTTAATTCCCTTAGTCTTTTCCTCAGTTCTTCTGTATCACCTAGTAGACCTCAACGAACTATGATATTGCAAGCACGCAATACAGTGTCTGGCACAGAGTAAGTGTTCAATGAAGATTTGTTTAATGAATAAGTATTGAAATTGCAGTATTTGATTATCTGTTTCAGGTGCTCCATAAACGGAGGGAATGAATAATGCATAAGGCTGCGAACATCCTTAAGGGAGATAACCTGAGCTGGAATGGATTTTAGGAGTCATGAATTCCAATTCCAGTATCTTCATTGTATACATGTGGAAACAAAGACTTGGGAAGGTTACATTAGCAAATCGAGCACAGAAACCTGGGGTAGGGCTCCCACACCAGGCCCTCACATTCAGCTGTTATCAGTCCTTTGCTAATTCAATGTGAATGAGTTTCAGACCTTTTCCAGAGCATAGGCTAAGCTGGGTGGATGAAAGAAACCAAGAGCTCAGATGAAAGTGTTTGAAGAGGAGGGTGGTAATAAGGGAAAAATCAGTCAAATTCGTCTTTAGAAGTATTTCTAGGTCTAGAAGTGTGAAAGGACTGCCCTGCAATCTTAGAGTAATTCAGGGTTTAAGTTTTCAGACATTACATATGATAGGTTCATATTCATTATATATGTTAGGTATTATGACACCTTCAGATGTGGGTAGTTGAAAGCTGAACTTTTGATAAGTTGCTAAAATTAATGGCGACATACAAGTTCTTTGCAGAAAGTGCAGTGTCATTAGATTATGAAAAATAGTACAATTTTTTAGAAAAATGGTATTTTGAACTAAATATTTTTAAAGTGTTAAAAGTTATCTTAAGCATTAAAAAACCTTTACAAGATTTTAGGAAATACAATTTAAAGAATAGAAAAGGTGTGGGTAAAAGTCTTATGTTCTGATGGTAAGCCCAGAATTCATTTTTGAATGTAAATTTTAATAGGTTTTGTCATTCAAATATTAACTGCTTATTAATTGTAGCAGAATGCTACATGCTGTAGTAGATCTAAAGGTGAATTAGCCACAGTCTCTTCTAATCAGGTAGAAAAGAAGACATGCATACAGATTATACTAAAATACAAGGCAGTGTGAGGTAAACCCAGTGCTGTGAGAGATCAGAGGTGAGAGATCGTCTCTGGATTTTGTTCTGGAAATGTTGCTTAAAGAATGTTGCATTTAAGCTGAGACTGTGATTAGATCCATGCTTTAAATGTATTAAATTTACATTATATGTAAGCATTAAGTTTTACTTAGGCATGTAAATCTCAATTTTTCTGTTTGTTTTTATTGCTAATTATTTGAGAATTTGTAGTCATACTTAACAAAATGCGTATACTGTTATAGAGAAGGTAGAAAAATATTTTGGATATTTTTAATGGAATGATCACATTCCTCTAATATTATTTGGTTTATACTATACATTACATTTCCTAACTATTTAAAATAAAGTTGCAGTAACCAGTGCATATTCAGAGAGTGTTGTATTCTAACATTCTCAGATCTTTTTGATGAACAGTTCAGAAGTTAGTTCTTCCATTCCAGCAGCTCCCATAGTCTAATCTTCCATAGCCTAATCTTGGAATTATTTGCCATTTGTTGAGGAAATTGTTTTCTTAAAAATTTGTATTGCCGTGACTTACCTGGTGGTCCAGTGGTTGGGACTGATCACTTCCACTGCAGGGGGCGCGGGTTTGATCCCTGTTTGGGGAACTAAGATCCAGCATGCCGCACCGCCAAAAAAAAAAAAAAAAAAATTTATTGCTGGAAAGACAGATTAATGCTTTATTATATTATAAGCCTATGCCAATTAAAAAGAAAAACAGAGTCCCCAGAGAAAATGCACAAATATTAAATAACATTTAACCATTATTTTTGTGGCAACTATAATGTATTATCAACTTGAATCTTTATTACATTATTGTGATGCCTGCTCAGGAGTTAGCACACTACACATAATGAGAGCCAACAGGTTTCTTTTCTTTTTTTTCGTTTTTTTTAGAATACCCTTTTTGCCTTATTCTAAGCCTCTTGTAGGATTTTCTTACTGTAGAGGTGGGGTTCATGAATGACACACTAGGTGATATTAGGATACTTTCTTCAGGGCATGAGTTCAAGTTGTTTAAGATATTCTACCGCCAGATTAGCTTAAACTGATCTCAGTTTCTTCTGGACTTGCAGCAATAATAATAGCTAACATTGAGAGTAGTTATTATGTTCCAGTACTGTTATAAGCTCTTGACATTTAACCCTATGAGGAAGTACTATGATAATCTCTAATTTAGGAAACTGAGGCACATGGAGTTTAAACGAGGTCTTAAGACTGGTAAATGGTAGAACTAGATTTGAACCCAGACAGTCTGGCTTTGGAATTCACACTGTACTATAGCTAACTACTGTACTATATTGGCTTTCAAATATTCCCTTAATAGGTCTTTTCATTTCCAGTCTCTGCTATACATTTGATTCAGCATCATCAGGTAAATCTTCCTAGAATACCATTTCCCTCATCCCACACCCTTGCTCAAAATGCTTCAATGACTCTCCATTACTGTCAAGATAAAGTTCACAACATACATGGCCCTCGCACAGTTTTGCCTCAAAGCAACCTTTCTCGCCATACCTTTCATTACCTCCCTACTAAAATCTTCCATTCTAACTTAAATGCTCTACCACTCTTTATTCCCCAGACGTTGCTTTGCGATTTCCTCCTCTGTTTCTTTGCTCATCTTTTCAGTGTTCTCATACTTCCTTATGTAAAAAAGTTGCAAATCACTACAGACATCTTTTTGGTTAAATTCTCACACAGGTCCATAATGGGACCTGTATGAGGCTGTTTGAAAAGCTATTATTGATAGCAGGGTGTTGGAGACAACCTGGATGTCCATCCCTGGAAGATCAGATCAATAAATGTCATGGGTGAACAGCATGGAATTTAGGAGCATAAAGTGACCATACAGCTTAGTTTGCTTAGTACAGTCTTGTTGAACTTGTTATTCTAGTGTAATTATTAATAGCAACCCTTTTACTTTTATGATTTAGATGATAAAGTATATGGTCATCTTAACTATGCAATAATTGGAAAGTGGATTATATATCCACATATCAACATGAATGGATCTTAAAAGCAATGTGCTTAAGAACAAAAGTAAAAAAAATGAGATATGTAATACAATGTGTACAACAATACAGCAGCACACATTTTGTAAGAACATATACAAACAAAATAATGTGCATTAACTACAAAAGAACAGTTGCTTATGGAGGAGCAAAGAATGGGATGAGGCTTGGAGATTAGAGGAAATAGGAGAGGTATCAATACTTTCCATGGACCAATAATGATAATGTGCCAGGAACTGAGGAGAATGATTAACTGTTTGCATCTGAGGTTCAATTAAAAATAAGGAAAACAAAACAAAAAACAAAACAAATAAGCAGACAAAAAATGACCATATACGTCTCTAACTTAAAGTCCTTTAAAAGCTTCCCAACATCTATAGGATCAAGTTTATATTCCTTATGACCTGACTCCTGCATACAGCTTAAGCTTTACCTCCTACCACACTCTCACTGCTACTATGTACGGCATAGCCTTGTATATGTACACAACATATGTACAATAGATGTATATATTAGGCTAAGAGCTAAAGCCTTTATTGTGTAGCAACTGAGGGCTGACTAGAAAAAAAATTTATGTGGGTTGTGTTTCAAAAAGCTTCACCATCAAAACTACAGTTATCATTGTATCAATAATTAATATAAAAATAATTGTATCTACCAGGTTCCTCCTTAACCTGGTACAGGCTATGCTTTTTCTTGCTGCCTTTCCTTTACACATGTTGTTTTCTTCTATGCTTTCTAGAGAATTCTTACTCATCATTTAAGGCTAGTTTTTTTTTTTTTGGCCACGTGGGAGCTTAATTTCCTGAAGAGGGATCCATCCCGTGTCCCCTGAATTGGAACCTCGGAGTCTTAACCATTGGACCACCAGGGAATTCCAAAACTAATTTTAAATGTCACCTTAAAAGCCTTTCCTTGTCTCCTCAGACAGGATGAAGAACTTCCTCTTTTGCATTTCCATGCTTCAGATCTCTATTTATACTTACTGCTTTCCCTCCATTAAGTGTATAAGCCCCATTAAGGCTGGATCCAAGCTGTTATTTTTTAAATCCCTAGAATCTAGGCCAGTATTTGAGAAAATATGTTTCTAAACGCAGTGTCAGCATACAAAATAGTAGCCTTTAACAATGAATTGCAATGTCTTTTGTACTGCTCTGGTCATCAGCACAGGTTTGTTTTTTGTTTTTTTTTTAAGTAACATTTAAAAACTGAAATATTTGATATATGGCTTTTGTGAACTTAAGCTAATAATTAAATGTGTATTTGCCTTTCATCCCAGTGTCACAGACTAGGTTATGATGACTGAATTTGTCAAAGAGGTAGTGTTTTTTTTTTGTTTAATGTTCAGAAGAAGTAATAATAGTTAAAATAATTTGATATGAGAGTAATAATGGGAAGATGTATTCTTGGTGTTAAAAGTGATCAACCTATTTAGATAATTTAATATACCTCACGGAAACTCCTTGAACTACTTTTAGGTACAAAAAAAGAAGGATTATTTTTAGGTGTAAGAAAGAAAATAGAAAAGATGAAGCATAGTTGCCATCTGCTTTCATTTCTGTCAGAAACCACTTACTCTGAAACCAGTAAGTTATTGATTCTTTTTGCAACTAGGGTGTGTATCTATTTAAAGACACAAAAATCCTAAACGTGATTTGGAAGTAAAATATAGAACTTATACTGAAGTATGAGATAAGCATATGAACCCTTGTAAGCTTTTAATTAAAAATGACTAGGTTTGGTAGTTTTAATTACAAAATGAAGAATTTAATGAAATTGTGACACTACTTTCTCTTCCAAACTCTAATTCAACTAAATACTGCACAATTACTTTCTAAACATTATTTTAACCCCTTTTTGTTTTTTCTTGTCATGAGGAACCTTGTAGATACAATTATACATATAACTGTTGATTCAGTGATAATTGTACTTTGATGGTGAAGGTCTTTTGAAACAGTTCACGTAATTTTTTTCTCTTTAGTCATCCCTCATTCTCTACAGTATAAAGCCCTCTTATCCTAATATTCATGGCCTGCCTATATCTGGCCCCAACTTATTTTTCTAGCTGCTGTCCTACTACTTTCATTGAGGAACTCTACATTGTAGTTAAAACTAAAATGCACATTGTTCTTTTTCTCTTTTTAAGATTTCCTTCCCTTGGCCTTTGCTTATGCTGCCCCACATCTCAATTCTTAGATGGCCTTCAAGGCCCAGCTAAAATCATATCTTCTCAAGGCTGTATTCTCTGATATGTTTCCTTCCTTTGGCATCTAATAGCCCTTTAACTCTTCCTATGTTAGGATTTTTTTTTTAAATGGAAGTATAGTTGACTTACATTATTGTGTTAGTTTCATGTATACAGCAAAGTGATTCAGTTATTTTTTTCAGATTATATTCCATTATATGTTAGTACAAGATATTGAATATAATTCCTTGTACCATGCAGTAAATCCTTATTGCTTATCTCTTTTATTTATAGTCGTTTGTATCTGTTAATCCCATACTACTAATTTGTCCCTCTCTCCCTCTCCCCTTTGGTAACCATAAGCTTGCTTTCTATGTCTGTGAGTCTGTTTCTGTTTTGTATATAGATTCATTTGTATTATTTTTTAGATTCTACATACAAGTGATGTCATATAGTATTTGTATGTCTCTGACTCACTTCACTACGTGTAACATTCTCTAGGTCCATCCATGTTGCTGCAAATGGGAATATTTCATTCTTTTTTATGGCTGCATACTATTCCACTGTGGGTGTGTCTACACACACACACCACACCACACCACACCACACACCACATCTTCTTAAGCCAGTTGTCTGCTGATGGGCACTTGGGTTGTTTCCGTGTCTTGGCTATTGTTAAGTAGTGCTGGTATGAACATTGGGGTGCATGTATCTTTTCAAATTAGAGTGTTCATCTTTTCTGGGTATATACCCAGGAGTGGGATTGCTGGATCAAATGGTAGCTCTATTTTTAGTTTTTTTAGGAACCTCCATACTGTTTTCCATGGTGGCTACCCCAATTTACATTCCTACCTACAGTGTTCCCTTTTCTCCACACCCTCTCCAGCATTTATTTGTAAACTTTTTGATGGTAGCCATTCTGACTGGTGTGAGGTGACACCTAATTGTGGTTTTGATTTGCATTTCTCTAATAATTAGCGATGTTGAGAATCCTTTCATATGCCTGTTGGCCATCTGTATGAATTCTTTGGAAAAATGTGTATGTAGGTCCTATTTTGGGATTTTAAAACATTTTCCCCATTGTGTTGAGACTATTTATATACTTGTTTTATATTTTCTGCCAGATATATCACCATTCATCTCTGTAACCTTTATAATATCTGATACAGTTACATAGTAAGTACCGATAAATAGCTAATCAAATAATGAGAGTTAAATCGAGTTCTCTTAAATTTCAATAAGGTATTAGAAGTTAGTAAAAATAACTTAAAAATATAATGAGTCTGAAAATGTGACTGATCTATATCTATTTTTTTTTTTTTTTTTTTTTTGCGGTACGCGGGCCTCTCACTGTTGTGGCCTCTCCCGTTGCGGAGCACAGGCTCCGGACGCGTAGGCTCAGCGCCCATGGGTCACGAGCCCAGCCGCTCCGCGGTATGTGGGATCTTCCCGGACCGGGGCACGAACCCGCGTCCCCTGCATCGGCAGGCGGACTCTAAACCACTGCACCACCAGGGAAGCCCTATATCTATTTTTGATATTAAGGGATAACTTAGACTTTATGCTAGGAGCAAAGGGGAACCATTGGGGGGTTTTAAACAGCACAAGATTAGAGGATTGGCGGGAAGAGGTAAGATTATAGAGAGGAAGTTAGTGTGAGGCTGTTACAGTCATCTAGGTGAAGAATTTTAGTGTCTAAACTAGGGCCCTGGAAACAAAAATATAAGAAGTACACAGATTAACAGCTATTTAAGCGATGGTATTACAGGACTCAGTGTCTGATTAAGGATGAGGAGGTGAGGAGTTAAAGTGACTCACAGGTTTTCTTGGACAACTGAGTGGATGATGGTACACTCCACTAAGAAAACTCAGGAGGAAAGAGGTTAGCAGGGGTGAGGAAACAGAAAAATAAGTTTTGGACATTGTGCCTTTGAGGTGTCTGTGAAGGGGTTTAAGTGTCTAATCTCTTCTAGACAGTAGGATATATGGTTCTGAAGCTTGGGGGGAGAATATGAACTAGAGCAAGAGATTTGGGTGTCTTCCACATTTAGCTGGAACATGAGACTATATTTGCTATTTAACTAAAAAACAAAATATGGTTTGGAGTTGTTTTTACGTAAGTAGCTAGCATGCATGAATTAGTCGAACAGAAGGGATATACTACCTGCCTGCCACTACAGTTATAAGACTATCATCAAGTGTGAAATTTAAAAGGTTTGGATTAATAAATGAGCTACATGCAATTAAGTATGTAATTTTAAACCTATTCAAGTTTAAGACCTCTAAACTTACCCTGTAAAACTAAGCCATGAAAAATTACTAAAAACAACAATAACAAAAAATACATCTGAATAAAGCTTTCATGTGTGCTCATCTCTCATTTTTATCATGTTCAGAAGTTTTAGTCCCTGTCTGGGCTTTCTCTACTTGCTGTTGTCAATAACATTGAATATTTGGGGAGATACTAATTACATATCAGGCACTCTACTAGGTGTCTTAAGTATATTATCATATTTAATTCTCACAATATATCTATGATGAGGGTACCATTATTATCCTCTTTTCACAGATGAGGCTCAGAGATGTGAAGTAATTTGCCTGAGGTTATATAACTGGTTGTTAAACCCAAGTCTGTCTCAATCTGAAGTTATTTTTTTAAAACTATTTTATTATACTGTCTCTTAGTCTACATTTTATCACAATGAAAAACTTATGCCCAGAGACATATGCATTTCTGTTTCAATACGTACTGAAAAAACTTGAACCCTCAGATTTATAGACTAAGATTACTCAGAGATATGGTATCAATTTCAGCCAATATAATGGCAGAAAAATAGGAGAATCAGGAGGCATCAGCCATATTGCATCTCTCCAGTTTTATTTTAGGGCCTGGGAAAGCATGAATTGAGTAGATTTGTTCAGAGTACAGGCAAATATAGTCATAAAGTATAATTAGAGGATATCATTCAGAGATTGATCTATTGTTCCTTCATTGATTATTTTTGGGCAGGTTTATTCTGTGTTGTTTTTTTTCTTCTATGATTTTGGTAAAATTGTTTATTCACTATAAATTACTTTGTTTACTTCAACTTATTTTTGTTTACACTGATTGCCGTATCAGAGCATTACTTCACGTTGTGATTACTAACTGTACAATTAATGTTCTATTATGCAATATTTAAAGTAACAGTGAACACATTACTTGTTTCCTTTCATATAAGTATAAATCACTGATAATATTGTGATGTTATATTTAAAATTTGTTTCATGTTGCTAAAGAGCTGAATTGAATGAAGATATTTAATAATCAAGTATAATATAGTTATCTATACAAAATCATTACTCTACAACCATATCGTACAATAATGCTAAGTTTACATCCATGTAAACTATTTTAATTTTGCACAGCACACAGCACTGTAGTAGGTGCTTAAGGGTAAGTGTGTTGAAACATATGAAATATATAGTCTCTGGACTCATACTGCCGTACTGAACTTTCATTTCCTTCAATAGTCATGTTTTCTCTCAACTCCAAATTGTCAGTGTTTTATTTATTCCTAGACCATAGTCCTCCCATTTTTGCCCTACTTCTACTCATCTTTCAATCTCAGCGTAGATATTGCTTCCTCTGGGAACCTTTCCTTGACCCTGCCTACCTCTCTCCCAACATCTGTGCTCCTATCGCACTTTGTAGTTGTCATCATGTAAACCCATTTGATCAAGGGTCTTACCTATTTTGTTCACTTGTATCCCTGCCACATAGAGTTGATGCCAATAGATACTTGAGAGAAAGAAAAAATGAATGAATGATCATTTGAATTAAGGACCAGGTAAGCAGCATTGGTCTTGCAGGCCATATATACACATTTGCTATAATGGCAACTTTATTTCAGTATCATAAAGAGAAAATAAATTTAAAATTTATTTTTAAATTTTTAAAATAAAAATATGTGGTTGCCTCCAATTATATGAGGAAATTATGAGCCAAAAAGATAGCTATATTAATTTCCTATTGCTGCTGTAATAAACATTGGTGCTATAAAAAAATTAGCCGGGAATAATCAATTATTGCACATATTTTGGGCCAAAGCAACTTATTTGAAACTCTGAGAGAAATACAAAAGAATTATATAATAGTCTTGAAAGAATGCATGAGATATTTAAAAAAATTTCTTTGGATATTCCTCACTATGGATTTATGCTTTCTCCTTGTTATTGGGGAAAACAGACTTAGTATGGCACTTAAATATGATGTAAAAACTGAGTAAAAGAGTTAGGAACAAGAAAAATTTTATTTTCTTAACCATTTTCCTAACTGAGTCTTTATAATTCCGTTTTGGTACTTCCTTATATCCTTTTAATGGGGTGTCAATTGCTACTGCTCTTTATGAACCCCCCTCTGCATCTAGAAAGTGTTTATTTATTTTTACTTTTTTTAAACATCTTTATTGGAGTATAATTGCTTTACAATGTGTGTTAGTTTCTGCTGTATAACAAAGTGAATCAGCTATGCCTCTCCGCTGCGGAGCACAGGCTCCAGATGCGCAGGCTTAGCGGCCATGGCTCACGGGCCCAGCCGCTCCGCGGCATGTGGGATCTTCCCGGACGGGGCACGAACCCGCGTCCCCTGCATTGGCAGGCAGACTCTCAACCACTGCGCCACCAGGGAAGCCCTCCCCTCCCTCTTGTGTCTCCCTCCCACCCTCCCTATCCCACCCTTCTAGGTGGTCACAAAGCACCGAGCTGATCTCCCTGTGCTATGCGGCTGCTTCCCGCTAGCTATCTATTTTACATTTGGTAGTGTATATATGTCCATGCCACTCTCTCACTTCTTGCCCGCTTACCCTTCCCCCTCTCCCATTCCCACGTCCATTCTCTACGTCTGCGTCTTTATTCCTGTCCTGCCCCTAGGTTCATCAGAACTGTTTTATTTTTAGATTCCATATATATGTGTCAGCATATGGTATTTGTTTTTCTCTTTCTGACTTACTTCACTCTGTATGACAGACTCTAGGTCCATCCACCTCACTACAAATAACTCAATTTCGTTTCTTTCTTTTTATGGCTAAGTAATATTCCATTGTCTATATATATATATGTGCCACATTTTCTCTATCCGTTTATCTGTCAGTGGACACTTAGGTTGCTTGCATACCCTGGCTATTGTAAATAGTACTGCAATGAACATTGTGGTACATGACTCTTTTAAAAAAATATTTTTTTTGAATTTGATTTATTTTTTTATACAGCAGGTTCTTATTAGTTATCCATTTTATACATATTAATGTATATATGTCAATCCCAATCTCTCAATTCATCACACCACCACCCGCCACTTTCCCCCCTTGGTGTCCATACGTTTGTTCTCTTCATCTGTGTCTCAATTTCTGCCCTGCAAACCGATTCATCTGTACCATTTTTCTAGGTTCCACATATATGCGTTAATATACGATATTTGTTTTTCTCTTTCTGACTTACTTCACTCTGTATGACAGTCTCTAGATCCATCCACATCTCTACAAATGAACCAATTGTGTTCCTTTTTATGGCTGAGTAATATTCCATCGTATATACGTACCACAACTTCTTTATCCATTCGTCTGTCAATGGACATTTAGGTTGCTTCCATGTCCTGACTATTGTAAATAGTGCTGCAGTGAACATTGGGGTGCATGTGTGTTTTTGAATTACGGTTTTCTCTGGGCATATGCCCAGTAGTGGGATTGCTGGGTCATATGGTAATTCGATTTTTAGTTTTTTAAGGAACCTCCATACCGTTCTCCATAGTGGCTGTATCAATTTACATTCCCACCAACAGTGCAAGAAGGTTCCCTTTTCTCCACACCCTCTTCAGCATTTCTTGTTTGTACATTTTCTGATGATGCCCATTCTAACTGGTGTGAGGTGATACCTCATTGTAGTTTTGATTTCCATTTCTCTAATAATTAGTGATGTTGAGCAGCTTTCCATGTGCTTCTTGGCCACCTGTATGTCTTCTTTGGTAAATGACTCTTTTTGAACTGTTGTTTTCTCAGGGTATATGCCAGGAGTGGGATTGCTGGGTCATATGGTAGTTCTAGTTTTTAGTTTTTAAAGGAACCTTTATACTGTTCTCTATAGTGGCTGTATCAATTTACATTCCCACCAGCAGTGCAAGAGGGTTCCCTTTTCTCCACACCCTCTCCAGCATTTATTGTTTGTAGATTTTTTGATGATGGCCATTCTGACCGGTGTAAGGTGATACCTCATTGTAGTTTTGATTTTCATTTCTCTAATGATTAGCGATGTTGAGCATCCTTTTATGTGTTTGTTGGCAATCTGTATATCTTCTTTGGAGAAATGTCTATTTAGGTCTTCTGCCCATTTTTGGATTGGCTTGTTTTTTTTTTTGATATTGAGCTGCATGAGCTGCTTGTATATTTTGGAGATTAATCCTTTGTCAGTTGCTTTGTTTGCAAATATTTTCTCCCATTCTCAGGGTTGTCTTTTCATCTTGTTTATGGTTTCCTTTGCTGTGCAAAAGCTTTTAAGTTTCATCAGGTCCCATTTGTTTATTTTTGTTTTTATTAGAAAGTGTTAATTTATTTTTTATTTTATTTTAAAAATATTTATTTATTTATTTATTTGGTTGCACTGGGTCTTAGTTGCAGCTTGCTGGCTCCTTACTTATGGCATGTGGGCTCCTTAGTTGTGGCATGTGGGCTCCTTAGTTGTGGCCTGCGAACTCTTAGTTGCAGCATGCGTGTGGGATCTAGTTCCCTGACCAGGGATTGAACCCGGACGCCCTGCATTGGGAACACAGAGTCTTAACCATTGCACCACCAGGGAGGTCCCTTGAAAGTGTTAATTTAGTATGAGATAAATTGTACACATATGAAGAAGAGTGATAAAAATGGAAAGTAATATGCCAACTTGTATAAAATGATATAAAGAGATATAAGATGAATTTATTAGCAATGAAGAAACAGAGTAATGGAGTGAACAGAATGGGATGACATGAAGCAGGGAAGACTTACTAAACCGTTGTTTTTCAAATGAATTTTTGGAGATAGGCTGTTTGTAAATTAGGACCAGCCCAGAAGGTAGTGTGGTGAGAGGGAAGAGCTCTGTATAATGGTCAAATGACTAATACGTAGTATCCCAAATAGCAATTCTGTGAAAAGCCACTGCAGGTGCAAGTTTATTTAAAAACAGACTACAACACAGGTGCAATTCTCCTTATAAACATTTAACCACAAAACACTACCCTGAAAGTCTATGTGGAAAGCCATTGGGAAAGAAAGATAATTCAGTTTTTTGTTTTAATTTTTAAAAGAGTTGAGGATGAAATTTCTTTCTCATAGTTTGAATTCTTTTTAAATTTAGTTTGTGCCTCCTGATATCTACATATAAATTTTACACATGCCGTGATTGGAGGAATTCTGTATGCAAGAACCAAAATGTTTAGGGTTAAAAAATGTCAGAAGAAATTTCTCCATACAGATGTGAAAAAAATACTATTGATGACTTTTGGTTTTGTGGGAAGTGAAAGAGACTAGAAGTTACGAGGCTAAATGCTCTACTGTTAGCTTTAGAATGACTAAGATTGATTGAAAAATTCAAAATAGATTCTAAACTTGTACAATTTAAATGGGAAAAAAGTTACTCTTATCAATATAAAGAAGTGCATGGTGTCATTACTATGGTTTTCCCTTTCATCATTTTGCTGTAGCTCCAGGGTTCTTTTTGTTTGTTTGTTTTTTGCTATTGTCCTGGGCAGGCCAAGCTCTTTCCTATCTTAGGCCTTATACTTGCTGTTTCCTTTCTTCTTGGGATAGTGTTTGTCTGAGTCTGTGGAAGGCAGAATAATGTCCCCTCAAAAATGTTCATGCCCTAGTCCCTAGCACCTGGAATCTGTTACCCATTACATAGCAAAAGAGACTTTCAAATGTGATTAAAGGTATTGGCCTTACAATGGGGAGATTATCCTCAATTATCTGGCTGGGCCCAATGGAATCACATGAGTCCCTAAAAGCAGAGAACTTTCCCTAGCTGGAAGCAGGAGAGATATGGCAAAAGCCCAGGTTAGAGACATTTGAAGCTTGAGAAGGACTTGACCCACTGTTGCTAACTTTGAAGATCAAGGGGGCCACTAGTCAGGGAGTGTTGTCAGCATCTAGAAGCTGAGAACAAACTTCAGCTGAGAGCAGGCAAGGGAATGGGGACCTCAGCTTTAAAAGTGCAAGGGACTGAATTAAACCAACAACTTGAATGAACTTGTCAGTAGATTCTCTACCAGAGCCTCAAGATAAGTTAAGACTCAGGCTGGCTGACACCTAGGTTTCCACATTGTGAAATCAGAGCAGAGGAATTAGTTTACCCAGACTTCTGACTTAAAGATCTGTGAGGTAATTCATTTGTGTTGTTTTAAGCCACTCAATTTATGATAATTTGTTATAGCAGCATAGAAAGCTAGTTCAGGCTTCTTCTCACTTGCTCCTGTTTCAGCTTAGATGTTACCTCTTCAGAGAGCCCTTTCCAGAGTATGTCTTCTAAAGTAGGCTACATCAACCCTACCCCAGATGCTCTCTGTCACACTACAGTTGTCCTCTGGTATCCGTGGGGGATTGGTTCCAGGACCCCCTGGGGATACCAAAATCTGTGGATGCTCAAGTCCCTTATATGAAATGGGATTTATATAAAATGGGTCTGCAGATTGCGGTTGTGGAACCTGTGGATGTGGAGGGCAGACTGTACTTTGTTTATCTGCTTCATTGCATTTATTGCAAACTGTGATTGTTTTATTTATTTTTCTCATCTGTCTTCTCCACTAGAGTATAATCTCTGGGAAGGCAGGGACAGGTTAGTCACGGTCAGCTGTATCTTAGCACCAAGGATACAACATATTAAATACATATTAGGTTGGCAACATACATTTTTTGAAAAGTAATTTTTGATATATAGGCATACCTTGTTTTATTACACTTTGCTTGTGTTTTCTACAAATTAAAGGTTTGTGGTAACCCTGCATTTGAGCAAGTCTATTGGTGCCAACGTTTGTTCATTTTATGTCTTTGTGTCACATTTTGATAATTCTTTGACTATTTCAAACTCTCCATCAGCAAAATTACAACTTGCTGAAGGCTCAAATGATGTTTAGTATTTTTTTTTTTAGCATAAAGTACTTTTTAAAAAAAAATTTTTCTGGCTGCACCACATGGCATGTGGGATCTTAGTTCCCTGAGCAGGGATTGAACCCATGCTCATCTTAACCACTGGACCATCAGGAAGTCCCTAAAGTACTTTTAAATTAAGGTTAGTACTTTTTTTTTTTAAAACATAATTTTATTGCACACTAAATAGACTATAGTATAAACATAACTTTTATATGCACTGGGAAACCAAAACATTCATATGACTCACTTTATTGCAATATTCACTTTATTGCAGTGGTCTGGGACCAAACCTGCAATATCTCTGACGTATGCCTATAATAGTAAATGAAATAACTCCAAATGGGGTAGTAGAGACTATGTGACAAACCATAGTATATCGACATTATGGAATATTACATAACTACTTCAAAGGTTAACATGTGTTCTATATAAATTTTTGGAAATTGGTGTATAAAATATACAAGTGACAAAGAGGAACACAAAATAGTTTGCATAAATGTATAATCATTAAAATGCATTTATATAGACTTTTAAAGATTAGAAATTAATTTTGGAAATAAATTTAGTATTCTTAATTCTGCCCTTAATTCTAAGCATTTGCTTAACCTGTAATAATATGCAAAATGTGAGGCCATCATTTAATTCTTAATCTACAAAATAGATCCAGGGTTAAGATTCTGAAAGGGAAGGGATAGGCATGCACTGTTTGGAGTGCTAATTGGTCTTTCTTTGATACTGACTCAATTATCTTTAATTTATTATGAATATATAAGTTGTAAAGGATAATATAACAAACACCCATATACTACTACTTGATTCAAGAAATAAAACATTACAAATCCAATTGTAATTGCTTGTTTACTTCTTACCATTATTAAGCATATCTTTAAAATTTTTTTGATAATGATTCTCAATAAGTTATATTTGCTTTTGTGGAATTGGAAGGAGAGTGCTCTACAGGTGTTTTGGGAAGTCCAGACCAACCCAGCCAGGAAGGATCTCCCCTTCCAGGGGAGAAATAGATTACCAGTAGATCAAGGGCTTTAGCTTGCATTTGTCATAGAAAAACTCCCTCTTTAATCTTTGTGAGTAACTTTACGTACAATGGATTTGTGGAACTTTGAATGACTATAGGATGTTTTGGGGCTTCTAGGATGTTTAAAATTAATTGGTAACAATTATATATTTATTATACTATTTTTAAATACACAACGAATTTTCCACTTTTTTTTTGGCTGCGTCTGGTTGCAGCACGTGGGATCTTTGTTGAGGCACACGGGCTCTCTTATTGAGGAGTGGGAGCTCAGTAGCTGTGAGGTGTGGGCTTAGTTGCCCCACGGCGCGTGGGATCTTAGTTCCCCGACCAGGGATGGAACCCGCATCCCCTGTGTTGGAAGGTGGATGCTTTACCACTGGAGCACCAGGGAAGTCCCCAGAATTTTCCACTTTATCTTGCTTCTCTTGGAGATCATTTTTGCAGTTAATGATTCTTGGATCTTTCCTCCAGTGCTAATATGATCTTCCCTCAGTTTATTTTCCTATGTTAATTCAAAAATTACTTTTGTATTGTCTAGTGTCTCAAAGGTATAGAAAATAGATATATAGAGAGAAGGTGTAAAGGCTTTGTTTCTGATGACTCTGTAACATATTTTAGAAGTTATTTTTTGGAGCTGATTTGGGCAATACTATTTACTACCAAAACCAGTTTTTCATATAAAGTTCAAGGGCAAATTGGAGCAGTGAATTGTTAATACTAAATGTAGAATTTAATCCATTAGAAGGAAAATCAAGAGTGTTGAGCTACTTCTTGGATTTAAAGCCAAGAAGGCTATTAAAAAATATCATCCTTTTAAGTGTTTAACTGGAAAACTGCCAGGATATCAAGGATCCTTTTATATTATGGAAGACTTTCAAGGAGAGAAATCACATGATATTAAAGATAGAGGCTAAGGAGAGATTGATTACTTATGGTAAGTATTCATGCTCTCCTTATGGATGAAATGGAGAATTACAGTCTGTGTGATAGTATGGTATTAACTTGATAGTATGGGTTAACTTGAAATGAACTACTATACCCAAAATGTGCTTATTAATGAATTGTTGTTAGCTTGGAGGGGGACTTTAGATGTATGCCATAGAAGTCTATCTTCAGCACTATGCCACTGTACATTTTTATTACTGACTTAAATGACGATTCTGGTGGCATGTATATTAAGTTTGTAGATGCTGTGGAGCTAAGAGAAATAACTAATGTGCCAGATTTCAAAATCTGGACTCAAAAAGAATCTAATAGGTTGTAATGTTGGTCTGAGTTTAGTAAGAGAAAACTTAGGGACTAATGCTAAATCTCACACCCAAATCCCAACTGTTCAAGTATGAGGAAGTTATTACTTTATAGAAACACTTATTATTTTTTTTCCAACAAAAGGTTCACATATTTATTACTGAGCTACACAGTGAGCAGTGGTGAGGAAAGATCAAGAAAAGAGGAGAGAGCATCAAACACAGGTGGCTGTTCCAGACACTAATGATGTTCTGATGTGGTAAGATACAGTTGACCTTGATAGCACAAGTGTGGGCCACTTCATATGTGAGGCTCCTTATAGACCCAGCTTGGTTCTTCTCCAATGTCTTCTCTTAGAGTTGTACCTGATTTTATTACCAGTTTTTATTTGAATCCACTGGGGAATGGGACGATTCTGCTTTTGTTTCTTGGCCAGGAATCTCTTGATCCTGAAAGTCTTGTGAGAAGACATGGCGAGGAGCAAATCCAACCGCACATAGGATGGCGGACAAGAGAAAAGACTAGAAACACTTATTTTTTGAAAGAAGATTTTAGTTGACTGACATGTAATAGAAGCCAATAGAGTAACACAGTTGTCAAAAAAGAGATACTATAATCTTAAGTATCATTTATTGAAAAATGTTATATTCCTGCTGTGTTTTGTACTTGGTCAAATAACACTTGGACAGTTGTATACATATCTGGACATTACACTTTAAAAAGTGACATTGACACTATGGAGCCTGTCCAAAAAAGAGATGAATAGTATTAGAGGACTTAAAATTAGACACAGTTTTCAATGCCTTGTGAAGATGTTCTCCATTCATCCTTTATTCAATAATATATTTTAGGCAGTCCTGTGCTTCGTTCTTGGAAACAGAAGTGAGCAACAAGACAATGCAATTCTCAAGGCGCTTTTATTCTAATGAGGAGGAGACAGATACTAAGTAAACAAAATAAGATATTTGAACAATGATAAATACTATGAGGAAAATAAAATAGAGTAATATGACAGTGACTGGTAGTTAAGATGATTAGCAATCAGAGAAATTGTCTCTGAGGCAATGACATTTGACTTGAGACTTCAGTGATGATGAGGGGCCAACCATGCAAGGATATGGAAAGTGTTTCATGCAGAGGGACTATAAAGTACAAAGGCCCTGCACAGAAGTAGCTGCTGGAGAATGATGAATGAAAGGGAGAGTTGTGGGAAATCAAGCAAGATAATGAGTTTGAATTTATTCTAAGTGTAATAAGAAGCCAGTAGAGGGTTTTAAGTCAGATATGATCTCATTTACCTTTTGAAAAGATCACTGCTGAGTGGACAATGAGTTATGGGGGTAAGACTGGATGTAGAGAAGAGTTTAGAGCAGAAAATAGTTTAATGAGTAATAAACATGAGACCATTTTTTCCTCCCAATCATTGCTTCCAATTACTGTAATTAAATTTTTCTTTGCCTTACCTTGACAAGGTTTTAAAAAGATTCAATAATTTTGGTAATTTTCCATTATTAAATGTTTGGTGTATTTGCTGTGAACCTGTGAAACTGTTGTAAAAAGTAGTCTATTAAAAAAAAACCTCTAGTTCAGTCTAAAAACTTTTATCTCATACTTTATGGAAACACTTATTTTTAAAAGAGAAGTTTAGTTGACTGTATAACTGATAGAAGCCAAATAGAAGCCAACAGTGTAACATAGCTGCCAAAAAAGAGATACTGTAATCTTAAGTAGTATTTATTGAAAAATGTTGTAGTGTTGCTTTTTGTTAATTTCAAGCCTCTGGCATCTAATTCAAACAAGATGGAATGATAGAGACCAGATTTGCCCTCCTGCCTGGAACAACTGACAAAATCTATGAAATAATGATTTTTAAGACACTGTAAATTAGGCAACAAAGGACAGTGATCTCTGAGAAACAGAAAACAGATGAGGAGACCTCTGCAATTGCCCCAGCTTGCTTCCTTGAAAGAATTTCTAGGCCATGGCTTCACTGGTGAAATCTGCCAAACATTTAAAGAAAAAAATAATACTAATTCTACACTCTTCCAGAAAGTTGGGGAGGAGGAAATACTTTTAAACGTAGTCTATTGGGCCTGCATTATCCTGATAAAACCAGGCAAAGACATTACAAGAAAAGAACATTTCAAACCAATATCCATTATGAACATATATGGAGAAATTCTAAGCAAAATTTTAGTAAGTTGAATCTATCAATTTATAAGAAGGATATTACATCATGATTAAGTGGGGTTTATCCCAGGAATGCAAGGTTAGTTTAACGTTTAAAATCAATGTAATTTACCATATTAACAAACTAAAAAAGGAAAATCATATGGTCATCCAGTAGACAGAGAAAAAGCATTTGAAAAAATACAATATCCATTACTGATTAAAAAAAAAAACTCTCAGCAAACTGGGAACAGAAGGGAACTTCCTCAACTTGATAAAGGACATTCAAGGAAAACCTAACATCATGCTTAAAAAATGAATTCTGAAGATGTGAATGTTTTTAACAGCTTTATTGAGATGTAATTGGTATACAATGAACTGTACACATTTAACCATACAATATGATAAATTTTGACTTATATGTGCACTCCTGAATTCATAACTACATCAAGATAGTGAACATATCCATCCTCCCTAAGAGTTTCCTCATGTACCCTTGTAATCCTACTCTCCCTCCCTTTTCTCCCTGTCCCTACCTTCCCAGGCAATCACTGATCTGCTTTCTATCACTATAGATTTGTTTGCATTTTCTAGAATTATTTATATTAAAACATTATGTATTTTATATGTAACACTTAATATAAAATTTAATATCATACATTGAAATATATTTTTAAAGAATCTTTAAAAATATATGATTATATATTTTATAATATATTTAAATATTTTAAATATACAAAATATATGGGATCATACAGTATGCACTCTTTTTGATAATTTTTCTGGCTACTTTCGCACAGAACAATTATTTTGAGATTCATCCACGTTGTTGTGTATTGCAACAGTTCATTCACTTTTATTGCTGAGTAATGGATATGCCACAATTTGTTTATCCAGTTTTGTTTTTTTTTTGCGGTACGCGGGCCTCTCACTGCTGTGGCCTCTCGCGTTGCGGAGCACAGGCTGTGGATGTGCAGGCTCAGCGGCCATGGCTCACGGGCCCAGCCGCTCCGCGGCATGTGGGGTCCTCCCAGACTGGGGCACGAACCCATGTCCCCTGCATCGACAGGCGGACTCTCAACCACTGCGCCACCAGGGAAGCCCTATCCAGTTTTTTAAATAGACATTTAGGTTGCTTCCAGTTTTGGGCTATTACAAATAAAGCTAACACTTTTCCCAAGTGTCCTTTGCCTCCCCCTCCAAGTCAGAAAAACTTTGGATATATTCTTTTTCTTCCTTTTGGCTTTATTGAGAAATAATTGGCATATAATGGTGTGTAAGTTTAATACATATATCACATTTTCTTTATTTGTCTGTGTGTGGACACTTAGGTTATTTCCACGTCTTGGCTATTGTGAATGATGCTGCAATGAACATGGGTGTGTAGATATCTCTTTGAGATAGTGATTCAGTTTCCTTCGGATATATACCCAGAAGTGGGCTTACTGGGTTGTAGAGTAGTTCTATTTTTAATTATTTGAAAATCTTCATATTGTTTTCCATAGCCACTGTATCAGTTTACATTCCCACGTACAGTACAACAGGTTTCCCTTTTCTCCACATCCTCACCGGTATTTGTTGTCTTTTGTCTTTTTGATAAGTCATTTCAACAAGTATGATGTTATATCTCATTGTGGTTTTGATTTGCATTTCCCAGATGATTAGTGATGTTGGGCACCTTTTCATGTACTTGTTGGTGATTTATGTGCCTTCTTTGGAGAAATGTTTATTCAAATCCTCTGCCCATTTTAAAATCAGATTTTTTTTTTTGCTATTTAGTTGTATGAGTTCCTTATTTATTTTATATATTAATCTTTTATCAGATATGTGGTTTATGAATATTTCCTCCCATTTCATAAGTTGCACTTTCATTTTGCTGTTTCTTTTGCTGTGCAGAACCTTTTTAGTTTGATATAGTCCCAGTTGTTGATTTTTTTTCTTTTTTTGCTAGTGCTTTTGGTGTCATAGCCAAAAATTATTGTCAAGACCAATTACAAGGAGTTTTTTCCCATCTGTTTTCTTCTAAGAGTTTTATGGTTTTAGATCTTATGTTTAGGTCCTTAATCCATTTCAAATTAATTTTTGTGAGTGGTGTAAGGTAGAGGTCCAGTTTCATTATTTTGCATGTGAATATCCAGAAGAGACTGTCCTTTCTCCACTGAGTATTATTGTCTCTCTTGTCAAATATTAGTTGACCATATATGTGTGGATTTATTTTGGGGTTCTCAATTCTGTTCCATTTGTCTATGTGTCTGTTTTCATGCCAGTATCCTACTGTTCTGATTACTAATATAGATTGTTGGATATTTTCATTCATACCTTATAAGGGTCATATAGCAGGAGCCCATATCAGTTTCTATGTTTCTACATGCCTGCAACCCAAGGGGATATGTGAAGCTCTCACAGGAATGTTTTCCTTAAACTTCATTGCAACTGATAGCCCCAAGTTGAGTTTGCATTTTCTGCAACTCAACAAGGCGTGACCAACATAATGTTGGTGATAATTGTTATGATGATGATAATAATCACTGGTACCTATTTAGCACTTAGCATATGCCAAGATCTGTTTTAACTTCTTTATATGTAGTAATACATGTTAAGCCTCACAACAGTCCTATGAAATATGTATTGTTATTATCCCATTTTATAGAGAGGGGAATTGAAACATAGAGGTTAAATGATTTGACCAAGGTTTGCCTAGTGTCTCACAAATAGTAAGTGGTGGATTGGGTGGTAAACGCAAGCAGTCAGACTCAGAATCCTTTGTATTCCATTGGCCAAAAAGTTCGTTCGGGCTTTTCCGTAACATCTTGCAAAAAACCCGAACAAACTTTTTGGCCAGCCCAATATTAACTATTATGTATATTGTTTCTCAGTTTCCCCTTCTTGCAGGGTTCTTGATCTCTTTATTTTCTTGATTCTCTCCCTCACTTACCTTTGGGGAGAAAAGAACACCTTGTCCTGCCCCCCTCTCAAAAGTAAAAGGGGGAAAATCTCTTACCACAAACAGTGCTATTTCCAAAAGGCCAACAGCTTCTGTGATAGCATTCCCCCTTTCCCTCCAAAGTTCTCTAAAGACTAGCGGATTGAACCTGGAAGTGGTGGGGTAGTGATGGTAGTAAGTTGAGTTCTGTTGCTTCTTGTTAAGTCTTGGAGGAAGTATCCAACTCTCTTTAGAATTTAGGGTACTTGGCCATTCTTGTTTGTCATCTGTGAGTCCGAGTTGCCAATGCTGGGGCAAAGGAAAAAAATCACTTTTTATTACTGAGGCTATTATAGTAGTCTAGGAAAGAAGACAGAGGCTTGGACTAGGGTAGCAGTGAAAATGGAGAGAATCATAAAGTTGGGATATATTTTGGAAATAAAACCAACAAGACATGGTAGTAAATTGAATATGAGGGAGAAGAACAGAAAGGGATCAAAGAAGAGGATTTTGCCTTGAGTAACCAGGTAGATGGAGGTACCATTTACCGAGATGAGGAAGACTAAAGATGAAAAGAGATTGGAATGGAAGTGTGAGGGTGGCTTGTCATCAAGAGTACTGTTTTGCCTGGTTAAGTTTTAGGTACCTGTATCAAATAGAGAGTTGGATACAGGAGTTTGCAGCTCGATGGGCAAGGTAAAGTCTACAGTTATAGATCTGAAAGTCACAGCATGTCCTATACTCAAAGCCATGGGATCAGATAAAATCAGTTAGGGAGAGGATGAGAGAAAAGAGAAGGCTGAGGATCAACCTTAATATTCAGAGGAAAACTCAGCTAAATACTGAACAGGAGTCATCAGTCAGATAGGAAGAAAACAAGGAGAGTGTATTGTCTGTGTCTCAAGAGAATCAAGTCTTTGTCATGATTTGAGTATTCTAAATATCATAAGCTATGTACAGAGGAAGTGAAGCATCAACCTATTTCAGATGGTTTTCTGAACTCAGGCTGTCTGCTGTATAGGAAATTGAAACAGAACTTGAGTGGGAATAAAGAAGGTGAGACTAAATTACCTTAAGATCTCTTTTATCCAAATGAGTCTACCACTGAAACTCTTACTGTAAGAATCATATGTTTAAATGTGGAAAAATAAACCAGTTTTGGTGAAGAATTTAGAACATGGGGCTAAGCTCCCAATTATTTAACTCACTTGAATGGATACATTTTTTAGTAGGAAGAACAAAATCAGAGATGAAGTGGTTTAAAAATTAAACCAGACCTACTAAAAAGATTAGGAAACAATTCACCTATAAAACATAAATAGAAGTGAATATAAGCCTCAGCTAAGTGATTTCCAATGTAAGCCCATTTGTTTAAAAAAATTACCTTTATTAGCTTCTGTCTCTTCCATTGTTAATGCTGCTAGTTATGTCTCCTCCCCACAGGCTTCTAGTCTACCAATTTTCAAATTTTAGTGTACATCAAAATCAACTGGAAGACTTTTTAAAAATACCTATTTCAAGGTCACATCTCTAGAAATTCTGATAGGGTGTAGCCAGGAAATCTATATTTTGACTAATACTCTAGGGAAGATGACCCCGGGACCACACTTGACAAAACACTTGTCCTGATCCTATGTTGCATGTATAGGTAACTCTCTTCTGGTAGCAAAAGTGCCACTTGGCACTGTCCACACTATTTTTATTAAAATAATTTATTTTAGATGCATGGTTTACATAATAGAGTTACAAAACTATAAGGCTGAAAGAATAGAAATCAAATAAAGAGCTTTTCTTTAGCTTAGTAGTTATATGTCAGTCTTGGCTTTTATAAAAAACAAGTTTTGGGGGAGGCTATAATTTGTCTCCAGAGATTTATCCAACTTGCTTGTTGGGGAGGCAGTCTACCCTTGAGTTTATTTTCAAGGAAATAATGGCTTAAAAAACGTATCCAACTAACTTCTAATTATTCTTTTTTTTGGAGTGATATAATAAATCAGTTATTTAGATCTTAAGTGGTTGATCTTTGTTTTGGCATCCTAACCACACACTAAAATAATGAGCTTTCAGATGTTTCTTTTTCTATAAGATATAATTATTCATATGAATCCAGTGTATTTTTCTTAACCTCAAATAGTTTCTAAGTCCTATGAAAATATAAATTAAAATGAGAACAAAGTTTGACAATGCAATAATATTGTGTGTTCTAGTGCCTGGCACTTTGTCCTTGCTAGACGTTCAGTACGTGTTGACTGAAGGAGTACAGTTATGTGCTAGTCTTTAATAGCTTTCATTCTGCCATTTTTTACTGCCAGCTGTGAAATCCGCTTGCCTACTTATGGTCCTGAAGTATTTCTTCAGTAACTCGCAAAATTCTACGAGATCCTTAAAAAATTAGGGAACTGAAAACCAAAAGTAACATAGATTTGATGTTGTATAATTGTAGCCAACCCTGCCTAAGAGACATTCTAGCACGTTGGGGTAGGAGGTAGGGGGATGCCCTATCCAAAAGCTCAGGGTTTTTTTTTTTTTTTTTTACACTAATTAATGAAAAAAATTTATAAGCAATACTGTGGTGATTCAGTTTTCTGTTGAGGCATCTCAAACACGCATCATTTCATGGATTTACAATTCTGAAAGGTATAACTGGGTGAGCAAATACAGGGTCTGCTTTAATACTATCAAATTGAAACATGGCAACTAATAACATCTAGCATCCACCTGTTTCTAATTCCAGTTCCACATTTGAACTTATAAAATAACTGAAAGTAATGAGAATATGTATATATTATATATATAATCTGTATGTTAAACCTGGTAACTTGGTTAATGAAGGACGAGAAGAAGAAGTTGACATAAAATGCAATTGGAACCTTAAAGGGCTTTAATTTTTTCCTCCTTCTTCTCTCTTCTTCATTTATTGTTCCAGGCACAACAAATACTATATTATGTTTGACTTGAAAACTTTATTATCTAGGTAATAACGTTGAGAATCCCCATTTAAACATTCTTAATGGACTACTGCCTTGAAATTATTATTAGTCTTCTGATTTAATTATATAGAATAAATGTAAAATAAAAAGTCATTGCACCAAAACATGGCTTTAGGGGATATTTTGGAAGAAAATACGTAAATCTGAGCCATGATTTCCTCCAGTGCAGTATTTAAATTTCAGACTTCAACCGCAGTTGTGATTGTTTTTAGTTTGTTAGCTGCCTGGAGTGTTATTTTAAGAAAGCAGAAGCACCATCATTTGCACACTCCTTATAGACCACACACCTTAACCCTGACTTTTTAGCTCCAGTTTTTCAAAAGAAAGTCAAGATGAAGAACTATTTGCTTTTCTGGGGAGTCCTGGCCATTTTTGTTACGGCTGTTCTTGTGACAGGTATGTGGTATTTTGAGAATGAACCCAGATAAAAGGAAAAATAGAACACAGATCTGTTCTTCAGATTTAAACATTTATATTTGTGTTTTGGTTGGACAGCTAGCTGGCTACTTTTTTCTAGCATGTCTTAATCTTTGTATGAGCAGTGATATTTACATGGACAGACTCATTGTAATTCTTTTTATTCTTTTTTCTCTTCTCTTATTTGTTTGCCTACTACAACCTAGAGAATAAGAAAGTAGATATTTCTGGATAAGTACAGATAGCTATACTTACACGAATACCCATATTGAATCTTGAAAATCAGTAATCTTCTCCTTGAGTATCTCAAATTTATATTCTGGAGAAATGAAGTAATAATTATTATAAATACAATATAGAGTGCATTGGGATTTTATTTCCCCAGAGAGCTTGGTATTAATACGTTCTAACAACGTTCCTGGGTCTGAGCCTACAGATTTATTATGACCCTTTAACAATGTTTAATGTTGTACACGTTTCCTATAACTTGATGGCTGAACTTCAGTTATTTTGTTTATTAACTTTTCAAACTATTATAGAAAATGGATTATTTTCTGAATATAGAAGTACAGTGTTTAATAATTTTCATCTAGAAGGGCATATGAATTAGAAGTGATACAATTTGGCTGGTTTGTTCTAAGACTTACTGAGTTTCTTTTTTTTTTTTGATCTCATCCTTATTTCAAGACAGAGTATGATGTAATTAAGAACAGTGATTTTACATATACTAACTTAGCATTAAGAATAATGAATTTAATAACATTTAAAACAAAGATATTAGTAGTAAACCATGTATATGTACCTATACATATATAAATACATGTTTATAACATATTTATATACCTATAAACATGTGAAACATATATAGCTATATATGTATAAAAGAGCTATAATTTATTGAGTATATACTATATTCTAGGCATTATGCTAACTTTAATTCTCACAATAACCATTTGAGGGTAGGTACTATTATTGTTTCTGACATATAGTTGAGCCCATTGAAATTTAGAGAGATGAAGTAACTTACCTAAGGTCATACAACAAGTATGTGGTAGGTAGAACCCAGGCCATCAGACACTATAGTCCACACTCCTAACTACTATCCTATTCTTCCTGTATAAAAGAATCACCTTTTAGTAAACTCATTACGTTCATATCTAGTATGTATTGTCTATTTTCTTACCCGTTTGAATTGAACTAAATTTAACAAATATTTATTGAGCACCTATCTTTCAGGTGCTCTTGGAATAAAGTAAGGCATAGTCTACAATAACAGGTTTATTAGGAAAAATACTGCTTGTTGATGAAACAGAATGTTAGAATCTTACAAGTCTTGGTGAATTGAAAGTATTTGTACATTTTTCTGGTAGGTATATTAGGCTACCTAGTATTTTTATATAGTAACAGTAATGATGGTTTTTTCCTAGGTTTCTGGCAAGAAAATATGTGCCATAACTAAAGTACAGATATTTTTTATTTAAGATTTAATGGTCAAGTCACTACTTGACTCAATCTGTATTTTTTGGTCAGGCATTACATGCTCATTTCTGTTTTATTGAGAGAAAACATTTAAGAGTCATGAATACAGGAGGAGGAAAAGGACACCATTTAAGTCATCTTACACTTTTCAAAAAATTAAGAATTATATCATTGTCTTAAATTGCTTCGTAATGATTTTTCTCCAATACCATACAGACCTTAATCAGAAGATTTATTAAGAACTTATGACTAATGGCATAATAATACATTATAAAGTACTTCAAAACAATTATAAGTACAATAACAATGGTCTTAAAATGTTTTGTAATGACTGTTATCATTAAGACTGAAATACTGCAGTTAGCTCCTTTCTGCTCTGGGATTGTCACCAGAATAATTAGATTTCCAGTTACAGTTATATCTGTCCTTATCATTTAACCTTTATAACTTGAATTTGTGTGCTAAGTCTTTGTTTTTTTAATTGAGGCTTGATGGAAGGAAATTTTAAAGGTCACTTAGCTAAAATTATAGGAATAAAAAAGATATTTAGCATCATTATTATTGTTTAATTAACACTATTAAATAAAGCTATTTATTTTTGGGGAGGGAGTGGGTTGTCACTTTTTATTTATGTCTTTTACATTGTTTTAATTTTTTACAATAATTTTTCAACTTTTTAAAGAAAAAACAATGTTTTTTTTACTCAGGTTCTTATGCATTTTAAGAGAGATGAAATGACACTGTTTTCCGCCCACTACATATATTATAAGCATCTTCTCTTTTTTTATTAAAAATTTTTACAAGACAAGGAAAGACTGAGGAACTGTCACAGATTAGAGTACATACATATATACTAAGGAGACACAACAAATAAATCCAATGTGGGATCCCAGATTGGATCCTTGGACAGGAAAAGAGTAGTGGAAAAACTGGTCAAATCTGAATTAGGTCTGTAGTTTAGTTTATAGTATTATATCAATGTAACTTTCCTCATTTTGATAACTGTACTATGGTTATGTAAGTTGTAAATATTAGGGGAAATTAGGTGAAGGATATATGAGAACTTTCTGTACTATTTTTGCAAATTTTCTGTAAGACTAAAATCATTTCAGAATAAAAAAATGTAAAACTTTTTTTATATATTCCGGAACTTAATTCACTATTTTCCTTTCCAAGCTTGCTTTTTCTTCTCTGTTCCTTATATTTATTAATGGGATTATTAGTCTCCTCGTCACCAGTAAAGCTATTTATTATTAACTCTTCAGGTATCTGTTAACTGATCTAAGTCCAGATAATAAGAAATTTTCTTTGTTAATTCTTTGCGGCACTTACCAGACCTCACTGTCTAGTATTCAGATTAGACAATAAATGTTGACATTCAGAGTTAAGGCTTAAATAGTCATCTGTGTATAATATTCAGATTAGACAATAAATGTTGACATTCAGAGTTAAGGCTTTAATAGTCATCTGTGTATAATATTCAGATTAGACAATAAATGTTGACATTCAGAGTTAAGGCTTTAATAGTCATCTGTGTATTCACTCATTCATTTATTATTTTTTTCTGTACACATGCATATTATATTAAATAGAACTTGTACCTCACAATATATTCTAAATTGTTTTAGCAAATTTATAGCACCTTATGTCTCTATATATTGTATCTTTAAAAATAATTCTTATAAGAAATATTAATAAACATAGCACTTATTATTTCATTGTATTAAATCATTATACTATGACAACCTGAATGTTATTATGAAAAAGAAGAATATAATTAAGTTTAGGAAACTTTTAGTGGAGAATATTTAAAGTGTTACAAAATAAGGTTATCTTTGGGAAAATATGCATGTTCTTAGTTCTAATGCAATCTAAGGAAAAAAGAAAATATAACTGGGAGTTCAGGAAGGACGTGACACTTCAAACTGGGCTTATTAGAAAGGCTAATGTTACTTTTTGTTCACTTTTGAATAAATTGCTCTGGTCTGAGAGAAATCCAGTTTAGATTTTTGTTTTCTTTCTCATTTTGGCATTTGGCACTGACTTTTACAAAGCCACATCATTCAGAGGGTTGTGCCTATATTCATAGCATTAGATTAAAACCAGAATTCTTTCAGTCAGGTTAGAAAGACCATGGACTGGTCCAAGGGAAGGAGAGAAAATTCCTTTTGGAGTTCATTTGGATTTCCTTCACTACGCTGTGAGATTTCACTTAGCTATTTTAGATTAGGAAAAAGAACAAATGGAGAAGCCGAAACTGATCAACCATAAAACTTAAGTTTTCTGCTGGGGGGAAGGGCATAAATTAACTCGATAGAAAGTATAAAAACAGACTTTCATTTACGTTTCTTCTTAATATGTTTATCTTTCAAGCCCAAGATGAAGATGAAAGGACTGTTCTTGTTGACAACAAATGTAAGTGTGCCCGGATTACTTCCAGGATCATCCCTTCTGCTGAAGATCCTAGTCAAGACATTGTGGAGAGAAACATCAGAATTATGTATGTGGTATTTCATGTTTCATTTTTTCATACTGTGAGCAGAGATACTTTCTTATATTAGCAATTGTTTGCATGTGATACCTATATCTTTGCTCCTCTTTTTGGTGTGTAGCACCTTACATTAGTTGAATCTGGTTAATGGGCTTGAGCCAATTATGTAGAAGTTGGGAGCAGGAACAAAGGTTTCCAGGCAACCTAAAACCAGTCAGCTAGATCAAATAATAACCGAAGGTCGCATCTAGTCATCAACATGCCCTGTTTATACGGAGTTATTTCAATTTGAATCAGAACTTTTAGTTGCCCTTGATCAGTTCAAAGTGAAACTTGAGATAACATTAAAAGGCTTGTTTTGTACCATATATGGACCACAGAGTATTTCACTTTGTACTCAACTGCCGGTCTCCATAAAAGTAAGGTAGACTAATCAAATTGACTAAATTAATTTCGTCTACACTTGTATATTGGACTTCAGATATTTATTTCATATCACACATAGTCTGTCATAAGCTATGAGTCTTATTCGACAGCAAAAATGCTAATAATACTTAAGAACTGAGATTCCTATTGGATCTAGTCATTAATGTCTTCCTTGTGAACTACTTCTACCTTGAATAGCCTCCCCCCCAAATCAAATACCTCTTATTGAAACAGAACATAGTATTCGATCCCATTTAATCAATGGGAGAAGTATAATATGCTTAAGAATTTGTTTCGAGTTCTGGCTGTCACTAAATAGCTATGTGCTCTGGGATGCTAGTTACTGAACCAATCTAAACTTCAACTTTCTCATCTTTACTAATAGGAAAATAATATGTATCTCATAGGGTTATTGTAAAGATAAATTGAGAAGATCTATTCCTTTTAAAGACTGTATAGTTCCTGGCACATTTTCAAAACATATTTGTTGTTATTTATTCACCTTTGTGCCAGTTATCATTATGTCACTATCCTTCTTAAAATCCCTTTGCTGGTTCCCGTAATGTTGTTACTAGGATAAATTACGAATGTCTCAGCCTAACCTATAACGCTCGGCAAAACTCTCAAGCTCTTCCATTGCCACTTCTTTTTTCACCTCATGTTTGAAAAGCCAGTACATTGCAGTACCTTTATTTTCTCACACTCACAGTGCTCTCTTCCTCCCGTTTTTGCATAACCTAGTTCCTCTGCTTGAAGAACTCTTTCTCCCACCCCTCTTAGCCTGGTTAACTCCTTACCCTGCATGTCTTAGCTTGGACATCTCTTCCTCTAGCAGATTTTCTCTGACCACAGAGTCTATACCACATAGCTCCCTGTTAAGGATAGAACAATTGGAGAAGCATGTAACTTGAGGAGATGGCATCCATGACACTGGCACTTAAACCATGTTGAAGAGAAGTGTCTATCTTATGTTTAAATCTCCAGGGGACAGATTTAAAATGGCACACCAGGATTCTCTAATTTATCTTTTTCTTCTATTACATGATTCTTTTTATGATATATTATTTATTGGAATCAGGCAATTCAGTTACTTCATGCCACTTCCCTGATGTGTATTGATGCTTCCCTAATCTTATTTCTGAAAGTTTTATTATCATTGCTGTGTCATTATGGCATTATTCCCAACTCCATCACTTACTAATGATGTGACTTTGGGCAAGTTACTTAACTAATTTGAGCCTGTTTCCTAAACTGAAAAAAAGGAATAATTATATAGGTATGTATATATACACATATACTTCCTAAGGTTGTGAGGATTAAATATAGTAATGTATAAAAGCACATAGAACAGTGTTTGGCCCATGGTGAAACACTCATACATGTTTATTCCCTTATTTTTCTCATTATTTAAAGCATTTTTAAATACTACTAGAGATTTTACAGTGTAATAAAGAGTTGATCATTCATCCATTCATTTGGCAAACATTTATTGAGTGCTTCTGAAAGCCACTGAGGATTGGAGCTGGGGATAAAATAATTTACATAAAACACAGTCCATGCCATCAAAGAATTTACAGTCTAGTAGGGAACTTTAAATAATTGAAAAGGCAATTTCAATACAGTATTGTAAATGCTATGACAAGAATAGGCATAGGATGTTATAGGAGCACAAAGTGGGGGCACCCAGTCCAGTCCTTGGGGGAGGTGGGAGAGTGGCAGGGGGAGGCAGGAGAGGGTATTTGGAGTAAGTGGTAGAAGTGGATGATGGCTGTTAGCTGACTGAACTGGAGTTAGCTAGGTAAATGTGTGTGGGGGAACGGCAGGGTTGATGGGTGAAGCAGATCATGCCAGGAAAAGGAAAAAGGGTTGCTGTGAGGATTATATGAAATCATCATGTTAACTGTTTATCATAGTACCAGGCACACTGCAAATGCTCAGTAAATGTTAGAACTGTTATTGTTTTTGTCACTGTTAAGACTTGGAGATGAGAAAATCGTGGTTAGTTTGTGCAATTGCAAACAGCTGTTTACAGCTGGCACCTGTTATAAAGAGGGTGGTGTGGTGAGAGAGAAGGCTGGAGAGTTAGAGGTATTTCATGTAGTGTCTTCTGTGCCATCTTAATGATACCCTGTTTTCTAGGGGGAGACAGTGTAGGTTTTAAGCAGAGAAGGAAATTAGGCTTGTATTTTAAAAAGACTATTTTGACAGTAATGTGGTTAATACATTGGAGGGGTCAAGACTGAAGGAGAGTATTGCTGCAAACTAGGAGAGAAATGGTGGTGTCCTGATCAAGTAGCTGGAGTTCACAGATGCAAAGAATCAGAATCAGTTGAACTGTGAGATGGATTAGATATAGGTCATGACAGAGAGGGAAGACTGAGGGTGGTATCCAAGTTTTTGGCTTGGATATCTATGTGGATAATATTGCTAAATACTGAGTTAGGAAACATGAGGGGTTTTTTTGGTTTGTTTTTTGTATTTTTTGGTAGGGAGGGATGCATATGATGAGGAGTGGTGACATAGATGAAAAAATGTAAAATTTAACGAAATCACCTGAACTAGTTGATGTGTAATTTTTCATGGAACATCTCCAAATCAAGAGGTCTGGATTCCACTTCCAGCTTTACTACTTAGTAGTTGTGTGACCTTGGGTAGGTCACCAACCTCTTTGATTTATAATTACTGCATTTCTAAAATTTGGATATTAGTATCTGTCCATTCATTCCATAAATATTGAACATATTCTACATGCCACACATGTAGCAAGGCACTGGGAATGTGTAAACATTTTTGCTTCAAGGAATTTATAGAATCTAGAAGCAACTACTGTGTAGGTAAGCAACTGTAATATGGCATTTGTTATAATAAGATATATGAAACTTTAATGAGACTACAGAGGAAGGAGTTTATTGAGGGGTGGGGATGGGATCAAAGTAAAAATCACAGAGAAGGTAAAACTTGAGCTTATTTTGAGAGGAAAAGCAGGGATTTGCCAAGTAATCAAAGATAGTTGACAGAGGAGTTGTTGTGAGGTTTATTTTGAATGACAATGTTTAAAATGTAACAATTACTGTGAAATCTGAGTAATAGTATTACTAAAGAGTGTTTATAGAGTGCTAAATGTCCGAATGAAATAGTAAGTACTGTCCTAGCAATATACCTATTAACCAAAAATAGCAGTATCTGCTAATTTCATTATTCTTCTTTGTTTTCTTTCTTTCTTTTTTTTTTTAGTGTTCCTCTGAACAGCAGGGAGAATATCTCTGATCCTACCTCACCCCTGAGAACCAAGTTTGTGTACCATTTGTCCGACCTGTAAGAGATTTTCCTTCATACTAATATAGATATTGAAGTCAATAACTTTTAATTAAATTGTTAGTAAGAATGTTTTTGAAAACAAATTGGGGTATAAACATTTACCAATATAATTTGAACTTTTGAATACATTAATTCCTGTGTTAAACATTAGGTATCATAAATTCATAAAACTTTATCACAGATAAAAGTTAGCTGTAAATTTATTCTAAAGATGAAATTATTGCCATTAGTACAAAGGACCAATTTGTCGTTATAGTTCAATAATCAGACACATTAACATGCAGGTGTTTCTTTGGAAACTATAGAATCCAACATAAAAAATTAAAGAACAAACCCTTCTTCGTTACTATAAATAACTCATTTACTCCTAGTACCTCACAATCATATTATCATATTATTAATTATATTGCTTCCTTTCAACTGAAGGTTGAAAAATTACGTAAATAATTCTGTATTATAGAGACGTTGAAGTCTGAAAGGAGTCACCCTTTGTCAGAACTAATTGATTTTGGATAGAAATGTATAGTTACTCACATTCTGAGACAACATTTGATGGGGGTTGTCTAATGCATCTATTTGTTTTTCAGCTGTAAAAAATGCGATCTTACAGAAGTGGAGCTGGATAATCAAGTAGTTACTGCCACCCAGAGCAATATCTGTGATGAAGACATTGAGACTTGTTACACTTATGACAGAAACAAGTGCTATACAAACAGGGTCCCACTTACCTATGGTGGTAAGACCAAAATGGTGGAAACAGCTTTGACCCCGGATTCCTGCTATCCTGACTAATTTAAGTCATTGCTGACTGCACAACTCCTTATCTTGAGAGGCTCTCCATTTTGATTCCAGGTAGTTAATATATTTACTACCAGTGAATGTGAAACCATGATTTTTTTGGGGGGATAATATAAAACTAACTACCCCACTCCCCCCCACCCCCCTGCCCCTGGGAAAATAACTGAAATAGTAGCATTGTTATTTTTTAAGGTAAATTTCTAGCATTTAAAAAAATAAACAAGGGGAGAAAATAAAACTCAAAAGAGTAAAAATAAGGAGACATAACTAAATTTTGCCTTTTTTTTTTTTTTTTGGCTTTGCCCTGGAGAGCCCAAGCTTTTGCGCATTCCACACTATTCTCTTCAAAAAAAGTATCACTGTGCAGAGAAAATTTATATGTATATATAGGTCAATTGTTTGTCTTCATTAGAAAAATAATAATTGGAAAATACGTTTTGGAAATATTCATAAAATAATTTAAAATGGATCTCTAATATTTATGAAACCAATTAGCTGAAAGTGACATAATTAAGCGTATAATTGAAAAATATATTTTGATATAACAGATTTGGGAGCAAATGATATGGATTTTTTTTAATAAAATTTTTTTGATAATCAGGAGAGTGTGAGAAATTCCCATTAGAAATCACCTCTGTTATAACTGAATCTAACAAATTATGTATTCCAAAATATGTATTCTCCAGCACAGTTTGAACAATTAAATAGATTCATAAGCATATACCTGTGTGAAATAATTTACTGGAAAAAAGTTTGCTGTGTTAACTTTGCTGTATGTAAGTTAAAATATCATTTATGGGACTTCCCTGGTGGCGCAGTTGTTAAGAATCCGCCTGCCAATGCAGGTGACACAGGTTCATGCCCTGGTCCAGGAAGATCCCACAGTCTGCATAGCAACTAAGCCTGTGTGCCACAACTACTGAGCCTGCACTCTAGAGCCTGTGAGCCACAACTCCTGAGCCCACATGCCACAACTCCTGAAGCCCAGGCTCCTAGAGCCCCACCCTGCAACAAGAGAAGCCACTGCAATGAGAAGCCCGCGCGCTGCAACCAGAGAGAGCCCGTCACAGCAACGAAGACCCAGTGCAGCCAAAAATAAATAAATAAACAAAAATATCATTTATTACTGAGGAACGGTTTGTAAGTATAATTATGCATTAATCACTGAATTCAAACCTGTAATATTTGAGGTAGCTTTGTCATTTTATACCTAAAATTAAATAAAAAGGCCAGGTCCATCCTGACAAATATAGTGTTTCTCATGGCACATAAAACTTCTTATGGCAGAAAGTCAAGGCCAATTGGCATACATATCTAAGACTACTGTGGAAAGTAAATGCTGACCCTGCATTTAAAATAATGAGAAGCTGATTAGTAAAATCAGTTTCTTGAAGAAACATTGTTCTGTTTTCTTTTTTTTCAAATGGTAATAGTCATTTTTAATAACTTCCACTGTGTTCATACTGATTATTCAGTGTTTTTTGTTTTTTTTTTAGGGATAAGGCTCCGACACTCTGGTACTTCAGTAGGAATCATAGTTTTGACATGCTAAAGACAAATCATTCTTGACCAAACTTCAATCTGGTATGTGGTTTTAGCCAAGAATTTGAACTTTATTTAATCAGTAAACAGTTATTGAATATTTACCACATGCAGGGAACTCTGGTAGATTTTTGGTGATTAATCTGTGATAAGTGCCCTCAAGATAGTGCCACTCACTTCCTAGACCTCTGCTCAGTTGGACCCCAGTTCAGTTCGGTAACAATCTTCACCATGAAGCTCACCCTGACTACTTAAAAAAAAATTGCAAATCCTGTTCCCTGTCTTGGTTTATTCCACCCCCACGTACTTATCACCCTCTAGCAGACTATATCATTTTACTTATATATTATGTTTATGGTGTCTCCTCCACAACAATGCATAAGTGCCACAAGCACAGCCATTTTCGTTTTGCCCATTGATGTATCCCCAGCACTGGGAAGGGTGTCTGGCAGGTAGAGAAGCTCAATAAATATTTGTTGAATGAATGAATATGAGTACAGCTTAGTTGAGGAAACAAGATATATGCATAATCACAATCACTTGGCAGAGTCACGTAAAGCAAAGAAGTAGGTTTCGAAGTGTTCTGAGTATTTATGGGAGACTTCTCCCCCAGTTTTATTGAGATATAACTGACATACAACTTTGTATAAGTTTTAAGGTGTACAGCAGAATGACTTCACATGCTTATCTATTGTGAAATTGTTGCCACAATAAGTTCCGTTAACATCCATCACCTCATATAGGTACAAATTTTTTTTCCCTTGTGATGAGAACTTTTAGGGGGAGACTGTTTCTGAAGAGGCTCCTCTACTGTATTCCCATCTTTGCCTTAGTTTCTCTGCATACCCAATAAAAAAAGTTTTTGGTACCATGTTGCAAATTCTCGTAGGAGAGAGCCCTATGCCAGTATTATTGCCTCATTAAATGCCAGCTGGAAGAGGACTGCAAACTTAAAGTCCTGCGGGTCTTCCTTCTTTCAGAAGTTCAGTTAAACTCTAGAATTATCATATTGAAAACAACTTAGCACTTATACTAAGTGCTAGGTGTTAGTCTAAGTGCTTTATTAAGCATTAACTCATTCAGTAGAAATCCAGAGTAGCAGGTGACTCTTAAATGAGTTACTGAAGAGTGATTAAAGCCTTCCTGTTAGTTTCATTCATACATTTAAGTGGACAATTTAGCAGGGATACATGAGAAGTCAGTGCAGATGAAGCAGCTGTGAAAGGAACCTCTCCTTTGTCTTTGTGTGAGGTCCATGGGCTGTTCCCAACCAATGATGACTGAGTGTGGCAAAGATACTAAGACAGGCTTTGGGGTGGCAGTGTTGTATAGTGGTTAAATCCATGGCCTAGCTTGGAATACTCTACTTAGAGACTAACAATTCACCAAGGGCAAGTTTATTCAATGTAAGGTTGAAAAATGAGTAAAAATAACTATCTCATAAAATATCTCATGAAATAACTATCTTATAAAAGTAAGCATACATGCCATAATGTACGTATATCACTTAACACAGCTTTTATAGCTTTCAGTAACCTTCTGTAAATTACAGTTGATGTTATGTGTTGTCTTTTGGCTCTTCTCTTTGCTCAGGCAACAAATCAGAGAAAAATGTGAACACGTATTAGATCAGTGATTCTCAAACTTTAATGTGTGTGAGACTCACCTGGAGGACTCATTGAAACAGATTGCTGAGCCCCACCCTCAGATGCTGATTAACTAGTTCTGGGATGCCACAGGAGAAATTGCAGGTCTCAAAAAATTCCCCGGTGCTGCTGCGGCTGCCTGGGAATTGCTTTAGAACCACGACTTTAGAATTATAAACCTCCATCTCCACCTAGTGGCTGATTTGTGAAATACAATGCATATGCATTTTAACACGTTTCATTTAGTTCTCATAAGTGTCCTGTGAAATAATCATTGTCTTCATTTTACAAATCATGAAACTAAGATGCAAAGAGTTAAAGTAATCTTATTAAGGTTTGACAAATAGTATATGGAGAACTGATAATTGGATCCAGACTGTGAGGCTCCAAAGCCAATGATCTCATTCAATGTTATCCTGTCTAAAACACATTTTTCAGACCATTTCCTCCAGTAGTTCCACTTCTGAGGAAGTAATCAGAAGTATGGACAAAGAGGAATAAAGATATTTATCACAACATTATTTATTATAGTGAAAATTCATAAGAGACTTTAAGTCCATCATTGAAGGGAATGATAATACAGTATATACTTGAGAATATTTTACAGACAACAAACATGAAGCTTTAAGTATTTTTAATTATATGGAAATTGCTTATATAGCGTGAAGAGGGAAATGTAGGCTATTTCATAAAATAATTACTTCAAGACCCTCCCTCCCTTATACACATAAAAGAGAAAATAGACCAAAGTATTAACATTGGCTAGTGGGATTATGTGTTATTTTTATTTGTTTATCTTTTACTTTTTATTACTTGCCAAATATTCTACAATGAGTATGTATTTCGGTAACTAGAAAAATATTAATTGTTATTAATTTTTATTTTTAATCAATTATATTAAAATTTGGGAAATTCTAAATTTCTATCCATTTACAAAATGTATTTAAAGAAAAAGTGACATTTATTTAGCATCTACTCTGTCCTCAGCACAATGCCAGTTACTGTGATAGTTACATGAGATGAATAAGAACTGAGCCTCCCTTTTTAGGAGTTTTCTTCCCTCTTCTGCAGGTAGAACTAACACAGGAAAAAATCAGCACATGATATAAGACAGTGAGTGATTAAATATAAAGAACGATGTGCTGTGAGCCTTCATGGAAGTTGGGGAGCTTAGGATTAGGGTAATCTTGGAGGAGATATTAATGGAATAGGGCCTTCATGGATGGAAGTAGAACTTTGTAGAACTACATGAGCCAGGCAAAAAGACAGGAGGAAGCATAACATACATGTAGGAATAGAGAGAGGATTGGCCTGCCCCTCTTTCTTTGTGTTCTGTATCGAACCTGTCACTTACATGCTTCATTTATATAAATCCCCTCAAATTGGTGATATTCAGTTTTTTCAGTGGTTGAGACCTTTGTGTTCCTTCTCTGGTGAGTGTGCAGTTACCCCTTACTTACAGGAAATAGCCTAGCACTTCACCATTCCAACTTTGATCTACCAACTGGCTGATTCAGCATCATCTGGGAGCATGTTCATTATACAGAATTACAGGCCCCACTCCAGATCACAGAACCAAAACCTGCATTTTAATAAGATTCATGTGCACGTTAATGCTCGAGAAACTTTGATGTAGTGTGCTGTGATTAGACTCACTCTTTAAGGGCATGGTGGATGATTTGGGAGGACCACATATTAACCAACACTTGAGAAGGAATATTTTTGCCAGGCTAACCATAGCAAATACCAGCTGTATACAGCGCAGAGAAGAATGAGGCATGGTTATTTGGATAAGTACAGAGGAAATTACTGTCCCTTTTTTTTTTTTTTTTTTTTTTTTTTTTGTGGTACACGGGCCTCTCACTGTTGTGGCCTCTCCCGTTGCGGAGCACAGGCTCCGGACGCGCAGGCTCAGCGGCCATGGCTCACGGGCCCAGCTGCTCCGCGGCATGTGGGATCCTCCCGGACCGGGGCACGAACCCGCGTCCCCTGCATCGGCAGGTGGACTCTCAACCACTGCGCCACTCGGGGAGCCCCTACTGTCCCATTTTGACGAAGCACAGAAATGGAGGGTGCGGGTGCTGTGTCCTCAGGGAGATGAAATGGGGCACTGTGATAGCAGAGGACCTTAACTGGGAAGGTGATGGGGCATTGAGGGCAGCTTCATCTATTTCACAGTTACATCTGTGTTGAATTACAGCTTAGTTTCCTCTTTGCTCCTTTATTTGAAGAATTCTGCTCTTTCAGCATGCTATTCTGTTTGTTACCAGCTGAATCCTGTTTATTGGCTATGAATTCAAAGGCAGAGAAAAAGATCCAGTGGCTGATGTTACTGGGCTAGGGATGAGGTGCAGAGGCATGGAAGAACAGGTGGACAAAACCAATAGCTATAACCCATTATTAAACGGTGATTACCTCTTTCCTGTCAAGTGCAGTTTTCTTCTGAGTTTTAGTTGTGTACTTGGTCTGAGTCACAGTGAAACCTTTGAGGTTTTGTGAAGGAAGGACAGAGCTGTTGACTTCAAGTCCTACATATCTGGTTCCCTTTTTGGCTTTTAGAAATAAAGTTTGGTTTCCTGAAGACAAGATGAATCTTCTTTAGGGTCCTTCAGGTCACGACCAAAGGAGACTAGGTTAAGTGAGGGCAGAGTCATGTCAAAACAAATGATAAAAGTAACTCACATGGCACGTCTTGTGAATTTTCTTTAAAGATGTATAAATTTAAGACTCTGATATGAGTGACTAAAATAAATAATGTTCAGGGGATCCAAAAAGCCAGGGAAGAATCTCTGTGATAAGGGCTACTAGGCTGAGTTTTCAGAGGTGGTTTGACCCTATATTTCATCATCCTATTTTGCTTCTTGCTCAAAGTGAAAAAATAAAGGACTTCCTCCAGCTAACTGGATCAATGCCCAGCCACCCCTTAGAGAAATCTATTATAGGCTGTGAGACAGAAAAGCTTATAAGGCAAGTGTGTGTTAGCTTTGCTGGATTATTTCCTTTGTTTGTCATCCTCAGATATTATTTTCTTCTTATTTAATTTATCAACTGAAGTCATCACTAGGATATATCCAGCTATTTTAGAATCAGCAGGTGATGACCACTAAACATAGGAACTCATCATAGAAATAGGGCCACGGTGGTGGGATGGGGACACTAGAGGCAAGAGGGGATCACTTTCAGAGCCTGCCATCCCCACTGTATGCACCTTCATCTTAGAGCTGACCTTAAAAGCTTAATGAATAACTTAGCAAGGGCACACAGAATAAGTTTTTTATTGTAAGGAACTTAGCCCTGGTATCCAGGTTTATGGAAGAATACCTATGGTGGTAAGAGGAAGAGTCGTTTTCTACAGGGATGTCTCCTCCCCCCTTTTCTTCATTCTATATTCTCAAATTCAGTAGATATTTTTGTCCCCCTGTGCTTTTGCATTTTACATTACAGAGGTCTGAGATGATAAATTAAAGCTGTGGTGCCTTGTAGATGAAGATCCATTGACATATCTGCCAAAAGAAATATATGATCCATGCATTTTGATGAAATACTGAAGTGAATGAGTATTTTACAGTGAAAGTATTCATATCTAGATTTTAAAAATCATTTGGAAAATAGTAATGAAACATAACAATGTAGTTTTATTTTGATGAGGATAATTCTTAAGAGACAGTTTTATATAGAATAAGTTAATAATTTTTCAGTGTGTGATTAAAATCTGGTGGTGGCGGTGGTGGATTTAAGCACCGAGTTGACTGGCCTAGGTAATCTACCTCTAAGATCCCTTCTTACCCTGAGATTCCACAATGCAAATGTTGTTGAATATGTAAAGCTACAGAGTGTGGTGGCTTGTTCAGCATCCCAGATGGTTTACCAACAGGACAAGCACACTGTGCTATTTTCGTGGGAGCTTCAAAAGCTGTTTTAAAACCAGTCAATAAATATTTATAAGCTATCTACTATGTGCAAGACACTGCGCCAGGAACTTGAGAAGACTCAAAGGACAAGAATCCTCAGGAAGTTTTCAACATATTTTCTTATTGTCTTCTTGTGAAATCTGTCCCAGGAATTTTTCTCCTAATAAACTCCTAAGAGCTAAAAGGTAACTTTCTAGATAATTCAGAGAATTCTTCCTCTCTAGGAAGGAATATACAGAGAGTAGGCCGAAGTGCCATTGTTAAAAACAAAACAAAATACCTAGATGTATTCTAAGCAAGGCAGTATAGAAATATCTACTTTACAAAATAATTTACACTATTTAATCAAGATACAAAGGAAGTGTGTCTGTGAATAATTCTACCAGGGCATGAAGAATAAGTCTATATGTTAGTAGTAGCATACAGCGGTAGGATCACTTACACTGGGCTACTAAAGAAATTAACCACTGAGTGTTTCTCTTATTGGATTGGGATAGTGTTACCCCCAATATATTCTCTAGATCTTGCAGGTTATGAGTTGGTGATGGGGTATGGCAAGTCCTACTCTTTTTATCTGATGCTCAGTCGAAGAGGGGGAGTTCTTCCCTCTCTACCTTCCTAAGTCTTGTCTCCAGGCTACTAGTTCTGGGTAAATATTCTCTCTTCCCCCGTTCTTCTTCTTGAATGTGTTCCTCTGGCTGAGTTGTGTCTACCTGGTAAAGGCCATAAGAAAATTAAAAATAAAAGTAGGTAATAGTGTCTACTATTTCCAAAATACATTCTACAATGATGGTTAGGCTGGGCCAAGAGAAAAATTGGGATAGAATTTAGAGGAAATACAAAGAGGGAGTGAGATGGGCAGTCTTAAGATATGCAAATGGTATAGCAGGGAAAAAAGATAAATGGAAGGGAAGAAAGGAGTCAGAGAAAGAGATTGATTGACAAGTGATACATTGGGAGACAGAACAGAAAGGTGAAAAGAGAGGAAGACATATGGAGAAAGTAGATGTAAAGACTAGTGATGGTTAAAGATAGCTTATTATATAAGAAGTGATAGAGAAAGATGGGGAAGGAAAAAATAGAAAGCTAAACATAGAATGGTTGAAAGAAAGAAAAGAAGGAAGGAAGAGAAAAAAGGAAATGATAAAGGTAAAGAAAGAGGTAGTAGAAGAAAAAATTCCAAAAGAGAATATTAACCAGGAAAAAAAAAAAACCTGACAAAGACCAACATGAGAAAAAAAAAAAGTACAGTGAGTGCATTAGGGTTATATTGATGTATAGATCTCCATACATAAAATGGAAAATTCATCTGCTTTTCTGTCTTGCAAAACCAGACAATTTTGCAAGTATGGAACCTTGAGAGAAAAAGGAAGATTCGGCAAGCAAAGGGAAACTAATCCAGACAAGTGGCTTCCAAGTTTCAAGGCACTGGTGGTCATAGCCTTCCTGTTTGTTTTTTTTTTAAGTGTGTGCTAATTGGTGACAATACTAGATCTAGCAACTCCCAGAGCCCCAACCTCCTATTGCTGGAATGGGGAAAAACTTAAGGATAACCAAGAGGGTGAGATACTTATCAAATCTTGGGGGAAGAATGTCTGGAAACCACTGTAGAATAGCAGGTATTTTCCTTCCCCAAAGAATGCTTGATTGAGATAATTCCTAGGCCTGAAGTAGTAAGCAGTCTTGCACCTGGTCCTGTGGATTGGTCCCTACTTGAAGAGAATCAAATAGAGTGTGTTCATCTGCATTAAGTGGGTCTACATTTATATTCTGAAACTGTGCCCTGGTAGCTAACTCAGCCAGTGAGTTAGGAATTTCAGTAGGCATAATTGGATCCCCATCAAATGAGCCTTGCCTTCCAATGCTAGATGGAGTTCCAGTGCTGGAGGTGTGATACTTTGTTAATTTGGAGCCAAAACATGGTAACTGTAGGATGCTAGATGGTCTCTGCTGCCTTTCACCCTCATTTCCTTGCACTTCACTTGGAATTCCTTCTGGCTTGGGACCTTCATCAGGTGTACCAATAACAAGCTGCTCAGGAGTAAGATCAACAGTTCTTTCATTGAGCTGGTTGCCTTCAAATATTTGTTCCAAAATGTTTCCTTTTCCTCCAAGATCACTTTTGAGGCAAGGTGTATTCTTTGATTGAAGGGAACTGGTTTCGGGAAAGGGCATAATTCCCCTTTGGCCCAACTGATTTATAGAACGTGGTGTGTTCCTCTTCAGAGTGGACATGTCATCTCTGAAAGGACTTGGGTTTTGACTTTCTCCAGGCAGTCTTTTCTCTGAGCTGTTTCTTTGGCCAGCTAGGATGCTTGTCGGGGAGATAGTATGTCTTACATGCGTAGTTTGACTGTCTTCTATATACACAGGGCTGGTGTCTTGGTTCTCCCCTAGTGCAAGACCAAAAGATGGAGTGTAGTCTTGTAGAGCAAGTGGATTGTCCTTGGGCCCTGTGGAGCCACCAGCACAGCAAGGGCCTCTCTGGCTTAGGTGAAATAAATGTGCTCCTTTTTGAACTGCTGGGTAACTTGGAGGAATTAAGTCTGGGAAAACCAAGTGTTCTCTTTCTGGTGAATTTAACCTAGTGGTCTGCATGCCATAATTCAAATTCTCACCTTCATGCCATATTGGATTTTTCTGAAGCCCAGCTGGGGAGTCACTGGAATAAGGCTTGTTCTCCTTCTGGTATGGTGAACTAGCAGGGGCTTTGTGTAAATTTGTTGGCTGATCCCAGAAATTTCTGTTAAAATATGGCTTTCTTTCTTTCTGCTCTTGGGCTTGAATTCTGTGGTCCCAGGAATTCCAAGAAGGAAACATAGTGCTTTCTTCTTGTCCAACGGCATTATTAGCATAATAGCCCCTGCTCTCCACTGGCCGCGGTTCAGTGGGAGCTGTATTATATGATGGGAAATTCTCATCTGGGCTCCAGGGGTAAAATTCACCATAAAGGAAATCCTTCCTGGGTTTTGATGGATTAATATCTAAGGAATAGGGAAGGTATTCCTTTGGTTGATTTGAGGTATATTGCTCGCCTTCATAGTGCCTAACTGTTGGGTCTCCTTTAAAGCTTGACTCCGCCACACTCCATCTACTTTGTCCTGGAAAAGATTCATCTCCAGTTGGCTCTATTGGGTCTTCTTCATTATAAGGGATTGTCTTTTTTGGGTCTGGAGTATTCATGGGATAGTGTGGATTTTCAGGTTGCCTCATTGTATTGGGAGAATCATCTCTTTCAGCCCATGTATTACTTCTAAGGTATGGTGAGTTTTCCCTGGGATCATAGGGGTTATAGTCAGGGTAATAAACACGTCCTCCAGAGCCATGGGAAGGATGAGGTAAGTGTTCTTCATGCCTTCCAGGATCTTCCTTAAAAGGTGGAGAGATTTCTTGTTGGTTCCAAGTATTTCTTCCAGCATTAAAATGTTCCCTTGCAGGGGAAGGAAATCCCTCAGGGTACACAGGCTGATATATACTGTGCTTTAATTCTGGCTGATTAATTTCTGACTCATATGGAACTCTTCTTGGCTCTAAAATAATCCCTTTGAGCAAATTCTGGCTTTGGGTTTGTCCATTAGAATTTGGAGCTCTTCTGGAATCTCCTCTCAGGTAATAAGAGTTTTCACGTTGACCAATAGAATTAAAATTTGGGACTAGCATGTTGTCCTCAGGGTGAGGCAGTTTATAGTTTGATTTATTAACTCCATAGTCTTGAGAGTTTCTCCAGGGGCCACTTGGATCCCTTGTAGGAATGACTATTCCTTCTTTTTGACTTACTGGCTTCTCTCTTGGATTTTGGATGTTTTCATTGTGGCCAACAGTACCATGTTTGGGACCCAGAGGGGCAACATTGGTTCCCACAGGGTGTTTATTTGGCCCTTCAGGCTTTCTTCTGAAATTTGCTGGATTTCCTGCATAATTGGGAGAGTTGCCTCTTGCAGTGGAAGCATAAGCTCTGCGGTATATTGGATATCCTGGGCGAACTGCTTGTTTGCCTTCCAAAACAAAGGATTTCCACCGGGGACCCCTTTGAATTTGTTGATTTCGGTAAAAAGGCCCATTACGTTTGTGCCCCGTAGCGGTGCCAGTAGGTCGCCATTGTCTTCCTGCAGGAAAACTAGGGATGTTAGGATTTGGATAATTTTCATGAATATTTGTCTGACTTGGTCCCCGTGGGGTTTGACTTCTTGGAACTCCCTGGCCTGAAACATTTACTGCAGGGCTGTTTTGAGCTGTAGGATTGCTCACAGTGTTAGACCCCTGGACACTGTTTCCTGTTGGGCTGGTGTCATTTCCACCCTGACTCCCTCTGGGATTGGGTGCATTTGACTGGGTAGAATTAGTTTCAGGAACTGTTGAATTAACCGAAGGATCAGTGGCTGGACTCTCTGTTTTAGGAGGATCTTTTTCTTTTGGTTTTTCAAAATCTTGTTCAAACATCTCTTCTGAATAATAAGGAGGACGGCCCCCAAATCCATGATATCCAAAATATCCAAAGTAAGGATTCTGTAGGGAAGAAGATGGAAATTGATAATTATTCTTTGTTTCCCACCATGGTGCTGCTTGGAATTTTTAAAAGTGATAGTAAAAATCTTATTGGCCACATAATTTTTAAATCACCATTGGCTACGCTTTCTTTCTTGAAATTTGATTCCTCCTTGGTTTCCATGACCTTTCTTCCTTCTGGTACTCTTACTCTCTGACCATTACTTTTCAGTTTTCTCTTCCTAGGCCTGGATTCTAAATCTAAGTTCTTTTTGTTTTTTTTTTAGGATTCCATCCTCTGTCCACCTTATTCTTCTGTTCTCATTTTGCACACCTGCTTTGATCAATCTATTGCAGTCCAGTTCTTTCAATACAGATACATGCCAGTGACTCCTAAAGCCATAACTCTGGCACATGATTCTCTCCTGAGGTTGAGACAGCAAGACTGCTACGCTAAAGAGTTTATGAGTATCTCCAATTGAATGTACCCAGACTGGACTCATTTTCCCCAAAACCTTATTCTCTAATATTCTATATCTAAGCAGAATTCACCACTATATACCCAGTTTCCCAAGTTTCCACTCTCTCCTTTATTTCCCCCAGATAATTAATGACCAAATCTTATAAAATCTAAACTTTCATCTTTGTCTTCTCCTCCTTTATCCCCAATACCCCTGAACTATTGCAACAGTTTTCTTACTGGTTACTCTGGATATAATTTTACTTTCCTGTAATACTGCCTGTCCATTGCCATCAGAGTAGTGGAGGTTGGGGGTGGGTATGTGGGAAAGTTCTGTCACTTTCCTCCTTAAATATTAAAGTTGCCCTTACCTTACAGGACAAACTGTAAACTCAGAGCATAACATACAAAGCATGGTGCCAAAGAGTGGGGCTCTAGACAAATATGGGTTAAAATCCCTATTCCACCAGTACTAATAATATGACTCTGGGCTAACCTCAGTTTATTCATTTGTAAAATGGAGATAATAAAATAATATCTACCTCATAGGTTATCATGAAGATCAAGTGAGGTAACATATATAAAGCTCAGTGCCTAGTACTTACTAAGTGCCTGATAATAATAATATATAATATTAATAAAGATAATAATTATTATTTTAAATAATCATCTGGCCCATAACAATTATATCCAGCCTTATTTCCTCCCCCTTGTAGTTTATGCGGTTGTAAATCACACTACTTGCAGCACTATTCACAATGACCTTAAAAAAGAAGGAAACTCTGCAATATGCACCAACATAGATGAACCTTGAGGACGTTTTGGTAAGTGAAATAAGCCAGTCACAGAAAGATGAATGCTGCATGATTCCATTTTATGAGGTATCTAAAAGAGTCAAATTCATAGAATCAAAGAGTAGAATGGTGATTGCCAGGGGCTAGGGGGAGGGGGAAATGGGGAGTTGCTAATCAACGGGCTTAACGGTTCAGTTAAGCAAGATGAATAAGATCTGCTGTAGAACATTGTACCTATAGGCAACAATATTGTATTGTATACTTCAGAATTTGTTGGGAGGGTAGATCTCATGTTGTGTTCTTACTACAATAAATAATAATTTAAAAACAGCTACTTTTAGTTCTCTGAGTACTCTATGTTTCAGTGCCTTTGCACATGGCTTCTTCAGATTGAACTTTCTCTTTGCCTATACATTTATCCCTCCTGGAGAACTTGATTCATCTTCAGGACTCAGCTTGAGTGCTCCCTTCTCTGTCCTGGTTTTCTTAGGCAGAATTAGGCTCTACTCTCAGGTGTCCACAGCAGTATAGGCTTCTGCTTTAACAATTATCCCACTGAATTTCAGTTGCTTATTTTTCTGGGATTCTCCCACTTGACTTTCCCATGTGAAGTTTTTGAGTGAAAACATTCTTCTCATCTTTGTTTTCCCCAGTACTTAGCACAGTGGGAAGTGCTTAATAAATGTTTGTTTAATGAATGATGCAATCATCATGAGCAGTGTCAGTATGTTTGTTAGACACACATGTGGCATTTAGGTCATTTAGTCTTTCTTTAAAAAAAAATACAATCTAAAGAAAAAGTATTTTTATTCCTACTTGTGGATAGAGATGAAGAGACGGATGGGTGAGGATATGTCTCGGACAGCATGCAGCAAATCAGGCAGTGTCCCTGAGAGGTGGAATGCAAATGTTAATACCTATGCAAATTGCCTGTGTCATCCTCTTTCACTCTCTCATGAAATGTTTGTAAAAATTTGAAGTCCCCATATTTACAATAACCAGGACATGGAAGCAACCTAAATGTCCAAAAGAATGAAATAATGCAACATGGATGGACCTAGAGATTGTCACACTGAGTGAAGTCAGAGAACGACAAATATCATGTGATACCGCTTATATGTGGAATGTAAAAAAAAGGGTACAAATGAACTTATCTACAAAACAGAAATAGAGTCACAGATATAGAAAATAAACTTATGGTTACCAGGGGGTAAGGAGGAGGAGGAATAAATTGGAAGACTGGGATTGACATATACACACTACTATATATAAAACAGATTACTAATAAAGACATACTGTATAGCACAGGGAACTCTACTCAATACTCTGTAATGGCCTACATGGGAAAAGAACCTAAAAAAGAGTGGATATGTGCATATATATAACAGATACACTTTGCTCTACACCTGAAACTAACACAACATTGTAAACCAGCTATACCACAATAAAAATGAAAAAAATTGAAGTGCCCATTTCCAGGTTGCATGCACTTATCTGAATAATCATTTGGGATTATTTCACAATGATATATCTGAAAGCACCTTATGCCATTACTGAATAGGAATTTTCAATGTCATTATTTTAACAACCCGCCCCTCAGCCCCTCCCCCTAGAACTATCAGGTTTCCACATTTCACTGAGGACATATCACATATTTAGGGAAAAAGAGGAAGTACACTCCAGGGGTGGGGTACTGTGCCACAATCACTACAATGGCTTTTTTTGATGACACATTGCTAGAATATTTAAATAGTGTATCACTGCATTTGGCCCCTCTCCTAGTGTGGTGTACTAAAAAACCCATTGGATAGGATATCAGAACACTTGGATTCTGGGTCCAGTTTATCCTCTAACTCAGTAGGTAAAACTGAATAGTAATTTAGTTTCTCTTGGCTTCAATTTATTTGTACAATGAGGTCATTAGATGGTTACTTAATTTCCTTCTGGGGATAACATTCTGAGATAGATTTACTTCGTTCCTGTTGACTAGTTGTTCCATCACTGTTTAGAGTCCAGCATCAGCCTTGAGCAAAGGTTAGTAAGTTAGCCTTCTGAGAGAGAGAGAGAGAGAGAGAGAGAGAGGTTGATTTCTATACATGTAGGGGAGAAATGATATATCACATTTATTTTATTTTAGATTACTTGCTTGGTTTGTTTCACTTTTTAAAAATCACAGGTGCTTGAGCTACAGGTTCATGTGTTGGATTTTAACTTTTTTATTAGATAGGGATAAAAAAAAGCAGAGACTTTCATATTGTAATTCCTAATGAGGATTGTAGCTTTGCTTGTACTTACTCCACCTTCTTCATTGCTGACTGGTGGACGTCCATAACCTGGTGGTACCCTCTGAAAGGTGAAAGACACAATGAACACAGAGAAAACCACTTTCTATGCTGCCATTTGATTGTAAAACTCAAGATTTTTAAAAATAGTTCAAGTCAGCGTTAGCACTGTTGGTGGCTTTTAGCTTCTGAGTCATTAGCTCTTAAAATCTAGCTATTAATAATTATGACATAACCATCAGTGAATTCTGGTAAATACAAAGCCTTCATCTGGATCCCAGGTTATCTTATGGAAAATACCACATGTGGCTGCATATCCTGGCAGTCGTCCTGCCCCATCACCAATACACACACGTGTGCATGCACACACACACACACACACACACACACACACACGCACAGAGATTTGAGTGCTGTTAGGATCCAAACATCTATATTAGAATATCTAATAATTGAGATTAAATAATGATGTTATTTTTTGAATGTTTACATTTAAGGTGACAAACTGACAATCCTTCCTGGATTATTACTAAAATATTTTTATAGTCAAAACCAAGGTTTATTTTCCTAATCAAACTAGGAGGTTGGGTTTCTGCTCATAGGAGTGTTGAGAAAAGCATAGTGGGAGGGTTTCAAAAAGCAATTCAGCTCCCACAGAAGTTCTACATAGATGAGATTAATAGATATTTCAGCAAGAGAATCATGTTCATCTCCTTTTTAAATCTTCACCTGGTACTGCCTTCATTTTCTTTGTTCAGTATTGCCAGTAAAAAGGATGTCACTCTTACAAGGAAAAAGAAATAAGAAATTTTTACTGCTTGAAATGAATTGTTCCTTGGTTATAAAAAGCCTTCTTGACTATAGAGTTGTAGACAAGAAAAACCAATGCCATAGCTAAATGAAGTCATCAAATATTTATTGATGTTGTTTTTGTTAGTTTAACTGCAACTGACCATTAATATTTCTATAGTTCAATTAGTTTATTTTGCGATTCATATCTTAAATGCTTGCCATGCAATTTCAACATTATGTTTTATTTTAATGATTTTAACCTTTAAAGGATTCCTATAATTATTATTTTGCAAAATTCTTTACAATGAAATATCTTTGTCTAGAAATAATAAGACATTATGGAAGGATCTTAGCCTAATCATGGTTTTCAAACTCCATTTTGTCCCAGTTTCCCCATTACATTAAATGAGGATAATCTTTGTGTTTTCTCATCTCTTGGGTGAGGAATAGTAGTGAAGGAGCACAACCTTTTGAAATTAATTCATTATCTAAGTTAGTAGTAGTGTTGGATGATTTAGGCTATGTTCATTTCAACAATTTGAGTAAAAAATCCAATTAAAAAATTTTTTTTCCTACATGATTACTGATGTGATGATTTTGTTTCATATTCTTTACTGATTGGCATATGGCATTCCATTTAAAATGTATGAACTCAAATTAGTTTGAGATACAGCATGCTAATATTATTTTTCAGTTCTAGTTTAAAGGAAAAGAACTCACATGTGGAACATGCCACGGTAGCTGTTGATAGGGAAATAGCCCATTGCCAAATGGTGGGAATGCCTAGAAAGAAGAAAAGAATCAGAGTGATGTGGAAATGAGAAGAGTAAATGAAAAATGAAACAAACTTATTAAAGACAATTATTTAGAACTTGGAAGTCTACATCTTCCTTTGCATTAAACTGAATTTTTTAAGGGCAGAGATGATAATAATAATAATAACAATTAGTAGTATTGAGCACTTACGTTCTAGGTAATGTGCTGAGAATTTTATACTAGTAAGTTCATTTAATCCTCACATAACTGTAGAAGATATGTGCTATTATTATTTTCATTTCACTTAAGATTCTGAGGTTCAGAGAAATTGAGTCACTTGCCCCAAATCTCAGAGCTGGTAAATGATTGAAGCCAGGATTCAAAGCCAGGAGTGTCTTTTCATTCAAATTTGTATTCTCTACAGCTATAATAGGTCTGATAATGAAGGCTAATCGACTCAAGACAACATTTTAGAAGCTCCATGGTGGATGAGATCTTGAGAAATCATCTGCCCGTCTTCTTGTTTTAAGTCAGGACTACATTTATGCTATCCTGAAGTCCTGGAAGCAGTGTTAACTTTCAGAGCAATGTTTTAGACAGTCGAAGCATAGATCTGGAAGGGACTTAGAGAACATTCCATTTACTCATGATGAACCTGGAGCCTAGAAAGGCAAAGTGACTTGCTCAAGATCATACAACTAATAAGGACCGGGGTAGAATTTGAATCTCTGTTCCCAGACTTTTCTGTTGGTGCTCATGTTTATACCCTGTTGCCTCTGTATTTCAAAAGGAGCTTCTCAACAGTATTTGGGTAATTTTCCATTAAATGAAGGCTAGAATAGACTTGCCAGGCAGTTTTGGATAGGTGGTGACAGCATCACCTTGGAAGAAAGTGTCCAAACTAATGATTCTGTTTTGTACATAGCGGTATCTGTGTTGAGGAGCATTGGAGGAAGTGTGTTTGTGGGGGTGGCATGGCCCTCTGAAGCCCTCTGAGGCCATTTATGACTCTGGTTTGGAATTTTGCTTGGCAGGCCTCACCTGAGGTGTCTGGGTTTCCTCTTGGGGCTGAGTTGGGGTGGGTGATGGCTGCTTTAAAGGATGCTCCGGTAGGGGCTGTTTTAGTTGAGGCTGGTTGGGTTTCTGGGTCTCTGGGGCTTGATCAGTCTTGCTCTGGTGTTTGGGTGCTGAGGGAGATGAAGGTTTCTGTGGGCGCTTCTTGTTGGGTGGTGGCTGAGGCCACATGGGCATCTGGTACGGCAGGAAGAGCTGAGGGAGCTGCATACCATTTCCATACAAGGGACTCAGGTGTACCATCTGCAAGGGTAGTAAATAACAGTAAATTCACATGAGTGCTGGTACTCCAGCTCTCCCCACCCTCTCTGTCAGTCTCTAAAACTCAGTCCAGGATCTTAAAAAGCCTATGAAGCTTAAGTCAACAATGGAAGCTTCAAGCTCTTTAGCTAGCATTTTATTTTATTTATTTATTTATTATATATATATATATATTTTTTCTGTACACGGGTCTCTCACTGCTGTGGCCTCTCCCGCTGCGGAGCACAGGCTCCGGACGCACAGGCTCAGCGGCCATGGCTCACGGGCCCAGCCGCTCCACGGCATGTGGGATCCTCCCGGACCGGGGCACGAACCGGTGTCCCCTGCATTGGCAGGCGGACTCTCAACCACTGCGCCACCAGGGAAGCCCATTTATTATTTTTATTTTTTATTTTTTTGCGATACACGGGCCTCTCACTGTCGTGGCCTCTCCCGTTGCGGAGCACAGGCTCCGGACGCGCAGGCTCAGCGGCCATGGCTCACGGGCCCAGCCGCTCCGCGGCATGTGGGATCTTCCCGGACCGGGGTACGAACCCGTGTCCCCTGCATCGGCAGGCAGACTCTCAACCACTGCGCCACCAGGGAAGCCCTAGCATTTTTTTTTTAAATGCTCTCTTATACTTTTTATTTTTGTTATTTTTTTAAATTGTAGTATAGTTGCTTTACAATGTTGTGTTAGTTTCCACTGTACAACGAAGTGAATCAGCAATATGTATACATATATCCCCTCCCTCTTGGACCTCCCTCTCACCTGCCTAGCTAGCATTTCTTTACATGTTTTCTTACAGAAATGAATTTCAGTCTTTCAGAAAACCAATGAAACAAAGCAAAAGGCAGAATTAGGTGAGAAATTTCAGTTAAAGAATTCAGGTTATAATTTTCTAACTCTGAAGCCCTGACTCAGGTAAGAAGTATACAAGTCAAGTTACAGAGGAGTTGGTATCAAGTTCACAATTCCTGTGACTTGTTATAGGCAGGATGAAGAGGAGAAAGAGCAAAAAGAAGACGAAGTGAGAGTGTTAAAAAAAAAGAAAGAGAAAGAGTAAAAATTTTATGTGTGTAAATATCCTTATATGGGGCCTGTGCTTCTCGATTACAGGTGAATCCTCATTAATTCCGTTTTCATTATGAAAATCTCCACAATTACAAGGTTGGCAGGGAAGCAAAAGCAGTTATAATCTGAAAATGCTATGTATGAATTGACCTCTTACAACAGTAGTTCCCATTCAAACATTCCCTCTCTGACTTAACACCAGTCTCTGTCTCCAGGCTTCATTAATCAGTCTCTCACTGTCTATGGATGATACACACACAATACCGTGCAAATGCCATGTGGATTGATGGAAGGTGAAATTGCAAATCTTGCATTAAGATGTAGGATTTCATGACAATTAAGTTGGTAAAAATTTCAAATCACTGGCAAAGTTGCTAAAACTGAGAATGAGAGTTTGAAAACTTGGGCCTATCAAAAGATAAAGATGAGAAAATTGACAATGGTGATGATTTTAGGTGAGAGGCTTTAAAAGAGAATGACTTGAATGAAAAAGATTAAGGGAAAATTGATGAAGTCCTTGATTTTTCCCCTCAATGGGTCTCATGATCATGTTACCAAAGTCAAAAGTAACATATAGTATTATTGTACTATTATACAATTTTTTCAGAAAAATTATGCCAGAAGATTCAACTGATAATACGTTCATTATTAGTTCTAAGAATTAGCACATAGTGGGAAGTATAAGCTAAATTTTAAAAATTAGACAAAAACTTATTTCATAATTTTAGTGTTATCTTTCAAGATAATCCAAATAAAACTTTATCTTCCTCCCAGTATTTACTTATGCTATTTTTTTCTCATTATTTGTAAATATATCTTGTATAGTCTTTTCCCAGAACAAATTTCTCTCAGATATAAAGAAGCAGTGTAATTAATAAATGCTTTTTTCTACATGAAAGTACAATATTAATGAATAAGAAGAAAATTTGGTGTAAGGGGATAGGTGAAATAATTTTTTTTCCTTGAAACTCTTATAATGGTTAATTAAAACATGTGAATAATGATTGGTGTCTTTATTAGCTAAGACAGACCTTATAACTATCTGTATATAAACAAGAAATCATTAGAAATAATATAAAGTGGAACTTACAGGTGGGGAGTTCATAAAGTTGAAGTGACCATAGCGCATCTGTGACAACAGGAATCCATTTATGTGGCACAAAGTGAAAATTTTTTATTCAATAAAATCACAAGAAGCAAGTTTCTGATTTTTAGATATAATAGGCATAATGTCTTTGACTAGTTATACATGAATTTAAAATAAGTAATGAAATTTAAAAACCTTCTATGGCACTATGATTTGAGAGTTTAAGAGGTAGAGTCTCTCTACCTCTTTCATAAGAAATTTTATATATCAGAAAGTTTTCCATTATTCTCCTTTTTATTTTTTGGTGGCACCTGCAGCTTGAGGAATCTCAGTTCCCTGACTAGGGACTGAATCTGGGCCTGGCATTGAAAGCCCAGAATCCTAACCACTAGGCAACCAGGGAACTCCCTAATATTCTTTTTAAATGAACTCTCAGGACAGGGCTCTGGAAAATGTCTCTCCTGAGACTAAACATACATACCTCCTCACTTTTACTGCTAAATCCAGGCATTCGGGGCATTTGCATCTGGAAGTGAGAGAATATTTGTGACAAATTCAGAACATCAATTGAAATAAGCCCAGGAATTTTCCCCAAACTATGCAACAATAGAACATAAAGAAAAGTCCTAAATTTTTTTAATACTCACTGGCATAGCTATGGAATAACAAAGCAGACCTAGAAAGACCAGGAGACTCTTCATTTTTCCACTTGGTACCTGGGATACAAAACTGGATTTTAGTTTTGAACTGTGAAATAATTCTGCTGGGGGCACTTGGTGCTTATCCAGGCACTAGCCCACCTGCCTGTCAAGGAGAACACTGATATACACAGTGAAAGGGACCTCTGCTGCCATGTTTATTTTACATTAAGAAACTATTAGATGGTTATTACCTGGTACTGTTCTAAGCTGCCAAAAGGGTCAGTTAAAAAGGAAAGATAAAAGTAAGAGGGAGAGAGAGAGAGACAGAGACGGAGAGACAGAGAAAACATTGATGCTTGAAAAGATGGCTCATAGCACTGGAATGTGAAAATTAGAAATTAGGAGTTTATCTTGAAAAATGTGAATATTGGTGATTTTGAATTTCTAGTTGCTAGGCTGGTTTAGAAAGTCATAGTAGTGTCTATATTCACTGTTCAGGATAATCTCAGTCCCAGTGACGGGACAATCCAAAATCAGTACTTTGAGCTACTTTCTAAGGTGCTATAGACTACATTCCATTATAAAAAGGCTTGTTATATACACTGGAATGTTTTAGAATCTATGCTTTTCTTCTTTCCGCTATTGTTGTTTCTATTATTATTATTGTTATTATTTAATCTTTTTACAAATCACTTCTGCTCAAGGTCTGGTAAAAGAAATGGGAAAAAATAAGAAAAACTATAAATTTATCTCTTTGTTAGACACTTTGATTAAACATAGAGGAAAAGATAGAAACTATAGACAAATATGAAGTTCAGAGATTGTTTTCATGGATTTTATTTATCCCACTCTAGTTAATTATGCAAGGCTTATATAATTAATACTTGTATTTACATCTTTGAATAAGATTTCTTCTAAAGCATTTACTTGGGTAACCCCTTAAGAAAACTCTTCCACTTGCATATACAATAGACAAAAATAAAGGTTTTAATCAGAATGATATATTTTCACGGTTTATCAGATGCAAGACAATTCCTAGCATAGTAACCAGGATATAGACACCAGTATTTGCTCATTCCTTTTGTTTCTTTCATTTTCTGGGCATGAAATGAACCTAGTAGTGATTTGAGCCAATGCTCACCCTTCTACTTGCTTTCCACAGAAGCAATATAACTAGAGGACACTTCTTCATTTTCTTAAACTGTATGTTTAAACAGTTACCTTTTACATATCAGAGAAATTGGGAGAGTGTAATTAAACAAAGGAAGCAGTAATATGTAAATGTCTTTCCTACCAATTAAAGATTTTCAGAATCATAGCATTGTAGAGAATTAAAAATAACTGAAACTAGTGTGCTTAGTATAGGCTACAACAGCACAAGGAAGTTACTAAAGAGAATACTGGTGAATGCTTTCCTAAATCTATTTTCTAAGATTATGGCCTGAGATTTGGGGGGAAGCTTTGTATGTTTAATTTCTACCTTGCTTAATCATCCATCTAATTTCTATAGTAGCAGTCACTGAGATTCTTGATAATGCTACACTCATATAGGAAGATGTGGTCTTTTGTTTTGCAAATATAAAATGTCACTCTTTTTCTCTTTTATAAAATTAATATATTATGTTGGATGACTTTAAGATTCCTTCCATCTCTAAAAATTCATGATTGGATAAAAGTCTATGCTTAGCTGTTTTTTTAAATTATAATGATTGTTATGGAATACAATGACTATGTAAGTTCTTAGTTCTAACATTCCATCTGTGGTCTCAGATGCTCTTTTTTCTTCTGACATATTTAAATAGTGTTTTATCCTCTCAAGTGTACTTCTGACAATATTTAGTTCGATATGTGATCTGTTTGTATTAGGAAAAATAAATGAAAATACTCACCAGGTTATCTAGCTTAGGAGACGAAGCTTCATGCCTGCACTGCAGCAGCAACATTTTTTCACCAAAATTTTCATAAGCCTTTAAGAAAAGTATAGATTTTGCATGAGAAGAAACTCAAATATAGAAATGAAACAGATAAATGAAGAAACTAAGAACAAAACTTCAGCTCTACCTTTATTAGAGAGTTTTCAAACTCTCTTCAAGCTTAATCTTCTGTTGCTTTAAGAGTAAGGTGAAAGCTAAATCAGAGAGAAAATGACCCAGGCACTGTATTTTGAGATACTTTTAGTGCAATGTTGACAAAACTTGAATGCTCAATGGGGACGTGTACAAAAGCCCAGTGTTAAATGAGATCTAATTAGTTTGGAAGAAAGCTTATAAGAAAAATAAATGCACCAACTAAATGAAGAAGTTTAAAGTTTTATCAGAAGATTACTGTACAAAAATTGATTATCAACAAACATCAAAGAATGCAATCAGGAAGTCAACCAACATCTATGAATTAAGTTCATTATTTGGAACTATATTAATTATGTTGAAAATCTCTAATACTCACCTAATGCCACTTAGAAACTCCAACATATAAAAAATAACTTTTACTTGAACTTTGCTAGCCTGTCTTTGAAATATATTCTTAATGGTCTACAGTGGAAATGACTACAAGTTGCTAAAGCCAGGGAGATCTCAAGAAGCTAGACACATTTATTTCTTAATGATAAAACAAAAAATTCTTCATGAAGATGTCATGTTCTGTACCAAAAAGGCTTAAAATAAAAAGACTCCTCCTTTTCAGAAAGCTTGGGTCACATTTAAGCACTGTTGTAGACCTGCACAACCAATCAGCTTTGAGAAAAATGGTTTTGCCATCACAAGAGTTTAAAACACAGCCAATGTAAAATTTATAATATGTTATTATAGGAGCTGTCAAATCAAGCCTCTTATTATGTATAATAACAGTCGAGGAAAATGAGCTTACAGCAGTAAGATTTAGAAGATGCTTTCCTTGATGAATTTGGGGTTTTTAAAGTATAGAAACATTGTTTATGCAAAGATATTTAGGGAACAAAGGTGAATGAATATTAACCATATGCTATTGTCATAAAGCATTGACCATGATCAAAATGCAGGCCAAAATATGTATTTAGTTTAATATGTTTAGTTAGTATATATTTAATATATAATTAAAATTAACTGGAATGTTATGTCAACATTCAACTCAGTGACTTGGTTTGATTCATATTACATAAGGATACCAGGCCATAGAGCTCTTTTTGAAGTCAGTATAGGTTAGTTACTGGGGATTCAGAGTTGTAGAAGAAAAAGGCAAAATGACAAATGAACTCTCAGCTATTCATGATAATACAACCTCATGAAAATCGGAGTTGAGAAATTCGCTGAAGGAATTATGTTATGGATGTTTTTAGAAATCTCACTTCCCATAATAAAGACTTCACTGCTAAATAAATAAATAGGACAATTATACTTTTCATTGACGAGAGCGAACTTTGTTATCTTTGCTGAACTTAGATTCTCCTGTTCCCTATGGCTCCATTTGTAGTGGTGATATTTGCTTATTTTAGTGTTGGCATTTAAATAGCAAGAATTTTTTAATTTGATGCCAAAAGATGGTTCCTACTTTGTGTGACTGTGCACATCAGTTCACCTAGGGGTTGTACAAGGTGCTGTTCTTCCAAGGCGTGAGAGGTGCCATGTCATTCCTCTTGGGCCAAATAACACTGCATTTTTTAGCCCTCAAACTCCCTGAATTTAGTACCACAAAGAATAAAATTGCACCGGAATAGATGACTTTAAATTGATCTCTAAATATCTTTTAAGTCTGTATGTGTCCAAGAAAGTGTGCAAAGTTAGATCTGCTCCAAGTGTCTGACTGTCTTTATCTGACTTTGTAGAAACTGAGTAGGAATTACAATATTGTGTGTATGCTGAGATTTGTTTGTAAGTGGTAGGACACTGAGGGAACAGTGTATTCACGAAGATGAAATGGAAATCGTGATGCTGGATGACCCTGGTTTCTGCCTGTACCCTTCACATAGAGGCTAGAGTTTTATCAGCCTTAGCCATATAGGTTCTTGGGAGTTGCTACTAAACCTCACTTGATGGCTTCTCTGTTTACCCTTGTTCCCTCTGCCATAAGGCTGGTTAGTGGTCATGAAATAATCCATGTTTTAAAAACCCATCTAAGGGACTTCCCTGGTGGTCCAGTGGGTAAGACTCCACATTCTCAATGCAGGGCGCCTGGGTTCGATCCCTGGTTGGGGAACTAGATCCTGCATGCATGCCGCACCTAAGAGTTTGCATGCTGCAACTAAAGATCCTGCATGCTGCAACGAAGATCCCGTGTGCTGCAACTAAGACCCTGCACAGCCAAAATGAATAAATAAATATTTAAAAAAAAACCCAGCTAAGCTATTGAATGGGTGAACTCTTAGTAGTGGTGGATCAGATTGAGAAAACAACCAAGCATCTTTTTTTTCTTTAAAAACACTAAAGAATTGCTTAACTCCATAGAATATTTTGAAATTAGTTCTTTGTGACTTTCCTCCTTTACTCCAATTATCTTTACTTATTTTATAAATACTTTTTCCCTCCAAACGATTACAACTGTTTTTGAATATGTTTATTATTTGGCTTTTTAAATTTTTAGAATTTCTCTCTCTCTTTTTCTCTGTTTCCCTTTTTGTCCATAAAACAAGACTTCTCATTCGGTCTGTGTAAACCCATGCCATTGTATGTAAGAATTTGTGTGTGGATGCAATTTTTTTCCCCTGAAGGAGAACCTATATCCTTGAAGGGTCTGTGACCTCCACACTCTCCTAAGATCCTCTCGTTGCCCTAGATTCTAAGCCACTGGGAGCAGAAAAATCTTCTGATTTCTGTGGTGGAAAGAGACTGAGATTTGGAGTTGCCAGACCTGAGTTTAAACCTTCCACAAATTAACCAACTGTTTAATTTCCTGTTCAGTAAAATGGGAGTAATAAGTTTCTTCTAGGAAGTAATTTAAATAATGTGTGTAAAGTGCCTGACACCTGGCAGGCACTGAATGATGATCAGTTTATGACTGATCAATACATTAAGGTACTTTTGTGGTTCCACATTATACTTCATAATTAAGGACCTACGAGCAATAAAGGCAGTAATGATTCTCAGAGCAAATAGATCTTCTAAGCATGACTGTCACGCTGAAGTTCTGTGGATTATTATTAGTAGAACCCTTCCACACTGCAGAATTGCTGAACTTGGGGTACTTGAAATAAAGTAGTGTTTTAGGAATCCACTATTGGTGGCCAAATAGTATCCAAGCATCCACAATCTTGATTTCTCTCTGGAACTATTCCTATAGCATATCTTCAGGCCCTAAATGTGAGACACCTTCTTTCATAAGGAAGACAACGTGTAGTTTAATCTTTCACAGGTTAAGTGGTTAATAATGTTTATTCCACAGACATTTCCCGAGCAGCCTCTTCATGCAAATCCCCAGCTGAGGTGCCCACCCATCCTGCATAAGCTGTTGGGATAGGAAAATTTCTGAGTCAGAACTCAGTAGTGGGTTTGAATTCTGGTATCTATGACTTAATTGTTTTAAAACCTTAGTCAAATGACTTAAAGTCTTTAAGGCTGAGTTTCTTTGTTTGTAAAGTGGGGGATAATAATAGTATTTCCTTCATTAGTTTGTTGAGAATTTAATAATTTATTTAAAGTTCTTAGTACATAGCTTAAATAAATGCCACAAATAGATATATAAATGTTACCTGTGATTATGATTAGAGCTTGCTCAATAGCTGCTTTGTTACTGACCACTGATACATTTCTTAAAGATTTTTAAGGCTGTTTCACCTCTTTGTGCTTATTGATGAAAAAAAGAACAAAAAGACAGAAAGCAAACAAAGAAACCTCCAAGGAGCAAACAAACATCTTCATAAATAGAATATAGAAAAAAAGCTGGATCATAAAGTTTATCAGGTTTATTCAGTTTAAGTCTAGCTTTTGATCTACAAATACAAAAGTTACTCTGTGTTGCCAGTGAGTTACTGCTGGCAGGTGGTTATTTATTTGGGCCACCCTCAGAGGTAGTGTTTATATGTACTGAAGATCAGCTTAAAAATGACTCAGAATCTAAGAAGATTACTTTGTTCTCCATCTTCTCTCTTCAGTCTGAGAAGATGTAACCCAATAGTTAAGAACCCAGGCCTTGAGTTTCAAAATACTGAGTAATGTATACTTAGAATAGTGCCTGACTCATAGTAGGTGTTTCATGTGACTTAAGCATTTTTCTACTTCTTATACTTCGTGGAAGCTGGTTTTAATGTCATCTCATCATGGAAATAATATCTTTTATATGTTGACCATTTATTATATGCATTGGGTGCTGCTGTAAGCAATTTTCATGGTTTAATTCTCACCATTCCTCACCACAAGGCTATGAGATAGGTTCTATTATTATATACATTTTACTATAAGGAAACACATAGAAAGATTAAGTAGCTTGTTTAATTACATAGCCAGTAAGTGGCTAAAGCCAGACAGTCTGACCCCAAGGTCCCTGTTCTGTCCTCTACTCCATATTGTCTTGGCCTGTATTGAAGCAGTGACATTCAGACACAGCTTATTTAGCTTTTTTTCCTTAACAATGACTGTCATTGTCCCTATTTGAGTATCTTGGTGTAAATGGTGGGGGAAAATCACAGGGAGTCAGAATACCTAGTTTCTAGATTAATTGATCACTCACCAACCCTGGGACATTGGGAATTTCCATAGACTTCACTGCCTTTCAGTTTCCTTAACAAGAATCTCCCTATTTGTTTTCCAAAGCCTATGATATTGTCTTTTATCAGCAGAGTAGAATACTAGTAGTCTGGACTTTCAATCCAAGAGAACCTTAAAATATTTGCAGTTCAGTTCTGCTGAAATGCCTGGTTGAGAGAAGTGGTTTTGGGAATAGAGCTATTCAGCCACCTTCTGTCTCTGGTGTGACTTGAGTCACACCATCTGTAGCCCATACCTTTAGATTAGCTTAGCTCCTTTAAAGAATCACTTCCACTAAGGTGTATTTACTAAAGCTCACAAATGAGAGATAGATGTAGGAAATCTATTAAGCACCCAGCAGGTGCTGGAAACAGTGCAAGTGAGTGGTGTTATGATGGTAAACACCACGGACAGAGTCTGGTGCCATCATGGAGCTATTTATCCAATAGTGGATCTAGACCTTGCAATGTCAGGTGTAATACTGACATTGGAGGGATACGTAGGAGGGATTTTATGGAAGGTGTCTCAGAGGAAGTGAGATATAAGCAATAACCTGATGTCTGAGTTGAAGGTATCCAGAAGAACATAGAAAAGTGTTCAAGGCAGAGAATAGCATTGGAGAAGTCTGGAAGAAGAATGAACAAGGTGAATTCTAACAACTTAGAAAAGTCTAGAATGGCTGCAAAAGAACTCCATGGCTGAGAGTGGTGAGAGATGAGGCTAGAAGAGGTGAGCAGGGCTAGTCAAACAGAATCGCAAGCCTAGAGAAGGACTTTTCCATAAAATATTGTTGAAAGCTGTACTGTGTCTCTTAATATGCATTATATAAAACTCTACAGAGGAAATTTCTTCTAGAATTTTATTTCAGGAAAAACCTTGCTGTCCTTGACATCTAATAACTTATTTTTCTGGAGTCCCATTGCTAGTGGAGTATCCAGACCAGTGCCTTTCCCTTCTACATCTTATTTTAGGAATTCTAATCACTTTTCTTACAACCATCATGTGATTTATTTCCTGCTTTTACATAATAAGAAGTATGTAACATTCTGTGTTTTCCTACCACTCTGGTTACTAGCTAAGCTAAATATGATACTTAATTAAAAAGTGGATCCAGGTTATATGTGGCCTTAGCTAGTATAATTTTGGGGGCTTTTCCTTTAAGAAAAACAACACAAAATTTAGGTAAGAAAAATGTTTGTTTAGATAAGAAAAGAAATTGCAACAAATTTCAGATTTTTAAGAGGTGACAAATAGTACAAACAATATAAAATTTCGAAAAACAACTTAATATTTGTACTAGCTACCTGACCTCTGTTATAGCATCTGTATGTTTGAAGGCCTATTTCTCCTCCTCTGCTCACATGTTTCCAGTGCCAGCTTTCAAGACATATTCGTTTCGCAGTATGATCTCTGGTCCTGCACCTTTAGGTCAGGTGTAGAATGAGTAGGTATTGAAAATTAGGCATGGGAAGTAGGAATATTCTTGGAAGCCATTCCCACATGAGGATGGCTAGCTATATTTTAACTATACATAGAAGTTTACTATGGATCACATAAATATATCACACTAAACCCAAACTAAATGTCTCCACGTCTCAGCTTCTGAAAATGCCCATGGTTATTCCAATGCCATTTGAATTTAGGAGAAGCGTGATGGAGGGACCATGGGAGTGGAAAGAGGCAGCAGGCTTAACCAATTGTAGTCAACGGACTCAACCTCTGACCCCGTGTTGAGCCTGTGAACTTCCTTTTTGCTTGTGTCTACCTTCTAATATTACTAACCTTATTATTATTTCTTTTTTTTGTTGTTTTTTTCTTTTTCTTGCACTTTTTAATTGAAGTATAATTTACAATGTCATGTTAGTTTGAAGTGTACAGCAAAGTGATTCAGTTATACATACACACACACACATATATATATACATATACACACATATATATTCTTTATCAGATTCTTTTCCATTATAGGTTATTACAAGACACTGAGTATGCTCAGTTCCCTGTGCTATATAGTAGGTCCTTGTTGTTTACCTATTTTATACATAGTAGTGTGTATATATTAATCCCAAACTCCTAATTTATCTCCCCCCAATTTTACTGTTTCTTGATGTGAACTGTCTAAAATAGTTTTTGAGAAGAGACAGATATTAAAAATTTAATTAATAGAATAAGATAGTGACAATAATAAACCCTGCCTAATTATCATTCTTTTACAGTAATAACACCTTGAAATATATAACAATAAATATCTTCATTTACTGCATGCTGGGCACTGGGCTAAGTGCTTTAGGTGATTTATTTTACTGTTGAAAAAATGGAGTCTTAATGAAGTTAAATAACTTGCCATAGCCTAAGTGGTAGAATGGAGATTTGAACCCACATCTGCCTGCAGTTAACTATTTCCATCTAAATAGGGTAGACATACATGGTATGTATGTTTTTATCAGAGGTGTCAGGATATAGAACCAAGTTTCTACAAAGGACTTCTTTGTAAAAATGAAGTGGGATGTGAACTTATATGAAATGGGTTTGTGAAATTTCAATTCCAAATAGTAACATGACTTATGATTTTTTAAAATCCAATTGCATGAAAAGTAAAAGAAAAAGTCTTGCTTCTCTTGAAAGCAAGAGGCTCTGTCTCAGTATTTGGAGTGTAGTGCATACTGGGCAAGATGAAACAATTTTTAAATAAACAGTTAGAGCAGACTAGATAATTGTGTAAGTTGAAGCTTGTTGAGTCTATCACGTCATTTATTACCAGACATCATCTAATCACTTTTTTCAGAAATGCTAGCATCTACGCTGACACATCCACACTGAAATGGTGCACACATTTCAAGCTCTTCTTCCTCAATAGTCCCAAATACATGGGATGCAGTCTTCTGTTTATGGCTTTTGTGTTGTATGGGTCCCTTTTCCCACCTGCCACCACCAACATTCACCCATCTGTTCACAGGGAGGGGGTCTCATAAACCCACCTGTGGGATGCTAGACCAATGTGAACTTGGATTCCGAGGTGCTACCACCCATTTGTTCAGCCTGAGATGTAGGGTTAGAGTTGTATACTTCAGGTATGTGGCCTTTTCCTCGTAACTCTGAATGGTAGATATTTAATACTGGTAGAAACAGAAACTTGAGGTGATTAAGTAACAAACATAAGCTGAGGCTACACAGAGCATTAGTTTGCACCAATGTCTGTTGCCTCCACTTTCCAGTTGCAACAATACCATCATCACAGGGCTAGGCAAATGCCAGCACAAGGGGGAGCCATCAGCATTAGTAAGTCAACGTTGTCCCCAGGCAGTTTCCCTCTATTTCTGGCCAGGAGTCCATCTTGGTTCTTCTGCTTTCCTTTGATGACAGATCATTCAGGGCTCACCAGCAATTTAGTATTTGACTGGAGCCATCAGCATTAGTAAGTCAACGTTGTCCCCAGGCAGTTTCCCTCTATTTCTGGCCAGGGGTCCATCTTGGATCTTCTGCTTTCCTTTGATGACAAGATCATTCAGGGCTCACCAGCAATTTAGTATTTGCCTTCTATATAAGAAATGTAGGAACCCAGCATAATTTAGTGTTCAAAAGATAAGCAACTGGATTGGCAGACCCAGCGCGGCTGCGGCGGTGACAGTAGTGGCTTTTCCTCTAGCCAGAAGCTGAGCTGAAAGCCCTAGAATAAGCCCAGTGTGTTGCTGCTGTTGCTATCCTCTGGCTTGGTTTGTGCACGCAGTGGGAAATATTGCTGTCTGACCAGCAGTCTTTTGACATCAGGACTGCATCTCTATTCTTCTGGAGTTTCAGAGGAGAAAGAGAATCTGTCATTAGCACTGTGTGCTTTTCACAATCACAATACCAGTAACCCTGCATCCAGTGGTAATAAACAAATTGGCTATGTTTCCTTCCTACCTTTCCTGAAGTTTCTACATTTGCAGAGTTCTGGAGAGCATTTGAAGATACTGGTCATCAGAAAACAGGAGGAAGGAATAGCCGTGTGGCTGACAGGGTCTTGGTGCTCCGACCGGGTGTCAGGCCTGTGCATCTGAGGTGGAAGAGCCGAGTTCAGGACATTGGTCCACCAGAGACCTCCTGGCTCCATGTAATATCAAATGGCAAAAGCTCTCCCAGAGATCTCCATCTCAACACTAAGACCCAACTCCACTCAACAACCAGCAAGTTCCAGTGCTGGACACCCCATGCCAAACAACCAGCAAGACAGGAACAAAACCCCACCCACTAGCAGAGAGGCTGCCTAAAATCATAATAAGTTCACAAACACCCCAAAACACACCACCAGAAATGGTCCTGCCCACCAGAAAGACAAGATCCAGCCTCATCCACCAGAACACAGGCACCAGTCCCCTCTACCAGGAAGCCTACACAACCCACTGAACCAACCTTACCCACTGAGGGCAGACACCAAAAACAATGGGAACTATGAACCTGCAGCCTATGAAAAGGAGACCCCAAACACAGTAAGTGAAGCAAAGTGAGAAGACAGAGAAACACACAGCAGATGAAGGAGCAAGGTAAAAACCCACCAGACCTAACAAATGAAGAGGAAATAGGCAGTCTACCTGAAAAAGAATTCATAGTAATGATAGTAAAGATAATCCAAAATCTTGGAAATAGAATGGAGAAAATACAAGAAATGTTTAACAAGGACCTAGAAGAACTAAAGGGCAAACAAACAATGATGAACAAGACAATAAATGAAATTAAAAATTCTCTAGAAGGAATCAATAGCAGAATAACTGAGGCAGAAGAATAGATAAGTGACCTGGAAGATAAAACAGTGGAAACAACTACCACAGAGCAGATAAAGAAAACAGAATGAAAAGAATTGAGGACAGTCTCAGAGACTTCTCGGACAGCATTAAATGCACCAACATTTGAATTATAGGGGTCCATGAAGAAGAAGAGAAAAAGAAAGGGACTGAGAAAATATTTGAAGAGATTACAGTTGAAAACTCCCCTAATATGGGAAAGGAAATAATCAAGTCCAGGAAGTGCAGAGAGTCCCATACAGGATAAATCCAAGGAGAAACATGCCAAGACACATATTAATCAAACTATCAAAAATTAACTAGAAGGAAAAAATATTAAAAGCAGCAAGGGAAAACCAACAAACAACATACAAGGGAATCCCCATAAGGTTAACAGCTGATCTTTCAGCAGAAACTTTGCAAGTCAAAAGGGAGTGGCTGGACATACATAAAGTGATAAAAGGGAAAAACTTACAACCAAGATTACTCTACCCAGCAAGGATCTCATTCAGATTCAATGGAGAATCTGCTATTGCTTACAGACAAGCAAAAGCTAAGAGAATTCAGCACCACCAAACCAGCTTTACAACAAATGCTAAAGGAACTTCTCTAGGCAGGAAACACAAGAGAAGGAAAAGGCCTACAATAACAGACCCAAAACAATTAAGAAAATGGGAATAGGAACATACACATCAATAACTACCTTAAATGTAAATGGATTAAATGCTCCAACCAAAAGACATAGACTGGCTGAATGGATACAAAAACAAGACCTGTATATGTTGTGTCTACAAGAGACCCACTTCAGACCTAGGGACACATACAGACTGAAAGTCAGGAGATGGAAAAATATATTCCATGCCATTGGAAATAAAAAGAAAGCTGGAGTAGCAATTCTCATATCAGACAAAATAGACTTTAAAATAAAGACTATTGCAAGAGACAAAGAAGGATACTACTTAATGATCAAGGGGTCCAACCAAGAAGAAGATGAAACAATTGGAAATATTTATACACCCAACATAGGAGCACCTCAACACATAAGGCAAATACTAACAGCCATAAAAGGAGAAATTGACAGAAACACATTCATAGTAGGGGACTGTAACACCCCACTTTCACCAATGGACAGATCATCCAAAATGAAAATAAATAAGGAAACACAAGCTTTAAATGATACATTGAACAAGATGGGCTTCATTAATATTTATAGGACATTCCATCCCCAAACAACAGAATACACTTTCTTCTCAAGTGTTCGTGGAACGTTCACCAGGATAGATCATATCTTGGGTCACAAATCAAGCCTTGGTAAATTTAAGAAAATTGAAATCGTATCAAGTATCTTTTCCCACTACAACTCTATGAGACTAGATATCAATTACAGGAAAAAATCTGTAAAAAATACAAACACATGGAGGCTAAAAAATACACTACAAAATGACCAAGAGATCACTGAAGAAATCAAAGAGAGAATCAAAAAATACCTAGAAACAAATGACAATGAAAACACGACGGCCCAAAACCTATGGGATGCAGCAAAAGCAGTTCTAAGAGGGAAGTTTATAGCAATACAATCCTACCTCAAGAAACAAGAAACATCTCAAATAAACAACCTAACCTCACACCTAAAGTAATTAGAGAAAGAAGAACAAAAAACCCCCAAAGTTAACAGAAGGAAAACAATCATAAAGATCAGATCAGAAATAAATGAAAAAGAAATGAAGGAAACGATAGCAAATCTCAACAAAACTAAAAGCTGGTTCTTTGAGAAGATAAACAAAATTGATAAACCATTAGCCAGACTCATCAAGATAATAAAGGAGAAGACTCAAATCAACAAAATTAGAAATGAAAAAGGAGAAGTAACAACGGACACTGCAGAAATACAAAAGATCATGAGAGATTACTAGAAGCAACTATATGCCAATAAAATGGACAACCTGGAAGAAATGGGAAAATTCTTAGAAATACACAACCTTCTGAGACTGAACCAGGAAGAAATAGAAAACATAAACAGACCAGTCACAAGCACTGAAATTGAGACTGTGATTAAAAATCTTCCAACAAACAAAAGCCCAGGAACAGATGGCTTCACAGCCGAATTCTATCAAACATTTAGAGAAGAGCTAACAGCTATCCTTCTCAAAATCTTCCAAAATATAGCAGAGGTTGGAACACTCCCAAACTCATTCTACAAGGCCACCATCACCCTGATACCAAAACCAGGCAAAGATGTCACAAAGAAAGAAAACTACAGGCCAATATCACTGATGAACATAGATGCAAAAATCCTCAACAAAATACTAGCAAACAGAATCCAAGAGCACATTAAAAGGATCATACACCATGATCAAGTGGGGTTTATCCCAGGAATGCAAGGATTCTTCAAATCAAGGATACGCAAATCAATAAATGTGATAAATCATATTAACAAACTGAAGGAGGAAAACCATATGATCATCTCAATAGATGCAGAAAAAGCTCTCGACAAAATTCAACACCCATTTATGATAAAAACCGTCCAGAAAGAAGGCATAGAGGGAAGTTACCTGAACCTAATAAAGGCCGTCTGTGAGAAGCCCACAGCCAACATCATTATCAATGGTGAAAAACTGAAACCATTTCCTCTAAGATCAGGAACAAGACAAGGTTGTCCATTCTCACCACTATCATTCAACATAGTTTTGGAAGTTTTAGCCACAGCAATCTGAGAACAAAAAGACATAAATGGAATCTAAATCAGAAAAGAAGAAGTAAAGCTGTCACTGTTTGCAGATGACATGAATCTATACATAGAGAATCCTAAAGATGCTACCAGAAAACTACTAGAGCTAATCAATGAATTTGCTAAAGTAGCAGGATACAAAATTAATGCACAGAAATCTCTGGCATTCCTATACACTAATGATAAAAAATCCGAAAGAGTAATTAAGGACACACTCCCATTTACCATTGCAACAAAAAGAATAAAATACCTAGGAATAAGCCTACCTAAGGAGACAAAAGACCTGTATGCAGAAAACTATGACACTGATGAAAGAAATTAAAGATAATACAAACAGTTGGAGAGATATACCATATTCTTGGATTGGAAGAATCAACATTGTGAAAATGACTATACTACTCAAAGTAATCTACAGATTCAATGCAATCCCTATCCAACCACCAATGGCATTTTTCACAGAACTGGAACAAAAAATTTCACAATTTGTATGGAAACATAAAATACCCTGAATAGCCAAAGCAATCTTGAGAAAGAAAAACGGAGCTGGAGGAATCAGGCTCCCAGACTTCAGACTGTACTACAAAGCTACAGTAATCAAGACAGTATGTTACTGGTGGAAAAACAGAAATATAGATCAATGGAACAGGATAGAAAGCACAGAGATAAACCACGCGCATATGGTCACCTTATTTTTGATAAAGGAGGCAAGAATATACAATGGAGAAAATATAGCCTGTTAAATAAGTGGTGCTGGGAAAACTGGACAGCTATATGTAAAAGAATGAAATTAGAACACTCCCTAATACCATACACAAAAATAAAATGGATTTAAGCCCTAAATGTAAGGCCAGACACTATAAAACTCTTAGAGGAAAACATAGGCAGAACACTCTATGACATAAATCACAGCAAGATCCTTTTTGACCCACCTCCTAGAGAAATGGAAAAAAAATAAACAAATGGGACCTAATGAAACTTAAAAGCTTTTGCACAGCAAAGCAAACCATAAATAAGATGAAAAGACGACCCTCAGAATGGGTGAAAATATTTGCAAATGAAGCAACTGACAAAGGATTAATCTCCAAAATTTACAAGCAGCTCATAGAGCTCAATATCAAAAAAAAGAAACAAGCCAATGCAAAAATGGGCAGAAGACCTAAATAGACATTTCTCCAAAGAAGATATACAGATTGCCAACAAACACATGAAAGAATGGTCAACATCACTAATCATTAGAGAAATGCAAGTCAAAACTACAATGAGGTATCACCTCACACCAGTCAGAATGGCCACCATAAAAAAATCTACAAAGAATAAATGCTGGAGAGGGTGTGGAGAAAAGGGAACCCTCTTGCACTGTTGGTGGGAATATAAATTGATACAGCCACTCTGGAGAACAGTATGGAGATTCCTTAAAAAACTAAAAATAGAACTACCATATGACCCAGCAGTCCCACTCTGGGGCATACACCCTGCAAATACCATAATTCAAAAAGAGTCATGTACCACAATGTTCATTGCAGCTCTATTTACAATAGCCAGGACATGGAAGCAACCTATGTGTCCATTGGCAGATGAATGGATAGAGAAGATGTGGCACATATGTACATTGGAATATTACTCAGCCATAAAAAGAAACGAAATTGAGTTATTTGTAGTGAGGTGGATGGACCTAGAGACTGTCATACATAGTGAAGTAAGTCAGAAAGAGAAAAACAAATGCCGTATGCTAACACATATATATGGAATCTAAAGAAAAAAAGGTTCTGAAGAAGCTAGGGGCTGTACAGAAATAAAGACGCTGTCATAGAGAATGGACTTGAGGACACAGGGAGAGAGAAGGGTAAGCTGGGACGAAGTGAGAGAGTGGCATGGACATATATATACTACCAAATGTAAAATAGATAGCTAGTGGGAAGCAGCTGCATAGCATAGAGAGATCAGCTCGGTGCTTTGTGACCACCTAGAGGGATGGGATAGGGAGGGTGGGAGGGAGACGCCTGAAGGAGGGGATATGGGGATATATGTACACATATAGCTGATTCACTTTGTTATACAGCAGAAACTAAAACAACATTGTAAAGCAATTATACTCCAATAAAGATGTTAAAAAAAGATAAGCAACTGGAAAAGATTGGGTTTTTAAACAAAAGGACATTTTTCTTTCGTTTATTTTTAAACAATGAAATAGATTTTCCTGCATTGGAAAAGCTTCCTGAAGAGAGAAAATAATATAAAAGAGATATCATATATGTTCAGTTTTTTAAGAACTGGTTTCTGAAATAGTGGAAGATTCCACTATGAAGGAAGAGAAAAAGTTTCTCCAAATCATTAAATCTCAGAGGTAGAAGAGACTTTAGGATTATCTAAAAGGATGGTATCCTTGTTTTAGTTTCACAGACCTAAAGCCTTGGGATAATCTTTGACTCTTCTCCCATTCCTCGGAAAATCCCGTCAGCCCTACCTACAGAATAGATCCAGAATCAGACAATTTTGCACCTCTTCCACCCACTGTGGTCCAATCTTACCACCTTAGTGGTCCCTCTGCTTCTTCCTCCTTTTCAGTTTATTCTCAAATTAGCAGCCAGAGTGATACATTAAATATATGTCAGATCATGACCTTCCTCCAATGGGTCCTCATCTCAGCCTGTTTTAAAGACAAGCTTTAAATAGCCACAAGCCCCTATGTGTCTGATCCCAACTCTCTGATGTCCTTCTCCTCCTACTTTGTGTCTTTCCTCTGCTCAGGCCACACTGGCCTTGTTACTTTGTCTTGATCATACCGGGTATGCTTGTACCTCAGGATCTTTGCTATGCCTTTTGCTTAGAATGCTTTTACCCAGAGTCTATGCGGCTTACTCCCCTGCCTCCTTTAGGTCTTCACTCAAATTTTACCTTCTCAGTGAGGTAAAACTGTAGCTCTATCATCCTCACTAATCCCCTCTCCTGCTTTATTTTTCTCGATTTCACTCATCATCAGCTGACGTATATTTTCCTAACAAAGTTTTTGTCTGTCTTCCTCTTCTGCAATAAAGGCAGGGAATTTTATTTGTTTTGTCCATTACTGAATTCCTAGCACCTTGAACAATAGTGAGCACTCAGTAAATATTTGTGGAATTAAATAAAATCTGGTAATTCAACCACTTCATTGTGCATATAAGGTGGGGGGGGGAAGATGGTCTAGAGAGATTAATTGATTTTTTTAGGGTTCCACTCCTGGTCAGGGTCAATGTTGGTGGCACTGACTTTCAATTTAATGTCTATTTCACCACACGATGTTTTTTTTTTTTGAGCAGTTATTAGCAGTTGATAACTACGCTCCAGGTTTGAGACTCAGTACATCAAATAATGATAATGGGAGAGACAGTCAGCCAGAGAGATAGAGAGAGTGAGAGAGAGCAGAGAGCCAGAGGGTGCGAGAGAGGGAGACACACACACACACACACACACACACACAGGTTGGGGAGACAGAAAGGGCAGACAGGAAAAAAGACTCAGAGGACAGAGACAGTCCTAACTGGATTCATGCCTCCAATCGTCCCGCATTCAAAGACACCCTCCATCCAACCCACTTCACTACTATCAAGGTTAATTTCACCCAGACCAGTTCTGGTCCTGTATCACTCTTCTCTGAGAGCTACAGAACAAAATGTACACTCCTTAGCTGGGCATACAAGTCACTATCTGCCTCCTCTTGTTTTTCATAACCTAACACTAAAGAATATTTCCTGACATCATGACACTCTTGCCATATTATTTCCCCTCCCCAGACTCTCCAGAGCTTTCTAAATATTTGTCCATCTGCACTTGTGGTTTTCTGAGCCTAGAATTCCCTCTTTACTTCTTCCACTTAAAAAACTCTGTATCTTTTCAGAGCCAACCCCAAAATACCCTCTTCTGAGAAACTCCACCCTTCTCTCCCAGCAGAGTCAACTTTTCTGTTCTTTGAGTCCTTATCTAAGCAGCAGCATTTACCGCAGCACCTGAGTTACCTACTCATCTTGGTATCATTGTGTCTCTAGTGGCCAGCACAGTACCAGGGTCTAGTAGGTGCTCAAAATGTGTTGGCTGAATGAATTAAGTACAATCGCAGAAGCTTAACTGAACTTGACTCTTATGATAACTAATTATGGGCAGTATAAAATAGGGGACCATGTACATGTAGCTGCTTATACAAAATGACTTAGGCTATTGCCTACTTAAAGCCCTCTCTTGTGGCAACAAATAGTCTAAATTAGAGACTCATTAAGTCTAAATGTGCAATGGCAGTTTTTACTGGCAAAATTCTCACCAGCTTTGCTTTTTTTTCCAAAATCTATGGCAATTATGCATTTTTAATTCATTAAGTCATTCAGTAAATATTTATCAGGCACATATTCTGAGTCAGGTACCATTCTAGCATCTGGAGACACTGAGGTAAACAAGACAAATATCCCTGCTGTCACAGAGCTTATGGGCTATAGCAGGGGAAGCAGATTTTAAACAAACATTACACAAATAATTAATTCATTGCAATTGTAATGATAGGTGATATTATATACATCAATAGTTCTAAAAAGCACAGTAATTGCTAGCATTTATGGAGCTCTTAATATGCAAGTCAATATTGCAAGTTCTTAACAAACATGTTGAGTTTTAATACCTTTCTTAACCTTGCATGTTTTGCTTTCACATAAGGAAGCCATGGCACAGAATCATGAAGGAATGGGGTCACCAACCAGGAAGGGCAGAATTGGTATTTAAACTACTGTGCTGTACTGCTGTCCAATGAAATCCAGCCATGGAGTCAGGGTTAATTCACAGGTTTCCTTCCGCCTGTGTAACACCAAGACTCAGAAGGTGCTTTAGAAGTGGTAGAAGGTAGCACAGAATAACAGACTGGGAATACCTTGGTCAGACTGGCTTCCAGTGGGTCCCATGTTCTTCTCTGTGTAATTTTGAGCAAGTTATTTAACTTTTTTGGCATTCAGTGTTTTATTTTTTAAAATTTTAATGTACCTTAAAGGTTCTCTAAGGACCTTTCATTTTGGAAATCCTCCCATTCAAATGTCACCTCCTCAGTGACCTCTCCCTAACCACCCCGTAGTATCTTCTTCCTCCTTCTTCCCTCACTCTGTTTTAGTTTCTACACAGGGCTTATCATTATTTAACATTGTATCACAGATTTGGTTTTCTGTTAACTGCTTTTTTTTCAATGCCTGAAATAGTGCTTAGTGCATGGTGTTCACTTGGGTCTTTGTTGGACAAATGTGCTTTCCAGGAGACTGGGATAGGTAACCACCCTCAGCACCAGCATGGGATCTTTCACAAAAGTATGTGCTTGGCACTAACATTTCTAAAACTGCAAAAAAGGAGACAAAATCTATGTTTTCAACACCCACACCTTTCGTAAACTTGGCTTGAATGTAGCTGACTTGGCATATTTGGGCATGGTCTGGGTATAAAAGGAAGTCTCAGAGATCCAAGACAGAGGGACAGTCTTAGGATTTCTGACTTTCTATCTTCCATTTTTTCCCCAAGGTTGTGCCCTGTAGTAATGCTGTAGCTTCCGTCATCTGGGACTTAGCCTTCCTTGCATCATGGAGTAGCATAACCCTAGACAGTCATATTGAAATCATGTCTAACATGTGCTAGACACATGACTCCAGGGTTGACCATTTTATGTCAGTTTTTCTAAACACATCTTTAAATAACACCTCCACATTTCTAGATTGTGAATAAATTAGAATGTAATCCCCATCCACTTGGGAAAACCCACAGTCATTTTCTTTGCTGTGCTCACATAGCTTATCTTTAAGTCATTATCAAACTGGTGGTTATGTGAGGGTTTCTGGGCAGAAAGGTGCTGAGCCCTGTGAAAGATGAAAGTGCAGACAGAGAGCTGAAGACATCAGCAAAAGGTATGCTGACAAACAGCTTCATAATGATCATTTCTCAAAGCTGGGAGTTTTGTTTCTAGCGTCTGGCTTCTGCAGAGTGTGGTTGCCGGTACTCCTACCTTCCCCCTAGTCTCTAGTGTTTATGGAAGAAAGGAACTGTCTAAACTTTGGGTTTGGTGCCCCTCTTTGCAAAATGCAGCCCAGCCTGTGTGTTGATATCCTTTGACTGATAGTCACATGCAGCCCATATGAGCTGACCTTTCAGTACGAGCTGCAGATTTGGATGGAAGTGGAACACACCTAGGAATTCAAAGTTGTCATGAGTTGGAGACTTGTTTTCCCGAAAAGAGTATTTTCAAGTTCTGAAAAATTCAGACTATGAGTCAGGGTCAGTTTGAATATTTGCTCAAGTCATACAATACCATATACTGGTAGCTATTTGAATGATTAGACTTTAGGCTGTCTGAGTAATCCCTGAAATTGTAGGGAGAATTTTATGAATACTAGGAAAGATGATTCATAGCTTTCATTTGATTCTCAAGTGGATGCTTGACTGCTGTGGAGGGTCTGTGTGAGAGTGCTGAATGGGAAATCTGAAGGTCTGCATTTTTCAGCTATTAACAGCAAGTAGAATTTGAAAAAAGACATTATTTTTCTGGGCATTAGACTCCTCACCCATAAATGAGAATACTGAATTAGGTTAGTGTTTTCCCAAACTTTATTCATATACATAGTCATTTATGTACTACTGCCTTCGTGATTGTTGCCATATCCTACCCTAATCTGTACTGTTTACTTAATTTCAAAATTTTTAACGCTTAAAAAATAAAATTTAGTTTAAAAGGAACCTCATTTTTGCATCTGTAAATGGAAAACTTGATGTAAGTAAAGTATGGTTATTTATGTACTACTTCAAAATTATTGCCTTTACACTGATGGCAGGTGTGACAATTGAGACACATTGGCATAATGGATCTATTATGTTTACCATTCCAGATTCACTCCCAACCTTTCTCCACCCAGAATGGCCTAGAAGACACTTCCTTGACTAAGGCATTATGAAGAGCTCTGTGATTTTATCCTCTGTAGGTCAGATAAAATGATAGGGGCTGCTGCTTTGGAATATCAATGGGTAATATAGAATTATGAAATAATAGAGGCCAGGTGGTGATGCTTATCTCTCAGAGACAAGGAGGATATAATAAGCCACCAGATGGAATGGTAGTCAGGGTGCTTTGACCTACAGGGATCTGTGGTGATGACTAGTAGATCATGGTCTCTAGAAAACAGTAGATGGACATCCTGTTCAGGTGCTGCTTGACATAAAAAGATAAAAAGATTCTAGGTTCACTAGGGGCAGGACAGAAATAAAGACGCAGATGTAGAGAATGGACTTGAGGACACGGGGAGGGAGAAGGGTAAGCTGGATTGAAGTGAGAGAGTGGCATGGACATATATACACTACCAAATGTAAAATAGATAGCTAGTGGGAAGCAGCTGCATAGCACAGGGAGATCAGCTCGGTGCTTTGTGACCACCTAGAAGGGTGGGATAGCGAGGGTGGGAGGAAGATGCAAGAGGAAGGGGATATAAGGATATATGTATACATATAGTTGATTCACTTTGTTATACAGCAGAAACTAACACACCATTGTAAAGCAATTATACTCCAATAAAGATGTTAAAAAAAATTCTAGGTTCACCAAACCTAACTCAAGTCACCACAGTGGAATTCACAGTCTCTTATCTAGTTTTCAGACCTAGAGCCCCTTAGCTGAGGGGAGATGAGGTCCCTGTGAGAAAGACCACATATGTATATTTTGGAAGTTTCCTTAGATTTTCTCTGGAAAGACTTGAAGCAGTTTACTGTGGTGACTGTGTAGGGTGGAGTGAGGGAAGAGAAATACCCAAACTTTCTGGAGGTTATTAGATAGTGGTTATAAACCTGAAAATCTTCATATTTTACCAAGTAAAGCTTATAGAAGTCATATGAGAGATGGAATTTTGGTCTACATCCACCTAACTGTGGCCCAATGACTCTATCTTGTGGTTATTTCCCCAGTCCCAGAATATATAGTCAGAATAGATATGCCTAACAATTGGCAGCATTCCACATTGATTCCTACCCCAGTGGAATGAAAGCTATAAGTAGGAAGGTCCAAGTGGAAGGAAGCTCCTAGAACTGTATTCCTTTCTTTAATCCCTCAACAAGATGGTAAAACCTATAGGGGGAACTACAGAGATTAGTGTCACCACTGAAGGCTTGGGAGATGACCTACCACATCCGCACTTAACTCACTTGTTTGGCTGATGTAAATGCTATATGGGTCATGGGGACACAGTGGATTATTGCAAAATCAATCAGGTGGTGATGCCAGTGGTAGCTATAGTTCTAGATGTGGTAGCTTTATTGGAACAAATCAGTATAGCCCATGGCACTTCATATGTAGCTATTGATATGACAGATGCTTTCTTTCTATTCCAATCAGTAAGAAAAATCAGAAGCAGTTTTCTTTTAAATGGCAGGGACAATACAAACTTAAACTGTTTTGCCCCAGGACTGTGTCACCTCTCTTGCAATTTGTCATAAGATAGTCCTGAGGGTCCTTGATCATCTTCAAATCCCACAGGAAATCATGCCAATCCATTACATTGAAGACACAATGCAACAGGTTTTGATTAGAATGAAGTAGCAAGCCAGAGGGTGAAAGATAAATACTGCAGAAGTTTATGGGGCTCCTGACATTTCTAGAGGTCTAGTAGTCTGGGGCATGTCAAGATAACTAAAGTGAAAGGCAAGTTGCAGCAGCTTGCACCACCCTACAGTAAGAGAGAAGCACAATGCTTTTGGATTTCTTTGTGTTCTGAAGACAACATATACCACCTAGTGTATAACTTGAAAGGCTGCCAGTTTTGAGTGGGACTTAGGACAAGGGAGGGGTACGTGTTGTAGCATAAGCTTCCCTGTCACTTTGGCATTATGACTCAGGGCTTTATGGAAGTATCTGTGGACCTCTGACAAGTCCTGACAGGAGAATAAGAGCACGGAACCTTAGGGTTCTCCTTGTGAAAAGAAGTTCTTATCTTGCTACTGGACCCTAATAGACACAATATGCTGATTTTGGGATGCCAAGTGACTATGCTACTTGAGTTACCCATCTTGAACTATGTGATTTATGATCCACTGAACCATAAAATAGTATAAACAGCAGCATTCCATTGTAAGTGAAAATGATCAGGCTTTAGCAGGTCTGGAGGCATCAAGTAATTTGCCTAAGCAACAGGTTCAGGTTCCTCTTTATAACTTTGATGGCTTTCCCTCAATCCACACATTTGGCTTCACGGGGAGTTCCATATGACTAGAATAACCAGATGTCAAGGTTTGCCCTAGGTAGTACTGGTTTACACCTGTTGTCCGACATTCATTCATCATTCATGACACCACTTTTCGTTATCAGAGTATCCTAGTTTGGAGAATCAATTATATGACTACCTTATTTCTGATCAATTAATGGAGAGGAAAGAGTGTGTGTGTGGTTCATGGATTTCTATACTCAGGTATCAGCTGGAAGTGCACGGTTAATGCACCACAACCCCACTGAGTGGGCAGAATTTTAGTTTGTCTATTTTGTGTGGAAGGACAAATGGCCTGAGATATAGATCTATACAAACTCAGGGACAACACCAGATTGGTCAGCTGGTCAAGGACTTGGAAAGAGCAAGATTGGAAGATTACTAATAAGGCAGTCTAGAAGGCAGGCTATTTAAATAGAGGCTTCGGGATGAGATGCAGTAGGAAGATATTCATTTCTCATATAAATTTCTGGTAGAGGGAAGCCATAGTAGAAGAAATTCTCAATAATTAAGATGGCTCCTACTGTGGGCGACATTTAGCCTCTTTCCCTGACCACCTTGGTGTTTTCTCATGGACTGGTGTTTGAGGTGGCTATGGTGGCAGGGTATCAACAACTTGGTATCCCACCTTGTCAAAGTTGATCTAACTATTTACACAATTAAGTGCCCAGCCTGCTTTGAGCCCTTTATAGGACAACATTCATCAGAGAAACCAGCGTATGTGAGCTCATAAATGTATGCTCTGAATTACAAAGAAGGACGAAAAAGGTAGTGTGTGGAAGTGTGAAGAGAAAAGCACAATTTCATCAGATGATGGGAAAATTCCATTTCTCCACTGTTACTGCTGCTGTTTTGCTTGGTTCTCCTTATGAAAATGATCAGTAGGAAAAGAAGGAAACTACTATGATTTAGCAATTTTATCTGTGTACTTTATCTCATTTAGTTCTCACAACAACCTTGTGAGGTGAGTTGGGTTGTAGCTCCAATTTGGAAATGAAAGCACAGGAGCAGAGAGATTAAGTCTTACTTCCAAAGACTCATAGACGATTAGATGTGATGTCAAGGTTTGAACACATATCTCTCTATATGTCTTTTACCATACTGCTTTCTTTTTTTTGATGTGGACCATTTTTAAAGTCTTTATTGAATTTGTAACAATACTGCTTCTGTTTTAGGTTTTGTATTTTTGGCCCCGAGGCATGTGGGATCTTAGCTCCTCGACCAGGGATCAAACCTGCACTCCCTGCATTGGAAGGCGAAGTCCTAACTACTGGATTGCCAGGGAAGTCCCCATATTGCTTTTTAGGAGACTGTCTGGAGTGCTCAGGTGGGTCTCAGTGGGCATCTGCTGGCTACCATGGCAGTTATTCTGTTACACTTACACCTTTGCCAGGACAAAAACTGAATTTGAATCTCCTACATCCTCTTCTCTAGCCCATGGAGTAGGGGTGAGCAGAGCTCTGCCTGGAGAGAGCGAGAAAATAAGAGGTGGCTGCATGGTCCTGTTAAGGCTCCTGAAGTATCCCAGGTCAGGAGGTATCTCAGGGCTCTTTTCCTTGGCTGCATCTCCAAAATCTCCACAGGGCATGGAGGGGAATCTGAGCTCCATGGAGCCTAAGACCTGGGCTGGGCAACTTGGGAGGAAGTGGAGAGAATGGGGGAGGAGGCTCCTTTTTAGGGATGAGGCTAATTTTCAGATCTGGCCTTGGAACCTCTTAATTTAGGCAAATAGCCGTGACTAATATATACCTAGCTTTGGTGACAAGTAATGATCATTTTCTGGTTATCCTTTTCCCACATTATATTTCACAGAAATGAGCTAATTCTTACATGGTGCCCACATAACTCTTCTTGTGTTTCTTCCTCTTGGAGGCCTCATTCTACAGATGCTTTTGATACTGTTCTGAGAAAACTTATGTGATCCCTCCCATCCCCTCCCATGCTCCTAACCTTAGGCTGGAGACACCCCTAATCTCCTCTGTGGTTCAAGAATACCCTGTACTTGGCCTTGTTATAGCACTTTCACATGTTTGCAGGTTTGGGAGTATCTATTTTGCAGTGTTGTTGTGAGATAATACATGTAAAGTACTCGGGCTTGGCCTAGAGTGGCTGTTTTTGTTATTACTGTGGTTGCTTGTCTGCTTGTCAATCATCCCTATTAAAAGCTCTGAGGGAAGGGGCTGTGTCACTGTTCCCTAGCACAGTGCCTAGGACATTGGTAGATACTCAATAAACTTTCCAGGAAAGAAAAATGAGTTGAATAAAATGGGTTAAAGAGTAGCAAATACAGGGGGTGAATATGCTGTTCTTAATAGTTTGAATATATGTAAATAATAAGCGTATAATTTCTGATAGTTTCAGTGAGAAAAATTTTTATTTAAAATAGGCTAGATGCTTTTACTAGATTAAATAAAATACTCTACAAATGAGAATTTTAAATCCAGTATACCAAACCCAGTAATACCAGTCAGGGCTTGTCCACCAATCCCCATTTAATAACGTTTAAATGAAATAACTTATAATTCTAAGAATATGTGCCTTTGCTTAGAGAAAAATTTCCAAAGCAATGTCACATTTCCTGGATATAACAGTGTCATGCTAGTAAGAGAAATTCTATAATGTCAAGACAGCTAAGAAATGGTAATTTTCAAATGCAGAGACCCTTAGACTTGCTCTGATGTTATTAATAGTATTTCTAAATCACAGAGACAGGCAACACATTTTATTTCAATAAGAGAATGAAAGCAAGAAGGGGACCTACACTATTTCTAGCCACTTATATTTATTAGTATGTGCTTAACACTTTTAATGCCTTTGCTGCAGAGGGTAATAAGTGTTTTCACAAAAAGATAGACTATTGGGACAAAGCTGGGAAGCTTGTGCATACAGTAAGTAGCTGATATCTCAAGGCTCTCAGGGCTCTTGGAAATGCCATGCATCATGCTTAATCTGGGGCTGCTGGGCCTTGTTTCCTGGCATCGATGTGTGCTGACTGTCAGGGGTCACTGTGGAATCCACGGTGGTTTCTTCCTGGAGACCCAGAGTTGTGGTCTCATCAGCACTGTAGGTCTCATAAACATCAGCTAATCCAGGGGTCATCAGTGGGTCTGCAGCTGCTGGGGTGACCCTGAGGGGTCCCCTGCTCTGCCCTGCAGGGCCTCTTGCTAGGTTGGGGATATTGCCTTTAGGATTAGCAAGAAGCCCTCCAAGGGCACCAGGTGCTAGCTCTGAAAGGAGAGCTGGGTTTTCCAGATCGGCTGGGTTGGCCTCCGGCACAGGGGGGTCTTGTGCACCTCCTTCTCCCTTCTCCGGGCCTTTGGTTCCAGCGGCTGGGGAGTCAAATTCCAGAGTAAAGTCCCCGCCCATGGCTGGATTGGGGGGCATCCCTCCAAGGCCGGGCCTCATGCCTCCAAATCCCGGGAACATGGCTCCATAGGCCATGGGGCCTCCTCTTCCTCCCTGGAAAAAAACATTTATCACATATTATTAACTATACGATGCCATTATACCCGTCAGATTCACTGAAAAACCATAAAAAACTGATAGGGAACAGAGAGTTGGCTGACAGCTTTGTGTAAGCACATTTCTCACTAAATTGACTTCTGTACTTTTTGGGTGGGGACGCTCACTTCTTTGAAAGGGAGATGAAGACCCTTTGAATGCCTGCCGAAGGGTAAGAGGGAAAGAAGCAGGGAAGTAGGACAGAACCAAGTCTACAGGCAAAAGGTAGTTTGAATTTCATTTTAAGAAAACAATAAGCAGTTGAAAAGGGCAATACCATCATAAGACAAACAAAATCTGATGCATTCCTGAGTTTGTTGAGCAGAGTTTTGGAGGACATTGTCAGTATCATTTCTCAGTATCCCTCAAAATGAATGAAGCCCCATGTAATATTTTCTCTTTTGCTTTAAAAATTTTTCCTTCCTTCCTTCTCTACTTCCTTCCTTCTTCCCTCCCTCCCTCCCTCTGGAGAAACAGAAATATTTTCTTCCTGTGGACAGTTAAAATTCTAGAACTGACCATGTGTCCTTTTTTCCTTTGTTGTGAAAAATTTCAGGACCAAATCTTGGGCTTCTTACAGCAAGTGTGCAGGGCTTTGTAACTTGCGTATCTGTATTCTCATTTCCTCATTTTAAATTCTGTCTTCAATTTTTTGGTTATATTTATTGTGTTTTTCATAAGCTACAGAAAAATCTTTTAAGAATGAGGCAAAATATAAATTAATTAAAATTCTAAAATAATAATTAACACACTTGAATTTTCAACCCATTTCGTTGGTGTTATGTAGAGTCAGTACTTTTTCCTCTTATATTCTCCTGGCTCTCCACTCGCAGATTTTCCCATCATCTCCTCCAGGGATGGCACTGTGAACCCCTGGGCTGCTACCTTTATCACATGATTTTCACATTTTCTGCCCCTGTATCTATTTTTTCCACTGACTAGACTGTGAACTCCCTGAGATCAGGAACCTTATCTTATTTATCTTGCCTCCATAAGATCTTTTTATGTGTCTCACTCACAGAAGGCACTCAATAATGTTGAGATTCAAGTTTTCTTCAGTGATAGCATGTTTACATGTATTTATTAACTGAGTAGGATCCGTAGTTGATAATGATTTGTTAATTCAGTATGGTTTTGTTTTGTTTTGCTTTGTGCTCTAACAGATTTAACGTAGAAATTTCTGAGGGAAAAAAGTCCAGTTGTGTGAGTCTATTGATCTCAAATTTTAAAGTTGTAATATGCATAGATAATGATAAGAGAATAAGAATACACTTGACTTACATTGTTAATGTACTTTGAATTTTACAATAATCAAATTTTAAACTTGGTTAATTTTGTTTCTTTTTGATCTCTCAATTTTGAGGTCTAAGTGATTTGCAATTTTGTTGAATTTGTTACTTTGAGGGGTTAAGTGGTCTGAGAAGTAACGGGAACTTCATGAACCATGTGTATCTTTTTTGGTTTGAAGCGTTTGCTGTTCAATAATGGTGGCTTTTCAAGAGAGGTTTCTCCTGTTCTCATGTTCAAGAAATGGGGCAAAATCCTATGTGCGAGAATGGTCATCACTCAGAAACGACTATATGGGAAATGTGATGAAATCTTTGCATACTGCTTCAGAATCAAGCTTTCGGTTTTGGAGTGGAACAACTTGAGTCCCATGTTGTATATTCAGCTATATTCAGGGCCAACACCTCTTGCAGCCAGTCGTCTGTGACTGTTCTCCCTTGGGCACTATTTTAAGAAGACTTTGAAGACATTACTCACAGCCATTTCTTCTGAGCTCATGATGCCAAGTCTGGCAGGAGCGTTCTGTTCAAAAAGAAACACAGCATCATATTATGAGCCAGCTGACTCCTATTATCTTTGTAACTACTCAAGACAAAGTTAAAAGTCATTTAGTCTTTCTTTAAAACTTAATATTAATACTGTGTCCAGAGGCAGGGTAAAGTGGAGAGATGAGTCATTATTAAATAAATGTAGCCAATTTGGATAATTAAGATAGAAAGTTGACCTTTTCTTTAATGCCACTGTGTGTGTGTGTGTGTGTGTGTGTGTGTGTGTGTGTGTGTGTGTATGTGTGTTTGTATGCCTGGCCAGAATTATCCAAACAGGAAGTGTGCCTCCTTGCCATTTCAGTTGCTAACTTAGGCATTCAGAGAATATGGAATCTATTGTTTGAGGCCTAGATTTTATAATATTATCTCTTAAGAAAACATTTAATTAAAATGATACTTTTTATAGGATAAAGACTTACCAATTGATTTGCTCCATAGGACATGTAAAATATTCCTGGATAAAGCTAAATATAAATACAATAATCATCACAAAATGCATTTCCCAAGAGAAAAACTTTTAAGTAAATCACAGAGAAGTGGTATTAAAAAAACTTACTGGAGGTGGTTTATTTTGTGGCACTGGTCCCAGAGATATAAAACGGGCTATTGGAAACATCTTTAAGTGGTAGAAAGAGAATAAGCAATTCATATTTGCTATAACACAGGCAAACCTCCCATTACGGCCATTTCTAGGAATTATATGAAACTTATTTTCAGATGGATTACTATGATAAACAAGTATTTAATACTTAAGCAAACAAAGGAACCCATTATATTTCATATTTATGGATAAATAGGGCAATTAAAATTTTTTACTCTCCTTTCTTGAAGTATAGAGATGTATTTCCCAAGAAAGTGTCTTACTGAGATTTGTACTTACCGATGGATCTTGTGGATCAGGAAAATTCATTCCTGGCAACTGCATTACAGATAAATATTAAAATTACTGAACAATTAAAATAGACGAAGTGAACTTAAAATGTTCTTATCTTATTTACGATTATGATAAAACAATCTAAAATGAATTTCCTTGTTTTTACTTTCATTTTGCCTCTGAGGGTACAACCAAAGAGATTACAGTTGCCCTTTACTAACATGCACAGAGAGGAGATGGGGCATGTCTGTCATGAGTTTGCTTTGTTTTGCAGAATAGAAAGTAATGAATTTTGGAATCAGAGCATGCCAGATTGATTTGAATGCTGGCTGTGCCACTTAATTTTTGTGTAATACTGGGAAAATTTTATAACCTCTTAAAATATGTCTTTTTAAAAAAGGATGATAATATCTATCTTCATAGGATTGGAGTCAGGATGGTATGTGGGGATGTTAAATGCCTGCAGCATACTAGTTACATGATACCTTCCTTTTCTGTCCATTGCTCTTTTCTCAATATTATTACCTGATACTTTTGCTTGATTGTCTTCTCTATTACCAGATAGAGAAATAATAATGCAAAAATACTATTTGCAATGCTGAGGGATCAATCACTTTTCTCAGTCCTTCCAACATTGAAAAAAGCCTGATGATAAGAAGCCTGGAATTCTCTGGGCTGTCCTATTTCCTCTGAAAGCTTTCATCTTTTGTAACTAAGAAACCAATTTTACAGGAGCAGGATCTTTTAGAATCCATGCCCCATCTCAGATGGCAAAAGGCAGGAATGGATATTTATATTCTACTCCCAGATATGTCAATTGCTCGAAAACATTTGTATTTTCGTGCATTATGCCCAAAGCTCTGATTATTTAAATGTGCTCTGCAAATCGATTTTCTTTCACTAAGTTAATGGACGATCCAGATCTGACTTCAGAGAAAGGAATTACCTCGGTCTTTGATGGCTTTTCTGATGGTGCCACCTGTTGAATCATTGGCCCCTCTGATTGCTGCAAGGGTGGATGTCCCGGGTAAATCGGAGACTGAGGTATTCCCTTCTGGACTGTGTTCTGGACGGAGGTTACAACGGTGGGCTGGAGGAAAGGTTTCTGTCCTGGCTGTGGAGGCTGCAGGGATGGCTGCGATGGGAGAGGTGGGGGATGCACAGGCAAAGAATATTCATACTGCAGAGAAATTTGAAAGGAGCGTCAGGAAGTGATGGCTCATTGAACTGTGGTGTCTGACAAAGCAAAAGGGCTTGAGGAACTTTCTACTTGGAAGAGAGTCTAGGAGACTTGTCTTGAAGATGTGTTCCATAGGAAGCACTGATTCACTTAAAGTCAGTGTTTTTGGGAGCAGTCTGGTAGGTGTTTACCTCCCCTACTTCCTTTGGGACTATGACTGCGCATGAAGATGGAAAGCTATATGAACTTCTGGGTAGACTGAGCCGTTTCGTCCTCTGGGTTCCCACAGCTGCCTCTATGTATCTCTATTTTAACACTCTCTCACTGGATTACAATTACTCCTGATAAAGCTTTGTCCCTTGGTCAGCTGACAGAGGATAATGTCTTATTTATCTTTATAGCCCCAAGACTTAACATAGGTCCTAATAAGTGACTGGCACAGGTTAGATAATATATTTTTTGAGTTAATGAAAGGAGAAAGGGTAATTAAATAAAATACCAATCAAATTCTTACATCATGAGTTCATTTTGGAAATAATCAAGTGGAGAAAGAATCACCATTAACATAATTTACTGCCCCACTAAATGTGACTTTAAAAACAAAAAAAACAAAAAATAAACAAAAAAGAAGTCTCACAACAATCTGGCTGTACTTCATCTCTTCAACCATTGCCCATCTCTAAACTCCTGGGCTTTCATTACTTGTATCTCATTCATTACTTATACCTCACAACTTAGCACCCTGTAATATGTTGTCTTGTCTTATCCCCTAATCAGATGTGAAATTTTGTAAGCTTTGAAGGCATTCTTAAACAGCTTCACTTTCATTTCCAATCTACCATTTGGTTTATGTATTTGTTAGGTATCTAATAAATAATGATTAACTGATTGATGTATTTATTAATTGCTTAGGGTTTATGATTTTTTTTTTCCAGTATGCGGGCCTCTCACTGCTGTGGCCTCTCCCGTTGCGGAGCACAGGCTCCGGACGCGCAGGCTCAGCGGCCATGGCTCACGGGCCCAGCTGCTCCACGGCATGTGGGGATCTTCCCGGACTGGCGCACGAACACATGTCCCCTGCATCGGCAGGCGGACTCCCAACCACTGCGCCACCAGGGAAGCCCTATGATGTTTTAACTAGGAATGTTTGGCATCATTTTAAATGTGTCTTTTAGTAATTATTTAAGGAATCTTGACTGAAATCAGAATTTTCCAGGATATAGCCTGCTTTCATTTTCAGGCTAGTTTATTTATTGTTCATATCTTTAACATAGGTATCTATGTTTTGGAAGCCATATCTTCCTATTTGAAGTAAATATACAAATGGGTTGAAAATTTGGACCATTTTATTTTAAATTTTCCTAAGTACTAAAAACAGTTATAGGTTTTGATTTATTGTTATTTGGAAAATTTTTTATTCATTACTGTTACCTGTCTGTGGTTACTATATGACAACTTAGAGAAGGCAAGCAGGAGAATATTTTAAAGCTTGAAGTTTCAGACTCATTGATGCAATTAACTTACCTGTTGAGTTTCATGTTCCCTTGGTCTCATCCACGGGAAAGAGGAATGTGGTGGGAGGAGACCATGCATCCACAAAGAATTAAATGATTTCCCAAAGCCAAATCTTGAATACTAAAGACATGGAGAAAAAAAGTATGCTTATATTTCAGTGTTTTCTTAAACTTGGTTTCCATTTTCTAAAAAATCCAAAAAAAGTGTAGAAATAGCAAAAATTAGAGTGTTATTGGTTAATTTAATGTGGCTAGGTTAAGTCTTCCAATAGACTTGCTTTTTATTCTGAGCCAATCTGACATATTCCCATAAACTTCTTTGAGATTTTGCTTTTTTAAGTATTCATATTTTGGGCTGCATAATAAAATTAATAATACAAAAAGGAATTTTTTTCTTACTAAAGAAAATTCAACATTATTTTTATTTTCTCCTACCATCCCATCGTAGGTCCTTATTTTGTTTTAGGTTATCTCAATTACTCATTTGCTTTTTCAGTATTTAGGATATTGTTTATTCACAAACAAATTTTATGAATTACAGTGCTGCTGCTAATATCACTACCACCAACACCATGAATATTTGCAATAAGAATTATTTGAAAATAAGGTTACCTGAGAAAGCATGTTTAATCCCTGCAAACTTCCCAACTGTCTCATTGTCTATCAAGGAAAAAAAAATGTGGGTTAGTGTTTTTCACATATGTTCCTTTTGTGTATGACACAATTGATTTTCAACATATGGTAGTATTAGCACAAAGTTTGGGGTGGGTCAATTTGAATAAAATAAGAGACACAAATCATCACTAAAAAGTAGAAATGTTAAATGTGATTCTGCCATTGTTGTTATCATTGCTATTAAAATAGTGAGCTTGCTTTTCATCATTAATTAAAAGAGAGAAAATATCATTTAAGTGGAGGTCATATTGAAACATGGGAAAATAGTTCATTGAATTGAAATATCAATATAATCACGAGGACATTGTCTCATTGACTCTTTTTTCCCCCATTTAACTTACTTTGCCTTTTATAAATCCAGCCCAAAGAGGAATTTGAAAAAACAGGCAAACAAACCAAGCAAATGAAAACAAAACAACCCTACCTCCTTCCCAAGTAAAAGTTCTCAAAATAATAAATATAAAAAACACTGGGGAAAATGGTAAGTATCTAGATAGATGGTCAAGAATGCTGCCAATGCAACAGAAAGTCAATTTCATTTTTCCTGGGAAGAGGTTTAGAGTTCTTTGCGTTAAGTTTAAGCTAGAAAGTAAGAAAAAAAAAACCAAAACTCAGTGAAATTAGCTTCATTTTGAAATAAGCTTCTAGCACAAAGTATCGATTGCCCTCAGACTGTCATGATATAAATAAATTTTGCAAGGCCTTGTGAAAAATTTGTAATCTCATAAATATTTTTCTATTCATAACTGTTTATATTTTTTTACTGATATCTGAAACATTTCTATTTTGCTGGGGTTTTCTAGACAGAGTATATGTTAGGTATAAGAACTGCAATAAGACAGACAGAGGCTATGCAGGAGGCACTATAGTACAGTGTTAATGCTATTTACAGTCCTCATAAACAATTACATTTTGTAAGATAAACTTTCCTCATGGGAACTTTATCATATGCTATATGGAGAAGGAACTAAGTATAAGCCATTTGTGACTTCAGAATAATGTGTTTCAATTAATGTATATATATGTATTAGGTATTAAATATTAGTACTGCTTTGATCACACACAGATGATGTTCTAAAGACCAAAACAACTGAAAATTTAAAATTGCAGTAAAATTATAAGATGAGGCTCTAATAAACGTCATAAACTTCTCTAGAACTGCGCAGGAGGACAGCCACTGACTTCTGGCCAGGAAAACTGAGAAACAGCCCATGTATTTCTCTTATGAAGAACATACCAATGTAAGGATTATATGTAAATACTCTAACAATACATACCTCAAGGCTCAAACTAGCCATGCCTGGTGTCCCAGGTTGCTGAGGAAACACCTAAATGGAAATAAAAATAATTTTGAATTTTCTTTGATGAGAAACTTCATTACACACTGAAAATAGAAAGCCACACATACACATAAGGGCCAGCTAATATTGGTTTATTACCCAAATGACTTGAGCTTTTGGGTAGAATGAAGAAGAACTTAAATTGTTTGGAGTATTAACATAATATTAAAATTTATTTTTTTGGCTGCACCGCACGGCTTGTGGGATCCTAGTTCCCTGACCAGGGACTGAAGCCAGGCCCTTGGCAGTGAAAGCATGGAATCCTAACCACTGGACCGCCAGGGAATTCCTAATATTTAATAAGTTTGCTCCCACATGAATCATCTACCCTTTATCTACATCTTAATGCTATATTGCTTTAAAAGCAAAATTTGATTTAGTTTGAAAGTTATGTTGAAAACAGATGAGAAGTAAAAGAAACAAAATAGAAAACTAATAACTCAACTTAAATATTATCACAGAGAAAAGCAAAGGGAACAAACTCGAACTCAGTTTTCTTGTGTGTTTGACAAATCTACATACCTGGTTTGTGGAACGTGGTGTGGGATCATGGCATTCGGCAAAACCATGTGTAAAACCTAACTTGCCTCCCATTCAAAGGGCTTTAACAAATCCTCCATCATCTTTAGTGAAAGATTATTATTTTTAAATGTTTTTTCTTCTTTTTTTGTTTTTATTTTTATTGTGAAAGATTATGTATAAACCTGTTGATCTGTGTTTATATTTTTGGGATCATATAAAAGGCATTTTTTCTGAAATAAAAGGTATTCTAGTACCAAGTACTATTATACTTACTGTGTTCATTTAAAAGTTGTTAAAAAAATATAGCTATATTTACAGCTAGGTTTTTAAACTGTAAGATATTTTCCTTTCTAAGCCAATCCTTATTAATATGCATGAATACAAGTGGGGGAAAAAAACCAGAGAATGGAAAAGAAGTGTAACAATTAGAGTAAATTGGATTTTAAGGGGTTTTTGTTCTTTGGATATTCTTACATCTAGGGTCAAGGGGTTTTAATGCCTTACTTCCTTCATTTAAACCACAGGTATTTTTGGAGTCTTCATGAAATGTATTGGGATTATTTTTCCTTTGTGAGGAAGTTCAGGAGTATTTTTCTGAGCATATGTTATTTGTCTCCACGTCCTACATTTTTATACAGGTAAAATCCCACCTTCTGGGTCATGGTGCAAATTTCTTCAAATAATGCAGTTTTGCAAGTGGATAGAAGGGAAGGAGTTATAAATGTGTAGCAAATACTCCAAGTAGAGAAAGAGGTTACCTTTGTAGACAAAAAGAGTGATATGAGTATGTGTGTGGTGAGAAAATTGTTTGGAATTTGAGGGGATGTGAGAGTAGAGCCTTCTTTCCTCCTATTAGCCAGTACAAAAGTAAGGTAACTGGGATAGGTTCAACTACAGGACAAAGTACACTTTGCTTCTATTTGATCCAAGTCATGAATTAATGAGCAATATTTACATGAATGCAGATAGACAGAGGATATCTTTCCCAGGAGGAAGTAAAAGGAGAAGAACATCTGATTTGGCAGTTGGCAATCTTAAGCCATTGTCCTCTTACTCAGAGTGGACCTGACTGACACAGGTGTGGACCATTGTAAGTTCCAAGAGTGTTAAGGTGTTAGACTGATGGTGGATGGCTGAGGTGACCCCAATGTCAGTATCATACAAAGGTAAGCTAAGGTGGCAGCTTTAATTTTTCTTTCATTTAAAATTCATGTTGAGTAATGTAAAAGAAACTCTTTTTATCTGTAAAATGGAGGTTTTCATCCTAGCAGTCAGTTTTCATCCCCCTTTTTTGAAATGTTTTAACTTTAAGAAGCTCAAATGGCTACTCCTTTGTCTCAAGGAACTTAACTATTTAAAGTTCATTTAAGACCACCTATGAGCTCCTCAAGACAAGAGACCACGTCACATTTAATTTCACATCTCCAATGCCAGCACATTGCTGGATACACTGCAGGTGCTCGGTCAATATTTGTCAAATGCATGAAGCAACTGAATAATGTCTTCGTGTAAACAGAATCACATGATATTGGCTGGAGTAGTTCAGTGCTCAAAGGATTGTATTCATATGAAATCATCTCAATATATGATGGAATGTACCAGGTGCAGGACTGTAACATACAAGTAGCCCATTGCATGGCGTGTTTTAATTTAAGAAACTTCAGTGCTTAGTCACACAGTATCTCCCTATAAGACAAATTTGTTGGTTAATTACTAGCTTCAAATGGAATTACTTAGCTCAGTTTTGTAACCATAGTAATTTGGCTGATGTTGTTCTTTTAAAAATGAAGAAGAAAACTTACTTTACTTTTTTGGAGAAATTTCCTCTTTCCATTTTGATTTCATAATGGTTGCAGGTAATTGATAATAAATTTGTGCTGTGACATTGTTGGAGACCACATACATCTTTTAACTTTGAGTGAATGGAATAAGATGTAGAAGTTGTCTTTGGAAAATTTAAAATATCTTTTTGTATAACAAAATTTTATATTTGGCTTACTGCTTTTGGATTATAAGGGCTGACATCTGGGCACCTGACTTTTGACTCAGTAGGAAGATACCACTGGATTAATCCCAATGAGTCCAATTATGGACACTCAGCCACTTCCTTCAGTGTTGTTTGGTGTCTGGCAATGTCTCTACTAGGGTACCCTCTAGAAGACTGACTTACCGGCACTGCAGAACTCATTTTCAGGAGGCACAGGATCAGTATCATGTCCTTCATTTTGAAAAGTGGGATCTGAAACAGAGTTGCATTGGAGAATCAAATCGGATGAATTTTTATTTCAGAATGGCTAAAAGACAATATTTCCATGAGCTCTTTGCTCTTCCAAAATGACTAGGTTCAAAACAAAATAAAACAAAACCAAAACAGATAAATGTTGCTAAACAACTGATTTTTATTTATTAGTTTTTGGAATGAATTGACGAGCAATTAAAAAATTTCTAAGTACTTTTTTTTTTTACAGAGCTACCACCTAAATGAACATGTGGGAACACTTCCATGAATATTTAATTTCATTTCATAAATGAAAATGAATTAAATGAATTAAATTAAATTCATTAAAATTTTAAATGTGAAATGTTCCACTATGTGAAATGTTGGTCTATTAAGTATGATTCACAGGAATTTTTACTTTGTTTCCCTCCAGAATAAATTTTGAAATGCATTTTAAATGTAATACAACCAACAGTCATTTCATAACAAACCTTTATATGCAGATATAAAGGGTATACTATTCTATGTTTAGATTAGCCAGGAAACCATGCCAATAATTATCATTTAAAAATAAAAATTAACTAAATATTTTAATTTCCTTTGATATTAGTGGAAAATATGTCTCAAAATTGAGTTTTCCTCTTTCTAAAATGAATTATCTCTTCAGTTTATTCTATAAGTCCAGAAGGCACTTTACTCTCACATGAACAGAAATCTGACTAGTCAAGAGATTTGCTCAACTTCTAATACTTTTCCAAATTAGGTACTGTCACTAACAATCATAAATAGTAAAAAAAGTCTATAGGCAAGTCTTTTTGTCCTTAGCTGAAAGGGTATTAGGCAGGTCTCCTCTGGAACATGCTAATAATGTTTCACAATAAGCTATTATTCAGCTTCTGGTGACAAATGAAGATAAATCCTCTTTATAAAAGCTGCCTGGAGATAGGAAAAAAGAACAGGAATCACATGGAAATCATAAAATCACATTTTACCTTCAATGCTGGCATGCACTGTGCTCTCAGGGCCTGGTGATGCCAACCAAGATAGTTCTAAGAAAAGAAGATTAAAATTTTTTTCTGGACTGTGCCTGAGACTCACTCTGTATCCCTCATTCAGGGAAGACCTGAAACCTTTATTTAAAGTGCCAATCCACCAATCAAAGTAAAGCTAAATGGGGGGAAAAAAATCACAACTCTGCTCCTGCAATTAGCCCACACCCTTTTATTTCATGCAAGGACATTGGCCCAGTAGAGTCTCATTATTTTTAATTGTAACTCAACCCCTGTATTTATTCAGAGAACTTGATTGCAGAGAAGACACTGAAGGAATAATAAACATAAACTCTGAAGACAATGGTTTTGGTGAGCTGGGGGAAATATATGTAAAATAGGGGCAAAATAAACCCTTATTTGTTTTGTGCAGGTTTTTATCTTCAGGTAAAGTTAGTGACCAAGTGCTAGTATTCTCACTTTCATGTTTGTTGTGGTAAAAGTAACGCTCCTCCCTTCTCCCAACATACACACAATCTAGAAGGAAACACTAAAATAACTTTCTGGGTTTAGAAGCGAGGATGAAAATATTAGATGGATAATGAATATGTTATGATTTTTTCCTCAGAATTTCCTAGATATTTTCGTATCTGAAGATTATAGACTAGAGATAGCCAAACTTTTGCAAGAAATTTCAGTTGAACCTGCTGAAATAATCACCTCAGGTAAACTTTTAGTGCATATTCTTTGGGAGGAGGGAGACATAAATCAGGACATTCTCCATGAACCAATCAAGTCCACGGGCACTACTCTCAGTTCACTCTTTAGATAGAACAATTTTCAGGCATTTAGTATCAAGCCAGGTTAGTAAGTCATATTCATGTCACTTAAAAGGCCAACATCAACATGAATGGAGTTTTCTCTGTGAACAAATAAGCATGTCTTAGATATGGATTGAACTTTAGCTGCTTTTGTTATTTCTCTGCCCCTCTTTGTCTTTCCAAAGGTATGATTTCAGATGTGGTAGGGATAAACATTTAAGATTAGTTTCTTGAGAAGGGATGAGTAAGTATACTCCTTAAGGAAGTAGAGATCTTGCAAATTACAGGGAACATTTAGGAAGCTGGTATTTTAGGAGAAAGATTTCTTCATACATAATAAGTTAGGTCTTACAGCTTCAAATAGTGTTATCTAAGAAGCTGTCCCTGAAAAACTCCATTTCCCATTGATAAGAGAATTATTTTAGGGGGCAAGGAAATAAAGATTGTGAATATGTTTTGTAAATAACAAAATGTTAATGAAATGATAAGTATTATTTTTGATCTCTCGTCTCTCTCTCGCTGTCTTTACTCCAGCTGTGGTGCTTGATCAAGTCCATTAATCTCTCTGAGCTCCACTTTCTTCCTCTGTAATATAAGAATAATCATTTACTACCTACCATAGGCTTATTTTGAAGATTTGGTGAAACGATCAAGACACAACAGCTGCCATACAGTGGATGCTTAATAAATAGGTTGATTGTCCTTTGTGTAGGAGAAACTACATGAAACATGTGACCATGAAGACATAGTGTGTGTTCGTGTGTTATAAGAGAAGTTTTGGTGGTTAGGTCCATGAGCTCCAAGGATGTAGAGGAGGGACCTGATGGAAGGCATTTCCTCTTCATGGAAGTTGATGCTAAATCTATGGGATTAAGTTTCCTAGTTGACAGCTAAACAGGGAAATGTGTGTGTGTGTGTACGTGTCTTTTATGGTTTATGAGCATGATCATAATTTTGGTAGCACTCACATGTTCTGCCTTACTCTTAAGCCAAATATCCAATACATCATAAGTAATGTTGCTTTTACCTTTTTAAAACATCCTTCATACTCAGTCCTGGGGTTGTTGTCTTCTAGATGTTTGCCCATTAGTTTCTTTTTCCTTCAGTTTCCTGCATACCAACACCAAATTTATCTTCCTAAAATATTGGTTTCAGCATTTCACTGCCACACTCAAAAACATTTAAAGTATCCCTAAGGCTATAATGTAAAATCCACCCTCTGTAACTAGACAGTCAAATTAACATTTTAATTCACCTTCCAATCATATCTCCCACTTTATGTGAGACACATGGGTATAATAATAATGATTGTTGTAATCAGTTGAAGTTAGTCTCATTTTGTATCCAGTACAGTTTTTTATTTTTGGCTTATGTTACTGGGAAAGTTAGTAAATATTCCTAATATATGCTATGCAAAATGTTTTAATTACAAAAAATCTGGCAATTATTATGAGTATATGAATGCATTTCTGATAGTGATTATAGGTTTTAAGGAAGTAACTACAGCTGATGGAAAGTATGTAATGTTGGTCAAGACAGTACCTATATAAAGAACAACCAGAGTCCCAATTTAAAAAATTCTGTGTCCAGCAAAAATAAAAAACCTCAGAATAACAGAAAATCTGAACACCTGAGGGGACACATGCCACAGAAAAAGTGATAAAGAAAAATCTAGAGAAAGAAGACCCTGTGGACAATGTTAATAATTATAGTAGCTGAGAGCACAGCTGTTTAAATCCCCTCTGTCACACTGATCATGCGACACTGGGTGAGCTACTCAACTCGAATATATATAATATTTTCATATAGTAATTTCATCTGTGAAGTGTGGCCTACCATAGGACAGCATTAATTTCATTTAATTTAAATAGAATACTGAACAGAATACTAAAATAGAATATAGTGCTTAGCATGCTCTCTGATATGGAGAAAATGTTCAACGACCATGAGTTATTCTTCTTCTTGAAGTAAAGAAACATATATGCTGAAAATATGCTTCATATTGAACTGTGGGCCTTGGTGTGGCTGTTCCAGCCACCAGTGGGAACTGTAACAATTAACTAAAATGTATAGAAATGATTTTGTATGTTGATTCCATGTGACAAAATATGAACTTTGATTTTTGCTTTGTTTTTACATATTGTCCTTTCAACCTTCTACTCTAGCCAGAATTATTTAGTCATTCTCTCCAGTTATGCCCTGGTTTTTCTCTTCCTGCGTTTTGGATGAAACTTCCTCTCTGCCGAGACTCTTTTCTCATCTCTTCACAACTTGTTTTTAAAGTTCTACTCAAATTTTACCTCTTCTGTGACTCCTTCCCCCACCATTCCATTCCTCTGTGATTTTCTCTTCCCTGAATTCCAAATAATTGTCAGTCACTTGTCAGTTGTTCGTACACTACATGGTGACTGTTTGTTGTATACACTTCACATTTTACTTTGCATGTGGGCCTCTAAATTTTGGGTATGGTTTTCATGTCTTTTCAACCATATAAAACATTCCTGTGAGAACAGAAATCATCCATTCTACTATGTTGCACCTTTTGGTTCTATGCACATTATAATAGGTAATATTTGGATAGTATTTACCATGAGAAGGCATTATTTTAGAGTTTTACATGTATTAATTTATTTAATTCTCATAAGAACTTTATGAAGAAGATACTCTTCTCCCCTTTCTATATATGATGAAACTAATCTACAGAGAGATGAATTGCCCGAAGTGACAATCAAATAAGTGGTGAAACCAGAATGTGGACACTTACTTCTTATGCACTATGCTAAAATGAATCAATCATCCATGGCAGATGACATGGACCAATCATTTCAAATACAGAGAAGTACAACACACCTGTCTGTAAGGAATTTATCAGGTATTTAATCAAAGAAGAGAGATACACAAAAATAGTTAATAAAACATATAACAAACCAACAATAATTTAGTTAAAAAGCACACATAATATCAAAAAGCATAGCCCCACATGGATTAACTGCTAAAATAAGAATGCTACAGAACAGTGATTCTCAGTCAGGGATGATTTTACCCCTCAGGGAAATGTCTAGGGGGTCAGGGGGTATTTTTGGTTGTCACAATTTGTAGCAGGGAATGGGGAAGGAGGGATTTGCTATTGGCATCTAGTGAGTAGAGGCCAGAGATGCTGCTAAATATCCTACAATGCACAGCATAGGCCCCTCCACCTGACCAAAAAAATTTATCAAGCCCCAAATGTCAACAGTGGTGAGGTTGGGAAACCCTGCTGTAGAAGATTGCTATAAAATTTTTGAGGTTGGAGAAATACTTTGGGACTTTGGGGTCAGGTATGAGGAGAATAGATTCATGCTGAGCCTTGAAAGAAGGATAAGCTTTGATAATATGCTCAGTCAATAGCTGGTGACTGAGTGAACTGTCAAATATTAAGTGTTCCAGGGAAAGAATCTGATGGAGTATCAGGCATTAGACTTTAGTGGAAGGAAACAAGGGCAGAGGGTATCACATCAGGGAAGGCCAATTTTTAAAGCTGATTTTGTATGTTGAATAATAAAAGCAATAATAAAGGGTTTATGGATCTTACACTAAAGTCTACAGTATATAATATTAATAGCTTATTTTACATGTACACACTGCTATATGTAGAATGGATGGCCGACAAGGACCTACTGTATAGCACAGGGAATTCTGCTCAATATTATGTAACAACATAAATGGGAAAAGAATTTGAAAAAGAATAGGTACATGTATATGTGTAACTGAATCAGTTTGCTGTACACCCCAAACTAACACAACATTGTTAATCAACTATGCTCCAATGTAAAATAAAAAGTTAAAAAAATAAAAAATTATTATATGAATAGCTTATTTTTATCAACCACCATTTACCATGCACTAGGCGCTGTGCTTTATATTCCTTATCTTAAATCATCTTCATTAATCACCTCATGAGATAAGTACTGTGAAAACTGGACTTTAGAAAAGGTACTATGTCCTTCAGAGTTAATAAGTAGCATGACTGGAGTCAATCTCCAAAGACCATGCTCCTGACTGCTAGGCCACCCATATTGATTGCTAGTGCTTAGTGTTTTATAAGGCTCATTGTCATGCTGGTTTAGGCTAATGTTTATAACTGATTTTTAATTTTTACAAAATTTGGATAATAAATTTTTGTGAAATCTATTGATACATTATTACCATATAGTTCTACAGCATAGGAGTCAAATTTGAATTATTTTTGCTTGCTAATAGTCAAAGTTGTTTTGAAAACTGCAAAATATTAGAAAATAGTATTTTTGTTGGATTCTGTTTGTTTCATAATTAAGAACAATAACCAGAAAAATAAGGTGATTATGATAATGATTGTATAAATAAAAAAGAGAAACAAATTAGACAGAATTTTACTACCTTACCAACTGTTTTTATTTTTTTCTCTTACAGTACTTATTCATGTTAAATTCATATTTATCATAGTTATGATTGTAGTGTAAGTATAATTTTGTATTGGGCTTTATGCTTTATATTAATATGTAGGTATAAATACTGTATTTTAAGTTGCTTGGGTAATAGCTTCTCAAATTGGTGCTTAAGACTCCTTTTTTTAAATGTATTTATTTATTTTTTTATTTTTGGCTGCATTGGGTCTTCATTGCTACACGTGGCCTCTCTCTAGTTGTGGTGGGCGGGGGCTACTCTTCTTTGTGGTCCGCGGGCTTCTCATTGTGGTGAATTCTCTTGTTGCAGAGCATGGGCTCTAGGTGCATTGACTTCAGTAGTTGTGGCATCGGGCTTAGTTGCTCTGTGGCATGTGGGATCTTCCTGGACCCGGGCTCGAACACGTGTCCCCTGCATTGGCAGGTGGATTCTTAACCACTCTGCCACCAGGGAAGTCCCAAGACTCCTACTTTTTGACTTTTGATTGTTTCTAATTTTTCACCATAAATATTTTAATAATTTATATTTTAATTATTTTCTTAGTATAATTTACCAGAATAGGATTCCTAGTTAAAAGTATGCATTCTTTTATGACTCTTGTTAAGTATTGCTGAATTATCCAAGTTTATATGTTATCAGTAATTTATGTATACCAGTTCACTTGCCAGAATTTGTTCATCTAATTAATTTTTCCCCATAACTTAATAGGCATAAAGCAATATTTCATCATTTTTTTGAGGTATAATTGACACATAACTTTATACTAGTTTCAGGTGTACAATATAGTGATTCAATATTTGTTTATATTGTGAAATAATCCCTGCAATAAGTCTAGTTATCTGTCACCATACATGGTTACAATGTATTTTTTTTCTTGTGATGATAACTTGGGGTTTTGATTTATATTTCTTTGATCATTATCAAGGTGAAATATTTTCCTCCTGTATTTATTTTCTAACTATACTTCTACTTTATGTAAATTGTTCATGTATTTGGTTATTAGCCACAAGGAAATTGATATTCTTATCAATTTGTGTTTTATATATATATCGCTGAGCATATATTATGAAACTCTTATATAACATACAAATTAATCTCTTGCCATGTTTGATGTAAACTTTTTGATAGACATTTTAAAAATATATGTTAAAATGCCTACCATGTAAAGAGTTTATATTTTATAGTAATTTCTCACATAGTATGTTTCATATATACTTATTGGAGTCAGGTTGAGCTCATTTTCTGCCCCACTTTCCTTTCTTTGCATGGTGGATTCCAAAGTCACATACTTGGAAACTCTGATGATGAACAAATTTGTCATTAGTCCTTTACAAACAAAGGAATTTGTGACAGAAATATGTGTAATGGGTACAGTAGTTCTTGGTAGATTGTCAAGTAACACACCCACTTGCTTTGTATGTTAAAAATGGTGATTCATTTGTATTTTTCTGTATTATTATCTGCCAGTTGATACCCATTATAAGCCACTTCAGAAGAACTTTTGGAAGAATGAGAGTTGACCACAAACCAATACAGTGACTTCATGTCTACACACATTGACCCTACAAGATGACATAAAGTTAGTTTTACAGTAGAAATGGTGTTTTGTTTTTACCCTACCCAGGAGAAGCTTCTTGCATAGATAATTGGAAAGCAAGGCAGGAAGCATGTCTTGTGCTAGTTACTTAACTGCTGAGTTTGTTAAAGAGCATTTATTAAAGGCTCACTATGAACAGACTACATATTAAATTTAATGATGGTAAAGAAAGACACTCAAGCTCCTTTTTTTCAAAAGTGTTACAGTCTAGGGCTTCCCTGGTGGTGCAGTGGTTGAGAGTCCGCCTGTCGATGCAGGGGACATGGGTTTGTGCCCTGGTCCGGGAAGATCCCACATGCCGCGGAGCGGCTGGGCCCGTGAGCCACGGCCGCTGAGCCTGCGCGTCCAGAGACTGTGCTCCTCAATGGGAGAGGCCACAACAGTGAGAGGCCCGCGTACCGCAAAAAAAAAAAAAAAGTGTTACAGTCTAGTTGAAGAAACCCTACATAACGTTGATACATGAGCTGACGTGAGCCTTATTATGAAAAATCTTATGTTGAAGAAGGTAGGACACAAAGTGCTTAGCTGATGAAAATGTGGGCTTTGGGGTTAGTGTGGTTGGGTTGGGATAGAGATTCATGACTTTCTAGCTGTGTGTCTTGGGCAAGTTACTTCAGCATTCTATGCCTCGGTTACTTCATCTGTAAAAGAGTATAAATAAAGAAATCTACATAGAGTAAATAAAATAATGTCTAAGGTACTTAGAACAGTGTCTGGTACACTGAAAACATGAAGTTAATGCAAATTATTATAGATTTAGCACAAATGCTAAAGGGATGTCAAATAAAGAGTTTATTAGAATGGGAGAGGCTTAATCATAGAAACACTTTTGCAGAAAGTGAGTTTTACAACCAGGGTTGCAGATAAAGAATATAGAAGATAAGGTGAAAGATGCTTCCATATTGAAGGAATGACTTATGAAAAGAAAGGAACTGGTTGCATGATGGTGAAAGAAAATGTTGAGGTCAAATGATACTAGGGAATCTAGTGAAAAATGTATCCGATTAGTAGGATGTGATGTGATCATGATGCCAAACATACTGAACCTTAGTTTTTCTTTTTGGAAGACGAATATGGTAATAAATGCCTAGGACAGTGAAGAAATTAGTTTCTCTTCTTTTGTAAGTTACTTATAACCAAAGTATGGTATCATGAAAAAGAAAATTTTATCTCAGCTTTTGAATTTTTTTGGTCCCCATAATGTAAAAATCTGATATTTGGATACATACATTAAGAAAAATTCAAAGTTTATGAAAATAATAGATTATATTTGCTAAGTCTTTTCTATGTTCTAGATCCTGGCCATTTATTTCATTTCCTCTGTACAACAGCTCCATCAGGCAGGTACTATTATTACTGTTAATGTTTTATAGATTAGAAAATGAGTTGAGTCAATTTAAGTAATTTGCCCCAAGTCACACAACTAGTAAGTAGCACTCTGAATTCAACCCAGATCTTTCTGACACTGGAGTCAAATTGCACCAAAAGATTAAAAATTCCTCAATGGAAAGGAGCTGAATATTAAAAAGGAATAATTATTAATTGGATGATTGAATTTTATTGCAACTTAAATGAGAGGTTAAAATTGCTCCCTTACCCATTTAACAGGCTGAGCATCTAATGTGTACCAGGCATTGTTCTAGGCATTGAGATTTGAAAGAGAACAAAACAGACAAAAAACCCTCAGAGAGCTCACCTATTAGTGGGGGAAACTGTCAATAAACACAGTAAGTAGGTTAAATATGTAGTATGATAAGTGCCAAGGGGAAAACATTAAGTAGGAAAGAAACATAGGGATTGTTGAAGGGTATGTGTTGAAATTTTAGGTACGGTGGCCATGGAAGGTTTCAGTGTAAAGATGTCATCTGGGAAAGAAGTGAGGGAGAAGGCCATATGGATATTTGGGAAAAGTGTATTCCAGGCAGAAGAAATAGCCAGTGCCCAGAGAGATGGTTCCATTGGTGTTTAAAAACAAGTAATGGAGGCTAGGTTTGGTTGGAAAGGATTGAATGAGAAAAAATCATAGAAGGTGAAATCATGGAGGATCTCATAGTTCATGGTAAAGACTTTGGCTTTTACTCTGAGTGAAGAAGGAAATCATTGGGGTTAGAACAGAGGAAGAACATGTTCTGATAACATCTTTATAGGACTATTCTGGCTGTGTTCTGTAGCCTGAAGGGAGCCAAAGGCAGAAGCATAGTATAGGTTAGGAGCGATTGCAATAATCCAGGTGAGAGATGATGGCAGCTTGGGCTACAATAGTAACAGTTGAAGTGGCTGGACTCTGGATATTTTTCAAGGTAACTCTGGTAGGATTTACTGCTAGAGTATATGTAGGGGTGAGAGAATGAAAGGAATCAGCAAGGGTGGCGTAATATTTATCTAGTGCATTTAATTCAAGGGTTATTAATCTTTAAATGTAGCTATTTGGAACATGTTCAAGAACTCAGAAGTAAGCAAAAAATTCTCTTCAAAGCCACTAAAACAGAGAGCACATAGCCCTAAAGCCAATGTGCTTATAAGAGATTTTTCTTAGTTCCTTTTTTGTTCTTATTTGAGTTATAGTTCAAATAAATATCATCATTTTATTATTTTCAGATCATAAGAAAATAAGAAAGGAAAGAGAAATACTTCTAAATTTAGAAACACATAGTCACCAGAAATAATAGCTGAGACTAAGAACAAAGGTAAAAACAAACAAAACAAAAACATAAAAATCAGACAGGCTGAGGATGCTTTATACAGAAAATCATGTTTCTCACTGTCTTAGAAGCCCCTCTTAAAATAGAAAAGGGAGTTTTAAATGATCATCGTGTCATTAAAATCAGGTTACATTATGTTTTTATCTTTTAGTCTAGGAAGCAGAGAGATAAAATTACAGAGTTTGCCTCTAAAATGATGAAATGTGTTGGAATTCCTTACCCTTATCAGTTTCTAGGGTGAGCACAGTGAATTCTGATAGATATACACAGCTCTGGTAGTCTCGAATTATGATCTCCTTTCCTTCCCTGGACAGCGGGCTTAACAAACCATAAGACAGTGTAAAGACCCTTTTTTCTTCCCTTTCTTTTAAAACTGGAGCATAGAGCAAGCCCCATTAATGAATTACCTTTTTTTTTCTGAGACCCTTCTTGACACATTTCAAAGGCCTGTAGGTGCTCCCAAAGCTCTCAATAAGCCCCAAAGACCCCTGAAACCAAATTCTTTCAAATATTTCAGCTTTAGGTCAATAAGTAGAGTAAAAAGCCACACAAAATTTCAACTCAAGATACTTCTAATTTCAAAGCTTGTCTTTCCAGGCCTCTGCAGCTTGCCGTCTGTAGTTCTACCTCTCCTGCCAATGACCATAGGCCATAGTGTTGCACTGTCTGCCCTAAGCAGGGTAGGGAGGAGGACAGGGGCTCTGGCAGCATTTTCTGCCTTGGACTGGGATGTGGCTTCTTCTTCCTGTTCTTCTTTAGTCAAGCTATCTACACTGCTCTGAATTCATAATATGGGCTTTCGCTGCTTCTCCATATTTCTCCATTTTCTTCTCTGCTTTCTAGAACTCATTTTAAGTAAGCTGGGGCGAGTGAAATAGTAGTGGGTCAACTGCAAACTTCATTTATCTGAAATTCACATACGTGGAATAGCTCATTCTCTGATAACCCTCACAAATGGAGCATTATTGGTTATACAGTGTATATGAAGACATGTTTCACATGATTATTTCTTTCAAATTTAATTCTATCATTGAGAAGTAAATTTTAACCATTTCTAGAGAGAGATGGATTAAAGTAATGACGGAGGAATCTTATTGTGACTCTGAGACACTGCATTTCACAGCGTCACATTTAATGATACATCATTAAAAAAAAATCCTGACCATGTGAGTCCCAGGGATGAAGAGTTTGGAGGATTTTACTGAATTTTAGATAGAGGAAGGTAATGTTGGGTTGATGTAAAAATATAAGACTCTAAACCAACTGGACTGCAAATGTAAGAACAACTTCTCCCAGAAAGCAGCCAGGATTTCTCATTCAGGCAAGAGGAAGATCCTGTCACTTTCCTACTGTTGTCTCAGCATTTCTGGCTGAAACACAGAAGTGCAGAGAGGTACAAAACTGTAAGCAAAAATAATAGAGGAAGTACACATGATGAAGCACATGTATTTGCTCTTTAAACCAGAAAGGTGTGTTTATCTCTTGACTGGTAGCTGTGCTTTCCAGTATATAATAAAATCTAGCATAGAATAGGGGGGAAGTGAATGCTATCTGTTAGGGTCTACTTTTACTCTATTCCTGGTATTTTCCCTATATTATTACATTTATTCCTCATAAGAACCCCCGGAGGCAGGTATTATTATGAGCGCTAATGTTTAGATATGGAAATGAGCATCAAGGAGCTTTAACTATTTGCTCAAGGCCATGCAGGCAAATAGTAGAGTCAAATTTCCAATTTAGTCTGGGTCCAAAGTCCACAGCTCTTCCGCTGTAGACATGTAGCTCAACCTTACAGGGTTCAATATTTGTTGAATAAATGACTTAGTGAATAAATAAACTAATATCTTTCACTCTGGCCACTCCAGACAGATCTACCTGAAATGAAGGGGCAGCACAGATCTGTCCTTACTCAAGGTGTAAGAGGCAAGATCCTTAACCTTCTGTATTGTGTCTAAGGACATTCAAGTCTTCTCTCATATTTTCTGAGATATACGTGAAATTGGATTGATCTTCATGTTGTGATGGGGGAAGATGGGATAGAAATAAGAAAGTAACATTTATTAAATGTCTGCTAAATAATAGACAATGGACATTTTTTCTATGTTATTTCATGAAATTCTCTTATAAGCTTTATAAAGAAGCCTTATTGTCCCCATCTTTAGAGATGATAATACAGGCTTTGAGAGGTTAAGGAACTTGTCAAAAATATATATCTGATAAGCATATCAGAATTTGAATTCAGGTCAGTATCACTCCAAGATCTGTACATTGCTGGGTTTTGTTTTTGTTTGTTTATATATTTGATTTACAATATTATATTAGTTTCAAGTGTTCAGTATTGTTATTCAGTATTTTTATAGATTATACTCCATTAAAAGTTATTACAAGATAATGGTTATAAATTCTTTGTTCTGTACAATATATCCTTGCTGCTTATCTATTTTATACATAGTAGTTCATATCTCTTAATACCATACTCCTAATTTGCTCCTGTCCTTCCCTTTCCCCTTTGGTAACCACTAGCTTGTCTTCTCTGTCTGTGAAACTGTTTCTGTTTTGCATATAATTTATTTGTATTATTTTTGAGATTCCACATATAAGTGATATCCTACAGTATTTGTCTTTCTCTGTCTGACTTATTTCGCTAAGCATAATAGTCTCTAGGTCCAGCCGCATTGCTGCAAATGGCAGAATTTTATTCTTTTTCATGGCTCAGTAATATTCCACTGTATATATATATTATATCTTCTTTATCCATTCATTTGTTTTTGGGTACTTTGGTTGCTTCCATATCTTGGCTACTGTAAATAGTACCTCTATGAATATTGGGGTGCATATATCTTTTCAAATTAGTGTTTTCATTTGTTTCCAGATATATACACAGTAGTGGAATTGCTGAATCATATGATAGTGCTGTTTTAGTTTTTTGAGGAACCTCCATACTGTTTTACATAGTGGTTGTACTAATTTATATTCCCACCAAAAGTATACAAGGGTTACCGTTTTTCCAGATCCTCTGCAACATTTGTTATTTGTAGGCTTTTTGATGATAGCCATTCTGACAGCTATGAGGTGATATCTCATTGTAGTTTTGATTTGCATTTCTCTGATAATTAGAGATGTTGAGCATCTTTTCATGTGCCTGTTAGCCATTTGTATGTCTTCTTTGGGAAAATATCTATTCAGGTCTTCTGCCTATTTTTTAACTGAGTTGTTTGTTTTTTTGATACTGAGTTGTATAAGCTGTTTACATACATGCTGTTTACCCTATATCACACTGTCCTTAAGTAGGAAACTGAATCTGAATGGATTATATTAATCAGCATTATTTACTTTGAGCTTTGAAGTGCTTTGAATATGTTATATATTAATTCATAATATTATTTCACAATATTAATTCATAGTAGTTGTTAAAACAGAAGGAAGCTTAGACACATTTGACTCAATTACTCTCATTTTGGTTATGGGATCTTGTACATTAAAACAAAACAAAACAAAAAGACAATCTTCTACCTAAACCCTGGAATTGTAAGTTATGGTGTAAGTGCTCTGTAAGTGTGTATGTTGTGTCACCATGCTGCTTTTTTAGATAGTATCTCCTTACTCATTTCTTAGCTAAATTTCGCCATTTGTACCAATCCTTCAAAGGCAAGAAAACTTACTGATTTGTTTTGGAAGAGCTGGGCAGAACTGGCAGTCTCTGATTAAAGGCCTAAACCAACTTGGAAAAAAATCACATTATTTTCAATTCACATTTCTGCCTGATAGGCAATGTCTGAAGTGTGTCTATGGAGGTAATTACCAGGGAAAATATAGGCTAGAAAAACCAAGAAACAGTGGACTATCTTTCCTCCAAAAACCAAAGAAATGAATCAACAGAAAGTAAATCAGTAGAGTCAGCATACCTTAAATTTTAGGGTTTCCATTTAAGAGACCAGTAAAACTGGAGAAGCATTTTAAAGAGATGATCAAAAAATTTTTGTGAGATAAATATATATTAAGGAATTAGAAAATGTAAATTTGCCAAGCAGTTTCATTTCTCCAGATGATTCTTATAGATATGTAGCTGTTAATGATGATTGTAAATGATATAAGACAATAATAATGAATATTAATGAGGTCTTGCAATGTGCTGGACATATAGTAAGCATTGAACATGCATTATGCCATTTAAAGCTTAAGTTCTCTCATACTGTCATTCTGAATGGTAACTATAACCAATGTTAAGGTGCAATTGTTCCCTTTAACAGGGCAAGCATCCCTCCTTACTTCCCTTACATCTGTCTGTCTTCACTCATGTATGTTACCTGCCTTGCCTGGGTAGGCATTTTGGCTTTTGAAGCCTGCTCTAAACCTTAAGTACTTTTCACTGCAGCATGCAGGATGACTTTGGCTAAATTGACTTTCCACTTTCTCATTCAGCTTATGATGTAATGGGACTTACACTGTTATAAGTTGTAAGAACAAAATGTGCTTCTTACTTAATGAAAGCGAAATAGGAACAGATGTATTTTCAGGCCTCATGGAGATGGAATGTCATCCAATACCTTGTAATTGCTCTGGTATCCAGCAGCTTCACAACTCAGCAGGCACTGCAGCTTTCTCTTCTGGTAGCTGTGACATCTTACAGAAACATAGCTGTTCTCTGCTGCTTTTCATGATCCAGCTAACTAGGTTTACTAACTGCCTCTTCCTAAGTCTCTAAATTTCCTAAGACAGAGGACATGACTGATTTAACTAGTCACCATTACATATAGGAACTCTGAACTGGGCAGGACTTTTGAGTCAGGGCAACTCATAGACAGTTGGCCAGAAAAAGTACCCATCCCTAGTCCAATAAGTTGTGTCCATGGAGGTATGGTGAAAGTTATGAAGCATGACTAAGGAAATTTTAGAAGGGGAAGTGGGTCTGGCAGGCATTTTGAAGCTACCAGAAGGGCTTATGACTGTCAGATACCTTTCTTGGCCTGTTCTGTATAAGCTTCTTGACACAATGGTAATATTAAAAACAGTCAAAACCAAACTATTTTATTAATTTATAACAAGCAGCAGAGCTCTCTCTGGTCAGACTATTCATGATCACTTTACTATTGCTCCATAGAAAGACCTATATCAAAAGCTAAATCATAATCACATAATTCTTTGTGAACATAAGGTTAGCTGGCAAAAGACTAAGTTAGTCTGGCACATATAGCTAACAAAATGGTGGATTTGTCACTAGACCTGGAATACATGGAGTTGCTTAGCCACAACCTCCTGCATCTTTCCCATTAGAGATGGCCTTACAAATTGTTTGTAATTTTGAAGATTGACTGGGAAGAGCTCCTTCAGTAGGTGATGTTGGCTAGACACTACCGGTGTTTGTGGCTTGCCTTTTTCTTTTTTTTAAAAAATAAATTTATTTATTTATTTTTGGCTGTGTTGGGTCTTCATCACTGTGCACAGGCTTTCTCTAGTTGCAGTGAGCGGGGGCTACTCTTCGTTATGGTGTGTGTGCTTCTCATTGAAGTAGCTTCTCTTGTTGTGGAACATGGGCTCTAGGCATGCGGGCTTCAGTAATTGTGGCATGTGGGCTCAGTAGTTGTGGCACACGGGCTTAGTTGCTCCACGGATTGTGGAATCTTCCCAGACCAGGGCTTGAGCCCGTATCCCCTGCATTGGCAGGTGGATTCTTAACCACTGCGCCACCAGGGAAGTCCCTGTGACTTGCCTTTTTCTAATTTATTTAATTTTTTAAAATTTCTAGCTGAAGAATTGTTAATATTTTTCAAAATGAGAATACTTTATTTTAATTTTTATTGTAAAAAATAATATATGACTTTTTTTTGTCCTTCCAGTCATAAGCCCTTGCCTAGGTGAGACTCTACTCTGGTCATTCACTGTGCCATCGTGGTGGAGAGGCCAGAGGTGCAGTGGTCCATGTGCAAATTATCATGCCCCAAGACTGTGATGTGACTGAGCCAAGGCTGGCATTCTAGGGTCTTCCAGGAATAGTATGGCCAATGTGGAGTTCCTGGAGTACATGGAGCAGAATCTGTGCTGAAGGGAGAGGCCCATTAACATTTTCTCATCCACATCCAGTCCACAGGACTACACATTCTCAGAGTATGGTCTGGAGATACCCAGGGGTCCCAAGATCATTTTGGGCATCCTGAATTCAAAACTTTCAAAGATAATAGTTCTAAGATGTTATCTGCCCTTTTCCCTCTCGTTCTCTTCTCTCACAAGTGCATGGTGGAGTTTTCCAGAGGCTACATGATGGATGATATAACAGAGGGAATGCAGAAATAGATAGGAGAATCTCCCTATCTTCTATGAAGTCAGACATTAAAGAGATTTACAAATATGTAAAAAAAAATTTCATTATTTCTTTCTAAAATTTTGTTTTGAGAAATGTAGTGACTTTTCATATAAATTTTTTTGTTTATGTTAGCATGTAATTGGTTTGTTATTGTTATTCCAAAATAGTTAATAAATAAATATCAAAAAATTCTAATTTTAACCCACAAAGCCCTTTGGGGTCTTCAATAATTTTTAAGAGGAGTCCTGACATGGAAAAGACCCCTGTTATAGGCTTCTTTTTTTTTTTAACCATTACTGTAATTTAAAAACTGGAAAAAAGCCCCATATATTTCCATTATATGATCCTAATTCTGTAAAATTGTAGACACATAGATGCATAGGGAAAAGACTGGAAAGAAATACACAGAAACAGTGATCATTTTTGTTAGCAAAATGAATGATTTAATATTTGAAAATATCTGTCTTTTCAAAAGTTCTACAATAAATGAATTCTTTTATTATTAAGATAAAATGATACATTTAAAATATAGGACATGCTGATTCTGTGGTGATGCACAGGTGGTAAAGTGAACTAGAATAAACTTGGTTAGACATTTAGAATTATTTCTAAGTCTACAAAATTTAGTCTTACAAGAAGTCTATAAAATAGAGTTCCTCCCAGTTTTCAAGGAGGATAAAGGCTTTCTAACCTCGAGACGGGTGTCATTTTTTTTCTTTTTGGGCCGTGCCACGCATCTTGTGGGATCTTAGTTCTCTGACCAGTGATCAAACCTGTGCCGCCTGCCATGCAAGGGCTCCACTGGACCTCATCTTTTCTTAACCTCTATCTTCTTTCAGATCTCTTTCAAAGAGTTACCTTGTGAGAAAGTTTATTCAGGGGAGAGGATTGAAAATGAGACAGAAAGTCACAACAAAATGGTAATGTGAATGTGAAGGTAAAACTCTGGGAACCTCCGTTTCAGGATTTTCTCTGCTGCAGTGACTTTTAATTACATTCATTCCTATTAAATTGTTTCCACATGATCTATAGTTAATCAGAATCCTCCTCATGTGTTTAATTAAATGCATCCATCTGGTCATTTGTAAACAGCCACTGGGTGATTTCTGTGAACTAGGCAGTGGGCTCTGATGCTGAGATTACAAGGCTGAATAATCATGGTCCCTTTCCTCTCTAACAGTTTGTGGGAGAATCAGACGTACACAGAACTAATTAAAGTTTGGTCTGACAAGAGGGGTGTGCCAAGAACTATGCTATCATATAAAATTTAGAAGTTGGTTTATTTACTCAGCCAGAATTTACTGAGTTCTATCTTTGTGCGAAGTATAGCGATAGAGGATATAGCCTGGCAAATAATTTTGCTTTCCAGAAGCTTGCATTTCAGTTGGGGAGGCAATAATGCACACACACTTAAGATCAGCAGTGGTAGTTCAAGTCAGTAGGAGACTAAATTTCAACTACTTATAGTAAATAGAGTCATAGGATTTCAAAGAAGAGACCTTCAAAGGCACAAGCAGTTTCGAAAATCTAATTGCAAAGCTCTCTGAATGAGCCTTGAAGAGCAGATAGAACCACAGGGCAGAGAGGAGGGACAACGTGTCTGAGGGTAGAGGTGGCAAATAGTGTACATTTTTTCTTCTCCTCAGACCTGAAGTCCTCTTTTTACATAAATATTTCCTTTCCTGAAATTAAATTCACTCTGTAACCTACATGCAAACATAATTTAAAAACTAAATTACATTAAATATACATATAATATCCTTACTGCAATTTAAAGGAGAAGGAAAAGTATAATAAACAGTGTGCATTTCAATATATAACACGTGAGCACGACTACACAAGAAGCCAAAATGAAGTAGTCAGATGTTTGTACCTACTTGTAATGACTAAGAATTTAGAAGTAAAAGTAAAAGCCATGCTGAATAAGAAGTAGAGGAGAATGAAAGAGCAGAGGTACAGTAGACACTAGAATAAAAACTAGTGTTAGGGTAAGTAATGACAGACTAGACCTGTCTATATATGATAAGAGAAAGTGGGAAATAACCTTAACTGCAGTAGGGATAACATGTCAAGACAACTTACAGACTGCTGAGGTGAGAAAATGAGGGAGTATGATCTTGCAAATTAGCTGTACCTTATTTACAAGTGTATGTCTAAATAATTCCTTGTGTTTCATGGGACAGAGATGAGACAGAATAGTTGAGTAAACAAATTCTATTTTAAAACCACATGTTGAGGTATACATTCTGTCTTGAATATACAAAGGGACCACAGAGACCATATACTTTGATAGTCAACGGGGAATTAGAGACCTACTGAGAAAATAAATAGTAAATCAAGGGACAATAGAGAAATTTTGTGGCAGATCTATGGGGACTATAAGGTTGAAAAGAAAGTTAGATTGAAGAACAATGGGGAATTTCAAGAAATTTCAAGTTGTAATTTTTATAACATATATAATAAGAAACCATTATTCCCCAAAATAAAATGATAGAATTATTAATAAAACGTGGTAAGCTCTTTGCACTTCATGTATCTCAGTTAACATTAATGGTGTCTAAAATCTCCACTGTAAAATATTGGCAAGCGGCAACTATAAATATAGATGGTACCACTGTGGACCATTGGCTCAAATGCCATGAATTGTGCTTGTCTTTAGGGACTTGATTTTCCACAACGGTTAACAACTCTCTGAAAAGTTTGAGCAAAAACAAAGCATACTCTTTCCATGATTAAAAGGAAGGTGCAGGCCTAAAATATTCTGTGTATATTAACATTTAAAAAGAGTTGGATCCTAGGCTTGGATAAACAAATTGTTTTATTTAACTCCATGAAAGTCTGATGGGGCATTTGAAAGGCATGCAAGATGTGAACCAAATCTTTCTCATTTGGCACTTGCCCATGTATTGCAGAGCATTTAGCAGCACTGGCCTTTGCCACTGCACATCAATAGCAGCTTTAATCATCATGACAGCAAAAAATGCCTGCAAAAATTGTCAGAATACCCCCAAGGGTTTGTCCCATCTCCATTACAAGGTTCTGTTTCTATACAGCAGTGAAAAAGGCTTAGGCTAAGTTCAGTTGCTGCAAAACTAATGCAGTATGGTGGATTTGAAGGAGAGTGAGGACGCCTTCTGTTCAGTAGAGCCAACTGGTAGAGACTTTTAAATCAAAGCCTGCAGAGTTTATTCAAAGTCTTGAGAAGTTACTGGAATGTTCTAATGGCTTAACTTACTCTGAAATTCACACTTTAGTTTTTCATGTTTCATGTAATTTTTATACTGTCATAGCTCAAAAGGATCAAACACCTTGGGTAAAAAAACAGTGAGTTTGCAAGTTTTATTGACTCAATAGTAGATGTTTAAGCAGAGTCCAAATCCCATCTGTCTGTCATGGCCATTTGTGGTTAAAACATCAATTATAGGGAATGTTTATTTAAGGGATGTCATTCCTGGAATATCATGTCTGCTCACCACGTCAAATAGGTAACTACTTGTTATGTAATGAAGGGGGTAAGGGATTTCCCTGCTGGTCCAGAGGTTAAGACTCTGTGCTTCCAATGCTGGGGGCACGGGTTCAATCTGTGGTTAGGGAACTAAGATCCCACATGCTGTGCAGCACAGCCAAAAACAAAAACAAAAAAAAGGAAGAAAAAAAGAAGGGGGTAAGAATAGAGCACCTCTAGAATTTTCATTTCATGGAATTTTATAGTCTTGCAACAATTCAAATCTTGAAATCATGTCTTAAGTTAGGAAAGAATCAAGAACATACCTGACTTTTCTTGGGGCAGCTGACCATATTTTTACCCCAGACTGCTCATGGTTTTGGGTCACTTTTCTCCCTTGTGTCTAGGTCTCTTACTTTATGCTGACTGTCTTAGTCTAGGGCAATTTAAAGCTTAAATATTTTAGTATCTTCCAGAGAGTATTATAGAAGGGTGCCCCTGATTTCCACAGAAACATGTTATTTTCATAGCCCAGCATGAATACATACCAGTCATCCTTTCTAGGCAGAGTGGATATTTTTTCTTGAGTCCTAGGCCCAAGGAATCTTCTGGGACTTGGTAATTTCCTAGAGAAAAGTATAGGACAATTTCAAGGACAGGGATTATATCTTATTTCTCTTGTATTTCCAGCACCTAGGATGATGTCTAGCACATAATAGGTGTTCAGTAAGTGTCTTTTTATTGAACGAATGTGGGATAAGTGTGTAGGATAGTTGCTGTGCTTTGTGATTTTCCAGGTTTTTCCTCAATTTGGTCTTCATCTGTTTATGCTGTCTGGCGAGCAGAGGGAGTTGAAGATGCACCTCAGGATTAGAGATCAAAGTGGGGAAAGGAGGAAATTTCTAGCCCATAGAAAAGCAACTGTCAAAAAAGGAGACAGATAAAGTTGAAATTTCCAAGAGGGCTTAATTTAAATCTTTCAAGAAAAGATTACTTTTGGAGTGTTAACTCATCTTGATACCATGTGGATAATAGATTTGAGGAAAATATCTATTTTTATATGAGTTTGAAACATGGGACTACCAAAATGCTTAAAGATGAAAATAAAGATTGCCCAGAACTAACTCTGACTCATGTTTGACTGTATCTACTTTTGTTTCAGATACCTAATATATAGAATGTAAGCTCCTCAAGGAAAGGGATCTTTGTATTACTTACTAAATTATTCCAAGCAACTATTAGAATACTGCCTGGTACATACAGATACTAAATAATTAAACTGTTGAATCAATTAATCAATTAAAATCATACTGTACATACAGTTTGCATTATTTTTAAATTTAACATTATATTATCCATCAATGGAAGGATGGATAAAGAAGATGTATATATACATACATGTATATATATGCATAAATTTATTTATATATATACACACATGCATTATTGTGTGATGAAATATTATTAAACCATGAGAAAGAAGGAAATCCTGTCATTTGTGACAACATGGATGGCCCTTGAGGGCATTATGCTAAGTCAGACAGAGAAAGACAAATACTGCATGGTATCACTTATATGTGGAATCTAAAAAAAATGTAAAATTCATTGAGCAGAAAAGTGGTTGCCAGGGACTGGGTGCTGGTGGGGGAAATAGGGAGAGGCTGGTAAAAGGGTACAAACTTTCAGCTATAAGATGAATATGGTCTCAGGATCTAATGTATAGTCATCAATGATGACTATAGTTGATAAGACTGTATTGTATAGCTGAAATTTGCTAAGAGAGTAGAACTTAAATATTCTCACAAAAGAAAAAGAAAAAGATAGGATGTGTTACTTAACTGGATATAGGAATCTTTTTTTAAATTTTTTATTGGAGTATAGTTGCTTTACAACATTGTGTTAGTTTCTGCTGTACAGCAAAGTGAATCAGCTATACATACACATATATCTCTTCTTTTTTGGATTTCCTTCCCATTTAGGTCACCACAGAGCACTGAGTAGAGTTCCCTGTGCTATACAGTAGGTTCTCATTAGTTATCTACTTTATACATCGTTGTGTATGTATGTCATTCCCAATCTCCCAATTCATCCCACTACCCGCTTCCACCTTTGGTGTCCATATGTTTGTTCTCTACATCTGCGGCTCTATTCCGCTTTGCAAATAAGGTCATCTATACCATTTTTCTAGAGTCCACATATATGCATTAATATACGATATTTGCGTTTTCTTTCTGACTTACTTCACTCTATATGACAATCTCTAGGTCCATCCACATCTCTACAAATGACCCAATTTTGTTCTTCTTTATGACTGAGTAATACTCCATTGTATATATGTACCACATCTTCTTTATCCACTCCTCTGTTGATGGACATTTAGGTTGCTTCCATGTCGTGACTCTTATAAATAGTGCTGCAGTGAACATTGGGGTGCATGTGTCTTTTTGAGTTATGGTTTTCTCTGGGTACATTCCCAGTAGTGGGATTGCTGGATCATATGGTAGTTCTATTTTTAGTTTTTTAAGGAACCTCCATACTGTTCTCCATAGTGGCTGTATCAATTTACATTCCCACCAACAGTGCAAGAGGGTTCCCTTTTCTCCACACCCTCTCCAGCATTTGTTGTTTGTAGATTTTCTGATGATACCCATTCTCACTGGTGTGAGGTGATAGCTCATTGTAGTTTTGATTCCCTTTTCTCTAATAATTAATGATGTTGAGCAGCTTTCCGTGTGCTTCTTGGCCATCTGTATGTCTTCTTTGGAGAAATGTCTATTTAGGTCTTCTGCCCATTTTTGGATTGGGTTGTTTGTTTTTTTGATATTGAGCCGCATGAGCTGTTTGTATATTTTGGAGATTAATCCTTTGTCAGTTGCTTCATTTGCAAATATTTTCTCTTATCCTGAGGACTTTTTGCATCTTGTTTATGGTTTCCTTTGCTGTGAAAAAGCTTTTAAGTTTCATTAGGTCCCATTTGTTTATTTTTGTTTTTATTTTCATTACTGTAGGAGGTGGGTCAAAAAAGATCTTGCTGTGGTTTATGTCAAAGAGTGTTCTTCCTATGTTTTCCTCTAAGAATTTTGTAGTGTCCAGTCTTACATTTAGGTCTTTAATCCATTTGAGTTTATTTTTGTGTATGGTGTTAGGGAGTGTTCTAATTTCATTATTTTCCATGTAGCTGTCCAGTTTTCCCAGCACCACTTATTGAAGAGGCTGTCTTTTCTCCACTGTATACTCTTGCCTCCTTTGTCATAGATTAGGTGACCATAGGTATGTGGGTTTATCTCTGGGATTTCTATCCTGTACCATTGATCTATATTTCTGTTTGTGTGCCAGTGCCATACTGTCTTGATTATTGTAGCTTTGTAGTGTAGTCTGAAGTCAGGAAGCCTGATTCCTCTGGCTCCATTTTTCTTTTTCAAGATTGCTTTGGTTATTTGCGGTCTTTTGTGTTTCCATACAAATTGTAAACTTTTTGTTCTAATTCTGTGAAAAATGCCATTGGTAATTTGATAGGGATTGCATTGGATCTGTCAGTTGCTTTGGGTAGCATAGTCATTTTCACAATATTGATTCTTCCAATCCAAGAACATGGTATATCTCTCCATATGTTTGTGTCATCTTTGATTTCTTTCATCAGTATCTTATAGTTTTCTCAATACAGGTGTTTTGCTTCTTTACATAGGTTTATTCCTAGGTATTTTATTCTTTTTGTTGCAATGGTAAATGGGATTGTTTCTTTAATTTCTCTTTCTGATCTTTCATTGTTAATGTATAGGAATGCAAGAGATTTCTGTGCATTAATTTTGTATCCTGCAACTTTACCAAATTCATTGATTTGCTCTAGTAGTTTTCTGGTGGCATCTTTAGGATTTTCTATGTATAGTGTCATGTCATCTGCGAACAGTGACAGTTTTACTTCTTCTTTTCCAATTTGTATTCCTTTTATTTCTTTTTCTTCTCTGATTGCCATGGCTACTTCCAAAACTATGTTGAATAATAGTGCTGCAAGTGGACATCCTTGTCTTGTTCCTGATCTTAGAGGAAATGCTTTCAGTTTTTCACCATTGAGAATGATGTTTGCTGTGGGTTTGTCGTATATGGCCTTATTATGTTGAGGTTGGTTTCCTCTAGGCGCACTTTGTGGAGAGTTTTTATCATAAATTGGTGTTAAATTTTGTCAGAAGCTTTTTCTGCATCTATTGAGATGATCATATGGTTTTTATTCTTCAATTTGTTAATATGGTTTATCACATTGATTGACTTGTGTATATTGAAGAATCCTTGCATCCCTGGGATAAATGTTGTTGGATTCCATTTGCTAGTATTCTGCTGAGGATTTTTCATCTATGTTCATCAGTGATATTGGCCTGTCATTTTCTTCATTTGTGCTATCTTTGTATGGTTTTGGTATCAGGGTGATGCTGGCCTTGTAGAATGAGCTTGGGAGTATTCCTCTCTCTGCAGTTTTTTGGAAGAGTTTGAGAAAGTTAGGTGTTATCTCTTCTCTAAATATTTGATAGAATTTGCCTGTGAAGCCATCTGGTCCTGGACTTTTGTTTGATGGAAGACTTTAAATCACAGTTTCAATTTCATTACTTGTGATTGGTCTGTTCATATTTTCTATTTCTTCCTAGTTCAGTCTTGGAAGGTTGAACCTTTCTAAGAATTTGTCCATTTCTTCCAGGTTGTCCATTTTATTGGCATATAGTTTGCTTGCAGTAGTCTTCTAATGATCCTTTGTATTTCTATGGTGTCAGTTGTAACCTCTTCTTTTTCATTTCTAATTTTATTGATTTGAGTCTTCTCCCTTTTTTTCTTGATGAGTCTGGCTAAAGGTTTATCAATATTGTAAATCTTCTCAAAGAACCAGCTTTTAGTTTCATTGATCTTTGCTCTTTTCTTCATTTCTATTTCATTTATTTCTGCACTGATCTTTATGATTTCTTTCCTTCTGCTAACTTTGGAGTTTTTTTTCTCTTCTTTCTCTAATTGCTTTAGGTTAAGTTTAGGTTGTTTATTTGAGGTTTTTCTTGTTTATTGAGGTAGCATTGTATTGCTATAAACTTCCCTCTTAAAACTGCGTTTGCTGCATCCCATAGGTTTTGTGTTGCTGTATTTTCGTTGTCACTTGTTTCTAGGTATTTTTTGATTTCCTCTTTGATTTCTTCAGTGATCTCTTGGTTACTTAGTAGCATACTGTTTTTTCTACATGTGTTTGAGTTTTTACAGTTTTTTTCCTGTAATTGATTTCTAATCTCATAGCATTGTGGTTGGAAAAGATGCTTGATACGTTTTCAATTTTCTTAAATTTACCAAGGCTTTATTTGTGACCCAAGATGTGATCTATCCTGGAGAATGTTCCATGTGCACTTGAGAAGTAAGTGTATTCTGCTGTTTTTGGATGGAATGTCCTATAAATATCAGTGAAGTCCATCTTGCTTAATGTATCATTTACAGCTTGTGTTTCCTTATTTATTTTCATTTTGGATGATCTGTCCATTGGTGAAAGTGGGGTGTTAAAGTCCCCTACTATGATTGTGTTACTGTCGATTTCTCCTTTTATGGCTGTTAGCATTTGCCTTATGTATTGAGGTGTTCCTATGTTGGGTGCATAAATATTTACAATTGTTATATCTTCTTCTTGGATCAATTCCTTGATCATTATGTAGTGTCCTTCTTTGTCTCTTGTAATAGTCTTTATTTTAAAGTCTATTTTGGCTGATATAGAATTACTACTCCAGCTCTCTTTTGATTTACATCTGCGTGGAATATCTTTTTCCATCCCCTCACTTTCAGTCTGTATGTGTTCCTAGGTCTGAAGTGGGTGTCTTGTAGACAGCATATGTACGGGTCTTGTTTTTGTATCCATTCAGCCAGTCTATGTCTTTTGGTTGGAGCATTTAATCCATTTACATTTAAGGTAATTATCAATATGTATGTTCCTATTACCATTTTCTTAACTGTTTTGGGTTTGCTCTTGTAGGTCTTTTTCTTCTCTTGTGCTTCCTGCCTAGAGAAGTTCTTTTAGCATTTGATGCAAAGCTGGTCTGGTGGTGCTGAATTCTCTTAGCTTCTACTTGCCTGTAAAGCTTTTGATTTCTCTGTCAAATCAGAAAGAGATCCTTGCTGGGTAGAGTAATCTTGGTTGTAAGTTTTTCCCTTTCATCACTTTAAATATATTCTGGCACTCCCTTCTGGCCTGCAGAGTTTCTGCTGAAAGATCAACTGATAGCCTTATGGGGATTCCCTGGTATTTTATTTGTTGTTTTTCCCTTGCTGCTTTTAATATTTTTTCTTATATTTAATTTTTGTTGGTTTGATTAATATGTGTCTCAGCGTGTTTCTCATTGGGTGTAGCTCTCTGTGCTTCCTGGACTTGATAGACTATTTCCTTTCCCATGTTAGGGAAGTTTTTGACTATAATCTCTTCAAGTATTTTTTCAGACGCTTTCCTTTTTTCTTTTTCTTCTGAGACCCCTATAATTTGAATGTTGGTGCATTTAATGTTGTCCCAGAGGTCTCTGAGACTGTCCTCAATTCTTCTCATTCTTTTTCTTTATTCTGCCCCTTGGCAGTTATTTCACCTTTCTATCTTCCAGCTCACTTATTCACTCCTTTGCCTCAGTTATTCTGCTACTGATTCCTTCTAGTGTATTTTTCATTTCAGTTATTGTGTTGTTCATCACTGTTTGTTTGTTCTTTCATTCTTCTAGGTCCTTTTTAAACATTTCTTGTATTTTCTCGATCTGTGCCTCCATTCTATTTCTGAGATTTTGGATCATCTTTACTATCATTATTCTGAATTCTTTTTCAGATAGATTGCCTATTTCCTCTTCATTTGTTTGGTCTTGTGGGTTTTTAGCTTGCTTCTTTGTCTGCACATATTTCTCTGTCATCTCATTTTGTCTAACTTACTGTGTCTGAGGTCTCCTTTCTGCAGGCTGCAGGGTCATAGTTCCTCTTGCTTCTGGTGTCTGCTCCTGGTGCCCTGGTTGGTGAGTTTGGTCTAGGGGCTTGTGTAGACTTCCTGGTGGGAAGGACTGGTTCCTGTACTCTGGTGGGTAGAGCTGAGTATTGTCCCCCTGATGGGTAGGGCCGTGTCAGGTGGTGTGTTTTGGGGTGTCTGTTAGCTTAGTATGACCTTAGGCAGGCTGTCTGCTGATGGGTGGGGCTGTGTTCATGTCTTCCTAGGTGTTTAGCATGAGGCGTTCAGCACTGGAACCTGCAGGCATTTGGGTGGAGCCTGGTCTTGCTGTTGAGATGGAGACATCCAGGAGAGCTCATTCTGATTAATAGTCCCCGAGGGCCAGGAATTCTCTGGTGGTCCAGCATCTTGGACTCAGCACTCTTACCATGGAGGCTCAGGCCTGAGCCCTGGCTGGGGAACCAAGACCCTGCAAGCCTCATGCCATGGTGAAAAAAAAACAACAAAAAGGAAAAGAAAACAAACAAACAAAACCCAAGACAAATAACAAAAACAAAAGCAAACAAACAACAATAACAAAAAGAAAAGAAAACAGACAAACCCAAGACAAGTGGTAAAACCAAAACCAAACAAAGACAAAGAAAGAGACCCAAAGAAAAAAACAAAGGAAAAAAACCAACAGAACAACCAACCAAAGAACCCCAAATGAAAACAAACAATAAAAACAAAACTAACAAAAAACAAAACAAAAGCAGAAAGCAAACTAAAATAAGCAGAAAGAAAACATAAAACAAACACACAAAAATGATAAAAAAAGATAACAAAAGAAAAAACAAAAACAAGAAAAAAACAACAAAAAAGTAAAGTAAAAATAGGAAAAATATATTAAAAAATTTTTAAAAGAGAAGAAAATAAAAAACAATGGAACAAAATAAAACAAAAAAATAGTAATAATAATATTTTCCCAGGGCCTTAGCTGTCAGTATGTTTGCCCCTGTTGTGAGCCACAGCCAACCCCCGCCTCCCCAGGAGGCCCTCCAATGCCTCTAGGTAGGCCTCTGGACCCACTCTGGGCCCTGTTGGGCAGCTCCGATGCTTACCTGGCCCAAGTCCCTTGTGTACTTGCCCCCAAAGTCTACAGCTGCTGAAGCTAGACCAGTCTCAGTTGTGGGATTCATGCATTCCACAGATGCAGGGTTTACCAAGCTGATTGCTGGGATTTAATCTGCAGCCTGTGCAGCTGCATGGGGAGACTTGCATTCCTCTTCCTTAGTTGCACAGCCCCTGTAGCTCAGCTTTGGTTTTGGCCCCATCTCTGAATGTGGGCCACCCTCAGGCATCTGTTCCCCACCCAGACAAGAGGGGGCAAAAGCAGTGGCTGATTGGGTAACACTTACTTGCTCAGACCAGGGAGGGATAAGGCAGCCACAACTGGGCCATGTGCGAATTGTCTGTGGCGGCAGAGACCAGCAGTTGGCCCTGGATCACAGGACCTTCTGCAGTGGCAGGCTGTGCAGGCTCCCGGGAAGGTGGGAGCAGTGACCTGCACTTGCTCACAGTATCCTTGGTGGTAGCAGTGACAGCAGTAGTGGTCTGCATCCACCTCTGGGGTTCAAGATGGCAGCTGCAGCTCACTCCCACCCCTGAAGCTCATGGAGGTAGTGCCCTGCCACCTGTGAATGCACGGAGAAAGACGCTCCTATGGCAGGCTTGCCTAGATGGGGGAATTATTTCACAATGTTTATGTCTACAAGATCATCACAACATACACTTTAAATATCTTATAATTTTATTTGTCAACTGCACCTTAATAAAGCTGAAAAAATTGGCATTATATTGTAAACATTTTCCTACATTATATTTTTAACACATAATATTTCATTAATTATCTATATAATCACGATTTTATCTATTCAATAAAATTTTCATTTTCCTTTGATTGAAAATACTATTAGTCCCCACTCCCAGAGATTTTGATTTAATTGTTCTGGAATGGAATCTGGGCATAGATATTTTGTAAAGTTTGCCAGGAAATTTTAATGTACAGCCAGGACTTGGAAGCACTGCTCTAAGTTACATAGCCAAAGTACTTTCCAAAAGGTTGTACTGATTTATATCAGAATGCTATATACAGCACACAGCTGTTTTCACCAGCACCGATCATTATGTTTACAGTTTGAGTGGTCAAAGTATGGTCCTCAGGCTCAGCAACATTGGCATTGCTCAGAGATTATGAGAAATGCAGTATCCCTCTGGTCCTTTCTTTGCCCCATTGAATCAGGATCTAATTTTTAACAAGATCCTCTGGTGGTTTGAACGCATATTAAAGTTTGAGAACAGCTGATGTAAAATATCTTAATTTGATAAGGCAAAAACAATATATTTTTATTTGAACTTGCAGTGGTTCAACTTTTGAAGTTAAACTGCCACTTCTTGTTCTTGTTTTAGAATTGTCCATTTCCATCCTTTGCCTGTTTTAAAATTAGGGCTATTTTCTGAGATGTTTTGAAGATTTGAAAAACCTGATGGGTTTAAAAAGGAACATGAATGAACTATGAAATAGAGATCTATTGACACTGAAGTTTAAACCTGTCTAGATGCAAATGACACAAAAGAGAGATAGGGGAGAATGTTTTGAACAAAGGAATAATATTTAAACTGATCCTTATTTAGGGCTCTTAGCATTAATATCTCTTTTCTTGGCATTTATGAAATACCCATTCATTCATTCATGCATTCAGTCAGCATTTCTGACTGTCCCTATATAATACAGTGTACTGGTGCTATGAGTCTCTGTGGCCATAAAGAAATCTGTTTGCTCATCTTTGGGCCTTATTTGGTGTGGTCACATGTGTGCAAAGTTATCTAATGATAAAAATTTTGTTGACTATGGTGGATTGAGTACTAACTGTATGGCTTAGATATTGGGCTCATCTAGACATTAGAAAATGGGTAGTGGAAGGAATGGAACTCACATCCATTGAATGCTTACGCTGTATGTGTTCCATCTTATTCAATTCCCATGATAACTCTGTAAAGTAGTCAGGATATTTGGATCATAAATCATGTGAAGAGTGATTGTTATTAGTGACAAATCAAATAAAATTTATTTGGGGGAAGAGGGGGACAACTTTTCCTTACAGAAGAATTCGAACTAGTAAATGTAGAAAGAATGAGGGAAATAGTAAATTTCCATCAGAATGCCACAGTAATCATTGCTGCAGGCAAGATCCACAGATGAATGCTAAAATTAATGGTCAAAATTTTAAGAAGAAACACAATATTTGCAGAGCCAAAAATTATCTCTCCCAAATATTTATTTAGTCCAAAGAGAAACATAGTAAATTTATAGTGGAAAAACCTAGCAGATATAACTTCAACATCACATAAGACATAAATGATACCATTTATCCCCCTGAGGAAGGGCACATCACCTCTGTGGAATGCTTCCTCAAAATTTATAACCTCAATCTAATTATGAGAAAACACTGGAAAAATTCAGATTGGGTTAGTCTACAAAACACCTGACCAGTACTCTTCAAAAATGTCAAGGTCATTAAAGACAAGGAGAGACTGAGAGGTTGTCACCAATTAGAAGTGGCTAAGGAAGCATGGCAATGAAATGAAGTGTGGGACCATGAATTACATCCTGGAACACAAAAAGAATAGTAGAGGAAAAACTGGTGAAACCCACTTAAAGTCTGTAGGTTAGTTAATAATATTGTGCTAATGTAAATTTCTTAGTTTTGATAATTATACCATAATTATGTGACATGTTAACATTATGGGAAGTTGGTTGAAGAGTATATGGAAGTTCACTGTACTATCTTTGCAATGCTTTTATAAGTTTTAAATTATTTCCAAATAAGAAGTTAAAACATAAAAAACATTTTATACTATCAAGGAAAAAGTCTGTGCCTCTTCATCTTGATTCAACCTTCAACATAGGACTGCGATCTTAACCATCTTCAAGAAAAAGAAGAAATAAAAAATATAAATGTAATTGGGTTTTCCTTTTGTAAAGAGTGACCATTTCATTCCAGAATCCAGAAGTATTGGCTGTATAGAGCCACTTCTTCACTGTCAGAGGGTCTGCAAAGCATTGCTCCTGTGAGATGAAAATTACATACTATACAGAATAATAGGCACTTCTGAAACTTCTCTTCACAATCAATAAAGTTTCATCTTGGTCATCATGTATCCCAGCCTGCTTATTTTCATTTTGTAATTAAAAAAGAAGATGGCAATAACAGTATATGTTTATATGTTACTTTATATTTTGCAAAGGAGTTTTACATTTATATTTTACTTTATCTTCACCAACTCTATGAGACAGGGTAGTTATTATCAGCAGCCTTGCTTGGTGATTTCAAAATATAGGCTCTGAGATATTCATTATGTTCTAAGGACACAGTTATTGGTTGGTACTCTTTTCTACCTCCCTGAAACTTTCCTACACTCTCTGAAAGTGAAAGTGGAAAGTCAAATTCTCTTGTCCTTACAGGTCAGAAAACAGGGTAATACTTATAATGTAATTAATCATCATCATCATAATAATAACACCCAGCCTTTATTGCATTCTTAAAATATGCTAAAGAATTTGCCAAGTATTTTCTAAGCATATAATCTCATTTAATCTTTTTTACAAGGGGGTTGAAGCAGACATGGAGAGGATTGGCATCTGATTGGATGTGATGGACAGGAGAAGAGGGAAGCATGAAGGGTTACGATGGTGATGTGGCATGTGGTGGGACTACTAACAAAAATAGAGTGTGCAAAAAGAGGAACATGAGGGAATATAATTTCATTTTTGAGTATGTTGTGTGTACTATCAACCCTACAATATGCCTCCTATTTGGCTTCTTTAAAACACTTAGAATAATTTGTGAAGGCTAAAAAAAAATTTTAATGTGCATTTTATTATAGTGGCTCAGAGACTGAGATTTGATCAGATATGAGAATGTAAGCTCATAACTTTCAGCAGACTCTTCCAGTAGCCACTTGCTTGTCATGGTGCGCAAGCTTCCCTAAGAAAGTTTCTGGAAATTGCACTGGTACAGCAATGCAATCTGGGGAGACATTCCTTTGAAAAGCCCATCAGACTACAATTATAGTGTGTGGGTTAGACAGGGCAATGGAGGGGTTAAATGTTTGACAACTAACTATGAGAAGCTTGCTGACACAAAGTCTGATTTGAACAGAGATTAAAAAAAATACGTCTACAGGTATTATCATACGTGGGTTTTCCCTCTCTGTAATCCCACAACTACATCCCTTGGAGTGGAGGACAATGAGGAGAGACACTGCATTATTAAGCAGTCTTACATCAGCTGATCAAACACACACAACACCCACAGGAATGTACAAAGCCGTCTTTCAGGTCAGAGACAAGTCCTTCAACCCACAACTCCACGGGGCCCAAGGATTCAGTCATCCTCACCACTTATTCACAGACAAGAGACCCTTCATCTCTCATAGAAATATAGAAGCATAGTTTATGATTCTATGTTGCTTTATACTTTGTAGGAGAAAAAACAAATCTTCCCTTGAACTTATATCTTTTCCATGGCCTTTAGATTCGTTTAATCTAGGGCCCCACACTTTCTTGTCCCAGGTTTCCAGAGCAAGTTGATTCCCCACTGGATGGGGCTCCTGAGGGGGTCTCGTCCCATGGGTGGAGTATCTTCCAGCCGGTCAGACCTTCCACACTGCCAAGATGGACCACATTTTAGCTGGTCTTGCATTTGGTATAATCCCTAAAACCACTCTCTTCCCTTCCTTTATTTACCTTTCTTCTCTACCAAATGCCTCGCCCTCCCCCTGTTGCCCTTGGTGGGCATGTCACAGTGATGGGGAGGGATGAAAGCTAACATACTAAATCATCTCACTGATACAAATTTTCAGGTAGGGAAAAGGAGGAAAAGAGGCTTCCAGTGATAGGAAGTTCCAACGTCACTTCTCACTCAGACAGATCAACAGAGATCATTAAAGATTTCTTACTGTACAAAAATCCCTTTAAAAATTTAGGGAATTAGGTTGTATAAATTATGGTTAATTGATAAAGTAGAACACAATTTAGACATTAAAATTGTTTAAGCAAAATAATGACAGGAGAAAATACTTATGGTATAGAGTTAAGTGGAAAAAGCATGTTACATAACAGTATATATTACTGCGGAATAAGCTCAACTCTGAAAAAAATACATAAAATATGCACAGAAAAACGTGACTAGAAAGTATTTATCAAAGGGTGAAGGTTAGTAACATATGAATGGTGGGATTTGAGTTACTAATTTTCTTTCTTATAATTTTCTGCATTAAAAATTTTTTCTATCTGCTTCTACTTTAAAAAGCAAAGTCGTGGGCTTCCCTGGTGGCGCAGTGGTTGAGAGTCCGCCTGCCGATGCAGGGGACATGGGTTTGTTCCCCGGTCTGGGAAGATCCCACATGCTGCGGAGCAGCTAGGCCCGTGAGCCATGGCCGTTGAACCTGCGCGTCTGGAGCCTGTGCTCCGCAACGGGAGAGGCCACAACAGTGGGAGGCCCACATACCACAAAAAAAAAAAAAAAAAAAAAAAGCAGCAAAGTCGTAATAATCAGCTGGTGACTGGCTGAAAGTCTCATTATTTGATAAACTGCACCAGCTCCAAAAATAGTGGATATTTTTATAGTCTTGGTACAATAATGTGTTTTACTTTTTAAATGGAAACATGTATACATATTCAAAGTAAGCAGAATAACTTGTGTAATATTTTGGAGTCTAGCATACACATATACAAATATACTCACACACCCTCCATATCAGAGTCTTGTTCAGTTTTTCTTTATTCATGACAAAAGGGGACCATTAGCATTTAATTTTTGAGAATTCCAGAAGTATTGTATTTTTAATGAATAATCACTTCTTATTTGATATATGGTGACATGAGGCACCATGTGGGGTTGTTCCTAATTTAACAGAATCAGCAACCAAGCCTCAGTTGAGAACAGGGGTGAATATCCACACTCCTAGTTTCAGGGGTGAGTATCCACACTCTTAGTTTCGGGGGTGAGTATCCACATCAGGTGTGGGGACTGGCCACTTCGTTGAGCATCATATACCTTTTGATTGTTCATAGATCTTCCCCCTGCCAGAGATACTGTGGAATGGGTTAGGAGTAAAGATCAGGAATGGAATCCTGGTTTTCAGTAACAATAAAGTCATTTGGACTGATTCTTCCTGCTCAAGACAAGTAAAAACTGAATGACACAAAAAAATTTAAAACCATCAAAGAGTTAATCAGATAGTGTAGATTACTAGGCTAAGATCCAGGAGGGGATGGAAATCTAGAGAGAAGAGTCCAGCATTTAGGGCTATTTTTGTGCTGATTCTAGTTGCCAATCTAGAAGAGTTTGTTTAATAGTCTGGCCAGCCTGAAGGGACAGCAGTCAGAGTCCAGGGCCCACCAAAGGTGGGAGCCCTGGACCTGCCATTGATTAGGGACCAGTAGGGGTGAAACAGAAGTGAGTCAGCTGCCCTCGAGGGACTGCTGCCTGTCCTTCTGTTATTTGGAGGGCCCAGAAAAATCTCAAACTCTAAAACTGGATTAGGATGATCCAGGTTGTTATTTCCCTGGGCTCCTGGCAGAAACAAACAAAAATACCCTCTGACACTAATTGTTTCTACAAAAATTTTTAGCAACAAAGTTCGACATATTATCAAAGATAACCTGATTCAATAGGAGGCAAGATCCTATGGGAAGAATGAGAGGAAAAACAGAAAATAGAAAGCAACGGATGGGGAATCAAGATAATTAGAATTATACCTTGCTTTGAAAAAACTAAGACTATATTCAAAGAGATAAAAGCAAGCCTTGAAATCTTTGACAGGCAACAGGAAACTATATAATATGGTGTAGCCGATTTCAAAAAGAGCCAAATATGAATTCTGGAACTGAAAATGTCAATAAACAAAATTAAGAGAACCAATGGAGGGGTTTAACAGCATGTTAGATACATTTGGATAAAGAACTCATGAATTCATAGGTCCAAAGGTTAGAATGTAGGGTGAAAGTAAACATCCTTAGCAATATATATTGACATCCAGGAGGTTGAATTCAAAATATTGAGGATGCTATCTGCAACATGAATCTGTCCACAACACCAGTGGAATTCACCTGGAATCGTAGTGGGAGGGCAGTGTGTTTATCTGCACAGAAAGTGCTCTCATGTGTGCTATCTTTCTTCTATGATTTCTAGTCTATGACTTCTCAATTATATTCTCAGTTACATAGGGACACAAATAAAATGTCAGGATTTTTGGGTCCTAAAAATATTTGATAGATTCTGTAAGGGACATAAGTACAATACTTGTTGAGATGTTCTTATATGTAATGTCTTCTTGCAGTTTAAAGGAAGTTTAATTCAAATTAGCTGTTCTTTTAAATTTTATTCTGAAGTGAATAATTGTTGCAATTATTTGTCCTACGTGTTGGTCTAAGATCTGTCATGACCCATTTCATATTGGGTATATGGTAACCTGTTTTAGTTTAACAAATTTAAAGTTTTAACTATATTAATAATTAAAAGTTCAACTTGTGTTTGCTTAGTCCCCTTGAGTTTCTTGAATGTGGCTTCTTACATCTTAGATCTTATATCTTACATCTGCCAGTCAGGTCTGCCAATATTTTACCGGGAGGATAGACCTGTATTTTTATGGCCCTTTAGTGTGACTTCGTTTCCTGGCCTGCAGAGGCCTTCTTACCCAAGGGATACTTAGACAGTTGAAGGAGTTATAGAATTTGGTTTCCTTCTTTCCACACCACTCCCATGGTATTATAAGTCATCAATCACTTATATATGGATACTTTGCTCATACACTCTCTGATTTTCCTTAAATGTTGTCCTTAATCACCCTTCCTCCTGAATACTTGAGTTCTTACTTGGATTTATGTATAGCTATCATATTTGAGACGTAATTTGTTTTTAGAAGTATCTTGTCCCACAAAAGGGACACTTGCTGCTTTTTCTTTGACTCTAGCTGGTTCATTACTTGTAGTTTTCTTTCTCAGGGCCACTAGGGGGTGATATTTTCTATCTCTTAGTCCTCATTTCTAGCAAACCATATCAATTTGCAAACACTGTGGGCTAATATTTTAAAATACTAACCAGTAATTTTGGGGGTATATTTTAAAAAATTAATAGACTTTAAAAAAATCAGTTTTAGGGCTTCCCTGGTGGCGCAGTGGTTGAGAGTCTGCCTGCCAATGCAGGGGACACGGGTTCGTGCCCTGGTCCGGGAAGATCCCACATGTCACAGAGTGACTGGGCCCGTGAGCCATGGCCGCTGAGCTTGCGTGTCCGGAGCCTGTGCTCTGCAACAGGAGAGACCACAACAGTGAGAGGCCCGTGTACTGCAAAAAAAAAAAAAAAAACCAGTTTTAGGTTTACAGAAAAATTGAGCAGAAAGTACAGAGAATTCCCTTTTATCCCCTTTTTGTCTCCTGCACAGTTAATCTTATTGTTAACAGCTTGCATTAGTGTGGTACGTTTGTCAAAATTGATGATCCAATAATGACACATTTTTATTAACTAAATCCCATAGTTTACATTAGGGTTCACTCTTTATGTTGTATATTATGTGGGTTTTACAAATGTGTAATTATGTGTACCTACCATCTCAGTATCATACACAGTAGTTTCATTGCCCTAAAAATCCTCTGTTTCACCTGTCCATCCCTCCCTTCTCCCAAAACTCTGGCAGCCACTGATCATTTTACTGTCTCCACAGTTTTGCCTTTTCCAAAATGTCATCCAGCTGGAATCATACAGTGTGTATCTAGCAGATTGGCTTCTTTTGCTTAGTAATATGCATTTAAGATTACTTTATGACTTTCTGTGGCTTGCTAGCAGAATAATATTCCACTGTATGTTGTACCACAGTTTGTTTATCCATTGAGCTATTGAAAGACATCTTGTTTGCTTCCAAGTTTGGCAATTATGACTAAAGTTGCTATAAACATTTTTATGCAGATTCTTGTGTGAACGTAAGTTTTCAACTCACTTGGGTAAATACTAAGGAGTGCAATCCTGGATTACGTGGCTAAGAGTATTTTAAGTTGCGTAAGAAACTGCCAAACTGTCTTCCAAAGTAGCTGTACCATTTTGCATTTCTACCAGCAATGGATGAGAGTTCCCGTTGCTCCACATCCTTATCTGCATTTGGTTTTACCAGTGTGTGAATTTTAACCTTTCTAATAGATATTCAGTTGTATCTCATTGTTTATGAATTTACAATTTCATGCTGACATATGATGTTGAGCATTGTTTTCCCATATTCCAAATAATTGCCATCTGTATGGGTTTTTTTTTTTGGTGTCTGTTCAGATTTCTTGCCCATTCAAAAAATTGGGTTGCTTGTTTTCTTATTGTTGAATTTTATGAGTTCTTTGTATATTTTGGATACCAGTCCTTTATCAGATATATGTTTTGCTAAGATTTTCTCCCAGTCTATGGCTTTTAAAAAATTCTCTTACCCTATCTTTGGCAGAGCAGAAAAATTTAACTTTAACTTACCATTTTTTCTTTCATGGAGAGTACTTTTGATATTGTATCTAAAGAGTCATCTCCAAATCTAAGGTCACGTAGATATTCTTTCTGTATATTCTAGGGATCTTTATTTTTGCATTTTACATTTAGGTCTATGAGCCATTTTGAGTTAATTTTTGTGAAAGGTGAAAGGTCAATGTCTAGATTCTTTTCTTTCTCTTCATCTTACAATGATTTTATATTATTTTATGATCTGGTCTTTTCTCTAACACTATTGATTAAATTTGATTTTTAGTTTTGGTAATTTAGAAAAGTTTCTTTCAACTTTATAACTTGTTATGCAAACCCATGTTCAAACTCCATCTCCACCAAATGCTAGCTCCTGAGTGACCTTGGAAATGTTACTTATACCAAGCTTTAGATTTTCCTGTTGTTAAAATAGGGGTGTTACTTTTAACCCTGTGGCTCTTCCATTATATTTAGACATGCACTATCCAGTATGGTAACCACTAGCCAAATGTGGCTATTAAGCACTTGAAATGTGGCTAGTAGTTTAAATTGAGATGCAAATTGAAACACACATCTAGTTCCAAAGATTTAGTAACCAAAAAAGAAAAAAAAGATAATTAATTAATTTATTTATTTTTGGCTGCATTGGGTCTTTGTTGCTGTACGTGGGCTTTCTCTAGTTGTGGCGAGTGGGGGCTACTCTTCATTGTGGTGCATGGGCTTCTCTTTGCTGTTGCTTCTCTTGTTGCAGAGCACAGGCTCTAGGCACGCAGACTTCAGTAGTTGTAGCATGTGGGCTCAATAGTTGTGGCACATGGGCTTAGTTCCTCCACAGCATGTGGGATCTTCCTGGACCAGGGCTCGAACCCATGTCCCTTACATTGACAGGTTGATTCTTGACCTCTGCACCACCAGGGAAGCCCCAAGATCATAAATTGTTTGTATTATATGTATGTCCAGGGTATAATATTATATATATATATATATGGTTAAATAAACTATATTATTAAAATTAACTTCACCTACTTCTTTTTACCTTTTCATGTGGCTACTAGAACATTTAAAATTACATATGTGATTCATGTTTTATTTCTATTGGACAGCATTTCTCTCTAGAGTTTGGTATCCATTACCTTACCAAGAGTAAGTTAGAGTTCTATTTTCCAAAAATATTTTACACTTCTTACATAGAATGCTCTCAGTATATATTATTTCCCTTTGCTTTGTACTACAAGCAGAACTTGTCACCTAGAACATGGGAGGTGTTATTATGAAATTTTTGCTTTATAATAAGGACATAAATAGGATTATTGCAAAAATAACACAAAATACAGAGGAAGAAAGGACAAATACAACTGGGTAAAAGTGGTGAGGCAGAGACAGATTAATTATAAAGCCAATAAAGTTTAAGTTTAAGCTGCAGGGACTTTCACTCACACAGGCTCCTTCCAGGGCCCCGAGAGTATGTGTTTGTGGGGTCTTATATTTGTAGCTCTTGAAAATGTAAGATAATCACAACCAGTGAAGACATCTGTTTCTCTCCATGTTGACTTTTCTTTCATCATACTTTGTGTCAATGGCATTGGGGTTATCACAGGCATTTTTAAGATCTGCCTCAGAAAGGTTGAATTGGGGAGATATTGAATTTGGGTTTAGTGGGCTATATGTATGTGGCTTGTGAATAAGTTGCCACTTTAGAAATGGCTTCAGGAATAATACTTCTACCCCCTACTGTCTCCAAGTTTCAGTGTTGGGACACCAAAGTGAAAGGCGAAAGTTGGCCTTGCCACATGAACTTGTCTTTTGGTGCTTGGCAGCAGAAGTATGAGTAATGAAAGAGAAAAAAGGTCTGTAATGTTTGAAACCAGAAACTAGTTTGTGTAAAATTCTACCAGACTGTAAAATTGGAAGCAGAGTTTTCAGTTTTCACTGATGCCTCCTTTAAAGGGAAGATCTTTTCTGCCAGGAATATATTTGATATTGCAGCACATGAAATTATACATTTACTATAGCTTTTTTCTTTTTTGGTGGGAATTGAATAAATTAGATTTTATCAGAGTTACTGTGTGTGTAGGGCACAGACTAGCAGTACAATAAGCAACGAGAATGTCTGTGTGTAAAGTCACACACATGTGGTAGATCACTATGCTATTTTCAATATATAACCAGGGAGAGGATTAAAAAATGTGAATGTAACATCATTCAAAGTTATTCTCAAAATTTGGTGAGGATTCTTGGGGGTCCCTGAGATTCTCTTTTTTTTTTTTTGCAAAGTTTGATAAAATTTTAGTGACTGCATATACTCCTGGAAACATGACCACACTCAAGATACAGATGTTTCCATCATCATAAAAACTTTACCCGAGCAACCGTTGTGTCGATCCTTCCACTGACCCTGGCCCCAGGTGGCCACTGATCTGTTTTCTGTCACTATAACTTCGCATTTTCTAAAATTCCATGTAAATGGACCTGAGATTCTTTTGATAGGTCAGTGAGATAAAACTATTTTCATAATAATATAAAGATTTCAATTTCCTTTGTCATTCTCATTCTATGAAGAATATACAGTAGAATTTTCCAGCAGCTACATATGTGATATTGTGACAGATGAAGATTGAATGCAGAAGCAGATAAGAGAATCCTAACATCTTCTATTAAGTCAGACATGAGAGTTCAAAGATAAAACCATTCTTCTCACTAAATTTTGTTAATTAAGTTGAGCATTCTCATCAAATTAAAAAAGTTATTTTTAATTTAAAAATGATGCTATTTGTATTGACATGCAGTTTATGTGTCATTGATATTTTAAAATGAATTAATAACTAAACATTTAATGTTTTGTAGTTTTAATTTCTACCATCAAAAATGTTTTCAGGGCTTCCCTGGTGGTGCAATTGTTGGGAGTCCGCCTGCCGATGCGGGGGATATGGGTTCTTGCCCCAGTCTGGGAAGATCCCACATGTCGTGGAGTGGCTGGGCCCGTGAGCCATGGCCGCTGAGCCTGCGTGTCCGGAGGCTGTGCTCTGCAACGGGAGAGGCCACAACAGTGCAAGGCCCACGTACTGCAAAAATGTTTTCAATGATCAAATTCCTATTCCAGTAGGTCCTCATTTAGTTTCATTGAAAGCTAAGAATAAGAAACTACCTGAGTTATAAAAGGCCATTAAAAGGACATTGTCATTCTCAACACCAGCACCAGTATTTGAAATTCTTTGTTTGTTTTGTGTCCTGGAGGTTTTCTATGACATAACACTTTTCCACAGTGAGATCAGTGACAGATGAGACATAGGTCTTTTTTCTGTAATGTGAGAAAAGAGTGACTATGAAAGTAGAGGAAGAAATGTAGTACATGTTCTCAGACAGATCTATCTTAGGAAAGTCCATATGTGGGATGTAAATGTGGAAACTGAGCCCTTAAATCCATCTGTTTGCCTTTAGCCTTGGGAAGTTTTCAGATTCCCCCAAGTGTAGCATACCCAGGAAGACACCTGATCTCGATGGTTTAGCTGGCAATTATATACCTACACTAATAATTAAAGTATATTGAGGAAGACCAGGGAGAAGATGTGGGGCTGGAAGGACAGGTAATTTTAATTGGTTTGAAGGATATTGAAAGTAAACAAAATGAATTTCTACAGTGGTTTGGAGTTTACAGAGCACTTTCATGTATTACCTGTTTTGATCATCTTGTTAAACTTGTGGGATATCTATAACAGGTTTTTGCCCCCATTTTACAGATAAGAAAAATGAGGCTCAGAGAGAATGTTTTTTGATAGAGGGTTACCTAGAAAATCTTTTGATTAGCACTTTTAATTAGTATCACATGACATTAATGGCAAAGTATTTTTTGAAAATTAAATCCTAATTTACTCTTATTTGGCTATAAAAATCTTAACAGTTCATAATATGTTATTCAGCTCTGCAAATTTGAAACACTGTGGCTAATAAATCTTTAACAACTAGTAAAATTTTAACCACCTGAAAAACATAACATGGAATATATTGTGTGGGTATATATTTAGGTTATTTCCATACTGATGGGGCTGACTCAAATATAATGAGGAATGTTATTAAACCTATTCATATCTTTCCTATGTGGGACCTCTACTGTAGTTTATAGTAATCCCTCCAACTCCCTCCCACTCTGAATGAACTGCAGTGGTCTGGGTTATAAATTTAAATCAGATTAAATTCTACCTTTTAGGTGTGCAGAGCAAGAGTCTCAACTTTAGTGGATACTTTAAAATTTTTTATTTTATTTATTTTTTTAAATTGAAGTATAATTAATTTACAATGTTGTGTTAGTTTCATGTGTATAAAAGTGATTCAGTTATATATATATATGTGTGTATATATACATTCTTTTTCAGATTCTTTTCCATTATAGGTTATTACAAGATATTGAGTATAGTTCCCTGTGCTATATTGTAGGTCCTTGTTGTTTATTTTACATACAGTAGTGTGTATATATTAATTCCACACTCTTAATTTATCTACCCCCCCATTACCCCCTTTGTTAACCATAAGTTTGTATTCTATGTCTGTGAGTCTATTTCTGTTTTGTAAATAAGTTCATTTGTATCATTTTTTAAGATTCCACATATAGGTGATATCATATGATATTTGTCTTTCTCTGACTTACTTCACTTCATATGATAATCTCTAGGTCCATCCATGTTTCTGCAAGTAGCATTATTTCATTCTTTTTTATGGCTGAGTAGTATTCCATTGTATATATATACCACATCTTCTTTATCCATTCATCTGTTGATATACATTTGGGTTGTTTCCATGTCTTGGCTATTTTAAGTAAATATTGCTGCAATGAATGTTGGGCTACATGTATCTTTTCAGATTATGGTTTTCTCTGGATATATGCCCAGGAGTTGGATTGCTGTATCATATGGTAGTTCTATTTTTAGAATTTTAAGGAATCTCCATACTGTTCTCTATAGTGGTTATACCAATTCACCTCCCACCAACAGTGTAGGAGGGCTCCCTTTTCTTCACACCCTGTCCAGCGTTTATTGTTTGTAGACTTTTTGATGATGGCCATTCTGACCTGTGTGAGGTGACACATCATTATAGTTTTGATTTGCATTTCTCTAATAATTAACAATGTTGAGCATCTTTTCATGTGCTTTTTGGCCACCTGCATATCTTCTTTGGACAACTGTCTATTTAGATCTTTTGCCCATTTTTTTGATTGGGTTGTTTGTTTTTTTGATATAGAGCTGTGTGAGCTGTTTGAATATTTTGGAGATTAACTTCTTGTGGGTTGCTTCATTTGCAAATATTTTCTCTCATTCTGTGGGTTTTCTTTTCGTTTTGTTTATGGTTTCCTTTGTACAAAAGTTTTTAAGTTTAATTAGGTCTCATTTGTTTATTTTTGTTTTTATTTTCATTATTCTAGGAGGTGGCTCCAAAAAGATATTGCTGAAATTTATGTCAAAGAGTGTTCTGCCTATGTTTTCCTCTAAGAGTTTTATAGTATCCAGTCTTACATTTAGGTCTTTAATCCATCCATTTTGTGTTTATTTTTGTATATAGTGTTAGAGAATGTTCTAATTTCATTCTTTTACATGTAGCTGTCCAGTTTTCCCAGCACCACTTATTGAAGGACTTGTCTTTCTCCATTGTATATTCTTGTCTCTTTTGTCATAGATTAATTGACCATAGGTTCATGGGTTGATTTCTGGGCTTTCTATCCTGTTCCATTGATCTGTATGTCTGTTTTTGTGCCAGTACCATGCTGTTTTGATTACTGTAGCTTTGTAGTATAGTCTGAAGTCAGGGAACATGATTCCTCGAGCTCTTTAGCAGGTATTTTATCAATTTCATTTCTTACTCAGGCATACCAAATTAACGATTAAATGCCATAATCACTAGCTCTGCGTATAAGCAACTTGAGGACAGACAATATGAATTATAATTCTTGACTTCCACTGCATATTTTAGATGCATATGTAATTTGCTTTTAATTTGAATATTAAAAATTAAATTTGTGGCTCTTATGGGATAGAGTGGGTCATAAGGTAGTTGTGAGGAAATTAGAACTCTTCTTACACAGCTGGATGTCCACTCCCATGACTGCAGCATTGTCTGCTTCCAAAGAAAGTCTAGACCAAGAGTACCATCTAAGTATCCTGAAGTAATGGAGTTTCTGAAATTGTCCAACTTTCTTTCACCCGCAAAGAAGAAAAAGAGTCAGTTTCAAAATACATTTTAATATACATATCTTCTGGGTCTAAGGTGACATAATGTTATATTTTAAAGATAAATTTATCCATTTAATTAGTATTCTTTTTCAAAAGTTAGTATTCCCCAGGAAGTGTATATCTTCTGAAATTTCAAGAAAAAATTTTTTAGGTAAACTAAGAATTAATTTCTTCTGATACACTCCAGTATGTCTCAGTCTATTCCATAATATGATCAATGAAAATGATTCTTATGTATCAACACATTTGAGGTGGCTTAGTTGAAAAAATTTGAGACAGCTTACTAAATTCCTGGAAGAAAAAAAGACACTTTTTAAATGTAGGTAAAGGCATATTGAATTCAAACATGTTTTACTTGAGATCAAAATTTCTTTTTTTGGAGCAAGAGTATCAATAGCAAATCATTCTTTTGTCCATTTGGATATTTGGAACATGTGGGTCTGGACATCCTCACAGGTTAAATGATTATCTCTGTCTGTTAGTACTAGAAGAGCTGATTTTTTGCAACATTTCTTAAGTCCCATCTGAGGGAAGTGGCACATGGGTTCATGCATTGCACTAATTCTAGTCTATTGCTAGTGGCAGCTTGCAACCTTCTGAAGCCTCAGAACCTTCCTTATGTTAGGAAGGTTCTGAGGCTCATCCATGCTTAGTGAGTGGAAAAGAGTATCTTGATTGATTAACTGTGTCCTGTGTGTGTTTGAAGGGTGCGGGGGGGATGGGAAATGGAGAACACTGTCTGTTTCCAAATATTTCCAGCTCCGACCTAACATGGAAAGTAAATTATGCCAGCAATTAAATGTCTTCTTTCTGGATAGATCCAATAGGGTTGGTAGCCCAGTAAAAATACTCCCTCACATTGCTGGAATCAAATGTGAGTGAGTAAGGGGGCTCCCTGATATTACTGGGATCTGTATTTGTCAAGGCAAGACAAAGAACTCCTCTCTCACTCTGCAGATGACTTTCACGGCCCTGGGGCACTTTCCTGGCTTGGAGAACTTACCTTTTGGTGACCCTGTGGTGGTTTCCTCAGTGGTGTGTATGCCCCTTTGGATGCCTACAGGGGTGGTCTCTGCAAAGTCATCATCTGTGCCACTGGTAGTTGGGAAGGGGCCCTCTGAGTTTCCCCGGATGGCAGGATTTGCTCCTGCTTGTCCTGCAGGAAGGATTCCATTCTGGACATCTGGAGTAGCCTGACTGGTGGGCAGGATGGCTCCGGGAAACAAGGGATGGAAGATAAATCCTGTTAAGATTTGGGGGGTCGCTGGCTGGAATGAGAGAAGGAAATAGAAAACAAAGTCAAAGGAACACATTTAAAAGGTGGTCAACCAGCTTTTTCTTCCTTGAGGGCAGCAAGTTTTGGTAGGATTTACAGATGGAGAGGGTAGAGTCAGAAAAAACAGTAAAGATCGAGCGTTCCTCAGAGGAAATGCCTCCCTCTCCCAAGCCAAGCCTGATGCTGTTTTCATTACTGGGATTCCTTGCTGTGCTCCATTTTCCTCAGAAAGGGAAAGCCAGAATCAAGCCAGTCACAAGAAGAGGAATAATGCATCATTTGTTCATATCAGGTGTATCTGGAGGTAGAACTAAGGGAGAAAATCCATACAATTACAGGGGGCTGCATTTCTGTTGTTGACCTAAAGCATCATCTCTCCTTTGCCCATATTTCTTTTTAGAGTAATTTAAGAGACTAAAAGTTAATGGAAAAATTAGTTCAAGTAGATTAATCAATTCTTATCTCATGGTTTTCACCCCTTCAAGTTTCTTTTGATGTATTTTTCAAAGGCATTGGAATATTCAGTCAGAAACGTTTCTTTTGGCAATACAGCCACTGGTGTATTCCTTGAGGTTACTCAGTGGGTCTTCTCTTTTTTGGGCAGTCAGTGATTTGCCCACTGGTAATGAATGTTGTTGCTACTTACACTTGTTGTTGTTGTTTTCCCCCTGGGAATAAATTACTGTGAAAAGTTCTTCCTAAGAAGTAATAATTTGAAATCAGCTGGTTTTGGAGAGAGTTCAGGCAAGAACCAGTTCTCTGGGACCTCTCAGTTCTGACAGCATTCTCACAGAATCAAAAGCATTGAGAATTCAAAATTAAGATACAGGTCCGTTTCTTTGAGTGTGGATCTCAATTGTTAGTTTGCATAAGCACCATCTGGAAGGCAGAAATACGCATTTTTAACCAGCTCTCCAAGTTGTCCTGGTTTGATGGTCCAGGACTGATGTTTGGAAAACACTGTCTTAGATTTATGAGGTATTGGAACCAGAATTAGACTTATGCTGAGTGAGAGATAGGAGTAGAGTACAGAAAATTTCAAATTGGGAGTTGGGGCTTTCATACATTTGAAATAAAGAAAGTGACTTCCCTGGTGGCGCAGTGGTTAAGAACCTGTCTGCCAATGCAGGGGACACAGGTTCAAGCTCTGGTCCAGGAAGATCCCACATGCTGCGGAGAAACTAAGCCCATACACCACAACTACTGAGCTTGCTCTCTAGAGTCCTCAAGCCACAACTACTGAGCCCACGTGCCACAACTACTGAAGCCCGTGTGCTTAGAGTCCATGCGCTGCAACAACAGAAGCCACCACAATGAGAAGCCCACGCATCGCAACGAAGAGTAGCCTCCACTCGCCATAACTAGAGAAAGCCCGTGCAGCAACGAAGACCCAATGCAGCTAAATAAATAAATAAATAAATAAAATAAAGGTGAGTGGTGCCCATCATTAAAAAATAAGGCAAAAATAATAGACTATAAATTACCAGTGCACTATATATACTAAGGGTAAATATTTGTTCATAAAACGTGTGTGTGTGTGTGTGTTAGTTACATAAAAAATATAGCTATTACTGTGAGTTTCACCAAGAAAAGAAAAAAAAAGAAAAAGAAAACCATTTTTCTATCCACTAGTATAGTGGATAGAAAAATGTTTTTCAATCTGGATTTACTTTTATTTTTTTGACCTTCGGACCTAATTTGCTTAAGCTTTCCGAGTCTCAGTTTCTTTTTATATAAAGTTGGTATCTCTACTCTACTTTGTAATCTGGTGAGGATTAAAGGCAACACATGTAAAAAAATCTCTATTTTGTAATCTGGTGAGGATTAAAGGCAACATATGTAAAAGAATCTACTAAGGTGCCTGTTTTATAGAATCGGGTCAATAACTGGTTGATATGGGTATTCATGTGTCAGTGTTGGCAAAACATCCCTGTTACTTGATTTTATTTATGGACAGTCTAGGCAAATCCCTACCTTTTTAATAATAGAGGTTTAAAAACTGTCTTCCCAGATATTGCCTCAACTCTTTACTTCAGTGTCATGTTTAGATACCATATTAATTCAAATAATTTTTCTCTGAAAATGACTTATGCGGAAATGCATAGAAATGCCTAGTAATGGTACTATGAGTTTTATTTAGGGTCAGCCCTCTAGTTATTCATATGTATAGAGAAGAGTTCATTCATCGCCATAAGATGCTAGAAAAATAATAAATTTTTCTATAAACATTAAACATCTAAGTCAAAAAATTAATCCTTCCTGCGCTAAATATCAATATGTATATTATTCTAAATCTGCATGCATTTCAGTAACTTACAATCCTACATTTTAATCAATACAAAGTTTAAAACTATGAATTGGCTTTCTGGATAGAACTGAATCTGACATCAATATGTGGAAAACAAAAGCTAAGTCAAATTAATGGGGACAAGTAGCTGGAGAAGGATGATGAAATCCCCAGCTAGACAAAAGCTAACCTAATGTGAGGACCTATAAAAGTGTTCAGTTTATGATAGTATGCACCAGATTTAGGGGTTGTGGTCAAAAGTGGCTATATGACGATAGAAAACAGCATTGTGGTAGCAGTGAAAGGAATTTGAAATACTAGTAATTAATTTTTCTTTTTACCAATTCCTCTGAGCTTAGGATAGCACCCTAAAAAGAAAATAACACAAGTTATTAGACAGATTTTTAATATATTTGAGGCAAGGTTTAATATATTTGAGGCAATATATATATTATATATTATAATAACTTAAAAACTTAAAATAGTTATAAATATTATAAAGAGATATGTGTTTATTTTCAACAATAATTTAAACTGCCTTTGTGATTTGTATCACAAAACTCAAGTTAGCACGTGACATTGAACTACTAACGTTTATTATTTGAGTGATGGGAGGTCTTCTGCATTACAGAAGTTACATGTTTTCTATAATTAGGTAATAGATACACATGAGGGGAGACTTGGAAGATGCAGAAAGCAATAAAAAAAATCCCATCATGCAGAATGTGATATTTTTTCTTGCAGATGTTTTTCAAACATTTCTTTTTTACATACTAGAAGTCATGTAATTTTTACAACGTGTCTTACCTTTTCTGTTAATACTACACAGCAATCATTTAACCACATTACCAACAAATTTTAATAAATATAATTTTGAATGGTCACAAAGTATTTGATTTTATGTTGTACAGTTTACGTAATAATTTTCCTTTTGTTTAAATGTAGGTTGCACCTAATATTCTTCTCTACCATAAAATTATTTTGATGAATTTATTTGTAAATAAACCTTAGCTGTATTTCAGATTATTTCCTTGGAATGTGTTCCCATATGTGGAATTAAGAGTTAATATGAATTTTATACTTGATTCTGCTTTTAGAAGTAATAGCTGCCATCTGATGTTCATATTTGATCTTGGGTCTTGGTAATTTTATCAGTGATCTCAAGAATTACCTTTCACAAAGGAAAATAGAGAGAGAGGAAAGTGTGTCATTTTTAGGGAAAAGATATATAGTTAATAAATAAATTTGAGATAAAAATCCCCCAAATCATTAATTATTAGATCAGCCCATTAATTTAATATTTTCTTAACAGTGTGGTTTAAAGGATTGGTTGCTTCATCTGTGACATTTACTAACTGTGTGATTGTAAATAAATAACTAACTGTAAGTATTGCCAGTTACTCATCTTTACATTAGAAATAAAAGTATTGTCTATAAAAGGTTGTTTTGAAAATTAGATGAGATAGTACATATTAAATAAAAAGTACTAGAACAGTGCCTGGCACATAGTAAGTGCTCAATAATTATTCTTGTTATTATCAGTGTCCATACAGTGCAAAGTAAATAGGAAACTTGGCAACTATCTGGTGAATTGAGATAGGATGAAATATTTCACACTAAGATGATTTAAAATAAAAATCATTTTACAAAATAATCCTACCTGGGCTCCAAGGTGTGCTACAATAACTGGTAACACCTGAAAAAAGAGTGAGAGACATAGGAAAAAATATACTAAAAGGTAAGTTCTGGTAGTGATATAAATATTGAGACTTTTAAAAAGCATACAATATTTACTGAATAGATATTTGTTTAATGTATCATCTATGATCATATATATGGACTCACAGAGCAGGACGGGAATTGGAACTCATCCAGTTTGTAAAAAGATTAGACCCAGAGATTTAGAAACCAGTCCAAAGCAGCACATGTAAAAGGTAGAAGTTAGTAAATTGGATGAATAAAAAATAACTTTGATTTCAAGCTATCCCAAACCTAAAATTATTCCAAGCAATCATGTTGATAAAATCCATGTGTTTCTTTTATATGACATCTCAGAAGATACATTAAAACATGTAATGGATATTTTAAAATATCACGATTTCTTGAAGCATGTGTACTTAGTCTCATAATTGTTGCCTGGATATTTTGATATTAAAATAGAACACTGGAAGGAAATTTTGGTCGATATTGTTCAACAACGCTCATCCTAACAGAGTTCTTAGAGCTAAGTGAGAAATACCACACTGGTCACTGATAACTGCGTACATGTTATGGATTTGTAGTTGGAAAGATCTGGGTGAGGTGTTGGTGTGCTCTAGTACTCTAAGAACTAACCATGGGGTCTGTCAGAAAGAACTAGGGTTTTAAGGTTTATTTTTATTTCTATAGAAACTCATAGAGTGTCACAAAAGTTATCAAAATGGGACTTTTAATATTCCAGACCTAAAAGATTTGAAAGTCTTATAAAAAGACTCTTAACTTTATTATTTCTCAAGAAGTTTGTACAGTAACACCCATAATGCCAAAAGGTAAAAAGTACACACATTTAAGAAAAAGCCTTACTCTCTGTCAGATCCCTGGCTACTGACCAAAAGCAACTCATCTTCAGGGTGGCAATGGAAAAGTGGATTGAAGGGAAGGGACACAGGATTTGGGAGAAAACAAAATTGAAATTTCTTCTTTAAAGGCAAATTGGAAGGAAAAGAAAGATACAAAAGGAAACCACAAATGTCTAAGTAAAAAATGTATTGTAAGAATTAAGTAATGTAGCACCAACGTAACAAGGAGAAAAAGTGTTAGTTTTCGACAGAGATATTGTTTGAAATAATAATAGCTAACACGTATTGAATGAGTACCATGTATAGGCACTGTTCTAAATGTTTTATGTAGATTTACTCATTTAATCCTAACAGCTCTAGTGGTAGATTCTAATTAATCTCTATTCTATATGATGAAGAAAGGGAGTCACAGAGGATTAGGTAACTTGGCCACATAGGCAGTAAGTGGAGAGCTGGGATTTGACCAGAAGTTTTGGCATTCTAGAGTTCACTCTTAGCCACTCTGGCCTGCCTTAGATAAATGAACGCTGTGGGCAGCTGCCCAGGTTTCTGGCAGGGATGTAAGGTCCTCTACATAGGGAGAGACAGGGTCGGAGGGACTGGGGCTGCGCAGGAGAAGGCATGTGTGGGGACCCTTGGTGGTGGCATAGCCTAGAGACATCGAAGAATCCCCACAGAGAACGAGGATTGATTTATATTATTGCATGTTGGGGAGTGTGGAATGTCGAACCGTCTCTACTGAATCTTTAGTAACATCTACAGTGCCCACATATGCCTTTGACTCCGGTGGATATATTCTTTGGTGGATATGAAGATGTACTAAGCCTGACTTCCAGGTTAGAGCAGGCCAGCAATTGAAACTGAACCTGGGCAATTGGCAGATGGATTACACCAGGGTCATGTAGTAAAGAGATTCTCATTTTATTTGCTACTCTCTCTAGTCTTTTTCTGAGGATGACTTTTATTATTAAGATATAAATAAGCAGCAGATACTTTGAGTGAAGGCTCTAATATATCTGTAAGGAATAAGTAATGACTGATAGACAGGTATACACATCAATATTAAAAAAAGAAATGTAAAAATTAGTTATATTACATATTTTTACAAATATGAATAAATGAAGCAGTATAGTTTCTTGTGTTGTTATTTTGGACAAAAGGCACAGAAAAAAGTATTAGTTGCATATGATATAGAATTAAATTGAGCAGCTTAAAATAATTTTGTAAATTAAACTCAGTTTTGATTATAATTACTAATTAATATAAGCTTGCTACTATAAGTTGGACGTGTCCATAGTGGTAGGAAGATGGTCAGGGTATAGTCATGCTTCATTATTTGGGAATGTGTATTAAAATTCTTACAGTTTTGAATATCTTTGGACCCACAAATTCTATTCCTAAGAACTAGTCTTAAAGAAATAATCACTGAAGTGGTCAAAGACTTAGTCAAAGGATGTTCACTGTAGAATTGTTTATAGCAGCAAAAATTTTGGAAAAAAACCCAATGTTTTCAATATGATGGAATACTAGCAATCATTTAAAACAATGTTATAAGTGATTCACAATGTTATAAGTGAATATTCAAAATATAAGAAAGACTATTCAAAATGTATTAAGTGAAAAAATTAGATTATAGAACATCAGCTATAGTAAGAACATATTGTCTTTAAAAAGTGTACTTATATGCATAGATAAAGAGTGGAAGGACATAACCTAGAATGTTGACAGTGTTTAATTCTGGCTGGTAGGCTTATGGGTAAATTTTATTTTTTCTTTTTCCTTATCTGTGTTTTCTAAATTCTCTATACTTAACATATACTATGTATGTAATAATCAAGAAAGCTTCTACAAAAAATTAGACCATTACGTGGGAATGATAGGGGCTGAGGTCATGTGTTAGGGAGAATTAGTTAACAGTAACCAATTTAGTCATAAAGGGATCATTATATATTTCTTTAGAGTAATTTAACTATTTAGAGAAGTTCCAAGAAGACAAAATTTGGACTTTGCAGTTAAAATGCAAACACTTTGGAAAGAGGTGATGTCCTAAGTATGTCATTTATATCTTCATGTGAGGGTTTTTTGGGGGGTTTTCCTGAAAGCAAATAACGATGGCAGGAGAGAAGGAACAAGAGAACCCTTGGGGACTCGAGAGGAGTCATGAAAAAAGCACACAAAAAGGATGAGATTAGATTTGCTGGAAATAGACTTTATCCATCTCTTATTTTTTCTTTGGAATGATTTTGGTCACCCAGAAGGTCTTCAATAGAAACAGAGCAAGCTGGAGAAGAATCCTGATACCTCTCAATCCCCCCGTTTATTCTTTACTTCTCGATCTTCCCCAACTCTTCATATTTCCTGTTACCTATTACAAATGTATTCTAGAGAGGTTATGGGGCAGCATGCTATTTTCTTGGTGTGTTCTCATGGGATTTCAGCAAGAACCAAATTGCCAAAGACTGCTTTAAATTTAGTAGGACATCCCTCTGCAAATTATCAGGGTAGAACTTTAAAGAACCTTGAAAATATTCTTTCTTCCCCTTTAGGCTTTCACCTGAGGGAAAATGCTCCCCATTGTTAAACTTAGTAGGTCTTTGAACTCACTTGTGGTTGCAGCTGCTGCTGTACCTTCAATCCCCCCAGGGTCAGTGGGAGGGTCTGGGTACCAGGTGCCATCCCTGCAGCAGGATTTAGCTGTAGGGCAACGAGGAAGATTTTCATTGTGTTGTTTCAGTTCAAACATCCAGGACCCGAATTCATATTTAATAAATGTAAAAGGGAGGATTAGCTATGCAAATATATAGTATACTACACTGCATTTGGAATTAGATATAGAAATGAAGTGCAAAGACTTGTTTAATCTACTAGTACAACAATCAAGTCCAGGACTAATTTTCTCATATTAAGTTTTTCTTTGGCATTTAACCCATTCTCCTGAGGATTACTTAAGTGATTCTATATTTGCCTTCCCTTTTTGGCTGCAACAGCAAGGGTTCCTGGAATTTTTCTGATGACTTTCTTATGAAGGACTGAGTTCCTTCATAGGTATCCCCATGAAAATTGTGAGGCTCAGAATAAAATATCTAGTCTGAATATGGTCTAGTACTATATTTAAATCAGACCAGTGGAAAAAATCCATTTTAAGCAGGAAAGAAACATTATCTTATCCCCCAAACAGATTAAACTATACAGATATTCTATGAAAAGAATGTAGATATTTCTACCCCTTCTTGTTTGCTCTTGTTTTTGGGGCAATGAGAGCAGTCATAGTGTTTGTGTGGGTATGTGGATGTTGTATGGGCCATGAGGAAGATGTGTCAGAGGAATGGGGAGGGGAGCTCGGAGAGGAGGTGAGAAGAACTAAAGAAGTAAAGACTTAAGAATTAGATTAATTCCTTTAGAGATTCTCTTGCTAAGAAAATTTTCTAATGATGTATTGAATAGCATTGAACTCTCTTTGACTTTCCTCTGTCACTACAATGAACATGTGTGCATGTGTACATCTATGGATACACACACACACATACCCTCCACATTAGGTATTATTTTTATTTAACAATGGATATTAAAATGATAAAAAAGAGTACTTACCAGTTGCAGGTCTGACCCCAGTGTGAGCATCTGTGTCAATGGAATTAGACTTAAAGAAGGGAAGACCTGCAGGGCATTGAAATTGATGTGTGAGACAAGAGGTTGTCTGGTTTTACAGTGCTGTCAGTGGAGGATATCCTCAAGTAACCTATACTCCAGTCACAGGTGGATTTACCACGAAGGTAAAGCTTCAGGGCCTCTCACTAACATTACCCCCTTCCGTGGCCCTAGGAGGCACACTAGCGATGTGTCAAGTTTAAGGTATTTATCAGCTTAAAAATATGTAATTTACTCTTATTTCTTATCTAATTATAAATTATTCACATTAGTAACTAATTTTACATATCTAACTTTGTATTATTTTTCAAAGAAGGTCCCCAGAGCTTCTAGTTCCTTAAGGAGGGAGGTCAGCTACTGACATGAGTATTGTATAATGTCCATAGACCAAAAAGAGAACTTTAGACTGGTATCATTGTACTATTTCACAAAGTCTAGACATAGGTAAGGAGAGGTCCTTTTGAACAGAGCAAGGGTGGGAAGAAGGGGGTGTGTAGCCAGGAGACCATGCAGTTTTCATATGTATTTAAATATGTTTCAAAGATTTTACAGTAACACATCAGCTCATCAGCAACAATGAAATTTAAGAAAACCACGAGGAAATCTGCAATTATTTTTATAGATTACTTCTTAATCCCTGCTAGTTCTGGCAAATGCCATACATGATTAAGTCACAGTACTTCAAGGGCATAGATGACCAAGCTGTTTCAATAGGTGTAGCTATTGCTTTTCAGAGTTTACTAGATTTGGTTGCTAAACCAAATTATTATTCAGACAAAAGGAAAAAGAATGAAGATGTGTTGCTTTTCTTGCTCAAAGTTTTGAAAACAAGTATTTTCTTGTTTTTATTTTCCCCCAAATAAAGCTTTTCACTCTGTTGCTCAGTCATGAGACTTTGGCTGAATCTTGATTTTAAATCCACTAGTCTTAACATGTTTCCTTTGCTGGTCTGTAAATGTTCCCCATTGTAGGACTCTTACCTGATTTGGCTGTTGTTGGTTTAGCAGTGTTGCCTGACCTGGAACCAGCTTTGTTGGAGGAACTACCAAAGCAGGGTTGAGCTGCATCTGTGATAACAAATTTTTGCAGAAACAGGGTTGTGTTTGAGGTTTTGCATCCATTTATTTCCAGGAGGTAACAAGTTGACCCAAATGCAAAAACATCTGTCTTTAGCCTCTGTGGGTTTTGGAGCAATTTTAACTCCGTGGAACATTTTGTGCATGACAGGAGATGGAATTGTGGAGCAGAAAAGTGCCAGACCAGGAGGGGTGCTCTGGGGAGGGACAGAGGGTGAGATAGGGCACATGGATTTCTGGAGGTAGGTCCTAGGTTCCCATTTCTTTTCTGAAAGTGCTTTCCTCATTTTCCAGGACATGAAATATATAGTCCACACCTTAGCTCTATACACATTTGCTTTTTCCCAAAGCTTGAAGGTAAGCTGCCATGATTTCTACCGCATTTTCACAAAGCTTCCTAATTTTACCTCGTGCCTGAAAAGTCACTTCCTGTAATGGAAATTCTGTCCCCTTCCTGGCCAGGGTATTTTCCTAGTGTATTGAGAATAACTGAATTTTAGGGGTAAAAATCTCCTTGAATCCATATGATCTAGTTGTATTGTTTCATAGAAGAGGGAAGTGAGAAGCAGTGTCAGCTGCCAAGGTGATATTTTGAGTTGCAGAGCCTGTACTAGGATCCCTGCAAGTGCTTTTAGTCCTTGAAGAAATGAATCCTTCTATTTGTTTTTCTTTGTATTCCATCTGCATTCAGGTGGAAGCTCTCTGGCCAGGTTGACTCTGGTTGGCATTTGCTCCTGGCTGCATCCCCAAGGGCAGTGTGCTGTGGGCCCCCCAGCACTGCATTAACCCTTGGATCACTTGGATATATCCTGGAGCTACTAATGACTCTTGATTTCACTTCGGTCTTTTTTCTCAGTTGTAAGAGGTAAGATTGGTACTATCTGTCCTTAGGGGTCCCTTTAAGCCTTAAGATTATGTAAGTATAAATTCTGCAAATGTGTTTTCATCCACTACAATCCACTGTCAGCATGGCAGTCAGAGGGATCCTTTTAAAACAACAGTCTGGTGTGTTTACGTCTTTGTTCAATCCGTGGCTTGACTTCTTTTTCAGCCAGGGACAATACAATGGCCTAAAATGCCCTCAGGCCCTGGGCCCCCAGTGCCTCTCTGACCTTCCATCCTACCTGATTTTCTCTTGTTCACTCTCCTACTGTTATTTAGGCTACTTGCTGTCTCTGGGACACTCAAGTCTGCTTCTTGCCTCAGAGCCTCATCTCCACCTGTTCCCTCTGTCTGGAATGCTTTTTCTCCCATCGTTGGCTCACTTTATCACCAGCTTCATGTTGTTGCTCGAGCTCACCTTCTTTTTGAGGCCTAGCCTGACTATTCTTCTGAGTATGCAACCTGTCGCATCTCCAGTATGTACCCTAGTCCAAAACTTTTGATTTACTGAAAACAATTGCTAGGCTGCTTTAAGTGTTCGATTCATTTTATATACCTTTATGATAATTCAATAAATTCATGTACAAATCATTTTTAAAAACCTTGTCTATGTGTCCTGAGTTTTATTTAATAAATACCAATACTATACCTAATAGACATTTTAATGTTACTTCCCACATTCCCTGCACCACTGTTTCTAACTGCGCTCCCAATCTGCATTAACCTGCACAGCACTCCTCAATCTGCTTTGAATGATAGCTGTGCTCCAGGAAAGTTTTTTTTTTTTTTTTTTTCTGCTGAAATTTTTTTTTTTAACATCTTTATTGGAGTATAATTGCTTTACAATGGTATGTTAGTTTCAGCTTCACAACAAAATGAATCAGTTATATATATATACATATATTCCCATATCTCTTCCCGCTTGCATCTCCCTCCCTCCCACCCTCCCTATCCCACCCCTCCAGGCGGTCACAACGCACCGAGCTGATCTCCCTGTGCTATGCGGCTACTTCCCACTAGCTATCTACCTTACGTTTGGTAGTGTATATATGTCCATGCCTCTTTATCGCTTTGTCACCGTTTACCCTTCCCCCTCCCCATAGCCTCAAGTCCATTCTCTAGTAAGTCTGTGTCTTTATTCCTGTTTCACCCCTAGGTTTCTCATGTCATTTTTTTTTTAAATTCCATATATATGTGTTAGCATACGGTATTTGTCTCTCTCTTTCTGACTTACTTCACTCTGTATGACAGACTCTAGGTCTATCCACCTCATTACAAATAGCTCAATTTCGTCTCTTTTTATGGCTGAGTAATATTCCATTGTATATATGTGCCACATCTTCTTTATCCATTCATCTGATGATGGACACTTAGGTTGTTTCCATCTCTGGGCTATTGTAAATAGAGCTGCAGTGAACATTTTGGTACATGACTCTTTTTGAATTATGGTTTCCTCAGGGTATATGCCCAGTAGTGGGATTGCTGGTTCATATGGTAGTTCTATTTGTAGCTTTTTAAGGAACCTCCATACTGTTCTCCACAGTGGCTGTATCAATTTACATTCCCACCAACAGTGTAAGAGGGTTCCCTTTTCTCCACACCCTCTCCAGCATTTATTGTTTCTAGATTTTTTGATGATGGCCATTCTGACTGGTGTGAGATGATATCTCATTGTAATTTTGATTTGCATTTCTCTAATGATTAGTGATGTTGAGCATTCTTTCATGTGTTTGTTGGCACTCTGTATATCTTCTTTGGAGAAATGTCTATTTAGGTCTTCTGCCCATTTTTGGATTGGGTTTTTGTTTTTTTGTTATTAAGCTGCATGAGCTGCTTATAAATTTTGGAGATTAATCCTTTGTCAGTTGCTTCATTTGCAAATATTTTCTCCCATTCTGAGGGTTGTCTTTTGGTCTTCTTTATGGTTTCCTTTGCAGCGCAAAAGCTTTTAAGTTTCATTAGGTCCCATTTGTTTGTTTTTGTTTTTATTTCCATTTCTCTAGGAGGTGGGTCAAAAAGGACCTTGCTGTGATTTAAGACACTGATGAAAGAAATTAAAGATGATACAAATAGATGGAGAGATATACCATGTTCTTGGATTGGAAGAATCAACATTGTGAAAATGACTCTACTACCCAAAGCAATCTATAGATTCAATGCAATCCCTATGAAACTACCACTGGCATTTTTCACAGAACTAGAACAAAAAATTTTGCAATTTGTATGGAAACACAAAAGACCCCGAATAGCCAAAGCAATCTTGAGAACGAAAGAAGGAACTGGAGGAATCAGGCTCCCTGACTTCAGACTATACTACAAAGCTACAGTTATCAAGACGGTATGGTACTGGCACAAAAACAGAAAGATAGATCAATGGAACAGGATAGAAAGCCCAGAGATAAACCCATGCACATATGGTCACCTTATCTTTGATAAAGGAGGCAGGAATGTACAGTGGGGAAAGGACAGCCTCTTCAATAAGTGGTGCTGGGAAAACTGGACAGGTACATGTAAAAGTATGAGATTAGATCACTCCCTAACACCATACACAAAAATAAGCTCAAAATGGATTAAAGACCTAAATGTAAGGCCAGAAACTATCAAACTCTTAGAGGAAAACATAGGCAGAACACTCCAGGAAAGTTTTATTTGTCTTGGGTCTTTACAAATTTTATAGTAATTTAAATTCACTAGAGACACCTTATTTAGAAGAACCTTTTGACAAACTTCTTCAGTGAAGCGCAAAATCCATGTTTTACAAAGAATTTAACTCCCTAATTTACCTTGTTTAAACATCACATTTTTGTAGACAACTTCTTTAAAGGACACATGTATATTTGTTTTTGTTTTTGCGGTACATGGGCCTCTCACTGTTGTGACCTCTCCCATTGCGGAGCACAGGCTCCGGATGTGCAGGCTCAGCAGCCATGGCTCACAGGCCTAGCCGCTCCGTGGCATATGGGATCTTCCTGGACTGGGGCACGAACCCGTGTCCCCTGCATCGACGGGGGACTCTCAACGACTGCACCACCAGGGAAGCCCGACAAATGTATATTTGCAATGAAATAAGAAGGAGGTTGGTTATTCATGTTTTGTTCCATCCCCTTCCCCCAAGATCACCCTGTTCAGGTCCTTCATAGAACTAACTAATCATGGTTATAATTTATAATTTAACATTAAAAATATTTTTTAGTATCTATAGCCCTTGTAAACACCATGAAGGATCATGCCTTTTTTTCTTACCATTGTATCTTCAGCAACTAGCACAATATATGGTATACAGAGAGTTTTCAGTAAATATTTGCTGATTGTATGGATGAGTAAGGAAGTGTTAAGTGAGCTTGAGGCCTAACTGAGAATTATTTCTTTTTGTTCTGCTAATTCATAGTAAATATTTAAAAATTTTTTCTTATTGTCCACACTGAAGCATCTCAAACAAAGGGAAATTCACTTAGAGACCCAAACCACCCATATTATGTCTATAAAATATTGAAGGACAGTTGGAATACACGTTTGAATACTAGTGCTCTTTTTTGTTCAAAAAACTGTTATATATGAACAGGTTTTGTGATGAAATGTTCTAAGTAAAAAATATTGACTGCTTTCTAATATTCCCTTACTATTGCATGATTTGGTAGACATTTTACAGTTTATACAATCTAGATGTTTCATGCTTCCAATTAGAAAAATCAGAATGTTTTAGTTTACATCTTTGGTCATGACAAAATAATTAGTTGGCAAGAAAATCTTAACTTCTTTTTGGAAGTAGAATCATTATCCACTTTGAGCAGACATAATCTAAAGCATTCCTTTTTCTCCTAATTTCTACCCTATTTCTCTGCCAAAAATAATCAAAATTAATTTATTATTCAAAATAAATCAAATAATCAATAATTTATTATTCAAAAATAAATCAAAATAATAATAAAAATTAATTTATTATAAAATTAATCCACTCAATCCACGATAGATTGGATGTATTTTAACAATGTAAGTACATTGAAATATGCAGTAACACTTCATTAGTTTATCATCTTTCAACTTTGAAAATAAAAACAGGAAACTAAAGGAATGGGTCACAAAGCAGTTTTAGCAGAGGGCAAGGAGAGAGAGAGATGCAGCTCAGGCTGGTTGGTTCATAAAATATACATTTTTCACTTACTGGTAATGATAGAGTTGATCCTAGAAGACAAAACAGGAGAATCGTAGCCTTCATGTTCAAATTACTACCTGAAACAACAAAATAGTGTTATTCTTTCACTCTATTTTTTTCTTTTTGAGACAAGGTGGTACTTGAAAAAAAAGAATGCTCTATTTGAAACATAGTCATTTCTGTTACCTTTTTCTTCACTAGGCAAAATGTACAGGTGAGACAATATGCAAAGTCCAGTTGATTTCTCTAGTTTCTATGATGAAAAACTTTACCCTTTCATGAGCTGTGAGTTTGTAGTAGGAATTTAAACTTGACTCCAGGAGGCTGGCAACTGAGGGACCAATGAGGACTTAGCTGTTTGTGAAATCATTTGGTTTCTTTCATTTCCCAACACTTCATTAGGTGAGTTATTAGCGGCAGACATCATGTTACCCAATGTCTACCATTTGAATAGAGGGTATTTCAGGAAGATATACTTTGTGTAATTAAAAAAAGTGCAGACAATGAAAAATTACAATCCTTCTTCACCTCCATCTCCTTCCCAAATGGCTTCCCAGACATCCCTAGTTTATCATGTATACATAATAAATCAAATATCAAAATATAACTGTGTATGTTAAAAAATAAGACCTATTATGTTTATTGCTCTGAAATTTACTTTTTTACTTAACAAATAATGGATGACCATATATGTCAGTACAGATTTTATTTCATGTATTTAATGACTACATTATATTACATTTCCTTTTGATGGAAATTTAATCCATTCCCATTTTAATTTGTAATTATAAAAGTGGTACAATGAACATCCTTATAAATTTTTTTCACACACGTGGGAGTATTGCTGTAGGTATTATTCCTAGAAGTACTGTAGTAAAGGATATGTATGTTTTAAGTTTCAATAAGTATGGCCAAATTTCCTTCCAGAAAAGTTGAATGGTGTACTTTATTTTAAATGGGGAAAAATCTACTTTAATCTAAGCAAAATGCAGGGATCCACTGAGGTTTCTTTCACAGAAAGAACAATGAGGTGCTCACCATAGGTTTTCAGGTCCCCAGGCTTCCCCTGGAGTTTTTGAGATATGCCTCTTCTCTAACGATTTATATATGGATGGAGGTGGGGTCTGTTCAACAAATTTTGAGTCCAATTAAAGATAAATCTGTGTCATGCCGGGATTTCACATGGAAGACCATCTTAGTTCCTATTTTTTCTTGGCCATTCTGTGCTGAACAGGGATAGAACATGTGCCCCCTGCAGTGGAAGGGTGGAGTGTTAACCATTGCACCACCAGGGAAGTCCCATGGAAGGCCATCTTAGATTTGGCTAGTTTTAGGGGACAGAATGTCTGTCTGAGACGATTAGTTGTTCCCAAAACCTTTTCTGTAACTATTCATTACACAATCAACTTTTGTTACTGTCTGGTAAGAATGAGAGAAACACAAAGGTTAACCCGTGTATGCTTGGTAAATGTAATCCTAGGAGTAGTCACAGGTACGAAGGGGAGCGTGGTTAATTTTGTTGGGGACAGACAGCAGAGAAACCCAGTAGAGGAGGTGACCTTTGAACTAGGTTTTGAAGAATAAAAATAATCCATTCATTAAGAATGCAAGGAGAGCAGAACAAGTGTTTACATATGAAGGAGAGATGTTATTGTTGCTTATCACTGGAACCAAATGAGGTGAGGCTAGCAGTGAAAGGTTGGAGAGATACCTAATTTTAATCACCTGTAGTATTTTTGATTGTTTGCTTCTATTATTTACTTTGGCTCTTGATCAGACATTATCTCACACAGCTCCTTCATTATTTCCTGACTGTATGTTTCTCTTGAAATAGATGGAGCGTTCCTGGGGCCTTGTCTTATATTTCTTTAGTGTCTTCTATATTAATAACTTTGTAGAGCAGCAGATGGTCACTGCATGTTGATGGATAAATGGTAGAGGTATATACTCTAGGGAGTTGGAGCAAGGTAGAGTTCAGAGAAGAGATGAGACTTTAAGTGGATTTGAAGGATATATATGATTGATGGGACAGAAAATAGCTTGGTAAAGAAGGTGAAATTAAGAGGAACAATGAAACATAAGAGCTAAAGTATGTGGAAGGGAAGCAACTTTATGTTCTCACAGGCTTTCATAGACATATTCATTCATTCTTTTTTTTTGCGGTACGTGGGCTTCTCACTGTTGTGGCCTCTCCCGTTGCGGAGCCCAGGCTCTGGATGCGCAGGCTCAGCGGCCATGGCTCACGGGCCCAGCCGCTCCGCAGCATGTGGGATCTTCCCGGACCAGGGCACGAACCCGTGTCCCCTGCATCGGCAGGCGGATTCTCAACCACTGCACCACCAGGGAAGCCCTTCATTCTTTTGCTCAGTCAATTCATTCTTCCAACCCATTATTTAGCATATATTCACTCTATGTTCTGCTAGCATTGTTTCAGTTCCTGGGGATAAAACTGAATGGAAGGGGCAAAAATCCTTGACCTTAAAGAGCTTACATTTTGTGGGGGTACATTAAATAGTCAAGCCTCATTGAGTAGGGGGAGCCCACCACACTGGGTAATTCCCTCTCCCCTGGGCATTATTTTCAGTGAATATGTAAGGGGAGGGGCTTCCTTAAATATATATATATTTTTCTTTTTTGGAAGAGGCAGAGTTGAATTTTATGACACTGTTTTTCCTCGGCTTAGGTGAGGAGACGGGTTCTATTCCCAATCTAGAGTATGGTGCTAATGAATAGCTCATTTGAATTGAATCACTGTGTGACTGTCTGGACATCAGGTGATTCAGGGAACTGACAGTGCATCAAATGCCTGTTGCAGACATGTCTCCAACCCCAAGCTAGAATGGGACATGCCCTAGCTTGGAAAATGAGCAGTCAGTAGACTTTGGCCAAAATAAACAAGGGAAATTAAGAAGGGTGAGTAATTTCTTAGACAAGGAATTTTAAGTTTGAAAGCTGATAACTTGCAGTAATATAATTATGGAGGTGTGTGTCAAGAAATATGTACTATAAAAGGGGGAAATTCCTCAATCATTCCAAAACTGAGAGACATCAGCAAAAACAGTGAGGTAATTTATTTTTCTTAAATGATATGAGGATTCATTAAAGTGTTTTGTGAACTACAGGTGACACCTAGCCCTGTAGGTCTAGACATTTCTTGATGTTTTTTATTGGTTTTAGTTTTAAGTTTCTTTGGTTTATGGAATATTTTGAGAATCTGATTGAATCTATACACCATCTCCTCAGAAAAAAGGCAACATATGCCCGTGAACACAATGTGTATCTAACAACACATGTGTATCATGGATGTCCTGAGAGCCTAACTGTGAAGACCTAGGTTAAGGGTCCCTGGTTTAGAAGAATCCTGGTGAAACCTCTCTTGTGTGACCCCTGAACTTCCTAGGATTTCTCAAGCCAAGTAATGTACCCTCTTCCCAACTCCATTACACCCAATGGATGTGGGAAGATAGGAATTACCCAGACCCAAGGCACTCTTTGTGAATCCCAGTCTAAGAGGACCTGTTCAGCAATGAAAAGATAAAGTAGACTGGAAACCTCTTTTTCTCCTTCTACCACTTGATCATTCAATCACAGTATTAAAAGGATTTGAGACACATGATTGCTATTTATTATTGTGATATTGTGATAACGTAATTGAATAATTAAGTAAATTAATAGTTGGAAACTGCAGTCAGCATTCCCTGGTGCATAATAATTCTAACAACACCTACTAAATATAAACCTAAATTGTCCTAGCCCAGACATTGTACTAGATGCTAGGGTACAAAAGTGAATAAGACAGAATACCTGCTTACATTCTTATGGGAAATACAGCCAGTATCAATCACTGTATAATGTGCAGGTGAAATGGAAGTATGCACTGGATGTCAGAAAAGAGCCTTAGTGGATTTTCATCTTGTTTCTCTAAACTTGTTCATGATATTCCCTCTGCCTGGAGTCTCCCATTTCATCTCTGGCTGTCAATGTTCTACTTATTCTTAAAGATCCTTCTTTATGCCACAATTGTCATTGTTTTTCTTCCCCTAATTTGGAGTCAGGATTTCTTTTCCTTCCCTGAAACTCTATTTTAACTAATGAATTTCATATTTATTTTATTCTACTTTGGCTGATGCTATAGTTATTTGTGTTCTTATTTTGAGATATTAGATTTAAAGGAAGATCTTGTGTCTTGTTCATTTTTTATTCTTTGTACAACCCAGCAAAGTATCTTGCATGTGGTAGAGCAATAAATATGAGTTGAATTGAGTTATCACTTGCTTGACTTTGTAAATTTACAAAATTCTTTAAAATTGTTGACCAGTTCATACTACCCAGAGGAAATTAGGGTATATGCTTGAAAACCTTCTGTAGAGCCACTTTTCTATGGAGTGGTTTGATGAATGTCAGAAGGACAGCCACTGAATTAAGTATATCTAAAATTCTACTAAATAGAAAAAACTATATAGGTTTATTACTAATCTTTTGAAGTTTTTTTCAGGTTGGGTATCAGGAAAATATGTCCAGACTTCTTGGGAGAGTGGGTTGGCCATTGGTCATAGGTGATAAAGTTCAGTATGTAATGTCGTTAGAAATACTGGATACATTATATCAAATTTCCACATTCATCAGGGTTGAGCTCAACACGTTGTGGTAACATTGTACTCTGTTTATGTGGGAAAATTTCAACTCACCATTAAAAGTACACTCTTATGGATTTAAAAATAACAGGCTTTGTTGTAGATGATTTTTCAGAATGAGAAAGAATGTCCTGCAAATGGTCACAAATGAGGATGCTGAGGGGAGAAATGAGAGATGTGGTACTAGTATAAGGATTAATTCATGTTTTCAATGTTTGGATGGTGGTATGATGGTTTAGATAATAAGGTTGTGGAATGGTGTTGGGAATTTACATAGTTTCAGAGTCGAAACAATACTGACAATTGGGTAGTTACTTTCATTTTTGTAGGAGTATCAGGAAAATATATAGTTTTAAAGGGAAATGCAAGGTCAGTATTTGATTCTGTGGTGCCATAAGAGATTCTGTGTTTCAAAGTTAGACAAAGAGCCAGTTTAAGATTAGGTGCCATCATAGGGAAATATTTTTGTTTCAAAGTAATTGTTATAGGTGCCAGCTTTGGGGCTGTTTTGGATGGGGTGGTTTGTTTTATAGTTATAGCTGATGTTAGTGTGGGGATTATGGTTAGAACTTAGTTGTAGATGTGGTGGTGGTGGTAGAAGTTGCTTTAGAAGCAGTGGTAGCAGGGACAGTGAAAGTTATAGTACTAGTTTGTATTTGAGGGTGAGAGCTTGCAAATGAAAATATTGGATCTGGATGTGGGTTTTGATAGAGGAGCAGGGGAGGAAAAATTTCTTTTTGGTGAGATTGAGTTTGTCCAGGTCTTTTGTTGATTTGTTTGAAGTTTGGTGTGGTCAGGTATTTTTTGATGTGGCTTTTAAAGTTTTTTATAAATAGTAGATTTTGGAAAATACTTTGATAGCTCAGGACTTGATTGACTATGGGGTTTTATATGAATTTTTGAGAGCAAGTTCCTGACTGAATAGCTGTTTTAAGAAGAGCTCTGGCCAGGACAATTCGTTGCCTAATAGCTGCTCCTGGATGACTATATGGAAAGACAACATCTAATTAAGTAGATGTATCTGGATGCATTTTAGATGGGTTCATTCTTTGCTTATTAGCTATTCTTGAATAGTTTTGTGTACATCCAGGTTTCAGCTGAACAGCTTTTTTTGGACCAGCTATGGACAGGGAAATGCTTTCCTGATGTTAGCTTTTGGAGAGTTTGTTTAGAGGCAGCTGTTTTTGGATGAGTACTGGCTTGTTTTAGATGAGGTTGTTTGAGGTAGCTCCTTACTGAATAGCTTCTTTGGATGAGAGAATTCTTTGCAGATCAACTTGTCTTGGATGAATTTGTATAGAGCTAGGTCCTGGCTAAACAGCTGCCTTTGGATGAGCCTTGGAAGAGAAAGCTTTTTTCTGACAAGGTGATTTCAAATGAGTTTGTATAGAACTAGATCTTGAATAAACATTTGTTTGGGGGTAAATTTTGGATGGTAAACTTCTCCGTTGATTAGCTGGTCTCCAGTGAATTTGTATAGAGCCAAGTCTTGTCTGAACAGCTATTTCTGGATAAGTTTAGGTTGGGCCAATTTTTTGCTCATCAGCTGGTTTTGGAAGAAGTTGAATTTGATCAGAGTTTTATAGAGATGAATTTGGCCTGAAAGCATGTGAATTGGACTATGCTCTTTGCTTGGTTCTACCTTTCCTTTGCTGACTGTTATGAAATTGATCAGAGACAAGGGTAAGCATAAGAAACTATCACTGAATCTTAGAAGAGAAACAAGTGGGTAAACTGGTAATAGTGTGTTTATTTGACCCTCATTTTACTGGGAGTTCTAAGCTAGCTCTCATTTGGCTACATAATTTAGCTGCATGAATTTCTTGATTGTACACCCCAGGCCAAATACTCCAAACAACTTCCTAGCTGTGTTTTAAAATCACCAGATGTCAAGAATGTCCTTAAGTATCTCTTGTTGGACAATTGTCAATTGTCTGGCCTAGGTAGTTTATGTTAACTGTTATGAGAACATGTTGATGTGGGGTGGGGAGGAATTTCTTGTCTTGGGGCTTGCTTTAGCGGCTGGTTCCACACTGTGTCCTCATCCCCTTACCCTAAGCCGAATTGAGTTCTAGTCTTATAACTAATTAATTATTCAAACAAATGTCTATTGGGTATTTAATATTTTTCAGACAATGAAGATTGAGCTTGAAGGTTGCCAATTTGCTATCTCTGATTTAATATGAGAATAGACAAGGCCCAAGATTCAATCATGCCCAAGGCCAACATCTTGAAGTGTGGATGGAGGTAGAGAAGTCAGCACAAGAGATTGAGAAGGAGCAGCACCACAGGAGAAAACCTTCGAGAGGGTGGTTTTACACAAGGCAAAGTAAGAGTTTTTCAAGAACGGCAAAGTGATCAAAGTGTGGGGAATTGCTAAGAGGTCAAGTACAATAATGACTGAAATAAGTCCATTTAAATTAGCAGCAAATAAGTCTTTGGTGAACTGAGGAAATCGTGCCCAGGGGTGAAAGGTGAATCAGAGCAGGGTGAGAGGTAAAGATGTGGACACAGGATGATGGGATGTCTGTAGACAACTCAGCCTTTTGAAGACTTCAGCTGTGAATTGGTGAAGAAATAAAGGAATAGAGGCCCTGGGAAGGCAGGGTGTTTTTGTAACTAGAGCACAAATGGAGGGATTGATCTTTTACTGGGCCATTTTAACAGGAATAAAGACAAAGAAGATGGGAACAGATGCACCATTTGTAGATGTGGTAGCAATAAATTGAAGGAATCAATCTGATGACTGCTGTTTGCTCTGTAAAATATTAGGCAAGTTCATTTACTAAGAGCTGAGGGAGAAGGGAAAGAGATGGAAATTTTAGGCTAGAGAATATGTAACATAATCCTTTTGAAACATAATCCTTTGGTACCCTCCGAGATACAAAAGCCTTTCTGTGTCCCCTGTTTCTTGTTTATAGAAAAAAACTTTAGTCTCCTAGACCTTCCCTGAGTTCCAAAGAGCAGATTCAAAGTTACTAACTAGGAAGGTGAAGGAACACAGAAACAAAGGAAAAGCAAGCTCAACATATTTTTTTCCAGGATTGTTAGGTTAAACTAATACCTTGATTTATGACCCCAAACTGTTGAGATAATGTCCTGTGGCTTCAACCAACTGGCCCCAAGCAGACTTAAAATTGATGACCCAGGGAGAGTCAATTAAGCACTGAACCTCCCGAACCATCATGAAGGCTCTAAATAAATTATAAAGTGCCTCAATCATCGCCTTTGCTATCTCCTAGAAAGAAGTTAAGGGATCATAAGACCATGATTTACTAGTTTACTTTACAGAAACACATAGATCAGTCGTGATCACCAATGACACATCGAGTCAAAAAACGGTGTCAGGAAGTCTGCAACTGAGGTCTTATCAGGAAGCTAAAATCACAAAGAACCCCCTCCTCTTTACCCTTTATGCCTTTAAAACCCTTGAGCCCCTGGCCAGACAGCAAGGTGGATTTGAGACAAGCCTCCGTTTCCCATCTTCTGGGTTGGTGGCTCCAACTGATAAACCTTTCTCTGCTCCACACTTCAACTTTTCTGTTTGCTTGGACTCACTGTGTTTCAAGCACATGGACTTGGGTTTGACAACACTTGGGAGTGTGAGTGAGCATGCTGACTAGAGACTAGTGGTCTGGGGCAAGCATTTCTAGTAATTCCAGTTGTTCTGCTGTGCGATCATTTCCAGTAGCTCTCAGCCTCTTGGTTACAGTGGCGTGGTTCAGATGGTTGTGTTTTCAGTGGGATGCCTTCATTATTATGGACACTTAACCATGGTGTTGAAGATAGTCAAAACTTCACGGCAAGTATGGACCTAGCTAGGGATCCTCACCTGAGATTATTCTTCCTCAGGTCTCTTCCTCACCCCTAATCCTTCCAGCTGATTACCTCTCCTTCTTTAACTGAAACAACATGGAGGAAATAAAAGACATTATAGGGGAACTCTCTTTTCTTCTCAGCCTACTTGTACGTGGACTCATCTCTTTCTTGTTATGATGGAAGAAGTATCCTTACTCCTACTAACGGACCACTCCTCTACATTTGTTCTGGATCCCATTCTTTTTTACTATCTTAAGTACTTCACTTTTTTCAGTTATCTTCCTATCTCTTTTTCTTGGATCGTTTCTATCAGCATACCAACATGACCCACATTAAGAAACAAAACAAAACTCTCTTGACTCTACAGATTCATCCAGCAGCTGCCTTATTTTTTTGACTCCAATTCCATAAATAGGAATTGTTTGCATTTTCTATCTCTGTTTCTTCACCTCCTATTTACTCATTTCACAGCTGCTACCATTCCTATGACTCCATTAATACTGCTAATTACCTTCAAGTTGCCAGAGATAAGGGACACTATTTGGTCTTCATTCTGTTCTGCCTTTTGGTGGCGTTTCTACTATTAACCACTGCCTCTTTCTTGAAATACTTTCCTTTTCTCTCTGGGCTTCCATGATACCACTCTCCTGGTTTTGCAGATACCTCCCTGATTGTTCCTCCTAGTTTTCTGAATTATCTTTAGAAAAGTGAGAGTGCCTCACTATTTACAATAGCAGGACATGGAAGCAGCCTAAATGTCCATCAATGGAGGAATGGATAAAGAAGATGTGGTACATATATACAATGGATGGTTACTCAGCCATAAAAAAGAATGAAATAATGCCATTTGCAGCAACATGGATGGACCTAGAGATTGTCATACCGAGTGAAGTCAGACAGAGAAAGGCAAATACCATATGAGATCACTTATATGTGGAATCTAAAAAAAATGGTACAAATGAACCTATTTACAAAACAGAAATGGAGTCACAGATGCAGAAAACAAACTTATGGTTACCAAGGGGAAAAGTGGGAGGATGGATAAATTGCGAGATTGTGATTGACATATACACACTACTATATATAAAATAGATAACTAATAAGGACCTACTTATAGCACAGGGAACTCTACTCAATACTCTGTAATGACCTATATGGGAAAAGAATCTAAAAAAGAGTGGATATATGTATTTGTATAACTGATTCACTTTGCTGTACAGCAGAAATTAACACAACATTGTAAATCAACCATACTCCAATAAAAATTAATTAAAATGTAAAAAAAGAAAAAAAAGAAAAGTGAGAGTGCTTCAAGGTGTAGACCTGAGCTTTCTTCCCTTGCCTTCTCATTCATTCTCTTTCCTTCCCTTTTCATCTCTTCTCCCAACTCTCTCCCTATATGATCTCACTCAAGTCCATGTCTTTAAATAAAATCCAAATGCTTATAACTCTCATATTTATATTTTTCCCCAGATTTTTCCTATGAGTTCATACCTCTATATCTAATGAACTACTTGAGATCTCTATCTGGACAGTAGTCATCTTGAACATAATGTGCTTCAAACTGAATACTTAATTGAACTCCATTCTCCTCTCAGTCTCATTTTTCCTCAAGTCTTCACTATCTTGGTAATTGGCACCACTGCGACCCAGTTATCCAGGTCAAACACTGAAGGTTTTTACTTTAACCCTCTTTGGCGTGTCCTGTCGGTACTACTTCTAAAATATTGATATATCCCAAACCTCTCAAATTTTCTCCAAATCTGTTTTTTTCCCCAAGTCTCATCTAGTACTGGGTTTTTCAACCTTGGTACCATTGACATTATGGACCAGGTATTTCTTTTGTTTTTAGGGAGACAATCTTGTGCATTGTAGGATGTTTAGCAGCATCCTAGGCCTCTACTCACTAGGTGTCATTACTGCCCCTCCAGTTTTGACAAAAAAGTCTCAAGATGTTGCTAAATGTTTCCTGGGGGGGCAATATTGTACCCAGTTAAGAACCACTGATCTAGTAGTTTAAGACACCATGACCTCTAGCATGAATCACTGCAGTAACCTCCAAACTAATCTCTTGGCTCTTACCCCTGCCTCCTGGTCCTGGGTATCATTTCCTGATGGCTGTGATGACTTTTACACTAATCCCCTGCTTCCACTCTTATTCGCCTACTGTTCATTTTCCACCCAGTCACTATTTAAAATGTCATTCAGATAATGTCCTGTCTCATTTAGCATCCTTAGTGACTTTTCATTGAATTTTGAGTAAAATACAAACTCATTATTATGGTCTACAAAATTTTTTAAAAATATTTTATTTCTTAAATTTAAAAAAACCTTAAAATAATTTAGTTTCTGTTAACCTCGTCTGGTACAAGTCTTCCTGTAGTTCACTGTGTTCTTGCCATTTTGGACTTCTTTCTATTCTCCTCAAACATGTCAGAGCCTTTGCCTTTGCTTTTCTATCTGTCTGAAATTTTGGGCCCCTAGATGTTTGCCTGGCTGGTTCCTTTTCCATTTTTAAGACTTGGCTTAAATGTCTTATTTTCAGAGAGGCCTTTTCCGGAACACTCTAGCGCCCAAGGAAGTGCTTGCTCCCCATCACTTTTCATCACATCTCCCTGCTTACTTCCTTTACAGTACTAACCACCACTTCCAATGACCTTGTTTATGTGCTATTTAGTGACTAGAATGCAAGTTTCATGGAAGTGAGGGCATTGTCTTTTCCATGGCCATCTTTCTGCCCAGCACATAATAAGCACTTGATAAATATTTATTAAATAAATGAATGACACAATTTGTTATAGTGGAAAGTGCACTGGCATGCTAGAATCAGATATTTGCATTTGAATCCTGTCTTTGTTATTTACTGGCTGGGTATCCCTAGGCAAATTAAAGAATATTGCTAGTCTTAAATTTTCATATATAAAATAGGTATTTTTGTCCTCATCTTATAGAATTGAAGGTTTGTATGGCTGTGAACATCCAGCAGTATGCTGGGTAGTAGCTACTTAATATTTATTTTCACTTTGGAGTCTGAGAGCCAAGGCTTAAACTGACAGCAGATGGTGTCTGTGGGAAAGACGTGTTCATTGAGTCCCTTTGCTTCTGGCTTTAAGCAATCATAGGTCACTTCTTCATAAAAGGTGAGGGGCTTCTCTCTCTCCATCCGCCATCACTGCTGGTTCTCTACTTCTTGATCAGAGGTGTGTGTTTTCTAAACATATGTGGGATATGGACTCTCAGCATCACTGGGGGTCAATTTTCCTGGGGAGTCCCCTATTGCCTGGGGCTCAAATATTCACTAGAGAATATCCACAGATTAGAAGGGTTACAGGGAACAGTTTAGATAACCCAACTCTGGGATCCTACCCTCTGTCCCTTTCAATCTAATAGCAGGATATTCAGATGTTTTTGACATATTAATATTCAGAGTTATTTTGTCCTCTCTTTGCTTACATCCTTCCATTGTAGCCCTCAATTCTATCTTTGCATATTCAAAAAATATTGTTAAAAGAAGGAAGAGTTTTATCTTTAAGAGGAATGCTACTCCCTCTAAAACTCAAACTGCAGCCAGGCTTAAAAGTAAAATATCTTTCCCCTTCTACATTTGTAACTCAGTGGAGAAATAAAGTTAATAGATCATTAATGAGTTCTGTTCCTAATATATGCCCAACACTGACATGAAGGGGAAAACAAGAAGGAAAACAGTAAAATATCCAAGTGTTCTTTGAAGGCTGTTTTAGAAATTATCTGACAAAGTTGTGGCGTTTGTTCAGGGAAACTACGTGAGGATGCTTCTTATTGTTCTTGTTCAGCATAGTCCCTTGGTCAGCATAGTAAGGTAAAGGACTGTTTACCTCTAGGTAGCTCCTGGGTTGATCTGTTTGTCTTGGAAGATAGGGATCTGCAACCAGATGCTTTCACTTTGGAGAAGAGAATCTTGCTTCTAATGTAGTTGATCTTCAGAAACTAAGTCTGGATAATATCTCTTTATTTTGTTGAAGCCTGTTGCTGATGATATCCACACTCTTTTAGCATATCCATACTCTTCTATATTCTTTGTATGGGCTATTATATATAAATAATACAGTTAACAAGTTAAAAAGTGAGATTAAATTACATCCTGCATCACTGCTACTTAAAACATGATGCAGTGTGCCATTTGCTGTCACTTCTAAATTTCGGATTTCTAGATTGTACCTTTTAAAGAGACCCAGTTTCTCCCCGACCCCCGACAAAAAAATAAAGTAACAAAGCAAGTGTGCAAACAAGCAAACAAACAAAACCAAACACACACCACCAGAATCTGCACTTCAGGAAGGCTGCGACCAGAAGGTGCAGCTGTTAAGAGGCTGTAAGATTTACTTTGAAAAGTTTTTCTTTATTATTATTATTTTTACATCTTTATTGGAGTATAATTGCTTTACAATGGTGTGTTAGTTTCTGCTTTATAACAAAGTGAATCAGTTATACATATACATATGTTCCCATATCTCTTCCTTCTTGTGTCTCCCTCTCTCCTACCCTCCCTCTCCCACCCCTCTAGGTGGTCACAAAGCACTAAGCTGATCTCCCTGTGCTATGCGGCTGCTTCCCACGAGCTATCTATTCTATATTTGGTAGTGTATATATGCCCATGCTACTCTCTCACTTTGTCACAGCTTACCCTTCCCCCTCCCCATATCCTCAAGTCCATTCTCTAGTAGGTCAGTGTCTTTATTCCTGTCTTACCCCTAGGTTCTTCATGACATTTTTCCCTTAAATTCCATATATATGTGTTAGCATATGGTATTTGTCTTTCTCTTTCTGACTTACTTCACTCTGTATGACAGACTCTAGCTCCATCCACCTCATTACAAATAGCTCAATTTCATTTCTCTTTATGGCTGAGTAATATTCCATTGTATATATGTGCCAAATCTTCTTTATCCATTCATCTGATGATGGACACTTAGGTTGTTTCCATCTCCTGGCTATTGTAAATAGAGCTGCAATGAACATTTTGGTACATGACTCTTTTCGAATTATGGTTTTCTCAGGGTATATACCCAGTAGCGGGATTGCTAGGTCATATGGTAGTTCTATTTGTAGTTTTCTTTTTTTTTGCAGTACACGAGCCTTTCACAGTTGTGGCCTCTCCCATTGCGGAGCACAGGCCCTGGACGTGCAGGCTCCGCGGCCATGGCTCACGGGGCTTGATGCTCCGCAGCATGTGGGATCTTCCCGGACCGGGGCACGAACCCGTGTCCCCTGCATCGGCAGGCGGACTCTCAACCACTGCACCACCAGGGAAGCCCTATTTGTAGTTTTTAAAGGAACCTCCATACTGTTCTCCATAGTGGCTGTACCAATTCACATTCCCACCAGCAGTGCAAGAGTGTTCCCTTTTCTCCACACACTCTCCAGCATTTATTGTTTCTAGATTTTTTGATGATGGCCATTCTGACTGGTGTGAGATGATATCTCATTGTAGTTGTGATTTGTATTTCTCTAATGATTAATGATGTTGAGCATTCTTTCATGTGTTTGTTGGCAGTCTGTATATATTCTTTGGAGAAATGTCTATTTAGGTCTTCTGCCCATTTTTGGATTGCGTTGTTTGTTTTTTTGTTATTGAGCTGCAAGAGCTGCTTGTAAATTTTGGAGATTAATTCTTTGTCAATTGTTTCATTTGCAAATACTTTCTCCCATTCTGAGGGTTGTCTTTTGGTCTTGTTTATGGTCCTTTGTTATACAAAAGCTTTTAAGTTTCGTTATGTCCCATTTGTTTATTTTTATTACCATTTCTCTAGGAGGTGGGTCAAAAAGCATCTTGCTGTGATTTATGTCATAGAGTGTTCTGCCTATGTTTTCCTCTAAGAGTTTTATAGTGTCTGGCCTTCCATTTAGGTGTTTAATCCATTTTGAGTTTATTTTTTTGTATGGTGTTAGGGAGTGTTCTAATTTCATTATTTTCCATGTAGCTGTCCAGTTTTCACAGCATCACTTATTGAAGAGGCTGTCTTTTCTCCATCATATATTCCTTCCTCCTTTACCAAAAATAAGGTGACCATATGTGCGTGGGTTTATCTCTGGGCTTTCTATCCTGTTCCATTGATCTGTGTTTCTGTTTTTGTGCCAGTACCATACTGTCTTTTTTTTTTTTTTTACATCTTTACTGGAGTATAATTGCTTTACAATGATGTGTTAGTTTCTGCTTTATAACAAAGTGAATCAGTTATACATATACATATGTTCCCATATCTCTTCCCTCTTGCAGCTCCCTCCCTCCCACCCTCCCTATCACACCCATCTAGGTGGTCACAAAGCACTAAGCTGATCTCCCTGTGCTATGCGGCTGCTTCCCACGAGCTATCTATTCTATGTTTGGTAGTGTATATATGTCCATTCCAATCTCTCACTTTGTCACAGCTTACCCTTCTCCCTCCCCATATCCTCAATTCCATACTCTAGTAGGTCTGTGTCTTTATTCCTGTCTTACCCCTAGGTTCTTCATGACATTTTTTTTCCCACCATTCCATATATATGTATTAGCATATGGTATTTGTCTCTCTCTTTCTGACTTACTTCACTCTGTATGACAGACTCTAGGTCTATCCACCTCATTACAAATAGCTCAATTTACTTTCTTTTTATGGCTGAGTAATATTCCATTGTATATATGTGCCAAATCTTCGTTATCCATTCAGCCGATGATGGATACTTAGGTTGTTTCCATCTCCGGGCTATTGCAAATAGACCTGCAATGAACATTTTGGTACATGACACTTTTTGAATTATGGTTTTCTCAGGGTATATGCCCAGTAGTGGGATTGCTGGGTCATATGGTAGTTCTATTTGCAGTTTTTTAAGGAATATCCATGCTATTCTCCATAGTGGCTGTACCAATTCACATTCCCACCAGGAGTGAAAGAATGTTCCATTTTCTCCACACCCTCTCCAGCATTTTTTATTGTTTTTTTTTTAATTGTTGAGGCTTCTTTTAATTATTTATTTTTATTCTTGGCTGTGTTGGGTCTTTGATTCTGTGCAAGGGCTTTCTCTAGTTGTGGCAAGCAGGGGCCACTCTTCATTGCGGTGTGTGGGCCTCTCACTGTCGTGGCCTCTCTTGTTGCAGAGCACAGGCTCCAGATGCGCAGGCTCAGTAGTTGTGGCTCACGGGCCTAGTTGCTCCGTGGCATGTGGGATCTTCCCACACTAGGGCTCGAACCTGTGTCCCCTGCATTAGCAGGGAGATTCTCAACCACTGCACCACCAGGGAAGCACTCTCCAGCATTTATTGTTTCTAGATTTTTTGATGATGGCCATTGTGACCCGTGTGAGTTGGTATCTCATTGTAGTTTTGATTTGCATTTCTCTAATGATTAATGATGTTGAGCATCTTTCATGTGTTTGTTGGCAGTCTGTATATATTCTTTGGAGAAATGTCTATTTAGGTCTTCTGCCCATTTTTGGATTGAGTTGTTTGTTTTTTTGTTATTGAGCTGCATGAGCTGCTTATAAATTTTGGAAATTAATCCTCTGTCAGTTGCTTCATTTGCAAATATTTTCACCCATTCTGAGGCTTGTCTTTTGGTCTTGTTTATGGTTTCCTTTGCTGTACAAAAGCTTTGATGTTTCATTAGGTCCCATTTGTTTATTTTTGTTTTTATTTCCATTTCCCTAGGAGGTGGGTCAAAAAGGATCTTGCTGTGATTTATGTCATAGAGTGTTCTACCTATGTTTTCCTCTAAGAGTTTGATAGTTTCTGGCCTTACATTTAGGTCTTTAATCCATTTTTAGCTTATTTTGTGTATGGTGTTAGGGAGTGATCTAATCTCATACTTTTACATGTACCTGTCTAGTTTTCCCAGCACAACTTATTGAAGAGGCTGTCCTTTCTCCACTGTACATTCCTGCCTCCTTTATCAAAGATAAGGTGACCATATGTGCGTGGGTTTATCTCTGGGCTTTCTATCCTGTTGCATTGATCTATCTTTCTGTTTTTGTGCCAGTACCATACTGTCTTGATTACTGTAGCTTTGTAGTATAGTCTGAAGTCAGGGAGCCTGATTCCTCCAGCTCCACTTTTCGTTCTCAAGATTGCTTTGGCTATTCGGGGTCTTTTGTGTTTCCATACAAATTGTGAAATTTTTTTGTTCTAGTTCTGTGAAAAATGCCAGTGGTAATTTGATAGGGATTGCATTGAATCTGTAGATTGCTTTGGGTAGTAGAGTCATTTTCACAATGTTGATTCTTCCAATCCAAGAACATGGTATATCTCTCCATCTATTTGTATCATCTTTAATTTCTTTCATCAGTGTCTTATAATTTTCTGCATACAGGTCTTTTTTCTCCTCAGGCAGGTTTATTCCTATATATTTTATTCTTTTTGTTGTAATGGTAAATGGGAGTGTTTTCTTGATTTCACATTCAGATTTTTCATCATTAGTGTATAAGAATGCCAGAGATTTCTGTGCATTAATTTTGTATCCTGCTACATTACCAAATTCATTGATTAGCTCTAGTAGTTTTCTGGTAGCTTCTTTAGGATTCTCTATGTATAGTATCATGTCATCTGCAAACAGTGACAGCTTTAATTCTTCTTTTCCGATTTGGATTCCTTTTATTTCCTTTTCTTCTCTGATTGCTGTGGCTAAAACTTCCAAAACTATGTTGAATAAGAGTGGTGAGAGTGGGCAACCTTGTCTTGTTCCTGATCTTAGTGGAAATGCTTTCAGTTTTTAACCATTGAGGACGATGTTGGCTGTGGGTTTGTCATATATGGCCTTTATTATGTTGAGGAAAGTTCCCTCTATGCCTACTTTCTGCAGGGTTTTTATCATAAATCAGTGTTGAATTTTGTCGAAAGATTTCTATGTATTTATTTAGATGATCATATGGTTTTTCTCCTTCAATTTATTAATATGGTGTATCACATTGACTGATTTGTGTATATTGAAGAATCCTTGCATTCCTGGGATAAACCCCACTTGATCATGGTGTATGATCCTTTTAATGTGCTGTTGGATTCTGTTTGCTAGTATTTTGTTGAGGAATTTTGCATCTATGTTCATCAGTGATATTGGCCTGTAGTTTTCTTTCTTTGTGACATCCTTGTCTGGTTTTGGTATCAAGGTGATGGTGACCTCGTAGAATGAGTTTGGGAGTGTTCCTCCTTCTGCTATATTTTGGAAGAGTTTGGGAAGGATAGCTGTTATCTCTTCTCTAAATATTTGATAGAATTTGCCTGTGAAGCCATCTGGTCCTGGGCTTTTGTTTGTTGGAAGATTTTTAATCACAGTTTCAATTTCAGTGCTTGTGATTGGTCTGTTCATATTTTATATTTCTTCCTGATTCAGTCTTGGCAGGTTGTGCTTTTCCAAGAATTTGTCCATTTCTTCCAGGTTGTCCATTTTATTGGCATAGAGTTGCTTGTTGTAATCTCTCATGATCTTTTGTATTTCTGCAGTGTCAGTTGTTACTTCTCCTTTTCCATTTCTAATTCCATTGATTTGAGTCTTCTCCCTTTTTTTCTTGATGAGTCTGGCTAATGGTTTATCAATTTTGTTTATCTTCACAAAGAACCAGCTTTTAGTTTTATTGATCTTTGGTATCGTTTCCTTCCTTTCTTTTTCATTTGTTTCTGATCTGATTTTTATGATTTCTTTCCTTCTGCTAACTTCGGGGTTTTTTTGTTCTTCTTTCTCTAATTGCTTTAGGTGCAAGGTTAGGTTGTTTATTCGAGGCATTTCCTGTTTCTTAAGGTAGGATTGTTTTGCTAAAAAATTCCCTTAGAACTGCTTTTGCTGCATCCAATAGGTTTTGGGTCATCGTGTCTCCATTGTCATTTGTTTCTAGGTATTTTTTAATTTCCTTTTTGATTTCTTCAGTGATCACTTCTTTATTAAGTAGTGTATTGTTTAGCCTCCATGTGTTTGTATTTTCGACGATCTTTTCCTTTAATTGATATCTAGTCTCATAGCACTGTGGTTGGAAAAGATACTTGATACAATTTCAATTTTCTTAAATTTACCAAGGCTTGATTTGTGACCCAAGATATGATCTTTCCTGGAGAATGTTCCATGAGCACTTGAGAAAAATGTGTATTCTGTTGTTGGATGGAATGTCCTATAAATATCAATTAAGTCCATCTTGTTTAATGTATTATTTAAAGCTTGTGTTTCCTTATTTATTTTCATTTGGATGATCTGTCCATTGGTGAAAGTGGGGTGTTAAAGTCCCTACTATGAATGTGTTACTGTTGATTTCCCCTTTTATGGCTGTTAGTATTTGCCTTATGTATTGAGGTGCTCCTATGTTGGGTGCATAAATATTTACAATTGTTATATATTCTTCTTGGATCAATTCCTTGATCATTATGTAGTGTCCTTCTTTGTCTCTTGTAATAGTCTTTATTTTAAAGTCTATTTTGTCTGATATGAGAATTGCTACTCCAGCTTTCTTTTGGTTTCCATTTGCATGGAATATCTTTTTCCATCCCCTCACTTTCAGTCTGTATGTGTCTCTAGGTCTGAAGTGGGTCTCTTGTAGACAGCATATATATGGGTCTTGTTTTTGTATCCATTCAGCCAATCTGTGTCTTTTGGTGGGAGCATTTAATCCATTTACATTTAAGGTAGTTATTGATATGTATGTGCCTATTCCCATTTTCTTAATTGTTTTGGGTTCGTTATTGTAGGTCTTTTCCTTCTCTTGTGTTTCTTGCCTAGAGAAGTTCCTTTAGTATTTGTTGTAAAGCTGGTTTGGTGGTGCTGAACTCTCTCAACTTTTGCGTGTCTGTAAAGGTTTTAATTTCTCCATCAAATCTGAATGAGATCCTTGCCGGGTAGAGTAATCTTGGTTGCAGGTTTTTCTCCTTCATCACTTTAAATATGTCCTGCCAGTCCCTTCTGGTTTGCAGAGTTTCTGCTGAAAGATCAGCAGTTAACCTTATGGGGATTCCCTTGTGTGTTATTTGTTGTTTTTCCCTTGCTTCTTTTAATATGTTTTCTTTGTATTTAATTTTTGACAGTTTAATATGTGTCTTGGCGTATTTCTCCTTGGATTTATCCTGTATGGGACTCTCTGTGCTTCCTAGACTTGATTAACTGTTTTCTTTCCCATTTAGGGAAGTTTTCAACTATAATCTCTTCATATATTTTCTCAGTCCCTTTCTTTTTCTCTTCTTCTTCTGGAACCCCTATAACTCGAATGTTGGCGCATTTAATGTTGTCCCAGAGGTCTCTGAGACTGTACTCAGTTCTTTTCATTCTTTTTTCTTTATTTTTCTCTGCAGTAGTTATTTCCACTATTTTATCTTCCAGGTCACTTATCCATTCTTCTGCCTCAGTTATTCTGCTATTGATCCCATCTAGGGTATTTTTAATTTCATTTATTGTGTTGTTCATCATTGCTTGTTTCATCTTTAGTTCTTCTAGGTCCTTGTTAAATGTCTCTTGCATTTTGTCTATTCTATTTCCAAGGTTTTGGATCATCTTTACTATCATTATTCTGAATATTTTTCAGGTAGACTGTCTCTTTCCTCTTCATTTGTTAGGTCTGGTGGGGTTTTACCTTGCTCCTTCAACTGCTGTGTGTTTTTCTGTCTTCTCATTTTCCTTATCTTACTGTGTTTGGGGTCTCCTTTTTGCAGGTTGCTCGTTTGTAGTCCCCGTTGTTTTTGGTGTCTGTCCGCAGTGGCTAAGGTTGGTTCAGTGGGTTGTGTAGGATTCCTGGTGGAAGGGACTAGTGCCTGTGTTCTGGTGGATGAGGCTGGATCTTGTCTTTCTGGTGGGCAAGTCCACGTCTGTTGGTTTGTTTTGTGGTGTCTGTGGACTTATTATGATTTTAGGCAGCCTCTCTGCTAGTGGGTGGGGTTGTGGTCCTGTCTTGCTAGTTGTTTGGCATAAGGTGTTCAGCACTGTAACTTGCTGGTCATTGAGTGAAGCTGGCTGCTGGTGTTGAGATGGAGATCTCTGGGAGATTTTCGCCATTTGATATTATGTGGAGCTGGGAGGTCTTTTGTGGACCAGTGTCCTGATGTTGGCTCTCCCACCTCAGAGGCACAGCACTGACTCCTGGCTGGAGCACCAAGAGCCTTTCATCCACACGGCTCAGAATAAAGGGGAGAAAAAGTAGAAAGAAAGAATTGGTAGAAGTAGAAAGAAGGAAAGAAAGAAAGAAAGAAAGGAGGGAAGGAGGGAGGGAGGGAGGAGGGAAGGAAGGAAAAAAGAAAGAAAGAAAGAAGATAAAGTAAAATAAAATAAAGTAAGATAAAATAAAATAAAGTTATTAAAATAAAAAATAATTATTAAGAAAAAAATTAAAAAAAGAAATGGATGGATAGAACCCTAGGACATATAGTGGAAGCAAAGATATACAGACAAAATTTCACACAGAAGCATACACACACACACTCACAAAAAGAGGAAAAGGGGAAAAAATCATAAATATTGCTCTCAACGGCCACCTCCTCAATTGGGGATGATTCATTGTCTATTCATGTATTCCACAGATGCAGGGTACATCAAGTTGATTGCGGAGCTTTAATCCGCTGCTTCTGAGGCTGCTGGGAGAGATTACCCTTTCTCTTTGTTCTCACAGCTCCCGGAGCTCAGCTTTGTGTGTAGGACGCTGGAGGGCATCTGTTCTTTGCTCAGACAGGACGGGGTTAAGGGATCAGCTGCTTTGGGGACTCTGGCTCACTCAGGCCGAGGGGAGGGAGGGGTACAGAGTCCAGGGCAAGCCTGCGACAGCAGAGACCAGCATGATGTTGCACCAGCGTGAGACGTGCCGTGCGTTCTCCCAGGGAAGTTGTCCCTGGATTCTGGGACCCTGGCAGTGGCGGGCTGCACAGGCTCCCTGGAAGGGGTGTGTGGATAGTGACCTGTGCTCACACACAGGCTTCTTGGTGGTGGCAGCAACAGCTTTAGCCTCTTATGCCCGCCTCGGGGGTCCACGCATTTAGCTGCAGCTCGCGCCCATCTCTGGAGCTCCTTTAAGCAGCGCTCTTAATCCCCTCACCTCACGCACCAGGAAAAACAGAGGGAAGAAAAAGTCTCTTGTCTCTTCGGCAGCTCCAGACCTTATCCCAGACTCCCTCCTGGCTAGCTGTGGTGCACTAATACCTTCAGCCTGTGTTCACGCCGCCAACCCCAGTCCTCTCCCTGGGATCCGACCTCCAAAGCCTGAGCCTCAGCTCCCAGCCCCCACCCGCCCCAGTGGGTGAGCAGACAAGCCTCTCGGATGGGTGAGTGCCGGTCAGCACTGATTCTCTGTGCAGGAATCTCTCCCCGCTTTGCCCTCCGCACCCCTGTTGCTGTGCTCTCCTCCACGGCTCTGAAGCTTTCCCACTCCGCCACCCACAGTCTCTGCCTGTGAAGGGGCTTCTAGTGTGTGGAAACCTTTCCTCCTTCACAACTCCCTCCCACTGGTGCAGGTCCCATCCCTATCCTTTTGTCTCTGTTTATTCTTTTTTCTTTTGCCCTACCTAAGTACGTGGGGAGTTTCATGCTTTTTGGGAGGTCTGAGGTCTTCTGCCAGCATTCAGTAGGTGTTCTGTAGGAGTTGTTACACCTGTAGATGTATTTCTGGTGTGTCTGTGGGGAGGAAGGTGATCTCCGTGTCTTACTCTTCCACCATCTTCCAGGAAGCCTCCCATAAGTGTGTTTTCTAAATGTGTGACTCTTTTCTAAATGTGATTTGTAATTCAGTTCCTGTGTAGCCATGTTTACATTCCCTCTATCAGTTATATCTTATGATGTTTCTTTTTCTGTGTGACTTATTTCACTTAGAATCATCGTACCTAAATCTACTCATTATGCTGCTAGTAGATTTATGACTTTGATTTCACTGTTGAGTGATATTCCATTGTACATAAATACCACAACTTATTTTTCAATTTTTCTCTTTCCTGGGAGATTTAAGGTGTACCGAAGTCGAGGTTGTTGTAAACAGAGCAGCCCTAAACTTTGGCGTGGCTGTGTCTTGTTGATTTTTAGTTTTCCCAAGATATACGCCCATGCGTGGAAGTGCCCTATGCTCTGTAGCTCTGTTTTTTAGATGTTTTAGGAAACACCATACACTTCTCCAGAGTGGCTGTTGGCAATTTACATCCCGCCCATCAGCGTAACAAGGCTCCCTGTTCTCCATGGCCTGTCCTGCGTTTCTGTTTTTTACACTTTTTTCGGGTGGCCCTTTTGACAGGTGGAAGTGAGACTTCTTTGTAGTGCAGATTTCCTTTGCAAGCTTGCTTGGTTGGCCAAAAAGGGCGTATGCGTTTTTTCCTGAATATATTCAGGAGAAAACACATACGCCCTTTTTGGCCAACTGCATCATTGTCAAAGTTCTGCCGCTTTTCATGTGCTTAAAATGCGACTCCAATCTACCTCTTGAAATCTGTTTCCTGTATTTCTGCCTTGGTTTCAAATCCTCTTCGTGGCCTTACCTCAGTATAGTTTTGGACGATAGTTGTCCTTTATAACTCTGCAGGTTTGTGATGTGCAGCGCCCCTGAGCTCCATTTTTCAACTCGCATGTTTGTGAGCTGGCTGCAACACCACAGGAATTTTTCAGGCCCTATTCTGGTTCCTGGGTGGCAGGCTGAGCATTTGGTTAATTCTTGCTGATGGGAAACTAGAGTGACCTCTGCCTGACCAAACACCTACAGCTAGTCTCTCATTGGTTCCTCCTCTTGCCGTTCATCCTCCGCACAAATTGCAAACTGTGGGAAACAGGATGTTAAAGGCACTGACTTTCCAAGTGGGGAGATTGTTAGTAAAGTGGTTGGAATGGCGAACCCGAGCACCAGGAATTGAAAACTGAGGTGCGTTTTAGAAATATTTCCCAATCACATGGTGCATTATCCTTTGGATTTCCAATGCAAGTTTTATCTGTAGGAAAGTTCCCTTGGACCTGGAGAGGTGGGACCCATGGAATGGGTATCACGCAGTATTACTTTAAAGGGTCTGCATTTGCTCACCCACCCTCACCAATCCTCTCAGCCCCAAGTGTTTCCAGCCTTATGTGTCTTCCAGCTGTGGGTGTATATGTGGTCAAATAGGTTGCATCACAGGCCCTGAACGAATCTTGTAAGAATTTCTCTCTTTCACTATCTTTATTTTTTTGTAATTTATATTTATAATGGGGTTTAGCTGATTTTCAATGCTGTGTTTATGCCGCTTCACACCCACTTGATTCACTTACAGAGAGATATCAATGAATACTTTTTAAGATTCTTACTATGCATATATATTGTTTTGCGGTGAATAGGGTGTGTTGAGTCTGGTTCATTGAGCAATGAGTAGGTCTTGTCTATTACATATTTGGTTGATGGAACAGTATCTGTGCTAATTTCAAACTCTTGTTTATGCATCATGCCACCTCACCTTTCCCCTTAAGCAGCCATAAGTGTGTTTTCTAAATGTGTCTCTGTTCTGTTTTGTAATTCAGTTCATGTGTAGCGGTTTTTACATTCCCTCTATCAGTTATATCTTAAGGTAAGTTTCTTTATCTCTGTGACTTACTTGTCTTAGAATCATCATTCCTAAACCATTCATTATGCTGCTACTAGCCTCATGACATTGATTTCCTGGCTGAGTGATATTCCATTGTACATAAGTAGCGCAACTTGCTTATCCATTTTTCTCTTTCGTGGGATATTTAAGGTGTACCCTATTCGAAATTCTTGTAAACAGAGCAGCCCTAGACTTTGGGGTGCCTGTGTCCTGTCGATTTTTGGTTTTCCCAAGGTATACACCCGTGTGTGGAAGTGCCCTATGCTCTGGAGCTCTGTTTCTTATATGTTTTAAGAAACAGCGTACATTTCTCCAGAATGGCTGTTGGCAATTTACATATGGCCCATCAGCGTAACAAGGCTCCCTTTTCTCCATGCCTTTTCCTGCATTTCTGGTTTTTACACTTTTTCAGGATGGCCCTTTGGACCGATGTGAAATGAGACTTCTTTGTACTGCTGATTTGCATTGCCCGCTTGTTTGGTTGGCCAAAAAGGGCCGCATGCGTTTTTTTCTGAATATATTTACGAAAAAACGCATATGCCCTTTTTGGCCAACTGCATCATTGTCGAAGTTCTGCCGCTTTTCATGTGCTTTAAAGGTGACTCCCATCTACCTCTTGAAAACTGTTTCCTGAAATTCTGCCTTGCTTTCAAATCCTCTTCGTTGCCATACTTCAAGATATTTTTTGACCATAGTTATCATTTATAACCCTGCAGGTTTGTGAATTGCAGTGTCCCTGAGCTCCATTTTTCACCTCGGTTTTTTGGGAGCTGGCCCCAAAACAGCAGGATTTCTTCATGCCCTATTCTAGTTCCTGGAGGCAGGCTGAGTCTTTGGTTAATTCTTCTTCCTGATTGGAAATTAGAGTGACATGTGCCTGTCCAAACGCCTATATCTAGTCTCTCATTAGTTCCCCGTCTTCCCGTTTATTGTCCGGAGAAATTGCAAAGTGTATGAAACAGGAGGTTAAAGGTGTTGTTTCTCCAAGTGGGGAGATTGTTAATAAAGTGGCTGGAATGGAGAACCAGAGCACAAGGAGATGAAAAATGAGGTGCATTTTAGAAACCTTTTCTGATCACATGGTGTACAGTCCTCTGGGTTTCCCATGCATGTTTTAGCTGTAGGAAGATTCCCTTGAACCTGGAGATTTGGGACCCATGGAATGGGTACCCGGCAGTATTACTTTAAAGGGTCTGCATTTGCTCACCCAACCTCACTAATTCTCTTAACCCGAACAGTTTCCAGCCTTATGTCTCATCCTGCTATGGGTCTAGATGTGTTCAATCCATGTTGCATCACAGCCCCTGAGCAAAAGTTGTAAGAAATTTTCTCTCTCTCACTGTCTTTTATTTTTTTTAATTTATTATTATATTTGTTATAGTTGATTTTCAATGCTCTCTTTCTTGCTGCTGTACATCCTCTTGATTGACATACAGAGAGCTGTCAATAAGTTCTTTTTCAGATTCTTACCAGTCGTATATATTCTTTTCCGGTGACTTGAGTGTGCTGAGTGCAGTTCTTTGAGGTACCGTGTAGGCCTTGTCAATTATCAATTTGGTAATTGGAATGGTATCTGTGCTAATTTCAACCTCCTGGATAATGCCTCACCACTCCCCACCTTTCCCCTTTAGCAGCCGTATGTTTGTTTTCTACATATTTGACTATGTTTCTGTTTTGTAATTTATTTCATGTGTAGCCATTTTGGATTCCACCTTTATGTGATATCTTATGATATGTGTCGTTTTCTTTCTGACTTATGTCACTTAGAATGATCGTATGTAACTCCTCCCAAGTTGTTGCAACTGGCTCTATTTCATTGATTTCCTGGCTGAGTAATATTCCACTCTACATAAGTATCACATCTCTTTTATCCATTTTTTTCCTTCCAGGGACACTTACGTTGTATCCAAGCCGAGGCTCTTTTAAACAGAGAGGTGGTAAAGGTTGAGGTGTCTGTGTCCTGTCAATTTTTGTTTTCCCCAAGATATACACCCATGAGTGCAAGTGTCCTATGCTTTTTAGCTCATTTTTAAAGATTTTTTAGTAAACACAATACACTTCTCCAGAGTGGCCTTTGGCAATTTACATTTCCACTATCAGCCTCACAGGGCTCCCTTTTCTTCTCACCCTGTCCTGCATTTCTGGTGTTTACACTTTATGAGGATGGCTCTTCTGACTGATGCGAAGTGGTACATTTTGTAGTATTGATTTGCAATGCCCACCTGTTTGGTTGACTAAAAAGGTTGTATGCCCTTTTCTTGAATATATTCACAAAAAATGCATACACCCTTTTTGGCCAACTGCATTGTTGGTGATGTTCAGCCCCTCTTCTTGTGCTTTAATGGCGAGTCCTTGCTACCTCTTCAAATCCCTTTCCTGCCATTCTTCCTTGCTTACAAGTCCTTTTCAGTGACATACCTCAAGACATTTTTCGGTGATAGATATTTTCAACTCTGCAGTTTCGTGAATTTTAGTGTCCCTGAGTTCCATTTTTCAACTTTTTTTTTGGGAACTGGCCACAAAACAGTGGGATTTCCTCAAGCCCTATTCTGTTTCCGTGGGCAATCTTAGCCTTTGGTCAATTTATCTTCCTGATTGGAAATTACAGTGACATGTGCCTGTCTGAACACCTAGGACTTGTCTCTCATTGTTTCTCATCCTTCTGCTTCATCCTCTGGAGAAATTCCAAACTGTGTGCAACAGGATGTTGATGGTGCTGACATCCCCAAGTGGGGAGATTGTTAGGAAAGATGCTGGAGGGGTGAACACGACTACCTGGAGATGAGGAGATGACAAGTCTTTTCCAAACTCTTTCCGATCAAATGGTGTACCATCTTCTGGGTGTCACAGGCATGTGACATGTACTCTAACCCTAACCCGCTGTCGTACCCTAACCTTTACCCTAAACAATACCCATTCCCTAACCCTAAACCCTTACCCTAAGGCTTACTCTAACCCATACCCTAATCCTAACCTGTACACGAACACTAACCCATACCCTAACACATACCCTAACCCTGACCCATTGTCATACCCTAACCTGTACCCGTTCCCTTTATGTATTGAGAACACCAGGGATTTTTGCAAATCAGTGTCTCCCCGAACCCCAAACGGGAATTTTTAAGCTACAGCTACACGTATGTTCATTAAGGGCCTTGGGCAGTAGGCAGAGTCCAAACTTTAGATGATTGAAGTCATCAGGGTCAGAAGCGCTCACCATCGGCCTCCCTTAGGTTACATTTTGTCTGTCATTGATAGATGATGTTGATAAAAATATCTATTCTTTTTCAGATTATTTCCCGTTATAGGTTATTACAAAATATTGAGTGTAGTTCCCTGTGCTATACAGTAATTCTTTGTTGATGATCTATTTTATACATAGCAGTGTGTATGTGTTAATTCCAAACTGTTAATTTATCCCTCCTCCCACCTTTCCCCTTTGGTAATAATAAATTATAAGATTTTATACTTCTCAGAAATGGGGGAGCTGAAAGAGAGGTATCATTTTCAATGGAAAAGCATTCAAAACAAGATTGAAGCTTCAGCCAAGATTATTAGATGTACATCCTTGGAAAGAAATCACTTCATTTCTCTAATGTTGACCTGACAAATAAGACAAACCCCTTCACTGAACTTGCTTATAATAAAGTGATGGAAATAACAAATGAAAGTGTTAAAAACATCTTATTTTACCTGAGCCTTATACACTGCTCTATGTTAATTACAGTTTGGCTCACACATCTGTTCAATGAAGTTACAACGTTCTCAATTTCTGTTACTGATCCTACAGAATGGACCCCAACAAGGGTCCCCCCTGCCCAGTGTCATGGGAGTCAACAGATCGAGACTCAGTTTGGTCTCGATCAAAGGAAAATTTACATTTTGATCAGAGAATGGAGAGGTGAGAGCATGCGCTCCCCCGCGGGTTGTGGGCTTGGCTGCTCTGTATGGATCCTGGGAGCGTCAGAGGGAAAGAGGGAGGGTCAGAGCTCTCGAGGGCCGGGTTGGCTGCAGCTCAGGCTCTATGTTGCGAAGTCTTCATGGGGCCCCATGAGCTGAGGTGTCGGCCCAGCCTTTTAGCACTAGGAAATTTGGTCTGAAGTGTTGGGTGTGGGATTCTCTACATGTGGAACCCTAGGGGCACGTGAAATTAGACAAAGCACAAAGGAAAAAAAGGTTAGAATTTATTTTATTGCCCAGATTCTATTTTTTTCTCCCAGGAATTTTTCATGGGCTTTGCCGGTGACAAAACCCCCTCTGCCTTTTGTCCATTTCCTCATTCTTGGGGCACTGAGGGTGCAGACCCATCTTCTGTAAATGTTTCGTGCTGAGTTGGGAGTCCTCATACCTGGGGGGGCAGGGGAAGAACTTCTCCCCAGCAGCCTCCAGGTGAGCTTGATTGTCCCCAGGCCTCCTGCCTCACTGCTCGTCCATGTGAGCACCAGCATTGGAAGTGTTATAGATTCTAATGACCTTTAAGGCTCCAGGAAAGAGATGCACAGAGATGCTGGGGGGGGGGTCGGTTTTACCCCACCCCACATTTGTTTGGCTACCTTAGGCTGATGGTTTCTGCCAGCATAGATGCTCTGACCAGTATTCTGTGCTTTCTTCAATTAGGCCCCTGAATTAACGTACAAACAGCACCAGGTGTCAGAGCACTACCCACTCAACTCCCAGACAGTCCAGGGCCGGTGGTGATCCAGGACCATGACGGCCACTGAGTCAACGGCCTTTTGAAGTAGCCAGGAGTCCAGCTGGTCTCATTGGTTACTGTCACCACGGTACCTGTAGGATTTTCTATGGTGACAGCATGATATACGGTTCCCCCACCAAGCATATGAGCTCCCCTCTGGGTGCAGTAACTCCTGCAAGCAGTAGTCTGCTCTTTTGGGGCACACTCTTGTTGTTTTCTGAGAGAAACTCCAGGTCAAGTGATGGTCACATGAGTCGTCATGTGGGCCCGTTGCCCCTGGTTGTCTCTCTGGAGGTTGGAGCTGGAGGGCCTCCTCACTCGAGGTCGGTGTGCCCACGGAGTGACCCCTGCAACTTCAGGGCATGGTGGGTGGTTAGGATCACCACGTGGGGACCTTTTCCCTTGGGAGGGAGCTGGCCTTGCAGGCTGCTGATTTCCAGGATTATAGATACCCCCAGTACCCTGGCCGGATGTGGCAGTGGGCCAAGCCCTTGGTGACCATAGCTTATCTTACCTGGAGGGCATTCTTGCATTGTTCCATTTCAAGTGGTCCCAGTTTTTGCACTAATACTCCAAGGGCGATTCACCTTGTATGGGGATGTAAAAGTCAAAGGGTTTAGTTAAATTAGGGAGTTCCAGGGCAAGGGTCTGAATTGACTGCTCTTTCCATTCTTGAAAGGCCACTTCTGGATTCTGTTCAAAAGGATCATCGTCTTTTCCTTTCAGTGTTTCATATAGAGGCCCAGCTAGTAGACTGTAGTTAGGGATCCAGAAGCAGCAAACCCTGGCCTCCCCAGGAACCCCTAAGCTGTCTTCTAGTTTTAGAAGGGGTAAGGCTGCAAATGGCTTCTTCCCTTTCCTGGGATGGGTTCTCCGACATTCTGTGAGAATGAAGCCCAGGCAGGTCACCGCAGTCTGTGATATTTGAGCCTTTTTCTTCGACACCTTCTATCCTGTATTGGCTAGGTAGTTCAGAGGCCTCCTTAGTAGGGCTGGCGATCAGAATGTCGTCTGCATATTGAAGGAGGGTTTCCTTTTCCAGAGGTAGAACTTTTAGGTGGTTAGCTAACGTTTCCCCAAAGATGGTGTGGGAATTTTTGAACCTTTGGGGCAGGACGGCCCAGCAGTATTGTTTTTGTTGTATGTTGAGTCATGCCACTCACAAGCCAAAATTTCTTGTGACTCTGGCACTAATGGAATACAGAAGAAGGTATCATTGAAGTCTAATACAGAATACCATGTCCTGGTGGATGGTAGAATGACCAGCAGGGTGTAGGAATTAGGAGCAACTGGAGGTATATCCTCGGTGGCTTCACTGACTGTCCTGACATCCTTTACCAGGTCCCCAGCTGCCTATGGGGCTCTCGTGGTCAGGCCAATCCCAGGATATGGAGCTCATCTTGGCAGGCCCCCAGCAGCCAACAGGGCTCTTATGGTCACACCACTCCCAGGATATGGAGCTCACCTGGGCAGGTCCCCAGCAGCCCACGGGCCTCTCGTGTTCAGGCCCTTCCCAGGGTATGGAGCTCACCTGTGCAGCTACCCAGCAGCCCATGAGGCTCTCGTGGTTAGGGCCCTCCCAGGATACAGAGCTCCCCTGGGAAGGTACCCTGGCAGGGCTGGGCACACAGGCACCATGCACATAGCACTCATTGCAGAGCACCCCCAGCTCACCTGTCGCTCAGAGCTGACACAGAGCACCTCAGAGCAGAACTTGAACTAACAAACAGCAGCACTGACAGGTCTGTGACTCTGGGCATCACTTTGTGTGGCCTCCCTCCGCCTGGCCTTCCAGAGACTTCCACTGCAGATGGGGCACCAGGCCTCTGTCTCCACCCACTACCCCTCCTCTCCCTGACTCCTGGGTTCCTCATTAAGAGAGGGTCTTCTTGAAGTTGTCTCCCACTCATGGGCCAGATAAAATGATTAGAAAACAAGCCAAAGCTGCAGCCCCTTGTCTATCCTGACTCTCAGGAGCCCACACCTGTTCCTTGGACCTGGCCGGTTCAGCAAGTTCCATTTTCTGCAACTGTGAGCCCCTGAGGGGTGATGATTGGCTGACCTGGGCAGCCTTACCGTGCCGGCCAGCCCTCCCCAGGTGTGCCTGGGTTGAGGTCAATATAAACACTGCTCCAGGAATCAAGCGCCCCTGCAGCTGTGTCTGATGCCGTATTTTCTGCCCTGTCAGCAGTGTTGGGGATGGGCTGGTAGGTGGGAGTGAGGGGCTACAGCTTTGTGGGTGGCCCGGTGTGAGTGGGGCTCTGCTGGACTTTCTGCAAGAGTTGTCAAGCTGCCACCTGCTAAAGAAGAGGATGTGTCACCCGTAACTGCTGCTGGAATTTCTCCCCATGCAGAGGTGAGGAAGGAAAAGAGCAGTGGGGGCCTGGACAGGAGGGGTATCTCAGGCAGGGAAATGGGAAGCTTCCAGAAGAGTGCCCGGGACCAAGAAAATCCTGGCTGGCCTTCAGGCACCAAGTCAGCCGGTGTGCTGTCACTGGTGTGGCTCCACGGCCCTTCCTGTAGGCTTTCAAGTCCTTGTACATATTCAGGTGTTTTACCTGGGAATGGTGGGAACAGTTCAGCAGCAGCTGGCCTGGGGCTCAGGTCACGTTTACTCACAGATGCCTCGGCATGGTCCCCCAGCTTTGCAATGAGGACGCTCCTTGTGGGGTGGGTGGCTGCTGGCTGGATGGAAGACGATTCCCCACCTCTGACCAACTTCAGCATTGTTTACCACTGGAGCAAGTACCCTGATAGTGTTTACCTCTGTATAACTGGTGGGTTCATTTTTTTTTTCTTTTTTGGTTCAAGTTAGATTTTATTCCTCTTTTTTGTATTTATAGATATAAGCATGGAAATAATTCATTCCTATAAATACATGTATGTGAAGGGAATACCTTTTTTTCTGTTTTTATAAATTTTGTTTAATTTTTAAATTTAATTTTATTTACTTTTTTATACAGCAGGTTCTTATTGGTTATCTATTTTATACATATATATGTATACATGTCAATCCCAATCTCCCAACTCCTCCCAACACCCCCCCGCCCACGTCTTTACCCTCTCAGTGTCCATACGTTTGTTCTCTACATCTGTATCTCTATTTCTACCCTGCAAACCTGTTCATCTGTACCATTTTTCTAGGTTCCACATATATGCATTAATATACAATATTTGTTTTCCTCTTTCTGACTAACTTCACTCTGTAGGACAGTCTCTAGATCCATTGACATCTCTAAAAATGACCCAATTTCATTGCTTTCTATGGCTGAGAAATATTCCATTTTATATATGTACCACATCTTTATCCATTCGTCTGCCTCTGGGCATCTAGGGTGCTTCCATTACCTGGCTTTTGTAAATAGTGCTGCAAAGTATATTGTGGTGAATGTGTCCTTTCGATTTATGATATTCTCTGGGTATATGTCTGGTAGTGGGATTGCTGGATCATATGGTAATTCTATTTTTAGTTTTTTAAGGAACCTCCATACTGTTCTCCATAGTGACTGTATCAATTTACATTCCCACCAATAGTGGAAGAGTCTTCCTTTTATCCACACACTCTCCAGCATTTGTTGTCTGTAGATTTCCTGATGTGGCCAGTTCTAACAGGTGCGAGGTGATGCGTCATTGTAGTTTGGATTTGCATTTCTCTAACAATTAGTGATGTTGGCTTAGGGTAAGGATTAGGGTTAGGGATAGGGTAAGGGTTAGGGAACGGGAACGGTTTAGGGTAAGGGTTAGGGTACGACAGTGGGTTAGGGCTAGTGTACATGTTAGGATATGGGTTAGTGTTAGTTTATGGGTTAGGATTACGGAACAGTACAGTAAGGCTTTGGGTAAGGATTAGGGTTAGGGAATGGGTATGGTTTAGGGTACAGGATAGGGTGTGACAATGGCTAAGGGTTACCGTATGTGTCAGGGTATGGGTTAGTGTTAGTGTACTGTTTAGGAGAGAGTACGGTTTAGAGTAAGGCTTCGGGTAAGGACTAGGGCTAGAGTTAGGGTAAAGGTTGGGGAAAGGGTACACTTTAGGGTACAGGTTCGGGTAAGAAAACAGTTTACTGTTAGCATACGTGTGAGTGTATGGATTAGTGTTAGTGTATGGGTTAGGTTTAGGGTATGGGTTAGGGTAAGGATTCGGACAAGGTTGAGGGTTAGGGTTAGGGTTAGGGTTAGGGAACGGGTACGGTTTAGGGTACAGGTTAGGGTATGACAACGGTTCAGGGTTAGCATACGTGTTAGAGTATGGGTTCGAGTTAGTGTACGGGTTAGGATTAGGGTATGGGATAGGGTAAGGGTTAGGGTTAAGGTTAGGGAATGGGTATGGTTTAGGGTACAAGTTAGTGTACGACAATGGTTTAGGGTTAGCGTACATGTTAGGGTATGGGTTAGTGTTAGTGTATGGGTTAGAATTAGGGTATGGGTTAGGATAAGCCTTCGGGTTATGGTTAGGGTTAGGGAACGGGTACGGTTTAGGGTACAGGTTAGGGTACAACAAGAGTTTAGGGGTAGCATACGTGTTAGGGTACTGGTTAGTGTTCGCGTACTGGTTGGATTAGGGTATGGGTTAGGGTAAGGCTTCGGGTAAGGATTAGGGTTAGGTTTAGGGGACGTGTACAGTTTAGTGTACAGGTTAGGGTACGATAATGGTTTAAGGTTAGCGTACGTGTTACGGTATGGTTAAGTGTTAGTTTATGGGTTAGGATTAGGGCACGGGTTCGGGTAAGGCTTCGGGTAATGGTTAGGGTTAGGGTTAGGGAATGGGTACCGTTTAGTGTACAGGTTAGGGTACGACAACTGTTTATGGTTAGCATATGTGTTAGGGTAAGGGTTAGTGTTAGTGTACGGGTTAGGATTAGGGTACAGGTTAGGGTAAGGCTTCGTGTAAGGGTTACGGTTAGGGTTAGGGTTAGGGAACGGATAGAGTTTGGTGTACAGTTTAGGGTATGACAAGGGTTTATGGTTAGCGTACATGTTAGGGTATGGGTTAGTGTTAGTGTACGGGATAGGATTAAGGTATGGGTTAGGGTAAGGCTTCGGGTAATGTTTAGAGTTAGGGTTAGGGTTAAGGAACGGGTACGTTTTAGGGTACAGTTTAGGGTACTCAACTGTTTAGGGTTAGCGTACATGTTAGGGTATGGGTTAGTGTTAGTGTACAGGATATGATTAGGGTACGGGTTAGGGTAAGATTTCGGGTAAAAGTTAGGATTAGGGAATGGGTACCATTTAGGATACAGGTTAGGGTACAACAAAGTTTTAGGGTTAGTGTATGTGTTAGGGTACGGGTTAGTGTTAGTGTATGGGTTAGGATTAGAGTACGGGTTAGGGTAAGGCTTTGGGTAAGGGATAGGGTTAGGGTTAGGGTTAGGGAACGGGTACGGTTTAGGGTACAGGTTACGGTACGACAACTGTTTAGGGTTAGCGTATGTGTTAGGGTACGGGTAAGTGTTAGTGCATGGGATAGGATTAGGGTACGGGTTAGGTTAAGGCTTCGGGTAAAGGTTAGGGTTAGTGTTTGGCTTAGGGAATGGCTACGGTTTAGGGTACAGGTTAAGGTATGGCAAGGGTTTAGGGTTAGAGTACGTGTTAGGTTACAGGTTAGTGTTAGTGTATGGGTTGAGATTATGGTACGGGTTAGGGTAAGGCTTTGGGTAAGTGTTAGGTTTAGGGTTAGGAAACGGGTATGTTTTAGGGTACAGGTTAGGATACCACAACGGTTTAGGGTTAGCGTATGTGTTAGGGTATGGTTTAGTGTTATTGTACGGGTTAGGATTAGGTTACAGGTTAGGGTAAGGCTTTGGGTAAGTGTTAGGGTTAGGGTTAGGGTTAGGGAATGGGTACGGTTTAGGGTACAGGTTAGGGTATAACAACGTTTTAGAGTTAGTGTATGTCTTAGGGTATGGGTTAGCATTAGTGTACAGGTTAGGATTAGAGTACAGGTTAGGGTAAACCTTCGGGTAAAGGATAGGTGTAGGGTTAAGGTTAGATTACGGGTACGGTTTAGGGTACAGGTTAGGGTACGACAAAGTTTTATGTTTAGTGTCTGTGTTAGGGTATGAGTTAGTGTTAGTGTACGGGTTAGGATTAAGTTACAGGTTAGTATAAGGCTTCGAGTAAGGGTTAGGGATAGTTTTAGGGTTAGGGAATGGGTACGGTTTAGCGTACAGGTTAGGGTACAATAAAGGTTTAGGTTTAGTGTGTGTGTTAGTGTACGGGTTAGTGTTAGTGTATGGGTTATGATTAGGGTACGGGTTAGGGTAAGGCTTCGGGTAAGTGTTAAGTTTAGGGTTAGGATTAGGGTTAGGGAATGGGTATGGTTTAGGGTACAGGTTAGGGTATGACAACGGTTTAGGGTTAGCATATGTGTTAGGGCATGGTTTAGTGTTAGTGTATGGGTTAGGATTAGGGTACAGGTTAGGGTAAGGCTTTGGGTAAGGGTTAGGTTTAAGGTTAGGGTTAGGGAATGGGTATGGTTTATGGTACAAATTAGGGTACAGCAACGATTTAGGTTTACTGTATGTGTTAGGGTACGGGTTAGTGTTAGTGTATGGGTTAGGACTAGGGTACATGTTAGGGTAAGGCTTCAGGTAATGTATAGGTTTAGGGTTAGGATTAGGAAATGGGTAAGATTTAGGGTACAGGTTAGGGTATGACAACGGTTTAGGGTTAGCGTACATGTTACGGTATGTGTTAGTGTTAGTGTATGGGTTAGGATTAGGGTACGAGTTAGGGTAAGGCTTCCGGTAAGGTTTACGTTTAGGGATAGGGTTAGGGTTATGGTTGGGGAACGGGAACAGTTTAGGGTACAGGTTACGGTACGACAATGGTTTAGGGTTAGTGTATGTGTTAGGGTATGAGTTCGGATTAGGGTACTGGTTAGGGTAAGGCTTTGGGTAAACATTTGGTTAGGGTTAGGGAACGGCTACTGTTTAGGGTACAGTTTAGGGTATGGCAACGGTTTAGGGTTAGCGTTCGTGTCAGGGTACGGGTTAGTGTTAGTGTATGGGTTAGGATATGGGGACGGGTTAGGGTAAGGCTTCGGGTAAAATTTAGGGTTAGGGTTACGGTTAGGGAATGGGTATGGTTTAGGGTACTGGTTAGCATACGACAATGGTTTAGGGTTAGCATACCTGTTAGGGCAAGGGTTAATGTTAATGTACGGGTTAGGATTAGGGTACAGGTTGGGGTAAGGCTTCAGGTAAGCATTAGGTTTAGGTTTTGGGTTAGGGTTAGGGTTAGGGAATGGGTACAGTTTAGGCTACAGGTTAGGGTATTACAATGGTTTAGGGTTAGCGTACGTGTTAGGGTACGGGTTAGTGTTAGTGTATGGGTTAGTATTAGGGTACGGGTTAGGGTAAGGCTTCGGGTAAGGGTTAGGATTAGGCTTAGGGTTAGGGTTAGTGTTAGGGAACAGGTACGTTTTAGGGTACAGTTTAGTGTACGACAATGGTTTAGGGTTAGCATACGGGTTAGGGTATGGGTTAGTGTTACTGTATGGGTTAGGATTAGGGTACGGGTTAGGGTAAGGCTTCGGGCAAGGGATACGGTTAGGGATAGGTAATGGGTATGGTTTAGAGTACAGGTTATAGTACGACAATGGTTTAACCTTAGTGTATGTGTTAGGGTATGTGTTAGTGTTAGTGTACAGGGTAGGAATAGGGTACGGTTTACGGTAAGGCTTCGGATAACTGTTAGGGTTAGGTTTAGGGTTAGGGTGAGGGAGCGGTATGGTTTAGGGTACAGGTTAGTGTACAACAACGGTTTAGAGTTAGCTTACGTGTTAAGGTACAGCTTAGTGTTAGTATACGGGTTAAGTTTAGGGTACGGATTAGGGTTGTCTTCGGGTAAGGGTTAGAGTTATGGTTAAGTTTAGGTAATGTGTACGGTTTAGGGTACAGTTTAGGGTACAACAATGTTTTAGGGTTAGCGTACATGTTAGGGTATGGGTTAGTGTTAGGTTTAGGATTAGGGTACGGGTTAGGGTAAGGCTTCGGGTAAGTGTTAGGTTTAGGGTTACTGTTAGAGTTAGGGTTAGGGAACCGGTACTGTTTAGGGTCCAGGTTAGGGTACAACAAGGGTTTAGGCTTAGCGTACGTGTTAGGGTACACTTTAGTGTTAGTGTACGGTTTAGTAGTAGGGTACAGGTTAAGGTAAGGCTTCTGGTAAGGGTTAGGGTTAGGATTAGGATTAGGGTTAAGGAATGGGTACGGTATAGGGTACAGGTTAGGGTACGACAAAATTAAGGTGAACGTACCTGTTGTTGAACGGGTTAGTGTTAGTGTACGAGTTAGGATTATGGTACGTGTTAGGGTAAGGTTTCAGGTAAGTGTTAGGGTTAGGGTTAGGGTTACGGATTGGGTACAGTTTAGAGTACAATTTAGGGTACGACAACGGTTTAGGGTTAGCGTACGTGTTAGGGTACTGGTTAGTGTTAGTGTACGTGTTAGGATTAGGGTACCAGTTAGGGTAAGGATTCGGGTAATGGTTAGGGTTAGTGTTAGGGGTAGGGAACTGGTACGGTTTAGGGTGCATGTTAGGGTATGACAAGGTTTCAGGGATAGTGTACGTGTTAGGGTTTGGGTTAGTTTTAGTGTACGGGATAGGATAAGGGTATGGGTTAGGGTAAGGTTTCGGGAAAGGGTTAGGCTTAGGGTTAGGGTTAGGGAACGGGTACGGTTTAGGGAACATGTTAGGGTACAACAACGATATAGGTTTAGCGTAGGTGTTAGTGTACGGTTTAGTGTTAGTGTATGGGTTAAGATTAGGGTAGGGGTTAGGGTAAGGCTTCCAGTTAGCGTTAGATTTAGGGTTAGTGTTAGGGTTAGGGAATGCTTACAGTTTATTGTACGCGTTAAGGTACGACAATGGTTTAGTCTTAGCCTACATGTTAGGGTACGGGTTACTTTTAGTTTACGGGTTAGGATTAGGGTAAGGGTTAAGGTAAGGTTATGGGTAAGGGTTAGGGTTAGAGTTAGGGTTAGGGTTAGGGAATGGGTTCAATTTAGGGTACAGCTTAGCATACGACAAAGTTTTAGGTTTAGTGTACATGTTAGGGTACAGGTAAGTGTTGGTATACGGGTTAGGATTAGGGTACGGATTAGGGTAAGTCTTAGGTAAGTGTTAGGCTTAGGGTTAGTATTAGGAAACGGGTACGGTTTAGGGTACAGGTTAGGGTATGACAACTCTTTAGGATTAGCGAATGTTTTAGGGTACGGGTTAGTGTTAGGGTGAGGATTAGGGTACGGGTTCGTTTAAGGCTTTGGGTTATGTTTAGGTTTAGGGTTAGGGATAGGGAATGGGTACGGTTTAGGGTAGAGCTTAAGATACGAGAATGGTTTAGGTTTAGCGTACGTGTTAGGGTACGAGTTAGTGTTAGTGTACGGGTTAGGAATAGGGTATGGATTAAAGTAAGACTTCGGGTAAGGGTTAGGGTAAGGGTTAGGTTTAGGTTTAGGGTTAGGGAACAGGTATGGTTTAGGGTACAGTTTAGGGTACGACAATGGTTTAAGGTTAGCGTACGTGTTAGAGTACAGTTTAGTGTTAGTGTATGGGTTAGGATTAGGGTACGGGTTAGGGTAAGGCTTCGGGTAAGTGTTAGTGTTGGGGTTAGGGAACTGGTACGGTTTAGGGTACAGGTTAGGGTACGATAACGGTTTAGTGTTAGCGTACGTATTAGGGTATGGGTTAGTGTTAGTGTACGGTTTAGGATTAGGGTATGGGTTAGTGTAAGGCTTCAGATAATGGTTAGGGTTTGAGTTATTGTTAGGGTTAGGGAATGGGTACAGTTTAGGGTACAGGTTAGTGTACAACAACAGTTTAGGTTTAGCGTACTTGTTAGGGTATGGTTTAGTGTTAGTGTACGGTTTAGGATTAGGGTACAGGTTAGGGTAAGGCTTCGGGTAAGGGTTAGGTTTAGGGTTAGTGTTAGGATACGGGTACGGTTTAGGGTACAGTTTAGGGTACAACAACTGTTTAGTGTTAGTGTACGTGTTAGGGTACAGGTTAGTATTACTGTATGGGTTAAGTTTAGTGTACAGGTTAGGGTAAGGCTTCGGGTCAGAGTTAGGGTTAGGGTAGGTGTTAGGGTCAGTGATAGGGAACGGGTATGGTTTAGGGTACAGTTTAAATACGACAACAGTTTAGGGTTGGCATACGTGTTAGGGTACGCGTTAATGTTAGTGTACGGGTTAGGATTAGGGTATGGGTTAGGGTATGGCTTCGGGTAATGGTTAGGGTCAGGGTTAGTGTTAGGGTCAGGGCACAGGTATGGTTTAGGGTTCAGATTAGCATACGACAAAGGTTTAGGGTTAGTGTACGTGTTAGTGTACAGCTTAGTGTTAGTGTACGGGTTAGGATTATGGTACGGGTTAGGGTAAGGCTTTGGGTAAGGGTTAGGGTTAGGGTTTGGGTTATTGAATGGGTATGGTTTAGAGTACAGTTGAGCGTACGACAATGGTTTATGTTTAGCGTACATGTTAGTGTACGGGTTAGTGTTAGTGTACGGGTTAGGATTAGGGTACGGGTTAGGGTAAAGCTTCGGGTAAGGGTTAACTTTAGGGTCAGGGTCACAGTTACGAAACGGGTACGGATTAGCATACAGGCTAGTGTACGGGAACGGTTTAGTGTTAGCGTACATATTAGGGTAGAGTTTAATGTTAGTGTATGGGTAAGGATTAGGGTACGGGACAGGGTAATGCTTCGTGTAAGGGTTAGAGTTAGGGTTAGTGTTAGGGTTAGGAAATGGGTACGGTTTAGGGTACAGGTTAGGGTAGGATGGCGGGTAAGTGTGAGCATTCATGTTAGGGTACTGTTTAGTGTTAGTGTATGGGTTAGGATTAGGGTATGGGTTAGGATTAGGGTACGTGTTAGGGTAAGGCTTTAGGTAAGTGTTAGGGTTAGGGTTAGGTTTAGGGAAGGGGTATGGTTTAGGGTACAGGTTAGTGTATGACAACGGTTCAGGATTAGCATACGTTTTAGGGTACAGGTTAGTGTAAGTGTATGGGTTAAGATTAGGGTACGTGTTAGGGTAAGGCTTCTAGTAAGGATTAGGGTTATGTTTAGGTTTAGGGTTAGGGATAGGGAATGGGTACGGTTTAGGGTAGAGGTTAGGATACGACAATGGTTTAGGGTTAGTGTAAATCTTAAGGTACAGGTTAGTGTTAGTGTACGGGTTAGGATTAGGGTATGGGTAGAGGTAAGGCTTTGGTTAAGGGTTAGGGTAAGAGTTAGGGTTAGGTTTAAAGTTAGGGAACGGGTACGTTTTAGGGTACAGGTTAGTGTACGACAACGGTTTAGGGTTAGCGTAAGTGTTAGAGTACGGGTTAGTATTAGTGTACGGGTTAGGATTATGGTACGGGTTAGGGTAAGGATTTGGGTTAAGTGTTAGGGTTAGGGTTAGGGTTATTGAATGAGTATTGTTTAGAGTATACTTTAGGGTACGACAACGGTTTAGGGTTAGTGTAGGTGTTAGTGTATGGGTTAGTGTAGGTGTTAGTGTATGGGTTAGTGTTAGTGTACGGGTTAGGATTAGGGTACTGGTTAGGGTAAGGCTTCGGATAAGGGTTAACTTTAGCATTAGGGTTAGGGTTAGGGAACTGGTTTGGTTTAGGGTACAGTTTAGGGTATGACAATGTTTTATTGTTAGAGTACGGAATAGGTTATGGGTTAGTGTTAGTGTATGGTTTAGGATTAAGGTACGGGTTATGGTAAGGCTTCGGGGAAGTGTTAGGTTTAGGGTTAGGGTTAGGGTTAGGGAAAAGGTACACTTTAGGTTACAGGTTATGGTACGACAATGGTTTAGGGTTAGCGTATGTGTTAGGGTAAGGGTTATTGTTAGTCTACGGGTTAGGATTATGGTACCTGATAGGGTAAGGCTTCGGGTAAGGGTTAGGTTTAGGGTTAGTGTTAGGGTTAGGGTTCGGGAACGGGTATGGTTTAGGGTACGACAAAGTTTTAGGGATAGTGTATGTGTTAGGGTACAGGTTAGTGTTAGTTTATGGGTTAGGATTAGGTTACAGGTTAAGGTAGGGCTTTGGGTAAGGGTTAGGGTTAAGCTTAGGGTTAGTGTTAGGGTTAGGGAAGAGGTATGGTTTAGGGTACAGTTTAGGGTACAACAACTGTTTAGGGTTAGCGTACGTGTTAGGGTATGGGTTAGTGTTCACGTACAGGTTAGGATTAGGGTACGGGTTAGGGTAAGGTTTTGGGTAACGGTTAGGTTTAGGGTTAGGGTTAGGGAACGAGTATGGTGTAATGTACAGGTTAGACTTTGAAAATGGTTTAGGGTTAGCATACGTGTTAGGGTACAGTTTAGTGTTAGTGTACGGGTTAGGATTAGAGTACGGGTTCAGGTAAGGCTTCGGGTAAGGGTTAGCGTTAGTGTCAGTGTTAGGGAATGGGTATGATTTAGTGTACAGGTTAGCATACTACAACGGTTTAGGGTTAGCGTACGTGTTAGGGTACAGGTTAGTGTTAGTATATGGGTTAGGATTACGGTATGGATTAGGGTAAGTCTTCGGGTAAGGATTTGTGTTATGGTTAGTTTTAGGTAATTCGTACGGTTTAGGGTACAGCTTAGGGTACGACAATGGTTTAGGTTTAACGTACGTGTTAGTGTTAGGGTTAGGGTTAGGGATAGGGAACCGGTACATTTTAGGGTAGAGTTTAGCATATGACAACGGTTTAGGGTTAGCGTACATGATACGGTATGGTTTAGTGTTAGTGTACATATTTGGATTAGGGTAAGGGTTAAGGTAATTCTTTGGGTAAGGGTTAGGGTTAGAGCTAGGGAATGGGTACGGTTTAGTGTATAGGTTACATTATGACAACGGTTTAGGGTTAGCGTACCTGTTAGGGTACGGTTTAGTGTTAGTGTACGGGTTAGGGTGAGGGTACGGGTTAGGGTAAGGCTTCAGGTAAGGTTTAGGGTTAGGGTTAGGGTTAGACTTAGTGAACGGGTATGGTTTAGGGTTCAGGTCTTGGTAGGACAACGTTTGAGGTTTAGCGTACGTATTAGGGTATGGGTTAGTGTTAGTGTACGGGTTAGGATTAGGGTACGGGTTAGTGTAAGGCTATGGATAATGGTTAGGGTTAGAGTTAGGGTTAGGGGTAGGTTTAGGGAATGGGTACACTTTATGGTACAGGTTAGGGTACGACAAATGTTTAGGGTTCGAGTACGTGTTAGGGTATGCGTTAGTGTTAGTGTACAGGTTAGGATTAGGGTACAGGTTACAGTAAGGCTTGGGGTAAGGGTTAGAGTTAGACTTAGGGTTAGGGTTAGGGTTAAGGAATGGGTACGGTTTAGGTTACAGGGTAGGGTACGACAACAGTTTAGGGTTAGCGTAAGGTTTAGGGTACTGCTTAGTGTTAGTGTACAGGTTAGGATTAGGTTATGGGTTAGGGTAAGGCTTTGGGTAAGGGTTAGGGTTAGGGTTAGGGAATGGGTATGGTTTAGGGCACAGGTTAGTGTATGACAATGGTTTAGGGTTAGCGTATGTGTTACGGTACAGGTTAGTGTTAGTGTACTGGTTATGATTAAGGTACGGGTTAGGGTAAGGGTTAGGGTTAGGGTTCGGGTGAAGTTTAGGTAACAGGTATGTTTCAGGATACAGGTTAGTGTACGACAATGGTGTAGGTATAGCGTACGTGTTAGGTTACATGTTAGTGTTAGTGTACGGGTTAGGATTACGGTACAGGTAAGGATAAGGCTTTGGGTAAGTTTTAGGGTTAGAATTAGGGTTAGCATTAGGGAATGGGTACGGTTTCGGGTGCAGATTAGGGTACGACAATGGTTTAGGTATAGCGTACGTGTTAGGGTACGGGTTAGTGTTAGTTTATGGATTAGAATTAAGGTGCGGGTTAGGGTAAGGTTTCGGGTAAGGGTTAGGGTTAAGGTTAGGGAGCAGGTATGATTTAGGGTACAGGTTAGGGTATGACAACGGTTTAGGGTTAGCGTACGTGTTGGTATATGGGTTAGTCTTAGTGTATGGGTTAGGATTAGGGTAGGGGTTAGGGTAAGGCTTCGGATAAGGGTTTTGGTTAGGGATGGGGTTAGGGTTAGGGAACAGGTACGGTTTAGGGTACAGGTTAGGGTGCGACAACGTTTTAGGGTTAGCGTATGTGTTAGGGTACGGGTTAGTGTTAGAGTATGCGTTAGGATTAGCGTACAGGTTAGGGTAAGGCTTCGGGTTAGGGTTAGGGTTAGGGAACGGGTACGGTTTAGGGTACAGTTTAGGGTACGACAACGCTTTAGGGTTAGCGTACGTGTCACGGTACTTGTTAGTGTTAGTTTACGGGTTAGGGTTAGGGTACGGGTTAGGGTAAAGCTTCAGGTAACGGTTAGGGTTAGGGAACGGGTACAGTTTAGGGTACAGTTTAGGGTACGACAACAGTTTAGTGTTAGCGTATGTGTTAATGTACGGGTTAGTGTTTGTTTACGGGTTTGGATTAGGTTACAGGTTAGCGTAAGTCTTCGGGTAAGGGTTAAGTTTAGGGTTAGCGTTAGGGTTAGGGTCAGGGAACGGGTACGGATTAAGGTACAGGTTAAATTATGACAATGGTTTAGTGTTTGCGTATGTATTTAGGTACAGGTTAGTGTTAGTGTACGGGTTATGATTAGGGTATGGGTTAGGGTAAGGCTTTGGATAAGTGTTAGGGTTAGGATTAGGGTTAGGGAACAGGTACAGTTTAGGTTACAGGTTAGGGTACGTCAACGGTTTATGGTTAGCGTAAGTTTTAGGGTATGGGTTAGTGTTAGTATATGGGTTAGGATTAGGTTATGGCTTAGTGTAAGGCATTGGGTAAGGAGTAGAGTTAGGGTTCGGCTTAGGAAATGGGTATGGTTTAGCGTACAGCTTAGGGTACGACAACGGTTTAGGGTTAGCGTACGTCTTAGGGTACGGGATAGTGTTAGTGTACAGGTTAGGTTTAGGGTACGTGTTAGGGTAAGGCTTCAGGTAAGGGTTAAGTTTAGGGTTAGGGTTCGGGTTAGGGAACAGGTCCGGTTTAGGGTACAGGTTAGGGTACAACAATGGTTTATGGTTAGCGTATATGTTAGGGTACGGGTTAGTGTTAGTGTACACGTTAGGATTAGGGTACAGGTTAGGGTAAGCCTTCGGGTAAGGGTTAAGGTTAGCATTAATTTTGGGGTTAGGTTTATGGAACGGGTACGGTTTAGGGTACAGTTTAGGGTACGACAAAGTTTTTCAGTTAGCGTATGTGTCAGGGTATGGATTAGTGTTAGTGTACGGGTTAGGATTAGGGTACGGATTAGGGTAAGGCTTCGGGTAAGGGTTACGGTTAGGGAACAGGTACGGTTTAGGGTACAGGTTAATGTACGACAAGGGTTTAGTGTTAGTGTATGTGTTAGGGTATGGGTTAGTGTTAGTGTACTGTTTAGGATTAGGGTATGGGTTAGGGTAAGGCTTTGGGTAAGAGGTAGGGTTAGGGTTAGGGTTAGGGAGCGAGTATGGTTGTGGGTACAGGTTAGGGTTCGACAACGGTTTAGGGTTAGCATATGTTTTAGGGTACGGTTTATTGTTAGTGTATGGCTTAGGACTAGAGTACGGGTTAGTGTAAGGCTTCGGGTAAGGTTTAGGGTTAGGATTAGGGTTAGGGAATGGGTACGGTTTAGTATAGAGTTTAGGGTATGACAACGGTTTATGTTTAGCGTATGTGTTAGTGTATGGGTTAGTGTTAGTGTATGGGTTAGGATTAGGGTACAGGTTAGTGTAAGGCTTTGGGTAAGGGTTCGGGTTAGGTTTAGGGTAAGGGTAAGCGTTAGGGAACGTGTACAGTTTAGGGTACATGTTAGGGTACGACAACGTTTTAGGGTTAGCATATGTGTTAGGGTACGGGTTAGTGTTAGTGTACGGGTTAGGATTAGGGTACAGATTAGGGTAAGGCTTCGGGTAAGGGTTAGTATTAGGGTTAGGGTTAGGGTATGGTTTACTGTTTAGGGTAGGGTACGACAATGGTTTAGGTTTAGTGTATGTGTTAGGGTACGCTTTAGTGTTAGGGTACGTGTTAGGATTAGGGGACGGTTAGTGTAAGGCTTCAGGTAACGGTTAGGTTTAGGGTTAAGGTTAGAGTTAGTGTTAGGGAACGGGGACGGTTTAGGGTACAGGTTAGGGTATGACAACAGTTTAGGGTTAGCGTTCGTTTTAGGGTACGGGTTAGTGTTAGTGTAAGGGTTAGGACTAGGGTACAGCTTAGGGTAAGGCTTTGGGTAAGGGTTAGGTTTAGGGTTAGTGTTATGGAACGGGTACAGTTTTGGGTACAGGTTAGAGTATGACAATGGTTTAGGTTTAGCATTCATGTTAGGGTACAGGTTAGTGGTATTGTACGGGTTAGGTTTAGGGTACATGTTAGGGAAAGTGTTCGGGTAAGGGTTAGTGTTAGGGTTAGGCTTAGGTTTAAGGTTAGGGAACGGGTACACTTTAGGGTACAGTTTAGGGTATAACAACGGTTTAGGGTTAGCATACGTGTTAGGGTATGGGTTAGTTTTAGTGTAGGGGATAGGAATAGGGTACGAGTTAGGGGAATGCTTCGTGTAAGAGTTAAGGTTAGGGTTAGGGTTTCGGTTAAGGTTAGGGAACAGGTACTGTTTAGGGTACATGTTAGTGTACTACAACGGTTTAGGGTTAGTGTATGTGTTAGGGTAAGTGTTAGTGTTAGTGTACAGTTTAGGATTAGGGTACGGCTTAGTGTAAGGCTTCACATAAGTGTTAGGTTTAGGGTTAGGGCTAGGGAATGGGTACAGTTTCGGGTACAGGTTAGGGTACGACAACTGTTTAGGGTTAGTGCATGTGTTAGCGTAAGGGTTAGTTTTAGTGTACAGGTTAGGTTTAGGGAACAGATTAGGGTAAGGCTTTGGGTAAGGGTTAGGGTTAGGGTTAGGGAATGGGTACGGTTTATGGTACAGGTAAGTGTACGACAACGGTTTGGGTTTAGCGTATGTGTTAGGGTACGGTTTAGTGTTAGTGTACGGGTTACGATTAGGGTACGGCTTAGGGAAAGGCTTCTGTTAAGGATTAGTGTTAGTGTTAGGGTTACAGTTAGGGTTAAGGAATGGGTACGGTTTAGAGTACAGGTCAGGGTGTGACAACAGTTTAGGTTTTGCGTATGTGTTAGGGTATGGGTTAGTGTTAGTGTACGTGTTAGGATTAGGGTATGGGTTAGGGTAAGGCTTCGGGTAACTGTTAGGGTTAGGATTAAGGAACGGATACTGTTTAGGGTACAGGTTAGTGTACGACAATAGTTTAGGGTTAACATACGTGTTAGGGTAAGTGTTAATGTTAGTGTACGTGTTAGGATTTGGGTCAGGTTTAGGGTAAGGCTTTGGTTAAGTGTTAGGTTTAGGGTTAGGGTTAGGGAACGGGTACGGTAGAGGGTACAGGTTAGGGTACAACAACGGTTTATGGTTAGCGTACGTGTTAGGGTACTGGTTAGTGTTAGTGTACATGTTAGGTTTAGGGTATGGGTTAGGGTAAGGCTTCAGGTAAGTGGTAGGGTTAGGGTTAGGGTTAGGGTTAGGAAACAGGTACGGTTTAGGGTACAGGTTAGGGAATGACAACGATTTGGGTTTAGTGTACATGTTAGTGTACAGTTTAGTGTTAGTGTACGGGTTAGGATTAGGGTACAGGTTAGGGTTAGGCTTTGGGTAAGTGTTAGGGTTAGGGTTAGGGAACGCTTATGGATTAGGGTAGAGGTTATGGTACGACAATGGTTTAGGGTTAGCGTATGAGTTAGGATATGGGTTAGTGTTAATTTACACGTTAGGATTAGGGTACAGGTTAGGGTAAGGCTTCGGGTAAGGGTTAGGGTAAGGGTTAGGGAACGGGTATGTTTAGGGTACGGGTTAGGGTAGGACAACGGTTTAGGTTTAGCGTACGTGTTAGGGTACGGATTAGTGTTAGTGTATGGGTTAGGATTAGGGTATGGGTTAGGGTAAGGCTTCGAGTAAGAGTTAGTGTTAGGGTTAGGGTTAGGATTAGGTTTAGGGAATGGGTACGGTTTAGGGTACAGTTAAGAGTACGACAACGGTTTAGGGTTAGCATACGTGTTAGGGTATGGGTTAGTGTTAGTGTACGGGTTAGGAACAGCGTATGGGTTTGTGTAATGCTTCGGGTCAGTGTTAGGGTTAGGGTTAGGGAACAGGTACGGTTTAGGGTACAGGTTAGGGTATGACAACGGAACAGGCTTACGGTACAGGTTAGGATAAGTGTTAGTGTAAGGGTGAGGCATAGTGTTCGTGTACGGGTTAGGATTAGGGGACGGTAGGTTAAAGGTTATGGTTAGGGAACAGATATGGTTTAGGGTACAGGTAAGTGTACGACAATGGGTTAGGGTACGGGTTAGTGTTAAGTGTACAGGTTAGGATTAGTTTATGGATCAGGGTAAGGGTTAGGTTTAGGGTTACAGTTAGGGAATGGGTATGTATTAGGGTACAGGTTAGGGTATCTGTTAGGGTACGGGTTAGTGTACAGATTAGGATTAGGGTATGGTTTGGGTAAGAGTTAGGGTAAAGGCTTTTGGTTAGGTTTAGGGTTAAGGAACAGGTAAGGTTTAGGGTACAGGTTAGGGTACGACAACGAGTTAGGCTTAGAGTATTTGTTAGGGTATGGGTTAGTGTTAGTGTAATGATTAGGGTACCAGTTAGGGTTAGGGAATGGGTACGCTTTAGGGTACAGTTTAGGGTATGACAACAGGTCAGGCTTAGGGTACGTGTTAGGGTACAGATTAGTGTTAGTGTATGGGTTAGCGTAAGGTTTAGGGTTATGGTTAGGATTAGGGAACAGGTACAGTTCAGTGTACAGTTTAGGGTACAACAAGGGATGTGGGCTAGGGTACGTGTTAGGGTATGGGGTAGTATTAGTATATTGGTTAGGATTAAGATACAGGTTAGGGTAAGGACTAGGGTTAGCGTTAGGGTACGGGTTAGTCTATGGGTTAGAATTAGGGTACGGGTTAGTGTATGGGTTAGGGTAAAGGTTAGGTTTAGGGTACAGGTTAGGGTACGACAATGTGTTAGGTTTAGGGTACTGTTAGACTACGGGTTACTGTTAGTGTATGAATTTGTATTAGGGTTAGGGTTAGGGGTATGAGAACGGGTTAGGGTACGTGTTAGTGTATGGGTTAGGAGTATGTTACATGTTAGGTTAAGGGTTGGGATTAGGGTTAGGGAACGGGTATGGTGTAGGGTACAGTTTAGGGTATGCCAGTGGGTTAGGATTAGGGTATGGGTTAGGGCAAGGGTTAGGGTAAAAGTTAGGGTTAAGGTAAGGGTTAGAGTTAGGGTTACGGTTAGGGAATGGGTACGGTTTAAGGTACAGATTAGGGTATGGGTTAGTGTACTGGTTACGACTAGGATACGAGTTAGGGTAAGGGTTAGGGTTAGTGTTAGGGAATGGGTATCATTTAGGGTAAAGGTCAGGGTACAACAACAGGTTAGGGTTAGGTTACGTGTTAGGGTACGGGTTATTTTTATTTTAAGGGTTGGGATTAGGGTATGGTTTAGGGTATGGTTTAGGGTATGTGTTAGGGTATGGGTTAGTGTTAGTGTACGGGTTAGGATTAGGGTACAGTTTGGGTAAGGGTAAGGGTTATGGTTAAGATTAGGGAATGGGCAGAGTTTAGGATACAGGTTAGTGTATGACATGGGTTAGGGTTAGGGTATGTGTTAGAGTACGGGTTAGTTTTGGTGTACAGATTAGGATTAGTGCATGGGCAAGGGTTAGGAATTGGGTACGGTTTAAGTACGGGTTAGGCTTAGGGTACTTATTAGGGTACAGATTAGTGTTAGTGTATGGGTTAGGAGTAGGTTATGGTTCGGGTAAGGGTAAGGGTTATAGTTAGGGTACGGGTTAGTGCTAGTGCACAGGTTAGTATTAGGTTACAGGTTAGAGTAAGGGTTAGGGAACGGGTGAGCTTTAGGGACAGGTTAGTGTATGACAACAACTTAGGTTTAGGGTACGGGTTAGTGTTAGTGTACAAGAGAGTATTAGGTTACAGGTTAGGGATCAGGCTTGGTTTAGGGTACTGTTAGGGTACATGTTAGTGTTAGCGTATGAATTAGTATTAGGGTACAGGTTGCTGTAAGGATTAGGGTAACGGTTATGGTTAGGGTTACGTTATGGGTTAGGGTAAGGGTTAGGATGAGGCTAAGGGAATGGGTATGGTGTAGGGTACAGTTTAGGGTATGACAACGGGTTAGGGTTACGTTGCGTTTTAGGTTACGGGTTAGTGTTAGTGTATGGGTGAGGATTAGGGGACGGGTTTAGGGTACAGGTCAGGGTATGACAACAGTTTAGGGTTAGGGTACATGTTAGGGTAGGGGTTATTGTACGGATTAGTGTATGGGTTCGGCTAAGTCTTAGGGAATGGGTAGGGTTTACGGTACAGGTTAGGAAATGACAATGGATTAGGGTACATGTTAGGGTACAGCTTAGTGTTCGTGTATGGGTTAGGATTAGAAGTTGTTTAGGGTTAGGGTATGGGTTAGTGTACGGGTTAGGGTAAGGGTACGGTTTAGGGTACAGGTTAGTGTATGACAACAGGTTAGGGTACGGGTTAGGATGAGAGTAGGGGTTAGTGTAAGGTTTGGGCGGGGGGGTGGCCCTTTGCTGAACATGCAAAGGACACATTGAAATAACAGTTTGGGCCTCATGTTCTGTTAAAGGTGTTTGACCAGAGTGCACTTTCAACTGAAGCTAAAGAAGAAATGTACAAACTGTATCCTAATGCCCGGAGGGCTCACCTGAAAACAAGAGGCAATTTCCCTTACCTGTGCAGAAGTGCAGAGGTGAATCTCTGTGTACAGGTAGGTCCTAGGTTGGATCCCAGAGCACTTTGCACACAGAATCTGGTTTGAAACATAAAGGTTTCTTTTATTTTTTGGTCATCAAGTAAGAGAACTACAGAATTCTCTGTAGGAATGAAGCATTGACTTGATATATTGGTCCACATTAGTAACGTACAGGAGAATTCAAGCATATTAGAGCCACCTGAGGGGCTCTATGCCCACTATCCCTTTTCTAAGAACCACAGGCCTGAACTCACACACTGAAGCAGCCGTTTGGTACAATGGGACGTTGGCTCCTGGACACAATGAATTCAGCCAGAGCGGGACACCAGACTTAAATGGAGTCAATCTGAATCCCACGAAGGGACTTCTTGGTCTAATTTTAATGCATTCAAACACACGCACACAAACTCTACTTCTTCTAATACCTGCCTAAATGGATATTTGAATAGTGGTGAGAAATGTTTGCTTTGCAATTTGGCAAGTAGTATCAAGAGCCTGAAAAGACCAGTACGGGTTAGTGTTGTTAGTGTACGTGTTAGGATTAATGGACGGGTTAGGGTAAGCCTTTGGGTAAGTGTGTGGGCTATGGTTAGGGTGAGGGTGAGGGTGAGGGTTAGGGAACGGGGATGCTTTAGGGTCCAGGTTAGGGTATGACAATGGTGTAGGGTGAGCGTACGTGTTAGGGGACGGCTCAGGGTAAGGCTTCGGGTAAGGGTTCGCGTTGTTAGGGTACAGGGACGGTTTAGGGTACGACAAGTGTTTCGTTTTAGCGTACATGTTAGGGGACGGGTCAGGGTAAGTCCGGATAAGTGTTAGCGTTAGGGTTAGGGAACGGGGACGCTTTAGGGTCCAGGTTAGGGTACGACAATGGTGTAGGGTGAGCGTACGTGTTAGGGGACGGGTTAGTGTTAGTGTACTGCTTAGGATTAGGGGACGGCTTAGGGTAAGGCTTTGGGTAAAGTTTAGGGTTAGTGTTAGGGAACTGGGACGGTTTAGGGGACGGGTTAGGGTAAGGCTTCAGGTGAGTGTTAGAGTTAGGTTTAGGGTTAGGGAACGGGGATGGTTTAGGGTACAGGTAGTGTATGACAACTGTTTAGTGTTGGCGTACGTGTTAGAATATGGGTTAGTGTTAGTGTACCGGTTAGAATTAGGGAATGGTTTAGGGTAAGGCTTTGGGTAATGGTTAGGGTTAGCATTACAGTTAGTGTTAGGTTTAGGGAATGGGGATGGTTTAGGTTACAGATTAGGGTACGACAACGGTTTAGGGTTAGCGTACGTGTAAGGGTACGGGTTAGTGTTAGTGTACAGGTTAGGATTAGGGGATGGGTTAGGGTAAGGCTTCGGGTAAGGGTTAGGGTTAGGGTCAGGGTTAGTGAACGGGGACAGTTTAGCGTAGAGGTTAGGGTACGACAACGGTTGAGGGTTAGCGTATGTGTTAGTGTATGGTTTATTGGTAATGTAGAGGTTAGGATTAGGGGACGTGTTAGGGTAAGGCTTCGGGTAAGGCTTAGTGTTAGGGTTAGGTTTAGGGTTAGGCTTAGGGAACGGGGGCGGTTTAGGGTACAGTTTAGTGTACAACAATACTTTAGGGTTAGCTTACGTGTTAGGATACGGGTTAGTGTTAGTGTTAGGTTTATTGGACAGGTTAGGATAAGGCTTCGGGTAAGTGTTAGGGATAGGGTTAGGGTTAGGGTAAGAGAACCGGGACGGTTTAGGGTACAGGATAGTGTGTGACAACCATTTAGTGTTAGCATACGTGTTAGGGTATGGGTTAGTGTTATTGTATGGGTTAGGATTAGGGGAAGTGTTAGGGTAAGGCTTCAGGTAAGGGTTAGGGTTATGGTTAGGTTTAGGGTTAGGCTTAGGGAATAGGGACGTTTTAGGGTACAGGTTAGGGTACGACAAAAGTTTAGGGTTAGCGTATGTGTTATGGTACAGTTTATTGTTAGTGTACGGGTTAGGATTAGGGGACAGTTGAGGGTACAGGTTAGGGTATGACAACCGTTTAGGGTTAGCATACGTGTTAGGTTATGGGTTAGTGTTAGTGTACGGGTTAGGTTTAGGGGACAGTTTAGTGTAAGGCTTTGGTAAGGGTTAGTGTTAGGGTTTGGGTTAGGGTTAGGGTGAGGGAACAGTGACGGTTTAGGGTACAGGTTAGGGTACTACAATTGTTTAGGCTTAGCGTACGTGTTAGGGTATGATTTGGTGTTAGTGTACGGTTTAGGATTAGGGTATGGGTTAGGGTAAGGCTTCGGGCAAGGGTTAGGGTTAGGGATAGGGTTAGGTTTAGGGAATGGGGACGGTTTAGGGTACAGGTTAGTGTACGACAACGTTTTAGGGTTAGTGTACGTGTTAGGGTACGGGTTAGTGTTAATGTATGGGTTAGGATTAGGGGAAGGTTAGTGTAAGGCTTCAGGTACGGGTTAAGGTTACAGTTAGTGTTAGGGAATGGGGACGGTTTAGGGTACAGTTTAGCACACGACAACAGTTTAGAGTTAGCGTACGTGTTAGGGTATGGGTTAGTGTTAGTGTGCGCGTTAGGATTAGGGGACGTGTTAGGGTAAGGCTTCGGGTAAGACTTAGGATTAGGGTTAGGGTTAGGTTTAGATTTAGGGAATGGGGACGGTTTAGTGTACACGTTAGTGTGTGACAATGGTTTATGATTAACGTACGTGTTAGGGTAAGGTTTCGTGTTAGTGTACAGGTTAGGATTAGGGAACAGGTTAGGGTAAGGCTTCGGGTAATTGTTAGGGTTAGGGTTAGGGAACGGGGACAGTTTAGAGTACAGGTTAGGGTACGAAAACAGTTGAGGGTTAGAGTACGTGTTAGGGTATGGGTTAGTGGTACTGTACTAGTTAGGATTAGGGGACGAGTTAGGGTAATGCTTCGGGAAAGACTTAGGTTTAGGGTTAGGGTTAGGGCTAGGGAATGGGGATGGTTTAGGGTACAGTTTAGTGTACAACAATGGTTTAGGGTTAGCGTACATGTTAGGGTATGGGTTAGTATTACTGTATGTGTTAGGTTTAGGGGACAGGTTAGGGTAAGGCTTTGGGTAAGTGTTAGGGATAGGGTAAGGGTTAGGGCTAGGGTAAGAGAACTGTGACGGTTTAGGGTACAGGTTAGTGTATGACAATGGTTTAGGGGTAGCGTATGTGTTAGGGTATGGGTTAGTGTTAGCGTACGGGTTAGGATTAGGGGACGGGTTAGGGTAAAGGTTCGGATAAGGGTTAAGGTTAGGGTTAGGGTTAGGGGACGGTTTAGGTTACAGGTTAGTGTACGACAACGGTTTAGGGTGAGCGTACGTGTTAGGGAATGGGTTAGTGTTAGTGTACGGGTTAGGATTAGGGCACGGGTTAGGGTAAGGCTTCGGGTAAGGGTTAGGGTTAGGGGATGTGGATGGTTTAGTGTACAGTTTAAGGTACAACAACGGTTTACTGTGAGTGTACGTGTTATGCTATGGGTTAGTGTTAGCATACGGGTTAGGATTGGGGGACGGTTTAGTGTAACGCTTCGGGTAAGGGTTAGGGATAGGGTTAGGGTTAGGGTTAGGGGATGTGTATGGTTTATGGTACAGGTTAGGGTATGACAATGGTTTAGGGTGAGAGTATGTGTTAGAGTATGGGTTAGTGTTAGCGTACGGATTAGGATTAGGGAACGGGTTAGGGTAAGGCTTCATGTAATGTTTAGGGATAGGGTTAGGGTTAGGGGACAGGGACGTTTTAGGGTACAGGTTAGTGTACAACAACCGTTTAGGGTGAGTGTACGTGTTAGGGTACGGGTTAGTGTTAGCGTACGAGTTAGGATTAGGGGACGGGTTAGGGTAAGGCTTCTGGTAATGGTTAGGGTTAGGATTAGGGTTAGCGTTAGGGTTAGGGGATGGGGACCGTTTAGGGTACAGGTTAGTGTACGACAGCAGTTTTGGGTGAGCGTACGTGTTAGGGTACAGGTTAGTGTTAGCGTACAGGTTAGGATTAGGGGATGGGTTAGTGTAAGGCTTCGGGTAAGGGTTAAGGTTAGGGTTAGGGTTAGGTGATGGGGACGGTTTAGGTTACAGGTTAGGTTACAGCAACGGTTTAGGGTGAGTGCACGTGTTAGGGTACGGGTTAGTGTTAGTGTACAGGTTAGGATTAGGGGACGGGCTACACTAAGGCTTTGGGTAAGGGTTAGGGAAAGGGTTAGGGTTAGGGGATGGGGATGGTTTAGGGTAGAGGTTAGGGTACGACAACGCTTTAGGGTGAGCGTACATGTTAGGGTATGGGTTAGCATTAGCGTACGGGTAGGATTAGGGGACGGTTGAGGGTAAGGCTTCGGGTAAGGGTTAGGGTTATGGTTAGGGAATGGGGATGGTTTAGGGTACAGGTTAGGGTATGACAACTGTTTAGGGTTAGCGTACATGTTAGGGTATGATTTGGTGTTAGTGTACAGTTTAGGATTAGGGTATGGGTTAGGGTAAGGCTTCAGGTAAGGTTTAGGGTTAGGGTTAGGGTTAGGGTTAGGGCACGGCGAATGTTTAAGGTACAGGCTGGGGTATGGCAACGGTTTAGGGGTAACGTACATGTTAGGGTAAGGGTTAGTGTTAGTGTACAGTTTAGGATTATGGGACGTGTTAGAGTAAGGCTTCGGGTAAGGTTTAGGGTTGGGGTTAGGATTCGGGTTAGGGATACAGAACGGGTATGGTTTAGGGTTCAGTTTAGTGTACGACAAATTTTTAGTGTTTGCGTACGTGTTCGGGTACAGGATAGTGTTAGTGTATGGGTTAGGATTAGGGGACGTGTTAGGGTAAGGCTTCGGGGAAGGGTTACAGTTAGAGTTAGGGTTACGGTTAGGGTTAGGGAACAGGGAAGGTTTAGGGTACAGGTTAGTGTACGACAACGTTTTAGGGTTAGCGTACGTGTTAGTGTACGGGTTAGTGTTAGTGTACGGGTTATGATTAGGGGACGAGTTAATTTAAGGCTTCGGGTAAGAGTTAGGGTTAGGGTTAGTGTTAGGGTTATGGCACAGGGACTGTTCAGGGAACAGGTTAGTGTACGACAATGGTTTAGGGTTAGCGTACATTTTAGGGTATGGGTTAGGGTTAGTGTATGGGTTAGGATTAGGGGACGGGTTACGGTAAGGCTTTGGGTAACGGTTAGGGTTAGGGTTAGGGTTAGTGTTAGGGAACGGGGACAGTTTAGGGTACAGTTTAGCGTATGGCAACGGTTTAGGGTTAGCTTATGTGTTAGGGTATGGGTTAGTGTTAGTGTACGGGTTAGGACTGGGGAAGTGTTAAGGTAAGGCTTCGGGTAGGGTTAGGTTTAGGGTTAGGGTTAGGGTTAGGGAACAGGGATGTTTAGGGTACACTTTAGGGTACGACAACTGTTTAGCATTAGCATACATGTTAGGGTATGGGTTAGTGTTAGTTTATGGGTTAGGATTACGGGACTTGTTAGGGTAAGGCTTCGGGTAAGACTTAGGATTATGGTTAGGCTTAGGGTTAGGGTTAGGGAACGGGGTCGGTTTAGGGTACAAGTTAAAGTGCGACAATGGTTTAGGGTTGGTGTATGTGTTAGGGTATGGGTTAATGTTAGTGTATGGGTTAGGATTAGGGGACGGGTTAGGGTAAGGCTTTGGGTATGGGTTAGGGTTAGGGTTAGGGTAATGGGATGTGGACGGTTTAGTGTACAGTTTATGGTACGATGAAGTTTTAGGGTTAACGTACGTGTTAGGGTATGGGTTAGTGTTAGTGTACATGTTAGGATTAGGGGACGGGTTAGGATAAGTCTTCGGGTAAGGTTTAGGTTTAGGGTTAGGGTTAGGGAACGGGGAAGATTTAGTGTACAGTTTAGGGTACGACAATGCTTTAGGGTTAACGTACGTGTTAGGATACGGGTTAGTGTTAGCGTACGAGTTACTTTCAGGGAACGGGTTAGGGTAAGGCTTCGTGTAAGGGTTATTGTTATGGTTATGGTTATGGTTAAGGAACGGGGAAGTTTCAGGGTACAGGTTAGGGTATGACAAAGGTTTATTGTTAGCGTATGTGTTAGGATAGGGGTTAGTGTTAGTTTACGGGTTAGGATTAGGGGACTGTTAGGGTAAGGCTTCGTGTAAGGGTTAGGTTTTGGGTTAGGTTTAGGGTTAGGGAACGGAAAATGTTTACGGTACAGGTTAGGGTATGACAACAGTTTAGGGTTATTGTATGTGTTAGGGTACGTGTTAGTGTGAGTGTACAGGTTAGGATTAGGGGATGGGTTAGGGTAAGGGTTCAGGTAAGTGTTAGGTTTAGGGTTAGGGTTAAGGTTAGGGATCGGGAATGGTTTAGCGTACAGGTTAGTGTACGACAACGGTTTAGGTTTAGTGTACGTGTCAGGGTACGGGTTACTGTTAGTGTACGGGTTAGGATTAGGGGACGGGTTTTGGTTAAGGCTTCGGGTAAGGTTTAGGGTTAGGGTTAGGGTTAGTGTTAGGTAACACGGACGGTTTAGGGTATAGGTTAGGGTATGACAATGGTTTAGGTTTAGCATACGTGTTACGGTATGGGTTAGTGTTAGTGTATGGGTTAGGATTAGGGGACGGGTTAGGGTAAGTCTTTGGGCAAGGGTTAGGGTTAGGGTTAGGGTTAGGGAATGGGGACGGTTTAGAGTACAGGTTCGGGTATGACAAATGTTTAGTGTTTGTGTACATGTTGGTGTAGTGGTTAGTGTTAGTGTACGGGTTAGGATTAGGGGATGGTTTAGGGTAAGGCTTCGGATACGGCTTAGGGTTAGGGTTAGGGTTTGGGAACAGGGACAGTTTAGGGTACAGGTTAGGTAACGTCAACGGTTTAGGGATAGCGTATGTGTTAGGGTATGGGTTAGTGTTAGTGTATGGTTTAGGATTAGGGTATGGGTTAGGGTAAGGCTTCACGTAAGTGTTAGGGTTAGCGTTAGGATTAGGGAACAGGGACGGTTTAGGGTACATGTTAGGGTACGAGAACTGTTTAGGGTTAGTGTACATGTTAGGGTACAGGTTAGTGTAAGTGTATCGTTTAGGATTAGGGGATGGGTTAGGTAAGGCTTCGGGTAAGGTTTAGGGTTAGGGTTAGGGTTAGGGTTAGGGTTAGGCAACGGGGATGGTTTATGGTAGAGGTTAGTGTACGAGAACGATTTAGGGTTAGCATAAGTGTTAGGGTATGGGTTAGTGTTACTGTACGGGATAGGATTAGGGGATGCGTTAGGGTAAGGCTTTGAGTAAGGTTTAGGGTTAGGGTTAGGGAATGGGGTCGGTTTAGAGTACAGGTACATGTATGACAAATATTTAGGGTTAGCGTACGTGTTAGGGAAGGGGTTAGTGTTAGTGTACTGTTTAGGATTAGGGTATGGGTTAGGGTAACACTTCGGGTAAGGGTTCAGTTTAGGATTAGGTTTAGGGTTAGGGAACGGGGACGTTTTAGGGTACAGGTTAGGTTACCACAACGGTTTAGGTTTACCGTACGTGCTAGGGTACACGTTAGTGTTAGTTTACGGCTTAGGATTATGGGACGGGTTAGGGTAAGGCTTCGTGTATGTCTTAAGGTTAGGGTTAGGGTTAGGGTTATAGAACAGGGACGGTTTAGGGTACAGGTTACATTACGACAACAGTTTAGGGATAGCGTATGTGTTAGGGTACGGGTTAGTGTTAGTGTGCAGTTTAGGATTAGGGAACGGGTTACGGTAAGGCTTCGGGTTAGGGTTAGTGTTAGGGATCGGGGACACTTTAGGGTACAGGTTAGTGTACGACAATGGTGTAGTGTTAGCGTACGTGTTAAGGTATGTGTTAGTGTTAGTTTATGGGTTAGGATTATGGAACGGGTTATGGTAAGTCTTTGGGTAAGTGTTAGGGTTAGGGTTAGGGTTAGGGATTGGGGACAGCTTAGGGTACAGGTTAGGGTACTACAACAGTTTAGGGTTAGCGTACGTGTTAGGGTACGGGTTAGTGTTAGTAAACGGGTTAGGATTAGGGGACGGTTTAGAGTAAGGCTTTGGGTAAGTGTTAGGGTTAGGGTTAAGGTTAGGGTTAGGGAACAGGTACAGGTTAGGGTACGACAAAGTTTTAGAGTTAGCATACGTTTTAGGATATAGGTTAGTGTTAGTGTATGGGTTAGGATTAGGGGACGGATTAAGATAAGGCTTCAGGTAAGGGTTAGGGTTAGGGTTAGGTTTCAGGTTAGGCTACGGGGATGGATTACAGTACAGGTTAGGGTACGACATCGGTTTAGGGTTAGCGTACGTGTTATGGTACGACTTAGTGTTAGTGTACGTGTTAGGATTAGGGGATGTGTTAGTGTAAGGCTTCGGGTAAGGGTTAGGGTTAGGGTTAGGGTTAGGCAATGGGGACGGTTTAGGGTACAGGTTAACTTACGATAAAATTTTAGTGTTCGCATACGTGTTAGGGTATGGGTTAGTGTTAGTGTACAGGCTAGAATAAGGGGACGGGTTAGGGTAAGGCTTCGTGTAAGGTTTAGCCTTAGGGTTAGGGTTAGAGAATGGGGACGGTTTAGTCATAGGGTACACTACGACTATGGTTTAGGGATAGAGTATGTGTTATGGTACGGTTTAGTGTTAGTGTACGGTTAGGATTAGGGGACGTTTTAGGGTAAGGCTTCGGTTACGGGTTAGGGTTAGTGTTAGTGTTAGGTTTAGGGTTTGGGAACGGGGACGGTTTAGGGTACAGGTTAGGGTACAACAATGGTTTAGTGTTAGTGTACATGTTAGGGCACGGGTTAGTGTTAGTGTACGGTTTAGGATTAGGGGACACGTTAGGGTAAGGATTCGGGTAAGTGTTAGTGTTAGGGTTAGTGAATGGGGACGGTTTAAGGTATGGGTTAGGGTACGATAAAATTTTACTGTTAGCATACTTATTAGGTACGGATTAGTGTTTGTGTACAGTTTAGGATTAGGGGAAGGGTTAGTGTAAGGCTTCGGGTAAGGGTTAGGGTTAGGTTTATGTGTAGGTATAGGGAACAGGGCCGGTTTAGGGTACAGGTTAGGGTATGACAACCGTTTTGGTTTAGCGTACGTATTAGGGTATGGGTTAGTGTTTGTGTACAGGTTAGGATTAGGGTACGGGTTAGGGTTAGGCTTTGGGTAAGGTTTAGGTTTTGGTCAGGGTTAGGGAACAGGGACGCTTTAGGGTACAGGTTACGGTACGACAATGGTTTAGGTTTACCATACGTGTTAGGGTATGGGTTAGTGTTAGTGTATGTGTTAGGATTACGGGACGGGTTAGGGTAAGGCTTTGGGTAAGGGTTAGGGTTAGGGTAATGGTTATGGTTAGGGAGTGGGGACGGTTCATGATCCACGTTAGGGTACATCTACGGTTTAGGGATAGAGTACGTGTTAGGGTACGGTTTAGTGTTAGTGTATGGGTTAGGATTAGGTTTAGTGTTAGGGTTAGGGTTAAGGTTAGGGTTAGGGTTAGGGAATGGGTACGTTTCAGGGTCCAGTTTAGGGTAGGACAATGGGTTAGTGTTAGGGTACGTGTTAGGTTATGCTTTATTGTTAGTGTACGGGTTTGGATTAGGGTACCATGTAGTGTAAGGGTTAGGTTAAGGTTTCGGTTTAGGATTAGGGTTAGGTTTCGGGTTAGGGTTAGGGAATGGGTGAATTGCAGTGTCCCTGTGCTCCATATAAATTGATGGAAATATCCAATGGAAGTGTTAGAAACATCCTATTTTACCCGAGGCTGATACACTACTATATGTTAATTACAGTTTTGCTCACACATCTGTTCATTGAAGTTACAATGTTTTCAATTTCTGTTACTGATCCACCAGAGTGGACCCCAACAAGTGTCCCCCTGCCCAGTGTCATTGGGGCCAACAGATCGAGACTGAGTTTTGTTCAGAAGCAAGGGAAACTTTATATTTTCTTCAGAGAATGGAGAGGTGAGAGCATGCACTACCCCACGGGCTGTGGGCTGGGCTGCTGTGTAGGGATCCCAGCAGCATCAGTGGGAGGGAGGGAAGGAGCTCTCGAGGGCCGGGTTGGCTGCAGCTCAGGCTCTATGTCGCGGAGTCTGCATGGGGCCCCAGCAGCTGAAATGTCAACCCAGCCATTCTGCATTAGGAAATCGGGTCTGAAGTGCCAGGTGTGGGACCTCTGCATGCGGGACCCTAGGAGCACGTGAAATTAGACAAAGCACAAAGGATTAAAAAGGTCAGACTTGACTTTATTGCCCAGATTCTATTTTTATCTCCCAGGGATTTTTAATGGGCTTTGCTGGGGACAAACTCCTCCTCTGCCTTTTGTCCCGTTCCTCATTCTTGGAGTGCTGAGGGTGCAGACCCTTCTTCTGTAACTGCTGAGTGCTGAGTTGGGAGCCCTCATACCAGGGGACGAGGGTCAGAACTTCTCCCCAGCAGCCTCCAGGTGATGTTGATTGTCCCCAGGCCCCCTGCCTCCCTGCTCGTCCACCTGAGCACCAGCAGAGACGCTGTGGGGGCCGGTTTCACCCCACCCCACACATGTTCGGCCACCTTAGGCTGACCGTTTCTGCCAGCCTAGATGCTCTGACCAGTAGTCTGCACTTTCTTCAATTAGGCCCCAGAATTAACGTACAAACAGCACCAGGTGTCAGAGCCCTGCCCGCTCAACTCCCAGACAGTCCAGGGTCAGTGGTGATCAAGGACCATGATGGCCACTGAGTCAACAGCCTTTTGAAGTAAACAGGAGTCCAGCCAGTCTTATTGGCCACCATCATCACAGTGTCTGTAGGCTTTTCTATGGTGACAGTGTGATATACGGTTCCCCCGCCAAGATTATTAGCTCCCCTCCGGGTGCAGTAAGTCCTGCAAGCAGTAGTCTACTCCTTCGGGACACACTATTGTTGTTTTATGAGAGAAACTCCAGGTCAAGTGATGTTCACACGAGTCGTCATGGTGCCCTGTTGCTCCCGGTTATCTCTCTGGATGTTGGAGTTGGAGGGCCTCCTCACTCGAGGTCGGTGTGCCCACGGAGCGAACCCTGCAACTTCAGGGCATGGTTGGTGATTAGGATCACCACGTGGGGTCCTTTTCCCTTAGGAGGGAGGTGGCCTTTTGGGCTGCTGATTTCCAGGTTTTTAGATACCGCCAGTATCTTGGCCAGATGTGGCAGTGGGCCAAGCCCCTTGGTGACTGTAGTTTATCCTACCTGGATGGCATTCTTGCGTTGTTCCATTTCAAGTGGTCCCAGTTTTTGCACTAATTCTCCAATGGCGATTCACATTTCACCGGGAATGTAAAGGTCAAAGGGTTTAGCTAAATTAGGGAGTTCCAGGGCAAGGGTCTGAATTGACTGCACTTTCCATTCTTGAAAGGCCACTTCTGGATTCTATTCAAAAGGATCATCATCTTTTCCTTTCAGTGTTTCATATAGAGGCCCAGCTAGTAGACTGTAGTTAGGGATCCAGAAGCAGCAAACCCTGGCCTCCCCAGGAACTCCTAAGCTGTCTTCTCGTTTTAGAAAGGGGTAAGGCTGCAAATGGTTTCTTCCCTTTCCTGGGATGAGCTTCTCCGACCTTCTGTGAGAATGAAGCCCAGGCAGGTCACCGCAGTCTGTGATATTTGAGCTTTTTCTTGGACAACTTCTATCCTTTATTGGCTTAGTAGTTCAGAGGCCTCCTTAGTAGGGCTGGCGATCAGAATGTCGTCTGTGTATTGAAGGAGAGTTTTCTTTTCCAGAGGTAGAACTTTTCGGTCTTTAGCTAAGCTTTCCCCAAAGATGGTGTGGGAATTTTTGAACCCTTGGGGCAAGATGGCCCAGAAGTATTGTTTTAGTTGTATGTTGAGTCTTGCCACTCACAAGCCAAAATTTCTTGTGACTCTGGGACTAATGGAATACAAAAGAAGGCATCATTGAAGACTAATACAGAATACCATGTCCTGGTGGTTGGTAGAATGACCAGCAGGGTGTAGGAATTAGGAGCAACTGGAGGTATATCCTCGGTGGCTTCACTGACTATCCTGACATCCATTACCAGGTCCCCAGCAGCCCATGGGGCTCTCGTGGTCAGGCCAATCCCAGGATATGGAGCTCACCTGGGCAGGTACCCCACCCCCACCACAGCCCATGAGGCTCTCATGGTCAGGCCCCTCCCAGGATACAGAGTTACGCTTTCAGGTACCATGGCAGGGCTGGGCACACACGAACCGTGCACATAGCCCTCATTGCAGAGCACCCCCAGCTCACCTGTCGCTCAGAGCTGACACAGAGCACCTCAGAGCAGAACTTGAACTAACAAACAGCAGCTCCGACAGGTCTGTGACCCTGGGCATCACTCTGTGTGGCCTCCCTCCACCTGGTCTTCCAGAGACTTCCACTGCACCCAGGGCACCAGGCCTCTGTCTCCAACCACCACCCACCCCTCCTCTCCCTGACTCCTGGGTTCCTCTCATTAGGAGAGGCTTTTCTTGAAGTTGTCTCCCACTCATGGGCCAGATAAAATGATTAGAAAACAAGCCAAAGCTGCAGCCCCTTGTCTATCCTGACTCTCAGGAGCCCACACCTGTTCCTTGGACCTGGCCGGTTCAGCAAGTTCCATTTTCTGCAACTGTGAGCCCCTGAGGGGTGATGATTGGCTGACCTGGGCAGCCTTACCGTGCCGGCCAGCCCTCCCCAGGGGTGCCTGGGTTGAGATCAATATAAACACTGCTCCAGGCAGCAAGAGCCCCTGCAGCTGTGCCTGACGCCATTTTCTCTGCCCTGTCAGCAGTCTCGGGGCTGGGCTGGTGGGAGGGAGTGAGAGGCCACAGCTTTGTGGGTGGCCCAGTGTGAGTGGGGCTCTGCTGGACTTTCTGCAGCAGTTGCCAGGCTGCCACCTGCTAAAGAAGAGGATGTGTCACCCATACCTGCCACTGGAATTTCTCCCTGGGCAGAGGTGAGGAAAGAAAAAAGCAGTGGGGGCAGGGACAGGACGGGTATCTCAGGCAGGGGAATGGAAATCTTCCAGAAGAGCACCCAAGGCCAGGACCATCCTGGCTGGCCTGCAGGCACCAAGTCGGCCGGCATGCTGTCACTCGTGTGGCTCCATGGCCCTTCCTCTAGGCTTTCAAGTCCTTGCATATATTCAGGTGTTTTACCTGGGAAGGGTGGGAACAGTTCAGCAGCAACTGGCCTGGGGCTCAGCTCACGTTTACTCACAGATGCCTCGGCACGGTGCCCCAGCTTTGCAATGAGGACGCTTGTCGTGTGGGGGCTGCTGGCTGAATGGGAGATGATTCCCCACCACTGACCAACTTCAGAATTGTTTACAACTGGAGCAAGTGCCCTGGTCCGGTTTTCCTCTGTGTAACTGGTGGGTTCTGTGTTTTTTTTTCTCTTTTTCGTTTTTGGTTCAAGGTAGATTTTATTCCTCTTTTTTGTATTTACAGATATAAGCATGGAAATAATTTATTCATATAAATACATGTATGTGAAGGGAATAATTGTTTTTTCTGTTTTGTTTTTTTAATTTTATTTCTTTTTCATTTTGAATTTTATTTTATATTTTTATACAGCAGGTTCTTATTGGTTATCTATTTTATACATATAAATGTATATACATGCCAATCCCAATCTCTCAACTCCTCCCACCACCCCCCCCAGTAGCTTTCCCCCCTTGTTGTCCATACGTTTGTTGTCTACATCTGTTGCTCTATTTATGCCTTGCAAAACGGTTAATCTGTACAATTTTTCTAGGTTCCACATATATGCATGAATATACAAGATTTGTTTTTCTCTTTCTGACTTACTTCACTCTGTATGACAGTCTCTAGATCCATCGACGCCTCTACAAATGACCCAATTTCATTCCTTTTCATGGCTTAGTAATATTCCATTTTATATATGTACCACTTCTTTATGCATTCGTCTGTCTGTGGGCATTTAGGTTGCTTCCATTACCTCGATATTGTAAATAGTGATGCAATGAACATTGCGGTGAATGTCTCTTTTTGATTTATGGTTCTCTCTGGGTATATGTCCAGTACTGGGATTGCTGTATCATATGATAATTCTATTGTTAGTTTCTTCAGAAATTCCATATTGTTCTCCATACTGACTGTATCAATTTATATTCCCAAAAATAGTGGAAGAGGGTTCCTTTCTCCACACCCTTTCCAGCATTTGTTGTTTGCAGATTTTCAGATGATGCCCATTCTAACAGGTGTGAGGTGATACCTCATTGTTGAGTCCATTTCGTTGAGCAAGGGGTAGGTCTTGTCTATTACATATTTGGATTATGGAACGGTATCTGTGCTAATTTCAAACTCTGGTTTTATGCAGCACCCCAACTCACCTTTCCCCTTAAGCAAGCATAAGTTGGTTTTCTAAACTTGAGACCCTGTTCTGTTTTGTAATTCAGTTCCTGTGTAGCCAAGTTTACATTCGGGGTATTAGTGATATATTATGATGTTTCTTTTTCTGTGTGACTTATTTCACTTAGAATCATCGTACCTGAATCCACTCATTATGCTGCTACGGGCCTGATGACATAGATTTCATTGCTGAGTGATATTGCATTGTACGTAAGTACCACAACTTCTTTATCCATTTTTTGCTTTCTGCGATATTGAACTTGTACCGTAAACGAGGTTCTTGTAAACAGAGCCGTCCCAAACTTTGGGGTGGCTGTGTCTTTTTGATTTTAATTTCCCTAAGCTATAGGACCATAAGTGGAAGTGCCCTAGGCTCTGTTGCTTTGTTTTTTAGATGTTTCAGGAGACACCATACACCTCTCCAGAGTGGCTGTTGGCAATTTACATCCCGCCCATCAGCATAACAAGGCTCCCAGTTCTCCATGGCCTGTCCTGCCTTTCTGGATTTTACACTTTTTTCAGATGGCCCTTTTGACTGGGGGGCAGTGAGACTTCATTGTAGTGCAGATTTCCTTTGCAAGCTTGCTTGGTTGGCCAAAAAGGGCGTATGCGTTTTTTCCTGAATATATTCAGGGAAAAACGTATACGCACTTTTGGGCCAAGTGCATCATTGTGGACGTTCTGCCTCTTTTCCTATGCTTTAAATGCAATTCCAGTCTACCTCCTGAAATCGCTTTCCTGCAATTCTGCCCCGCTTTCAAGTCCTCTTGGCAGCCTTACTTCAATATATTTTTGGACGATAGCTGTCATTTATAACTCTGCAGGTTTGTGAATGACAGTGCCCCTGAGCTCCTTTCTTCAACTCGCTTTCTTGTGAGCTGGCCGCAACACCGCAGGATTGCTTCAGGCCCTAGTGTGGTTCCGCATGGCACGCTAAGCCTTTGGTTAATTCCTCTTCCTGGTGGGAAATGAGAGTTAAATTTGCCCGTCCAGACACCTCCAGCTAGTCTCTCATGAGTTCTCCGTATTCCTGTTCATTTTCCGCAGAAATTGCAAACTGGGCCAAACAGGAGGTTAAAGGCACTGACTCTCCAAGTGGGGAGAGTGTTAGTAAAGCGTCTGGAATGTTGCACCCGAGTACCAGGGGACGAAAACTGAGACACATTTGAACACGTTTCCCGATCACACGGTGGATCGTGTGGATAGTGCAGATTTCCTTTGCAAGCTTGCTTGGTTGGCCAAAAAGGGCGTATGCGTTTTTTCCTGAATATATTCAGGAAAAAATGCATACGCCCTTTTTGGCCAAGTGCATCATTGTGGACGTTCTACCTCTTTTCCTATGCTTTACATGCAATTCCAGTCTACCTCCTGAAATCGGTTTCCTGCAATTCTGCCCCGCTTTCAAGTCCTCTTGGCAGCCTTACTTCAATATATTTTTGGACGATAGCTGTCATTTATAACTCTGCAGGTTTGTGAATGACAGTGCCCCTGAGCTCCTTTCTTCAACTCGCTTTCTTGTGAGCTGGCCGCAACACCGCAGGATTGCTTCAGGCCCTAGTGTGGTTCCGGGATGGCACGTTGAGCCTTTGGTTAATTCCTCTTCCTGGTGGGAAATGAGAGTTAAATTTGCCCGTCCAGACACCTCCAGCTAGTCTCTCATTGTTTCTCCCTATTCCTGTTCATTTTCCGCAGGAATTGCAAACTGGGCCAAACAGGAGGTTAAAGGCACTGACTCTCCAAGTGGGGAGAGTGTTAGTAAATCGTCTGGAATGTTGCACCCAAGTACCAGGGAACAAAAACTGAGACACATTTGAACACGTTTCCCGATCACACGGTGTATCATACTCTGGGTTCCACATGCATGTTTTAGCTGAAGGAAGAATCCCTTAAACCTGGAGAGTTGAGACCCATGGAATGGGTACCATGCAATATGACTTCAAAGGGTCTTCATTGGCTCAGCAAACCTCACCAATCCTATCACTGCTGCGTTTATGCCGCTGTACACACGCTTGATTCTCTTTCGGAGACATATAAATCCATAGGTTTTAAGATTCTTACTAGTCAGGTATATTCTTGGCGTGTAATATGGGGTGTTGAGTCCACTTGGTTGAGCAAGGAGTAGCTCTTGTCTATTACATATTTGGCTTATGGAACGGTATCTGTGCTAATTTCAATCTCTGGTTTTATGCAGCACCCCAACTCACCTTTCCCCTTAAGCAAGCATAAGTTGGTTTCCTACATTTGAGACCCTGTTCTGTTTTGTAATTCAGTTCCTGTTTAGCCAAGTTTACATTCCGTGTTGTAGTGATATCTTATGATATTTCTTTTTCTGTGTGACTTATTTTACTTAGAATCATCGTACCTGAATCCACTCATTATGCTGCTACGGGCGTGATGACATAGATTTCATTGCTGAGTGATATTGCATTGTACGTAAGTACCACAACGTCTTTATCCATTTTTCGCTTTCTGCGATATTGAACTTGTACCGTAAACGAGATTCTTGTAAACAGAGCCGGCCCAAACTTTGGGGTGGCTGTGTCTTTTTGATTTTAATTTCCCTAAGCTATAGGACCATAAGTGGAAGTTCCCTAGGCTCTGTTGCTTTGTTTTTTTTATGGTTCAGGAAACACCATACTCTTCTCCAGAGTGGCTGTGGGCAATTTACATCCCGCCCATCAGCATAACAAGGCACCCAGTTCTCCATGGCCTGTCCTGCCTTTCTTGATTTTACACTTTTTTCAGATGGCTCTTTTGACTTGGGGGCAGTGAGACTTCATTGTAGTGCAGATTTTCTTTGCAAGCTTGCTTGGTTGGCCAAAAAGGGCGTATGCGTTTTTTCCTGAATATATTCAGGAAAAAACGCATACGCCCTTTTTGGCCAAGTGCATCATTGTGGACGTTCTGCCTCTTTTCCTATGCTTTACATGCAATTCCAGTCTACCTCCTGAAATTGGTTTCCTGCAATTCTGCCCCGCTTTCAAGTCCTCTTGGCAGCCTTACTTCAATATATTTTTGGACGATAGCTGTCATTTATAACTCTGCAGGTTTGTGAATGACACTGCCCCTGAGCTCCTTTCTTCAACTCGCTTTCTTCTGAGCTGGCCGCAACACCGCAGCATTGCTTCAGGCCCTAGTGTGGTTCCGGCACAGCACGCTGAGCCTTTGGTTAATTCCTCTTCCTGGTGGGCCATGAGAGTAAAATTTGCCCCTCCAGACACCACCAGCTAGTCTCTCATTGGTTCTCCCTATTCCTGTTCATTTTCCGCAGAAATTGCAAACTGGGCCAAACAGGAGGTTAAAGGCACTGACTCTCCAAGTGGGGAGAATGTTTGTAAAGCGTCTGGAATGTTGCACCCGAGTACCAGGGAATGAAAACTGACACATTTGAACACGTTTCCCGATCACACGGTAGATCATACTCTGGGTTCCACATGCATGTTTTAGCTGAAGGAATAATACCTTAAACCTGGAGAGTTGAGACCCATGGAATGGGTACCATGCAATATGACTTTAAAGGGTCTGCATTTGCTCACCGATCCTCACCAATCCTATCACTGCTGCGTTTATGCCACTGTACACACACTTGATTCTCTTTCGGAGACGTATAAATCCATAGGTTTTAAGATTCTTACTATTCAGGTATATTCTTAGGCGTTTAATACGGGGTGTAGAGTCCACTTCGTTGAGCAAGGAGTAGCTCTTGTCTATTACATATTTCGCTTATGGAACGGTATCTGTGCTAATTTCAATCTCTGGTTTTATGCAGCACCCCAACTCACCTTTCCCCTTAAGCAAGCATAAGTTGGTTTTCTACATTTGAGACCCTGTTCTGTTTTGTAATTCAGTTCCTGGGTAGCCAAGTTTACATTCCGTGTAGTAGTGATATCTTATGATGTTTCTTTTTCTGTGTGACTTATTTCACTTAGAATCATCGTACCTGAATCCACTCATTATGCTGCTACGGGCCTGATGACATAGATTTCATTGCTGAGTGATATTGCATAGTACGTAAGTACCACAACTTCTTTATCCATTTTTTGCTTTCTGTGATATTGAACTTGTACCGTAAACGAGGTTCTTGTAAACAGAGCCGTCTCAAACTTTGGGGTGGCTGTGTCTTTTTGATTTTAATTTACCTAAGCTATAGGACCATAAGTGGAAGTGCCCTAGGCTCTGTTGCTTTGTTTTTTAGATGTTTCAGGAAACACCATACACTTCTCCAGAGTGGCTGTGGGCAATTTACATCCCGCCCATCAGCATAACAAGGCTCCCAGTTCTCCATGGCCTGTCCTGCCTTTCTGGATTTTACACTTTTTTCAGATGGCCCTTTTGACCGGGGGGCAGTGAGACTTCATTGTAGTGCAGATTTCCTTTGCAAGCTTGCTTGGTTGTCCAAAAAGGGCGTATGCTTTTTTTCCTGAGGAAAGAACGCATATGCTCTTTTTGGCCAAGTGCATCATTGTGGACGTTCTGCCTCTTTTCCTATGCTTTACATGCAATTCCAGTCTACCTCCTGAAATCGGTTTCCTGCAATTCTGCCCCGCTTTCAAGTCCTCTTGGCAGCCTTACTTCAATATATTTTTGGACGATAGCTGTCATTTATAACTCTGCAGGTCTGTGAATGACAGTGCCCCTGAGCTCCTTTCTTCAACTCACTTTCTTGTGAGCTGGCCGCAACACTGCAGGATTGCTTCAGGCCCTAGTGTGGTTCCGGCATGGCACGCTGAGCCTTTGGTTAATTCCTCTTCCTGGTGGGAAATGAGAGTTAAATTTGCCCGTCCAGACACCTCCAGCTACTCTCTCATTGGTTCTCCCTATTCCTGTTCATCTTCCGCAGAAATTGCAAACTGGGCCAAACAGGAGGTTAAAGGCACTGACTCTCCAAGTGGGGAGAGTGTTAGTAAAGCGTCTGGAATGTTGCACCCAAGTACCGCGGGACGAAAACTGATACACCTTTGAACACGTTTCCCGATCACACGGTGGATCATAGTCTGGGTTCCACATGCATGTTTTAGCTGAAGGAAGAATCCTTTAAACCTGGAGAGTTGAGACCCATGGAATGGGTACCATGCAATATGCCTTCAAAGGGTCTGCATTTGCTCACCGATCCTCACCAATCCTATCACTGTTGCGTTGATGCCGCTGTACACACGCTTGATTCTCTTTCGGAGACATAGAAATCCATAGGTATTAAGATTCTTACTAGTCAGTTATATTCTTAGGCGTTTAATATGGGGTGTTGAGTCCACTTCGTTGAGCAAGGAGTAGCTCTTGTCTATTATATATTTGGCTTATGGAACGGTATCTGTGCTAATTTCAATCTCTGGTTTTATGCAGCACCCCAACTCACCTTTCCCCTTAAGCAAGCATAAGTTGGTTTTCCACATTTGAGACCCTGTTCTGTTTCGTAATTCAGTTCCTGTGTAGTCACGTTTACATTCCGTGTAGTAGTGATATCATATGATGTTTCTTTTTCTGTGTGACTTATTTCACGTAGAATCATCGTACCTGAATCCACTCATTATGCTGCTACGGGCCTGATGACATAGATTTCATTGCTGAGTGATATTGCATTGTACGTAAGTACCACAACTTCTTTATCCATTTTTTGCTTTCTGTGATATTGAACTTGTACCGTAAACGAGGTTCTTGTAAACAGAACCGTCCAAAACTTTGGGGTGGCTGTGTCGTTTTGATTTTAATTTCCCTAAGCTATAGGACCATAAGTGGAAGTGCCCTAGGCTCTGTTGCTTTGTTTTTTAGATGTTTCAGGAAACACCATACACTTCTCCAGAGTGGCTGTTGGCAATTTACATCCCGCCCATCAGCATAACAAGGCTCCCAGTTCTCCTTGGCCTGTCCTGCCTTTCTGGATTTTACACTTTTTTCAGATGGCCCTTTTGACCGGGGGGCAGTGAGACTTCATTGTAGTGGAGATTTCATTTGCAAGCTTCCTTGCTTGGCCAAAAAGGGCGTATGCGTTTTTTCCTGAATATATTCAGGAAAAAACGCATACGCCCTTTTTGGCCAAGTGCATCATTGTGGACGTTCTGCCTCTTTTCCTATGCTTTACATGCAATTCCAGTCTACCTCCTGAAATCGGTTTCCTGCAATTCTGCCCCGCTTTCAAGTCCTCTTGGCAGCCTTACTTCAATATATTTTTGGACGATAGCTGTCATTTATAACTCTGCAGGTTTGTGAATTACAGTGCCCCTGAGCTCCTTTCTTCAACTCGCTTTCTTGTGAGCTGGCCGCAACACCGCAGCCTTGCTTCAGGCCCTAGTGTGGTTCCGGCATGGCACGCTGAGCCTTTGGTTAATTCCTCTTCCTGGTGGGAAATGAGAGTTAAATTAGCCCGTCCAGACACCTCCAGCTAGTCTCTCATTGGTTCTCCCTATTCCTGTTCATCTTCCGCAGAAATTGCAAACTGGGCCAAACAGGAGGTTAAAGGCACTGACTCTCCAAGTGGGGAGAGTGTTAGTAAAGCGTCTGGAATGTTGCACCCAAGTACCAGGGGACAAAAACTGAGACACATTTGAACACGTTTCCCGATCACACGGTGGATCATACTCTGGGTTCCACATGCATGTTTTAGCCGAAGGAAGAATCCCTTAAACCTGGAGAGTTGAGACCCATGGAATGGGTACCATGCAATATGACTTCAAAGGGTCTGCATTTGTTCACCGAACCTCACCAATCCTATCACTGCTGCGTTTATGCCGCTGTACACACGCTTGATTCTCTTTCGGAGACATATAAATCCATAGGTTTTAAGATTCTTACTAGTCAGGTATAATCTTAGGCGTTTAATATGGGGTGTAGAGTCCACTTCGTTGAGCAAGGAGTAGCTCTTGTCTGTTACATATTTGGCTTATGGAACGGTATCTGTGCTAATTTCAATCTCTGGTTTTATGCAGCACTCCAACTCACTTTTCCCCTTAAGCAAGCATAAGTTGGTTTTCTACATTTGAGACCCTGTTCTGTTTTGTAATTCTGTTCCTGTGTAGCCAAGTTTACATTCCGTGTAGTAGTGATATCTTATGATGTTTCTTTTTCTGTGTGTCTTATTTCACTTAGAATCATCGTACCTGAATCCACTCATTATGCTGCTATGGGCCTGATGACATAGATTTCATTGCTGAGTGATATTGCATTGTACGTAAGTACCACAACTTCTTTATCCATTTTTCACTTTCTGTGATATTGAACTTGTACTGTAAACGAGGTTCTTGTAAACAAAGCCGTCCCAAACTTTGGGGTGGCTGTGTCTTTTTGATTTTAATTTCCCTAAGCTATAGGACCATAAGTGGAAGTGCCCTAGGCTCTGTTGCTTTGTTTTTTAGATGTTTCAGGAAACACCATACACTTCTCCAGAGTGACTGTTGGCAATTTACATCCCGCCCATCAGCATAACAAGGCTCCCAGTTCTCCATGGCCTGTCCTGCCTTTCTGGATTTTACACTTTTTTCAGATGGCCCTTTTGACCGGGGGGCAGTGAGACTTCATTGTAGTGCAGATTTCCTTTGCAAGCTTGCTTGGTTGGCCAAAAAGGGCGTATGCGTTTTTTCCTGAATATATTCAGGAAAAAACGCATACGCCCTTTTTGGCCAAGTGCATCATTGTGGACGTTCTGCCTCTTTTCCTATGCTTTACATGCAATTCCAGTCTACCTCCTGAAATCGGTTTCCTGCAATTCTGCCCCGCTTTCAAGTCCTCTTGGCAGCCTTACTTCAATATATTTTTGGACGATAGCTGTCATTATTAACTCTGCAGGTCTGTGAATGACAGTGCCCCTTAGCTCCTTTCTTCAACTCGCTTTCTTGTGAGCTGGCCGCAACACCGCAGGATTGCTTCAGGCCCTAGTGTGGTTCCGGCATGGCACGCTGAGCCTTCGGTTAATTCCTCTTTCTGGCGGGAAATGAGAGTTAAATTTGCCCGTCCAGACACCTCCAGCTAGTCTCTCATTGCTTCTCCCTATGCCTTTTCATCTTCCGCAGAAATTGCAAACTGGGCCAAACAGGAGTTTAACGACACTGACTCTCCAAGTGGGGAGAGTGTTAGTAAAGCGTCTGGATGTTGCACCCGAGTACCAGGGGACGAAAACTGACACATTTGAACACGTTTCCCGATCACACGGTGGATCATACTCTGGGTTCCACATGCATGTTTTAGCTGAAGGCAGAATCCCGTAATCCTGGAGAGTTGAGACCCATGGAATGGGTACCATGCAATATGACTTCAAAGGGTCTGCATTTGTTCACCGAACCTCACCAATCCTATCACTGCTGTGTTTATGCCGCTGTACACACGCTTGATTCTCTTTCGGAGACATATAAATCCATAGATTTTAAGATTCTTACTAGTCAGGTATAATCTTAGGCGTTTAATATGGGGTGTAGAGTCCACTTCGTTGAGCAAGGAGTAGCTCTTGTCTGTTACATATTTGGCTTATGGAACGGTATCTGTGCTAATTTCAATCTCTGGTTTTATGCAGAACCCCAACACACCTTTCCCCTTAAGCAAGCATAAGTTGGTTTTCTACATTTGAGACCCTGTTCTGTTTTGTATTTCTGTTCCTGTGTAGCCAAGTTTATATTCCGTGTAGTAGTGATATCTTATGATGTTTCTTTTTCTGTGTGACTTATTTCACTTAGAATCATCGTACCTGAATCCACTCATTATGCTGCTATGGGCCTGATGACATAGATTTCATTGCTGAGTGATATTGCATTGTACGTAAGTACCACAACTTCTTTATCCATTTTTCACTTTCTGTGATATTGAACTTGTACTGTAAACGAGGTTCTTGTAAACAGAGCCCTCGCAAACGTTGGGGTGGCTGTGTCTTTTTGATTTTAATTTCCTTAAGCTATAGGACCATAAGTGGAAGTGCCCTAGGCTCTGTTGCTTTGTTTTTTAGATGTTTCAGGAAACAACATACACTTCTCCAGAGTGGCTGTTGGCAATTTACATCCCGCCCATCAGCATAACAAGGCTCCCAGTTCTCCATGGCCTGTCCTGCCTTTCTGGATTTTATACTTTTTTCAGATGGCCCTTTTGACCGGGGGGCAGTGAGACTTCATTGTAGTGCAGATTTCCTTTGCAAGCTTGCTTGGTTGGCCAAAAAGGGCGTATGCGTTTTTTCCTGAATATATTCAGGAAAAAACGTATACGCCCTTTTTGGCCAAGTGCATCATTGTGGACGTTCTGCCTCTTTTCCTATGCTTTACATGCAATTCCAGTCTACCTCCTGAAATCGGTTTCCTGCAATTCTGCGCCTCTTTCAAGTCCACTTGGCAGCCTTACTTCAATATATTTTTCGATGATACCTGTCATTTTTAACTCTGCAGGTATGTGAACTACAGAGTTCCTGAGCTCCTTTCTTCAACTCGCTTTCTTGTGATCTGGCCGCAACACCGCAGCATTGCTTCAGGCCCTAGTGTGGTTCCGGCATGGCATGCTGAGCCTTTGGTTAATTCCTCTTCCTGGTTGGAAATGAGAGTTAAATTTGCCCGTCCAGACACCTCCAGCTACTCTCTCATTGGTTCTCCCTATTACTGTTCATTTTCTGCGGAAATTGCAAACTGGGACAAACATGAGGTTAAAGGCACTGACTCTCCAAGTGGGGAGAGTGTTAGTAAAGCGTCTGGAATGTTGCACCCGAGTACCAGGGGACGAAACCTGAGACACATTTGAACACGTTTCCCGATCACACGGTGGATCATACTCTGGGTTCCACATGCATGTTTTAGCTGAAGGAAGAATCCCTTAAACCTGGAGAGTTGAGACCCATGGAATGGGTACCATGCAATATGACTTCAAAGGGTCTGCATTTGCTCACCGAACCTCACCAATCCTATCACTGCTGCGTTTATGCCGCTGTACACATTCTTGATTCTCTTTCGGAGACATATAAATGCATAGGTTTTAAGATTCTTACTAGGCAGGTATATTCTTAGGCGTTTAATATGGGGTGTTGAGTCCACTTCGTTGAGCAAGGAGTAGCTCTTGTCTATTACATATTTGGCTTATGGATCGGTATCTGTGCTAATTTCAATCTCTGGTTTTATGCAGCACGCCAACTCACCTTTCCCCTTAAGCAAGCATAAGTTGGTTTTCTACATTTGAGACCTTGTTCTGTTTTGTAATTCAGTTCCTGTGTAGCCAAGTTTACATTCCGTGTAGTAGTGATACCGTATGATGTTTCGTTTTCTGTGTGACTTATTTCACTTAGAATCATCGTACCTGAATCCACTCATTATGCTGCTATGGGCCTGATGAAATAGATTTCATTGCTGAGTGATATTGCATTGTACGTAAGTACCACAACTTCTTTATCCATTTTTCACTTTCTGTGATATTGAACTTGTACCGTAAACAAGGTTCTTGTAAACAGAGCCGTCCCAAACTTTGGGGTGGCTGTGTCTTTTTGATTTTAATTTCCCTAAGCTATAGGACCATAAGTGGAAGTTCCCTAGGCTCTGTTGCTTTGTTTTTTTTATGGTTCAGGAAACACCATACTCTTCTCCAGAGTGGCTGTGGGCAATTTACATCCCGCCCATCAGCATAACAAGGCACCCAGTTCTCCATGGCCTGTCCTGCCTTTCTTGATTTTACACTTTTTTCAGATGGCTCTTTTGACTTGGGGGCAGTGAGACTTCATTGTAGTGCAGATTTTCTTTGCAAGCTTGCTTGGTTGGCCAAAAAGGGCGTATGCGTTTTTTCCTGAATATATTCAGGAAAAAACGCATACGCCCTTTTTGGCCAAGTGCATCATTGTGGACGTTCTGCCTCTTTTCCTATGCTTTACATGCAATTCCAGTCTACCTCCTGAAATTGGTTTCCTGCAATTCTGCCCCGCTTTCAAGTCCTCTTGGCAGCCTTACTTCAATATATTTTTGGACGATAGCTGTCATTTATAACTCTGCATGTTTGTGAATGACACTGCCCCTGAGCTCCTTTCTTCAACTCGCTTTCTTCTGAGCTGGCCGCAACACCGCAGCATTGCTTCAGGCCCTAGTGTGGTTCCGGCACAGCACGCTGAGCCTTTGGTTAATTCCTCTTCCTGGTGGGCAATGAGAGTAAAATTTGCCCCTCCAGACACCACCAGCTAGTCTCTCATTGGTTCTCCCTATTCCTGTTCATTTTCCGCAGAAATTGCAAACTGGGCCAAACAGGAGGTTAAAGGCACTGACTCTCCAAGTGGGTAGAATGTTTGTAAAGCGTCTGGAATGTTGCACCCGAGTACCAGGGAATGAAAACTGACACATTTGAACACGTTTCCCGATCACACGGTAGATCATACTCTGGGTTCCACATGCATGTTTTAGCTGAAGGAATAATTCCTTAAACCTGGAGAGTTGAGACCCATGGAATGGGTACCATGCAATATGACTTCAAAGGGTCTGCATTTGCTCACCGATCCTCACCAATCCTATCACTGCTGCGTTTATGCCACTGTACACACACTTGATTCTCTTTCGGAGACATATAAATCCATAGGTTTTAAGATTCTTACTATTCAGGTATATTCTTAGGCGTTTAATACGGGGTGTAGAGTCCACTTCGTTGAGCAAGGAGTAGCTCTTGTCTATTACATATTTCGCTTATGGAACGGTATCTGTGCTAATTTCAATCTCTGGTTTTATGCAGCACCCCAACTCACCTTTCCCCTTAAGCAAGCATAAGTTGGTTTTCTACATTTGAGACCCTGTTCTGTTTTGTAATTCAGTTCCTGTGTAGCCAAGTTTACATTCCGTGTAGTAGTGATATCTTATGATGTTTCTTTTTCTGTGTGACTTATTTCACTTAGAATCATCGTACCTGAATCCACTCATTATGCTGCTACGGGCCTGATGACATAGATTTCATTGCTGAGTGATATTGCATAGTACGTAAGTACCACAACTTCTTTATCCATTTTTTGCTTTCTGTGATATTGAACTTGTACCGTAAACGAGGTTCTTGTAAACAGAGCCGTCTCAAACTTTGGGGTGGCTGTGTCTTTTTGATTTTAATTTCCCTAAGCTATAGGACCATAAGTGGAAGTGCCCTAGGCTCTGTTGCTTTGTTTTTTAGATGTTTCAGGAAACACCATACACTTCTCCAGAGTGGCTGTGGGCAATTTACATCCCGCCCATCAGCATAACAAGGCTCCCAGTTCTCCATGGCCTGTCCTGCCTTTCTGGATTTTACACTTTTTTCAGATGGCCCTTTTGACCGGGGGGCAGTGAGACTTCATTGTAGTGCAGATTTCCTTTGCAAGCTTGCTTGGTTGGCCAAAAAGGGCGTATGCGTTTTTTCCTGAATATATTCAGGAAAAAACGCATACGCCCTTTTTGGCCAAGTGCATCATTGTGGACGTTCTGCCTCTTTTCCTATGCTTTACATGCAATTCCAGTCTACCTCCTGAAATCGGTTTCCTGCAATTCTGCCCCGCTTTCAAGTCCTCTTGGCAGCCTTACTTCAATATATTTTTGGACGATAGCTGTCATTTATAACTCTGCATGTTTGTGAATGACAGTGCCCCTGAGCTCCTTTCTTCAACTCGCTTTCTTGTGAGCTGGCCGCAACACCGCAGCATTGCTTCAGGCCCTAGTGTGGTTCCTGCACGGCACGCTGAGCCTTTGGTTAATTCCTCTTCCTGGTGGGAAATGAGAGTTAAATTTGCCCCTCCAGACACCACCAGCTAGTCTCTCATTGGTTCTCCCTATTCCTGTTCATTTTCCGCAGAAATTGCAAACTGGGCCAAACAGGAGGTTAAAGGCACTGACTCTCCAAGTGGGGAGAGTGTTAGTAAAGCTTCTGGAATGTTGCACCCGAGTACCAGGGGACGAAACCTGAGACACATTTGAACACGTTTCCCGATCACACGGTGGATCATACTCTGGGTTCCACATGCATGTTTTAGCTGAAGGAAGAATCCCTTAAACCTGGAGAGTTGAGACCCATGGAATGGGTACCATGCAATATGACTTCAAAGGGTCTGCATTTGCTCACCGAACCTCACCAATCCTATCACTGCTGCGTTTATGCCGCTGTACACATTCTTGATTCTCTTTCGGAGACATATAAATGCATAGGTTTTAAGATTCTTACTAGGCAGGTATATTCTTAGGCGTTTAATATGGGGTGTTGAGTCCACTTCGTTGAGCAAGGAGTAGCTCTTGTCTATTACATATTTGGCTTATGGATCGGTATCTGTGCTAATTTCAATCTCTGGTTTTATGCAGCACGCCAACTCACCTTTCCCCTTAAGCAAGCATAAGTTGGTTTTCTACATTTGAGACCTTGTTCTGTTTTGTAATTCAGTTCCTGTGTAGCCAAGTTTACATTCCGTGTAGTAGTGATACCGTATGATGTTTCGTTTTCTGTGTGACTTATTTCACTTAGAATCATCGTACCTGAATCCACTCATTATGCTGCTATGGGCCTGATGAAATAGATTTCATTGCTGAGTGATATTGCATTGTACGTAAGTACCACAACTTCTTTATCCATTTTTCACTTTCTGTGATATTGAACTTGTACCGTAAACAAGGTTCTTGTAAACAGAGCCGTCCCAAACTTTGGGGTGGCTGTGTCTTTTTGATTTTAATTTCCCTAAGCTATAGGACCATAAGTGGAAGTTCCCTAGGCTCTGTTGCTTTGTTTTTTTTATGGTTCAGGAAACACCATACTCTTCTCCAGAGTGGCTGTGGGCAATTTACATCCCGCCCATCAGCATAACAAGGCACCCAGTTCTCCATGGCCTGTCCTGCCTTTCTTGATTTTACACTTTTTTCAGATGGCTCTTTTGACTTGGGGGCAGTGAGACTTCATTGTAGTGCAGATTTTCTTTGCAAGCTTGCTTGGTTGGCCAAAAAGGGCGTATGCGTTTTTTCCTGAATATATTCAGGAAAAAACGCATACGCCCATTTTGGCCAAGTGCATCATTGTGGACGTTCTGCCTCTTTTCCTATGCTTTACATGCAATTCCAGTCTACCTCCTGAAATTGGTTTCCTGCAATTCTGCCCCGCTTTCAAGTCCTCTTGGCAGCCTTACTTCAATATATTTTTGGACGATAGCTGTCATTTATAACTCTGCATGTTTGTGAATGACACTGCCCCTGAGCTCCTTTCTTCAACTCGCTTTCTTCTGAGCTGGCCGCAACACCGCAGCATTGCTTCAGGCCCTAGTGTGGTTCCGGCACAGCACGCTGAGCCTTTGGTTAATTCCTCTTCCTGGTGGGCAATGAGAGTAAAATTTGCCCCTCCAGACACCACCAGCTAGTCTCTCATTGGTTCTCCCTATTCCTGTTCATTTTCCGCAGAAATTGCAAACTGGGCCAAACAGGAGGTTAAAGGCACTGACTCTCCAAGTGGGGAGAATGTTTGTAAAGCGTCTGGAATGTTGCACCCGAGTACCAGGGAATGAAAACTGACACATTTGAACACGTTTCCCAATCACACGGTAGATCATACTCTGGGTTCCACATGCATGTTTTAGCTGAAGGAATAATTCCTTAAACCTGGAGAGTTGAGACCCATGGAATGGGTACCATGCAATATGACTTCAAAGGGTCTGCATTTGCTCACCGATCCTCACCAATCCTATCACTGCTGCGTTTATGCCACTGTACACACACTTGATTCTCTTTCGGAGACATATAAATCCATAGGTTTTAAGATTCTTACTATTCAGGTATATTCTTAGGCGTTTAATACGGGGTGTAGAGTCCACTTCGTTGAGCAAGGAGTAGCTCTTGTCTATTACATATTTCGCTTATGGAACGGTAACTGTGCTAATTTCAATCTCTGGTTTTATGCAGCACCCCAACTCACCTTTCCCCTTAAGCAAGCATAAGTTGGTTTTCTACATTTGAGACCCTGTTCTGTTTTGTAATTCAGTTCCTGTGTAGCCAAGTTTACATTCCGTGTAGTAGTGATATCTTATGATGTTTCTTTTTCTGTGTGACTTATTTCACTTAGAATCATCGTACCTGAATCCACTCATTATGCTGCTACGGGCCTGATGACATAGATTTCATTGCTGAGTGATATTGCATAGTACGTAAGTACCACAACTTCTTTATCCATTTTTTGCTTTCTGTGATATTGAACTTGTACCGTAAACGAGGTTCTTGTAAACAGAGCCGTCTCAAACTTTGGGGTGGCTGTGTCTTTTTGATTTTAATTTCCCTAAGCTATAGGACCATAAGTGGAAGTGCCCTAGGCTCTGTTGCTTTGTTTTTTAGATGTTTCAGGAAACACCATACACTTCTCCAGAGTGGCTGTGGGCAATTTACATCCCGCCCATCAGCATAACAAGGCTCCCAGTTCTCCATGGCCTGTCCTGCCTTTCTGGATTTTACACTTTTTTCAGATGGCCCTTTTGACCGGGGGACAGTGAGACTTCATTGTAGTGCAGATTTCCTTTGCAAGCTTGCTTGGTTGGCCAAAAAGGGCGTATGCGTTTTTTCCTGAATATATTCAGGAAAAAACGCATACGCCCTTTTTGGCCAAGTGCATCATTGTGGACGTTCTGCCTCTTTTCCTATGCTTTACATGCAATTCCAGTCTACCTCCTGAAATCGGTTTCCTGCAATTCTGCCCCGCTTTCAAGTCCTCTTGGCAGCCTTACTTCAATATATTTTTGGACGATAGCTGTCATTTATAACTCTGCATGTTTGTGAATGACACTGCCCCTGAGCTCCTTTCTTCAACTCGCTTTCTTGTGAGCTGGCCGCAACACCGCAGCATTGCTTCAGGCCCTAGTGTGGTTCCTGCACGGCACGCTGAGCCTTTGGTTAATTCCTCTTCCTGGTGGGAAATGAGAGTTAAATTTGCCCCTCCAGACACCACCAGCTAGTCTCTCATTGGTTCTCCCTATTCCTGTTCATTTTCCGCAGAAATTGCAAACTGGGCCAAACAGGAGGTTAAAGGCACTGACTCTCCAAGTGGGGAGAGTGTTAGTAAAGCTTCTGGAATGTTGCACCCGAGTACCAGGGGACGAAACCTGAGACACATTTGAACACGTTTCCCGATCACACAGTGGATCATACTCTGGGTTCCACATGCATGTTTTAGCTGAAGGAAGAATCCCTTAAACCTGGAGAGTTGAGACCCATGGAATGGGTACCATGCAATATGACTTCAAAGGGTCTGCATGTGTTCACCGAACCTCACCAATCCTATCACTGCTGCGTTTATGCCGCTGTACACACGTTTGATTCTCTTTCGGAGAAATATAAATCCATAGGTTTTAAGATTCTTACTAGTCAGGTATATTCTTAGGCGTTTAATATGGGGTGTAGTGTCCACTTCGTTGAGCAAGGAGTAGCTCTTGTCTATTACATATTTGGCTTATGGAACGGTATCTGTGCTAATTTCAATCTCTGGTTTTATGCAGCACCCCAACTCACCTTTCCCCTTAAGCAAGCATAAGTTGGTTTTCTACATTTGAGACCCTGTTCTGTTTTGTAATTCAGTTCCTGTGTAGCCAAGTTTACATTCCGTGTAGTAGTGATATCTTATGTTGTTTCTTTTTCTGTGTGACTTATTTCACTTAGAATCATCGTACCTGAATCCACTCATTATGCTGCTATGGGCCTGATGACATAGATTTTATTGCTGAGTTATATTGCATTGTACGTAAGTACCACAAATTCTTTATCCATTTTTCGCTTTCTGTGATATTGAACTTGTACCGTAAACGAGGTTCTTGTAAACAGAGCTGTCCCAAACTTTGGGGTGGCTGTGTCTTTTTGATTTTAATTTCCCTAAGCTATAGGACCATAAGTGGAAGTGCCCTAGGCTCTGTTGCTTTGTTTTTTAGATGTTTCAGGAAACACCATACACTTCTCCAGAGTGGCTGTTGGCAATTTTCATCCCGCCCATCAGCATAACAAGGCTCCCAGTTCTCCATGGCCTGTCCTGCCTTTCTGGATTTTACAGTTTTTTCAGATGGCCCTTTTGACCGGGGGACAGTGAGACTTCATTGTAGTGCAGATTTCCTTTGCAAGCTTGCTTCGTTGGCCAAAAAGGGCGTATGCGTTATTTCCTGACGAAAAAACGCATATGCCCTTTTTGGCCAAGTGCATCATTGTGGACGTTCTGCCTCTTTTCCTATGCTTTACATGCAATTCCAGTCTACCTCCTGAAATCGGTTTCCTGCAATTCTGCCCCGCTTTCAAGTCCTCTTGGCAGCCTTACTTCAATATATTTTTGGACGATAGCTGTCATTTATAACTCTGCACGTTTGTGAATGACAGTTCCCCTGAGCTCCTTTCTTCAACTCGCTTTCTTGTGAGCTGGCCGCAACACCGCAGCATTGCTTCAGGCCCTAGTGTGGTTCCTGCACGGCACGCTGAGCCTTTGGTTAATTCCTCTTCCTGGTGGGAAATGAGAGTTAAATTTGCCCCTCAAGACACCACCAGCTAGTCTCTCATTGGTTCTCCCTATTCCTGTTCATTTTCCGCAGAAATTGCAAACTGGGCCAAACAGGAGGTTAAAGGCACTGACTCTCCAAGTGGGGAGAGTGTTAGTAAAGCTTCTGGAATGTTGCACCCGAGTACCAGGGGACGAAACCTGAGACACATTTGAACACGTTTCCCGATCACACAGTGGATCATACTCTGGGTTCCACATGCATGTTTTAGCTGAAGGAAGAATCCCTTAAACCTGGAGAGTTGAGACCCATGGAATGGGTACCATGCAATATGACTTCAAAGGGTCTGCATGTGTTCACCGAACCTCACCAATCCTATCACTGCTGCGTTTATGCCGCTGTACACACGTTTGATTCTCTTTCGGAGAAATATAAATCCATAGGTTTTAAGATTCTTACTAGTCAGGTATATTCTTAGGCGTTTAATATGGGGTGTAGTGTCCACTTCGTTGAGCAAGGAGTAGCTCTTGTCTATTACATATTTGGCTTATGGAACGGTATCTGTGCTAATTTCAATCTCTGGTTTTATGCAGCACCCCAACTCACCTTTCCTCTTAAGCAAGCATAAGTTGGTTTTCTACATTTGAGACCCTGTTCTGTTTTGTAATTCAGTTCCTGTGTAGCCAAGTTTACATTCCGTGTAGTAGTGATATCTTATGTTGTTTCTTTTTCTGTGTGACTTATTTCACTTAGAATCATCGTACCTGAATCCACTCATTATGCTGCTATGGGCCTGATGACATAGATTTCATTGCTGAGTTATATTGCATTGTTCGTAAGTACCACAAATTCTTTATCCATTTTTCGCTTTCTGTGATATTGAACTTGTACCGTAAACGAGGTTCTTGTAAACAGAGCTGTCCCAAACTTTGGGGTGGCTGTGTCTTTTTGATTTTAATTTCCCTAAGCTATAGGACCATAAGTGGAAGTGCCCTAGGCTCTGTTGCTTTGTTTTTTAGATGTTTCAGGAAACACCATACACTTCTCCAGAGTGGCTGTTGGCAATTTTCATCCCGCCCATCAGCATAACAAGGCTCCCAGTTCTCCATGGCCTGTCCTGCCGTTCTGGATTTTACACTTTTTTCAGATGGCCCTTTTGACCGGGGGGCAGTGACACTTCATTGTAGTGCAGATTTCCTTTGCAAGCTTGCTCGGTTGGCCAAAAAGTGCGTATGCGTTTTTTCCTGAATATATTCAGGAAAAAACGCATACGCCCTTTTTGGCCAAGTGCATCATTGTGGACGTTCTGCCTCTTTTCCTATGCTTTACATGCAATTCCAGTCTACCTCCTGAAATCGGTTTCCTGCAATTCTGCCCCGCTTTCAAGTCCTCTTGGCAGCCTTACTTCAATATATTTTTGGACGATAGCTGTCATTTATAACTCTGCAGGTTTGTGAATGACAGTGCCCCTGAGCTCCTTTCTTCAACTCGCTTTCTTGTGAGCTGGCCGCAACATCGCAGGATTGCTTCAGGCCCTAGTGTGGTTCCGGCATGGCACGCTGAGCCTTTGGTTAATTCCTCTTCCTGGTGGGAAATGAGAGTTAAATTTGCCCTTCCACACACCTCCAGCTAGTCTCCCATTGGTTCTCCCTCTCCCTGTTCATCTTACGCAGAAATTGCAAACTGGGCCAAACAGGAGGTTAAAGGCACTGACTCTCCAAGTGGGGAGAGTGTTAGTAAAGCGTCTGGAATGTTGCACCCGAGTACCGGGGGACGAAACCTGAGACACATTTGAACACGTTTCCTGATCAAACAGTGGATCATACTCTGGGTTCCACATGCATGTTTTAGCTGAATGAAGAATGCCTTAAACCTGGAGATTTGAGACCCTTGGAATGGGTACCATGCAATATGACTTCAAAGGGTCTGCATTTGCTCACCGAACCTCACCAATCCTATCACTGCTGCGTTTATGCCGCTGTACACACGCTTGATTCTCTATCGGAGAAATATAAATCCATACGTTTTAAGATTCTTACTAGTCAGGTATATTCTTAGGCGTTTAATATGGGGTGTAGAGTCCACTTCGTTGAGCAAGGAGTAGCTCTTGTCTATTACATATTTGGCTTATGGAACGGTATCTTTGCTAATTTCAATCTCTGGTTTTATGCAGCACCCCAACTCACCTTTCCCCTTAAGCAAGCATAAGTTGGTTTTCTACATTTGAGACCCTGTTCTGTTTTGTAATTCAGTTCCTGTGTAGCCAAGTTTACATTCCGTGTAGTAGTGATATCTTATGATGTTTCTTTTACTGTGTGACTTATTTCACTTAGAATCATCGTACCTGAATCCACTCATTATGCTGCTATGGGCCTGATGACATAGATTTCATTGCTGAGTGATATTGCATTGTACGTAAGTACCACAACTTCTTTATCTATTTTTCACTTTCTGCGATATTGAACTTGTACCGAAAACGAGGTTCTTGTAAACAGAGCTGTCCCAAACTTTGGGGTGGCTGTGTCTTTTTGATTTTAATTTCCCTAAGCTATAGGACCATAAGTGGAAGTGCCCTAGGCTCTGTTGCTTTGTTTTTTAGATGTTTCAGGAAACACCATACACTTCTCCAGAGTGGCTGTTGGCAATTTACATCCCGCCCATCAGCATAACAAGGCTCCCAGTTCTCCATGGCATGTCCTGCCTTTCTGGATTTTACACTTTTTTCAGATGGCCCTTTTGATCGGTGGGCAGTGAGACTTCATTGTAGTGCAGATTTCTTTGCAAGCTTGCTTGGTTGGCCAAAAAGGGCGTATGCGTTTTTTCCTGAATATACTCAGGAAAAAACGCATAAGCCCTTTTTGGCCAAGTGCATCATTGTGGACGTTCTGCCTCTTTTCCTATGCTTTACATGCAATTCCAGTCTACCTCCTGAAATCGGTTTCCTGCAATTCTGCCCCGCTTTCAAGTCCTCTTGGCAGCCTTACTTCAATATATTTTTGGACGATAGCTGTCATTTATAACTCTGCAGGTTTGTGAATTACAGTGCCCCTGAGCTCCTTTCTTCAACTCGTTTTCTTGTGAACTGGCCGCAACACCGCAGCCTTGCTTCAGGCCCTAGTGTGGTTCCGGCATGGCACGCTGAGCCTTTGGTTAATTCCTCTTCCTGGTGGGAAATGAGAGTTAAATTTGCCCGTCCAGACACCTCCAGCTAGTCTCTCATTGGTTCTCCCTATTCCTGTTCATTTTCCGCAGAAATTGCAAACTGGGCCAAACAGGAGGTTAAAGGCACTGACTCTCCAAGTGGGGAGAGTGTTAGTAAAGCGTCTGGAATGTTGCACCCGAGTACCAGGGCACGAAAACTGATACACATTTGAACACGTTTCCCGATCACACGGTGGATCATACTCTGGGTTCCACATGCATGTTTTAGCTGAAGGAAGAATCCCTTAAACCTGGAGAGTTGAGACACATGGAATGGGTACCATGCAATATGACTTCAGAAGGTCTGCATTTGCTCACCGAACCTCACCAATCCTATCACTGCTGCGTTTATGCCGCTGTACACACGCTTGATTCTCTTTCGGAGACATAGAAATCCATAGGTTTTAAGATTCTTACTAGGCAGGTATATTCTTAGGCGTTTAATATGGAGTGTTGAGTCTACTTTGTTGAGCAAGGAGTAGCTCTTGTCTATTACATATTTGGCTTATGTAATGGTATCTGTGCTAATTTCAATCTCTGGTTTTATGCAGCACCCCAACTCACCTTTCCCCTTAAGCAAGCATAAGTTGGTTTTCTACATTTGAGACCCTGTTCTGTTTTGTAATTCAGTTCCTGGGTAGCCAAGTTTACATTCCGTGTAGTAGTGATATCTTATGATGTTTCTTTTTCTGTGTGACTTATTTCACTTAGAATCATCGTACCTGAATCCACTCATTATGCTGCTATGGGCCTGATGACATAGATTTCATTGCTGAGTGATATTGCATTGTACGTAAGTACCACAAATTCTTTATCCATTTTTCACTTTCTGTGATATTGAACTTGTACCTTAAACGAGGTTCTTGTAAACAGAGCTGTCCTAAACTTTGGGGTGGCTGTGTCTTTTTGATTTTAATTTTGCTAAGCTATAGGACCATAAGTGGAAGTGCCCTAGGCTCTGTTGCTTTGTTTTTTAGATGTTTCAGGAAACACCATACATTTCTCCAGAGTGGCTGTTGGCAATTACATCCCGCCCATCAGCATAACAAGGCTCCCAGTTCTCCATGGCCTGTCCTGCCTTTCTGGATTTTACACTTTTTTCAGATGGCCCTTTAGACTGGGGGGAAGTGAGACTTCATTGTAGTGCAGATTTCCTTTGCAAGCTTGCTTGGTTGGCCAAAAAGGGCGTATGCGTTTTTTCCTGAATATATTCAGGAAAAAACGCATACGCCCTTTTTGGCCAAGTGCATCATTGTGGACGTTCTGCCTCTTTTCCTATGCTTTACATGCAATTCCAGTCTACCTCCTGAAATCGGTTTCCTGCAATTCTGCCCCGCTTTCAAGTCGTCTTGGCAGCCTTACTTCAATATATTTTTGGACGATAGCTGTCATTTATAACTCTGCAGGTGTGTAAATTACAGTGCCCCTGAGCTCCTTTCTTCAACTCGCTTTCTTCTGAGCTGGCCGCAACACCGCAGCCTTGCTTCAGGCCCTAGTGTGGTTCCGGCACGGCACGCTGAGCCTTTGGTTAATTCCTCTTCCTGGTGGGAAATGAGAGTTAAATTTGCCCGTCCAGACACCTCCAGCTAGTCTCTCATTGGTTCTTCCTATTCGTGTTCATGTTATGCAGAAATTGCAAACTGGGCCAAACAGGAGGTTAAAGGCACTGACTCTCCAAGTGGGGAGAGTATTAGTAAAGCGTCTGGAATGTTGCACCCGAGTACCTGGGGACGAAAACTGAGACACATTTGAACACGTTTCCCGATCACACGGTGGATCATACTCTGGGTTCCACATGCATGTTTCAGCAGAAGGAAGAATCCCTTAAAATTGGAGAGTTGACACCCATGGAATAGATACCATGCAATATGACTTCAAAGGGTCTGCATTTGCTCACCGAACCTCACCAATCCTCTCACTGCTGCGTTTATGCCGCTGGAAACACGCTTGATTCTCTTTCGGAGACATATAAATCCATAGGTTTTAAGATTCTTACTAGTCAGGTATATTCTTAGGCGTTTAATATGTGGTGTTGAGTCCACTTCGTTGAGCAAGGAGTAGCTCTTGTCTATTGCATATTTGGCTTATGGAACGGTATCTGTGCTAATTTCAATCTCTGGTTTTATGCAACACCCCAACTAACGATTCCACGTAAGCAAGCATAAGTTGGTTTTCTACATTAGAGACCCTGTTCTGTTTTGTAATTCAGTTCCTGGGTAGCCAAGTTTACATCCTATGTATTAGTGATATCTTATGATGTTTCTTTTTCTGTGTCTTATTTCACTTAGAATCATCGTACCTAAATCCACTCATTATGCTGCTACGGGCCTGATGACATAGATTTCATTGCTGAGTGATATTGCATTGTACGTAAGTACCACGACTTCTTTATCCATTTTTCGCTTTCTGTGATATTGAACTTGTACCGTAAACGAGGTTCTTGTAAACAGAGCCGTCCCAAACTTTGGGGTGGCTGTGTCTTTTTGATTTTAATTTCCCTAAGCTATAGGACCATAAGTGGAAGTGCCCTAGGCTCTGTTGCTTTGTTTTTTAGATGTTTCAGGAAACACCATACACTTCTCCAGAGTGGCTGTTGGCAATTTACATCCCGCCCATCAGCATAACAAGGCTCCCAGTTCTCCATGGCCTGTCCTGCCGTTCTGGATTTTACACTTTTTTCAGATGGCCCTTTGGACTGGGGGCAGTGAGACTTCATTGTAGTGCAGATTTCCTTTGCAAGCTTGCTTGGTTTGCCAAAAAGGGCGTATGTGTATTTTCCTGAATACAGGAAAAAACGCATACGTCCTTTTTGGCCAACTGCATCATTGTTGACGTTCTGCCTCTTTTCCTATGCTTTACATGCAATTCCAGTCTACCTCCTGAAATCGGTTTCCTGCAATTCTGCCCCGCTTTCAAGTCCTCTTGGCAGCCTTACTTCAATATATTTTTGGACGATAGCTGTCATTTATAACTCTGCAGGTGTGTGAATTACAGTGCCCCTGAGCTCCTTTCTTCAACTCACTTTCTTCTGAGCTGGCCGCAACACCGCAGCCTTGCTTCAGGCCCTAGTGTGGTTCCGGCATGGCACGCTGAGCCTTTGGTTAATTCCTCTTCCTGGTGGGAAATGAGAGTTAAATTTGCCCGTCCAGACACCTCCAGCTTGTCTCTCATTGGTTCTCCCTATTCCTGTTCATTTTCCGCAGAAATTGCAAACTGGGCCAATCAGGAGGTTAAAGGCACTGACTCTCCAAGTGGGGAGAGTGTTAGTAAAGCGTCTGGAATGTTGCACCCGAGTACCAGGGCACGAAAACTGAGACACATTTGAACACGTTTCCCGATCACACGGTGGATCATACTCTGGGTTCCACATGCATGTTTTAGCTGAAGGAAGAATCCCTTAAACCTGGAGACTTGAGACCCATGGAATGGGTACCATGCCATATGAATTCAAAGGGTCTGCATTTGCTCACCGAACCTCACCAATCCTATCACTGCTGCGTATATGCCGCTGTACACACGCTTGATTCTCTTTCGGAGACATAGAAATCCATAGGTTTTAAGATTCTTACTAGGCAGGTATATTCTTAGGCGTTTAATATGGGGTGTAGAGTCCACTTCGTTGAGCAAGGAGTAGCTCTTGACTATTATATATTTGGCTTATGGAACGGTATCTGTGCTAATTTCAATCTCTGGTTTTATGCAACACCCCAACTAACGTTTCCCCGTAAGCAAGCATAAGTTGGTTTTCTACATTAGAGACCCTGTTCTGTTTTGTAATTCAGTTCCTGTGTAGCCAAGTTTACATCCTATGTATTAGTGATATCTTATGATGTTTCTTTTTCTGTGTCTTATTTCACTTAGAATCATCGTACCTAAATCCACTCATTATGCTGCTACGGGCCTGATGACATAGATTTCATTGCTGAGTGATATTGCATTGTACGTAAGTACCACGACTTCTTTATCCATTTTTCGCTTTCTGCGATATTGAACTTGTACCGTAAACGAGGTTCTTGTAAACAGAGCCGTCCCAAACTTTGGGGTGGCTGTGTCTTTTTGATTTTAATTTCCCTAAGCTATAGGACCATAAGTGGAAGTGCCCTAGGCTCTGTTGCTTTGTTTTTTAGATGTTTCAGGAAACACCATACACTTCTCCAGAGTGGCTGTTGGCAATTTACATCCCGCCCATCAGCATAACAAGGCTCCCAGTTCTCCATGGCCTGTCCTGCCTTTCTGGATTTTACACTTTTTTCAGATGGCCCTTTTGACCGGGAGGCAGTGAGACTTCATTGTAGTGCAGATTTCCTTTGGAAGCTTGCTTGGTTGGCCAAAAAGCACGTATGCGTTTTTTCCTGAATATATTCAGGAAAAAACGCATACGCCCTTTTTGGCCAAGTGCATCATTGTGGACGTTCTGCCTCTTTTCCTATGCTTTACATGCAATTCCAGTCTACCTCCTGAAATCGGTTTCCTGCAATTCTGCCCCGCTTTCAAGTCCTCTTGGCAGCCTTACTTCAATATATTTTTGGACGATAGCTGTCATTTATAACTCTGCAGATTTGTGAATTACAGTGCCCCTGAGCTCCTTTCTTCAACTCGCTTTCTTGTGAGCTGGCCGCAACACCGCAGCATTTCTTCAGGCCCTAGTGTGGTTCCGGCATGGCATGCTGAGCCTTTGGTTAATTCCTCTTCCTGGTGGGAAATGAGAGTTAAATTTGCCCGTCCAAACACCTCCAGCTAGTCTCTCATTGGTTCTCCCTATTCCTGTTCATTTTCCGCAGAAATTGCAAACTGGGCCAAACAGGAGGTTAAAGGCACTGACTCTCCAAGTGGGGAGAGTGTTAGTAAAGCGTCTGGAATGTTGCACCCGAGTACCAGGGGACGAAAACTGAGACACATTTGAACACGTTTCCCGATCACACGGTGGATCATACTCTGGGTTCCACATGCATGTTTTAGCTGAAGGAAGAATCCCTTAAACCTGGAGAGTTGAAACACATGGAATGGGTACCATGCAATATGACTTCAGAAGGTCTGCATTTGCTCACCGAACCTCACCAATCCTATCACTGCTGCCTTTATGCCGCTGTACACACGCTTGATTCTCTATCGGAGAAATATAAATCCATACGTTTTAAGATTCTTACTAGTCAGGTATATTCTTAGGCGTTTAATATGGGGTGTAGAGTCCACTTCGTTGAGCAAGGAGTAGCTCTTGTCTATTACATATTTGGCTTATGGAACGGTATCTTTGCTAATTTCAATCTCTGGTTTTATGCAGCACCCCAACTCACCTTTCCCCTTAAGCAAGCATAAGTTGGTTTTCTACATTTGAGACCCTGTTCTGTTTTGTAATTCAGTTCCTGTGTAGCCAAGTTTACATTCCGTGTAGTAGTGATACCTTATGATGTTTCTTTTTCTGTGTGACTTATTTCACTTAGAATCATCGTACCTGAATCCACTCATTATGCTGCTATGGGCCTGATGACATAGATTTCATTGCTGAGTGATATTGCATTGTACGTAAGTACCACAACTTCTTTATCTATTTTTCACTTTCTGTGATATTGAACTTGTACCGAAAACGAGGTTCTTGTAAACAGAGCTGTCCCAAACTTTGGGGTGGCTGTGTCTTTTTGATTTTAATTTCCCTAAGCTATAGGACCATAAGTGGAAGTGCCCTAGGCTCTGTTGCTTTGTTTTTTAGATGTTTCAGGAAACACCATACACTTCTCCAGAGTGGCTGTTGGCAATTTACATCCCGCCCATCAGCATAACAAGGCTCCCAGTTCTCCATGGCATGTCCTGCCTTTCTGGATTTTACACTTTTTTCAGATGGCCCTTTGGACTGGGGGGCAGTGAGACTTCATTGTAGTGCAGATTTCTTTGCAAGCTTGCTTGGTTGGCCAAAAAGGGCGTATGCGTTTTTTCCTGAATATATTCAGGAAAAAACGCATACGCCCTTTTTGGCCAAGTGCATCATTGTGGACGTTCTGCCTCTTTTCCTATGCTTTACATGCAATTCCAGTCTACCTCCTGACATCGGTTTCCTGCAATTCTGCCCCGCTTTCAAGTCCTCTTGGCAGCCTTACTTCAATATATTTTTGGACGATAGCTGTCATTTATAACTCTGCAGGTTTGTGAATTACAGTGCCCCTGAGCTCCTTTCTTCAACTCGTTTTCTTGTGAACTGGCCGCAACACCGCAGCCTTGCTTCAGGCCCTAGTGTGGTTCCGGCATGGCACACTGAGCCTTTGGTTAATTCCTCTTCCTGGTGGGAAATGAGAGTTAAATTTGCCCGTCCAGACACCTCCAGCTGGTCTCTCATTGGTTCTCCCTATTCCTGTTCATTTTCCGCAGAAATTGCAAACTGGGCCAAACAGGAGGTTAAAGGCACTGACTCTCCAAGTGGGGAGAGTGTTAGTAAAGCGTCTGGAATGTTGCACCCGAGTACCAGGGCACGAAAACTGATACACATTTGAACACGTTTCCCGATCACACGGTGGATCATACTCTGGGTTCCACATGCATGTTTTAGCTGAAGGAAGAATCCCTTAAACCTGGAGAGTTGAGACACATGGAATGGGTACCATGCAATATGACTTCAGAAGGTCTGCATTTGCTCACCGAACCTCACCAATCCTATCACTGCTGCGTTTATGCCGCTGTACACACGCTTGATTCTCTTTCGGAGACATAGAAATCCATAGGTTTTAAGATTCTTACTAGGCAGGTATATTCTTAGGCGTTTAATATGGAGTGTTGAGTCTACTTGGTTGAGCAAGGAGTAGCTCTTGTCTATTACATATTTGGCTTATGTAATGGTATCTGTGCTAATTTCAATCTCTGGTTTTATGCAGCACCCCAACTCACCTTTCCCCTTAAGCAAGCATAAGTTGGTTTTCTACATTTGAGACCCTGTTCTGTTTTGTAATTCAGTTCCTGGGTAGCCAAGTTTACATTCCGTGTAGTAGTGATATCTTATGATGTTTCTTTTTCTGTGTGACTTATTTCACTTAGAATCATCGTACCTGAATCCACTCATTATGCTGCTATGGGCCTGATGACATAGATTTCATTGCTGAGTGATATTGCATTGTACGTAAGTACCACAAATTCTTTATCCATTTTTCACTTTCTGTGATATTGAACTTGTACCTTAAACGAGGTTCTTGTAAACAGAGCTGTCCCAAACTTTGGGGTGGCTGTGTCTTTTTGATTTTAATTTTGCTAAGCTATAGGACCATAAGTGGAAGTGCCCTAGGCTCTGTTGCTTTGTTTTTTAGATATTTCAGGAAACACCATACATTTCTCCAGAGTGGCTGTTGGCAATTACATCCCGCCCATCAGCATAACAAGGCTCCCAGTTCTCCATGGCCTGTCCTGCCTTTCTGGATTTTACACTTTTTTCAGATGGCCCTTTTGACCGGGAGGCAGTGAGACTTCATTATAGTGCAGATTTCCTTTGGAAGCTTGCTTGGTTGGCCAAAAAGCGCGTATGCGTTTTTTCCTGAATATATTCAGGAAAAAACGCATACGTCCTTTTTGGCCAACTGCATCATTGTTGACGTTCTGCCTCTTTTCCTATGCTTTACATGCAATTCCAGTCTACCTCCTGAAATCGGTTTCCTGCAATTCTGCCCCGCTTTCAAGTCCTCTTGGCAGCCTTACTTCAATATATTTTTGCACGATAGCTGTAATTTATAACTCTGCAGATTTGTGAATTACAGTGCCCCTGAGCTCCTTTCTTCAACTCGCTTTCTTGTGAGCTGGCCGCAACACCGCAGCATTTCTTCAGGCCCTAGTGTGGTTCCGGCATGGCATGCTGAGCCTTTGGTTAATTCCTCTTCCTGGTGGGAAATGAGAGTTAAATTTGCCCGTCCAAACACCTCCAGCTAGTCTCTCATTGGTTCTCCCTATTCCTGTTCATTTTCCGCAGAAATTGCAATCTGGGCCAAACAGGAGGTTAAAGGCACTGACTCTCCAAGTGGGGAGAGTGTTAGTAAAGCGTCTGGAATGTTGCACCCGAGTACCAGGGGACGAAAACTGAGACACATTTGAACACGTTTCCCGATCACACGGTGGATCATACTCTGGGTTCCACATGCATGTTTTAGCTGAAGGAAGAATCCCTTAAACCTGGAGAGTTGAAACACATGGAATGGGTACCATGCAATATGACTTCAGAAGGTCTGCATTTGCTCACCGAACCTCACCAATCCTATCACTGCTGCCTTTATGCCGCTGTACACACGCTTGATTCTCTATCGGAGAAATATAAATCCATACGTTTTAAGATTCTTACTAGTCAGGTATATTCTTAGGCGTTTAATATGGGGTGTAGAGTCCACTTCGTTGAGCAAGGAGTAGCTCTTGTCTATTACATATTTGGCTTATGGAACGGTATCTTTGCTAATTTCAATCTCTGGTTTTATGCAGCACCCCAACTCACCTTTCCCCTTAAGCAAGCATAAGTTGGTTTTCTACATTTGAGACCCTGTTCTGTTTTGTAATTCAGTTCCTGTGTAGCCAAGTTTACATTCCGTGTAGTAGTGATATCTTATGATGTTTCTTTTTCTGTGTGACTTATTTCACTTAGAATCATCGTACCTGAATCCACTCATTATGCTGCTATGGGCCTGATGACATAGATTTCATTGCTGAGTGATATTGCATTGTACGTAAGTACCACAACTTCTTTATCTATTTTTCACTTTCTGTGATATTGAACTTGTACCGAAAACGAGGTTCTTGTAAACAGAGCTGTCCCAAACTTTGGGGTGGCTGTGTCTTTTTGATTTTAATTTCCCTAAGCTATAGGACCATAAGTGGAAGTGCCCTAGGCTCTGTTGCTTTGTTTTTTAGATGTTTCAGGAAACACCATACACTTCTCCAGAGTGGCTGTTGGCAATTGACATCCCGCCCATCAGCATAACAAGGCTCCCAGTTCTCCATGGCATGTCCTTCATTTCTGGATTTTACACTTTTTTCAGATGGCCCTTTTGATCGGTGGGCAGTGAGACTTCATTGTAGTGCAGATTTCTTTGCAAGCTTGCTTGGTTGGCCAAAAAGGGCGTATGCGTTTTTTCCTGAATATATTCAGGAAAAAACGCATACGCCCTTTTTGGCCAAGTGCATCATTGTGGACGTTCTGCCTCTTTTCCTATGCTTTACATGCAATTCCAGTCTACCTCCTGAAATCGGTTTCCTGCAATTCTGCCCCGCTTTCAAGTCCTCTTGGCAGCCTTACTTCAATATATTTTTGGACGATAGCTGTCATTTATAACTCTGCAGGTTTGTGAATTACAGTGCCCCTGAGCTCCTTTCTTCAACTCGTTTTCTTGTGAACTGGCCGCAACACCGCAGCCTTGCTTCAGGCCCTAGTGTGGTTCCGGCATGGCACGCTGAGCCTTTGGTTAATTCCTCTTCCTGGTGGGAAATGAGAGTTAAATTTGCCCGTCCAGACACCTCCAGCTAGTCTCTCATTGGTTCTCCCTATTCCTGTTCATTTTCCGCAGAAATTGCAAACTGGGCCAAACAGGAGGTTAAAGGCACTGACTCTCCAAGTGGGGAGAGTGTTAGTAAAGCGTCTGGAATTTTGCACCCGAGTACCAGGGGACGAAAACTGAGACACATTTGAACACATTTCCCGATCACACGGGGGATCATACTCTGGGTTCCACATGCATGTTTCAGCAGAAGGAAGAATCCCTTAAAATTGGAGAGTTGACACCCATGGAATAGATACCATGCAATATGACTTCAAAGGGTCTGCATTTGCTCACCGAACCTCACCAATCCTCTCACTGCTGCGTTTATGCCGCTGGAAACACGCTTGATTCTCTTTCGGAGACATATAAATCCATAGGTTTTAAGATTCTTACTAGTCAGGTATATTCTTAGGCGTTTAATATGTGGTGTTGAGTCCACTTCGTTGAGCAAGGAGTAGCTCTTGTCTATTACGTATTTGGCTTATGGAACGGTATCTGTGCTAATTTCAATCTCTGGTTTTATGCAACACCCCAACTAACGTTTCCACGTAAGCAAGCATAAGTTGGTTTTCTACATTAGAGACCCTGTTCTGTTTTGTAATTCAGTTCCTGGGTAGCCAAGTTTACATCCTATGTATTAGTGATATCTTATGATGTTTCTTTTTCTGTGTCTTATTTCACTTAGAATCATCGTACCTAAATCCACTCATTATGCTGCTACGGGCCTGATGACATAGATTTCATTGCTGAGTGATATTGCATTGTACGTAAGTACCACGACTTCTTTATCCATTTTTCGCTTTCTGTGATATGGAACTTGTACCGTAAACGAGGTTCTTGTAAACAGAGCCGTCCCAAACTTTGGGGTGGCTGTGTCTTTTTGATTTTAATTTCCCTAAGCTATAGGACCATAAGTGGAAGTGCCCTAGGCTCTGTTGCTTTGTTTTTTAGATGTTTCAGGAAACACCATACACTTCTCCAGAGTGGCTGTTGGCAATTTTCGTCCCGCCCATCAGCATAACAAGGCTCCCAGTTCTCCATGGCCTGTCCTGCCTTTCTGGATTTTACACTTTTTCAGATGGCCCTTTTGACCGGGGGGCAGTGTGACTTCATTGTAGTGCAGGTTTCTTTTGCAAGCTTGCTTGGTTGGGCAAAAAGGGCTTATGCGTTTTTTCCTGAATATATTCAGGAAAAAACGCATACGTCCTTTTTGGCCAACTGCATCATTGTTGACGTTCTGCCTCTTTTCCTATGCTTTACATGCAATTCCAGTCTACCTCCTGAAATCGGTTTCCTGCAATTCTGCCCCGCTTTCAAGTCCTCTTGGCAGCCTTACTTCAATATATTTTTGCACGATAGCTGTCATTTATAACTCTGCAGGTTTGTGAATGACAGTGCCCCTGAGCTCCTTTCTTCAACTCCCTTTCTTGTGGGCTGGCCGCAACACGGCAGGATTGCTTTAGGCCCTAGTGTGGTTCCGGGATGGCATGCTGAGCCTTTGGTTAATTCCTCTTCCTGGTGGGAAATGAGAGTTAAATTTGCCCGTCCAGACACCTCCAGCTAGTCTCTCATTGGTTCTTCCTATTCGTGTTCATGTTATGCAGAAATTGCAAACTGGGCCAAACAGGAGGTTAAAGGCACTGACTCTCCAAGTGGGGAGAGTGTTAGTAAAGCGTCTGGAATGTTGCACCCGAGTACCATGGGACGAAAACTGAGACACATTTGAACACGTTTCCCAATCACACGGTGGATCATACTCTGGGTTCCACATGCATGTTTTAGCTGAAGGAAGAATCCCTTAAACCTGGAGACTTGAGACCCATGGAATGGCTACCATGCAATATGACTTCAAAGGGTCTGCATTTGCTCACCGAACCTCACCAATCCTATCACTGCTGCGTTTATGCCGCTGTACACACGCTTGATTCTCTTTCCGAGATATAGAAATCCATAGGTTTTAAGATTCTTACTAGTCAGGTATATTCCTCGCGTGTAATATGGGGTGTTGAGTCCACTTCGTTGCGCAAGGAGTTGCTCTTGTCTATTACATATTTGGCTTATGGAACGGTATCTGTGCTAATTTCAATCTCTGGTTTTATGCAGCAGCCCAACTCACATTTCCTCTTAAGCAAGCATAAGTTGGTTTCCTACATTTGAGACCCTGTTCTGTTTTGTAATTCAGTTCCTGTTTAGCCAAGTTTACATTCCATGTAGTAGTGATATCTTATGATTTTTCTTTTTCTGTGTGACTTATTTCACTTAGAATCATCGTACCTGAATCCACTCATTATGCTGCTACTGGCCTGATGACATAGATTTCATTGCTGAGTGATATTGCATTGTACGTAAGTACCACAACTTCTTTATCCATTTTTCGCTTTGTGCGATATTGAACTTGTACCGTAAACGAGATTCTTGTAAACAGAGCCGGCCCAAACTTTGGGGTGGCTGTGTCTTTTCCATTTTAATTTTCCTAAGCTATAGGACCATAAGTGGAAGTGCTCTAGGCTCTGTTGTTTTGTTTTTTGGATGTTTCAGGAAACACCATACACTTCTCCAGAGTGGCTGTTGGCAATTTACATCCCGCCCATCAGCATAACAAGGCTCCCAGTTCTCCATGGCCTGTCCCGCCCTCTGGATTTTACACTTTTTTCAGATGGCCCTTTTGACTGGGAGGCAGTGAGACTTCATTGTAGTGCAGATTTCCTTTGCAAGCTTGCTTGGTTGCCCAAAAAGTGCGTATGCGTTTTTTCCTGAATACAGGAAAAAATGCATAAGCCCTTTTTGGCCAAGTGCATCATTGTGGACGTTCTGCCTCTTTTCCTATGCTTTACATGCAATTCCAGTCTAGCTCCTGAAATCGGTTTCTTGCAATTCTGCCCCGCTTTCAAGTCCTCTTGGCAGCCTTACTTCAATATATTTTTGGACGATAGCTGTCATTTATAACTCTGCAGGTGTGTGAATTACAGTGCCCCTGAGCTCCTTTCTTCAACTCACTTTCTTCTGAGCTGGCCGCAACACCGCAGCCTTGCTTCAGGCCCTAGTGTGGTTCCGGCATGGCACGCTGAGCCTTTGGTTAATTCCTCTTCCTGGTGGGAAATGAGAGTTAAATTTGCCCGTCCAGACACCTCCAGCTAGTCTCTCATTGGTTCTCCCTATTCCTGTTCATTTTCCGCAGAAATTGCAAACTGGGCCAATCAGGAGGTTAAAGGCACTGACTCTCCAAGTGGGGAGAGTGTTAGTAAAGCGTCTGGAATGTTGCACCCGAGTACCAGGGCACGAAAACTGAGACACATTTGAACACGTTTCCCGATCACACGGTGGATCATACTCTGGGTTCCACATGCATGTTTTAGCTGAAGGAAGAATCCCTTAAACCTGGAGACTTGAGACCCATGGAATGGGTACCATGCAATATGAATTCAAAGGGTCTGCATTTGCTCACCGAACCTCACCAATCCTATCATTGCTGCGTTTATGCCGCTGTACACATGCTTGATTCTCTTTCGGAGACATAGAAATCCATAGGTTTTAAGATTCTTACTAGGCAGGTATATTCTTAGGCGTTTAATATGGGGTGTAGAGTCCACTTCGTTGAGCAAGGAGTAGATCTTGACTATTATATATTTGGCTTATGGAACGGTATCTGTGCTAATTTCAATCTCTGGTTTTATGCAACACCCCAACTAACGTTTCCCCGTAAGCAAGCATAAGTTGGTTTTCTACATTAGAGACCCTCTTCTGTTTTGTAATTCAGTTCCTGTGTAGCCAAGTTTACATCCTATGTATTAGTGATATCTTATGATGTTTCTTTTTCTGTGTCTTATTTCACTTAGAATCATCGTACCTAAATCCACTCATTATGCTGCTACGGGCCTGATGACATAGATTTCATTGCTGAGTGATATTGCATTGTACGTAAGTACCACGACTTCTTTATCCATTTTTCGCTTTCTGCGATATTGAACTTGTACCGTAAACGAGGTTCTTGTAAACAGAGCCGTCCCAAACTTTGGGGTGGCTGTGTCTTTTTGATTTTAATTTCCCTAAGCTATAGGACCATAAGTGGAAGTGCCCTAGGCTTTGTTCCTTTGTTTTTTAGATGTTTCAGGAAACACCATACACTTCTCCAGAGTGGCTGTTGGCAATTTTCGTCCCGCCCATCAGCATAACAAGGCTCCCAGTTCTCCATGGCCTGTCCTGCCTTTCTGGATTTTACACTTTTTCAGATGGCCCTTTTGACCGGGGGGCAGTGAGACTTCATTGTAGTGCAGGTTTCTTTGCAAGCTTGCTTGGTTGGCCAAAAAGTGTGTATGCGTTTTTTCATGAATATATTCAGGAAAAAACGCATATGTCCTTTTTGGCCAACTGCATCATTGTGGACGTTCTGCCTCTTTTCCTATGCTTTACATGCAATTCCAGTCTACCTCCTGAAATCGGTTTCCTGCAATTCTGCCCCGCTTTCAAGTCCTCCTGGCAGCCTTACTTCAATATATTTTTGGACGATAGCTGTCATTTATAACTCTGCAGGTTTGTGAATGACAGTGCCCCTGAGCTCCTTTCTTCAACTCCCTTTCTTATGAGCTGGCCGCAACACGGCAAGATTGCTTCAGGCCCTAGTGTGGTTCCGGCATGGCACGCTGAGCCTTTGGTTAATTCCTCTTCCTGGTGGGAAATGAGAGTTAAATTTGCCCGTCCAGACACCTCCAGTTAGTCTCTCATTGGTTCTCCCTATTCCTGTTCATTTTCCGTAGAAATTGCAAACTGGGCCAAACAGGAGATTAAAGGCACTGACTCTCCAATTGGGGAGAGTGTTAATAAAGCGTCTGGAATGTTGCAGCCGAGTACCAGGGGACGAAAACTGAGATACATTTGAACACTTTTCCCGATCACATGGTAGATCATACTCTGGGTTCCACATGCATGTTTTAGCTGAAGGAAGAGTCCGTTAAACCTTCAGAATTGAGACCCATGGAATGGGTGCCATGCAATATGACTTGAAAGGTTCTGCATTTGCACACCGAACCTCACCAATCCTATCACTGCTGCGTTTATGCCACTGTACGCACGCTTGATTCTCTTTCAGAGACATATAAATAAATAGGTTTTAAGATTCTTACTAGTCAGGTATATTCTTAGGCATTTAATATGGGGTATTGAGTCCACTTCGCTAAGAAAGGAGTAGCTCTTGTCTATTACATATTTGGCTTATGGAACGGTATCTGTGCTAATTTCAATCTCTGGTTTTATGCAGCACCCCAACTCACCTTTCCCCTTAAGCAAGCATAAGTTGGTTTCCTACATTTGAGACCCTGTTCTGTTTTGTAATTCAGTTCCTGTTTAGCCAAGTTTACATTCCATGTAGTAGTGATATCTTATGATTTTTCTTTTTCTGTGTGACTTATTTCACTTAGAATCATCGTACCTGAATCCACTCATTATGCTGCTACCGGCCTGATGACATAGATTTCATTGCTGAGTGATATTGCATTGTACGTAAGTACCACAACTTCTTTATCCATTTTTCGCTTTGTGCGATATTGAACTTGTACCGTAAACGAGATTCTTGTAAACAGAGCCGGCCCAAACTTTGGGGTGGCTGTGTCTTTTCCATTTTAATTTTCCTAAGCTATAGGACCATAAGTGGAAGTGCTCTAGGCTCTGTTGTTTTGTTTTTTGGATGTTTCAGGAAACACCATACACTTCTCCAGAGTGGCTGTTGGCAATTTACATCCCGCCCATCAGCATAACAAGGCTCCCAGTTCTCCATGGCCTGTCCCGCCCTCTGGGTTTTACACTTTTTTCAGATGGCCCTTTTGACTGGGGGCAGTGAGACTTTATTGTAGTGCAGATTTCCTTTGCAAGCTTGCTTGGTTGGCCAGAAAGCGCATATGCGTTTCTTCCTGAATATATTCAGGAAAAAACGCATACGTCCTTTTTGGCCAAGTGCATCATTGTCGACGTTCTGAGTCTTTTCATATGTTTTCAATGCAATTCTAGTCTACCTCTTGAAATCGGTTTCCTACAATTCTGCCTTGCTGTCAGTGCCTCTTCATAGCCTTACCTCAATATACTTTTGGAAAATAATTGGCCTTTATAACTCTGCAGGTTTTTGAATTGCAGTGGCCCTTAGCTCCATTTTTCAGCTCTCATTTTTGTGATCTTGCCTCATATCCACAGGATTTCTTCAGGCCCTGTTCTTCTTCTGGGGTGCCTTGCTCTGCCTTTGGTTAATTCTTCTTCCTGTTGTGAAATTAGAGTGACATGTGCCCATTGAAACCGCTACAGCTATTTTCTCACTGGTTCCCCCTATTCCCATTCATCCTCCGCACTAACTGCAGACTGTGCGATATCGGAACTTAAAGGCATTGACTCTCCATGTGGGGATGTTGTTAGTAAAGTGGCTGGAATGTTGATTCGAGCCCCAGGAGAGGAAAATGAGGTGCGTTTTAGAAACCTTTCCCGATCATATGGTATACCATCCGCTGGATTTCCCATGCATGGTTTAGCTGTAGGAAGATTCCCTTCAACCTGGAGTGTTGGGACCCTTGGAATGAGTAGCATGAAGTATTGCATTAAACTTTCGGCAGTTGCTCACCAAAGCTCACCAATCCTCTCAGCCCCAAGTGTCCAGCCTTATGTCTTATCCAGCTGTGGGTTTATATGTGGTCATTCCACGTTGCATCACAGCCCCTGAGTGAATTTTGTAAGAATTTTTCTCTCTTTCATTGTTTCTGTGTTTTGGTTTTAAAATTTATTTCTATAATGGGGTTTAGCTCATTTTCACTGCTGTGTTTGGCCGCTCTGCACACACTTGATTCCCTTATGGAGATATATCAATACATGGGTTTTAAGATTCTTATTACTCAGATATATTTCTCTGCGGTGTATAGGGTGTGTTGAGGCCAGTTCATTGAGCAAGGTGTAGATCTTGTCTAATACCTATTTGGTTTATTGAACGGTATCTGTGCTAATTTCAAACTCTGGTTTTATGCATCACCCCACCTCTCCTTTCCCCTTAAGCTGACATAAGTGTGTTTTCTAAATGTGAGACACTGTTCTGTTTTGTAATTCATTTTTTGTGCAGCCATATTTATCCTCCCTCTATAAGTGATATCTTATGATATGTTTCTTTTTCTGTTTGACTTATTTCAAGTAGTATTATCGGACCTAAATCCACTCTTTATCCTTCTACTAGCCTTATTACATTGATTTCATGGTGAAGAGATATTCCATTGTACATAAGTACCACATTTTCTTTATCCATTGTTCTCTTTCCTGGGATATTTAAGGTGTACTGAAGTTGAGGTTCTTGTAAACAGAGTAGCCCTAAACTGTGGTGTGCTTGTGTCTTGTTGATTTTTAGACTTCCCTAGATATACTTCCATGATTGGAAGTGCCCTATGCTCTGTAGCTCTGTTTTTTAGATGATTTAGGAACCACCATACACTTCTCCAGAGTGGCTCTCGGCAGTTCACACACTGTCCATCAGCGTATAAAGGCTCCCTGTTCTCCATGGCCTGTCCTGCATTTCTGGTTTTTACAATTTTTTCGGATGGCCCTTTTGACCGGTGGGAAATGAGACTTCTTTGTTGTGCACATTTGCATTGCTTGCTTGCTTGGTTGCCCATAAAGTGCGTATGAGTTTTTTCCTGGATGTATTCAGGAAAAAATGCATACTCCCTTTTGGGCCAACTGCATCATTGTCGAAATTCTGCCGCTTTTCATGTGCTTTAAAGACGAGTCCAATCTATCTCTTGAAATCTGTTTCTTGCAATTCTGTCTTGCATTCAGATCCTCTTCTTTGCCTTACCTCAACATATTTTTGGACGTTAGTTTTCATTTATAACTCTGCAGGTTTGTGAATTGCAGTGACCCTGAGCTCCATTTTTTAAGTTGCTCTTTTGTGAGCTGGCCTCAAAGCCGCAGGATTGCTTCAGGCCCTATTTTGGCTCCGGCGAGGCGGGCTGAGCCTTTTTTTAATTCTTATTCTTAATGGGAAATTAGAGTGACATGTGCCCGTCCAAACCCCTACAACTATTCTCTCATTGGTTCCCCCTCTTCCCGTTCATCCTCCTCACAATTTGCAAAATGTGTGAAACAGAAGTTTAAATGTGCTGATTCTCTAAGTGGGGAGATTCTAAGTAACGTGGCTGGAATGATGAACAGGAGCACCAGGAGAGGATAAATGAGGTGCATTTTAGACACATCTCCCGATCACATGGTGTACAGTCCTCTGGGTTTTCCATGCATGTTTTAGCTGTAGGAAGATCCCTTGAACCTGCAGATTTGGGACCCATTGAATGGGTACCAGGTAGTATTACTTTAAAGGGTGTGCATTTCCTCACCCAACCTCACATTTCTCTTAGCACGAACAGTTTCCAGCCTTATGTGTCATCCTGCTGTGGGTCTAGATGTGTTCAATCCATGTTGCATCACCGTCCCTGAGGAAAAGTTGTAAGAGGTTTTCTCTTTCTCTCTGTCGTTTATTTTTTTCAATTTATTACTATATTGGTTACAGCTGATTTTCAAAGCTCTGTTTCTTGCTGCTGTACATCCACTTGATTCACATACAGAGAGACATCAATAAATTCTTTTTCAGATTCTTACCAGTCATATATATTCTTTTCCGGTGACTTGAGTGTGCTGAGTGCAGTTCTTTTAGCTACCGTGTAGGCCTTGTTGATTATCAGTTTGGCATTTGGAATGGTATCTTTGCTAATTTCAACCTCCTGGATGATGCCTCACCCCTCCCCACCTTTCCCGTTTAGCAGCCTTACGCGTGTTTTCTACATATTTGACTGTGTTTTTGTTTTGTAATTTATTTCATGTGTAGCCATTTTGGATTCCACCTTTAAGTGATATCTTATGATATGTGTCTTTTTCTTTTTGAATTATGTCACTTAGAATGATCATACGTAACTCCTCCGGAGTTGTTACAACTGGCCATATTTCATTGATTTCCAGGCTGAGTAATATTCCACTCTACATAAGTACCACATCTCTATCCATTTTTTCCCTCCAGAGACATTTAAGTTATATCCTAGTCGAGGATCTTTTAAACAGAGAGGCAGTAAACATTGGGGTGCCTGTGTCCTCTCGATTTTCGTTTTTCCCAAGACATACGCCCATGAGTGCAAGTGCCCTATGCTCTGTAGCTCATTTTTTAGATGCTTTAGTAAACACAATACACTTCTCCAGAATGGCCGTTGGCAATATACATTTCCACTATAAGCCTCACAGGGCTCCCTCTTCTCCTTGCCCTGTCCTGCATTTCTGGTGTTTACACTTTATGAGGATGGCTCTTCTGACTGATGCGAAGTGATATCTTTTGTAGTATTGATTTCCAGTGCCCACCTGTTTGGTTGGCTAAAAAAGTGTATGCCCTTTTCTTGAATATATACAGAAAAAAACGCATACAGCCTTTTTGGCCAACTGCAATGTTGGCAATGTTCAGCCCCTTTTCTTGTGCTTAATGGCGAGTCCTTTCTACCTCCTCAAATCCCTTTCCTGCCATTCTCCCTTGCTTACCAATCCTTTTCTCTGACTTTCCTCAAGACATTTTTCAGTGATAGATATTTTCAACTCTGCAGTTTCGTGAATTTTACTGTCCCTGAGTTCCATTGTTCAACTTGTGTTTATGGGAACTGGCCACAAAGCAGTGGGATTTCCTCAAGCCCTATACTGTTTCCATGGGCAACCCTAGCCTTTGGTCAATTCGTCTTCCTGATTGGAAATTAGAGTGACATGTGCCTGTCTGAACACCTAGGACTTGTCTCTCATTGTTCCTCATCCTTCCGCTTCATCCTCTGGACAAATTCCAAACTGTACGCAACAGGATGTTGACAGTGCTGACATCTCCAAGTGGGGAGACTGTTAGTAAAGACGCTGGAGGGGTGAACCCGAGCACCAGGAGATGAGGAGATGAGATGCCTTTTCGAAACTCTTCCCGATCAGACGGTATACCATCCTCTGTGTGTGACAGACATGTTTTAGCAGTAAGAAGAGTCCCATTCATGTAAGGAGAACACCAGGGCTTTTTCAAAATCAGTGTCTCCCCGAAACCCAAACTGGGGAATTTTTTAAGCTACGGCTACACATATGTTCATTAAGGGCCTTGGGAAGTAGGCAGAGTCCAAACTTTAGATGATTGAAGTCTTCAGGGTCAGAAGCACTCCCCACCGGCTTCCCTTAGGTTACACTTTAACTGTCATTGATAGATGATGTCAATAAAAATATCTATTCTTTTTCCGATTATTTCCCCTTATAGGTTATTGCAAAATATTGAGTGTAGTTCCCTGTGCTATACAGTAGTTCCTTGTTGATGATCTATTTTATACATAGCAGTGTGTATGTGTTAATTCCAAACTGTTAATTTATCCCTCCTCCCACCTTTCCCCTTTGGTAATAATAAATTATAAGATTTTATACTTCTCAGAAATGGGGGAGCTGAGAGAGAGGTATCATTTTCAATGGAAAAGCATTTAAAACAAGATTGAAGCTTTAACCAAGATTATTAGATGTACATCCTTGGAAAGAAATCACTTCATTTCTCTAATATTGACCTGACAAATAAGACAAACCTTTTCACTGAACTTGCTTATAATAAAGTGATGGAAATATCAAATGGAAGTGTTAGAAACATCTTATTTTACCCGAGCCTTATAAACTGTTCTATGTTAACTACAGTTTGGCTCACACATCTGTTCATTGAAGTTACAATAGTCTCAATTTCTGTTACTGATCCTCCAGAGTGGACCCCAACAAGTGTCCCCCTGCCCAGTGTCATTGGGGCCAACAGATCGAGACTGAGTTTGGTTCACAAGCAAAGGAAACTTTATATTTTGATCAGAGAATGGAGAGGTGAGAGCATGCACTACCCCATGGGCTGTGGGCTGGGCTGCTGTGTAGAGATCCTGTCAGAGTCAGTGGGAGGGAGGGGGTGGAGCTCTCGAGGGCCGGGTTGGCTGCAGCTCAGGCTCTATATCTCAGAGTCTGCACTGGGCCCCAGGAGCTGAGGTGTCGACCCAGCCATTCTGCACTAGGAAATCTGGTCTGAAGTGCCGGGTGTCGATCCTCTGCATGCGGGACCCTAGGAGCACGTGAAATTAGACAAAGCACAAAGGATAAAAAAGGTCAGACTTGACTTTATTGCCCAGATTCTATTTTTATCTCCCAGGGATTTTTAATGGGCTTTGCTGGGGACAAACCCCTCCTCTGCCTTTTGTCCCGTTCCTCATTCTTGGAGTGCTGAGGGTGCAGACCCTTCTTCTGTAACTGCTGAGTGCTGAGTTGGGAGCCCTCATACCAGGGGACGAGGGTCAGAACTTCTCCCCAGCAGCCTCCAGGTGACGTTGATTGGCCCCAGGACCCCTGCCTCCCTGCTCGTCCGCCTGAGCACCAGCATTGGAAGTGTTATAGATTCTAATGACCTTTAAGGGTCCAGGAAAGAGATGTGCAGAGACGCTGTGGGGGCCGGTTTCACCCCGCCCCACATTTGTTTGGCCACCTTAGGCTGACCGTTTCTGCCAGCCTAGATGCTCTGACCAGTAGTCTGCTCTTTCTTCAATTAGGCCCCTGAATTAACGTAAAAACAGCACCAGGTGTCAGAGCCCTGCCCGCTCAACTCCCAGACAGTCCAGGGTCCGTGGTGATCAAGGACCATGATGGCCACTGAGTCAACAGCCTTTTGAAGTAAACAGGAGTCCAGCCGGTCTTATTGGCCACCATCATCACGGTGTCTGTAGGCTTTTCTATGGTGACAGTGTGATATACGTTTCCCCCGCCAAGATTATTAGCTCCCCTCCGGGTGCAGTAAGTCCTGCAAGCAGTAGTCTACTCCTTCGGGACACACTATTGTTGTTTTATGAGAGAAACTCCAGGTCAAGTGATGTTCACACGAGTCGTCATGGTGCCCTGTTGCCCCCGGTTATCTCTCTGGATGTTGGAGTTGGAGGGCCTCCTCAGTCGAGGTCGGTGTGCCCACGGAGCGAACCCTGCAACTTCAGGGCATGGTTGGTGATTAGGATCACCACGTGGGGTTCTTTTCCCTTAGGAGGGAGGTGGCCTTTTGGGCTGCTGATTTCCAGGTTTTTAGATACTGCCAGTATCTTGGCCAGATGTGGCAGTGGGCCAAGCTCCTTGGTGACTGCAGTTTATCCTACCTGGATGGCATTCTTGCGTTGTTCCATTTCAAGTGGTCCCAGTTTTTGCACTAATTCTCCAATGGCGATTCACCTTTCACTGGGAATGGAAAGGTCAAACGGTTTAGCTCAATTAGGGAGTTCCAGGGCAAGGGTCTGAATTGACTGCTCTTTCCATTCTTGAAAGGCCACTTCTGGATTCTGTTCAAAAGGATCATCATCTTTTCCTTTCAGTGTTTCATATAGAGGCCCAGCTAGTAGACTGTAGTTAGGGATCCAGAAGCAGCAAACCCTGGCCTCCCCAGGAACCCCTAAGCTGTCTTCTAGTTTTAGAAAGGGGTAAGGCTGCAAATGGTTTCTTCCCTTTCCTGGGATGGGCTTCTCCGACCTTCTGTGAGAATGAAGCCCAGGCAGGTCACCGCAGTCTGTGATATTTGAGCTTTTTCTTGGACAACTTCTATCCTTTATTGGCTTGGTAGTTCAGAGGCCTCCTTAGTAGGGCTGGTGATCAGAATGTCGTCTGCATATTGAAGGAGGGTTTCCTTTTCCAGAGGTAGAACTTTTCGGTCTTTAGCTAAGCTTTCCCCAAAGATGGTGTGGGAATTTTTGAACCCTTGGGGCAAGACGGCCCGGAAGTATTGTTTTAGTTGTATGTTGAGTCCTGCCACTCACAAGCCAAAATTTCTTGTGACTCTGGGACTAATGGAATACAAAAGAAGGCATCATTGAAGACTAATACAGAATACCATGTCCTGGTGGTTGGTAGAATGACCAGCAGGGTGTAGGAATTAGGAGCAACTGGAGGTATATCCTCGGTGGCTTCACTGACTGTCCTGACATCCTTTACCAGGTCCCCAGCAGCCCATGGGGCTCTCGTGGTCAGGCCAATCCCAGGATATGGAGCTCTCCTGGGCAGGTACCCCACCCCCAACCCAGCCCACGGGGCTCTCGTGGTCAGGCCTCTCCCAGGATACAGAGCTACCCTTGCAGGTACCGTGGCAGGGCTGGGCACACAGGAACCGTGCACATAGCCCTCATTGAAGAGCACCCCCATCTCACCTGTCGCTCAGAGCTGACACAGAGCACCTCAGAGCAGGACTTGAACTAACAAACAGCAGCTCCGACAGGTCTGTGACCCTGGGCATCACTCTGTGTGGCCTTCCTCCACCTGGTCTTCCAGAGACTTCCACTGCACCCGGGGCACCAGGCCTCTGTCTCCAACCACCACCCACCCCTCCTCTCCCTGACTCCTGGGTTCCTCTCATTAGGAGAGGCTTTTCTTGAAGTTGTCTCCCACTCATGGGCCAGATAAAATGATTAGAAAACAAGCCAAAGCTGCAGCCCCTTGTCTATCCTGACTCTCAGGAGCCCACACCTGTTCCTTGGACCTGGCCGGTTCAGCAAGTTCCATTTTCTGCAACTGTGAGCCCCTGAGGGGTGATGATTGGCTGACCTGGGCAGCCTTACCGTGCCGGCCAGCCCTCCCCAGGTGTGCCTGGGTTGAGATCAATATAAATACCACTCCAGGCAGCAAGAGCCCCTGCAGCTGTGCCTGACGCCATTTTCTCTGCCCTGTCAGCAGTCTCGGGGCTGGGCTGGTGGGAGGGAGTGAGAGGCCACGGCTTTGTGGGTGGCCCAGTGTGAGTGGGGCTCTGCTGGACTTTCTGCAGCAGTTGCCAGGCTGCCACTTGCTAAAGAAGAGGATGTGTCACCCATACCTGCTGCTGGAATTTCTCCCTGGGCAGAGGTGAGGAAGGAAAAAAGCAGTGGGGGCAGGGACAGGACGGGTATCTCAGGTAGGGAAATGGAAATCTTCCAGAAGAGCACCCAGGGCCAGGGCCATCCTGGCTGGCCTGCAGGCACCAAGTCAGCTGGCATGCTGTCACTCATGTGGCTCCATGGCCCTTCCTCTAGGCTTTCAAGTCCTTGTATATATTCAGGTGTTTTACCTGGGAAGGGTGGGAACAGTTCAGCAGCAACTGGCCTGGGGCTCAGCTCACGTTCACTCACAGATGCCTCGGCACGGTGCCCCAGCTTTGCAATGAGGACGCTTGTTGTGTGGGGGCTGCTGGCTGAATGGGAGACGATTCTCCACCACTGACCAACTTCAGAATTGTTTACAACTGGAGCAAGTGCCCTGATACGGTTTTCCTCTGAGTAACTGGTGGGTTCTGTTTTTTTTTTCTCTTTTTCGTTTTTGGTTCAAGGTAGAATTTATTCCTCTTTTTTGTATTTACAGATATAAGCATGGAAATAATTTATTCATATAAATACATGTATGTGAAGGGAATGGTTGTTTTTTCTGTTTTGTTTTTTAAATTTTATTTCTTTTTAATTTTATTTTATATTTTTATACAGCAAGTTCTTATTGGTTATCTATTTTATACATATAAATGTTTACATGCCAATCCCAATCTCTCAACTCCTCCCACCACCACCCCCCCAAGAGCTTTCCCCCCTTGTTGTCCATACGATTGTTGTCTACATCTGTTGCTCTATTTATGCCTTGCAAAACGGTTAATCTGTACAGTTTTTCTAGGTTCCACATATATGCATGAATATACAAGATTTGTTTTTCTCTTTCTGACTTACTTCACTCTGTATGACAGTCTCTAGATCCATCGACGTCTCTACAAATGACCCAATTTCATTCCTTTCATGGCTTAGTAATATTCCATTTTATATATGTACCACATCTTTATGCATTCGTCTGTCTGTGGGCATTTAGGTTGCTTCCATTACCTCGATATTGTAAATAGTGATGCAATGAACATTGCGGTGAATGTCTCTTTTTGATTTATGGTTTTGTCTGGGTATATGTCCAGTACTGGGATTGCTGTATCATATGGTAATTCTATTATTAGTTTCTTAAGAAACTCCATATTGTTCTCCATAGTGACTGTATCAATTTATATTCCCAACAATAGTGGAAGAGGCTTCCTTTTCTCCACACCCTTTCCAGCATTTGTTGTTTGTAGATTTTCAGATGATGCCCATTCTAACAGGTGTGAGGTGATACCTCATTGTTGAGTCCATTTCCTTGAGCAAGGGGTAGGTCTTGTCTATTACATATTTGGCTTATGGAACGGTATCTGTGCTAATTTCAAACTCTGGTTTTATGCAGCACCCCAACTCACCTTTCCCCTTAAGCAAGCATAAGTTGGTTTTCTAAACTTGAGACCCTGTTCTGTTTTGTAAATCAGTTCCTGTGTAGCCAAGTTTACATTCCGTGCATTAGTGATACCTTATGATGTTTCTTTTTCTGTGTGACTTATTTCACTTAGAATCATCGTGCCTCAATCCACTCATTATGCTGGTACAGGCCTGGTGACACAGATTTCATTGCTGAGTGGTATTCTGTTGTACGTAAGTACCGCAACTTCTTTATCAATTATTTGTTCTCTGGGATATTTAACTTGTACCGTGGAAGAGGTTCCTGTAAACAGAGCCATCCCAAATTTTGGGGTGGCTGTGTCTTTTTGATTTTAATTTCCCTAAGCTATAGGACCATAAGTGGAAATGCCCTAGACTCTGTTGCTTTGTTTTTCAGATGTATCAGGAAACACCATACACTTCTCCAGAGTGGCTGTTGGTAATTTACATCCCGCCCATCAGCATAACAAGGCTCCTTTTTCCCCATGGCCTGTCTTGCCTTTCTGGATTTTACAGTTTTTTTCAGATGGCCCTTTAGACCGGGGGGAAGTGACACTTCATAGTAGTTCGGATTTCCATTGCAAGCTTGCTTGGTTTGCCAAAAAGGGCGTATGTGTTTTTTCCTGAATATATTCAGGAACAAACTCATACGCCCTTTTTTGCCAAGTGCATCATTGTCGATGTTCTGCCTCTTTTCCTATGCTTTAAATGCAAATCCAGTCTACCTCCTGAAATCGGTTTCCTGAAATTCTGCCCCGCTTTCAAGTCCTCTTCGCAGCCTTACTTCAATATATTTTTGGACGTTATCTGTCATTTATAACTCTGCAGGTTTGTGAATTACAGGGCCCCTGAGCTCCTTTCTTCAACTCGCTTTCTTGTGAGCTGGCCGCAAACCCGCAAGACTGCTTCAGGCCCTAATCTGCTTCTGGCAGGGCACGCTGAGCCTTTGGTTAATTCCTCTTCCTGGTGGGAAATGAGTGTTAAATATGCCCGTCCAGACGCCTACCTCACTCTCAACCCCTTGGTGATGTGGGTCCTCTGGTTTGTGGCCACCTTTGCTGGGTTCCTCACCTTTCGATGATGTGGCCCCACTAGTGTGAGGACACTCCTGCCTGGTTCTCATCCACGTGGTTATGTGGACCCCCTGGTGAGAGTCTGTTCCTGGCTGTGCTCCTCACCCTTCTGTGAGGGAGACCCTCTGCTGATAGGTCACTCCTGCATGGCTGGCACACATTGCCTTGGTGAAGTCAGCTCTGTGGTGGCAGTTGGAGTGTGCTGGGAATCTCCTCCCCCCGGTGATGAGGGCCCTCTTGCGCCAGGCCCTAACTGCTGGGCTCACCAACTTTTCTTAGTGAGCCCAATGATGCTTGGGCACTCCTCTTAGGATCCCATCTCCATGGGGATGTGGGCCTTCTGCTCTGAGGTCCCAACGGCTGGGTTGTTCACATTTTCATGATGTGGGCTCTCTGGTGTTAGTTCACAGAGGCCTGGATCCCATAGCCTCTGTGCTCTTGGCCGCCTGCTGGGAGGTTCCAACGGCTGGATTCCTCACTTTTTTAATTTTTTGGACCCTCTGTTGTGAGTATCCTCCTGCCTGCCTCACTCCCAGCCCCTTCGTGATGTGTGTCCTCTGGTTTGAGGCCACATGTGCTGGGGCCTCACCTTTTGATGATGTGGGACCAATGGTCTTAGGAGACTGCTGCCTGGTTCACATCCCCTTGGTGATGTGGGCCCTCTGTTGAGAGTCTGATCCTGGCTGGGTTCCTCACCCATCTGTGAGGTGGGCCGTCTGCTGTGAGGTCACTCCTGCCTGGCTTGCTCACCTCGCCTTGTGGACATGAGCCCTCTGGTGGCACTTGGAGCCTGCTGGGAGCCTCCTCCCCTCGGTGATGAGGGCCCTCTGGCGTCAGGCCCTAACGGCTGGGCTCCCCACATTTTGTGATGTGCGCCCAGTGGTGCGAGGACACTCCAGCCAGGTTCACATCCCCATTGGGATGTGGGCCTTCTGCTCTGAGGTCCCAACGGCTGGGTTGTTCACAGTTTCATGATGTGGGCTCTCTGCTGTTAGTTCACTCTGGCCTGGATGCCATAGCCTCTGTGCTCTGGGCCGCCTGCTGGAAGGTTCCAACTGCTCGATTCCTCAACTTTTGTATTCTATGGGCCCTCTGTTTTTAGGCTACTCCTGCCTGCCTCACTCCCATTCCCTTTGTGATATGTGTCCTCTGATTTGAGGCCACATGTGCTGGGTTCCGCACCTTTCGATGATGTGGCCCCACTGGAGGGAAGACAGTCCGGGCTGGTTCCCATCCCCTTGCTGATGTGGGCCCTCTGGTGAGAGTCTGATCCTGGCTGGGTTCCTCACCCTTCTGTGAGGTGGGCCCTCTGCTGTGAGGTCAATCATGCCTGTCTGGCACACGTCACCTTGGCGACGTGGGCCCTCCGGTGGCAGTTGGAGTGTGCTGGGATCCTCCTCCCCTCGGTGATGAGGGCCCTCTTGCCTTAGGCCATAACTGCTGGACTCCCCACATTTTCTGATGTGCGCCAAGTGAGTGAGGACACTCTTGCCAGGTTCCCATCCCCATGGGGATATGGGCCTTCTGCTCTGAGGTCAAAACGGCTGGCTTGCTCACAGTACCATGATGTGGGCCCTCTGCTGTGAGTTCACTCTGGCAAGGATCCCTTATCATCGGTGCTCTGAGCCACCTGCTGGGAGGTTCCAACTGCTGGATTCCTCAACTTTTTTATTCTATGTGCCCTCTGTTGTGAGGCTCCTCCTGCCTGCCTCACTGCCAGCCCCTTGGTGATGACTGTCCTATGGCTTGAGGCCACATGTGCTGCGTTCCTCACCTTTCGATGATGTGGCCCCACTCTTGTGAGGACACTCCTGCCTGGTTCCCATCCCCTTGGTGAGGTGGGCCCTCTGGCGAGAGTCTAATCCTGGCTGGGTTCCTCAACGTTCTGTGAGGTAGGCCCTCTTCTGTGAGGTCACTCCTGCCTGGCTGGCACACGTCACCTTGGCGATGTGAGCCCTCTGGTGGCAGTTGGAGCATGCAGGGTGCCTCCTCCTCTCGGTGATGACGGCCCTCTGGCGTCAGGCCCTAAGTTCTGAGCATCCCACGTTTTCTGATGTGAGCCCAGTGATGCCAGGACACTCCTGTCATGTTCCCATCACCATGGGGATGTGGGCCTTCTGCTCTGAGGTCCCAATGTCTGGGTTGCTCACAGTTTCATGATGTGGGCTGTCTGGTGTTAGTTCACTCTGGCTTGGATCCCCTAGCCTCTGTGCTCTGGGCCGTCTGCTGGGAGGTTCCAACTGCTGGATTCCTCACCTTTCTTATTTTGGGGTCCTCTGTTGTGAGGCTCCTCCTGCCTGCCTCACTCCCAGCCCCTTGGTGATGGGTGTCCTATGGTTTGAAGCCACATGTTCTGGGTTCCTCACCTTTAGATGATGTGGCCCTACTCACGTGAGGAAACTCCTGCCTGGTTCCAATCCATTTGGTGATGTGGGCCCTCTGGTGCGAGTCTGATCCTGACTGGGTTCGTCACACTTCTCTGAGGTGGGCCCTCTGCTGTGAGGTCATTCGTGCCTGGTTGGCACACATCGCCTTGGCGACGTCAGCCCTCTGGTGGCAGTTGGAGCCTGCTGGGAGCCTCCTTCCCTTGGTGATGAGGGTCCTCTGGCGTCAGGCCCTAACTGCTGGTCTCCCAAAATTTTCTGATACGTTCTTAGTGGTACGAGGACACTCCTACCAGATTTATATCCCCATGGGGATGTGGGCCTCCTGCTCTGAGGTCCCAATGGCTGGGTTGCTCAGTTTCATGACATGGGCCCTCTTCTGTGAGTTCACTGTGGCCTGGATCCCATAGCCTCGGTGCTCTGGGCCGCCTGCTGGGAGGTTCCAACTGCTGGATTCCTCACTTTTTTATTCTATGGGCCCAGTGTTGTGAGGCTACTCCTGCCTGCCTCACTCCGAGGCCTTTGGTGATGTGGGTCCTCTGGTTTGAGGACACATGTGCTGAGTAGCTCACCTTTCGATGATGTGGCCCCACTGGTGTGAAGACACTCCTGCCTGGTTCCCATCCCCTTGGTGATGTGGGACCTCTGGTGAGAGTCTGATATTGGCTGGGTTTCTCACCCTTCTGTGAGGTGGGACCTCTGCTGTGAGGTAACTCCTGCCTGGCTTGCTCACGTTGCCTTGGCAACGTGAGCCCTCAGGTGGCAGTTGGAGCCTGCTGGGAATCTCCTCCCCTCGGTTATGAGAGCTCCGGATAAAACATATATGCCCTTTTTTGCCAAGTGCATTATTTTCCAAGTTCTGTCTCTTTTCCTATGCTTTAAGTGCGACTCCCATGTACCTTCTGAAATCGGTTTCCAGCAATTGTGCCCCGCATTCAAGTCCTCTTCACAGCCTTACATCAGTATAATTTTGGATGATAGCTGTCATTTATAACTCTGCAGGTTTGTGAATTACAGTGCCCCTGAGCTCCTTTCTTCAACTCGCTTTCTTGTGAGCTGGCCGCAACACCGCAAGATTGCTTCAGGCCCTAGTGTGGTTCCGGCATGGCACGCTGAGCCTTTGGTAAATTCCTCTTCCTGGTGGGAAATGAGAGTTAAATTTGCCCATCCAGACGCCTCCAGCTAGTCTCTCATTGGTTCTCCCTATTCCTGTTCATCTTACGCAGAAATTGCAAACTGGGCCAAACAGGAGGTTAAAGGCACTGACTCTCCAAGTGGGGAGAGTGTTAGTAAAGCGTCTGGAATGTTGCACCCGAGTACCAGGGGACGAAAACTGACACACATTTGAACATGTTTCCCGATCACACGTTGGATCATACTCTGGGTTCCGCATGCATGTTTTAGCTGAAGGAAGAATCCCTTAAACCTGGAGAGTTGAGACCCTTGGAATGGGTACCATGCAATATGACTTCAAAGGGTCTGCATTTGCTCACCGAACCTCACCAATCCTATCACTGCTTCGTTTATGCCACTGTACACACGCTTGATTCACTTTTGGAGACATATATATCCATAGGTTTTAAGATTCTTACTAGTCAGGTATATTCTTAGGCGTTTAATATGGCGTGTTGAGTCCACTTCGTTGAGAAAGGAGTAGCTCTTGTCTATTACATATTTGGCTTATGGAACGGTATCTGTGCTAATTTCAATCTCTGGTTTCATGCAGCACCCCAACTCACCTTTCCCCTTAAGCAAGCATAAGTTGGTTTTCTACATTTGAGACCCTGTTCTGTTTTGTAATTCAGTTCCTGTGTAGCCACGTTTACATGCCGTGTAGTAGTGATATCTTATGATGTTTCTTTTTCTGTGTGACTTATTTCACTTAGAATCATCGTACCTGAATCCACTCATTATGCTGCTATGGGCCTGATGACATAGATTTCATTGCTGAGTGATATTGCATTGTACGTAAGTACCACAACTTCTTTATCCATTTTTCGCTTTCTGCGATATTGAACTTGTACTGTAAACGAGGTTCTTGTAAACAGAGCCGTCCCAAACTTTGGGGTGGCTGTGTCTTTTTGATTTTAATTTCCCTAAGCTATAGGACCATAAGTGGAAGTGCCCTAGGCTCTGTTGCTTTGCTTTTTAGATGTTTCAGGAAACACCATACACTTCTCCAGAATGGCTGTGGGCAATTTACATTCCGCCCTCCAGCATAACAACGCTCCCAGTTCTCCATGGCCTGTCCTGCCTTTCTGGATTTTACACTTTTTTCACATGGCCCTTTTGACCGGGGGGAAGTGAGACTTCATTGTAGTGCAGATTTCCTTTGCAAGCTTGCTTGGTTGGCCAGAAAGCGCATATGCGTTTCTTCCTGAATATATTCAGGAAAAAACGCATGCGCCCTTTTTGGCCAAGTGCATCATTGTCGACGTTCTGAGTCTTTTCATATGTTGTCAATGCAATTCTAGTCTACCTCTTGAAATCGGTTTCCTGCAATTCTGCCTTGCTGTCAGTGCCTCTTCATAGCCTTACCTCAATATACTTTTGGAGAATAGTTGGCCTTTATAACTCTGCAGGTTTTTGAATTGCAGTGGCCCTTAGCACCATTTTTCAGCTCTTATTTTTGTGATCTTGCCTCATATCCACAGGATTTTTTCATGCCCTATTCTTCTTCTGGGGCGCCTTGCTCTGCCTTTGGTTAATTCTTCTTCCTGATGTGAAATTAGAGTGACATGTGCCCATTGAAACCGCTACAGCTATTTTCTCACTGGTTCCCCCTATTCCCATTCATCCTCCGCACTAACTGCAGACTGTGCGATACCGGAACTTAAAGGCATTGACTCTCCATGTGGGGATGTTGTTAGTAACGTGGCTGGAATGTTGATCCGGAGCCCCAGGAGAGGAAAATGAGGTGCGTTTTAGAAACCTTTCCCGATCATATGGTATACCATCCGCTGGATTTCCCATGCATGGTTTAGCTGTAGGAAGATTCCCTTCAACCTGGAGTGTTGGGACCCTTGGAATGAGTAGCATGAAGTATTGCATTAAACTTTCGGCAGTTGCTCACCAAAGCTCACCAACCCTCTCAGCCCCAAGTGTCCAGCCTTATGTCTTATCCAGCTGTGGGTTTATATGTGGTCATTCCAGGTTGCATCACAGCCCCTGAGCGAATTTTGTAAGAATTTTTCTCTCTTTCATTGTTTCTGCATTTTGGTTTTAAAATTTATTTCTATAATGGGGTTTAGCTCATTTTCACTGCTGTGTTTGGCCGCTCTGCACACACTTGATTCCCTTATGGAGATATATCAATACATGGGTTTTAAGATTCTTATTACTCAGATATATTTCTCTGCGGTGTATAGGGTGTGTTGAGGCCAGTTCATTGAGCAAGGTGTAGATCTTGTCTAATAACTATTTGGTTTATTGAACGGTATCTGTGCTAATTTCAAACTCTGGTTTTATGCATCACCCCACCTCTCCTTTCCCCTTAAGCTGACATAAGTGTGTTTTCTAAATGTGAGACACTGTTCTGTTTTGTAATTCATTTTTTGTGCAGCCATATTTATCCTCCCTCTATAAGTGATATCTTATGATATGTTTCTTTTTCTGTTTGACTTATTTCAAGTAGTATTATCGGACCTAAATCCACTCTTTATCCTTCTACTAGCCTTATTACATTGATTTCATGGTGAAGAGATATTCCATTGTACATAAGTACCACATTTTCTTTATCCATTGTTCTCTTTCCTGGGATATTTAAGGTGTACTGAAGTTGAGGTTCTTGTAAACAGAGTAGCCCTAAACTGTGGTGTGCTTGTGTCTTGTTGATTTTTAGACTTCCCTAGATATACTTCCATGATTGGAAGTGCCCTATGCTCTGTAGCTCTGTTTTTTAGATGATTTAGGAACCACCATACACTTCTCCAGAGTGGCTCTCGGCAGTTCACACACTGTCCATCAGCGTATAAAGGCTCCCTGTTCTCCATGGCCTGTCCTGCATTTCTGGTTTTTACAATTTTTTCGGATGGCCCTTTTGACCGGTGGGAAATGAGACTTCTTTGTTGTGCACATTTGCATTGCTTGCTTGCTTGGTTGCCCATAAAGTGCGTATGAGTTTTTTCCTGGATGTATTCAGGAAAAAATGCATACTCCCTTTTGGGCCAACTGCATCATTGTCGAAATTCTGCCGCTTTTCATGTGCTTTAAAGACGAGTCCAATCTATCTCTTGAAATCTGTTTCTTGCAATTCTGTCTTGCATTCAGATCCTCTTCTTTGCCTTACCTCAACATATTTTTGGACGTTAGTTTTCATTTATAACTCTGCAGGTTTGTGAATTGCAGTGACCCTGAGCTCCATTTTTTAAGTTGCTCTTTTGTGAGCTGGCCTCAAAGCCGCAGGATTGCTTCAGGCCCTATTTTGGCTCCGGCGAGGCGGGCTGAGCCTTTTTTTAATTCTTATTCTTAATGGGAAATTAGAGTGACATGTGCCCGTCCAAACCCCTACAACTATTCTCTCATTGGTTCCCCCTCTTCCCGTTCATCCTCCTCACAATTTGCAAAATGTGTGAAACAGAAGTTTAAATGTGCTGATTCTCTAAGTGGGGAGATTCTAAGTAACGTGGCTGGAATGATGAACAGGAGCACCAGGAGAGGATAAATGAGGTGCATTTTAGACACATCTCCCGATCACATGGTGTACAGTCCTCTGGGTTTTCCATGCATGTTTTAGCTGTAGGAAGATCCCTTGAACCTGCAGATTTGGGACCCATTGAATGGGTACCAGGTAGTATTACTTTAAAGGGTGTGCATTTCCTCACCCAACCTCACATTTCTCTTAGCACGAACAGTTTCCAGCCTTATGTGTCATCCTGCTGTGGGTCTAGATGTGTTCAATCCATGTTGCATCACCGTCCCTGAGGAAAAGTTGTAAGAGGTTTTCTCTTTCTCTCTGTCGTTTATTTTTTTCAATTTATTACTATATTGGTTACAGCTGATTTTCAAAGCTCTGTTTCTTGCTGCTGTACATCCACTTGATTCACATACAGAGAGACATCAATAAATTCTTTTTCAGATTCTTACCAGTCATATATATTCTTTTCCGGTGACTTGAGTGTGCTGAGTGCAGTTCTTTTAGCTACCGTGTAGGCCTTGTTGATTATCAGTTTGGCATTTGGAATGGTATCTTTGCTAATTTCAACCTCCTGGATGATGCCTCACCCCTCCCCACCTTTCCCGTTTAGCAGCCTTACGCGTGTTTTCTACATATTTGACTGTGTTTTTGTTTTGTAATTTATTTCATGTGTAGCCATTTTGGATTCCACCTTTAAGTGATATCTTATGATATGTGTCTTTTTCTTTTTGAATTATGTCACTTAGAATGATCATACGTAACTCCTCCGGAGTTGTTACAACTGGCCATATTTCATTGATTTCCAGGCTGAGTAATATTCCACTCTACATAAGTACCACATCTCTATCCATTTTTTCCCTCCAGAGACATTTAAGTTATATCCTAGTCGAGGATCTTTTAAACAGAGAGGCAGTAAACATTGGGGTGCCTGTGTCCTCTCGATTTTCGTTTTTCCCAAGACATACGCCCATGAGTGCAAGTGCCCTATGCTCTGTAGCTCATTTTTTAGATGCTTTAGTAAACACAATACACTTCTCCAGAATGGCCGTTGGCAATATACATTTCCACTATAAGCCTCACAGGGCTCCCTCTTCTCCTTGCCCTGTCCTGCATTTCTGGTGTTTACACTTTATGAGGATGGCTCTTCTGACTGATGCGAAGTGATATCTTTTGTAGTATTGATTTCCAGTGCCCACCTGTTTGGTTGGCTAAAAAAGTGTATGCCCTTTTCTTGAATATATACAGAAAAAAACGCATACAGCCTTTTTGGCCAACTGCAATGTTGGCAATGTTCAGCCCCTTTTCTTGTGCTTAATGGCGAGTCCTTTCTACCTCCTCAAATCCCTTTCCTGCCATTCTCCCTTGCTTACCAATCCTTTTCTCTGACTTTCCTCAAGACATTTTTCAGTGATAGATATTTTCAACTCTGCAGTTTCGTGAATTTTACTGTCCCTGAGTTCCATTGTTCAACTTGTGTTTATGGGAACTGGCCACAAAGCAGTGGGATTTCCTCAAGCCCTATACTGTTTCCATGGGCAACCCTAGCCTTTGGTCAATTCGTCTTCCTGATTGGAAATTAGAGTGACATGTGCCTGTCTGAACACCTAGGACTTGTCTCTCATTGTTCCTCATCCTTCCGCTTCATCCTCTGGACAAATTCCAAACTGTACGCAACAGGATGTTGACAGTGCTGACATCTCCAAGTGGGGAGACTGTTAGTAAAGACGCTGGAGGGGTGAACCCGAGCACCAGGAGATGAGGAGATGAGATGCCTTTTCGAAACTCTTCCCGATCAGACGGTATACCATCCTCTGTGTGTGACAGACATGTTTTAGCAGTAAGAAGAGTCCCATTCATGTAAGGAGAACACCAGGGCTTTTTCAAAATCAGTGTCTCCCCGAAACCCAAACTGGGGAATTTTTTAAGCTACGGCTACACATATGTTCATTAAGGGCCTTGGGAAGTAGGCAGAGTCCAAACTTTAGATGATTGAAGTCTTCAGGGTCAGAAGCACTCCCCACCGGCTTCCCTTAGGTTACACTTTAACTGTCATTGATAGATGATGTCAATAAAAATATCTATTCTTTTTCCGATTATTTCCCCTTATAGGTTATTGCAAAATATTGAGTGTAGTTCCCTGTGCTATACAGTAGTTCCTTGTTGATGATCTATTTTATACATAGCAGTGTGTATGTGTTAATTCCAAACTGTTAATTTATCCCTCCTCCCACCTTTCCCCTTTGGTAATAATAAATTATAAGATTTTATACTTCTCAGAAATGGGGGAGCTGAGAGAGAGGTATCATTTTCAATGGAAAAGCATTTAAAACAAGATTGAAGCTTTAACCAAGATTATTAGATGTACATCCTTGGAAAGAAATCACTTCATTTCTCTAATATTGACCTGACAAATAAGACAAACCTTTTCACTGAACTTGCTTATAATAAAGTGATGGAAATATCAAATGGAAGTGTTAGAAACATCTTATTTTACCCGAGCCTTATAAACTGTTCTATGTTAACTACAGTTTGGCTCACACATCTGTTCATTGAAGTTACAATAGTCTCAATTTCTGTTACTGATCCTCCAGAGTGGACCCCAACAAGTGTCCCCCTGCCCAGTGTCATTGGGGCCAACAGATCGAGACTGAGTTTGGTTCACAAGCAAAGGAAACTTTATATTTTGATCAGAGAATGGAGAGGTGAGAGCATGCACTACCCCATGGGCTGTGGGCTGGGCTGCTGTGTAGAGATCCTGTCAGAGTCAGTGGGAGGGAGGGGGTGGAGCTCTCGAGGGCCGGGTTGGCTGCAGCTCAGGCTCTATATCTCAGAGTCTGCACTGGGCCCCAGGAGCTGAGGTGTCGACCCAGCCATTCTGCACTAGGAAATCTGGTCTGAAGTGCCGGGTGTCGATCCTCTGCATGCGGGACCCTAGGAGCACGTGAAATTAGACAAAGCACAAAGGATAAAAAAGGTCAGACTTGACTTTATTGCCCAGATTCTATTTTTATCTCCCAGGGATTTTTAATGGGCTTTGCTGGGGACAAACCCCTCCTCTGCCTTTTGTCCCGTTCCTCATTCTTGGAGTGCTGAGGGTGCAGACCCTTCTTCTGTAACTGCTGAGTGCTGAGTTGGGAGCCCTCATACCAGGGGACGAGGGTCAGAACTTCTCCCCAGCAGCCTCCAGGTGACGTTGATTGGCCCCAGGACCCCTGCCTCCCTGCTCGTCCGCCTGAGCACCAGCATTGGAAGTGTTATAGATTCTAATGACCTTTAAGGGTCCAGGAAAGAGATGTGCAGAGACGCTGTGGGGGCCGGTTTCACCCCGCCCCACATTTGTTTGGCCACCTTAGGCTGACCGTTTCTGCCAGCCTAGATGCTCTGACCAGTAGTCTGCTCTTTCTTCAATTAGGCCCCTGAATTAACGTAAAAACAGCACCAGGTGTCAGAGCCCTGCCCGCTCAACTCCCAGACAGTCCAGGGTCCGTGGTGATCAAGGACCATGATGGCCACTGAGTCAACAGCCTTTTGAAGTAAACAGGAGTCCAGCCGGTCTTATTGGCCACCATCATCACGGTGTCTGTAGGCTTTTCTATGGTGACAGTGTGATATACGTTTCCCCCGCCAAGATTATTAGCTCCCCTCCGGGTGCAGTAAGTCCTGCAAGCAGTAGTCTACTCCTTCGGGACACACTATTGTTGTTTTATGAGAGAAACTCCAGGTCAAGTGATGTTCACACGAGTCGTCATGGTGCCCTGTTGCCCCCGGTTATCTCTCTGGATGTTGGAGTTGGAGGGCCTCCTCAGTCGAGGTCGGTGTGCCCACGGAGCGAACCCTGCAACTTCAGGGCATGGTTGGTGATTAGGATCACCACGTGGGGTTCTTTTCCCTTAGGAGGGAGGTGGCCTTTTGGGCTGCTGATTTCCAGGTTTTTAGATACTGCCAGTATCTTGGCCAGATGTGGCAGTGGGCCAAGCTCCTTGGTGACTGCAGTTTATCCTACCTGGATGGCATTCTTGCGTTGTTCCATTTCAAGTGGTCCCAGTTTTTGCACTAATTCTCCAATGGCGATTCACCTTTCACTGGGAATGGAAAGGTCAAACGGTTTAGCTCAATTAGGGAGTTCCAGGGCAAGGGTCTGAATTGACTGCTCTTTCCATTCTTGAAAGGCCACTTCTGGATTCTGTTCAAAAGGATCATCATCTTTTCCTTTCAGTGTTTCATATAGAGGCCCAGCTAGTAGACTGTAGTTAGGGATCCAGAAGCAGCAAACCCTGGCCTCCCCAGGAACCCCTAAGCTGTCTTCTAGTTTTAGAAAGGGGTAAGGCTGCAAATGGTTTCTTCCCTTTCCTGGGATGGGCTTCTCCGACCTTCTGTGAGAATGAAGCCCAGGCAGGTCACCGCAGTCTGTGATATTTGAGCTTTTTCTTGGACAACTTCTATCCTTTATTGGCTTGGTAGTTCAGAGGCCTCCTTAGTAGGGCTGGTGATCAGAATGTCGTCTGCATATTGAAGGAGGGTTTCCTTTTCCAGAGGTAGAACTTTTCGGTCTTTAGCTAAGCTTTCCCCAAAGATGGTGTGGGAATTTTTGAACCCTTGGGGCAAGACGGCCCGGAAGTATTGTTTTAGTTGTATGTTGAGTCCTGCCACTCACAAGCCAAAATTTCTTGTGACTCTGGGACTAATGGAATACAAAAGAAGGCATCATTGAAGACTAATACAGAATACCATGTCCTGGTGGTTGGTAGAATGACCAGCAGGGTGTAGGAATTAGGAGCAACTGGAGGTATATCCTCGGTGGCTTCACTGACTGTCCTGACATCCTTTACCAGGTCCCCAGCAGCCCATGGGGCTCTCGTGGTCAGGCCAATCCCAGGATATGGAGCTCTCCTGGGCAGGTACCCCACCCCCAACCCAGCCCACGGGGCTCTCGTGGTCAGGCCTCTCCCAGGATACAGAGCTACCCTTGCAGGTACCGTGGCAGGGCTGGGCACACAGGAACCGTGCACATAGCCCTCATTGAAGAGCACCCCCATCTCACCTGTCGCTCAGAGCTGACACAGAGCACCTCAGAGCAGGACTTGAACTAACAAACAGCAGCTCCGACAGGTCTGTGACCCTGGGCATCACTCTGTGTGGCCTTCCTCCACCTGGTCTTCCAGAGACTTCCACTGCACCCGGGGCACCAGGCCTCTGTCTCCAACCACCACCCACCCCTCCTCTCCCTGACTCCTGGGTTCCTCTCATTAGGAGAGGCTTTTCTTGAAGTTGTCTCCCACTCATGGGCCAGATAAAATGATTAGAAAACAAGCCAAAGCTGCAGCCCCTTGTCTATCCTGACTCTCAGGAGCCCACACCTGTTCCTTGGACCTGGCCGGTTCAGCAAGTTCCATTTTCTGCAACTGTGAGCCCCTGAGGGGTGATGATTGGCTGACCTGGGCAGCCTTACCGTGCCGGCCAGCCCTCCCCAGGTGTGCCTGGGTTGAGATCAATATAAATACCACTCCAGGCAGCAAGAGCCCCTGCAGCTGTGCCTGACGCCATTTTCTCTGCCCTGTCAGCAGTCTCGGGGCTGGGCTGGTGGGAGGGAGTGAGAGGCCACGGCTTTGTGGGTGGCCCAGTGTGAGTGGGGCTCTGCTGGACTTTCTGCAGCAGTTGCCAGGCTGCCACTTGCTAAAGAAGAGGCTGTGTCACCCATACCTGCTGCTGGAATTTCTCCCTGGGCAGAGGTGAGGAAGGAAAAAAGCAGTGGGGGCAGGGACAGGACGGGTATCTCAGGTAGGGAAATGGAAATCTTCCAGAAGAGCACCCAGGGCCAGGGCCATCCTGGCTGGCCTGCAGGCACCAAGTCAGCTGGCATGCTGTCACTCATGTGGCTCCATGGCCCTTCCTCTAGGCTTTCAAGTCCTTGTATATATTCAGGTGTTTTACCTGGGAAGGGTGGGAACAGTTCAGCAGCAACTGGCCTGGGGCTCAGCTCACGTTCACTCACAGATGCCTCGGCACGGTGCCCCAGCTTTGCAATGAGGACGCTTGTTGTGTGGGGGCTGCTGGCTGAATGGGAGACGATTCCCCACCACTGACCAACTTCAGAATTGTTTACAACTGGAGCAAGTGCCCTGATACGGTTTTCCTCTGAGTAACTGGTGGGTTCTGTTTTTTTTTGTCTCTTTTTCGTTTTTGGTTCAAGGTAGAATTTATTCCTCTTTTTTGTATTTACAGATATAAGCATGGAAATAATTTATTCATATAAATACATGTATGTGAAGGGAATAATTGTTTTTTCTGTTTTGTTTTTTAAATTTTATTTCTTTTTAATTTTATTTTATATTTTTATACAGCAAGTTCTTATTGGTTATCTATTTTATACATATAAATGTTTACATGCCAATCCCAATCTCTCAACTCCTCCCACCACCACCCCCCCAAGAGCTTTCCCCCCTTGTTGTCCATACGATTGTTGTCTACATCTGTTGCTCTATTTATGCCTTGCAAAACGGTTAATCTGTACAGTTTTTCTAGGTTCCACATATATGCATGAATATACAAGATTTGTTTTTCTCTTTCTGACTTACTTCACTCTGTATGACAGTCTCTAGATCCATCGACGTCTCTACAAATGACCCAATTTCATTCCTTTCATGGCTTAGTAATATTCCATTTTATATATGTACCACATCTTTATGCATTCGTCTGTCTGTGGGCATTTAGGTTGCTTCCATTACCTCGATATTGTAAATAGTGATGCAATGAACATTGCGGTGAATGTCTCTTTTTGATTTATGGTTTTGTCTGGGTATATGTCCAGTACTGGGATTGCTGTATCATATGGTAATTCTATTATTAGTTTCTTAAGAAACTCCATATTGTTCTCCATAGTGACTGTATCAATTTATATTCCCAACAATAGTGGAAGAGGCTTCCTTTTCTCCACACCCTTTCCAGCATTTGTTGTTTGTAGATTTTCAGATGATGCCCATTCTAACAGGTGTGAGGTGATACCTCATTGTTGAGTCCATTTCGTTGAGCAAGGGGTAGGTCTTGTCTATTACATATTTGGCTTATGGAACGGTATCTGTGTTAATTTCAAACTCTGGTTTTATGCAGAACCCCAACTCACCTTTCCCCTTAAGCAAGCATAAGTTGGTTTTCTAAACTTGAGACCCTGTTCTGTTTTGTAAATCAGTTCCTGTGTAGCCAAGTTTACATTCCATGCATTAGTGATACCTTATGATGTTTCTTTTTCTGTGTGACTTATTTCACTTAGAATCATCGTGCCTCAATCCACTCATTATGCTGGTACAGGCCTGGTGACACAGATTTCATTGCTGAGTGGTATTCTGTTGTACGTAAGTACCGCAACTTCTTTATCAATTATTTGTTCTCTGGGATATTTAACTTGTACCGTAGAAGAGGTTCCTGTAAACAGAGCCATCCCAAATTTTGGGGTGGCTGTGTCTTTTTGATTTTAATTTCCCTAAGCTATAGGACCATAAGTGGAAATGCCCTAGACTCTGTTGCTTTGTTTTTCAGATGTATCAGGAAACACCATACACTTCTCCAGAGTGGCTGTTGGTAATTTACATCCCGCCCATCAGCATAACAAGGCTCCTTTTTCCCCATGGCCTGTCTTGCCTTTCTGGATTTTACAGTTTTTTTCAGATGGCCCTTTAGACCGGGGGGAAGTGACACTTCATAGTAGTTCAGATTTCCATTGCAAGCTTGCTTGGTTTGCCAAAAAGGGCGTATGTGTTTTTTCCTGAATATATTCAGGAACAAACTCATACGCCCTTTTTTGCCAAGTGCATCATTGTCGATGTTCTGCCTCTTTTCCTATGCTTTAAATGCAAATCCAGTCTACCTCCTGAAATCGGTTTCCTGAAATTCTGCCCCGCTTTCAAGTCCTCTTCGCAGCCTTACTTCAATATATTTGTGGACGTTATCTGTCATTTATAACTCTGCAGGTTTGTGAATTACAGGGCCCCTGAGCTCCTTTCTTCAACTCGCTTTCTTGTGAGCTGGCCGCAAACCCGCAAGACTGCTTCAGGCCCTAATCTGCTTCTGGCAGGGCACGCTGAGCCTTTGGTTAATTCCTCTTCCTGGTGGGAAATGAGTGTTAAATATGCCCGTCCAGACGCCTACCTCACTCTCAACCCCTTGGTGATGTGGGTCCTCTGGTTTGTGGCCACCTTTGCTGGGTTCCTCACCTTTCGATGATGTGGCCCCACTAGTGTGAGGACACTCCTGCCTGGTTCTCATCCACGTGGTTATGTGGACCCCCTCGTGAGAGTCTGTTCCTGGCTGTGCTCCTCACCCTTCTGTGAGGGAGACCCTCTGCTGATAGGTCACTCCTGCATGGCTGGCACACATTGCCTTGGTGAAGTCAGCTCTGTGGTGGCAGTTGGAGCGTGCTGGGAATCTCCTCCCCCCGGTGATGAGGGCCCTCTTGCGTCAGGCCCTAACTGCTGGGCTCACCAACTTTTCTTAGTGAGCCCAATGATGCTTGGGCACTCCTCTTAGGATCCCATCTCCATGGGGATGTGGGCCTTCTGCTCTGAGGTCCCAACGGCTGGGTTGTTCACATTTTCACGATGTGGGCTCTCTGGTGTTAGTTCACAGAGGCCTGGATCCCATAGCCTCTGTGCTCTTGGCCGCCTGCTGGGAGGTTCCAACGGCTGGATTCCTCACTTTTTAATTTTTTGGGCCCTCTGTTGTGAGTATCCTCCTGCCTGCCTCACTCCCAGCCCCTTCGTGATGTGTGTCCTCTGGTTTGAGGCCACATGTGCTGGGTTCCTCACCTTTTGATGATGTGGGACCAATGGTCTTAGGAGACTCCTGCCTGGTTCACATCCCCTTGGTGATGTGGGCCCTCTGTTGAGAGTCTGATCCTGGCTGGGTTCCTCACCCATCTGTGAGGTGGGCCGTCTGCTGTGAGGTCACTCCTGCCTGGCTTGCTCACCTCGCCTTGTGGACATGAGCCCTCTGGTGGCACTTGGAGCCTGCTGGGAGCCTCCTCCCCTCGGTGATGAGGGCCCTCTGGCGTCAGGCCCTAACGGCTGGGCTCCCCACATTTTGTGATGTACGCCCAGTGGTTCGAAGACACTCCATCCAGGTTCACATCCCCATTGGGATGTGGGCCTTCTGCTCTGAGGTCCCAACGGCTGGGTTGTTCACAGTTTCATGATGTGGGCTCTCTGCTGTTAGTTCACTCTGGCCTGGATGCCATAGCCTCTGTGCTCTGGGCCGCCTGCTGGAAGGTTCCAACTGCTCGATTCCTCAACTTTTGTATTCTATGGGTCCTGTGTTGCGATGTTCCTCCTGCCTGCCTCACTCGCAACCCCTTCGTGATGTGGGTCCTCTGGTTTGAGGCCACATGTGCTGGGTTCCGCAACTTTCAATGATGTAGCCCCACTGGTGTGAGGACACTCCTGCCTGGTTCCCATCCCCTTGGTGATGTGGGCCTTCTGGTGACAGTCTTATCCTGGCTGGGTTCCTCACTCTTCTGTGAGGTAGGCCCTCTGCTGTGAGGTCAATCCTGCCTGACTTGCACACATCACCTTGGCGACGTGGGCCCTCTGTTGGCACATGGAACCTGCTGGGAGCCTCCTGCCCTCGGTGATGACGGCCCTCTAGCATCAGGCCCTAACTGCTGGGCTCCCCACGTTTTCTGATGTGAGCCCAGTGATGCCAGGACACTCCTGTCAGGTTCCCATCCCCATGGGGATGTGGGCTTTCTGCTCTGAGGTCCCAACGCCTGGGTTGCTCACAGTTTCATGATGTGGACTCTCTGCTGTTAGTTCACTCCTGCCTGCATCCCATAGCTTCTGTGCTCTCGGCCGCCTGCTGGGAGGTTCCAAATGCTGGATTCCTCACCTTTTTTATTCTTTGGGCCCTCTGTTTTTAGGCTACTCCTACCTGCCTCACTCCCATCCCCTTTGTGATGTATGTCCTCTGATATGAGGCCGCATGTGCTGGGTTCCTCACCTTTCGATGATGTGGCCCCACTGGTGGGAGGACAGTCCTGACTGGTTCCCATCCCCTTGGTGTTGTGGGCCCTCTGGCAAGAGTCTCATCCTACCTCGGTTCCTCACCCTTCTGTGAGATAGGCCCTCTGCTGTGAGGTCGCTACTGCCTGGCTGGCGCATGCCACCTTGTAGACGTGGGCCCTCTGTTGGCAGTTGGAACCTGCTGGGAGTCTCCTCCCCTCAGTTATGAGGGGCCCCTGGCGTCGGGCCCTAACTGCTGGGCTCCTAACATTTTCTGATATGTGCTAAGTGGTGCGAAGCCACTCCTGCCAGGTTCCCATCCCAATGGGGATGTGGGCCTTCTGTTCTGAGGTCCCAACGGCTGGGCTGCTCACAGGTTCATGATGTGGGCCCTCTGCTGTGAGTTCACTGTGGCCTGGATCCCATAGCCTCGGTGCTCTGGGCCACTTGCTGGGAGGTTCCAACTGCTGGATTCCTCAACTTTTATATTCTATGGACCCTGTGTTGTGAGGCCAGTCCTGCCAGCCTCATTCCAAAACCCTTGGTGATGTGGTTCCTCTGGTTTGAGGCTACATGTGCTGGGATCCTCACCTTTCGATGATGTTGTCCCACTGGTGTGGGGACACTCCTGCCTGGTTCCCATCCCCTTGGCGATGTGGGCCCTCTGGTGAGAGTCTGATCCTGGCTGTGTTCCTCACCCTTCTGTGAGGTGGGCCCTCTGCTGTGAGGTCACTCCTGCCGGGCTGGCACACATCGCCTTGGTGACGTTGGCCCTCTGGTGGCAGCTGGAGCCTGCTGGGAGCCTCCTCCCCTTGGTGATGAGTGCCCTCTAGCGTCAGGCCCTAACTTCTGAGCACCCCACGTTTTCTGGTGTGAGCCCAGTGATGCCAGGACACTCCTGTCATGTTCCCATCACCATGGGGATGTGGGCCTTCTGCTCTGAGGTCCCAATGTCTGGGTTGCTCACAGTTTCATGATGTGGGCTGTCTGGTGTTAGTTCACTCTGGCTTGGATCCCCTAGCCTCTGTGCTCTGGGCCGCCTGCTGGGAGGTTCCAACTGCTGGATTCCTCACCTTTCTTATTTTTGGGCCCTCTGTTGTGAGGCTCCTCCTGCCTGCCTCACTCCCAGCCCCTTGGTGATGGGTGTCCTATGGTTTGAAGCCACATGTTCTGGGTTCCTCACCTTTAGATGATGTGGCCCTACTCATGTGAGGACACTCCTGCCTGGTTCCAATCCATTTGGTGATGTGGGCCCTCTGGTGCAAGTCTGATCCTGACTGGGTTCGTCACACTTCTCTGAGGTGGGCCCTCTGCTGTGAGGTCATTCGTGCCTGGTTGGCACACATCGCCTTGGTGACGTCAGCCCTCTGGTGGCAGTTGGAGCCTGCTGGGAGCCTTCTTCCCTTGGTGATGAGGGTCCTCTGGCGTCAGGCCCTAACTGCAGGTCTCCCAAAATTTTCTGACACGTTCTCAGTGGTGCGAGGACACTCCTAGCAGATTTATATCCCCATGGGGATGTGGGCCTCCTGCTCTGAGGTCCCAATGGCTGGGTTGCTCAGTTTCATGACATGGGCCCTCTTCTGTGAGTTCACTGTGGCCTGGATCCCATAGCTTCGGTGCTCTGGGCCGCCTGCTGGGAGGTTCCAACTGCTGGATTCCTCACTTTTTTATTCTATGGGCCCAGTGTTGTGAGGCTACTCCTGCCTGCCTCACTCCGAGGCCCTTGGTGATGTGGGCCCTCTGGTTTGAGGAGGACACATGTGCTGAGTACGTCACCTTTTGCTGATGTGGCCCCAGTGGTGTGAAGACACTCCTACCTGGTTCCCATCCCCTTGGTGATGTGGGCCCTCTGGTGAGAGTCTGATATTGGCTGGGTTTCTCACCCTTCTGTGAGGTGGGACCTCTGCTGTGAGGTAACTCATGCCTGGCTTGCTCACGTTGCCTTGGCAACGTGAGCCCTCAGGTGGCAGTTGGGGCCTGCTGGGAATCTCCTCCCCTCGGTTATGAGAGCTCTGGATAAAACACATATGCCCTTTTTTGCCAAGTGCATTATTTTCCAAGTTCTGTCTCTTTTCCTATGCTTTAAGAGCGACTCCCGTGTACCTTCTGAAATTGGTTTCCAGCAATTCTGCCCCGCATTCAAGTCCTCTTCGCAGCCTTACTTCAGTATAATTTTGATGATAGCTGTCATTTATAACTCTGCAGGTTTGTGAATTACAGTGCCCCTGAGCTCCTTTCTTCAACTCGCTTTCTTGTGAGCTGGCCGCAAAACTGCAGGATTGCTTCAGGCCCTAGTGTGGTTCCGGCATGGCACGCTGAGCCTTTGGTTAATTCCTCTTCCTGGTGGGAAATGAGAGTTAAATTTGCCCGTCCAGACACCTCCAGCTAGTCTCTCATTGGTTCTCCCTATTCCTGTGCATTTTCCGCAGAAATTGCAAACTGGGCCAAACAGGAGGTTAAAGGCACTGACTCTCCAAGTGGGGAGAGTGTTAGTAAAGCGTCTGGAATGTTGCACCCGAGTACCAGGGTACGAAAACTGACACATTTGAACACGTTTCCCGATCACACGGTGGATCATACTCTGGGTTCCACATGCATGATTTAGCTGAAGGAAGAATCCCTTAAACCTGGAGAGTTGAGACCCATGGAATGGGTACCATGCAATATGAGTTCATAGGGTCTGCATGTGTTCACTGAACCTCACCAAACCTATCACTGCTGCATTTATGCCACTGTACACACGCTTGATGCTCTTTCAGAGACATATAAATCCATAGGTTTTAAGATTCTTACTAGTCAGGTATATTCTTAGGAATTTAATATGGGGTGTAGAGTCCACTTCGTTGAGCAAGGAGTAGCTCTTGTCTATTACATATTTGGCTTATGGAACGGTATCTGTGCTAATTTCAATCTCTGGTTTTATGCAGCAGCCCAACTCACCTTTCGCCTTAAGCAAGCATAAGTTGGTTTTCTACATTTGAGACCCTGTTCTGTTTTGTAATTCAGTTCCTGTGTAGCCAAGTTTACATTCCATGTAGTAGTGATATCTTATGATGTTTTTTTTTCTCTGTGAATTATTTCAATTAGAATCATCGTACTGAATCCACTCGTTATGCTGCTAAGGGCCTGATGACATAGATTTCATTGCTGAGTGATATTGCATTGTACGTAAGTACCACAAATTCTTTATCCATTTTTCACTTTCTGTGATATTGAACTTGTACCGTAAACGAGGTTCTTGTAAACAGAGCCGTCCCAAACTTTGGGGTGGCTGTGTCTTTTTGATTTTAATTTCCCTAAGCTATAGGACCGTAAGTGGAAGTGCCCTAGGCTCTGTTGCTTTGTTTTTTAGATGTTTCAGGAAACACCATACACTTCTCCAGAGTGGCTGTTGGCAATTTACATCCCGCCCATCAGCATAACAAGGCTCCCAGTTCTCCATGGCCTGTCCTGCCTTTCTGGATTTTACACTTTTTTCAGATGGCCCTTTTGACCGGGGGGAAGTGAGACTTCATTGTAGTGCAGATTTCCTTTGCAAGCTTGCTTGGTTGGCCAAAAAGTGCGTATGCGTTTTTTCCTGAATATATTCAGGAAAAAACGCATACGCCCTTTTTGGCCAAGTGCATCATTGTGGACGTTCTGCCTCTTTTCCTATGCTTACATGCAATTCCAGTCTACCTCCTGAAATCGGTTTCCTGCAATTCTGCCCCACTTTCAAGTCCTCTTGGCAGCCTTACTTCAATATATTTTTGGACGATAGCTGTCATTTATAACTCTGCAGGTTTGTGAATTACAGTGCCCCTGAGCTCCTTTCTTCAACTCGCTTTCTTGTGAGCTGGCCGCAACACCGCAGCATTGCTTCAGGCCCTAGTGTGGTTCCGGCATGGCACACTGAGCCTTTGGTTAATTCCTCTTCCTGGTGGGAAATGAGAGTTAAATTTGCCCGTCCAGACACCTCCAGCTAGTCTCTCATTGGTTCTCCCTATTCCTGTTCATTTTCCACAGAAATTGCAAACTGGGCCAACAGGAGTTTAAAGGCACTGACTCTCCAAGTGGGGAGAGTGTTAGTAAAGCGTCTGGAATGTTGCACCCGAGTACCAGGGCACGAAATCTGAGTCACATTTGAACACGTTTCCCGATCACACGGTGGATCATACTCTGGGTACCACATGCGTGTTTTAGCTGAAGGAAGAATCCCTTAAACCTGGAGAGTTGAGACCCATGGAATGGGTACCATGCAATATGACTTCAAAGGGTCTGCATTTGCTCACCGATCCTCAACAATCCTATCACTGCTGCGTTTATGCCGCTGTACACACGCTTGATTCTCTTTCGGAGACATATAAATCCATAGGTTTTAAGATTCTTACTAGTCAGGTATATTCTTAGGCGTTTAATATGGGGTGTTGAGTCCACTTCGCTGAGCAAGGAGTAGATCTTGTCTATTACATATTTGGCTTATGGAACGGTATCTGTGCTAATTTCAATCTCTGGTTTTATGCAGCACCCCAACTCACCTTTCCCCTTAAGCAAGCATAAGTTGGTTTTCTACATTTGAGACCCTGTTCTGTTTTGTAATTCAGTTCCTGTGCAGCCAAGTTTACATTCCGTGTAGTAGTGATATTTTATGATGTTTCTTTTTCTGTGTGACTTATTTCACTTAGAATCATCGTACCAGAATCCACTCATTATGCTGCTATGGGCCTGATGACATAGATTTCATTGCTGAGTGATATTGCATTGTACGTAAGTACCACAACTTCTTTATCCATTTTTCACTTTCTGCGATATTGAACTTGTACCGTAAACGAGGTTCTTATAAACAGAGCGATTCCAAGCTTTGGGGTGGCTGTGTCTTTTTGATTTTAATTTCCCTAAGCTATAGGACCATAAGTGGAAGTGCCCTAGGCTCTGTTGCTTTGTTTTTTAGATGTTTCAGGAAACACCATACACTTCTCCAGGGTGGCTGTGGGCAATTTACATCCCGCCCATGAGCATAACAAGGCTCCCACGTCTCCATGGCCTGTCCTGCCTTTCTGGATTTTACACTTTTTTCAGATGGCCCTTTTGACCGGGGGGCAGTGAGACTTCATTGTAGTGGAAGTTTCCTTTGCAAGCTTGTTTGGTTGGGCAAAAAGGGCGTATAAATTTTTTCCTGAATATATTCAGGAAAAAACGCATACGCCCATTTTGGCCAAGTGCATCATTGTGGACGTTCTGCCTCTTTTCCTATGCTTTACATGCAATTCCAGTCTACCTCCTGAAATCGGTTTCCTGCAATTCTGCCCCAATTTCAAGTCCTCTTGGCAGCCTTACTTCAATATATTTTTGGACGATAGCTGTCATTTATAACTCTGTAGGTTTGTGAATGACAGTGCCCCTGACCTACTTTCTTCAACTCGCTTTCTTGTGAGCTGTCCGCAACACCGCAGGATTGCTTCAGACCCTAGTGTGGTTCCGGCATGGCACGCTGAGCCTTTGGTTAATTCCTCTCCCTGGTGGGAAATGAGAGTTAAATTTGCCCGTCCAGACACCTCCAGCTAGTCTCTCATTGGTTCTCCCTATTCCTGTTCATTTTCCGTAGAAATTGCAAACTAGGCCAAACAGGAGGTTAAAGGCACTGACTCTCCAAGTGGGGAGAGTGTTAGTAAAGCATCTGGAATGTTGCACCCGAGTACTAGGGGACGAAAACTGAGACACGTTTGAACACGTTTCCCAATCACATGGTGGATCATACTCTGGGTTCCACATGCATGTTTTAGCTCAAGGAAGAATCCCTTAAACCTGGAGAGTTGAGACCCATGGAATGGGTACCATGCAATATGACTTCAAAGGGTCTGCATTTGCTCACCGAACCTCACCAATCCTATCACTGCTGCGTTTCTGCCACTGTACACACGCTTGATTCTCTTTCGGAGAAATATAAATCCATAGGTTTTAAGATTCTTACTAGTCAGGTATATTCTTAGGCATTTAATATGGGGTGTTGAGTCCACTTCGTTGAGCAACGAGTAGCTCTTGTCTATTACATATTTGTCTTATGGAACGGTATCAGTGCTAATTTCAATCTCTGGTTTTATGCAGCACCCCAACTCACCTTTCCCCTTAAGCAAGCATAAGTTGGTTTTCTACATTTGAGACCCTGTTCTGTTTTGTAATTCAGTTCCTGTGCAGCCAAGTTTACATTCCGTGTAGTAGTGATATTTTATGATGTTTCTTTTTCTGTGTGACTTATTTCACTTAGAATCATCGTACCAGAATCCACTCATTATGCTGCTATGGGCCTGATGACATAGATTTCATTGCTGAGTGATATTGCATTGTACGTAAGTACCACAACTTCTTTATCCATTTTTCACTTTCTGCGATATTGAACTTGTACCGTAAACGAGGTTCTTGTAAACACAGCCGTCCCAAAGTTTGGGGTGGCTGTGTGTTTTTGAGTTTAATTTCCCTAAGCTATAGGACCATAAGTGGAAGTGCCCTAGGCTCTGTTGCTTTGTTTTTTAGATGTTTCAGGAAACACCATACACTTCTCCAGAGTGGCTGTTGGCAATTTACATCCCGCCCATGAGCATAACAAGGCTCCCAGTTCTCCATGGCCTGTCCTGCCTTTCTGGATTTTACACTTTTTTCAGATGGCCCTTTTGACCGGGGGGCAGTAAGACTTCATTGTAGTGCAGATTTCCTTTGGAAGCTTGCTTGGTTGGCCAAAAAGGGCGTATGCGTTTTTTCCTGAGGAAAAAACGCATACGCCCCTTTTGGCCAAGTGCTTCATTGTGGACGTTCTGCCTCTTTTCCTATGCTTTACATTCAATTCCAGTCTACCTCCTGAAATCGGTTTCCTGCAATTCTGCCCCGCTTTCAAGTCCTCTTGGCAGCCTTACTTCAATATATTTTTGGACGATAGCTGTCATTTATAACTCTGCAGATTTGTGAATGACAGTGCCCCTGAGCTCCTTTCTTCAATTCGCTTTCTTGTGAGCTGGCCGCAACACCGCAGGATTGCTTCAGGCCCTAGTGTGGTTCCGGCATGGCACGCTGAGCCTTTGGTTAATTCCTCTTCCTGGTGGGAAATGAGAGTTAAATTTGCCCGTCCAGTACCTCCAGCTAGTCTCTTATTGGTTCTCCCTATTCCTGTTCATTTTCCGCAGAAATTGCAAACTGGGCCAAACAGGAGGTTAAAGGCACTGACTCTCCAAGTGGGGAGAGTGTTAGTAAAGCGTCTGGAATGTTGCACCCGAGTACCAGGGGACAAAACCTGAGAGACATTTGAACACGTTTCCTGATCACACGGTGGATCATACTCTGGGTTCCACATGCATGTTTTAGCTGAAGGAAGAATCCCTTAAACCTGGAGAGTTGAGACCCATGGAATGGGTACCATGCAATATGACTTCAAACGGTCTGCATGTGTTCACCGAACCTCACCAATCCTATCACTGCTGCGTTTATGCCGCTGTACACGCGCTTGATTCTCTTTCAGAGACATATAAATCCATAGGTTTTAAGATTCTTACTAGTCAGGTACGTTCTTAGGCGTTTAATATGGGGTGTTGAGGCCACTTCGTTGAGCAAGGAGTAGCTCTTGTCTATTACATATTTGGCTTATGGAACGGTATCTGTGCTAATTTCAATCTCTGGTTTTATGCAGCACCCCAACTCAGCTTTCCCCTTAAGCAAGCATAAGTTGGTTTTCTACATTTGAGACCCTGTTCTGTTTTGTAATTCAGTTCCTGTGTAGCCAAGTTTACATTCCGTGTAGTAGTGATATCTTATGATGTTTCTTTTTCTGTGTGACTTATTTCACTTAGAATCATCGTACCTGAATCCACTCATTACGCTGCTATGGGCCTGATGACATAGATTTCATTGCTGAGTTATATTGCATTGTACGTAAGTACCACAAATTCTTTATCCATTTTTCGCTTTCTGTGATATTGAACTTGTACCGTAAACGAGGTTCTTGTAAACAGAGCCGTCCCAAACTTTGGGGTGGCTGTGTCTTTTTGATTTTAATTTCCCTAAGCTATAGGACCATAAGTGGAAGTGCCCTAGGCTCTGTTGCTTTGTTTTTTAGATGTTTCAGGAAACACCATACACTTCTCCAGAGTGGCTGTTGGCAATTTACATCCCGCCCATGAGCATAACAAGGCTCCCAGTTCTCCATGGCCTGTCCTGCCTTTCTGGATTTTACACTTTTTTCAGATGGCCCTTTTGACCGGGGGGCAGTGAGACTTCATTGTAGTGCAGATTTCCTTTGCAAGCTTGCTTGGTTGGCCAAAAAGTGCGTATGCGTTATTTCCTGACGAAAAAACGCATATGCCCTTTTTGGCCAAGTGCATCATTGTGGACGTTCTGCCTCTTTTCCTATGCTTTACATGCAATTCCAGTCTACCTCCTGAAATCGGTTTCCTGCAATTCTGCCCCGCTTTCAAGTCCTCTTGGCAGCCTTACTTCAATATATTTTTGGACGATAGCTGTCATTTATAACTCTGCAGATTTGTGAATGACAGTGCCCCTGAGCTCCTTTCTTCAACTCGCTTTCTTGTGAGCTGGCCGCAACACCGCAGCATTGCTTCAGGCCCTAGTGTGGTTCCGGCATGGCACGCTGAGCCTTTGGTTAATTCCTCTTCCTGGTGGGAAATGAGAGTTAAATTTGCCCGTCCAGACACCTCCAGCTAGTCTCTCATTGGTTCTCCCTATTCCTGTTCATTTTCCGCAGAAATTGCAAACTGGGCCAAACAGGAGGTTAAAGGCACTGACTCTCCAAGTGGGGAGAGAGTTAGTAAAGCGTCTGGAATGTTGCACCCGAGTACCAGGGGATGAAAACTGACACATTTGAACACGTTTCCCGATCACACGTTGGATCATACTCTGGGGTCCACATGCATGATTTAGCTGAAGGAAGAATCCCTTAAACCTGGAGAGTTGAGACCCATGGAATGGGTACCATGCAATATGACTTCATAGGGTCTGCATGTGTTCACCGAACCTCACCAAACCTATCACTGCTGCATTTATGCCACTGTACACACGCTTGATTCTCTTTCAGAGACATATAAATCCACAGGTTTTAAGATTCTTACTAGTCAGGTATATTCTTAGGCATTTAATATGGGTTGTAGAGTCCACTTCGTTGAGCAAGGAGTAGCTCTTGTCTATTACATATTTGGCTTATGGAACGGTATCTGTGCTAATTTCAATCTCTGGTTTTATGCAGCACCCCAACTCACCTTTCGCCTTATGCAAGCATAAGTTGGTTTTCTACATTTGAGACCCTGTTCTGTTTTGTAATTCAGTTCCTGTGTAGCCAAGTTTACATTCCGTGTAGTAGTGATATCTTATGATGTTTTTTTTTTCTCTGTGAATTATTTCAATTAGAATCATCGTACCTGAATCCACTCGTTATGCTGCTACGGGCCTGATAACATAGATTTCATTGCTGAGTGATATTGCATTGTACGTAAGTACCACAACTTCTTTATCCATTTTTTTCTTTCTGTGATATTGAACTTGTACCGTAAACGAGGTTCTTGTAAACAGAGCCGTCCCAAACTTTGGGGTGGCTGTGTCTTTTTGATTTTAATTTCCCTAAGCTATAGGACCATAAGTGGAAGTGCCCTAGGCTCTGTTGCTTTGTTTTTTAGATGTTTCAGGAAACACCATACACTTCTCCAGAGTGGCTGTTGGCAATTTACATCCCGCCCATGAGCATAACAAGGCTCCCAGTTCTCCATGGCCTGTCCTGCCTTTCTGGATTTTACACTTTTTTCAGATGGCCCTTTTGACCGGGGGGCAGTGAGACTTCATTGTTGTGCAGATTTCCTTTGCAAGCTTGCTTGTTTGGCCAAAAAGGGCGTATGCGTTTTTTCCTGAATATATTCAGGAAAAAACGCATACGCCCTTTTTGGCCAAGTGCATCATTGTGGACGTTCTGCCTCTTTTCCTATGCTTTACATGCAATTCCACTCTACCTGCTGAAATCGGTTTCCTGCAATTCTGCCCCGCTTTCACGTCCTCTTGGCAGCCTTACTTCAATATATTTTTGGACGACAGCTGTCATTTATAACTCTGCATTTTTGTGAATGACAGTACCCCTGAGCTCCTTTCTTCAACTCGCTTTCTTGTGAGCTGGCCGCAACACTGCAGGTTTGCTTCAGGCCCTAGTGTGGTTCCGGCATGGCACGCTGAGCCTTTGGTTAATTCCTCTCCCTGGTGGGAAATGAGAGTTAAATTTTCCCGTCCAGACACCTCCAGCTAGTCTCTCATTGGTTCTCCCTATTCCTGTTCATTTTCCACAGAAATTGCAAACTGGGTCAACAGGAGTTTAAAGGCACTGACTCTCCAAGTGGGGAGAGTGTTAGTAAAGCGTCTGGAATGTTGCACCCGAGTACCAGGGCACGAAATCTGAGTCACATTTGAACACGTTTCCCGATCACACGGTGGATCATACTCTGGGTACCACATGCGTGTTTTAGCTGAAGGAAGAATCCCTTAAACCTGGAGAGTTGAGACCCATGGAATGGGTACCATGCAATATGACTTCAAAGGGTCTGCATTTGCTCACCGATCCTCAACAATCCTATCACTGCTGCGTTTATGCCGCTGTACACACGCTTGATTCTCTTTCGGAGACATATAAATCCATAGGTTTTAAGATTCTTACTAGTCAGGTATATTCTTAGGCGTTTAATATGGGGTGTAGTGTCCACTTCGTTGAGCAAGGAGTAGCTCTTGTCTATTACATATTTGGCTTATGGAACGGTATCTGTGCTCATTTCAATCTCTGGTTTTATGCAGCACCCCAACTCACCTTTCCCCTTAAGCAAGCATAAGTTGGTTTTCTACATTTGAGACCCTGTTCTGTTTTGTAATTCAGTTCCTGTGTAGCCAAGTTTACATTCCGTGTAGTAGTGATATCTTATGTTGTTTCTTTTTCTGTGTGACTTATTTCACTTAGAATCATCGTACCTGAATCCACTCATTATGCTGCTATGGGCCTGATGACATAGATTTCATTGCTGAGTTATATTGCATTGTACGTAAGTACCACAAATTCTTTATCCATTTTTCGCTTTCTGCGATATTGAACTTGTACCGTAAACGAGGTTCTTGTAAACAGCGCTGTCCCAAACTTTGGGGTGGCTGTGTCTTTTTGATTTTAATTTCCCTAAGCTATAGGACCATAAGTGGAAGTGCCCTAGGCTCTGTTGCTTTGTTTTTTAGATGTTTCAGGAAACACCATACACTTCTCCAGAGTGGCTGTTGGCAATTTACATCCCGCCCATGAGCATAACAAGGCTCCCAGTTCTCCATGGCCTGTCCTGCCTTTCTGGATTTTACACTTTTTTCAGATGGCCCTTTTGACCGGGGGGCAGTGAGACTTCATTGTAGTGCAGATTTCCTTTGCAAGCTTGCTTGGTTGGCCAAAAAGGGCGTATGCGTTATTTCCTGACGAAAAAACGCATATGCCCTTTTTGGCCAAGTGCATCATTGTGGACGTTCTGCCTCTTTTCCTATGCTTTACATGCAATTCCAGTCTACCTCCTGAAATCGGTTTCCTGCAATTCTGCCCCGCTTTCAAGTCCTCTTGGCAGCCTTACTTCAGTATATTTTTGGACGATAGCTGTCATTTATAACTCTGCAGATTTGTGAATTACAGTGCCCCTGAGCTCCTTTCTTCAACTCGCTTTCTTGTGAGCTGGCCGCAACACCGCAGCATTGCTTCAGGCCCTAGTGTGGTTCCGGCATGGCACGCTGAGCCTTTGGTTAATTCCTCTTCCTGGTGGGAAATGAGAGTTAAATTTGCCCGTCCAGACACCTCCAGCTACTCTCTCATTGGTTCTCCCTATTCCTGTTCATTTTCCGCAGAAATTGCAAACTGGGCCAAACAGGAGGTTAAAGGCACTGACTCTCCAAGTGGGGAGAGAGTTAGTAAAGCGTCTGGAATGTTGCACCCGAGTACCAGGGGATGAAAACTGACACATTTGAACACGTTTCCCGATCACACGTTGGATCATACTCTGGGTTCCACATGCATGATTTAGCTGAAGGAAGAATCCCTTAAACCTGGAGAGTTGAGACCCATGGAATGGGTACCATGCAATATGACTTCATAGGGTCTGCATGTGTTCACCGAACCTCACCAAACCTATCACTGCTGCATTTGTGCCACTGTACACACGCTTGATTCTCTTTCAGAGACATATAAATCCACAGGTTTTAAGATTCTTACTAGTCAGGTATATTCTTAGGCATTTAATATGGGGTGTAGAGTCCACTTCGTTGAGCAAGGAGTAGCTCTTTTCTATTACATATTTGGCTTATGGAACGGTATCTGTGCTCATTTCAATCTCTGGTTTTATGCAGCACCCCAACTCACCTTTCCCCTTAAGCAAGCATAAGATGGTTTTCTACATTTGAGACCCTGTTCTGTTTTGTAATTCAGTTCCTGTGTAGCCAAGTTTACATTCCATGTAGTAGTGATATCTTATGATGTTTCTTTTTCTGTGTGACTTATTTCACTTAGAATCATCGTACCTGAATCCACTCATTATGCTGCTACGGGCCTGATGACATAGATTTCATTGCTGAGTGATATTGCATTGTACGTAAGTACCACAAATTCTTTATCCATTTTTCGCTTTCTGTGATATTGAACTTGTACCGTAAACGAGGTTCTTGTAAACAGAGCTGTCCCAAACTTTGGGGTGGCTGTGTCTTTTTCAATTTAATTTCCCTAAGGTATAGGACCATAAGTGGAAGTGCTCTAGGCTCTGTTGCTTTGTTTTTTAGATGTTTCAGGAAACACCATACACTTCTCCAGAATGGCTGTGGGCAATTTACATTCCACCCTCCAGCATAACAAGGCTCCCAGTTCTCCATGGCCTGTCCTTCCTTTCTGGATTTTACACTTTTTTCAGATGGCCCTTTTGACCGGGGGGAAGTGAGACTTCATTGTAGTGCAGATTTCCTTTGCAAGCTTGCTTGGTTGGTCAGAAAGGGCATATGCGTTTCTTCCTGAATATATTCAGGAAAAAACGCATGCGCCCTTTTTGGCCAAGTGCATCATTGTCGACGTTCTGAGTCTTTTCATATGTTGTCAATGCAATTCTAGTCTACCTCTTGAAATCCGTTTCCTGCAATTCTGCCTTGCTGTCAGTGCCTCTTCGTAGCCTTACCTCAATATACTTTTGGAGAATAGTTGGCCTTTATAACTCTGCAGGTTTTTGAATTGCAGTGGCCCTTAGCTCCATTTTTCAGCTCTTATTTTTGTGATCTTGCCTCATATCCACAGAATTTTTTCATGCCCTATTCTTCTTCTGGGGCGCCTTGCTCTGCCTTTGGTTAATTCTTCTTCCTGATGTGAAATTAGAGTGACATGTGCCCATTGAAACCGCTACAGCTATTTTCTCACTGGTTCCCCCTATTCCCATTCATCCTCCGCACTAACTGCAGATTGTGCGATACCGGAACTTAAAGGCATTGACTCTCCATGTGGGGATGTTGTTAGTAACGTGGCTAGAATGTTGATCCGGAGCCCCAGGAGAGGAAAATGAGGTGCGTTTTAGAAACCTTTCCCGATCATATGGTATACCATCCGCTGGATTTCCCATGCATGGTTTAGCTGTAGGAAGATTCCCTTCAACCTGGAGTGTTGGGACCCTTGGAATGAGTAGCATGAAGTATTGCATTAAACTTTCGGCAGTTGCTCACCAAAGCTCACCAATCCTCTCAGCCCCAAGTGTCCAGCCTTATGTCTTATCCAGCTGTGGGTTTATATGTGGTCATTCCAGGTTGCATCACAGCCCCTGAGCGAATTTTGTAAGAATTTTTCTCTCTTTCATTGTTTCTGCGTTTTGGTTTTAAAATTTATTTCTATAATGGGGTTTAGCTCATTTTCACTGCTGTGTTTGGCCGCTCTGCACACACTTGATTCCCTTATGGAGATATATCAATACATGGGTTTTAAGATTCTTATTACTCAGATATATTTCTCTGCGGTGTATAGGGTGTGTTGAGGCCAGTTCATTGAGCAAGGTGTAGATCTTGTCTAATAACTATTTGGTTTATTGAACGGTATCTGTGCTAATTTCAAACTCTGGTTTTATGCATCACCCCACCTCTCCTTTCCCCTTAAGCTGACATAAGTGTGTTTTCTAAATGTGAGACACTGTTCTGTTTTGTAATTCATTTTTTGTGCAGCCATATTTATCCTCCCTCTATAAGTGATATCTTATGATATGTTTCTTTTTCTGTTTGACTTATTTCAAGTAGTATTATCGGACCTAAATCCACTCTTTATCCTTCTACTAGCCTTATTACATTGATTTCATGGCGAAGAGATATTCCATTGTACATAAGTACCACATTTTCTTTATCCATTGTTCTCTTTCCTGGGATATTTAAGGTGTACTGAAGTTGAGGTTCTTGTAAACAGAGTAGCCCTAAACTGTGGTGTGCTTGTGTCTTGTTGATTTTTAGACTTCCCTAGATATACTTCCATGATTGGAAGTGCCCTATGCTCTGTAGCTCTGTTTTTTAGATGATTTAGGAACCACCATACACTTCTCCAGAGTGGCTCTCGGCAGTTCACACACTGTCCATCAGCGTATAAAGGCTCCCTGTTCTCCATGGCCTGTCCTGCATTTCTGGTTTTTACAATTTTTTCGGATGGCCCTTTTGACCGGTGGGAAATGAGACTTCTTTGTTGTGCACATTTGCATTGCTTGCTTGCTTGGTTGCCCATAAAGTGCGTATGAGTTTTTTCCTGGATGTATTCAGGAAAAAATGCATACTCCCTTTTGGGCCAACTGCATCATTGTCGAAATTCTGCCGCTTTTCATGTGCTTTAAAGACGAGTCCAATCTATCTCTTGAAATCTGTTTCTTGCAATTCTGTCTTGCATTCAGATCCTCTTCTTTGCCTTACCTCAACATATTTTTGGACGTTAGTTTTCATTTATAACTCTGCAGGTTTGTGAATTGCAGTGACCCTGAGCTCCATTTTTTAAGTTGCTCTTTTGTGAGCTGGCCTCAAAGCCGCAGGATTGCTTCAGGCCCTATTTTGGCTCCGGCGAGGCGGGCTGAGCCTTTTTTTAATTCTTATTCTTAATGGGAAATTAGAGTGACATGTGCCCGTCCAAACCCCTACAACTATTCTCTCATTGGTTCCCCCTCTTCCCGTTCATCCTCCTCACAATTTGCAAAATGTGTGAAACAGAAGTTTAAATGTGCTGATTCTCTAAGTGGGGAGATTCTAAGTAACGTGGCTGGAATGATGAACAGGAGCACAGGAGAGGATAAATGAGGTGCATTTTAGACACATCTCCCGATCACATGGTGTACAGTCCTCTGGGTTTTCCATGCATGTTTTAGCTGTAGGAAGATCCCTTGAACCTGCAGATTTGGGACCCATTGAATGGGTACCAGGTAGTATTACTTTAAAGGGTGTGCATTTCCTCACCCAACCTCACATTTCTCTTAGCACGAACAGTTTCCAGCCTTATGTCTCATCCTGCTGTGGGTCTAGATGTGTTCAATCCATGTTGCATCACCGTCCCTGAGGAAAAGTTGTAAGAGGTTTTCTCTTTCTCTCTGTTGTTTATTTTTTTCAATTTATTACTATATTGGTTACAGCTGATTTTCAAAGCTCTGTTTCTTGCTGCTGTACATCCACTTGATTCACATACAGAGAGACATCAATAAATTCTTTTTCAGATTCTTACCAGTCATATATATTCTTTTCCGGTGACTTGAGTGTGCTGAGTGCAGTTCTTTTAGCTACCGTGTAGGCCTTGTTGATTATCAGTTTGGTATTTGGAATGGTATCTTTGCTAATTTCAACCTCCTGGATGATGTCTCACCCCTCCCCACCTTTCCCGTTTAGCAGCCTTACGCGTGTTTTCTACATATTTGACTATGTTTTTGTTTTGTAATTTATTTCATGTGTAGCCATTTTGGATTCCACCTTTAAGTGATATCTTATGATATGTGTCTTTTTCTTTTTGAATTATGTCACTTAGAATGATCATACGTAACTCCTCCGGAGTTGTTACAACTGGCCATATTTCATTGATTTCCAGGCTGAGTAATATTCCACTCTACATAAGTACCACATCTCTATCCATTTTTTTCCCTCCAGAGACATTTAAGTTATATCCTAGTCAAGGATCTTTTAAACAGAGAGGCAGTAAACATTGGGGTGCCTGTGTCCTCTCGATTTTTGTTTTTCCCAAGACATACGCCCATGAGTGCAAGTGCCCTATGCTCTGTAGCTCATTTTTTAGATGCTTTAGTAAACACAATACACTTCTCCAGAATGGCCGTTGGCAATATACATTTCCACTATAAGCCTCACAGGGCTCCCTCTTCTCCTTGCCCTGTCCTGCATTTCTGGTGTTTACACTTTATGAGGATGGCTCTTCTGACTGATGCGAAGTGATATCTTTTGTAGTATTGATTTCCAGTGCCCACCTGTTTGGTTGGCTAAAAAAGTGTATGCCCTTTTCTTGAATATATACAGAAAAAAACGCATACAGCCTTTTTGGCCAACTGCAATGTTGGCAATGTTCAGCCCCTTTTCTTGTGCTTAATGGCGAGTCCTTTCTACCTCCTCAAATCCCTTTCCTGCCATTCTCCCTTGCTTGCCAATCCTTTTCTCTGACTTTCCTCAAGACATTTTTCAGTGATAGATATTTTCAACTCTGCAGTTTCGTGAATTTTACTGCCCCTGAGTTCCATTGTTCAACTTGTGTTTATGGGAACTGGCCACAAAGCAGTGGGATTTCCTCAAGCCCTATACTGTTTCCATGGGCAACCCTAGCCTTTGGTCAATTCGTCTTCCTGATTGGAAATTAGAGTGACATGTGCCTGTCTGAACACCTAGGACTTGTCTCTCATTGTTCCTCATCCTTCCGCTTCATCCTCTGGACAAATTCCAAACTGTACGCAACAGGATGTTGACAGTGCTGACATCTCCAAGTGGGGAGACTGTTAGTAAAGACGCTGGAGGGGTGAACCCGAGAACCAGGAGATGAGGAGATGAGATGTCTTTTCCAAACTCTTCCCGATCAGACGGTATACCATCCTCTGTGTGTGACAGACATGTTTTAGCAGTAGGAAGAGTCCCATTCATGTAAGGAGAACACCAGGGCTTTTTCAAAATCAGTGTCTCCCCGAAACCCAAACTGGGGAATTTTTTAAGCTACGGCTACACATATGTTCATTAAGGGCCTTGGGAAGTAGGCAGAGTCCAAACTTTAGATGATTGAAGTCTTCAGGGTCAGAAGCACTCACCACCGGCTTCCCTTAGGTTACACTTTAACTGTCATTGATAGATGATGTCAATAAAAATATCTATTCTTTTTCCGATTATTTCCCCTTATAGGTTATTGCAAAATATTGAGTGTAGTTCCCTGTGCTATACAGTAGTTCCTTGTTGATGATCTATTTTATACATAGCAGTGTGTATGTGTTAATTCCAAACTGTTAATTTATCCCTCCTCCCACCTTTCCCCTTTGGTAATAATAAATTATAAGATTTTATACTTCTCAGAAATGGGGGAGCTGAGAGAGAGGTATCATTTTCAATGGAAAAGCATTTAAAACAAGATTGAAGCTTTAACCAAGATTATTAGATGTACATCCTTGGAAAGAAATCACTTCATTTCTCTAATATTGACCTGACAAATAAGACAAACCTTTTCACTGAACTTGCTTATAATAAAGTGATGGAAATATCAAATGGAAGTGTTAGAAACATCTTATTTTACCCGAGCCTTATAAACTGTTCTATGTTAACTACAGTTTGGCTCACACATCTGTTCATTGAAGTTACAATAGTCTCAATTTCTGTTACTGATCCTCCAGAGTGGACCCCAACAAGTGTCCCCCTGCCCAGTGTCATTGGGGCCAACAGATCGAGACTGAGTTTGGTTCACAAGCAAAGGAAACTTTATATTTTGATCAGAGAATGGAGAGGTGAGAGCATGCACTACCCCATGGGCTGTGGGCTGGGCTGCTGTGTAGAGATCCTGTCAGAGTCAGTGGGAGGGAGGGGGCGGAGCTCTCGAGGGCGGGGTTGGCTGCAGCTCAGGCTCTATATCTCAGAGTCTGCACTGGGCCCCAGGAGCTGAGGTGTCAACCCAGCCATTCTGCACTAGGAAATCTGGTCTGAAGTGCCGGGTGTGGAACCTCTGCATGCGGGACCCTAGGAGCACGTGAAATTAGACAAAGCACAAAGGATAAAAAAGGTCAGACTTGACTTTATTGCCCAGATTCTATTTTTATCTCCCAGGGATTTTTAATGGGCTTTGCTGGGGACAAACCCCTCCTCTGCCTTTTGTCCCGTTCCTCATTCTTGGAGTGCTGAGGGTGCAGACCCTTCTTCTGTAACTGCTGAGTGCTGAGTTGGGAGCCCTCATACCAGGGGACGAGGGTCAGAACTTCTCCCCAGCAGCCTCCAGGTGACGTTGATTGGCCCCAGGACCCCTGCCTCCCTGCTCGTCCGCCTGAGCACCAGCATTGGAAGTGTTATAGATTCTAATGACCTTTAAGGGTCCAGGAAAGAGATGTGCAGAGACGCTGTGGGGGCCGGTTTCACCCCGCCCCACATTTGTTCGGCCACCTTAGGCTGACCGTTTCTGCCAGCCTAGATGCTCTGACCAGTAGTCTGCTCTTTCTTCAATTAGGCCCCTGAATTAACGTAAAAACAGCACCAGGTGTCAGAGCCCTGCCCGCTCAACTCCCAGACAGTCCAGGGTCAGTGGTGATCAAGGACCATGATGGCCACTGAGTCAACAGCCTTTTGAAGTAAACAGGAGTCCAGCCGGTCTTATCGGCCACCATCATCACGGTGTCTGTAGGCTTTTCTATGGTGACAGTGTGATATACGTTTCCCCCGCCAAGATTATTAGCTCCCCTCCGGGTGCAGTAAGTCCTGCAAGCAGTAGTCTACTCCTTCGGGACACACTATTGTTGTTTTATGAGAGAAACTCCAGGTCAAGTGATGTTCACACGAGTCGTCATGGTGCCCTGTTGCCCCCGGTTATCTCTCTGGATGTTGGAGTTGGAGGGCCTCCTCAGTCGAGGTCGGTGTGCCCACGGAGCGAACCCTGCAACTTCAGGGCATGGTTGGTGATTAGGATCACCACGTGGGGTCCTTTTCCCTTAGGAGGGAGGTGGCCTTTTGGGCTGCTGATTTCCAGGTTTTTAGATACTGCCAGTATCTTGGCCAGATGTGGCAGTGGGCCAAGCCCCTTGGTGACTGTAGTTTATCCTACCTGGATGGCATTCTTGCGTTGTTCCATTTCAAGTGGTCCCAGTTTTTGCACTAATTCTCCAATGGCGATTCACCTTTCACCGGGAATGGAAAGGTCAAAGGGTTTAGCTCAATTAGGGAGTTCCAGGGCAAGGGTCTGAATTGACTGCTCTTTCCATTCTTGAAAGGCCACTTCTGGATTCTGTTCAAAAGGATCATCATCTTTTCCTTTCAGTGTTTCATATAGAGGCCCAGCTAGTAGACTGTAGTTAGGGATCCAGAAGCAGCAAACCCTGGCCTCCCCAGGAACCCCTAAGCTGTCTTCTAGTTTTAGAAAGGGGTAAGGCTGCAAATGGTTTCTTCCCTTTCCTGGGATGGGCTTCTCCGACCTTCTGTGAGAATGAAGCCCAGGCAGGTCACCGCAGTCTGTGATATTTGAGCTTTTTCTTGGACAACTTCTATCCTTTATTGGCTTGGTAGTTCAGAGGCCTCCTTAGTAGGGTTGGCGATCAGAATGTCGTCTGCATATTGAAGGAGGGTTTCCTTTTCCAGAGGTAGAACTTTTCGGTCTTTAGCTAAGCTTTCCCCAAAGATGGTGTGGGAATTTTTGAACCCTTGGGGCAAGACGGCCCGGAAGTATTGTTTTAGTTGTATGTTGAGTCCTGCCACTCACAAGCCAAAATTTCTTGTGACTCTGGGACTAATGGAATACAAAAGAAGGCATCATTGAAGACTAATACAGAATACCATGTCCTGGTGGTTGGTAGAATGACCAGCAGGGTGTAGGAATTAGGAGCAACTGGAGGTATATCCTCGGTGGCTTCACTGACTGTCCTGACATCCTTTACCAGGTCCCCAGCAGCCCATGGGGCTCTCGTGGTCAGGCCAATCCCAGGATATGGAGCTCTCCTGGGCAGGTACCCCACCCCCAACCCAGCCCACGGGGCTCTCGTGGTCAGGCCTCTCCCAGGATACAGAGCTACCCTTGCAGGTACTGTGGCAGGGCTGGGCACACAGGAACCGTGCACATAGCCCTCATTGAAGAGCACCCCCATCTCACCTGTCGCTCAGAGCTGACACAGAGCACCTCAGAGCAGGACTTGAACTAACAAACAGCAGCTCCGACAGGTCTGTGACCCTGGGCATCACTCTGTGTGGCCTCCCTCCACCTGGTCTTCCAGAGACTTCCACTGCACCCGGGGCACCAGGCCTCTGTCTCCAACCACCACCCACCCCTCCTCTCCCTGACTCCTGGGTTCCTCTCATTAGGAGAGGCTTTTCTTGAAGTTGTCTCCCACTCATGGGCCAGATAAAATGATTAGAAAACAAGCCAAAGCTGCAGCCCCTTTTCTATCCTGACTCTCAGGAGCCCACACCTGTTCCGTGGACCTGGCCGGTTCAGCAAGTTCCATTTTCTGCAACTGTGAGCCCCTGAGGGGTGATGATTGGCTGACCTGGGCAGCCTTACCGTGCCGGCCAGCCCTCCCCAGGTGTGCCTGGGTTGAGATCAATATAAATACCACTCCAGGCAGCAAGAGCCTGTCAGCAGTCTCGGGGCTGGGCTGGTGGGAGGGAGTGAGAGGCCACGGCTTTGTGGGTGGCCCAGTGTGAGTGGGGCTCTGCTGGACTTTCTGCAGCAGTTGCCAGGCTGCCACTTGCTAAAGAAGAGGCTGTGTCACCCATACCTGCTGCTGGAATTTCTCCCTGGGCAGAGGTGAGGAAGGAAAAAAGCAGTGGGGGCAGGGACAGGACGGGTATCTCAGGTAGGGAAATGGAAATCTTCCAGAAGAGCACCCAGGGCCAGGGCCATCCTGGCTGGCCTGCAGGCACCAAGTCAGCTGGCATGCTGTCACTCATGTGGCTCCATGGCCCTTCCTCTAGGCTTTCAAGTCCTTGTATATATTCAGGTGTTTTACCTGGGAAGGGTGGGAACAGTTCAGCAGCAACTGGCCTGGGGCTCAGCTCACGTTCACTCACAGATGCCTCGGCACGGTGCCCCAGCTTTGCAATGAGGACGCTTGTTGTGTGGGGGCTGCTGGCTGAACGGGAGACGATTCCCCACCACTGACCAACTTCAGAATTGTTTACAACTGGAGCAAGTGCCCTGATACGGTTTTCCTCTGAGTAACTGGTGGGTTCTGTTTTTTTTTTTCTCTTTTTCGTTTTTGGTTCAAGGTAGAATTTATTCCTCTTTTTTGTATTTACAGATATAAGCATGGAAATAATTTATTCATATAAATACATGTATGTGAAGGGAATAATTGTTTTTTCTGTTTTGTTTTTTAAATTTTATTTCTTTTTAATTTTATTTTATATTTTTATACAGCAAGTTCTTATTGGTTATCTATTTTATACATATAAATGTTTACATGCCAATCCCAATCTCTCAACTCCTCCCACCACCACCCCCCCAAGAGCTTTCCCCCCTTGTTGTCCATACGATTGTTGTCTACATCTGTTGCTCTATTTATGCCTTGCAAAACGGTTAATCTGTACAGTTTTTCTAGGTTCCACATATATGCATGAATATACAAGATTTGTTTTTCTCTTTCTGACTTACTTCACTCTGTATGACAGTCTCTAGATCCATCGACGTCTCTACAAATGACCCAATTTCATTCCTTTCATGGCTTAGTAATATTCCATTTTATATATGTACCACATCTTTATGCATTCGTCTGTCTGTGGGCATTTAGGTTGCTTCCATTACCTCGATATTGTAAATAGTGATGCAATGAACATTGCGGTGAATGTCTCTTTTTGATTTATGGTTTTGTCTGGGTATATGTCCAGTACTGGGATTGCTGTATCATATGGTAATTCTATTATTAGTTTCTTAAGAAACTCCATATTGTTCTCCATAGTGACTGTATCAATTTATATTCCCAACAATAGTGGAAGAGGCTTCCTTTTCTCCACACCCTTTCCAGCATTTGTTGTTTGTAGATTTTCAGATGATGCCCATTCTAACAGGTGTGAGGTGATACCTCATTGTTGAGTCCATTTCGTTGAGCAAGGGGTAGGTCTTGTCTATTACATATTTGGCTTATGGAACGGTATCTGTGTTAATTTCAAACTCTGGTTTTATGCAGAACCCCAACTCACCTTTCCCCTTAAGCAAGCATAAGTTGGTTTTCTAAACTTGAGACCCTGTTCTGTTTTGTAAATCAGTTCCTGTGTAGCCAAGTTTACATTCCATGCATTAGTGATACCTTATGATGTTTCTTTTTCTGTGTGACTTATTTCACTTAGAATCATCGTGCCTCAATCCACTCATTATGCTGGTACAGGCCTGGTGACACAGATTTCATTGCTGAGTGGTATTCTGTTGTACGTAAGTACCGCAACTTCTTTATCAATTATTTGTTCTCTGGGATATTTAACTTGTACCGTAGAAGAGGTTCCTGTAAACAGAGCCATCCCAAATTTTGGGGTGGCTGTGTCTTTTTGATTTTAATTTCCCTAAGCTATAGGACCATAAGTGGAAATGCCCTAGACTCTGTTGCTTTGTTTTTCAGATGTATCAGGAAACACCATACACTTCTCCAGAGTGGCTGTTGGTAATTTACATCCCGCCCATCAGCATAACAAGGCTCCTTTTTCCCCATGGCCTGTCTTGCCTTTCTGGATTTTACAGTTTTTTTCAGATGGCCCTTTAGACCGGGGGGAAGTGACACTTCATAGTAGTTCAGATTTCCATTGCAAGCTTGCTTGGTTTGCCAAAAAGGGCGTATGTGTTTTTTCCTGAATATATTCAGGAACAAACTGATACGCCCTTTTTTGCCAAGTGCATCATTGTCGATGTTCTGCCTCTTTTCCTATGCTTTAAATGCAAATCCAGTCTACCTCCTGAAATCGGTTTCCTGAAATTCTGCCCCGCTTTCAAGTCCTCTTCGCAGCCTTACTTCAATATATTTGTGGACGTTATCTGTCATTTATAACTCTGCAGGTTTGTGAATTACAGGGCCCCTGAGCTCCTTTCTTCAACTCGCTTTCTTGTGAGCTGGCCGCAAACCCGCAAGACTGCTTCAGGCCCTAATCTGCTTCTGGCAGGGCACGCTGAGCCTTTGGTTAATTCCTCTTCCTGGTGGGAAATGAGTGTTAAATATGCCCGTCCAGACGCCTACCTCACTCTCAACCCCTTGGTGATGTGGGTCCTCTGGTTTGTGGCCACCTTTGCTGGGTTCCTCACCTTTCGATGATGTGGCCCCACTAGTGTGAGGACACTCCTGCCTGGTTCTCATCCACGTGGTTATGTGGACCCCCTCGTGAGAGTCTGTTCCTGGCTGTGCTCCTCACCCTTCTGTGAGGGAGACCCTCTGCTGATAGGTCACTCCTGCATGGCTGGCACACATTGCCTTGGTGAAGTCAGCTGTGTGGTGGCAGTTGGAGCGTGCTGGGAATCTCCTCCCCCCGGTGATGAGGGCCCTCTTGCGTCAGGCCCTAACTGCTGGGCTCACCAACTTTTCTTAGTGAGCCCAATGATGCTTGGGCACTCCTCTTAGGATCCCATCTCCATGGGGATGTGGGCCTTCTGCTCTGAGGTCCCAACGGCTGGGTTGTTCACATTTTCACGATGTGGGCTCTCTGGTGTTAGTTCACAGAGGCCTGGATCCCATAGCCTCTGTGCTCTTGGCCGCCTGCTGGGAGGTTCCAACGGCTGGATTCCTCACTTTTTAATTTTTTGGGCCCTCTGTTGTGAGTATCCTCCTGCCTGCCTCACTCCCAGCCCCTTCGTGATGTGTGTCCTCTGGTTTGAGGCCACATGTGCTGGGTTCCTCACCTTTTGATGATGTGGGACCAATGGTCTTAGGAGACTCCTGCCTGGTTCACATCCCCTTGGTGATGTGGGCCCTCTGTTGAGAGTCTGATCCTGGCTGGGTTCCTCACCCATCTGTGAGGTGGGCCGTCTGCTGTGAGGTCACTCCTGCCTGGCTTGCTCACCTCGCCTTGTGGACATGAGCCCTCTGGTGGCACTTGGAGCCTGCTGGGAGCCTCCTCCCCTCGGTGATGAGGGCCCTCTGGCGTCAGGCCCTAACGGCTGGGCTCCCCACATTTTGTGATGTACGCCCAGTGGTTCGAAGACACTCCATCCAGGTTCACATCCCCATTGGGATGTGGGCCTTCTGCTCTGAGGTCCCAACGGCTGGGTTGTTCACAGTTTCATGATGTGGGCTCTCTGCTGTTAGTTCACTCTGGCCTGGATGCCATAGCCTCTGTGCTCTGGGCCGCCTGCTGGAAGGTTCCAACTGCTCGATTCCTCAACTTTTGTATTCTATGGGTCCTGTGTTGCGATGTTCCTCCTGCCTGCCTCACTCGCAACCCCTTCGTGATGTGGGTCCTCTGGTTTGAGGCCACATGTGCTGGGTTCCGCAACTTTCAATGATGTGGCCCCACTGGTGTGAGGACACTCCTGCCTGGTTCCCATCCCCTTGGTGATGTGGGCCTTCTGGTGACAGTCTTATCCTGGCTGGGTTCCTCACTCTTCTGTGAGGTAGGCCCTCTGCTGTGAGGTCAATCCTGCCTGACTTGCACACATCACCTTGGCGACGTGGGCCCTCTGTTGGCACATGGAACCTGCTGGGAGCCTCCTGCCCTCGGTGATGACGGCCCTCTAGCATCAGGCCCTAACTGCTGGGCTCCCCACGTTTTCTGATGTGAGCCCAGTGATGCCAGGACACTCCTGTCAGGTTCCCATCCCCATGGGGATGTGGGCTTTCTGCTCTGAGGTCCCAACGCCTGGGTTGCTCACAGTTTCATGATGTGGACTCTCTGCTGTTAGTTCACTCCTGCCTGCATCCCATAGCTTCTGTGCTCTCGGCCGCCTGCTGGGAGGTTCCAAATGCTGGATTCCTCACCTTTTTTATTCTTTGGGCCCTCTGTTTTTAGGCTACTCCTACCTGCCTCACTCCCATCCCCTTTGTGATGTATGTCCTCTGATATGAGGCCGCATGTGCTGGGTTCCTCACCTTTCGATGATGTGGTCCCACTGGTGGGAGGACAGTCCTGACTGGTTCCCATCCCCTTGGTGTTGTGGGCCCTCTGGCAAGAGTCTCATCCTACCTCGGTTCCTCACCCTTCTGTGAGATAGGCCCTCTGCTGTGAGGTCGCTACTGCCTGGCTGGCGCATGCCACCTTGTAGACGTGGGCCCTCTGTTGGCAGTTGGAACCTGCTGGGAGTCTCCTCCCCTCAGTTATGAGGGGCCCCTGGCGTCGGGCCCTAACTGCTGGGCTCCTAACATTTTCTGATATGTGCTAAGTGGTGCGAAGCCACTCCTGCCAGGTTCCCATCCCAATGGGGATGTGGGCCTTCTGTTCTGAGGTCCCAACGGCTGGGCTGCTCACAGGTTCATGATGTGGGCCCTCTGCTGTGAGTTCACTGTGGCCTGGATCCCATAGCCTCGGTGCTCTGGGCCACTTGCTGGGAGGTTCCAACTGCTGGATTCCTCAACTTTTATATTCTATGGACCCTGTGTTGTGAGGCCAGTCCTGCCAGCCTCATTCCAAAACCCTTGGTGATGTGGTTCCTCTGGTTTGAGGCTACATGTGCTGGGATCCTCACCTTTCGATGATGTTGTCCCACTGGTGTGGGGACACTCCTGCCTAGTTCCCATCCCCTTGGCGATGTGGGCCCTCTGGTGAGAGTCTGATCCTGGCTGTGTTCCTCACCCTTCTGTGAGGTGGGCCCTCTGCTGTGAGGTCACTCCTGCCGGGCTGGCACACATCGCCTTGGTGACGTTGGCCCTCTGGTGGCAGCTGGAGCCTGCTGGGAGCCTCCTCCCCTTGGTGATGAGTGCCCTCTAGCGTCAGGCCCTAACTTCTGAGCACCCCACGTTTTCTGGTGTGAGCCCAGTGATGCCAGGACACTCCTGTCATGTTCCCATCACCATGGGGATGTGGGCCTTCTGCTCTGAGGTCCCAATGTCTGGGTTGCTCACAGTTTCATGATGTGGGCTGTCTGGTGTTAGTTCACTCTGGCTTGGATCCCCTAGCCTCTGTGCTCTGGGCCGCCTGCTGGGAGGTTCCAACTGCTGGATTCCTCACCTTTCTTATTTTTGGGCCCTCTGTTGTGAGGCTCCTCCTGCCTGCCTCACTCCCAGCCCCTTGGTGATGGGTGTCCTATGGTTTGAAGCCACATGTTCTGGGTTCCTCACCTTTAGATGATGTGGCCCTACTCATGTGAGGATACTCCTGCCTGGTTCCAATCCATTTGGTGATGTGGGCCCTCTGGTGCAAGTCTGATCCTGACTGGGTTCGTCACACTTCTCTGAGGTGGGCCCTCTGCTGTGAGGTCATTCGTGCCTGGTTGGCACACATCGCCTTGGTGACGTCAGCCCTCTGGTGGCAGTTGGAGCCTGCTGGGAGCCTTCTTCCCTTGGTGATGAGGGTCCTCTGGCGTCAGGCCCTAACTGCAGGTCTCCCAAAATTTTCTGACACGTTCTCAGTGGTGCGAGGACACTCCTAGCAGATTTATATCCCCATGGGGATGTGGGCCTCCTGCTCTGAGGTCCCAATGGCTGGGTTGCTCAGTTTCATGACATGGGCCCTCTTCTGTGAGTTCACTGTGGCCTGGATCCCATAGCTTCGGTGCTCTGGGCCGCCTGCTGGGAGGTTCCAACTGCTGGATTCCTCACTTTTTTATTCTATGGGCCCAGTGTTGTGAGGCTACTCCTGCCTGCCTCACTCCGAGGCCCTTGGTGATGTGGGCCCTCTGGTTTGAGGAGGACACATGTGCTGAGTACGTCACCTTTTGCTGATGTGGCCCCACTGGTGTGAAGACACTCCTACCTGGTTCCCATCCCCTTGGTGATGTGGGCCCTCTGGTGAGAGTCTGATATTGGCTGGGTTTCTCACCCTTCTGTGAGGTGGGACCTCTGCTGTGAGGTAACTCATGCCTGGCTTGCTCACGTTGCCTTGGCAACGTGAGCACTCAGGTGGCAGTTGGGGCCTGCTGGGAATCTCCTCCCCTCGGTTATGAGAGCTCTGGATAAAACACATATGCCCTTTTTTGCCAAGTGCATTATTTTCCAAGTTCTGTCTCTTTTCCTATGCTTTAAGAGCGACTCCCGTGTACCTTCTGAAATTGGTTTCCAGCAATTCTGCCCCGCATTCAAGTCCTCTTCGCAGCCTTACTTCAGTATAATTTTGATGACAGCTGTCATTTATAACTCTGCAGGTTTGTGAATTACAGTGCCCCTGAGCTCCTTTCTTCAACTCGCTTTCTTGTGAGCTGGCCGCAAAACTGCAGGATTGCTTCAGGCCCTAGTGTGGTTCCGGCATGGCACGCTGAGCCTTTGGTTAATTCCTCTTCCTGGTGGGAAATGAGAGTTAAATTTGCCCGTCCAGACACCTCCAGCTAGTCTCTCATTGGTTCTCCCTATTCCTGTGCATTTTCCGCAGAAATTGCAAACTGGGCCAAACAGGAGGTTAAAGGCACTGACTCTCCAAGTGGGGAGAGTGTTAGTAAAGCGTCTGGAATGTTGCACCCGAGTACCAGGGTACGAAAACTGACACATTTGAACACGTTTCCCGATCACACGGTGGATCATACTCTGGGTTCCACATGCATGATTTAGCTGAAGGAAGAATCCCTTAAACCTGGAGAGTTGAGACCCATGGAATGGATACCATGCAATATGAGTTCATAGGGTCTGCATGTGTTCACTGAACCTCACCAAACCTATCACTGCTGCATTTATGCCACTGTACACACGCTTGATGCTCTTTCAGAGACATATAAATCCATAGGTTTTAAGATTCTTACTAGTCAGGTATATTCTTAGGAATTTAATATGGGGTGTAGAGTCCACTTCGTTGAGCAAGGAGTAGCTCTTGTCTATTACATATTTGGCTTATGGAACGGTATCTATGCTAATTTCAATCTCTGGTTTTATGCAGCAGCCCAACTCACCTTTCGCCTTAAGCAAGCATAAGTTGGTTTTCTACATTTGAGACCCTGTTCTGTTTTGTAATTCAGTTCCTGTGTAGCCAAGTTTACATTCCATGTAGTAGTGATATCTTATGATGTTTTTTTTTCTCTGTGAATTATTTCAATTAGAATCATCGTACTGAATCCACTCGTTATGCTGCTAAGGGCCTGATGACATAGATTTCATTGCTGAGTGATATTGCATTGTACGTAAGTACCACAACTTCTTTATCCATTTTTCACTTTCTGTGATATTGAACTTGTACCGTAAACGAGGTTCTTGTAAACAGAGCCGTCCCAAACTTTGGGGTGGCTGTGTCTTTTTGATTTTAATTTCCCTAAGCTATAGGACCGTAAGTGGAAGTGCCCTAGGCTCTGTTGCTTTGTTTTTTAGATGTTTCAGGAAACACCATACACTTCTCCAGAGTGGCTGTTGGCAATTTACATCCCGCCCATGAGCATAACAAGGCTCCCAGTTCTCCATGGCCTGTCCTGCCTTTCTGGATTTTACACTTTTTTCAGATGGCCCTTTTGACCGGGGGGAAGTGAGACTTCATTGTAGTGCAGATTTCCTTTGCAAGCTTGCTTGGTTGGCCAAAAAGTGCGTATGCGTTTTTTCCTGAATATATTCAGGAAAAAACGCATACGCCCTTTTTGGCCAAGTGCATCATTGTGGACGTTCTGCCTCTTTTCCTATGCTTACATGCAATTCCAGTCTACCTCCTGAAATCGGTTTCCTGCAATTCTGCCCCACTTTCAAGTCCTCTTGGCAGCCTTACTTCAATATATTTTTGGACGATAGCTGTCATTTATAACTCTGCAGGTTTGTGAATTACAGTGCCCCTGAGCTCCTTTCTTCAACTCGCTTTCTTGTGAGCTGGCCGCAACACCGCAGCATTGCTTCAGGCCCTAGTGTGGTTCCGGCATGGCACACTGAGCCTTTGGTTAATTCCTCTTCCTGGTGGGAAATGAGAGTTAAATTTGCCCGTCCAGACACCTCCAGCTAGTCTCTCATTGGTTCTCCCTATTCCTGTTCATTTTCCACAGAAATTGCAAACTGGGTCAACAGGAGTTTAAAGGCACTGACTCTCCAAGTGGGGAGAGTGTTAGTAAAGCGTCTGGAATGTTGCACCCGAGTACCAGGGCACGAAATCTGAGTCACATTTGAACACGTTTCCCGATCACACGGTGGATCATACTCTGGGTACCACATGCGTGTTTTAGCTGAAGGAAGAATCCCTTAAACCTGGAGAGTTGAGACCCATGGAATGGGTACCATGCAATATGACTTCAAAGGGTCTGCATTTGCTCACCGATCCTCAACAATCCTATCACTGCTGCGTTTATGCCGCTGTACACACGCTTGATTCTCTTTCGGAGACATATAAATCCATAGGTTTTAAGATTCTTACTAGTCAGGTATATTCTTAGGCGTTTAATATGGGGTGTTGAGTCCACTTCGCTGAGCAAGGAGTAGCTCTTGTCTATTACATATTTGGCTTATGGAACGGTATCTGTGCTAATTTCAATCTCTGGTTTTATGCAGCACCCCAACTCACCTTTCCCCTTAAGCAAGCATAAGTTGGTTTTCTACATTTGAGACCCTGTTCTGTTTTGTAATTCAGTTCCTGTGCAGCCAAGTTTACATTCCGTGTAGTAGTGATATTTTATGATGTTTCTTTTTCTGTGTGACTTATTTCACTTAGAATCATCGTACCAGAATCCACTCATTATGCTGCTATGGGCCTGATGACATAGATTTCATTGCTGAGTGATATTGCATTGTACGTAAGTACCACAACTTCTTTATCCATTTTTCACTTTCTGCGATATTGAACTTGTACCGTAAACGAGGTTCTTATAAACAGAGCGATTCCAAGCTTTGGGGTGGCTGTGTCTTTTTGATTTTAATTTCCCTAAGCTATAGGACCATAAGTGGAAGTGCCCTAGGCTCTGTTGCTTTGTTTTTTAGATGTTTCAGGAAACACCATACACTTCTCCAGGGTGGCTGTGGGCAATTTACATCCCGCCCATGAGCATAACAAGGCTCCCACGTCTCCATGGCCTGTCCTGCCTTTCTGGATTTTACACTTTTTTCAGATGGCCCTTTTGACCGGGGGGCAGTGAGACTTCATTGTAGTGGAAGTTTCCTTTGCAAGCTTGTTTGGTTGGGCAAAAAGGGCGTATAAATTTTTTCCTGAATATATTCAGGAAAAAACGCATACGCCCATTTCGGCCAAGTGCATCATTGTGGACGTTCTGCCTCTTTTCCTATGCTTTACATGCAATTCCAGTCTACCTCCTGAAATCGGTTTCCTGCAATTCTGCCCAAATTTCAAGTCCTCTTGGCAGCCTTACTTCAATATATTTTTGGACGATAGCTGTCATTTATAACTCTGTAGGTTTGTGAATGACAGTGCCCCTGACCTACTTTCTTCAACTCGCTTTCTTGTGAGCTGTCCGCAACACCGCAGGATTGCTTCAGACCCTAGTGTGGTTCCGGCATGGCACGCTGAGCCTTTGGTTAATTCCTCTCCCTGGTGGGAAATGAGAGTTAAATTTGCCCGTCCAGACACCTCCAGCTAGTCTCTCATTGGTTCTCCCTATTCCTGTTCATTTTCCGTAGAAATTGCAAACTAGGCCAAACAGGAGGTTAAAGGCACTGACTCTCCAAGTGGGGAGAGTGTTAGTAAAGCATCTGGAATGTTGCACCCGAGTACCAGGGGACGAAAACTGAGACACGTTTGAACACGTTTCCCAATCACATGGTGGATCATACTCTGGGTTCCACATGCATGTTTTAGCTCAAGGAAGAATCCCTTAAACCTGGAGAGTTGAGACCCATGGAATGGGTACCATGCAATATGACTTCAAAGGGTCTGCATTTGCTCACCGAACCTCACCAATCCTATCACTGCTGCGTTTCTGCCACTGTACACACGCTTGATTCTCTTTCGGAGAAATATAAATCCATAGGTTTTAAGATTCTTACTAGTCAGGTATATTCTTAGGCATTTAATATGGGGTGTTGAGTCCACTTCGTTGAGCAACGAGTAGCTCTTGTCTATTACATATTTGTCTTATGGAACGGTATCAGTGCTAATTTCAATCTCTGGTTTTATGCAGCACCCCAACTCACCTTTCCCCTTAAGCAAGCATAAGTTGGTTTTCTACATTTGAGACCCTGTTCTGTTTTGTAATTCAGTTCCTGTGCAGCCAAGTTTACATTCCGTGTAGTAGTGATATTTTATGATGTTTGTTTTTCTGTGTGACTTATTTCACTTAGAATCATCGTACCAGAATCCACTCATTATGCTGCTATGGGCCTGATGACATAGATTTCATTGCTGAGTGATATTGCATTGTACGTAAGTACCACAACTTCTTTATCCATTTTTCACTTTCTGCGATATTGAACTTGTACCGTAAACGAGGTTCTTGTAAACACAGCCGTCCCAAAGTTTGGGGTGGCTGTGTGTTTTTGAGTTTAATTTCCCTAAGCTATAGGACCATAAGTGGAAGTGCCCTAGGCTCTGTTGCTTTGTTTTTTAGATGTTTCAGGAAACACCATACACTTCTCCAGAGTGGCTGTTGGCAATTTACATCCCGCCCATGAGCATAACAAGGCTCCCAGTTCTCCATGGCCTGTCCTGCCTTTCTGGATTTTACACTTTTTTCAGATGGCCCTTTTGACCGGGGGGCAGTAAGACTTCATTGTAGTGCAGATTTCCTTTGGAAGCTTGCTTGGTTGGCCAAAAAGGGCGTATGCGTTTTTTCCTGAGGAAAAAACGCATACGCCCCTTTTGGCCAAGTGCTTCATTGTGGACGTTCTGCCTCTTTTCCTATGCTTTACATTCAATTCCAGTCTACCTCCTGAAATCGGTTTCCTGCAATTCTGCCCCGCTTTCAAGTCCTCTTGGCAGCCTTACTTCAATATATTTTTGGACGATAGCTGTCATTTATAACTCTGCAGATTTGTGAATGACAGTGCCCCTGAGCTCCTTTCTTCAATTCGCTTTCTTGTGAGCTGGCCGCAACACCGCAGGATTGCTTCAGGCCCTAGTGTGGTTCCGGCATGGCACGCTGAGCCTTTGTTTAATTCCTCTTCCTGGTGGGAAATGAGAGTTAAATTTGCCCGTCCAGTACCTCCAGCTAGTCTCTTATTGGTTCTCCCTATTCCTGTAAATTTTCCGCAGAAATTGCAAACTGGGCCAAACAGGAGGTTAAAGGCACTGACTCTCCAAGTGGGGAGAGTGTTAGTAAAGCGTCTGGAATGTTGCACCCGAGTACCAGGGGACAAAACCTGAGAGACATTTGAACACGTTTCCTGATCACACGGTGGATCATACTCTGGGTTCCACATGCATGTTTTAGCTGAAGGAAGAATCCCTTAAACCTGGAGAGTTGAGACCCATGGAATGGGTACCATGCAATATGACTTCAAACGGTCTTCATGTGTTCACCGAACCTCACCAATCCTATCACTGCTGCGTTTATGCCGCTGTACACACGCTTGATTCTCTTTCAGAGACATATAAATCCATAGGTTTTAAGATTCTTACTAATCAGGTACGTTCTTAGGCGTTTAATATGGGGTGTTGAGTCCACTTCGTTGAGCAAGGAGTAGCTCTTGTCTATTACATATTTGGCTTATGGAACGGTATGTGTGCTAATTTCAATCTCTGGTTTTATGCAGCACCCCAACTCAGCTTTCCCCTTAAGCAAGCATAAGTTGGTTTTCTACATTTGAGACCCTGTTCTGTTTTGTAATTCAGTTCCTGTGTAGCCAAGTTTACATTCCGTGTAGTAGTGATATCTTATGATGTTTCTTTTTCTGTGTGACTTATTTCACTTAGAATCATCGTACCTGAATCCACTCATTACGCTGCTATGGGCCTGATGACATAGATTTCATTGCTGAGTTATATTGCATTGTACGTAAGTACCACAAATTCTTTATCCATTTTTCGCTTTCTGTGATATTGAACTTGTACCGTAAACGAGGTTCTTGTAAACAGAGCCGTCCCAAACTTTGGGGTGGCTGTGTCTTTTTGATTTTAATTTCCCTAAGCTATAGGACCATAAGTGGAAGTGCCCTAGGCTCTGTTGCTTTGTTTTTTAGATGTTTCAGGAAACACCATACACTTCTCCAGAGTGGCTGTTGGCAATTTACATCCCGCCCATCAGCACAACAAGGCTCCCACATCTCCATGGCCTGTCCTGCCTTTCTGGATTTTACACTTTTTTCAGATGGCCCTTTTGACCGGGGGGCAGTGAGACTTTATTGTAGTGCAGATTTCCTTTGCAAGCTTGCTTGGTTGGCCAAAAAGTGCGTATGCGTTATTTCCTGAGGAAAAAACGCATATGCACTTTTTGGCCAAGTGCATCATTGTGGACGTTCTGCCTCTTTTCCTATGCTTTACATGCAATTCCAGTCTACCTCCTGAAATTGGTTTCTTGTAATTCTGCCCCACTTTCAAGTCCTCTTGGCAGCCTTACTTCAATATATTTTTGGACGATAGCTGTCATTTATAACTCTGCAGGTTTGTGAATGACAGTGCCCCTGAGCTCCTTTCTTCAATTCGTTTTCTTGTGAGCTGGCCGCAACACCGCAGGATTGCTTCAGGCCCTAGTGTGGTTCTGGCATGGCACACTGAGCCTTTGGTTAATTCCTCTCCCTGGTGGGAAATGAGAGTTAAATTTGCCCGTCCAGACACCTCCAGCTAGTCTCTCATTGGTTCTCCCTATTCCTGTTCATTTTCCACAGAATTTGCAAACTAGGCCAAACAGGAGGTTAAAGGCACTGACTCTCCAAGTGGGGAGAGTGTTAGTAAAGCGTCTGGAATGTTGCACCCGAGTACCAGGGCACGAAATCTGAGTCACATTTGAACACGTTTCCCGATCACACGGTGGATCATACTCTGGGTACCACATGCGTGTTTTAGCTGAAGGAAGAATCCCTTAAACCTGGAGAGTTGAGACCCATGGAATGGGTACCATGCAATATGACTTCAAAGGGTCTGCATTTGCTCACCAATCCTCACCAATCCTATCACTGCTCCGTTTATGCCGCTGTACACACGCTTGATTCTCTTTCGGAGACATATAAATCCATAGGTTTTAAGATTCTTACTAGTCAGGTATATTCTTAGGCGTTTAATATGGAGTGTTGAGTCCACTTCGTTGAGCAAGGAGTAGCTCTTGTCTATTACATATTTGGCTTATGGAACGGTATCTGTGCTCATTTCAATCTCTGGTTTTATGCAGCACCCCAACTCACCTTTCCCCTTAAGCAAGCATAAGTTGCTTTTCTACATTTGAGACCCTGTTCTGTTTTGTAATTCAGTTCCTGTGTAGCCAAGTTTACATTCCGTGTAGTAGTGATATCTTATGATGTTTGTTTTTCTGTGTGACTTATTTCACTTAGAATCATCGTACCTGAATCCACTCATTATGCTGCTACCGGCCTGATGACATAGATTTCATTGCTGAGTGATATTGCATTGTACGTAAGTGCCACAACTTCTTTATCCATTTTTCACTTTCTGTGATATTGAACTTGTACCGTAAACGAGGTTCTTGTAAACAGAGCCGTCCCAAACTTTAGGGAGGCTGTGTCTTTTTGATTTTAATTTCCCTAAGCTATAGGACCATAAGTGGAAGTGCCCTAGGCTCTGTTGCTTTGTTTTTTAGATGTTTCAGGAAACACCATACACTTCTCCAGAGTGGCTGTTGGCAATTTACATCCCGCCCATCAGCATAACAAGGCTCCCAGTTCTCCATGGCCTGTCCTTCCTTTCTGGATTTTACACTTTTTTCAGATGGCCCTTTTTACCGGGGGGCAGTGAGACTTCATTGTAGTGCAGATTTCCTTTGCAAGCTTGCTTGGTTGGCCAAAAAGGGCGTATACGTTTTTTCCTGAATATATTCAGGAAAAAACGCATACGCCCTTTTTGGCCAAGTGCATCATTGTGGACGTTCTGCCTCTTTTCCTATGCTTTACATGCAATTCCAGTCTACCTCCTGAAATCGGTTTCCTGCAATTCTGCCCCACTTTCAAGTCCTCTTGGCAGCCTTACTTCAATATATTTTTGGACGATAGCTGTCATTAATAACTCTGCAGGATTGTGAATTACACTGCCCCTTAGCTCCTCTCTTCAACTCGCTTTCTTGTGAGCTGGCCGCAACACCGCAGCATTGCTTCAGGCCCTAGTGTGGTTCCGGCACGGCACGCTGAGCCTTTGGTTAATTCCTCTTCTTGGTGGGAAATGAGAGTTAAATTTGCCCATCCAGACACCTCCAGCTAGTCTCTCATTGGTTCTCCCTATTCCTGTTCATTTTCCGCAGAAATTGCAAACTGGGCCAAACAGGAGGTTAAAGGCACTGACTCTCCAAGTGGGGAGAATGTTAGTAAAGCGTCTGGAATGTTGCACCCGAGTACCAGGGGACGAAAACTGACCCATTTGAACACGTTGCCCGATCACACGGTGGATCATATTCTGGGTTCCACATGCATGTTTTAGCTGAAGGAAGAATCCCTTAAACCTGGAGAGTTGAGACCCATGGAATGGGTACCATGCAATATGACTTCAAAGGGTCTGCATTTGCTCACCGAACCTCACCAATCCTATCACTGCTGCGTTTATGCCGCTGTACACACGCTTGATTCTCTTTCGGAGACATATAAATCCATAGGTTTTAAGATACTTACTAGTCAGGTATATTCTTAGGCGTTTAATATGGGGTGTTGTGTCCACTTGGTTGAGCAAGGAGTAGCTCTTTTCTATTACATATTTGGCTTATGGAACGGTATGTGTCCTAATTTCAATCTCTGGTTTTATGCAGCACCCCAACTCACCTTTCCCCTTAAGCAAGCATAAGATGGTTTTCTACATTTGAGACCCTGTTCTGTTTTGTAATTCAGTTCCTGTGTAGCCAAGTTTACATTCCATGTAGTAGTGATATCTTATGATGTTTCTTTTTCTGTGTGACTTATTTCACTTAGAATCATCGTACCTGAATCCACTCGTTATGCTGCTACGGGCCTGATGACATAGATTTCATTGCTGAGTGATATTGCATTGTACGTAAGTACCACAACTTCTTTATCCATTTTTCGCTTTCTGCGATATTGAACTTGTACCGTAAACGAGGTTCTTGTAAACAGAGCCGTCCCAAACTTTGGGGTGGCTGTGTCTTTTTGATTTTAATTTCCCTAAACTATAGGAACATAATTGGAAGTGCCCTAGGCTCTGTTGCTTTGTTTTTTAGATGTTTCAGGAAACACCATACACTTCTCCAGAGTGGCTGTTGGCAATTTACATCCCGCCCATGAGCATAACAAGGCTCCCAGTTCTCCATGGCCTGTCCTTCCTTTCTGGATTTTACACTTTTTTCAGATGGCCCTTTTGACTGGGGGGCAGTGAGACTTCATTGTAGTGCAGATTTCCTTTGCAAGGTTGCTTGGTTGGCCAAAAAGGGCGTATGCGTTTCTTCCTGAATATATTCAGGAAGAAACGCATACGCCCTTTTTGGCCAAGTGCATCATTGTGGACGTTCTGCCTCTTTTCCTATGCTTTACATGCAATTCCAGTCTACCTCCTGAAATCGGTTTCCTGCAATTCTGCCCCGCTTTCAAGTCCTCTTGGCAGCCTTACTTCAATATATTTTTGGACGATAGCTGTCATTTATAACTCTGCAGGTTTGTGAATTACAGTGCCCCTGATCTCCTTTCTTCAACTCGCTTTCTTGTGAGCTGGCCGCAACACCGCAGGATTGCTTCAGGCCCTAGTGTGGTTCCGGCATGGCACGCTGAGCCTTTGGTTAATTCCTCTTCCTGGTGGGAAATGAGAGTTAAATTTGCCCGTCCAGACACCTCCAGCTAGTCTCTCATTGGTTCTCCCTATTCCTGTTCATTTTCCGCAGAAATTGCAAACTGGGCCAAACAGGAGGTTAAAGGCACTGACTCTCCAAGTGGGGAGAATGTTAGTAAAGCGTCTGGAATGTTGCACCCGAGTACCAGGGGACGAAAACTGACCCATTTGAACACGTTGCCCGATCACACGGTGGATCATATTCTGGGTTCCACATGCATGTTTTAGCTGAAGGAAGAATCCCTTAAACCTGGAGAGTTGAGACCCATGGAATGGGTACCATGCAATATGACTTCAAAGGGTCTGCCTTTGCTCACCAATCCTCACCAATCCTATCACTGCTGCGTTTATGCCGCTGTACACACGCTTGATTCTCTTTCGGAGACATATAAATCCATAGGTTTTAAGATTCTTACTAGTCAGGTATATTCTTAGGCGTTTAATATGGGGTGTTGAGTCCACTTCGTTGAGCAAGGAGTAGCTCTTTTCTATTACATATTTGGCTTATGGAACGGTATCTGTGCTCATTTCAATCTCTGGTTTTATGCAGCACCCCAACTCACTTTTCCCCTTAAGCAAGCATAAGTTGCTTTTCTACATTTGAGACCCTGTTCTGTTTTGTAATTCAGTTCCTGTGTAGCCAAGTTTACATTCCGTGTAGTAGTGATATCTTATGATGTTTCTTTTTCTGTGTGACTTATTTCACTTAGAATCATCGTACCTGAATCCACTCATTATGCTGCTACGGGCCTGATGACATAGATTTCATTGCTGAGTGATATTGCATTGTACGTAAGTACCACAACTTCTTTATCCATTTTTCACTTTCTGTGACATTGAACTTGTACCGTAAACGAGGTTCTTGTAAACAGAGCCATCCCAAACTTTGCGGTGGCTGTGTCTTTTTGATTTTAATTTCCCTAAACTATAGGAACATAATTGGAAGTGCCCTAGGCTCTGTTGCTTTGTTTTTTAGATGTTTCAGGAAACACCATACACTTCTCCAGAGTGGCTGTTGGCAATTTACATCCCGCCCATGAGCATAACAAGACTCTCAGTTCTCCATGGCCTGTCCTTCCTTTCTGGATTTTACACTTTTTTCAGATGGCCCTTTTGACCGGGGGGCAGTGAGACTTCATTGTAGTGCAGATTTCCTTTGCAAGGTTGCTTGGTTGGCCAAAAAGGGCGTATGCGTTTCTTCCTGAATATATTCAGGAAGAAACGCATACGCCCTTTTTGGCCAAGTGCATCATTGTGGACGTTCTGCCTCTTTTCCTATGCTTTACATGCAATTCCAGTCTACCTCCTGAAATCGGTTTCCTGCAATTCTGCCCCGCTTTCAAGTCCTCTTGGCAGCCTTACTTCAATATATTTTTGGACGATAGCTGTCATTTATAACTCTGCAGGTTTGTGAATTACACTGCCCCTTAGCTCCTCTCTTCAACTCGCTTTCTTGTGAGCTGGCCGCAACACCGCAGCATTGCTTCAGGCCCTAGTGTGGTTCCGGCACGGCACGCTGAGCCTTTGGTTAATTCCTCTTCTTGGTGGGAAATGAGAGCTAAATTTGCCCGTCCAGACACCTCCAGCTAGTCTCTCATTGGTTCTCCCTATTCCTGTTCATTTTCCGCAGAAATTGCAAACTGGGCCAAACAGGAGGTTAAAGGCACTGACTCTCCAAGTGGGGAGAGTGTTAGTAAAGCGTCTGGAATGTTGCACCCGAGTACCAGGGGATGAAAACTTTGACATCTTTGAACACGTTTCCCAATCACACGGTGGATCATACTCTGGGTTCCACATACATGTTTTAGCTGAAGGAAGAATCCCTTAAACCTGGAGAGTTGAGACCCATGGAATGGGTACCATGCAATATGACTTCAAAGGGTCTGCATTTGCTCACCGATCCTCACGAATCCTATCACTGCTGCGTTTATGCCGCTGTACACACGCTTGATTCTCTTTCGGAGACATATAAATCCATAGGTTTTAATATTCTTACTAGTCAGGTATATTCTTAGGCGTTTAATATGGGGTGTTGTGTCCACTTCGTTGAGCAAGGAGTAGCTCTTGTCTATTACATATTTGGCTTATGGAACGGTATCTGTGCTCATTTCAATCTCTGGTTTTATGCAGCACCCCAACTCACCTTTCCCCTTAAGCAAGCATAAGTTGGTTTTCTACATTTGAGACCCTGTTCTGTTTTGTAATTCAGTTCCTGTGTAGCCAAGTTTACATTCCGTGTAGTATTGATATCTTATGATGTTTCTTTTTCTGTGTGACTTATTTCACTTAGAATCATCGTACCTGAATCCACTCATTATGCTGCTACGGGCCTGATGACATAGATTTCATTGCTGAGTGATATTGCATTGTACGTAAGTACCACAAATTCTTTATCCATTTTTCGCTTTCTGTGATATTGAACTTGTATCGTAAACGAGGTTCTTGTAAACAGAGCCGTCCCAAGCTTTGGGGTGGCTGTGTCTTTTTGATTTTAATTTCCCTAAGCTATAGGACCATAAGTGGAAGTGCCCAAGGCTCTGTTGCTTTGTTTTTTAGATGTTTCAGGAAACACCATACACTTCTCCAGAGTGGCTGTTGGCAATTTACATCCCGCCCATCAGCATAACAAGGCTCCCAGTTCTCCATGGACTATCCTGCCTTTCTGGATTTTACAATTTTTTCAGATGGCCCTTTTGACCGGGGGGCAGTGAGACTTCATTGTAGTGCAGATTTCCTTTGAAAGCTTGCTTGTTTGGCCAAAAAGAGCGTATGAATTTTTTCCTGAGGAAAAAACGCATATGCCCTTTTTGGCCAAGTGCATCATTGTGGACGTTCTGCCTCTTTTCCTATGCTTTACATGCAATTCCAGTCTACCTCCTGAAATAGGTTTCCTGCAATTCTGCCCCGATTTCAAGTCCTCTTGGCAGCCTTACTTCAATATATTTTTGGACGATAGCTGTCATTTATGACTCTGCAGGTTTGTGAATTACAGTGCCCCTGAGCTCCTTTCTTCAACTCGCTTTCATGTGAGCTGGCCGCAACACCGCAGGATTGCTTCAGGCCCTAGTGTGGTTCCGGCATGGCACGCTGAGCCTTTGGTTAATTCCTCTTCCTGGTGGGAAATGAGAGTTAAATTTGCCCGTCCAGACACCTCCAGCTAGTCTCTCATTGGTTCTCCCTATTCCTGTTCATTTTCCGCAGAAATTGCAAACTGGGCCAAACAGGAGGTTAAAGGCACTGACTCTCCAAGTGGGGAGAGTGTTAGTAAAGCGTCTGGAATGTTGCACCCGAGTACCAGGGGACGAAAACTGACCCATTTGAACACGTTTCCCGATCACACGGTGGATCATACTCTGGGTTCCACATGCATGTTTTAGCTGAAGGAAGAATCCCTTAAACTTGGAGAGTTGAGATCCATGGAATGGGTACCGTGCAATATGACTTCAAAGGGTCTGCATTTGCTCACCGAACCTCACCAATCCTATCACTGCTGCGTTTATTCCGCTGTACACACGCTTGATTCTCTTTCGGAGACATATAAATCCATAGGTTTTAAGATTCTTACTAGTCAGGTATATTCTTAGGCGTTTAATATGGGGTGTAGAGTCCACTTTGTTGAGCAAGGAGTAGCTCTTGTCTATTACATATTTGGCTTATGGAACGGTATCTGTGCTAATTTCAATCTCTGGTTTTATGCAGCACCCCAACTCACCTTTCCCCTTAAGCAAGCATAAGTTGGTTTTCTACATTTGAGACCCTGTTCTGTTTTGTAATTCAGTTCCTGTGTAGCCAAGTTTACATTCCGTGTAGTATTGATATCTTATGATGTTTTTTTTTCTCTGTGACTTATTTCACTTAGAATCATCGTACCTGAATCCACTCGTTATGCTGCTACGGGCCTGATGACATAGATTTCATTGCTGAGTGATATTGCATTGTACGTAAGTACCACAACTTCTTTATCCATTTTTTGCTTTCTGTGATATTGTACTTGTACCGTAAACGAGGTTCTTGTAAACAGAGCCGTCCCAAACTTTGGGGTGGCTGTGTCTTTTTGATTTTAATTTCCCTATGCTATAGGACCGTAAGTGGAAGTGCACTAGGCTCTGTTGCTTTGTTTTTTAGATGTTTCAGGAAACACCATACACTTCTCCAGAGTGGCTGTTGGCAATTTACATCCCGCCCATCAGCATAACAAGGCTCCCAGTTCTCCATGGCCTGTCCTTCCTTTCTGGATTTTACACTTTTTTCAGATGGCCCTTTTGACCGGGGGGCAGTGAGACTTCATTGTAGTGCAGATTTCCTTTGCAAGCTTGCTTGGTTGGCCAAAAAGGGCGTATGCGTTTTTTCCTGAATATATTCAGGAAAAAACGCATACGCCCTTTTTGGCCAAGTGCATCATTGTGGACGTTCTGCCTCTTTTCCTATGCTTTACATGCAATTCCAGTCTACCTCCTGAAATCGGTTTCCTGCAATTCTGCCCCGCTTTCAAGTCCTCTTGGCAGCCTTAGTTCAATATATTTTTGGACGATAGCTGTCATTAATAACTCTGCATGTTTGTGAATTACAGTGCCCCTTAGCTCCTCTCTTCAACTCGCTTTCTTGTGAGCTGGCCGCAACACCGCAGCATTGCTTCAGGCCCTAGTGTGGTTCCGGCATGGCACGCTGAGCCTTTGGTTAATTCCTCTTCCTGGTGGGAAATGAGAGTTAAATTTGCCCGTCCGGACACCTCCAGCTAGTCTCTCATTGGTTCTCCCTATTCCTGTTCATTTTCCGCAGAAATTGCAAACTGGGCCAAACAGGAGGTTAAAGGCACTGACTCTCCAAGTGGGGAGAGTGTTAGTAAAGCGTCTGGAATGTTGCACCTGAGTACCAGGGGACGAAAACTGAGTCACCTTTGAACACGTTTCCCAATCACACGGTGGATCATACTCTGGGTTCCACATACATGTTTTAGCTGAAGGAAGAATCCCTTAAACCTGGAGAGTTGAGACCCATGGAATGGGTACCATGCAATATGACTTCAAACGGTCTGCATTTGCTCACCAATCCTCACGAATCCTATCACTGCTGCGTTTATGCCGCTGTACACACGCTTGATTCTCTTTCGGAGACATATAAATCCATAGGTTTTAAGATTCTTACTAGTCAGGTATATTCTTAGGCGTTTAATATGGGGTGTTGTGTCCACTTCGTTGAGCAAGGAGTAGCTCTTGTCTATTACATATTTGGCTTATGGAACGGTATCTGTGCTCATTTCAATCTCTGGTTTTATGCAGCACCCCAACTCACCTTTCGCCGTAAGCAAGCATAAGTTGGTTTTCTACATTTGAGACCCTGTTCTGTTTTGTAATTCAGTTCCTGTGTAGCCAAGTTTACATTCCGTGTAGTATTGATATCTTATGATGTTTCTTTTTCTGTGTGACTTATTTCACTTAGAATCATCGTACCTGAATCCACTCATTATGCTGCTATGGGCCTGATGACATAGATTTCATTGCTGAGTGATATTGCATTGTACGTAAGTACCACAAATTCTTTATCCATTTTTTGCTTTCTGTGATATTGAACTTGTATCGTAAACGAGGTTCTTGTAAACAGAGCTGTCCCAAGCTTTGGGGTGGCTGTGTCTTTTTGATTTTAATTTCCCTAAGCTATAGGACCATAAGTGGAAGTGCCCAAGGCTCTGTTGCTTTGTTTTTTAGATGTTTCAGGAAACACCATATGCTTCTCCAGAGTGGCTGTTGGCAATTTACATCCCGCCCATCAGCATAACAAGGCTCCCAGTTCTCCATGGACTATCCTGCCTTTCTGGATTTTACAATTTTTTCAGATGGCCCTTTTGACCGGGGGGCAGTGAGACTTCATTGTACTGCAGATTTCCTTTGCAAGCTTGCTTGGTTGGCCAAAAAGTGCGTATGCGTTATTTCCTGAGGAAAAAACGCATATGCACTTTTTGGCCAAGTGCATCATTGTGGACGTTCTGCCTCTTTTCCTATGCTTTACATGCAATTCCAGTCTACCTCCTGAAATTGGTTTCTTGTAATTCTGCCCCACTTTCAAGTCCTCTTGGCAGCCTTACTTCAATATATTTTTGGACGATAGCTGTCATTTATAACTCTGCAGGTTTGTGAATGACAGTGCCCCTGAGCTCCTTTCTTCAACTCGTTTTCTTGTGAGCTGGCCGCAACACCGCAGGATTGCTTCAGGCCCTAGTGTGGTTCCGGCATGGCACACTGAGCCTTTGGTTAATTCCTCTCCCTGGTGGGAAATGAGAGTTAAATTTGCCCGTCCAGACACCTCCAGCTAGTCTCTCATTGGTTCTCCCTATTCCTGTTCATTTTCCGCAGAATTTGCAAACTAGGCCAAACAGGAGGTTAAAGGCACTGACTCTCCAAGTGGGGAGAGTGTTAGTAAAGCGTCTGGAATGTTGCACCCGAGTACCAGGGGACGAAAACTGACCCATTTGAACACGTTGCCCGATCACACGGTGGATCATATTCTGGGTTCCACATGCATGTTTTAGCTGAAGGAAGAATCCCTTAAACCTGGAGAGTTGAGACCCATGGAATGGGTACCATGCAATATGACTTCAAAGGGTCTGCATTTGCTCACCAATCCTCACCAATCCTATCACTGCTGCGTTTATGCCGCTGTACACACGCTTGATTCTCTTTCGGAGACATATAAATCCATAGGTTTTAAGATTCTTACTAGTCAGGTATATTCTTAGGCGTTTAATATGGGGTGTTGAGTCCACTTCGTTGAGCAAGGAGTAGCTCTTGTCTATTACATATTTGGCTTATGGAACGGTATCTGTGCTCATTTCAATCTCTGGTTTTATGCAGCACCCCAACTCACCTTTCCCCTTAAGCAAGCATAAGTTGGTTTTCTACATTTGAGACACTGTTCTGTTTTGTAATTCAGTTCCTGTGTAGCCAAGTTTACATTCCGTGTAGTATTGATATCTTATGATGTTTTTTTTTCTCTGTGACTTATTTCACTTAGAATCATCGTACCTGAATCCACTCGTTATGCTGCTACGGGCCTGATGACATAGATTTCATTGCTGAGTGATATTGCATTGTACGTAAGTACCACAACTTCTTTATCCATTTTTTGCTTTCTGTGATATTGTACTTGTACCGTAAACGAGGTTCTTGTAAACAGAGCCGTCCCAAACTTTGGGGTGGCTGTGTCTTTTTGATTTTAATTTCCCTATGCTATAGGACCGTAAGTGGAAGTGCACTAGGCTCTGTTGCTTTGTTTTTTAGATGTTTCAGGAAACACCATACACTTCTCCAGAGTGGCTGTTGGCAATTTACATCCCGCCCATCAGCATAACAAGGCTCCCAGTTCTCCATGGCCTGTCCTGCGTTTCTGGATTTTACAATTTTTTCAGATGGCCCTTTTGACCGGGGGGCAGTGAGACTTCATTGTAGTGCAGATTTCCTTTGCAAGCTTGCTTGGTTGGCCAAAAAGGGCGTATGCGTTTTTTCCTGAATATATTCAGGAAAAAACGCATACGCCCTTTTTGGCCAAGTGCATCATTGTGGACGTTCTGCCTCTTTTCCTATGCTTTACATGCAATTCCAGTCTACCTCCTGAAATCGGTTTCCTGCAATTCTGCCCCGCTTTCAAGTCCTCTTGGCAGCCTTAGTTCAATATATTTTTGGACGATAGCTGTCATTAATAACTCTGCATGTTTGTGAATTACAGTGCCCCTTAGCTCCTCTCTTCAACTCGCTTTCTTGTGAGCTGGCCGCAACACCGCAGCATTGCTTCAGGCCCTAGTGTGGTTCCGGCATGGCACGCTGAGCCTTTGGTTAATTCCTCTTCCTGGTGGGAAATGAGAGTTAAATATGCCCGTCCAGACACCTCCAGCTAGTCTCTCATTGGTTCTCCCTATTCCTGTTCATTTTCCGCAGAAATTGCAAACTGGGCCAAACAGGAGGTTAAAGGCACTGACTCTCCAAGTGGGGAGAGTGTTAGTAAAGCGTCTGGAATGTTGCACCTGAGTACCAGGGGACGAAAACTGAGTCACCTTTGAACACGTTTCCCAATCACACGGTGGATCATACTCTGGGTTCCACATACATGTTTTAGCTGAAGGAAGAATCCCTTAAACCTGGAGAGTTGAGACCCATGGAATGGGTACCATGCAATATGACTTCAAAGGGTCTGCATTTGCTCACCAATCCTCACGAATCCTATCACTGCTGCGTTTATGCCGCTGTACACACGCTTGATTCTCTTTCGGAGACATATAAATCCATAGGTTTTAAGATTCTTACTAGTCAGGTATATTCTTAGGCGTTTAATATGGGGTGTTGTGTCCACTTCGTTGAGCAAGGAGTAGCTCTTGTCTATTACATATTTGGCTTATGGAACGGTATCTGTGCTCATTTCAATCTCTGGTTTTATGCAGCACCCCAACTCACCTTTCGCCGTAAGCAAGCATAAGTTGGTTTTCTACATTTGAGACCCTGTTCTGTTTTGTAATTCAGTTCCTGTGTAGCCAAGTTTACATTCCGTGTAGTATTGATATCTTATGATGTTTCTTTTTCTGTGTGACTTATTTCACTTAGAATCATCGTACCTGAATCCACTCATTATGCTGCTATGGGCCTGATGACATAGATTTCATTGCTGAGTGATATTGCATTGTACGTAAGTACCACAAATTCTTTATCCATTTTTTGCTTTCTGTGATATTGAACTTGTATCGTAAACGAGGTTCTTGTAAACAGAGCTGTCCCAAGCTTTGGGGTGGCTGTGTCTTTTTGATTTTAATTTCCCTAAGCTATAGGACCATAAGTGGAAGTGCCCAAGGCTCTGTTGCTTTGTTTTTTAGATGTTTCAGGAAACACCATATGCTTCTCCAGAGTGGCTGTTGGCAATTTACATCCCGCCCATCAGCATAACAAGGCTCCCAGTTCTCCATGGACTATCCTGCCTTTCTGGATTTTACAATTTTTTCAGATGGCCCTTTTGACCGGGGGGCAGTGAGACTTCATTGTACTGCAGATTTCCTTTGCAAGCTTGCTTGGTTGGCCAAAAAGTGCGTATGCGTTATTTCCTGAGGAAAAAACGCATATGCACTTTTTGGCCAAGTGCATCATTGTGGACGTTCTGCCTCTTTTCCTATGCTTTACATGCAATTCCAGTCTACCTCCTGAAATTGGTTTCTTGTAATTCTGCCCCACTTTCAAGTCCTCTTGGCAGCCTTACCTCAATATATTTTTGGACGATAGCTGTCATTTATAACTCTGCAGGTTTGTGAATGACAGTGCCCCTGAGCTCCTTTCTTCAACTCGTTTTCTTGTGAGCTGGCCGCAACACCGCAGGATTGCTTCAGGCCCTAGTGTGGTTCCGGCATGGCACACTGAGCCTTTGGTTAATTCCTCTCCCTGGTGGGAAATGAGAGTTAAATTTGCCCGTCCAGACACCTCCAGCTAGTCTCTCATTGGTTCTCCCTATTCCTGTTCATTTTCCGCAGAATTTGCAAACTAGGCCAAACAGGAGGTTAAAGGCACTGACTCTCCAAGTGGGGAGAGTGTTAGTAAAGCGTCTGGAATGTTGCACCCGAGTACCAGGGGACGAAAACTGACCCATTTGAACACGTTGCCCGATCACACGGTGGATCATATTCTGGGTTCCACATGCATGTTTTAGCTGAAGGAAGAATCCCTTAAACCTGGAGAGTTGAGACCCATGGAATGGGTACCATGCAATATGACTTCAAAGGGTCTGCATTTGCTCACCAATCCTCACCAATCCTATCACTGCTGCGTTTATGCCGCTGTACACACGCTTGATTCTCTTTCGGAGACATATAAATCCATAGGTTTTAAGATTCTTACTAGTCAGGTATATTCTTAGGCGTTTAATATGGGGTGTTGAGTCCACTTCGTTGAGCAAGGAGTAGCTCTTGTCTATTACATATTTGGCTTATGGAACGGTATCTGTGCTCATTTCAATCTCTGGTTTTATGCAGCACCCCAACTCACCTTTCCCCTTAAGCAAGCATAAGTTGGTTTTCTACATTTGAGACACTGTTCTGTTTTGTAATTCAGTTCCTGTGTAGCCAAGTTTACATTCCGTGTAGTAGTGATATCTTATGATGTTTCTTTTTCTGTGTGACTTATTTCACTTAGAATCATCGTACCTGAATCCACTCATTACGCTGCTATGGGCCTGATGAGATAGATTTCATTGCTGAGTTATATTGCATTGTACGTAAGTACCACAAATTCTTTATCCATTTTTCGCTTTCTGTGATATTGAACTTGTACCGTAAACGAGGTTCTTGTAAACAGAGCCGTCCCAAACTTTGGGGTGGCTGTGTCTTTTTGATTTTAATTTCCCTAAGCTATAGGACCATAAGTGGAAGTGCCCTAGGCTCTGTTGCTTGTTTTTTAGATGTTTCAGGAAACACCATACACTTCTCCAGAGTGGCTGTGGGCAATTTACATCCCGCCCATCAGCACAACAAGGCTCCCACATCTCCATGGCCTGTCCTGCCTTTCTGGATTTTACACTTTTTTCAGATGGCCCTTTTGACCGGGGGGAAGTGAGACTTTATTGTAGTGCAGATTTCCTTTGCAAGCTTGCTTGGTTGGCCAAAAATTGCGTATGCATTATTTCCTGAGGAAAAAACGCATATGCCCTTTTTGGCCAAGTGCATCATTGTGGACGTTCTGCCTCTTTTCCTATGCTTTACATGCAATTCCAGTCTACCTCCTGAAATTGGTTTCTTGTAATTCTGCCCCACTTTCAAGTCCTCTTGGCAGCCTTACTTCAATATATTTTTGGACGATAGCTGTCATTTATAACTCTGCAGGTTTGTGAATGACAGTGCCCCTGAGCTCCTTTCTTCAACTCGTTTTCTTGTGAGCTGGCCGCAACACCGCAGGATTGCTTCAGGCCCTAGTGTGGTTCCGGCATGGCACACTGAGCCTTTGGTTAATTCCTCTCCCTGGTGGGAAATGAGAGTTAAATTTGCCCGTCCAGACACCTCCAGCTAGTCTCTCATTGGTTCTCCCTATTCCTGTTCATTTTCCGCAGAATTTGCAAACTAGGCCAAACAGGAGGTTAAAGGCACTGACTCTCCAAGTGGGGAGAGAGTTAGTAAAGCGTCTGGAATGTTGCACCCGAGTACCGGGGGATGAAAACTGACACACGTTTGAACACGTTTCCCAATCACACGGTGGATCATACTCTGGGTTCCACATGCATGTTTTAGCTGAAGGAAGAATCCCTTAAACCTGGAGAGTTGAGACCCATGGAATGGGTACCATGCAATATGACTTCCAAGGGTCTGCATTTGCTCACCGAACCTCACCAATCCTATCACTGCTGCGTTTATGCCGCTGTACACACGCTTGATTCTCTTTCGGAGACATATAAATCCATAGGTTTTAAGATTCTTACTAGTCAGGTATATTCTTAGGCGTTTAATATGGGGTGTAGTGTCCACTTCGTTGAGCAAGGAGTAGCTCTTGTCTATTACATATTTGGCTTATGGAACGGTATCTGTGCTAATTTCAATCTCTGGTTTTATGCAGCACCCCAACTCACCTTTCCCCTTAAGCAAGCATAAGTTGGTTTTCTACATTTGAGACCCTGTTCTGTTTTGTAATTCAGTTCCTGTGTAGCCAAGTTTGCATTCCGTGTAGTAGTGATATCTTATGTTGTTTCTTTTTCTGTGTGACTTATTTCACTTAGAATCATCGTACCTGAATCCACTCATTATGCTGCTATGGGCCTGATGACATAGATTTCATTGCTGAGTGATATTGCATTGTTCGTAAGTACCACAACTTCTTTATCCATTTTTCACTTTCTGCGATATTGAACTTGTACCGTAAACGAGGTTCTTGTAAACAGAGCCGTCCCAAACTTTGGGGTGGCTGTGTCTTTTTGATTTTAATTTCCCTAAGCTATAGGACCATAAGTGGAAGTGCCCTAGGCTCTGTTGCTTTGTTTTTTAGATGTTTCAGGAAACACCATACACTTCTCCAGAGTGGCTGTGGGCAATTTACATCCCGCCCATCAGCACAACAAGGCTCCCACATCTCCATGGCCTGTCCTGCCTTTCTGGATTTTACACTTTTTTCAGATGGCCCTTTTGACCGGGGGGCAGTGAGACTTTATTGTAGTGCAGATTTCCTTTGCAAGCTTGCTTGGTTGGCCAAAAAGTGCGTATGCGTTATTTCCTGAGGAAAAAACGCATATGCACTTTTTGGCCAAGTGCATCATTGTGGACGTTCTGCCTCTTTTCCTATGCTTTACATGCAATTCCAGTCTACCTCCTGAAATTGGTTTCTTGTAATTCTGCCCCACTTTCAAGTCCTCTTGGCAGCCTTACTTCAATATATTTTTGGACGATAGCTGTCATTTATAACTCTGCAGGTTTGTGAATGACAGTGCCCCTGAGCTCCTTTCTTCAACTCGTTTTCTTGTGAGCTGGCCGCAACACCGCAGGATTGCTTCAGGCCCTAGTGTGGTTCCGGCATGGCACGCTGAGCCTTTGGTTAATTCCTCTCCCTGGTGGGAAATGAGAGTTAAATTTGCCCGTCCAGACACCTCCAGCTAGTCTCTCATTGGTTCTCCCTATTCCTGTTCATTTTCCGCAGAATTTGCAAACTAGGCCAAACAGGAGGTTAAAGGCACTGACTCTCCAAGTGGGGAGAGTGTTAGTAAAGCGTCTGGAATGTTGCACCCGAGTACCAGGGCACGAAATCTGAGTCACATTTGAACACGTTTCCCGATCACACGGTGGATCATACTCTGGGTACCACATTCATGTTTTAGCTGAAGGAAGAATCCCTTAAACCTGGAGAGTTGAGACCCATGGAATGGGTACCATGCAATATGACTTCAAAGGGTCTGCATTTGCTCACCGATCCTCAACAATCCTATCACTGCTGCGTTTATGCCGCTGTACACACGCTTGATTCTCTTTCGGAGACATATAAATCCATAGGTTTTAAGATTCTTACTAGTCAGGTATATTCTTAGGCGTTTAATATGGGGTGTAGTGTCCACTTCGTTGAGCAAGGAGTAGCTCTTGTCTATTACATATTTGGCTTATGGAACGGTATCTGTGCTAATTTCAATCTCTGGTTTTATGCAGCACCCCAACTCACCTTTCCCCTTAAGCAAGCATAAGTTGGTTTTCTACATTTGAGACCCTGTTCTGTTTTGTAATTCAGTTCCTGTGTAGCCAAGTTTGCATTCCGTGTAGTAGTGATATCTTATGTTGTTTCTTTTTCTGTGTGACTTATTTCACTTAGAATCATCGTACCTGAATCCACTCATTATTCTGCTATGGGCCTGATGACATAGATTTCATTGCTGAGTGATATTGCATTGTTCGTAAGTACCACAACTTCTTTATCCATTTTTCACTTTCTGCGATATTGAACTTGTACCGTAAACGAGGTTCTTGTAAACAGAGCCGTCCCAAACTTTGGGGTGGCTGTGTCTTTTTGATTTTAATTTCCCTAAGCTATAGGACCATAAGTGGAAGTGCCCTAGGCTCTGTTGCTTTGTTTTTTAGATGTTTCAGGAAACACCATACACTTCTCCAGAGTGGCTGTGGGCAATTTACATCCCGCCCACCAGCACAACAAGGCTCCCACATCTCCATGGCCTGTCCTGCCTTTCTGGATTTTACACTTTTTTCAGATGGCCCTTTTGACCGGGGGGCAGTGAGACTTTATTGTAGTGCAGATTTCCTTTGCAAGCTTGCTTGGTTGGCCAAAAAGTGCGTATGCGTTATTTCCTGAGGAAAAAACGCATATGCACTTTTTGGCCAAGTGCATCATTGTGGACGTTCTGCCTCTTTTCCTATGCTTTACATGCAATTCCAGTCTACCTCCTGAAATTGGTTTCTTGTAATTCTGCCCCACTTTCAAGTCCTCTTGGCAGCCTTACTTCAATATATTTTTGGACGATAGCTGTCATTTATAACTCTGCAGGTTTGTGAATGACAGTGCCCCTGAGCTCCTTTCTTCAACTCGTTTTCTTGTGAGCTGGCCGCAACACCGCAGGATTGCTTCAGGCCCTAGTGCGGTTCCGGCATGGCACGCTGAGCCTTTGGTTAATTCCTCTCCCTGGTGGGAAATGAGAGTTAAATTTGCCCGTCCAGACACCTCCAGCTAGTCTCTCATTGGTTCTCCCTATTCCTGTTCATTTTCCGCAGAATTTGCAAACTAGGCCAAACAGGAGGTTAAAGGCACTGACTCTCCAAGTGGGGAGAGTGTTAGTAAAGCGTCTGGAATGTTGCACCCGAGTACCAGGGCACGAAATCTGAGTCACATTTGAACACGTTTCCCGATCACACGGTGGATCATACTCTGGGTACCACATTCATGTTTTAGCTGAAGGAAGAATCCCTTAAACCTGGAGAGTTGAGACCCATGGAATGGGTACCATGCAATATGACTTCAAAGGGTCTGCATTTGCTAACCGATCCTCAACAATCCTATCACTGCTGCGTTTATGCCGCTGTACACACGCTTGATTCTCTTTCGGAGACATATAAATCCATAGGTTTTAAGATTCTTACTAGTCAGGTATATTCTTAGGCGTTTAATATGGGGTGTAGTGTCCACTTCGTTGAGCAAGGAGTAGCTCTTGTCTATTACATATTTGGCTTATGGAACGGTATCTGTGCTCAGTTCAATGTCTGGTTTTATGCAGCACCCCAACTCACCTTTCCCCTTAAGGAAGCATAAGTTGGTTTTCTACATTTGAGACCCTGTTCTGTTTTGTAATTCAGTTCCTGTGTAGCCAAGTTTACATTCCGTGTAGTAGTGATATCTTATGTTGTTTCTTTTTCTGTGTGACTTATTTCACTTAGAATCATCGTACCTGAATCCACTCATTATGCTGCTATGGGCCTGATGACATAGATTTCATTGCTGAGTTATATTGCGTTGTACGTTAGTACCACAAATTCTTTATCCATTTTTCGCTTTCTGTGATATTGAACTTGTACCGTAAACGAGGTTCTTGTAAACAGCGCTGTCCCAAACTTTGGGGTGGCTGTGTCTTTTTGATTTTAATTTCCCTAAGCTATAGGACCATAAGTGGAAGTGCCCTAGGCTCTGTTGCTTTGTTTTTTAGATGTTTCAGGAAACACCATACACTTCTCCAGAGTGGCTGTTGGCAATTTACATCCCGCCCATGAGCATAACAAGGCTCCCAGTTCTCCATGGCCTGTCCTGCCTTTCTGGATTTTACACTTTTTTCAGATGGCCCTTTTGACCGGGGGGCAGTGAGACTTCATTGTAGTGCAGATTTCCTTTGCAAGCTTGCTTGGTTGGCCAAAAAGTGCGTATGCGTTATTTCCTGACGAAAAAACGCATATGCCCTTTTTGGCCAAGTGCATCATTGTGGACGTTCTGCCTCTTTTCCTATGCTTTACATGCAATTCCAGTCTACCTCCTGAAATCGGTTTCCTGCAATTCTGCCCCGCTTTCAAGTCCTCTTGGCAGCCTTACTTCAATATATTTTTGGACGATAGCTGTCATTTATAACTCTGCAGGTTTCTGAATTACAGTGCCCCTGATCTCCTTTCTTCAACTCGCTTTCTTGTGAGCTGGCCGCAACACTGCAGGATTGCTTCAGGCCCTAGTGTGGTTCCGGCATGGCACGCTGAGCCTTTGGTTAATTCCTCTTCCTGGTGGGAAATGAGAGTTAAATTTGCCCGTCCAGACACCTCCAGCTAGTCTCTCATTGGTTCTCCCTATTCCTGTTCATTTTCCGCAGAAATTGCAAACTGGGCCAAACAGGAGGTTAAAGGCACTGACTCTCCAAGTGGGGAGAATGTTAGTAAAGCGTCTGGAATGTTGCACCCGAGTACCAGGGGACGAAAACTGACCCATTTGAACACGTTGCCCGATCACACGGTGGATCATATTCTGGGTTCCACATGCATGTTTTAGCTGAAGGAAGAATCCCTTAAACCTGGAGAGTTGAGACCCATGGAATGGGTACCATGCAATATGACTTCAAAGGGTCTGCATGTGTTCACCGAACCTCACCAATCCTATCACTGCTGCGTTTATGCCGCTGTACACACGCTTGATTCTCTTTCAGAGACATATATATCCATAGGTTTTAAGATTCTTACTAGTCAGGTACGTTCTTAGGCGTTTAATATGGGGTGTTGAGTCCACTTCGTTGAGCAAGGAGTAGCTCTTGTCTATTACATATTTGGCTTATGGAACGGTATCTGTGCTAATTTCAATCTCTGGTTTTATGCAGCACCCCAACTCACCTTTCCCCTTAAGCAAGCATAAGTTGCTTTTCTACATTTGAGACCCTGTTCTGTTTTGTAATTCAGTTCCTGTGTAGCCAAGTTTACATTCCGTGTAGTAGTGATATCTTATGATGTTTCTTTTTCTGTGTGACTTATTTCACTTAGAATCATCGTACCTGAATCCACTCATTACGCTGCTATGGGCCTGATGACATAGATTTCATTGCTGAGTTATATTGCATTGTACGTAAGTACCACAAATTCTTTATCCATTTTTCGTTTTCTGTGATATTGAACTTGTACCGTAAACGAGGTTCTTGTAAACAGAGCCGTCCCAAACTTTGGGGTGGCTGTGTCTTTTTGATTTTAATTTCCCTAAGCTATAGGACCATAAGTGGAAGTGCCCTAGGCTCTGTTGCTTTGTTTTTTAGATGTTTCAGGAAACACCATACACTTCTCCAGAGTGGCTGTGGGCAATTTACATCCCGCCCATCAGCACAACAAGGCTCCCACATCTCCATGGCCTGTCCTGCCTTTCTGGATTTTACACTTTTTTCAGATGGCCCTTTTGACCGGGGGGCAGTGAGACTTTATTGTAGTGCAGATTTCCTTTGCAAGCTTGCTTGGTTGGCCAAAAAGTGCGTATGCGTTATTTCCTGAGGAAAAAACGCATATGCACTTTTTGGCCAAGTGCATCATTGTGGACGTTCTGCCTCTTTTCCTATGCTTTACATGCAATTCCAGTCTACCTCCTGAAATTGGTTTCTTGTAATTCTGCCCCACTTTCAAGTCCTCTTGGCAGCCTTACTTCAATATATTTTTGGACGATAGCTGTCATTTATAACTCTGCAGGTTTGTGAATGACAGTGCCCCTGAGCTCCTTTCTTCAACTCGTTTTCTTGTGAGCTGGCCGCAACACCGCAGGATTGCTTCAGGCCCTAGTGTGGTTCCGGCATGGCACACTGAGCCTTTGGTTAATTCCTCTCCCTGGTGGGAAATGAGAGTTAAATTTGCCCGTCCAGACACCTCCAGCTAGTCTCTCATTGGTTCTCCCTATTCCTGTTCATTTTCCGCAGAATTTGCAAACTAGGCCAAACAGGAGGTTAAAGGCACTGACTCTCCAAGTGGGGAGAGTGTTAGTAAAGCGTCTGGAATGTTGCACCCGAGTACCAGGGCACGAAATCTGAGTCACATTTGAACACGTTTCCCGATCACACGGTGGATCATACTCTGGGTACCACATGCGTGTTTTAGCTGAAGGAAGAATCCCTTAAACCTGGAGAGTTGAGACCCATGGAATGGGTACCATGCAATATGACTTCAAAGGGTCTGCATTTGCTCACCAATCCTCACCAATCCTATCACTGCTGCGTTTATGCCGCTGTACACACGCTTGATTCTCTTTTGGAGACATATAAATCCATAGGTTTTAAGATTCTTACTAGTCAGGTATATTCTTAGGCGTTTAATATGGGGTGTTGAGTCCACTTCGTTGAGCAAGGAGTAGCTCTTGTCTATTACATATTTGGCTTATGGAACGGTATCTGTGCTCATTTCAATCTCTGGTTTTATGCAGCACCCCAACTCACCTTTCCCCTTAAGCAAGCATAAGTTGCTTTTCTACATTTGAGACCCTGTTCTGTTTTGTAATTCAGTTCCTGTGTAGCCAAGTTTACATTCCGTGTAGTAGTGATATCTTATGATGTTTCTTTTTCTGTGTGACTTATTTCACTTAGAATCATCGTACCTGAATCCACTCATTATGCTGCTACCGGCCTGATGACATAGATTTCATTGCTGAGTGATATTGCATTGTACGTAAGTACCACAACTTCTTTATCCATTTTTCGCTTTCTGTGACATTGAACTTGTACCGTAAACGAGGTTCTTGTAAACAGAGCCATCCCAAACTTTGGGGTGGCTGTGTCTTTTTGATTTTAATTTCCCTAAACTATAGGAACATAAGTGGAAGTGCCCTAGGCTCTGTTGCTTTGTTTTTTAGATGTTTCAGGAAACACCATACACTTCTCCAGAGTGGCTGTTGGCAATTTACATCCCGCCCATGAGCATAACAAGGCTCCCAGTTCTCCATGGCCTGTCCTTCCTTTCTGGATTTTACACTTTTTTCAGATGGCCCTTTTGACCGGGGGGCAGTGAGACTTCATTGTAGTGCAGATTTCCTTTGCAAGGTTGCTTGGTTGGCCAAAAAGGGCGTATGAGTTTCTTCCTGAATATATTCAGGAAGAAACGCATACGCCCTTTTTGGCCAAGTGCATCATTGTGGACGTTCTGCCTCTTTTCCTATGCTTTACATGCAATTCCAGTCTACCTCCTGAAATCGGTTTCCTGCAATTCTGCCCCGCTTTCAAGTCCTCTTGGCAGCCTTACTTCAATATATTTTTGGACGATAGCTGTCATTTATAACTCTGCAGGTTTGTGAATTACAGTGCTCCTGATCTTCTTTCTTCAACTCGCTTTCTTGTGAGCTGGCCGCAACACCGCAGGATTGCTTCAGGCCCTAGTGTGGTTCCGGCATGGCACGCTGAGCCTTTGGTTAATTCCTCTTCCTGGTGGGAAATGAGAGTTAAATTTGCCCGTCCAGACACCTCCAGCTAGTCTCTCATTGGTTCTCCCTATTCCTGTTCATTTTCCGCAGAAATTGCAAACTGGGCCAAACAGGAGGTTAAAGGCACTGACTCTCCAAGTGGGGAGAATGTTAGTAAAGCGTCTGGAATGTTGCACCCGAGTACCAGGGGACGAAAACTGACCCATTTGAACACTTTGCCCGATCACACGGTGGATCATATTCTGGGTTCGACATGCATGTTTTAGCTGAAGGAAGAATCCCTTAAACCTGGAGAGTTGAGACCCATGGAATGGGTACCATGCAATATGACTTCAAAGGGTCTGTATTTGCTCACCAATCCTCACCAAACCTATCACTGCTGCGTTTATGCCGCTGTACACACGCTTGATTCTCTTTCGGAGACATATAAATCCATAGGTTTTAAGATTCTTACTAGTCAGGTATATTCTTAGGCGTTTAATATGGGGTGTTGAGTCCACTTGGTTGAGCAAGGAGTAGCTCTTGTCTATTACATATTTGGCTTATGGAACGGTATCTGTGCTCATTTCAATCTCTGGTTTTATGCAGCACCCCAACTCACCTTTCCCCTTAAGCAAGCATAAGTTGCTTTTCTACATTTGAGACCCTGTTCTGTTTTGTAATTCAGTTCCTGTGTAGCCAAGTTTACATTCCGTGTAGTAGTGATATCTTATGATGTTTCTTTTTCTGTGTGACTTATTTCACTTAGAATCATCGTACCTGAATCCACTCATTATGCTGCTACGGGCCTGATGACATAGATTTCATTGCTGAGTGATATTGCATTGTACGTAAGTACCACAACTTCTTTATCCATTTTTCGCTTTCTGTGACATTGAACTTGTACCGTAAACGAGGTTCTTGTAAACAGAGCCATCCCAAACTTTGGGGTGGCTGTGTCTTTTTGATTTTAATTTCCCTAAACTATAGGAACATAAGTGGAAGTGCCCTAGGCTCTGTGGCTTTGTTTTTTAGATGTTTCAGGAAGCACCATACACTTCTCCAGAGTGGCTGTTGGCAATTTACATCCCGCCCATGAGCATAACAAGGCTCCCAGTTCTCCATGGCCTGTCCTTCCTTTCTGGATTTTACACTTTTTTCAGATGGCCCTTTTGACCGGGGGGCAGTGAGACTTCATTGTAGTGCAGATTTCCTTTGCAAGGTTGCTTGGTTGGCCAAAAAGGGCGTATGCGTTTCTTCCTGAATATATTCAGGAAGAAACGCATACGCCCTTTTTGGCCAAGTGCATCATTGTGGACGTTCTGCCTCTTTTCCTATGCTTTACATGCAATTCCAGTCTACCTCCTGAAATCGGTTTCCTGCAATTCTGCCCCGCTTTCAAGTCCTCTTGGCAGCCTTACTTCAATATATTTTTGGACGATAGCTGTCATTTATAACTCTGCAGGTTTGTGAATTACAGTGCCCCTGATCTCCTTTCTTCAACTCGCTTTCTTGTGAGCTGGCCGCAACACCGCAGGATTGCTTCAGGCCCTAGTGTGGTTCCGGCATGGCACGCTGAGCCTTTGGTTAATTCCTCTTCCTGGTGGGAAATGAGAGTTAAATTTGCCCGTCCAGACACCTCCAGCTAGTCTCTCATTGGTTCTCCCTATTCCTGTTCATTTTCCGCAGAAATTGCAAACTGGGCCAAACAGGAGGTTAAAGGCACTGACTCTCCAAGTGGGGAGAGTGTTAGTAAAGCGTCTGGAATGTTGCACCCGAGTACCAGGGGATGAAAAATTTGACATCTTTGAACACGTTTCCCAATCACACGGTGGATCATACTCTGGGTTCCACATGCATGTTTTAGCTGAAGGAAGAATCCCTTAAACCTGGAGAGTTGAGACCCATGGAATGGGTACCATGCAATATGACTTCAAAGGGTCTGCATTTGCTCACCGAACCTCACCAATCCTATCACTGCTGCGTTTATGCCGCTGTACACACGCTTGATTCTCTTTCGGAGACATATAAGTCCATAGGTTTTAAGATACTTACTAGTCAGGTATATTCTTAGGCGTTTAATATGGGGTGTTGTGTCCACTTGGTTGAGCAAGGAGTAGCTCTTTTCTATTACATATTTGGCTTATGGAACGGTATCTTTCCTAATTTCAATCTCTGGTTTTATGCAGCACCCCAACTCACCTTTCCCCTTAAGCAAGCATAAGATGGTTTTCTACATTTGAGACCCTGTTCTGTTTTGTAATTCAGTTCCTGTGTAGCCAAGTTTACATTCCATGTAGTAGTGATATCTTATGATGTTTCTTTTTCTGTGTGACTTATTTCACTTAGAATCATCGTACCTGAATCCACTCATTATGCTGCTACGGGCCTGATGACATAGATTTCATTGCTGAGTGATATTGCATTGTACGTAAGTACCACAACTTCTTTATCCATTTTTCGCTTTCTGCGATATTGAACTTGTACTGTAAACGAAGTTCTTGTAAACAGAGCCGTCCCAAACTTTGGGGTGGCTGTGTCTTTTTGATTTTAATTTCCCTAAACTATAGGAACATAAGTGGAAGTACCCTAGGCTCTGTTGCTTTGTTTTTTAGATGTTTCAGGAAACACCATACACTTCTCCAGAGTGGCTGTTGGCAATTTACATCCCGCCCATGAGCATAACAAGGCTCCCAGTTCTCCATGGCCTGTCCTTCCTTTCTGGATTTTACACTTTTTTCAGATGGCCCTTTTGACCGGGGGGCAGTGAGACTTCATTGTAGTGCAGATTTCCTTTGCAAGGTTGCTTGGTTGGCCAAAAAGGGCGTATGCGTTTCTTCCTGAATATATTCAGGAAGAAACGCATACGCCCTATTTGGCCAAGTGCATCATTGTGGACGTTCTGCCTCTTTTCCTATGCTTTACATGCAATTCCAGTCTACCTCCTGAAATCGGTTTCCTGCAATTCTGCCCCGTTTTCAAGTCCTCTTGGCAGCCTTACTTCAATATATTTTTGGACGATAGCTGTCATTTATAACTCTGCAGCTTTGTGAATGACAGTGCCCCTGACCTACTTTCTTCAACTCGCTTTCTTGTGAGCTGGCCGCAACACAGCAGCATTGCTTCAGGCCCTAGTGTGGTTCCGGCATGGCACACTGAGCCTTTGGTTAATTCCTCTTCCTGGTTGGAAATGAGAGTTAAATTTGCCTGTCCAGACACCTCCAGCTAGTCTCTCATTGGTTCTCCCTATTCCTGTTCATTTTCCGCAGAAATTGCAAACTGGGCCAAACAGGAGGTTAAAGGCACTGACTCTCCAAGTGGGGAGAGTGTTAGTAAAGCGTCTGGAATGTTGCCCCTGAGTACCAGGGGACGAAAACTGAGTCACCTTTGAACACGTTTCCCAATCACACGGTGGATCATACTCTGGGTTCCACATACATGTTTTAGCTGAAGGAAGAATCCCTTAAACCTGGAGAGTTGAGACCCATGGAATGGGTACCATGCAATATGACTTCAAAGGGTCTGCATTTGCTCACCGATCCTCACGAATCCTATCACTGCTGCGTTTATGCCGCTGTACACACGCTTGATTCTCTTTCGGAGACATATAAATCCATAGGTTTTAAGATACTTACTAGTCAGGTATATTCTTAGGCGTTTAATATGGGGTGTTGTGTCCACTTCGTTGAGCAAGGAGTAGCTCTTGTCTATTACATATTTGGCTTATGGAACGGTATCTGTGCTCATTTCAATCTCTGGTTTTATGCAGCACCCCAACTCACCTTTCCCCTTAAGCAAGCATAAGTTGGTTTTCTACATTTGAGACCCTGTTCTGTTTTGTAATTCAGTTCCTGTGTAGCCAAGTTTACATTCCGTGTAGTATTGATATCTTATGATGTTTCTTTTTCTGTGTGACTTATTTCACTTAGAATCATCGTACCTGAATCCACTCATTATGCTGCTACGGGCCTGATGACATAGATTTCATTGCTGAGTGATATTGCATTGTACGTAAGTACCACAAATTCTTTATCCATTTTTCGCTTTCTGTGATATTGAACTTGTATCGTAAACGAGGTTCTTGTAAACAGAGCCGTCCCAAGCTTTGGGGTGGCTGTGTCTTTTTGATTTTAATTTCCCTAAGCTATAGGACCATAAGTGGAAGTGCCCAAGGCTCTGTTGCTTTGTTTTTTAGATGTTTCAGGAAACACCATACACTTCTCCAGAGTGGCTGTTGGCAATTTACATCCCGCCCATCAGCATAACAAGGCTCCCAGTTCTCCATGGACTATCCTGCCTTTCTGGATTTTACAATTTTTTCAGATGGCCCTTTTGACCGGGGGGCAGTGAGACTTCATTGTAGTGCAGATTTCCTTTGAAATCTTGCTTGTTTGGCCAAAAAGAGCGTATGAATTTTTTCCTGAGGAAAAAACGCATATGCCCTTTTTGGCCAAGTGCATCATTGTGGACGTTCTGCCTCTTTTCCTATGCTTTACATGCAATTCCAGTCTACCTCCTGAAATAGGTTTCCTGCAATTCTGCCCCGCTTTCAAGTCCTCTTGGCAGCCTTACTTCAATATATTTTTGGACGATAGCTGTCATTTATGACTCTGCAGGTTTGTGAATTACAGTGCCCCTGAGCTCCTTTCTTCAACTCGCTTTCTTGTGAGCTGGCCGCAACACCGCAGCATTGCTTCAGGCCCTAGTGTGGTTCCGGCATGGCACGCTGAGCCTTTGGTTAATTCCTCTTCCTGGTGGGAAATGAGAGTTAAATTTGCCCGTCCAGACACCTCCAGCTAGTCTCTCATTGGTTCTCCCTATTCCTGTTCATTTTCCGCAGAAATTGCAAACTGGGCCAAACAGGAGGTTAAAGGCACTGACTCTCCAAGTGGGGAGAATGTTAGTAAAGCGTCTGGAATGTTGCACCCGAGTACCAGGGGACGAAAACTGACCCATTTGAACACGTTGCCCGATCACACGGTGGATCATATTCTGGGTTCCACATGCATGTTTTAGCTGAAGGAAGAATCCCTTAAACCTGGAGAGTTGAGACCCATGGAATGGGTACCATGCAATATGACTTCAAAGGGTCTGCATTTGCTCACCAATCCTCACCAATCCTATCACTGCTGCGTTTATGCCGCTGTACACACGCTTGATTCTCTTTCGCAGACATATAAATCCATAGGTTTTAAGATACTTACTAGTCAGGTATATTTTTAGGCGTTTAATATGGGGTGTTGTGTCCACTTGGTTGAGCAAGGAGTAGCTCTTTTCTATTACATATTTGGCTTATGGAACGGTATCTGTGCTCATTTCAATCTCTGGTTTTATGCAGCACCCCAACTCACCTTTCCCCTTAAGCAAGCATAAGATGGTTTTCTACATTTGAGACCCTGTTCTGTTTTGTAATTCAGTTCCTGTGTAGCCAAGTTTACATTCCATGTAGTAGTGATATCTTATGATGTTTCTTTTTCTGTGTGACTTATTTCACTTAGAATCATCGTACCTGAATCCACTCATTATGCTGCTACGGGCCTGATGACATAGATTTCATTGCTGAGTGATATTGCATTGTACGTAAGTACCACAACTTCTTTATCCATTTTTCGCTTTCTGCGATATTGAACTTGTACCGTAAACGAGGTTCTTGTAAACAGAGCCGTCCCAAACTTTGGGGTGGCTGTGTCTTTTTGATTTTAATTTCCCTAAACTATAGGAACATAAGTGGAAGTGCCCTAGGCGCTGTTGCTTTGTTTTTTAGATGTTTCAGGAAACACCATACACTTCTCCAGAGTGGCTGTTGGCAATTTACATCCCGCCCATGAGCATAACAAGGCTCCCAGTTCTCCATGGCCTGTCCTTTCTTTCTGGATTTTACACTTTTTTCAGATGGCCCTTTTGATCGGGGGGCAGTGAGACTTCATTGTAGTGCAGATTTCCTTTGCAAGGTTGCTTGGTTGGCCAAAAAGGGCGTATGCGTTTCTTCCTGAATATATTCAGGAAGAAACGCATACGCCCTTTTTGGCCAAGTGCATCATTGTGGACGTTCTGCCTCTTTTCCTATGCTTTACATACAATTCCAGTCTACCTCCTGAAATCGGTTTCCTGCAATTCTGCCCCGCTTTCAAGTCCTCTTGGCAGCCTTACTTCAATATATTTTTGGACGATAGCTGTCATTTATAACTCTGCAGCTTTGTGAATGACAGTGCCCCTGACCTACTTTCTTCAACTCGCTTTCTTGTGAGCTGGCCGCAACAGAGCAGCATTGCTTCAGGCCCTAGTGTGGTTCCGGCATTGCACACTGAGCCTTTGGTTAATTCCTCTTCCTGGTGGGAAATGAGAGTTAAATTTGCCTGTCCAGACACCTCCAGCTAGTCTCTCATTGGTTCTCCCTATTCCTGTTCATTTTCCGCAGAAATTGCAAACTGGGCCAAACAGGAGGTTAAAGGCACTGACTCTCCAAGTGGGGAGAGTGTTAGTAAAGCGTCTGGAATGTTGCACCTGAGTACCAGGGGACGAAAACTGAGTCACCTTTGAACACGTTTCCCAATCACACGGTGGATCATACTCTGGGTTCCACATACATGTTTTAGCTGAAGGAAGAATCCCTTAAACCTGGAGAGTTGAGACCCATGGAATGGGTACCATGCAATATGACTTCAAAGGGTCTGCATTTGCTCACCGATCCTCACGAATCCTATCACTGCTGCGTTTATGCCGCTGTACACACGCTTGATTCTCTTTCGGAGACATATAAATCCATAGGTTTTAAGATTCTTACTAGTTAGGTATATTCTTAGGCGTTTAATATGGGGTGTTGTGTCCACTTCGTTGAGCAAGGAGTAGCTCTTGTCTATTACATATTTGGCTTATGGAACGGTATCTGTGCTCATTTCAATCTCTGGTTTTATGCAGCACCCCAACTCACCTTTCCCCTTAAGCAAGCATAAGTTGGTTTTCTACATTTGAGACCCTGTTCTGTTTTGTAATTCAGTTCCTGTGTAGCCAAGTTTACATTCCGTATAGTATTGATATCTTATGATGTTTCTTTTTCTGTGTGACTTATTTCACTTAGAATCATCGTACCTGAATCCACTCATTACGCTGCTATGGGCCTGATGACATAGATTTCATTGCTGAGTTATATTGCATTGTACGTAAGTACCACAAATTCTTTATCCATTTTTCGCTTTCTGTGATATTGAACTTGTACCGTAAACGAGGTTCTTGTAAACAGAGCCGTCCCAAACTTTGGGGTGGCTGTGTCTTTTTGATTTTAATTTCCCTAAGCTATAGGACCATAAGTGGAAGTGCCCTAGGCTCTGTTGCTTTGTTTTTTAGATGTTTCAGGAAACACCATACACTTCTCCAGAGTGGCTGTGGGCAATTTACATCCCGCCCATCAGCACAACAAGGCTCCCACATCTCCATGGCCTGTCCTGCCTTTCTGGATTTTACACTTTTTTCAGATGGCCCTTTTGACCGGGGGGCAGTGAGACTTCATTGTACTGCAGATTTCCTTTGCAAGCTTGCTTGGTTGGCCAAAAAGTGCGTATGCGTTATTTCCTGAGGAAAAAACGCATATGCACTTTTTGGCCAAGTGCATCATTGTGGACGTTCTGCCTCTTTTCCTATGCTTTACATGCAATTCCAGTCTACCTCCTGAAATTGGTTTCTTGTAATTCTGCCCCACTTTCAAGTCCTCTTGGCAGCCTTACTTCAATATATTTTTGGACGATAGCTGTCATTTATAACTCTGCAGGTTTGTGAATGACAGTGCCCCTGAGCTCCTTTCTTCAATTCGTTTTCTTGTGAGCTGGCCGCAACACCGCAGGATTGCTTCAGGCCCTAGTGTGGTTCTGGCATGGCACACTGAGCCTTTGGTTAATTCCTCTCCCTGGTGGGAAATGAGAGTTAAATTTGCCCGTCCAGACACCTCCAGCTAGTCTCTCATTGGTTCTCCCTATTCCTGTTCATTTTCCACAGAATTTGCAAACTAGGCCAAACAGGAGGTTAAAGGCACTGACTCTCCAAGTGGGGAGAGTGTTAGTAAAGCGTCTGGAATGTTGCACCCGAGTACCAGGGCACGAAATCTGAGTCACATTTGAACACGTTTCCCGATCACACGGTGGATCATACTCTGGGTACCACATGCGTGTTTTAGCTGAAGGAAGAATCCCTTAAACCTGGAGAGTTGAGACCCATGGAATGGGTACCATGCAATATGACTTCAAAGGGTCTGCATTTGCTCACCGATCCTCAACAATCCTATCACTGCTGCGTTTATGCCGCTGTACACACGCTTGATTCTCTTTCGGAGACATATAAATCCATAGGTTTTAAGATTCTTACTAGTCAGGTATATTCTTAGGCGTTTAATATGGGGTGTAGTGTCCACTTCGTTGAGCAAGGAGTAGCTCTTGTCTATTACATATTTGGCTTATGGAACGGTATCTGTGCTCATTTCAATCTCTGGTTTTATGCAGCACCCCAACACACCTTTCCCCTTAAGCAAGCATAAGTTGGTTTTCTACATTTGAGACCCTGTTCTGTTTTGTAATTCAGTTCCTGTGTAGCCAAGTTTACATTCCGTGTAGTAGTGATATCTTATGTTGTTTCTTTTTCTGTGTGACTTATTTCACTTAGAATCATCGTACCTGAATCCACTCATTATGCTGCTATGGGCCTGATGACATAGATTTCATTGCTGAGTTATATTGCGTTGTACGTAAGTACCACAAATTCTTTATCCATTTTTCGCTTTCTGTGATATTGAACTTGTACCGTAAGCGAGGTTCTTGTAAACAGCGCTGTCCCAAACTTTGGGGTGGCTGTGTCTTTTTGATTTTAATTTCCCTAAGCTATAGGACCATAAGTGGAAGTGCCCTAGGCTCTGTTGCTTTGTTTTTTAGATGTTTCAGGAAACACCATACACTTCTCCAGAGTGGCTGTTGGCAATTTACATCCCGCCCATGAGCATAACAAGGCTCCCAGTTCTCCATGGCCTGTCCTTCCTTTCTGGATTTTACACTTTTTTCAGATGGCCCTTTTGACCGGGGGGCAGTGAGACTTCATTGTAGTGCAGATTTCCTTTGCAAGGTTGCTTCGTTGGCCAAAAAGGGCGTATGTGTTTCTTCCTGAATATATTCAGGAAGAAACGCATACGCCCTTTTTGGCCAAGTGCATCATTGTGGACGTTCTGCCTCTTTTCCTATGCTTTACATGCAATTCCAGTCTACCTCCTGAAATCGGTTTCCTGCAATTCTGCCCCGCTTTCAAGTCCTCTTGGCAGCCTTACTTCAATATATTTTTGGACGATAGCTGTCATTTATAACTCTGCAGGTTTGTGAATTACAGTGCCCCTGATCTCCTTTCTTCAACTCGCTTTCTTGTGAGCTGGCCGCAACACCGCAGGATTGCCTCAGGCCCTAGTGTGGTTCCGGCATGGCACGCTGAGCCTTTGGTTAATTCCTCTTCCTGGTGGGAAATGAGAGTTAAATTTGCCCGTCCAGACACCTCCAGCTAGTCTCTCATTGGTTCTCCCTATTCCTGTTCATTTTCCGCAGAAATTGCAAACTGGGCCAAACAGGAGGTTAAAGGCACTGACTCTCCAAGTGGGGAGAATGTTAGTAAAGCGTCTGGAATGTTGCACCCGAGTACCAGGGGACGAAAACTGACTCATTTGAACACGTTGCCCGATCACACGGTGGATCATATTCTGGGTTCCACATGCATGTTTTAGCTGAAGGAAGAATCCCTTAAACCTGGAGAGTTGAGACCCATGGAATGGGTACCATGCAATATGACTTCAAAGGGTCTGCATTTGCTCACCAATCCTCACCAATCCTATCACTGCTCCGTTTATGCCGCTGTACACACGCTTGATTCTCTTTCGGAGACATATAAATCCATAGGTTTTAAGATTCTTACTAGTCAGGTATATTCTTAGGCGTTTAATATGGGGTGTTGAGTCCACTTCGTTGAGCAAGGAGTAGCTCTTGTCTATTACATATTTGGCTTATGGAACGGTATCTGTGCTCATTTCAATCTCTGGTTTTATGCAGCACCCCAACTCACCTTTCCCCTTAAGCAAGCATAAGTTGCTTTTCTACATTTGAGACCCTGTTCTGTTTTGTAATTCAGTTCCTGTGTAGCCAAGTTTACATTCCGTGTAGTAGTGATATCTTATGATGTTTCTTTTTCTGTGTGACTTATTTCACTTAGAATCATCGTACCTGAATCCACTCATTATGCTGCTACCGGCCTGATGACATAGATTTCATTGCTGAGTGATATTGCATTGTACGTAAGTGCCACAACTTCTTTATCCATTTTTCACTTTCTGTGATATTGAACTTGTACCGTAAACGAGGTTCTTGTAAACAGAGCCGTCCCAAACTTTAGGGAGGCTGTGTCTTTTTGATTTTAATTTCCCTAAGCTATAGGACCATAAGTGGAATTGCCCTAGGCTCTGTTGCTTTGTTTTTTAGATGTTTCAGGAAACACCATACACTTCTCCAGAGTGGCTGTTGGCAATTTACATCCCGCCCATGAGCATAACAAGGCTCCCAGTTCTCCATGGCCTGTCCTTCCTTTCTGGATTTTACACTTTTTTCAGATGGCCCTTTTTACCGGGGGGCAGTGAGACTTCACTGTAGTGCAGATTTCCTTTGCAAGCTTGCTTGGTTGGCCAAAAAGGGCGTATACGTTTTTTCCTGAATATATTCAGGAAAAAACGCATACGCCCTTTTTGGCCAAGTGCATCATTGTGGACGTTCTGCCTCTTTTCCTATGCTTTACATGCAATTCCAGTTTACCTCCTGAAATCGGTTTCCTGCAATTCTGCCCCACTTTCAAGTCCTCTTGGCAGCCTTACTTCAATATATTTTTGGACGATAGCTGTCATTTATAACTCTGCAGCTTTGTGAATGACAGTGCCCCTGACCTACTTTCTTCAACTCGCTTTCTTGTGAGCTGGCCGCAACACAGCAGCATTGCTTCAGGCCCTAGTGTGGTTCCGGCATGGCACACTGAGCCTTTGGTTAATTCCTCTTCCTGGTTGGAAATGAGAGTTAAATTTGCCTGTCCAGACACCTCCAGCTAGTCTCTCATTGGTTCTCCCTATTCCTGTTCATTTTCCGCAGAAATTGCAAACTGGGCCAAACAGGAGGTTAAAGGCACTGACTCTCCAAGTGGGGAGAGTGTTAGTAAAGCGTCTGGAATGTTGCCCCTGAGTACCAGGGGACGAAAACTGAGTCACCTTTGAACACGTTTCCCAATCACACGGTGGATCATACTCTGGGTTCCACATACATGTTTTAGCTGAAGGAAGAATCCCTTAAACCTGGAGAGTTGAGACCCATGGAATGGGTACCATGCAATATGACTTCAAAGGGTCTGCATTTGCTCACCGATCCTCACGAATCCTATCACTGCTGCGTTTATGCCGCTGTACACACGCTTGATTCTCTTTCGGAGACATATAAATCCATAGGTTTTAAGATACTTACTAGTCAGGTATATTCTTAGGCGTTTAATATGGGGTGTTGTGTCCACTTCGTTGAGCAAGGAGTAGCTCTTGTCTATTACATATTTGGCTTATGGAACGGTATCTGTGCTCATTTCAATCTCTGGTTTTATGCAGCACCCCAACTCACCTTTCCCCTTAAGCAAGCATAAGTTGGTTTTCTACATTTGAGACCCTGTTCTGTTTTGTAATTCAGTTCCTGTGTAGCCAAGTTTACATTCCGTGTAGTATTGATATCTTATGATGTTTCTTTTTCTGTGTGACTTATTTCACTTAGAATCATCGTACCTGAATCCACTCATTATGCTGCTACCGGCCTGATGACATAGATTTCATTGCTGAGTGATATTGCATTGTACGTAAGTGCCACAACTTCTTTATCCATTTTTCACTTTCTGTGATATTGAACTTGTACCGTAAACGAGGTTCTTGTAAACAGAGCCGTCCCAAACTTTAGGGAGGCTGTGTCTTTTTGATTTTAATTTCCCTAAGCTATAGGACCATAAGTGGAATTGCCCTAGGCTCTGTTGCTTTGTTTTTTAGATGTTTCAGGAAACACCATACACTTCTCCAGAGTGGCTGTTGGCAATTTACATCCCGCCCATGAGCATAACAAGGCTCCCAGTTCTCCATGGCCTGTCCTTCCTTTCTGGATTTTACACTTTTTTCAGATGGCCCTTTTTACCGGGGGGCAGTGAGACTTCACTGTAGTGCAGATTTCCTTTGCAAGCTTGCTTGGTTGGCCAAAAAGGGCGTATACGTTTTTTCCTGAATATATTCAGGAAAAAACGCATACGCCCTTTTTGGCCAAGTGCATCATTGTGGACGTTCTGCCTCTTTTCCTATGCTTTACATGCAATTCCAGTCTACCTCCTGAAATCGGTTTCCTGCAATTCTGCCCCACTTTCAAGTCCTCTTGGCAGCCTTACTTCAATATATTTTTGGACGATAGCTGTCATTTATAACTCTGCAGCTTTGTGAATGACAGTGCCCCTGACCTACTTTCTTCAACTCGCTTTCTTGTGAGCTGGCCGCAACACAGCAGCATTGCTTCAGGCCCTAGTGTGGTTCCGGCATGGCACACTGAGCCTTTGGTTAATTCCTCTTCCTGGTTGGAAATGAGAGTTAAATTTGCCTGTCCAGACACCTCCAGCTAGTCTCTCATTGGTTCTCCCTATTCCTGTTCATTTTCCGCAGAAATTGCAAACTGGGCCAAACAGGAGGTTAAAGGCACTGACTCTCCAAGTGGGGAGAGTGTTAGTAAAGCGTCTGGAATGTTGCCCCTGAGTACCAGGGGACGAAAACTGAGTCACCTTTGAACACGTTTCCCAATCACACGGTGGATCATACTCTGGGTTCCACATACATGTTTTAGCTGAAGGAAGAATCCCTTAAACCTGGAGAGTTGAGACCCATGGAATGGGTACCATGCAATATGACTTCAAAGGGTCTGCATTTGCTCACCGATCCTCACGAATCCTATCACTGCTGCGTTTATGCCGCTGTACACACGCTTGATTCTCTTTCGGAGACATATAAATCCATAGGTTTTAAGATACTTACTAGTCAGGTATATTCTTAGGCGTTTAATATGGGGTGTTGTGTCCACTTCGTTGAGCAAGGAGTAGCTCTTGTCTATTACATATTTGGCTTATGGAACGGTATCTGTGCTCATTTCAATCTCTGGTTTTATGCAGCACCCCAACTCACCTTTCCCCTTAAGCAAGCATAAGTTGGTTTTCTACATTTGAGACCCTGTTCTGTTTTGTAATTCAGTTCCTGTGTAGCCAAGTTTACATTCCGTGTAGTATTGATATCTTATGATGTTTCTTTTTCTGTGTGACTTATTTCACTTAGAATCATCGTACCTGAATCCACTCATTATGCTGCTACGGGCCTGATGACATAGATTTCATTGCTGAGTGATATTGCATTGTACGTAAGTACCACAAATTCTTTATCCATTTTTCGCTTTCTGTGATATTGAACTTGTATCGTAAACGAGGTTCTTGTAAACAGAGCCGTCCCAAGCTTTGGGGTGGCTGTGTCTTTTTGATTTTAATTTCCCTAAGCTATAGGACCATAAGTGGAAGTGCCCAAGGCTCTGTTGCTTTGTTTTTTAGATGTTTCAGGAAACACCATACACTTCTCCAGAGTGGCTGTTGGCAATTTACATCCCGCCCATCAGCATAACAAGGCTCCCAGTTCTCCATGGACTATCCTGCCTTTCTGGATTTTACAATTTTTTCAGATGGCCCTTTTGACCGGGGGGCAGTGAGACTTCATTGTAGTGCAGATTTCCTTTGAAATCTTGCTTGTTTGGCCAAAAAGAGCGTATGAATTTTTTCCTGAGGAAAAAACGCATATGCCCTTTTTCGCCAAGTGCATCATTGTGGATGTTCTGCCTCTTTTCCTATGCTTTACATGCAATTCCAGTCTACCTCCTGAAATAGGTTTCCTGCAATTCTGCCCCGCTTTCAAGTCCTCTTGGCAGCCTTACTTCAATATATTTTTGGACGATAGCTGTCATTTATAACTCTGCAGGTTTGTGAATTACAGTGCTCCTGATCTTCTTTCTTCAACTCGCTTTCTTGTGAGCTGGCCGCAACACCGCAGGATTGCTTCAGGCCCTAGTGTGGTTCCGGCATGGCACGCTGAGCCTTTGGTTAATTCCTCTTCCTGGTGGGAAATGAGAGTTAAATTTGCCCGTCCAGACACCTCCAGCTAGTCTCTCATTGGTTCTCCCTATTCCTGTTCATTTTCCGCAGAAATTGCAAACTGGGCCAAACAGGAGGTTAAAGGCACTGACTCTCCAAGTGGGGAGAATGTTAGTAAAGCGTCTGGAATGTTGCACCCGAGTACCAGGGGACGAAAACTGACCCATTTGAACACGTTGCCCGATCACACGGTGGATCATATTCTGGGTTCGACATGCATGTTTTAGCTGAAGGAAGAATCCCTTAAACCTGGAGAGTTGAGACCCATGGAATGGGTACCATGCAATATGACTTCAAAGGGTCTGTATTTGCTCACCAATCCTCACCAAACCTATCACTGCTGCGTTTATGCCGCTGTACACACGCTTGATTCTCTTTCGGAGACATATAAATCCATAGGTTTTAAGATTCTTACTAGTCAGGTATATTCTTAGGCGTTTAATATGGGGTGTTGAGTCCACTTGGTTGAGCAAGGAGTAGCTCTTGTCTATTACATATTTGGCTTATGGAACGGTATCTGTGCTCATTTCAATCTCTGGTTTTATGCAGCACCCCAACTCACCTTTCCCCTTAAGCAAGCATAAGTTGCTTTTCTACATTTGAGACCCTGTTCTGTTTTGTAATTCAGTTCCTGTGTAGCCAAGTTTACATTCCGTGTAGTAGTGATATCTTATGATGTTTCTTTTTCTGTGTGACTTATTTCACTTAGAATCATCGTACCTGAATCCACTCATTATGCTGCTACGGGCCTGATGACATAGATTTCATTGCTGAGTGATATTGCATTGTACGTAAGTACCACAACTTCTTTATCCATTTTTCGCTTTCTGTGACATTGAACTTGTACCGTAAACGAGGTTCTTGTAAACAGAGCCATCCCAAACTTTGGGGTGGCTGTGTCTTTTTGATTTTAATTTCCCTAAACTATAGGAACATAAGTGGAAGTGCCCTAGGCTCTGTGGCTTTGTTTTTTAGATGTTTCAGGAAGCACCATACACTTCTCCAGAGTGGCTGTTGGCAATTTACATCCCGCCCATGAGCATAACAAGGCTCCCAGTTCTCCATGGCCTGTCCTTCCTTTCTGGATTTTACACTTTTTTCAGATGGCCCTTTTGACCGGGGGGCAGTGAGACTTCATTGTAGTGCAGATTTCCTTTGCAAGGTTGCTTGGTTGGCCAAAAAGGGCGTATGCGTTTCTTCCTGAATATATTCAGGAAGAAACGCATACGCCCTTTTTGGCCAAGTGCATCATTGTGGACGTTCTGCCTCTTTTCCTATGCTTTACATGCAATTCCAGTCTACCTCCTGAAATCGGTTTCCTGCAATTCTGCCCCGCTTTCAAGTCCTCTTGGCAGCCTTACTTCAATATATTTTTGGACGATAGCTGTCATTTATAACTCTGCAGGTTTGTGAATTACAGTGCCCCTGATCTCCTTTCTTCAACTCGCTTTCTTGTGAGCTGGCCGCAACACCGCAGGATTGCTTCAGGCCCTAGTGTGGTTCCGGCATGGCACGCTGAGCCTTTGGTTAATTCCTCTTCCTGGTGGGAAATGAGAGTTAAATTTGCCCGTCCAGACACCTCCAGCTAGTCTCTCATTGGTTCTCCCTATTCCTGTTCATTTTCCGCAGAAATTGCAAACTGGGCCAAACAGGAGGTTAAAGGCACTGACTCTCCAAGTGGGGAGAGTGTTAGTAAAGTGTCTGGAATGTTGCACCCGAGTACCAGGGGATGAAAAATTTGACATCTTTGAACACGTTTCCCAATCACACGGTGGATCATACTCTGGGTTCCACATGCATGTTTTAGCTGAAGGAAGAATCCCTTAAACCTGGAGAGTTGAGACCCATGGAATGGGTACCATGCAATATGACTTCAAAGGGTCTGCATTTGCTCACCGAACCTCACCAATCCTATCACTGCTGCGTTTATGCCGCTGTACACACGCTTGATTCTCTTTCGGAGACATATAAGTCCATAGGTTTTAAGATACTTACTAGTCAGGTATATTCTTAGGCGTTTAATATGGGGTGTTGTGTCCACTTGGTTGAGCAAGGAGTAGCTCTTTTCTATTACATATTTGGCTTATGGAACGGTATCTGTCCTAATTTCAATCTCTGGTTTTATGCAGCACCCCAACTCACCTTTCCCCTTAAGCAAGCATAAGATGGTTTTCTACATTTGAGACCCTGTTCTGTTTTGTAATTCAGTTCCTGTGTAGCCAAGTTTACATTCCATGTAGTAGTGATATCTTATGATGTTTCTTTTTCTGTGTGACTTATTTCACTTAGAATCATCGTACCTGAATCCACTCATTATGCTGCTACGGGCCTGATGACATAGATTTCATTGCTGAGTGATATTGCATTGTACGTAAGTACCACAACTTCTTTATCCATTTTTCGCTTTCTGCGATATTGAACTTGTACTGTAAACGAAGTTCTTGTAAACAGAGCCGTCCCAAACTTTGGGGTGGCTGTGTCTTTTTGATTTTAATTTCCCTAAACTATAGGAACATAAGTGGAAGTACCCTAGGCTCTGTTGCTTTGTTTTTTAGATGTTTCAGGAAACACCATACACTTCTCCAGAGTGGCTGTTGGCAATTTACATCCCGCCCATGAGCATAACAAGGCTCCCAGTTCTCCATGGCCTGTCCTTCCTTTCTGGATTTTACACTTTTTTCAGATGGCCCTTTTGACCGGGGGGCAGTGAGACTTCATTGTAGTGCAGATTTCCTTTGCAAGGTTGCTTGGTTGGCCAAAAAGGGCGTATGCGTTTCTTCCTGAATATATTCAGGAAGAAACGCATACGCCCTATTTGGCCAAGTGCATCATTGTGGACGTTCTGCCTCTTTTCCTATGCTTTACATGCAATTCCAGTCTACCTCCTGAAATCGGTTTCCTGCAATTCTGCCCCGTTTTCAAGTCCTCTTGGCAGCCTTACTTCAATATATTTTTGGACGATAGCTGTCATTTATAACTCTGCAGCTTTGTGAATGACAGTGCCCCTGACCTACTTTCTTCAACTCGCTTTCTTGTGAGCTGGCCGCAACACAGCAGCATTGCTTCAGGCCCTAGTGTGGTTCCGGCATGGCACACTGAGCCTTTGGTTAATTCCTCTTCCTGGTTGGAAATGAGAGTTAAATTTGCCTGTCCAGACACCTCCAGCTAGTCTCTCATTGGTTCTCCCTATTCCTGTTCATTTTCCGCAGAAATTGCAAACTGGGCCAAACAGGAGGTTAAAGGCACTGACTCTCCAAGTGGGGAGAGTGTTAGTAAAGCGTCTGGAATGTTGCCCCTGAGTACCAGGGGACGAAAACTGAGTCACCTTTGAACACGTTTCCCAATCACACGGTGGATCATACTCTGGGTTCCACATACATGTTTTAGCTGAAGGAAGAATCCCTTAAACCTGGAGAGTTGAGACCCATGGAATGGGTACCATGCAATATGACTTCAAAGGGTCTGCATTTGCTCACCGATCCTCACGAATCCTATCACTGCTGCGTTTATGCCGCTGTACACACGCTTGATTCTCTTTCGGAGACATATAAATCCATAGGTTTTAAGATACTTACTAGTCAGGTATATTCTTAGGCGTTTAATATGGGGTGTTGTGTCCACTTCGTTGAGCAAGGAGTAGCTCTTGTCTATTACATATTTGGCTTATGGAACGGTATCTGTGCTCATTTCAATCTCTGGTTTTATGCAGCACCCCAACTCACCTTTCCCCTTAAGCAAGCATAAGTTGGTTTTCTACATTTGAGACCCTGTTCTGTTTTGTAATTCAGTTCCTGTGTAGCCAAGTTTACATTCCGTGTAGTATTGATATCTTATGATGTTTCTTTTTCTGTGTGACTTATTTCACTTAGAATCATCGTACCTGAATCCACTCATTATGCTGCTACGGGCCTGATGACATAGATTTCATTGCTGAGTGATATTGCATTGTACGTAAGTACCACAAATTCTTTATCCATTTTTCGCTTTCTGTGATATTGAACTTGTATCTTAAACGAGGTTCTTGTAAACAGAGCCGTCCCAAGCTTTGGGGTGGCTGTGTCTTTTTGATTTTAATTTCCCTAAGCTATAGGACCATAAGTGGAAGTGCCCAAGGCTCTGTTGCTTTGTTTTTTAGATGTTTCAGGAAACACCATACACTTCTCCAGAGTGGCTGTTGGCAATTTACATCCCGCCCATCAGCATAACAAGGCTCCCAGTTCTCCATGGACTATCCTGCCTTTCTGGATTTTACAATTTTTTCAGATGGCCCTTTTGACCGGGGGGCAGTGAGACTTCATTGTAGTGCAGATTTCCTTTGAAATCTTGCTTGTTTGGCCAAAAAGAGCGTATGAATTTTTTCCTGAGGAAAAAACGCATATGCCCTTTTTGGCCAAGTGCATCATTGTGGACGTTCTGCCTCTTTTCCTATGCTTTACATGCAATTCCAGTCTACCTCCTGAAATAGGTTTCCTGCAATTCTGCCCCGCTTTCAAGTCCTCTTGGCAGCCTTACTTCAATATATTTTTGGACGATAGCTGTCATTTATGACTCTGCATGTTTGTGAATTACAGTGCCCCTGAGCTCCTTTCTTCAACTCGCTTTCTTGTGAGCTGGCCGCAACACCGCAGCATTGCTTCAGGCCCTAGTGTGGTTCCGGCATGGCACGCTGAGCCTTTGGTTAATTCCTCTTCCTGGTGGGAAATGAGAGTTAAATTTGCCCGTCCAGACACCTCCAGCTAGTCTCTCATTGGTTCTCCCTATTCCTGTTCATTTTCCGCAGAAATTGCAAACTGGGCCAAACAGGAGGTTAAAGGCACTGACTCTCCAAGTGGGGAGAATGTTAGTAAAGCGTCTGGAATGTTGCACCCGAGTACCAGGGGACGAAAACTGACCCATTTGAACACGTTGCCCGATCACACGGTGGATCATATTCTGGGTTCCACATGCATGTTTTAGCTGAAGGAAGAATCCCTTAAACCTGGAGAGTTGAGACCCATGGAATGGGTACCATGCAATATGACTTCAAAGGGTCTGCATTTGCTCACCAATCCTCACCAATCCTATCACTGCTGCGTTTATGCCGCTGTACACACGCTTGATTCTCTTTCGCAGACATATAAATCCATAGGTTTTAAGATACTTACTAGTCAGGTATATTTTTAGGCGTTTAATATGGGGTGTTGTGTCCACTTGGTTGAGCAAGGAGTAGCTCTTTTCTATTACATATTTGGCTTATGGAACGGTATCTGTGCTCATTTCAATCTCTGGTTTTATGCAGCACCCCAACTCACCTTTCCCCTTAAGCAAGCATAAGATGGTTTTCTACATTTGAGACCCTGTTCTGTTTTGTAATTCAGTTCCTGTGTAGCCAAGTTTACATTCCATGTAGTAGTGATATCTTATGATGTTTCTTTTTCTGTGTGACTTATTTCACTTAGAATCATCGTACCTGAATCCACTCATTATGCTGCTACGGGCCTGATGACATAGATTTCATTGCTGAGTGATATTGCATTGTACGTAAGTACCACAACTTCTTTATCCATTTTTCGCTTTCTGTGACATTGAACTTGTACCGTAAACGAGGTTCTTGTAAACAGAGCCATCCCAAACTTTGGGGTGGCTGTGTCTTTTTGATTTTAATTTCCCTAAACTATAGGAACATAAGTGGAAGTGCCCTAGGCTCTGTTGCTTTGTTTTTTAGATGTTTCAGGAAACACCATACACTTCTCCAGAGTGGCTGTTGGCAATTTACATCCCGCCCATGAGCATAACAAGGCTCCCAGTTCTCCATGGCCTGTCCTTCCTTTCTGGATTTTACACTTTTTTCAGATGGCCCTTTTGACCGGGGGGCAGTGAGACTTCATTGTAGTGCAGATTTCCTTTGCAAGGTTGCTTGGTTGGCCAAAAAGGGCGTATGCGTTTCTTCCTGAATATATTCAGGAAGAAACGCATACGCCCTTTTTGGCCAAGTGCATCATTGTGGACGTTCTGCCTCTTTTCCTATGCTTTACATGCAATTCCAGTCTACCTCCTGAAATCGGTTTCCTGCAATTCTGCCCCGCTTTCAAGTCCTCTTGGCAGCCTTACTTCAATATATTTTTGGACGATAGCTGTCATTTATAACTCTGCAGGTTTGTGAATTACAGTGCTCCTGATCTTCTTTCTTCAACTCGCTTTCTTGTGAGCTGGCCGCAACACCGCAGGATTGCTTCAGGCCCTAGTGTGGTTCCGGCATGGCACGCTGAGCCTTTGGTTAATTCCTCTTCCTGGTGGGAAATGAGAGTTAAATTTGCCCGTCCAGACACCTCCAGCTAGTCTCTCATTGGTTCTCCCTATTCCTGTTCATTTTCCGCAGAAATTGCAAACTGGGCCAAACAGGAGGTTAAAGGCACTGACTCTCCAAGTGGGGAGAATGTTAGTAAAGCGTCTGGAATGTTGCACCCGAGTACCAGGGGACGAAAACTGACCCATTTGAACACTTTGCCCGATCACACGGTGGATCATATTCTGGGTTCGACATGCATGTTTTAGCTGAAGGAAGAATCCCTTAAACCTGGAGAGTTGAGACCCATGGAATGGGTACCATGCAATATGACTTCAAAGGGTCTGTATTTGCTCACCAATCCTCACCAAACCTATCACTGCTGCGTTTATGCCGCTGTACACACGCTTGATTCTCTTTCGGAGACATATAAATCCATAGGTTTTAAGATTCTTACTAGTCAGGTATATTCTTAGGCGTTTAATATGGGGTGTTGAGTCCACTTGGTTGAGCAAGGAGTAGCTCTTGTCTATTACATATTTGGCTTATGGAACGGTATCTGTGCTCATTTCAATCTCTGGTTTTATGCAGCACCCCAACTCACCTTTCCCCTTAAGCAAGCATAAGTTGCTTTTCTACATTTGAGACCCTGTTCTGTTTTGTAATTCAGTTCCTGTGTAGCCAAGTTTACATTCCGTGTAGTAGTGATATCTTATGATGTTTCTTTTTCTGTGTGACTTATTTCACTTAGAATCATCGTACCTGAATCCACTCATTATGCTGCTACGGGCCTGATGACATAGATTTCATTGCTGAGTGATATTGCATTGTACGTAAGTACCACAACTTCTTTATCCATTTTTCACTTTCTGTGACATTGAACTTGTACCGTAAACGAGGTTCTTGTAAACAGAGCCATCCCAAACTTTGGGGTGGCTGTGTCTTTTTGATTTTAATTTCCCTAAACTATAGGAACATAAGTGGAAGTGCCCTAGGCTCTGTGGCTTTGTTTTTTAGATGTTTCAGGAAGCACCATACACTTCTCCAGAGTGGCTGTTGGCAATTTACATCCCGCCCATGAGCATAACAAGGCTCCCAGTTCTCCATGGCCTGTCCTTCCTTTCTGGATTTTACACTTTTTTCAGATGGCCCTTTTGACCGGGGGGCAGTGAGACTTCATTGTAGTGCAGATTTCCTTTGCAAGGTTGCTTGGTTGGCCAAAAAGGGCGTATGCGTTTCTTCCTGAATATATTCAGGAAGAAACGCATACGCCCTTTTTGGCCAAGTGCATCATTGTGGACGTTCTGCCTCTTTTCCTATGCTTTACATGCAATTCCAGTCTACCTCCTGAAATCGGTTTCCTGCAATTCTGCCCCGCTTTCAAGTCCTCTTGGCAGCCTTACTTCAATATATTTTTGGACGATAGCTGTCATTTATAACTCTGCAGGTTTGTGAATTACAGTGCCCCTGATCTCCTTTCTTCAACTCGCTTTCTTGTGAGCTGGCCGCAACACCGCAGGATTGCTTCAGGCCCTAGTGTGGTTCCGGCATGGCACGCTGAGCCTTTGGTTAATTCCTCTTCCTGGTGGGAAATGAGAGTTAAATTTGCCCGTCCAGACACCTCCAGGTAGTCTCTCATTGGTTCTCCCTATTCCTGTTCATTTTCCGCAGAAATTGCAAACTGGGCCAAACAGGAGGTTAAAGGCACTGACTCTCCACGTGGGGAGAGTGTTAGTAAAGCGTCTGGAATGTTGCACCCGAGTACCAGGGGATGAAAAATTTGACATCTTTGAACACGTTTCCCAATCACACGGTGGATCATACTCTGGGTTCCACATGCATGTTTTAGCTGAAGGAAGAATCCCTTAAACCTGGAGAGTTGAGACCCATGGAATGGGTACCATGCAATATGACTTCAAAGGGTCTGCATTTGCTCACCGAACCTCACCAATCCTATCACTGCTGCGTTTATGCCGCTGTACACACGCTTGATTCTCTTTCGGAGACATATAAGTCCATAGGTTTTAAGATACTTACTAGTCAGGTATATTCTTAGGCGTTTAATATGGGGTGTTGTGTCCACTTGGTTGAGCAAGGAGTAGCTCTTTTCTATTACATATTTGGCTTATGGAACGGTATCTTTCCTAATTTCAATCTCTGGTTTTATGCAGCACCCCAACTCACCTTTCCCCTTAAGCAAGCATAAGATGGTTTTCTACATTTGAGACCCTGTTCTGTTTTGTAATTCAGTTCCTGTGTAGCCAAGTTTACATTCCATGTAGTAGTGATATCTTATGATGTTTCTTTTTCTGTGTGACTTATTTCACTTAGAATCATCGTACCTGAATCCACTCATTATGCTGCTACGGGCCTGATGACATAGATTTCATTGCTGAGTGATATTGCATTGTACGTAAGTACCACAACTTCTTTATCCATTTTTCGCTTTCTGCGATATTGAACTTGTACTGTAAACGAAGTTCTTGTAAACAGAGCCGTCCCAAACTTTGGGGTGGCTGTGTCTTTTTGATTTTAATTTCCCTAAACTATAGGAACATAAGTGGAAGTACCCTAGGCTCTGTTGCTTTGTTTTTTAGATGTTTCAGGAAACACCATACACTTCTCCAGAGTGGCTGTTGGCAATTTACATCCCGCCCATGAGCATAACAAGGCTCCCAGTTCTCCATGGCCTGTCCTTCCTTTCTGGATTTTACACTTTTTTCAGATGGCCCTTTTGACCGGGGGGCAGTGAGACTTCATTGTAGTGCAGATTTCCTTTGCAAGGTTGCTTGGTTGGCCAAAAAGGGCGTATGCGTTTCTTCCTGAATATATTCAGGAAGAAACGCATACGCCCTATTTGGCCAAGTGCATCATTGTGGACGTTCTGCCTCTTTTCCTATGCTTTACATGCAATTCCAGTCTACCTCCTGAAATCGGTTTCCTGCAATTCTGCCCCGTTTTCAAGTCCTCTTGGCAGCCTTACTTCAATATATTTTTGGACGATAGCTGTCATTTATAACTCTGCAGCTTTGTGAATGACAGTGCCCCTGACCTACTTTCTTCAACTCGCTTTCTTGTGAGCTGGCCGCAACACAGCAGCATTGCTTCAGGCCCTAGTGTGGTTCCGGCATGGCACACTGAGCCTTTGGTTAATTCCTCTTCCTGGTTGGAAATGAGAGTTAAATTTGCCTGTCCAGACACCTCCAGCTAGTCTCTCATTGGTTCTCCCTATTCCTGTTCATTTTCCGCAGAAATTGCAAACTGGGCCAAACAGGAGGTTAAAGGCACTGACTCTCCAAGTGGGGAGAGTGTTAGTAAAGCGTCTGGAATGTTGCCCCTGAGTACCAGGGGACGAAAACTGAGTCACCTTTGAACACGTTTCCCAATCACACGGTGGATCATACTCTGGGTTCCACATACATGTTTTAGCTGAAGGAAGAATCCCTTAAACCTGGAGAGTTGAGACCCATGGAATGGGTACCATGCAATATGACTTCAAAGGGTCTGCATTTGCTCACCGATCCTCACGAATCCTATCACTGCTGCGTTTATGCCGCTGTACACACGCTTGATTCTCTTTCGGAGACATATAAATCCATAGGTTTTAAGATACTTACTAGTCAGGTATATTCTTAGGCGTTTAATATGGGGTGTTGTGTCCACTTCGTTGAGCAAGGAGTAGCTCTTGTCTATTACATATTTGGCTTATGGAACGGTATCTGTGCTCATTTCAATCTCTGGTTTTATGCAGCACCCCAACTCACCTTTCCCCTTAAGCAAGCATAAGTTGGTTTTCTACATTTGAGACCCTGTTCTGTTTTGTAATTCAGTTCCTGTGTAGCCAAGTTTACATTCCGTGTAGTATTGATATCTTATGATGTTTCTTTTTCTGTGTGACTTATTTCACTTAGAATCATCGTACCTGAATCCACTCATTATGCTGCTACGGGCCTGATGACATAGATTTCATTGCTGAGTGATATTGCATTGTACGTAAGTACCACAAATTCTTTATCCATTTTTCGCTTTCTGTGATATTGAACTTGTATCGTAAACGAGGTTCTTGTAAACAGAGCCGTCCCAAGCTTTGGGGTGGCTGTGTCTTTTTGATTTTAATTTCCCTAAGCTATAGGACCATAAGTGGAAGTGCCCAAGGCTCTGTTGCTTTGTTTTTTAGATGTTTCAGGAAACACCATACACTTCTCCAGAGTGGCTGTTGGCAATTTACATCCCGCCCATCAGCATAACAAGGCTCCCAGTTCTCCATGGACTATCCTGCCTTTCTGGATTTTACAATTTTTTCAGATGGCCCTTTTGACCGGGGGGCAGTGAGACTTCATTGTAGTGCAGATTTCCTTTGAAATCTTGCTTGTTTGGCCAAAAAGAGCGTATGAATTTTTTCCTGAGGAAAAAACGCATATGCCCTTTTTGGCCAAGTGCATCATTGTGGACGTTCTGCCTCTTTTCCTATGCTTTACATGCAATTCCAGTCTACCTCCTGAAATAGGTTTCCTGCAATTCTGCCCCGCTTTCAAGTCCTCTTGGCAGCCTTACTTCAATATATTTTTGGACGATAGCTGTCATTTATGACTCTGCAGGTTTGTGAATTACAGTGCCCCTGAGCTCCTTTCTTCAACTCGCTTTCTTGTGAGCTGGCCGCAACACCGCAGCATTGCTTCAGGCCCTAGTGTGGTTCCGGCATGGCACGCTGAGCCTTTGGTTAATTCCTCTTCCTGGTGGGAAATGAGAGTTAAATTTGCCCGTCCAGACACCTCCAGCTAGTCTCTCATTGGTTCTCCCTATTCCTGTTCATTTTCCGCAGAAATTGCAAACTGGGCCAAACAGGAGGTTAAAGGCACTGACTCTCCAAGTGGGGAGAATGTTAGTAAAGCGTCTGGAATGTTGCACCCGAGTACCAGGGGACGAAAACTGACCCATTTGAACACGTTGCCCGATCACACGGTGGATCATATTCTGGGTTCCACATGCATGTTTTAGCTGAAGGAAGAATCCCTTAAACCTGGAGAGTTGAGACCCATGGAATGGGTACCATGCAATATGACTTCAAAGGGTCTGCATTTGCTCACCAATCCTCACCAATCCTATCACTGCTGCGTTTATGCCGCTGTACACACGCTTGATTCTCTTTCGCAGACATATAAATCCATAGGTTTTAAGATACTTACTAGTCAGGTATATTTTTAGGCGTTTAATATGGGGTGTTGTGTCCACTTGGTTGAGCAAGGAGTAGCTCTTTTCTATTACATATTTGGCTTATGGAACGGTATCTGTGCTCATTTCAATCTCTGGTTTTATGCAGCACCCCAACTCACCTTTCCCCTTAAGCAAGCATAAGATGGTTTTCTACATTTGAGACCCTGTTCTGTTTTGTAATTCAGTTCCTGTGTAGCCAAGTTTACATTCCATGTAGTAGTGATATCTTATGATGTTTCTTTTTCTGTGTGACTTATTTCACTTAGAATCATCGTACCTGAATCCACTCATTATGCTGCTACGGGCCTGATGACATAGATTTCATTGCTGAGTGATATTGCATTGTACGTAAGTACCACAACTTCTTTATCCATTTTTCGCTTTCTGCGATATTGAACTTGTACCGTAAACGAGGTTCTTGTAAACAGAGCCGTCCCAAACTTTGGGGTGGCTGTGTCTTTTTGATTTTAATTTCCCTAAACTATAGGAACATAAGTGGAAGTGCCCTAGGCGCTGTTGCTTTGTTTTTTAGATGTTTCAGGAAACACCATACACTTCTCCAGAGTGGCTGTTGGCAATTTACATCCCGCCCATGAGCATAACAAGGCTCCCAGTTCTCCATGGCCTGTCCTTTCTTTCTGGATTTTACACTTTTTTCAGATGGCCCTTTTGATCGGGGGGCAGTGAGACTTCATTGTAGTGCAGATTTCCTTTGCAAGGTTGCTTGGTTGGCCAAAAAGGGCGTATGCGTTTCTTCCTGAATATATTCAGGAAGAAACGCATACGCCCTTTTTGGCCAAGTGCATCATTGTGGACGTTCTGCCTCTTTTCCTATGCTTTACATACAATTCCAGTCTACCTCCTGAAATCGGTTTCCTGCAATTCTGCCCCGCTTTCAAGTCCTCTTGGCAGCCTTACTTCAATATATTTTTGGACGATAGCTGTCATTTATAACTCTGCAGCTTTGTGAATGACAGTGCCCCTGACCTACTTTCTTCAACTCGCTTTCTTGTGAGCTGGCCGCAACAGAGCAGCATTGCTTCAGGCCCTAGTGTGGTTCCGGCATTGCACACTGAGCCTTTGGTTAATTCCTCTTCCTGGTGGGAAATGAGAGTTAAATTTGCCTGTCCAGACACCTCCAGCTAGTCTCTCATTGGTTCTCCCTATTCCTGTTCATTTTCCGCAGAAATTGCAAACTGGGCCAAACAGGAGGTTAAAGGCACTGACTCTCCAAGTGGGGAGAGTGTTAGTAAAGCGTCTGGAATGTTGCACCTGAGTACCAGGGGACGAAAACTGAGTCACCTTTGAACACGTTTCCCAATCACACGGTGGATCATACTCTGGGTTCCACATACATGTTTTAGCTGAAGGAAGAATCCCTTAAACCTGGAGAGTTGAGACCCATGGAATGGGTACCATGCAATATGACTTCAAAGGGTCTGCATTTGCTCACCGATCCTCACGAATCCTATCACTGCTGCGTTTATGCCGCTGTACACACGCTTGATTCTCTTTCGGAGACATATAAATCCATAGGTTTTAAGATTCTTACTAGTTAGGTATATTCTTAGGCGTTTAATATGGGGTGTTGTGTCCACTTCGTTGAGCAAGGAGTAGCTCTTGTCTATTACATATTTGGCTTATGGAACGGTATCTGTGCTCATTTCAATCTCTGGTTTTATGCAGCACCCCAACTCACCTTTCCCCTTAAGCAAGCATAAGTTGGTTTTCTACATTTGAGACCCTGTTCTGTTTTGTAATTCAGTTCCTGTGTAGCCAAGTTTACATTCCGTGTAGTATTGATATCTTATGATGTTTCTTTTTCTGTGTGACTTATTTCACTTAGAATCATCGTACCTGAATCCACTCATTACGCTGCTATGGGCCTGATGACATAGATTTCATTGCTGAGTTATATTGCATTGTACGTAAGTACCACAAATTCTTTATCCATTTTTCGCTTTCTGTGATATTGAACTTGTACCGTAAACGAGGTTCTTGTAAACAGAGCCGTCCCAAACTTTGGGGTGGCTGTGTCTTTTTGATTTTAATTTCCCTAAGCTATAGGACCATAAGTGGAAGTGCCCTAGGCTCTGTTGCTTTGTTTTTTAGATGTTTCAGGAAACACCATACACTTCTCCAGAGTGGCTGTGGGCAATTTACATCCCGCCCATCAGCACAACAAGGCTCCCACATCTCCATGGCCTGTCCTGCCTTTCTGGATTTTACACTTTTTTCAGATGGCCCTTTTGACCGGGGGGCAGTGAGACTTCATTGTACTGCAGATTTCCTTTGCAAGCTTGCTTGGTTGGCCAAAAAGTGCGTATGCGTTATTTCCTGAGGAAAAAACGCATATGCACTTTTTGGCCAAGTGCATCATTGTGGACGTTCTGCCTCTTTTCCTATGCTTTACATGCAATTCCAGTCTACCTCCTGAAATTGGTTTCTTGTAATTCTGCCCCACTTTCAAGTCCTCTTGGCAGCCTTACTTCAATATATTTTTGGACGATAGCTGTCATTTATAACTCTGCAGGTTTGTGAATGACAGTGCCCCTGAGCTCCTTTCTTCAATTCGTTTTCTTGTGAGCTGGCCGCAACACCGCAGGATTGCTTCAGGCCCTAGTGTGGTTCTGGCATGGCACACTGAGCCTTTGGTTAATTCCTCTCCCTGGTGGGAAATGAGAGTTAAATTTGCCCGTCCAGACACCTCCAGCTAGTCTCTCATTGGTTCTCCCTATTCCTGTTCATTTTCCACAGAATTTGCAAACTAGGCCAAACAGGAGGTTAAAGGCACTGACTCTCCAAGTGGGGAGAGTGTTAGTAAAGCGTCTGGAATGTTGCACCCGAGTACCAGGGCACGAAATCTGAGTCACATTTGAACACGTTTCCCGATCACACGGTGGATCATACTCTGGGTACCACATGCGTGTTTTAGCTGAAGGAAGAATCCCTTAAACCTGGAGAGTTGAGACCCATGGAATGGGTACCATGCAATATGACTTCAAAGGGTCTGCATTTGCTCACCGATCCTCAACAATCCTATCACTGCTGCGTTTATGCCGCTGTACACACGCTTGATTCTCTTTCGGAGACATATAAATCCATAGGTTTTAAGATTCTTACTAGTCAGGTATATTCTTAGGCGTTTAATATGGGGTGTAGTGTCCACTTCGTTGAGCAAGGAGTAGCTCTTGTCTATTACATATTTGGCTTATGGAACGGTATCTGTGCTCATTTCAATCTCTGGTTTTATGCAGCACCCCAACACACCTTTCCCCTTAAGCAAGCATAAGTTGGTTTTCTACATTTGAGACCCTGTTCTGTTTTGTAATTCAGTTCCTGTGTAGCCAAGTTTACATTCCGTGTAGTAGTGATATCTTATGTTGTTTCTTTTTCTGTGTGACTTATTTCACTTAGAATCATCGTACCTGAATCCACTCATTATGCTGCTATGGGCCTGATGACATAGATTTCATTGCTGAGTTTTATTGCGTTGTACGTAAGTACCACAAATTCTTTATCCATTTTTCGCTTTCTGTGATATTGAACTTGTACCGTAAACGAGGTTCTTGTAAACAGCGCTGTCCCAAACTTTGGGGTGGCTGTGTCTTTTTGATTTTAATTTCCCTAAGCTATAGGACCATAAGTGGAAGTGCCCTAGGCTCTGTTGCTTTGTTTTTTAGATGTTTCAGGAAACACCATACACTTCTCCAGAGTGGCTGTTGGCAATTTACATCCCGCCCATGAGCATAACAAGGCTCCCAGTTCTCCATGGCCTGTCCTTCCTTTCTGGATTTTACACTTTTTTCAGATGGCCCTTTTGACCGGGGGGCAGTGAGACTTCATTGTAGTGCAGATTTCCTTTGCAAGGTTGCTTGGTTGGCCAAAAAGGGCGTATGTGTTTCTTCCTGAATATATTCAGGAAGAAACGCATACGCCCTTTTTGGCCAAGTGCATCATTGTGGACGTTCTGCCTCTTTTCCTATGCTTTACATGCAATTCCAGTCTACCTCCTGAAATCGGTTTCCTGCAATTCTGCCCCGCTTTCAAGTCCTCTTGGCAGCCTTACTTCAATATATTTTTGGACGATAGCTGTCATTTATAACTCTGCAGGTTTGTGAATTACAGTGCCCCTGATCTCCTTTCTTCAACTCGCTTTCTTGTGAGCTGGCCGCAACACCGCAGGATTGCCTCAGGCCCTAGTGTGGTTCCGGCATGGCACGCTGAGCCTTTGGTTAATTCCTCTTCCTGGTGGGAAATGAGAGTTAAATTTGCCCGTCCAGACACCTCCAGCTAGTCTCTCATTGGTTCTCCCTATTCCTGTTCATTTTCCGCAGAAATTGCAAACTGGGCCAAACAGGAGGTTAAAGGCACTGACTCTCCAAGTGGGGAGAATGTTAGTAAAGCGTCTGGAATGTTGCACCCGAGTACCAGGGGACGAAAACTGACTCATTTGAACACGTTGCCCGATCACACGGTGGATCATATTCTGGGTTCCACATGCATGTTTTAGCTGAAGGAAGAATCCCTTAAACCTGGAGAGTTGAGACCCATGGAATGGGTACCATGCAATATGACTTCAAAGGGTCTGCATTTGCTCACCAATCCTCACCAATCCTATCACTGCTCCGTTTATGCCGCTGTACACACGCTTGATTCTCTTTCGGAGACATATAAATCCATAGGTTTTAAGATTCTTACTAGTCAGGTATATTCTTAGGCGTTTAATATGGGGTGTTGAGTCCACTTCGTTGAGCAAGGAGTAGCTCTTGTCTATTACATATTTGGCTTATGGAACGGTATCTGTGCTCATTTCAATCTCTGGTTTTATGCAGCACCCCAACTCACCTTTCCCCTTAAGCAAGCATAAGTTGCTTTTCTACATTTGAGACCCTGTTCTGTTTTGTAATTCAGTTCCTGTGTAGCCAAGTTTACATTCCGTGTAGTAGTGATATCTTATGATGTTTCTTTTTCTGTGTGACTTATTTCACTTAGAATCATCGTACCTGAATCCACTCATTATGCTGCTACCGGCCTGATGACATAGATTTCATTGCTGAGTGATATTGCATTGTACGTAAGTGCCACAACTTCTTTATCCATTTTTCACTTTCTGTGATATTGAACTTGTACCGTAAACGAGGTTCTTGTAAACAGAGCCGTCCCAAACTTTAGGGAGGCTGTGTCTTTTTGATTTTAATTTCCCTAAGCTATAGGACCATAAGTGGAATTGCCCTAGGCTCTGTTGCTTTGTTTTTTAGATGTTTCAGGAAACACCATACACTTCTCCAGAGTGGCTGTTGGCAATTTACATCCCGCCCATGAGCATAACAAGGCTCCCAGTTCTCCATGGCCTGTCCTTCCTTTCTGGATTTTACACTTTTTTCAGATGGCCCTTTTTACCGGGGGGCAGTGAGACTTCACTGTAGTGCAGATTTCCTTTGCAAGCTTGCTTGGTTGGCCAAAAAGGGCGTATACGTTTTTTCCTGAATATATTCAGGAAAAAACGCATACGCCCTTTTTGGCCAAGTGCATCATTGTGGACGTTCTGCCTCTTTTCCTATGCTTTACATGCAATTCCAGTCTACCTCCTGAAATCGGTTTCCTGCAATTCTGCCCCACTTTCAAGTCCTCTTGGCAGCCTTACTTCAATATATTTTTGGACGATAGCTGTCATTTATAACTCTGCAGCTTTGTGAATGACAGTGCCCCTGACCTACTTTCTTCAACTCGCTTTCTTGTGAGCTGGCCGCAACACAGCAGCATTGCTTCAGGCCCTAGTGTGGTTCCGGCATGGCACACTGAGCCTTTGGTTAATTCCTCTTCCTGGTTGGAAATGAGAGTTAAATTTGCCTGTCCAGACACCTCCAGCTAGTCTCTCATTGGTTCTCCCTATTCCTGTTCATTTTCCGCAGAAATTGCAAACTGGGCCAAACAGGAGGTTAAAGGCACTGACTCTCCAAGTGGGGAGAGTGTTAGTAAAGCGTCTGGAATGTTGCCCCTGAGTACCAGGGGACGAAAACTGAGTCACCTTTGAACACGTTTCCCAATCACACGGTGGATCATACTCTGGGTTCCACATACATGTTTTAGCTGAAGGAAGAATCCCTTAAACCTGGAGAGTTGAGACCCATGGAATGGGTACCATGCAATATGACTTCAAAGGGTCTGCATTTGCTCACCGATCCTCACGAATCCTATCACTGCTGCGTTTATGCCGCTGTACACACGCTTGATTCTCTTTCGGAGACATATAAATCCATAGGTTTTAAGATACTTACTAGTCAGGTATATTCTTAGGCGTTTAATATGGGGTGTTGTGTCCACTTCGTTGAGCAAGGAGTAGCTCTTGTCTATTACATATTTGGCTTATGGAACGGTATCTGTGCTCATTTCAATCTCTGGTTTTATGCAGCACCCCAACTCACCTTTCCCCTTAAGCAAGCATAAGTTGGTTTTCTACATTTGAGACCCTGTTCTGTTTTGTAATTCAGTTCCTGTGTAGCCAAGTTTACATTCCGTGTAGTATTGATATCTTATGATGTTTCTTTTTCTGTGTGACTTATTTCACTTAGAATCATCGTACCTGAATCCACTCATTATGCTGCTACCGGCCTGATGACATAGATTTCATTGCTGAGTGATATTGCATTGTACGTAAGTGCCACAACTTCTTTATCCATTTTTCACTTTCTGTGATATTGAACTTGTACCGTAAACGAGGTTCTTGTAAACAGAGCCGTCCCAAACTTTAGGGAGGCTGTGTCTTTTTGATTTTAATTTCCCTAAGCTATAGGACCATAAGTGGAATTGCCCTAGGCTCTGTTGCTTTGTTTTTTAGATGTTTCAGGAAACACCATACACTTCTCCAGAGTGGCTGTTGGCAATTTACATCCCGCCCATGAGCATAACAAGGCTCCCAGTTCTCCATGGCCTGTCCTTCCTTTCTGGATTTTACACTTTTTTCAGATGGCCCTTTTTACCGGGGGGCAGTGAGACTTCACTGTAGTGCAGATTTCCTTTGCAAGCTTGCTTGGTTGGCCAAAAAGGGCGTATACGTTTTTTCCTGAATATATTCAGGAAAAAACGCATACGCCCTTTTTGGCCAAGTGCATCATTGTGGACGTTCTGCCTCTTTTCCTATGCTTTACATGCAATTCCAGTCTACCTCCTGAAATCGGTTTCCTGCAATTCTGCCCCACTTTCAAGTCCTCTTGGCAGCCTTACTTCAATATATTTTTGGACGATAGCTGTCATTTATAACTCTGCAGCTTTGTGAATGACAGTGCCCCTGACCTACTTTCTTCAACTCGCTTTCTTGTGAGCTGGCCGCAACACAGCAGCATTGCTTCAGGCCCTAGTGTGGTTCCGGCATGGCACACTGAGCCTTTGGTTAATTCCTCTTCCTGGTTGGAAATGAGAGTTAAATTTGCCTGTCCAGACACCTCCAGCTAGTCTCTCATTGGTTCTCCCTATTCCTGTTCATTTTCCGCAGAAATTGCAAACTGGGCCAAACAGGAGGTTAAAGGCACTGACTCTCCAAGTGGGGAGAGTGTTAGTAAAGCGTCTGGAATGTTGCCCCTGAGTACCAGGGGACGAAAACTGAGTCACCTTTGAACACGTTTCCCAATCACACGGTGGATCATACTCTGGGTTCCACATACATGTTTTAGCTGAAGGAAGAATCCCTTAAACCTGGAGAGTTGAGACCCATGGAATGGGTACCATGCAATATGACTTCAAAGGGTCTGCATTTGCTCACCGATCCTCACGAATCCTATCACTGCTGCGTTTATGCCGCTGTACACACGCTTGATTCTCTTTCGGAGACATATAAATCCATAGGTTTTAAGATACTTACTAGTCAGGTATATTCTTAGGCGTTTAATATGGGGTGTTGTGTCCACTTCGTTGAGCAAGGAGTAGCTCTTGTCTATTACATATTTGGCTTATGGAACGGTATCTGTGCTCATTTCAATCTCTGGTTTTATGCAGCACCCCAACTCACCTTTCCCCTTAAGCAAGCATAAGTTGGTTTTCTACATTTGAGACCCTGTTCTGTTTTGTAATTCAGTTCCTGTGTAGCCAAGTTTACATTCCGTGTAGTATTGATATCTTATGATGTTTCTTTTTCTGTGTGACTTATTTCACTTAGAATCATCGTACCTGAATCCACTCATTATGCTGCTACGGGCCTGATGACATAGATTTCATTGCTGAGTGATATTGCATTGTACGTAAGTACCACAAATTCTTTATCCATTTTTCGCTTTCTGTGATATTGAACTTGTATCGTAAACGAGGTTCTTGTAAACAGAGCCGTCCCAAGCTTTGGGGTGGCTGTGTCTTTTTGATTTTAATTTCCCTAAGCTATAGGACCATAAGTGGAAGTGCCCAAGGCTCTGTTGCTTTGTTTTTTAGATGTTTCAGGAAACACCATACACTTCTCCAGAGTGGCTGTTGGCAATTTACATCCCGCCCATCAGCATAACAAGGCTCCCAGTTCTCCATGGACTATCCTGCCTTTCTGGATTTTACAATTTTTTCAGATGGCCCTTTTGACCGGGGGGCAGTGAGACTTCATTGTAGTGCAGATTTCCTTTGAAATCTTGCTTGTTTGGCCAAAAAGAGCGTATGAATTTTTTCCTGAGGAAAAAACGCATATGCCCTTTTTCGCCAAGTGCATCATTGTGGACGTTCTGCCTCTTTTCCTATGCTTTACATGCAATTCCAGTCTACCTCCTGAAATAGGTTTCCTGCAATTCTGCCCCGCTTTCAAGTCCTCTTGGCAGCCTTACTTCAATATATTTTTGGACGATAGCTGTCATTTATAACTCTGCAGGTTTGTGAATTACAGTGCTCCTGATCTTCTTTCTTCAACTCGCTTTCTTGTGAGCTGGCCGCAACACCGCAGGATTGCTTCAGGCCCTAGTGTGGTTCCGGCATGGCACGCTGAGCCTTTGGTTAATTCCTCTTCCTGGTGGGAAATGAGAGTTAAATTTGCCCGTCCAGACACCTCCAGCTAGTCTCTCATTGGTTCTCCCTATTCCTGTTCATTTTCCGCAGAAATTGCAAACTGGGCCAAACAGGAGGTTAAAGGCACTGACTCTCCAAGTGGGGAGAATGTTAGTAAAGCGTCTGGAATGTTGCACCCGAGTACCAGGGGACGAAAACTGACCCATTTGAACACGTTGCCCGATCACACGGTGGATCATATTCTGGGTTCGACATGCATGTTTTAGCTGAAGGAAGAATCCCTTAAACCTGGAGAGTTGAGACCCATGGAATGGGTACCATGCAATATGACTTCAAAGGGTCTGTATTTGCTCACCAATCCTCACCAAACCTATCACTGCTGCGTTTATGCCGCTGTACACACGCTTGATTCTCTTTCGGAGACATATAAATCCATAGGTTTTAAGATTCTTACTAGTCAGGTATATTCTTAGGCGTTTAATATGGGGTGTTGAGTCCACTTGGTTGAGCAAGGAGTAGCTCTTGTCTATTACATATTTGGCTTATGGAACGGTATCTGTGCTCATTTCAATCTCTGGTTTTATGCAGCACCCCAACTCACCTTTCCCCTTAAGCAAGCATAAGTTGCTTTTCTACATTTGAGACCCTGTTCTGTTTTGTAATTCAGTTCCTGTGTAGCCAAGTTTACATTCCGTGTAGTAGTGATATCTTATGATGTTTCTTTTTCTGTGTGACTTATTTCACTTAGAATCATCGTACCTGAATCCACTCATTATGCTGCTACGGGCCTGATGACATAGATTTCATTGCTGAGTGATATTGCATTGTACGTAAGTACCACAACTTCTTTATCCATTTTTCGCTTTCTGTGACATTGAACTTGTACCGTAAACGAGGTTCTTGTAAACAGAGCCATCCCAAACTTTGGGGTGGCTGTGTCTTTTTGATTTTAATTTCCCTAAACTATAGGAACATAAGTGGAAGTGCCCTAGGCTCTGTGGCTTTGTTTTTTAGATGTTTCAGGAAGCACCATACACTTCTCCAGAGTGGCTGTTGGCAATTTACATCCCGCCCATGAGCATAACAAGGCTCCCAGTTCTCCATGGCCTGTCCTTCCTTTCTGGATTTTACACTTTTTTCAGATGGCCCTTTTGACCGGGGGGCAGTGAGACTTCATTGTAGTGCAGATTTCCTTTGCAAGGTTGCTTGGTTGGCCAAAAAGGGCGTATGCGTTTCTTCCTGAATATATTCAGGAAGAAACGCATACGCCCTTTTTGGCCAAGTGCATCATTGTGGACGTTCTGCCTCTTTTCCTATGCTTTACATGCAATTCCAGTCTACCTCCTGAAATCGGTTTCCTGCAATTCTGCCCCGCTTTCAAGTCCTCTTGGCAGCCTTACTTCAATATATTTTTGGACGATAGCTGTCATTTATAACTCTGCAGGTTTGTGAATTACAGTGCCCCTGATCTCCTTTCTTCAACTCGCTTTCTTGTGAGCTGGCCGCAACACCGCAGGATTGCTTCAGGCCCTAGTGTGGTTCCGGCATGGCACGCTGAGCCTTTGGTTAATTCCTCTTCCTGGTGGGAAATGAGAGTTAAATTTGCCCGTCCAGACACCTCCAGCTAGTCTCTCATTGGTTCTCCCTATTCCTGTTCATTTTCCGCAGAAATTGCAAACTGGGCCAAACAGGAGGTTAAAGGCACTGACTCTCCAAGTGGGGAGAGTGTTAGTAAAGTGTCTGGAATGTTGCACCCGAGTACCAGGGGATGAAAAATTTGACATCTTTGAACACGTTTCCCAATCACACGGTGGATCATACTCTGGGTTCCACATGCATGTTTTAGCTGAAGGAAGAATCCCTTAAACCTGGAGAGTTGAGACCCATGGAATGGGTACCATGCAATATGACTTCAAAGGGTCTGCATTTGCTCACCGAACCTCACCAATCCTATCACTGCTGCGTTTATGCCGCTGTACACACGCTTGATTCTCTTTCGGAGACATATAAGTCCATAGGTTTTAAGATACTTACTAGTCAGGTATATTCTTAGGCGTTTAATATGGGGTGTTGTGTCCACTTGGTTGAGCAAGGAGTAGCTCTTTTCTATTACATATTTGGCTTATGGAACGGTATCTGTCCTAATTTCAATCTCTGGTTTTATGCAGCACCCCAACTCACCTTTCCCCTTAAGCAAGCATAAGATGGTTTTCTACATTTGAGACCCTGTTCTGTTTTGTAATTCAGTTCCTGTGTAGCCAAGTTTACATTCCATGTAGTAGTGATATCTTATGATGTTTCTTTTTCTGTGTGACTTATTTCACTTAGAATCATCGTACCTGAATCCACTCATTATGCTGCTACGGGCCTGATGACATAGATTTCATTGCTGAGTGATATTGCATTGTACGTAAGTACCACAACTTCTTTATCCATTTTTCGCTTTCTGCGATATTGAACTTGTACTGTAAACGAAGTTCTTGTAAACAGAGCCGTCCCAAACTTTGGGGTGGCTGTGTCTTTTTGATTTTAATTTCCCTAAACTATAGGAACATAAGTGGAAGTACCCTAGGCTCTGTTGCTTTGTTTTTTAGATGTTTCAGGAAACACCATACACTTCTCCAGAGTGGCTGTTGGCAATTTACATCCCGCCCATGAGCATAACAAGGCTCCCAGTTCTCCATGGCCTGTCCTTCCTTTCTGGATTTTACACTTTTTTCAGATGGCCCTTTTGACCGGGGGGCAGTGAGACTTCATTGTAGTGCAGATTTCCTTTGCAAGGTTGCTTGGTTGGCCAAAAAGGGCGTATGCGTTTCTTCCTGAATATATTCAGGAAGAAACGCATACGCCCTATTTGGCCAAGTGCATCATTGTGGACGTTCTGCCTCTTTTCCTATGCTTTACATGCAATTCCAGTCTACCTCCTGAAATCGGTTTCCTGCAATTCTGCCCCGTTTTCAAGTCCTCTTGGCAGCCTTACTTCAATATATTTTTGGACGATAGCTGTCATTTATAACTCTGCAGCTTTGTGAATGACAGTGCCCCTGACCTACTTTCTTCAACTCGCTTTCTTGTGAGCTGGCCGCAACACAGCAGCATTGCTTCAGGCCCTAGTGTGGTTCCGGCATGGCACACTGAGCCTTTGGTTAATTCCTCTTCCTGGTTGGAAATGAGAGTTAAATTTGCCTGTCCAGACACCTCCAGCTAGTCTCTCATTGGTTCTCCCTATTCCTGTTCATTTTCCGCAGAAATTGCAAACTGGGCCAAACAGGAGGTTAAAGGCACTGACTCTCCAAGTGGGGAGAGTGTTAGTAAAGCGTCTGGAATGTTGCCCCTGAGTACCAGGGGACGAAAACTGAGTCACCTTTGAACACGTTTCCCAATCACACGGTGGATCATACTCTGGGTTCCACATACATGTTTTAGCTGAAGGAAGAATCCCTTAAACCTGGAGAGTTGAGACCCATGGAATGGGTACCATGCAATATGACTTCAAAGGGTCTGCATTTGCTCACCGATCCTCACGAATCCTATCACTGCTGCGTTTATGCCGCTGTACACACGCTTGATTCTCTTTCGGAGACATATAAATCCATAGGTTTTAAGATACTTACTAGTCAGGTATATTCTTAGGCGTTTAATATGGGGTGTTGTGTCCACTTCGTTGAGCAAGGAGTAGCTCTTGTCTATTACATATTTGGCTTATGGAACGGTATCTGTGCTCATTTCAATCTCTGGTTTTATGCAGCACCCCAACTCACCTTTCCCCTTAAGCAAGCATAAGTTGGTTTTCTACATTTGAGACCCTGTTCTGTTTTGTAATTCAGTTCCTGTGTAGCCAAGTTTACATTCCGTGTAGTATTGATATCTTATGATGTTTCTTTTTCTGTGTGACTTATTTCACTTAGAATCATCGTACCTGAATCCACTCATTATGCTGCTACGGGCCTGATGACATAGATTTCATTGCTGAGTGATATTGCATTGTACGTAAGTACCACAAATTCTTTATCCATTTTTCGCTTTCTGTGATATTGAACTTGTATCTTAAACGAGGTTCTTGTAAACAGAGCCGTCCCAAGCTTTGGGGTGGCTGTGTCTTTTTGATTTTAATTTCCCTAAGCTATAGGACCATAAGTGGAAGTGCCCAAGGCTCTGTTGCTTTGTTTTTTAGATGTTTCAGGAAACACCATACACTTCTCCAGAGTGGCTGTTGGCAATTTACATCCCGCCCATCAGCATAACAAGGCTCCCAGTTCTCCATGGACTATCCTGCCTTTCTGGATTTTACAATTTTTTCAGATGGCCCTTTTGACCGGGGGGCAGTGAGACTTCATTGTAGTGCAGATTTCCTTTGAAATCTTGCTTGTTTGGCCAAAAAGAGCGTATGAATTTTTTCCTGAGGAAAAAACGCATATGCCCTTTTTGGCCAAGTGCATCATTGTGGACGTTCTGCCTCTTTTCCTATGCTTTACATGCAATTCCAGTCTACCTCCTGAAATAGGTTTCCTGCAATTCTGCCCCGCTTTCAAGTCCTCTTGGCAGCCTTACTTCAATATATTTTTGGACGATAGCTGTCATTTATGACTCTGCAGGTTTGTGAATTACAGTGCCCCTGAGCTCCTTTCTTCAACTCGCTTTCTTGTGAGCTGGCCGCAACACCGCAGCATTGCTTCAGGCCCTAGTGTGGTTCCGGCATGGCACGCTGAGCCTTTGGTTAATTCCTCTTCCTGGTGGGAAATGAGAGTTAAATTTGCCCGTCCAGACACCTCCAGCTAGTCTCTCATTGGTTCTCCCTATTCCTGTTCATTTTCCGCAGAAATTGCAAACTGGGCCAAACAGGAGGTTAAAGGCACTGACTCTCCAAGTGGGGAGAATGTTAGTAAAGCGTCTGGAATGTTGCACCCGAGTACCAGGGGACGAAAACTGACCCATTTGAACACGTTGCCCGATCACACGGTGGATCATATTCTGGGTTCCACATGCATGTTTTAGCTGAAGGAAGAATCCCTTAAACCTGGAGAGTTGAGACCCATGGAATGGGTACCATGCAATATGACTTCAAAGGGTCTGCATTTGCTCACCAATCCTCACCAATCCTATCACTGCTGCGTTTATGCCGCTGTACACACGCTTGATTCTCTTTCGCAGACATATAAATCCATAGGTTTTAAGATACTTACTAGTCAGGTATATTTTTAGGCGTTTAATATGGGGTGTTGTGTCCACTTGGTTGAGCAAGGAGTAGCTCTTTTCTATTACATATTTGGCTTATGGAACGGTATCTGTGCTCATTTCAATCTCTGGTTTTATGCAGCACCCCAACTCACCTTTCCCCTTAAGCAAGCATAAGATGGTTTTCTACATTTGAGACCCTGTTCTGTTTTGTAATTCAGTTCCTGTGTAGCCAAGTTTACATTCCATGTAGTAGTGATATCTTATGATGTTTCTTTTTCTGTGTGACTTATTTCACTTAGAATCATCGTACCTGAATCCACTCATTATGCTGCTACGGGCCTGATGACATAGATTTCATTGCTGAGTGATATTGCATTGTACGTAAGTACCACAACTTCTTTATCCATTTTTCGCTTTCTGCGATATTGAACTTGTACCGTAAACGAGGTTCTTGTAAACAGAGCCGTCCCAAACTTTGGGGTGGCTGTGTCTTTTTGATTTTAATTTCCCTAAACTATAGGAACATAAGTGGAAGTGCCCTAGGCGCTGTTGCTTTGTTTTTTAGATGTTTCAGGAAACACCATACACTTCTCCAGAGTGGCTGTTGGCAATTTACATCCCGCCCATGAGCATAACAAGGCTCCCAGTTCTCCATGGCCTGTCCTTTCTTTCTGGATTTTACACTTTTTTCAGATGGCCCTTTTGATCGGGGGGCAGTGAGACTTCATTGTAGTGCAGATTTCCTTTGCAAGGTTGCTTGGTTGGCCAAAAAGGGCGTATGCGTTTCTTCCTGAATATATTCAGGAAGAAACGCATACGCCCTTTTTGGCCAAGTGCATCATTGTGGACGTTCTGCCTCTTTTCCTATGCTTTACATACAATTCCAGTCTACCTCCTGAAATCGGTTTCCTGCAATTCTGCCCCGCTTTCAAGTCCTCTTGGCAGCCTTACTTCAATATATTTTTGGACGATAGCTGTCATTTATAACTCTGCAGCTTTGTGAATGACAGTGCCCCTGACCTACTTTCTTCAACTCGCTTTCTTGTGAGCTGGCCGCAACACAGCTGCATTGCTTCAGGCCCTAGTGTGGTTCCGGCATTGCACACTGAGCCTTTGGTTAATTCCTCTTCCTGGTGGGAAATGAGAGTTAAATTTGCCTGTCCAGACACCTCCAGCTAGTCTCTCATTGGTTCTCCCTATTCCTGTTCATTTTCCGCAGAAATTGCAAACTGGGCCAAACAGGAGGTTAAAGGCACTGACTCTCCAAGTGGGGAGAGTGTTAGTAAAGCGTCTGGAATGTTGCACCTGAGTACCAGGGGACGAAAACTGAGTCACCTTTGAACACGTTTCCCAATCACACGGTGGATCATACTCTGGGTTCCACATACATGTTTTAGCTGAAGGAAGAATCCCTTAAACCTGGAGAGTTGAGACCCATGGAATGGGTACCATGCAATATGACTTCAAAGGGTCTGCATTTGCTCACCGATCCTCACGAATCCTATCACTGCTGCGTTTATGCCGCTGTACACACGCTTGATTCTCTTTCGGAGACATATAAATCCATAGGTTTTAAGATTCTTACTAGTTAGGTATATTCTTAGGCGTTTAATATGGGGTGTTGTGTCCACTTCGTTGAGCAAGGAGTAGCTCTTGTCTATTACATATTTGGCTTATGGAACGGTATCTGTGCTCATTTCAATCTCTGGTTTTATGCAGCACCCCAACTCACCTTTCCCCTTAAGCAAGCATAAGTTGGTTTTCTACATTTGAGACCCTGTTCTGTTTTGTAATTCAGTTCCTGTGTAGCCAAGTTTACATTCCGTGTAGTAGTGATATCTTATGATGTTTCTTTTTCTGTGTGACTTATTTCACTTAGAATCATCGTACCTGAATCCACTCATTACGCTGCTATGGGCCTGATGACATAGATTTCATTGCTGAGTTATATTGCATTGTACCTAAGTACCACAAATTCTTTATCCATTTTTCGCTTTCTGTGATATTGAACTTGTACCGTAAACGAGGTTCTTGTAAACAGAGCCGTCCCAAACTTTGGGGTGGCTGTGTCTTTTTGATTTTAATTTCCCTAAGCTATAGGACCATAAGTGGAAGTGCCCTAGGCTCTGTTGCTTTGTTTTTTAGATGTTTCAGGAAACACCATACACTTCTCCAGAGTGGCTGTGGGCAATTTACATCCCGCCCATCAGCACAACAAGGCTCCCACATCTCCATGGCCTGTCCTGCCTTTCTGGATTTTACACTTTTTTCAGATGGCCCTTTTGACCGGGGGGCAGTGAGACTTCATTGTAGTGCAGATTTCCTTTGCAAGGTTGCTTGGTTGGCCAAAAAGGGCGTATGTGTTTCTTCCTGAATATATTCAGGAAGAAACGCATACGCCCTTTTTGGCCAAGTGCATCATTGTGGACGTTCTGCCTCTTTTCCTATGCTTTACATGCAATTCCAGTCTACCTCCTGAAATCGGTTTCCTGCAATTCTGCCCCGCTTTCAAGTCCTCTTGGCAGCCTTACTTCAATATATTTTTGGACGATAGCTGTCATTTATAACTCTGCAGGTTTGTGAATTACAGTGCCCCTGATCTCCTTTCTTCAACTCGCTTTCTTGTGAGCTGGCCGCAACACCGCAGGATTGCCTCAGGCCCTAGTGTGGTTCCGGCATGGCACGCTGAGCCTTTGGTTAATTCCTCTTCCTGGTGGGAAATGAGAGTTAAATTTGCCCGTCCAGACACCTCCAGCTAGTCTCTCATTGGTTCTCCCTATTCCTGTTCATTTTCCGCAGAAATTGCAAACTGGGCCAAACAGGAGGTTAAAGGCACTGACTCTCCAAGTGGGGAGAATGTTAGTAAAGCGTCTGGAATGTTGCACCCGAGTACCAGGGGACGAAAACTGACTCATTTGAACACGTTGCCCGATCACACGGTGGATCATATTCTGGGTTCCACATGCATGTTTTAGCTGAAGGAAGAATCCCTTAAACCTGGAGAGTTGAGACCCATGGAATGGGTACCATGCAATATGACTTCAAAGGGTCTGCATTTGCTCACCAATCCTCACCAATCCTATCACTGCTCCGTTTATGCCGCTGTACACACGCTTGATTCTCTTTCGGAGACATATAAATCCATAGGTTTTAAGATTCTTACTAGTCAGGTATATTCTTAGGCGTTTAATATGGGGTGTTGAGTCCACTTCGTTGAGCAAGGAGTAGCTCTTGTCTATTACATATTTGGCTTATGGAACGGTATCTGTGCTCATTTCAATCTCTGGTTTTATGCAGCACCCCAACTCACCTTTCCCCTTAAGCAAGCATAAGTTGCTTTTCTACATTTGAGACCCTGTTCTGTTTTGTAATTCAGTTCCTGTGTAGCCAAGTTTACATTCCGTGTAGTAGTGATATCTTATGATGTTTCTTTTTCTGTGTGACTTATTTCACTTAGAATCATCGTACCTGAATCCACTCATTATGCTGCTACCGGCCTGATGACATAGATTTCATTGCTGAGTGATATTGCATTGTACGTAAGTGCCACAACTTCTTTATCCATTTTTCACTTTCTGTGATATTGAACTTGTACCGTAAACGAGGTTCTTGTAAACAGAGCCATCCCAAACTTTAGGGAGGCTGTGTCTTTTTGATTTTAATTTCCCTAAGCTATAGGACCATAAGTGGAATTGCCCTAGGCTCTGTTGCTTTGTTTTTTAGATGTTTCAGGAAACACCATACACTTCTCCAGAGTGGCTGTTGGCAATTTACATCCCGCCCATGAGCATAACAAGGCTCCCAGTTCTCCATGGCCTGTCCTTCCTTTCTGGATTTTACACTTTTTTCAGATGGCCCTTTTTACCGGGGGGCAGTGAGACTTCACTGTAGTGCAGATTTCCTTTGCAAGCTTGCTTGGTTGGCCAAAAAGGGCGTATACGTTTTTTCCTGAATATATTCAGGAAAAAACGCATACGCCCTTTTTGGCCAAGTGCATCATTGTGGACGTTCTGCCTCTTTTCCTATGCTTTACATGCAATTCCAGTTTACCTCCTGAAATCGGTTTCCTGCAATTCTGCCCCACTTTCAAGTCCTCTTGGCAGCCTTACTTCAATATATTTTTGGACGATAGCTGTCATTTATAACTCTGCAGCTTTGTGAATGACAGTGCCCCTGACCTACTTTCTTCAACTCGCTTTCTTGTGAGCTGGCCGCAACACAGCAGCATTGCTTCAGGCCCTAGTGTGGTTCCGGCATGGCACACTGAGCCTTTGGTTAATTCCTCTTCCTGGTTGGAAATGAGAGTTAAATTTGCCTGTCCAGACACCTCCAGCTAGTCTCTCATTGGTTCTCCCTATTCCTGTTCATTTTCCGCAGAAATTGCAAACTGGGCCAAACAGGAGGTTAAAGGCACTGACTCTCCAAGTGGGGAGAGTGTTAGTAAAGCGTCTGGAATGTTGCCCCTGAGTACCAGGGGACGAAAACTGAGTCACCTTTGAACACGTTTCCCAATCACACGGTGGATCATACTCTGGGTTCCACATACATGTTTTAGCTGAAGGAAGAATCCCTTAAACCTGGAGAGTTGAGACCCATGGAATGGGTACCATGCAATATGACTTCAAAGGGTCTGCATTTGCTCACCGATCCTCACGAATCCTATCACTGCTGCGTTTATGCCGCTGTACACACGCTTGATTCTCTTTCGGAGACATATAAATCCATAGGTTTTAAGATACTTACTAGGCAGGTATATTCTTAGGCGTTTAATATGGGGTGTTGTGTCCACTTCGTTGAGCAAGGAGTAGCTCTTGTCTATTACATATTTGGCTTATGGAACGGTATCTGTGCTCATTTCAATCTCTGGTTTTATGCAGCACCCCAACTCACCTTTCCCCTTAAGCAAGCATAAGTTGGTTTTCTACATTTGAGACCCTGTTCTGTTTTGTAATTCAGTTCCTGTGTAGCCAAGTTTACATTCCGTGTAGTATTGATATCTTATGATGTTTCTTTTTCTGTGTGACTTATTTCACTTAGAATCATCGTACCTGAATCCACTCATTATGCTGCTACGGGCCTGATGACATAGATTTCATTGCTGAGTGATATTGCATTGTACGTAAGTACCACAAATTCTTTATCCATTTTTCGCTTTCTGTGATATTGAACTTGTATCGTAAACGAGGTTCTTGTAAACAGAGCCGTCCCAAGCTTTGGGGTGGCTGTGTCTTTTTGATTTTAATTTCCCTAAGCTATAGGACCATAAGTGGAAGTGCCCAAGGCTCTGTTGCTTTGTTTTTTAGATGTTTCAGGAAACACCATACACTTCTCCAGAGTGGCTGTTGGCAATTTACATCCCGCCCATCAGCATAACAAGGCTCCCAGTTCTCCATGGACTATCCTGCCTTTCTGGATTTTACAATTTTTTCAGATGGCCCTTTTGACCGGGGGGCAGTGAGACTTCATTGTAGTGCAGATTTCCTTTGAAAGCTTGCTTGTTTGGCCAAAAAGAGCGTATGAATTTTTTCCTGAGGAAAAAACGCATATGCCCTTTTTGGCCAAGTGCATCATTGTGGACGTTCTGCCTCTTTTCCTATGCTTTACATGCAATTCCAGTCTACCTCCTGAAATAGGTTTCCTGCAATTCTGCCCCGCTTTCAAGTCCTCTTGGCAGCCTTACTTCAATATATTTTTGGACGATAGCTGTCATTTATAACTCTGCAGGTGTGTGAATTACAGTGCCCCTGAGCTCCTTTCTTCAACTCGCTTTCTTGTGAGCTGGCCGCAACACCGCAGCATTGCTTCAGGCCCTAGTGTGGTTCCGGCATGGCACGCTGAGCCTTTGGTTAATTCCTCTTCCTGGTGGGAAATGAGAGTTAAATTTGCCCGTCCAGACACCTCCAGCTAGTCTCTCATTGGTTCTCCCTATTCCTGTTCATTTTCCGCAGAAATTGCAAACTGGGCCAAACAGGAGGTTAAAGGCACTGACTCTCCAAGTGGGGAGAATGTTAGTAAAGCGTCTGGAATGTTGCACCCGAGTACCAGGGGACGAAAACTGACCCATTTGAACACGTTGCCCGATCACACGGTGGATCATATTCTGGGTTCCACATGCATGTTTTAGCTGAAGGAAGAATCCCTTAAACCTGGAGAGTTGAGACCCATGGAATGGGTACCATGCAATATGACTTCAAAGGGTCTGCATTTGCTCACCAATCCTCACCAATCCTATCACTGCTCCGTTTATGCCGCTGTACACACGCTTGATTCTCTTTCGGAGACATATAAATCCATAGGTTTTAAGATTCTTACTAGTCAGGTATATTCTTAGGCGTTTAATATGGGGTGTTGAGTCCACTTCGTTGAGCAAGGAGTAGCTCTTGTCTATTACATATTTGGCTTATGGAACGGTATCTGTGCTCATTTCAATCTCTGGTTTTATGCAGCACCCCAACTCACCTTTCCCCTTAAGCAAGCATAAGTTGCTTTTCTACATTTGAGACCCTGTTCTGTTTTGTAATTCAGTTCCTGTGTAGCCAAGTTTACATTCCGTGTAGTAGTGATATCTTATGATGTTTCTTTTTCTGTGTGACTTATTTCACTTAGAATCATCGTACCTGAATCCACTCATTATGCTGCTACCGGCCTGATGACATAGATTTCATTGCTGAGTGATATTGCATTGTACGTAAGTGCCACAACTTCTTTATCCATTTTTCACTTTCTGTGATATTGAACTTGTACCGTAAACGAGGTTCTTGTAAACAGAGCCGTCCCAAACTTTAGGGAGGCTGTGTCTTTTTGATTTTAATTTCCCTAAGCTATAGGACCATAAGTGGAATTGCCCTAGGCTCTGTTGCTTTGTTTTTTAGATGTTTCAGGAAACACCATACACTTCTCCAGAGTGGCTGTTGGCAATTTACATCCCGCCCATGAGCATAACAAGGCTCCCAGTTCTCCATGGCCTGTCCTTCCTTTCTGGATTTTACACTTTTTTCAGATGGCCCTTTTTACCGGGGGGCAGTGAGACTTCACTGTAGTGCAGATTTCCTTTGCAAGCTTGCTTGGTTGGCCAAAAAGGGCGTATACGTTTTTTCCTGAATATATTCAGGAAAAAACGCATACGCCCTTTTTGGCCAAGTGCATCATTGTGGACGTTCTGCCTCTTTTCCTATGCTTTACATGCAATTCCAGTCTACCTCCTGAAATCGGTTTCCTGCAATTCTGCCCCACTTTCAAGTCCTCTTGGCAGCCTTACTTCAATATATTTTTGGACGATAGCTGTCATTAATAACTCTGCAGGTTTGTGAATTACACTGCCCCTTAGCTCCTCTCTTCAACTCGCTTTCTTGTGAGCTGGCCGCAACACCGCAGCATTGCTTCAGGCCCTAGTGTGGTTCCGGCACGGCACGCTGAGCCTTTGGTTAATTCCTCTTCTTGGTGGGAAATGAGAGTTAAATTTGCCCATCCAGACACCTCCAGCTAGTCTCTCATTGGTTCTCCCTATTCCTGTTCATTTTCCGCAGAAATTGCAAACTGGGCCAAACAGGAGGTTAAAGGCACTGACTCTCCAAGTGGGGAGAATGTTAGTAAAGCGTCTGGAATGTTGCACCCGAGTACCAGGGGACGAAAACTGACCCATTTGAACACGTTGCCCGATCACACGGTGGATCATATTCTGGGTTCCACATGCATGTTTTAGCTGAAGGAAGAATCCCTTAAACCTGGAGAGTTGAGACCCATGGAATGGGTACCATGCAATATGACTTCAAAGGGTCTGCATTTGCTCACCGAACCTCACCAATCCTATCACTGCTGCGTTTATGCCGCTGTACACACGCTTGATTCTCTTTCGGAGACATATAAATCCATAGGTTTTAAGATACTTACTAGTCAGGTATATTCTTAGGCGTTTAATATGGGGTGTTGTGTCCACTTGGTTGAGCAAGGAGTAGCTCTTTTCTATTACATATTTGGCTTATGGAACGGTATCTGTCCTAATTTCAATCTCTGGTTTTATGCAGCACCCCAACTCACCTTTCCCCTTAAGCAAGCATAAGATGGTTTTCTACATTTGAGACCCTGTTCTGTTTTGTAATTCAGTTCCTGTGTAGCCAAGTTTACATTCCATGTAGTAGTGATATCTTATGATGTTTCTTTTTCTGTGTGACTTATTTCACTTAGAATCATCGTACCTGAATCCACTCGTTATGCTGCTACGGGCCTGATGACATAGATTTCATTGCTGAGTGATATTGCATTGTACGTAAGTACCACAACTTCTTTATCCATTTTTCGCTTTCTGCGATATTGAACTTGTACCGTAAACGAGGTTCTTGTAAACAGAGCCGTCCCAAACTTTGGGGTGGCTGTGTCTTTTTGATTTTAATTTCCCTAAACTATAGGAACATAATTGGAAGTGCCCTAGGCTCTGTTGCTTTGTTTTTTAGATGTTTCAGGAAACACCATACACTTCTCCAGAGTGGCTGTTGGCAATTTACATCCCGCCCATGAGCATAACAAGGCTCCCAGTTCTCCATGGCCTGTCCTTCCTTTCTGGATTTTACACTTTTTTCAGATGGCCCTTTTGACCGGGGGGCAGTGAGACTTCATTGTAGTGCAGATTTCCTTTGCAAGGTTGCTTGGTTGGCCAAAAAGGGCGTATGCGTTTCTTCCTGAATATATTCAGGAAGAAACGCATACGCCCTTTTTGGCCAAGTGCATCATTGTGGACGTTCTGCCTCTTTTCCTATGCTTTACATGCAATTCCAGTCTACCTCCTGAAATCGGTTTCCTGCAATTCTGCCCCGCTTTCAAGTCCTCTTGGCAGCCTTACTTCAATATATTTTTGGACGATAGCTGTCATTTATAACTCTGCAGGTTTGTGAATTACAGTGCCCCTGATCTCCTTTCTTCAACTCGCTTTCTTGTGAGCTGGCCGCAACACCGCAGGATTGCTTCAGGCCCTAGTGTGGTTCCGGCACGGCACGCTGAGCCTTTGGTTAATTCCTCTTCCTGGTGGGAAATGAGAGTTAAATTTGCCCGTCCAGACACCTCCAGCTAGTCTCTTTGGTTCTCCCTATTCCTGTTCATTTTCCGCAGAAATTGCAAACTGGGCCAAACAGGAGGTTAAAGGCACTGACTCTCCAAGTGGGGAGAATGTTAGTAAAGCGTCTGGAATGTTGCACCCGAGTACCAGGGGACGAAAACTGACCCATTTGAACACGTTGCCCGATCACACGGTGGATCATATTCTGGGTTCCACATGCATGTTTTAGCTGAAGGAAGAATCCCTTAAACCTGGAGAGTTGAGACCCATGGAATGGGTACCATGCAATATGACTTCAAAGGGTCTGCATTTGCTCACCAATCCTCACCAATCCTATCACTGCTGCGTTTATGCCGCTGTACACACGCTTGATTCTCTTTCGGAGACATATAAATCCATAGGTTTTAAGATTCTTACTAGTCAGGTATATTCTTAGGCGTTTAATATGGGGTGTTGAGTCCACTTCGTTGAGCAAGGAGTAGCTCTTTTCTATTACATATTTGGCTTATGGAACGGTATCTGTGCTCATTTCAATCTCTGGTTTTATGCAGCACCCCAACTCACTTTTCCCCTTAAGCAAGCATAAGTTGCTTTTCTACATTTGAGACCCTGTTCTGTTTTGTAATTCAGTTCCTGTGTAGCCAAGTTTACATTCCGTGTAGTAGTGATATCTTATGATGTTTCTTTTTCTGTGTGACTTATTTCACTTAGAATCATCGTACCTGAATCCACTCATTATGCTGCTACGGGCCTGATGACATAGATTTCATTGCTGAGTGATATTGCATTGTACGTAAGTACCACAACTTCTTTATCCATTTTTCACTTTCTGTGACATTGAACTTGTACCGTAAACGAGGTTCTTGTAAACAGAGCCATCCCAAACTTTGGGGTGGCTGTGTCTTTTTGATTTTAATTTCCCTAAACTATAGGAACATAATTGGAAGTGCCCTAGGCTCTGTTGCTTTGTTTTTTAGATGTTTCAGGAAACACCATACACTTCTCCAGAGTGGCTGTTGGCAATTTACATCCCGCCCATGAGCATAACAAGGCTCCCAGTTCTCCATGGCCTGTCCTTCCTTTCTGGATTTTACACTTTTTTCAGATGGCCCTTTTGACCGGGGGGCAGTGAGACTTCATTGTAGTGCAGATTTCCTTTGCAAGGTTGCTTGGTTGGCCAAAAAGGGCGTATGCGTTTCTTCCTGAATATATTCAGGAAGAAACGCATACGCCCTTTTTGGCCAAGTGCATCATTGTGGACGTTCTGCCTCTTTTCCTATGCTTTACATGCAATTCCAGTCTACCTCCTGAAATCGGTTTCCTGCAATTCTGCCCCGCTTTCAAGTCCTCTTGGCAGCCTTACTTCAATATATTTTTGGACGATAGCTGTCATTTATAACTCTGCAGGTTTGTGAATTACAGTGCCCCTGATCTCCTTTCTTCAACTCGCTTTCTTGTGAGCTGGCCGCAACACCGCAGGATTGCTTCAGGCCCTAGTGTGGTTCCGGCATGGCACGCTGAGCCTTTGGTTAATTCCTCTTCCTGGTGGGAAATGAGAGTTAAATTTGCCCGTCCAGACACCTCCAGCTAGTCTCTCATTGGTTCTCCCTATTCCTGTTCATTTTCCGCAGAAATTGCAAACTGGGCCAAACAGGAGGTTAAAGGCACTGACTCTCCAAGTGGGGAGAATGTTAGTAAAGCGTCTGGAATGTTGCACCCGAGTACCAGGGGACGAAAACTGACCCATTTGAACACGTTGCCCGATCACACGGTGGATCATATTCTGGGTTCCACATGCATGTTTTAGCTGAAGGAAGAATCCCTTAAACCTGGAGAGTTGAGACCCATGGAATGGGTACCATGCAATATGACTTCAAAGGGTCTGCATTTGCTCACCAATCCTCACCAATCCTATCACTGCTGCGTTTATGCCGCTGTACACACGCTTGATTCTCTTTCGGAGACATATAAATCCATAGGTTTTAAGATTCTTACTAGTCAGGTATATTCTTAGGCGTTTAATATGGGGTGTTGAGTCCACTTCGTTGAGCAAGGAGTAGCTCTTGTCTATTACATATTTGGCTTATGGAACGGTATCTGTGCTCATTTCAATCTCTGGTTTTATGCAGCACCCCAACTCACTTTTCCCCTTAAGCAAGCATAAGTTGCTTTTCTACATTTGAGACCCTGTTCTGTTTTGTAATTCTGTTCCTGTGTAGCCAAGTTTACATTCCGTGTAGTAGTGATATCTTATGATGTTTCTTTTTCTGTGTGACTTATTTCACTTAGAATCATCGTACCTGAATCCACTCATTATGCTGCTACGGGCCTGATGACATAGATTTCATTGCTGAGTGATATTGCATTGTACGTAAGTACCACAACTTCTTTATCCATTTTTCACTTTCTGTGACATTGAACTTGTACCGTAAACGAGGTTCTTGTAAACAGAGCCATCCCAAACTTTGGGGTGGCTGTGTCTTTTTGATTTTAATTTCCCTAAACTATAGGAACATAATTGGAAGTGCCCTAGGCTCTGTTGCTTTGTTTTTTAGATGTTTCAGGAAACACCATACACTTCTCCAGAGTGGCTGTTGGCAATTTACATCCCGCCCATGAGCATAACAAGGCTCCCAGTTCTCCATGGCCTGTCCTGCCTTTCTGGATTTTACACTTTTTTCAGATGGCCCTTTTGACCGGGGGGCAGTGAGACTTCATTGTAGTGCAGATTTCCTTTGCAAGGTTGCTTGGTTGGCCAAAAAGGGCGTATGCGTTTCTTCCTGAATATATTCAGGAAGAAACGCATACGCCCTTTTTGGCCAAGTGCATCATTGTGGACGTTCTGCCTCTTTTCCTATGCTTTACATGCAATTCCAGTCTACCTCCTGAAATCGGTTTCCTGCAATTCTGCCCCGCTTTCAAGTCCTCTTGGCAGCCTTACTTCAATATATTTTTGGACGATAGCTGTCATTTATAACTCTGCAGGTTTGTGAATTACACTGCCCCTTAGCTCCTCTCTTCAACTCGCTTTCTTGTGAGCTGGCCGCAACACCGCAGCATTGCTTCAGGCCCTAGTGTGGTTCCGGCACGGCACGCTGAGCCTTTGGTTAATTCCTCTTCTTGGTGGGAAATGAGAGCTAAATTTGCCCGTCCAGACACCTCCAGCTAGTCTCTCATTGGTTCTCCCTATTCCTGTTCATTTTCCGCAGAAATTGCAAACTGGGCCAAACAGGAGGTTAAAGGCACTGACTCTCCAAGTGGGGAGAGTGTTAGTAAAGCGTCTGGAATGTTGCACCCGAGTACCACGGGATGAAAACTTTGACATCTTTGAACACGTTTCCCAATCACACGGTGGATCATACTCTGGGTTCCACATACATGTTTTAGCTGAAGGAAGAATCCCTTAAACCTGGAGAGTTGAGACCCATGGAATGGGTACCATGCAATATGACTTCAAAGGGTCTGCATTTGCTCACCGATCCTCACGAATCCTATCACTGCTGCGTTTATGCCGCTGTACACACGCTTGATTCTCTTTCGGAGACATATAAATCCATAGGTTTTAAGATTCTTACTAGTCAGGTATATTCTTAGGCGTTTAATATGGGGTGTTGTGTCCACTTCGTTGAGCAAGGAGTAGCTCTTGTCTATTACATATTTGGCTTATGGAACGGTATCTGTGCTCATTTCAATCTCTGGTTTTATGCAGCACCCCAACTCACCTTTCCCCTTAAGCAAGCATAAGTTGGTTTTCTACATTTGAGACCCTGTTCTGTTTTGTAATTCAGTTCCTGTGTAGCCAAGTTTACATTCCGTGTAGTATTGATATCTTATGATGTTTCTTTTTCTGTGTGACTTATTTCACTTAGAATCATCGTACCTGAATCCACTCATTATGCTGCTACGGGCCTGATGACATAGATTTCATTGCTGAGTGATATTGCATTGTACGTAAGTACCACAAATTCTTTATCCATTTTTCGCTTTCTGTGATATTGAACTTGTATCGTAAACGAGGTTCTTGTAAACAGAGCCGTCCCAAGCTTTGGGGTGGCTGTGTCTTTTTGATTTTAATTTCCCTAAGCTATAGGACCATAAGTGGAAGTGCCCAAGGCTCTGTTGCTTTGTTTTTTAGATGTTTCAGGAAACACCATACACTTCTCCAGAGTGGCTGTTGGCAATTTACATCCCGCCCATCAGCATAACAAGGCTCCCAGTTCTCCATGGACTATCCTGCCTTTCTGGATTTTACAATTTTTTCAGATGGCCCTTTTGACCGGGGGGCAGTGAGACTTCATTGTAGTGCAGATTTCCTTTGAAAGCTTGCTTGTTTGGCCAAAAAGAGCGTATGAATTTTTTCCTGAGGAAAAAACGCATATGCCCTTTTTGGCCAAGTGCATCATTGTGGACGTTCTGCCTCTTTTCCTATGCTTTACATGCAATTCCAGTCTACCTCCTGAAATAGGTTTCCTGCAATTCTGCCCCGATTTCAAGTCCTCTTGGCAGCCTTACTTCAATATATTTTTGGACGATAGCTGTCATTTATGACTCTGCAGGTTTGTGAATTACAGTGCCCCTGAGCTCCTTTCTTCAACTCGCTTTCATGTGAGCTGGCCGCAACACCGCAGGATTGCTTCAGGCCCTAGTGTGGTTCCGGCATGGCACGCTGAGCCTTTGGTTAATTCCTCTTCCTGGTGGGAAATGAGAGTTAAATTTGCCCGTCCAGACACCTCCAGCTAGTCTCTCATTGGTTCTCCCTATTCCTGTTCATTTTCCGCAGAAATTGCAAACTGGGCCAAACAGGAGGTTAAAGGCACTGACTCTCCAAGTGGGGAGAGTGTTAGTAAAGCGTCTGGAATGTTGCACCCGAGTACCAGGGGACGAAAACTGACCCATTTGAACACGTTTCCCGATCACACGGTGGATCATACTCTGGGTTCCACATGCATGTTTTAGCTGAAGGAAGAATCCCTTAAACTTGGAGAGTTGAGATCCATGGAATGGGTACCGTGCAATATGACTTCAAAGGGTCTGCATTTGCTCACCGAACCTCACCAATCCTATCACTGCTGCGTTTATTCCACTGTACACACGCTTGATTCTCTTTCAGAGACATATAAATCCATAGGTTTTAAGATTCTTACTAGTCAGGTATATTCTTAGGCGTTTAATATGGGGTGTAGAGTCCACTTTGTTGAGCAAGGAGTAGCTCTTGTCTATTACATATTTGGCTTATGGAACGGTATCTGTGCTAATTTCAATCTCTGGTTTTATGCAGCACCCCAACTCACCTTTCCCCTTAAGCAAGCATAAGTTGGTTTTCTACATTTGAGACCCTGTTCTGTTTTGTAATTCAGTTCCTGTGTAGCCAAGTTTACATTCCGTGTAGTATTGATATCTTATGATGTTTTTTTTTCTCTGTGACTTATTTCACTTAGAATCATCGTACCTGAATCCACTCGTTATGCTGCTACGGGCCTGATGACATAGATTTCATTGCTGAGTGATATTGCATTGTACGTAAGTACCACAACTTCTTTATCCATTTTTTGCTTTCTGTGATATTGTACTTGTACCGTAAACGAGGTTCTTGTAAACAGAGCCGTCCCAAACTTTGGGGTGGCTGTGTCTTTTTGATTTTAATTTCCCTATGCTATAGGACCGTAAGTGGAAGTGCACTAGGCTCTGTTGCTTTGTTTTTTAGATGTTTCAGGAAACACCATACACTTCTCCAGAGTGGCTGTTGGCAATTTACATCCCGCCCATCAGCATAACAAGGCTCCCAGTTCTCCATGGCCTGTCCTGCCTTTCTGGATTTTACAATTTTTTCAGATGGCCCTTTTGACCGGGGGGCAGTGAGACTTCATTGTAGTGCAGATTTCCTTTGCAAGCTTGCTTGGTTGGCCAAAAAGGGCGTATGCGTTTTTTCCTGAATATATTCAGGAAAAAACGCATACGCCCTTTTTGGCCAAGTGCATCATTGTGGACGTTCTGCCTCTTTTCCTATGCTTTACATGCAATTCCAGTCTACCTCCTGAAATCGGTTTCCTGCAATTCTGCCCCGCTTTCAAGTCCTCTTGGCAGCCTTAGTTCAATATATTTTTGGACGATAGCTGTCATTAATAACTCTGCATGTTTGTGAATTACAGTGCCCCTTAGCTCCTCTCTTCAACTCGCTTTCTTGTGAGCTGGCCGCAACACCGCAGCATTGCTTCAGGCCCTAGTGTGGTTCCGGCATGGCACGCTGAGCCTTTGGTTAATTCCTCTTCCTGGTGGGAAATGAGAGTTAAATATGCCCGTCCAGACACCTCCAGCTAGTCTCTCATTGGTTCTCCCTATTCCTGTTCATTTTCCGCAGAAATTGCAAACTGGGCCAAACAGGAGGTTAAAGGCACTGACTCTCCAAGTGGGGAGAGTGTTAGTAAAGCGTCTGGAATGTTGCACCTGAGTACCAGGGGACGAAAACTGAGTCACCTTTGAACACGTTTCCCAATCACACGGTGGATCATACTCTGGGTTCCACATACATGTTTTAGCTGAAGGAAGAATCCCTTAAACCTGGAGAGTTGAGACCCATGGAATGGGTACCATGCAATATGACTTCAAAGGGTCTGCATTTGCTCACCAATCCTCACGAATCCTATCACTGCTGCGTTTATGCCGCTGTACACACGCTTGATTCTCTTTCGGAGACATATAAATCCATAGGTTTTAAGATTCTTACTAGTCAGGTATATTCTTAGGCGTTTAATATGGGGTGTTGTGTCCACTTCGTTGAGCAAGGAGTAGCTCTTGTCTATTACATATTTGGCTTATGGAACGGTATCTGTGCTCATTTCAATCTCTGGTTTTATGCAGCACCCCAACTCACCTTTCGCCGTAAGCAAGCATAAGTTGGTTTTCTACATTTGAGACCCTGTTCTGTTTTGTAATTCAGTTCCTGTGTAGCCAAGTTTACATTCCATGTAGTAGTGATATCTTATGATGTTTCTTTTTCTGTGTGACTTATTTCACTTAGAATCATCGTACCTGAGTCCACTCATTATGCTGCTATGGGCCTGATGACATAGATTTCATTGCTGAGTGATATTGCATTGTACGTAAGTACCACAAATTCTTTATCCATTTTTTGCTTTCTGTGATATTGAACTTGTATCGTAAACGAGGTTCTTGTAAACAGAGCTGTCCCAAGCTTTGGGGTGGCTGTGTCTGTTTGATTTTAATTTCCCTAAGCTATAGGACCATAAGTGGAAGTGCCCAAGGCTCTGTTGCTTTGTTTTTTAGATGTTTCAGGAAACACCATATGCTTCTCCAGAGTGGCTGTTGGCAATTTACATCCCGCCCATCAGCATAACAAGGCTCCCAGTTCTCCATGGACTATCCTGCCTTTCTGGATTTTACAATTTTTTCAGATGGCCCTTTTGACCGGGGGGCAGTGAGACTTCATTGTACTGCAGATTTCCTTTGCAAGCTTGCTTGGTTGGCCAAAAAGTGCGTATGCGTTATTTCCTGAGGAAAAAACGCATATGCACTTTTTGGCCAAGTGCATCATTGTGGACGTTCTGCCTCTTTTCCTATGCTTTACATGCAATTCCAGTCTACCTCCTGAAATTGGTTTCTTGTAATTCTGCCCCACTTTCAAGTCCTCTTGGCAGCCTTACTTCAATATATTTTTGGACGATAGCTGTCATTTATAACTCTGCAGGTTTGTGAATGACAGTGCCCCTGAGCTCCTTTCTTCAACTCGTTTTCTTGTGAGCTGGCCGCAACACCGCAGGATTGCTTCAGGCCCTAGTGTGGTTCCGGCATGGCACACTGAGCCTTTGGTTAATTCCTCTCCCTGGTGGGAAATGAGAGTTAAATTTGCCCGTCCAGACACCTCCAGCTAGTCTCTCATTGGTTCTCCCTATTCCTGTTCATTTTCCGCAGAATTTGCAAACTAGGCCAAACAGGAGGTTAAAGGCACTGACTCTCCAAGTGGGGAGAGTGTTAGTAAAGCGTCTGGAATGTTGCACCCGAGTACCAGGGCACGAAATCTGAGTCACATTTGAACACGTTTCCCGATCACATTGTGGATCATACTCTGGGTACCACATGCGTGTTTTAGCTGAAGGAAGAATCCCTTAAACCTGGAGAGTTGAGACCCATGGAATGGGTACCATGCAATATGACTTCAAAGGGTCTGCATTTGCTCACCGATCCTCAACAATCCTATCACTGCTGCGTTTATGCCGCTGTACACACGCTTGATTCTCTTTCGGAGACATATAAATCCATAGGTTTTAAGATTCTTACTAGTCAGGTATATTCTTAGGCGTTTAATATGGGGTGTAGTGTCCACTTCGTTGAGCAAGGAGTAGCTCTTGTCTATTACATATTTGGCTTATGGAACGGTATCTGTGCTCATTTCAATCTCTGGTTTTATGCAGCACCCCAACTCACCTTTCCCCTTAAGCAAGCATAAGTTGGTTTTCTACATTTGAGACCCTGTTCTGTTTTGTAATTCAGTTCCTGGGTAGCCAAGTTTACATTCCGTGTAGTAGTGATATCTTATGTTGTTTCTTTTTCTGTGTGACTTATTTCACTTAGAATCATCGTACCTGAATCCACTCATTATGCTGCTATGGGCCTGATGACATAGATTTCATTGCTGAGTTATATTGCGTTGTACGTTAGTACCACAAATTCTTTATCCATTTTTCGCTTTCTGTGATATTGAACTTGTACCGTAAACGAGGTTCTTGTAAACAGCACTGTCCCAAACTTTGGGGTGGCTGTGTCTTTTTGATTTTAATTTCCCTAAGCTATAGGACCATAAGTGGAAGTGCCCTAGGCTCTGTTGCTTTGTTTTTTAGATGTTTCAGGAAACACCATACACTTCTCCAGAGTGGCTGTTGGCAATTTACATCCCGCCCATGAGCATAACAAGGCTCCCAGTTCTCCATGGCCTGTCCTGCCTTTCTGGATTTTACACTTTTTTCAGATGGCCCTTTTGACCGGGGGGCAGTGAGACTTCATTGTAGTGCAGATTTCCTTTGCAAGCTTGCTTGGTTGGCCAAAAAGTGCGTATGCGTTATTTCCTGACGAAAAAACGCATATGCCCTTTTTGGCCAAGTGCATCATTGTGGACGTTCTGCCTCTTTTCCTATGCTTTACATGCAATTCCAGTCTACCTCCTGAAATCGGTTTCCTGCAATTCTGCCCCGCTTTCAAGTCCTCTTGGCAGCCTTACTTCAATATATTTTTGGACGATAGCTGTCATTTATAACTCTGCAGGTTTGTGAATTACAGTGCCCCTGATCTCCTTTCTTCAACTCGCTTTCTTGTGAGCTGGCCGCAACACCGCAGGATTGCTTCAGGCCCTAGTGTGGTTCCGGCATGGCACGCTGAGCCTTTGGTTAATTCCTCTTCCTGGTGGGAAATGAGAGTTAAATTTGCCCGTCCAGACACCTCCAGCTAGTCTCTCATTGGTTCTCCCTATTCCTGTTCATTTTCCGCAGAAATTGCAAACTGGGCCAAACAGGAGGTTAAAGGCACTGACTCTCCAAGTGGGGAGAATGTTAGTAAAGCGTCTGGAATGTTGCACCCGAGTACCAGGGGACGAAAACTGACCCATTTGAACACGTTGCCCGATCACACGGTGGATCATATTCTGGGTTCCACATGCATGTTTTAGCTGAAGGAAGAATCCCTTAAACCTGGAGAGTTGAGACCCATGGAATGTGTACCATGCAATATGACTTCAAAGGGTCTGCATTTGCTCACCAATCCTCACCAATCCTATCACTGCTGCGTTTATGCCGCTGTACACACGCTTGATTCTCTTTCGGAGACATATAAATCCATAGGTTTTAAGATTCTTACTAGTCAGGTATATTCTTAGGCGTTTAATATGGGGTGTTGAGTCCACTTCGTTGAGCAAGGAGTAGCTCTTGTCTATTACATATTTGGCTTATGGAACGGTATCTGTGCTCATTTCAATCTCTGGTTTTATGCAGCACCCCAACTCACCTTTCCCCTTAAGGAAGCATAAGTTGGTTTTCTACATTTGAGACACTGTTCTGTTTTGTAATTCAGTTCCTGTGTAGCCAAGTTTACATTCCGTGTAGTAGTGATATCTTATGATGTTTCTTTTTCTGTGTGACTTATTTCACTTAGAATCATCGTACCTGAATCCACTCATTACGCTGCTATGGGCCTGATGAGATAGATTTCATTGCTGAGTTATATTGCATTGTACGTAAGTACCACAAATTCTTTATCCATTTTTCGCTTTCTGTGATATTGAACTTGTACCGTAAACGAGGTTCTTGTAAACAGAGCCGTCCCAAACTTTGGGGTGGCTGTGTCTTTTTGATTTTAATTTCCCTAAGCTATAGGACCATAAGTGGAAGTGCCCTAGGCTCTGTTGCTTGTTTTTTAGATGTTTCAGGAAACACCATACACTTCTCCAGAGTGGCTGTGGGCAATTTACATCCCGCCCATCAGCACAACAAGGCTCCCACATCTCCATGGCCTGTCCTGCCTTTCTGGATTTTACACTTTTTTCAGATGGCCCTTTTGACCGGGCGGCAGTGAGACTTTATTGTAGTGCAGATTTCCTTTGCAAGCTTGCTTGGTTGGCCAAAAATTGCGTATGCATTATTTCCTGAGGAAAAAACGCATATGCCCTTTTTGGCCAAGTGCATCATTGTGGACGTTCTGCCTCTTTTCCTATGCTTTACATGCAATTCCAGTCTACCTCCTGAAATTGGTTTCTTGTAATTCTGCCCCACTTTCAAGTCCTCTTGGCAGCCTTACTTCAATATATTTTTGGACGATAGCTGTCATTTATAACTCTGCAGGTTTGTGAATGACAGTGCCCCTGAGCTCCTTTCTTCAACTCGTTTTCTTGTGAGCTGGCCGCAACACCGCAGGATTGCTTCAGGCCCTAGTGTGGTTCCGGCATGGCACACTGAGCCTTTGGTTAATTCCTCTCCCTGGTGGGAAATGAGAGTTAAATTTGCCCGTCCAGACACCTCCAGCTAGTCTCTCATTGGTTCTCCCTATTCCTGTTCATTTTCCGCAGAATTTGCAAACTAGGCCAAACAGGAGGTTAAAGGCACTGACTCTCCAAGTGGGGAGAGTGTTAGTAAAGCGTCTGGAATGTTGCACCCGAGTACCAGGGCACGAAATCTGAGTCACATTTGAACACGTTTCCCGATCACACGGTGGATCATACTCTGGGTACCACATGCGTGTTTTAGCTGAAGGAAGAATCCCTTAAACCTGGAGAGTTGAGACCCATGGAATGGGTACCATGCAATATGACTTCAAAGGGTCTGCATTTGCTCACCGATCCTCAACAATCCTATCACTGCTGCGTTTATGCCGCTGTACACACGCTTGATTCTCTTTCGGAGACATATAAATCCATAGGTTTTAAGATTCTTACTAGTCAGGTATATTCTTAGGCGTTTAATATGGGGTGTAGTGTCCACTTCGTTGAGCAAGGAGTAGCTCTTGTCTATTACATATTTGGCTTATGGAACGGTATCTGTGCTCATTTCAATGTCTGGTTTTATGCAGCACCCCAACTCACCTTTCCCCTTAAGCAAGCATAAGTTGGTTTTCTACATTTGAGACCCTGTTCTGTTTTGTAATTCAGTTCCTGTGTAGCCAAGTTTACATTCCGTGTAGTAGTGATATCTTATGTTGTTTCTTTTTCTGTGTGACTTATTTCACTTAGAATCATCGTACCTGAATCCACTCATTATGCTGCTATGGGCCTGATGACATAGATTTCATTGCTGAGTTATATTGCGTTGTACGTTAGTACCACAAATTCTTTATCCATTTTTCGCTTTCTGTGATATTGATCTTGTACCGTAAACGAGGTTCTTGTAAACAGCGCTGTCCCAAACTTTGGGGTGGCTGTGTCTTTTTGATTTTAATTTCCCTAAGCTATAGGACCATAAGTGGAAGTGCCCTAGGCTCTGTTGCTTTGTTTTTTAGATGTTTCAGGAAACACCATACACTTCTCCAGAGTGGCTGTTGGCAATTTACATCCCGCCCATGAGCATAACAAGGCTCCCAGTTCTCCATGGCCTGTCCTGCCTTTCTGGATTTTACACTTTTTTCAGATGGCCCTTTTGACCGGGGGGCAGTGAGACTTCATTGTAGTGCAGATTTCCTTTGCAAGCTTGCTTGGTTGGCCAAAAAGTGCGTATGCGTTATTTCCTGACGAAAAAACGCATATGCCCTTTTTGGCCAAGTGCATCATTGTGGACGTTCTGCCTCTTTTCCTATGCTTTACATGCAATTCCAGTCTACCTCCTGAAATCGGTTTCCTGCAATTCTGCCCCGCTTTCAAGTCCTCTTGGCAGCCTTACTTCAATATATTTTTGGACGATAGCTGTCATTTATAACTCTGCAGGTTTCTGAATTACAGTGCCCCTGATCTCCTTTCTTCAACTCGCTTTCTTGTGAGCTGGCCGCAACACCGCAGGATTGCTTCAGGCCCTAGTGTGGTTCCGGCATGGCACGCTGAGCCTTTGGTTAATTCCTCTTCCTGGTGGGAAATGAGAGTTAAATTTGCCCGTCCAGACACCTCCAGCTAGTCTCTCATTGGTTCTCCCTATTCCTGTTCATTTTCCGCAGAAATTGCAAACTGGGCCAAACAGGAGGTTAAAGGCACTGACTCTCCAAGTGGGGAGAATGTTAGTAAAGCGTCTGGAATGTTGCACCCGAGTACCAGGGGACGAAAACTGACCCATTTGAACACGTTGCCCGATCACACGGTGGATCATATTCTGGGTTCCACATGCATGTTTTAGCTGAAGGAAGAATCCCTTAAACCTGGAGAGTTGAGACCCATGGAATGGGTACCATGCAATATGACTTCAAAGGGTCTGCATGTGTTCACCGAACCTCACCAATCCTATCACTGCTGCGTTTATGCCGCTGTACACACGCTTGATTCTCTTTCAGAGACATATATATCCATAGGTTTTAAGATTCTTACTAGTCAGGTACGTTCTTAGGCGTTTAATATGGGGTGTTGAGTCCACTTCGTTGAGCAAGGAGTAGCTCTTGTCTATTACATATTTGGCTTATGGAACGGTATCTGTGCTAATTTCAATCTCTGGTTTTATGCAGCACCCCAACTCACCTTTCCCCTTAAGCAAGCATAAGTTGCTTTTCTACATTTGAGACCCTGTTCTGTTTTGTAATTCAGTTCCTGTGTAGCCAAGTTTACATTCCGTGTAGTAGTGATATCTTATGATGTTTCTTTTTCTGTGTGACTTATTTCACTTAGAATCATCGTACCTGAATCCACTCATTATGCTGCTACGGGCCTGATGACATAGATTTCATTGCTGAGTGATATTGCATTGTACGTAAGTACCACAACTTCTTTATCCATTTTTCGCTTTCTGTGACATTGAACTTGTACCGTAAACGAGGTTCTTGTAAACAGAGCCATCCCAAACTTTGGGGTGGCTGTGTCTTTTTGATTTTAATTTCCCTAAACTATAGGAACATAAGTGGAAGTGCCCTAGGCTCTGTTGCTTTGTTTTTTAGATGTTTCAGGAAACACCATACACTTCTCCAGAGTGGCTGTTGGCAATTTACATCCCGCCCATGAGCATAACAAGGCTCCCAGTTCTCCATGGCCTGTCCTTCCTTTCTGGATTTTACACTTTTTTCAGATGGCCCTTTTGACCGGGGGGCAGTGAGACTTCATTGTAGTGCAGATTTCCTTTGCAAGGTTGCTTGGTTGGCCAAAAAGGGCGTATGAGTTTCTTCCTGAATATATTCAGGAAGAAACTCATACGCCCTTTTTGGCCAAGTGCATCATTGTGGACGTTCTGCCTCTTTTCCTATGCTTTACATGCAATTCCAGTCTACCTCCTGAAATCGGTTTCCTGCAATTCTGCCCCGCTTTCAAGTCCTCTTGGCAGCCTTACTTCAATATATTTTTGGACGATAGCTGTCATTTATAACTCTGCAGGTTTGTGAATTACAGTGCCCCTGAGCTCCTTTCTTCAACTCGCTTTCTTGTGAGCTGGCCGCAACACCGCAGGATTGCTTCAGGCCCTAGTGTGGTTCCGGCATGGCACGCTGAGCCTTTGGTTAATTCCTCTTCCTGGTGGGAAATGAGAGTTAAATTTGCCCGTCCAGACACCTCCAGCTAGTCTCTCATTGGTTCTCCCTATTCCTGTTCATTTTCCGCAGAAATTGCAAACTGGGCCAAACAGGAGGTTAAAGGCACTGACTCTCCAAGTGGGGAGAATGTTAGTAAAGCGTCTGGAATGTTGCACCCGAGTACCAGGGGACGAAAACTGACCCATTTGAACACGTTGCCCGATCACACGGTGGATCATATTCTGGGTTCGACATGCATGTTTTAGCTGAAGGAAGAATCCCTTAAACCTGGAGAGTTGAGACCCATGGAATGGGTACCATGCAATATGACTTCAAAGGGTCTGCATTTGCTCACCAATCCTCACCAAACCTATCACTGCTGCGTTTATGCCGCTGTACACACGCTTGATTCTCTTTCGGAGACATATAAATCCATAGGTTTTAAGATTCTTACTAGTCAGGTATATTCTTAGGCGTTTAATATGGGGTGTTGAGTCCACTTGGTTGAGCAAGGAGTAGCTCTTGTCTATTACATATTTGGCTTATGGAACGGTATCTGTGCTCATTTCAATCTCTGGTTTTATGCAGCACCCCAACTCACCTTTCCCCTTAAGCAAGCATAAGTTGCTTTTCTACATTTGAGACCCTGTTCTGTTTTGTAATTCAGTTCCTGTGTAGCCAAGTTTACATTCCATGTAGTAGTGATATCTTATGATGTTTCTTTTTCTGTGTGACTTATTTCACTTAGAATCATCGTACCTGAATCCACTCATTATGCTGCTACGGGCCTGATGACATAGATTTCATTGCTGAGTGATATTGCATTGTACGTAAGTACCACAACTTCTTTATCCATTTTTCACTTTCTGTGACATTGAACTTGTACCGTAAACGAGGTTCTTGTAAACAGAGCCATCCCAAACTTTGGGGTGGCTGTGTCTTTTTGATTTTAATTTCCCTAAACTATAGGAACATAAGTGGAAGTGCCCTAGGCTCTGTGGCTTTGTTTTTTAGATGTTTCAGGAAACACCATACACTTCTCCAGAGTGGCTGTTGGCAATTTACATCCCGCCCATGAGCATAACAAGGCTCCCAGTTCTCCATGGCCTGTCCTTCCTTTCTGGATTTTACACTTTTTTCAGATGGCCCTTTTGACCGGGGGGCAGTGAGACTTCATTGTAGTGCAGATTTCCTTTGCAAGGTTGCTTGGTTGGCCAAAAAGGGCGTATGCGTTTCTTCCTGAATATATTCAGGAAGAAACGCATACGCCCTTTTTGGCCAAGTGCATCATTGTGGACGTTCTGCCTCTTTTCCTATGCTTTACATGCAATTCCAGTCTACCTCCTGAAATCGGTTTCCTGCAATTCTGCCCCGCTTTCAAGTCCTCTTGGCAGCCTTACTTCAATATATTTTTGGACGATAGCTGTCATTTATAACTCTGCAGGTTTGTGAATTACAGTGCCCCTGATCTCCTTTCTTCAACTCGCTTTCTTGTGAGCTGGCCGCAACACCGCAGGATTGCTTCAGGCCCTAGTGTGGTTCCGGCATGGCACGCTGAGCCTTTGGTTAATTCCTCTTCCTGGTGGGAAATGAGAGTTAAATTTGCCCGTCCAGACACCTCCAGCTAGTCTCTCATTGGTTCTCCCTATTCCTGTTCATTTTCCGCAGAAATTGCAAACTGGGCCAAACAGGAGGTTAAAGGCACTGACTCTCCAAGTGGGGAGAGTGTTAGTAAAGCGTCTGGAATGTTGCACCCGAGTACCAGGGGATGAAAAATATGACATCTTTGAACACGTTTCCCAATCACACGGTGGATCATACTCTGGGTTCCACATGCATGTTTTAGCTGAAGGAAGAATCCCTTAAACCTGGAGAGTTGAGACCCATGGAATGGGTACCATGCAATATGACTTCAAAGGGTCTGCATTTGCTCACCGAACCTCACCAATCCTATCACTGCTGCGTTTATGCCGCTGTACACACGCTTGATTCTCTTTCGGAGACATATAAGTCCATAGGTTTTAAGATACTTACTAGTCAGGTATATTCTTAGGCGTTTAATATGGGGTGTTGTGTCCACTTGGTTGAGCAAGGAGTAGCTCTTTTCTATTACATATTTGGCTTATGGAACGGTATCTGTCCTAATTTCAATCTCTGGTTTTATGCAGCACCCCAACTCACCTTTCCCCTTAAGCAAGCATAAGATGGTTTTCTACATTTGAGACCCTGTTCTGTTTTGTAATTCAGTTCCTGTGTAGCCAAGTTTACATTTCATGTAGTAGTGATATCTTATGATGTTTCTTTTTCTGTGTGACTTATTTCACTTAGAATCATCGTACCTGAATCCACTCATTATGCTGCTACGGGCCTGATGACATAGATTTCATTGCTGAGTGATATTGCATTGTACGTAAGTACCACAACTTCTTTATCCATTTTTCGCTTTCTGCGATATTGAACTTGTACTGTAAACGAAGTTCTTGTAAACAGAGCCGTCCCAAACTTTGGGGTGGCTGTGTCTTTTTGATTTTAATTTCCCTAAACTATAGGAACATAAGTGGAAGTACCCTAGGCTCTGTTGCTTTGTTTTTTAGATGTTTCAGGAAACACCATACACTTCTCCAGAGTGGCTGTTGGCAATTTACATCCCGCCCATGAGCATAACAAGGCTCCCAGTTCTCCATGGCCTGTCCTTCCTTTCTGGATTTTACACTTTTTTCAGATGGCCCTTTTGACCGGGGGGCAGTGAGACTTCATTGTAGTGCAGATTTCCTTTGCAAGGTTGCTTGGTTGGCCAAAAAGGGCGTATGCGTTTCTTCCTGAATATATTCAGGAAGAAACGCATACGCCCTATTTGGCCAAGTGCATCATTGTGGACGTTCTGCCTCTTTTCCTATGCTTTACATGCAATTCCTGTCTACCTCCTGAAATAGGTTTCCTGCAATTCTGCCCCGATTTCAAGTCCTCTTGGCAGCCTTACTTCAATATATTTTTGGACGATAGCTGTCATTTATGACTCTGCAGGTTTGTGAATTACAGTGCCCCTGAGCTCCTTTCTTCAACTCGCTTTCATGTGAGCTGGCCGCAACACCGCAGGATTGCTTCAGGCCCTAGTGTGGTTCCGGCATGGCATGCTGAGCCTTTGGTTAATTCCTCTTCCTGGTGGGAAATGAGAGTTAAATTTGCCCGTCCAGACACCTCCAGCTAGTCTCTCATTGGTTCTCCCTATTCCTGTTCATTTTCCGCAGAAATTGCAAACTGGGCCAAACAGGAGGTTAAAGGCACTGACTCTCCAAGTGGGGAGAGTGTTAGTAAAGCGTCTGGAATGTTGCACCCGAGTACCAGGGGACGAAAACTGACCCATTTGAACACGTTTCCCGATCACACGGTGGATCATACTCTGGGTTCCACATGCATGTTTTAGCTGAAGGAAGAATCCCTTAAACTTGGAGAGTTGAGATCCATGGAATGGGTACCGTGCAATATGACTTCAAAGGGTCTGCATTTGCTCACCGAACCTCACCAATCCTATCACTGCTGCGTTTATTCCACTGTACACACGCTTGATTCTCTTTCAGAGACATATAAATCCATAGGTTTTAAGATTCTTACTAGTCAGGTATATTCTTAGGCGTTTAATATGGGGTGTAGAGTCCACTTTGTTGAGCAAGGAGTAGCTCTTGTCTATTACATATTTGGCTTATGGAACGGTATCTGTGCTAATTTCAATCTCTGGTTTTATGCAGCACCCCAACTCACCTTTCCCCTTAAGCAAGCATAAGTTGGTTTTCTACATTTGAGACCCTGTTCTGTTTTGTAATTCAGTTCCTGTGTAGCCAAGTTTACATTCCGTGTAGTATTGATATCTTATGATGTTTTTTTTTCTCTGTGACTTATTTCACTTAGAATCATCGTACCTGAATCCACTCGTTATGCTGCTACGGGCCTGATGACATAGATTTCATTGCTGAGTGATATTGCATTGTACGTAAGTACCACAACTTCTTTATCCATTTTTTGCTTTCTGTGATATTGTACTTGTACCGTAAACGAGGTTCTTGTAAACAGAGCCGTCCCAAACTTTGGGGTGGCTGTGTCTTTTTGATTTTAATTTCCCTATGCTATAGGACCGTAAGTGGAATTGCCCTAGGCTCTGTTGCTTTGTTTTTTAGATGTTTCAGGAAACACCATACACTTCTCCAGAGTGGCTGTTGGCAATTTACATCCCGCCCATCAGCATAACAAGGCTCCCAGTTCTCCATGGCCTGTCCTGCGTTTCTGGATTTTACACTTTTTTCAGATGGCCCTTTTGACCGGGGGGGGCAGTGAGACTTCATTGTAGTGCAGATTTCCTTTGCAAGCTTGCTTGGTTGGCCAAAAAGGGCGTATGCGTTTTTTCCTGAATATATTCAGGAAAAAACGCATACGCCCTTTTTGGCCAAGTGCATCATTGTGGACGTTCTGCCTCTTTTCCTATGCTTTACATGCAATTCCAGTCTACCTCCTGAAATCGGTTTCCTGCAATTCTGCCCCGCTTTCAAGTCCTCTTGGCAGCCTTACTTCAATATATTTTTGGACGATAGCTGTCATTAATAACTCTGCATGTTTGTGAATTACAATGCCCCTTAGCTCCTCTCTTCAACTCGCTTTCTTGTGAGCTGGCCGCAACACCGCAGCATTGCTTCAGGCCCTAGTGTGGTTCCGGCATGGCACACTGAGCCTTTGGTTAATTCCTCTTCCTGGTGGGAAATGAGAGTTAAATTTGCCCGTCCAGACACCTCCAGCTAGTCTCTCATTGGTTCTCCCTATTCCTGTTCATTTTCCGCAGAAATTGCAAACTGGGCCAAACAGGAGGTTAAAGGCACTGACTCTCCAAGTGGGGAGATTGTTAGTAAAGCGTCTGGAATGTTGCACCCGAGTACCAGGGCACGAAAACTGACCCATTTGAACACGTTTCCCGATCACATGGTGGATCATACTCTGGGTTCCACATGCATGTTTTAGCTGAAGGAAGAATCCCTTAAACCTGGAGAGTTGAGACCCATGGAATGGGTACCATGCAATATGACTTCAAAGGGTCTGCATTTGCTCACCGAACCTCACCAATCCTATCACTGCTGCGTTTATGCCGCTGTACACACGCTTGATTCTCTTTCGGAGACATATAAATCCATAGGTTTTAAGATACTTACTAGTCAGGTATATTCTTAGGCGTTTAATATGGGGTGTTGAGTCCACTTCGTTGAGCAAGGAGTAGCTCTTGTCTATTACATATTTGGCTGATGGATCGGTATCTGTGCTAATTTCAATCTCTGGTTTTATGCAGCACCCCAACTCACCTTTCCCCTTAAGCAAGCATAAGTTGGTTTTCTACATTTGAGACCCTGTTCTGTTTTGTAATTCAGTTCCTGTGTAGCCAAGTTTACATTCCGTGTAGTAGTGATAACTTATGATGTTTCCTTTTCTGTGTGACTTATTTCACTTAGAATCATCGTACCTGAATCCACTCATTATGCTGCTATGGGCCTGATGAAATAGATTTCATTGCTGAGTGATATTGCATTGTACGTAAGTACCACAACTTCTTTATCCATTTTTCACTTTCTGTGATATTGAACTTGTACCGTAAACGAGGTTCTTGTAAACAGAGCCTTCCCAAACTTTGGGGTGGCTGTGTCTTTTTGATTTTAATTTCCCTAAGCTATAGGACCATAAGTGGAAGTGCCCTAGGCCCTGTTGCTTTGTTTTTTAGATGTTTCAGGAAACACCATACACTTCTCCAGAGTGGCTGTTGGCAATTTACATCCCGCCCATCAGCATAACAAGGCTCCCAGTTCTCCATGGCCTGTCCTGCCTTTCTGGATTTTATACTTTTCTCAGATGGTCCTTTTGACTGTGGGGCAGTGAGACTTCATTGTAGTGCAGATTTCCTTTGCAAGCTTGCTTGGTTGGCCAAAAAGAGCGTATGCGTTTTTTCCTGAATATATTCAGGAAAAAACGCATACGCCCTTTTTGGCCAAGTGCATCATTGTGGACGTTCTGCCTCTTTTCCTATGCTTTACATGCAATTCCAGTCTACCTCCTGAAATCGGTTTCCTGCAATTCTGCCCCACTTTCCAGTCCTCTTGGCAGCCTTACTTCAATATATTTTTGGACGATAGCTGTCATTTATAACTCTGCATGTTTGTGAATGACAGTGCCCCTCAGCTCCTTTCTTCAACTCGCTTTCTTGTGAGCTGGCCGCAACACCGCAGGATTGCTTCAGGCCCTAGTGTGGTTCCGGCATGGCACGCTGAGCCTTTGGTTAATTCCTCTTCCTGGTGGGAAATGAGAGTTAAATTTGCCCATCCAGACACCTCCAGCTAGTCTCTCATTGGTTCTCCCTATTCCTGTTCATTTTCCGCAGAAATTGCAAACTGGGCCAAACAGGAGGTTAAAGGCACTGACTCTCCAAGTGGGGAGAGTGTTAGTAAAGCATCTGGAATGTTGCACCCGAGTACCAGGGGATGAAAACTTTGACATCTTTGAACACGTTTCCCAATCACACGGTGGATCATACTCTGGGTTCCACATGCATGTTTTAGCTGAAGGAAGAATCCCTTAAACCTGGAGAGTTGAGACCCATGGAATGGGTACCATGCAATATGACTTCAAAGGGTCTGCATTTGCTCACCGATCCTCACCAATCCTATCACTGCTGCGTTTATGCCGCTGTACACACGCTTGATTCTCTTTCGGAGACATATAAATCCATAGGTTTTAAGATACTTACTAGTCAGGTATATTCTTAGGCGTTTAATATGGGGTGTTGTGTCCACTTGGTTGAGCAAGGAGTAGCTCTTTTCTATTACATATTTGGCTTATGGAACGGTATCTGTGCTAATTTCAATCTCTGGTTTTATGCAGCACCCCAACTCACCTTTCCCCTTAAGCAAGCATAAGATGGTTTTCTACATTTGAGACCCTGTTCTGTTTTGTAATTCAGTTCCTGTGTAGCCAAGTTTACATTCCATGTAGTAGTGATATCTTATGATGTTTCTTTTTCTGTGTGACTTATTTCACTTAGAATCATCGTACCTGAATCCACTCATTATGCTGTTACGGGCCTGATGACATAGATTTCATTGCTGAGTGATATTGCATTGTACGTAAGTACCACAACGTCTTTATCCATTTTTCGCTTTCTGCGATATTGAACTTGTACCGTAAACGAGGTTCTTGTAAACAGAGCCGTCCCAAACTTTGGGGTGGCTGTGTCTTTTTGATTTTAATTTCCCTAAGCTATAGGACCATAAGTGGAAGTGCCCTAGGCTCTGTTGCTTTGTTTTTTAGATGTTTCAGGAAACACCATACACTTCTCCAGAGTGGCTGTTGGCAATTTACATCCCGCCCATCAGCATAACAAGGCTCCCAGTTCTCCATGGCCTGTCCTGCCTTTCTGGATTTTACACTTTTTTCAGATGGCCCTTTTGACCGGGGGCAGTGAGACTTCATTGTAGTGCAGATTTCCTTTGCAAGCTTGCTTGGTTGGCCAAAAAGGGCGTATGTGTTTCTTCCTGAATATATTCAGGAAGAAACGCATACGCCCTTTTTGGCCAAGTGCATCATTGTGGACGTTCTGCCTCTTTTCCTATGCTTTACATGCAATTCCAGTCTACCTCCTGAAATCGGTTTCCTGCAATTCTGCCCCGCTTTCAAGTCCTCTTGGCAGCCTTACTTCAATATATTTTTGGACGATAGCTGTCATTTATAACTCTGCAGTTTTGTGAATGACACTGCCCCTGAGCTCCTTTCTTCAACTCGCTTTCTTGTGAGCTGGCCGCAACACCGCAGGATTGCTTCAGGCCCTAGTGTGGTTCCGGCATGGCACGCTGAGCCTTTGGTTAATTCCTCTTCCTGGTGGGAAATGAGAGTTAAATTTGCCCGTCCAGACACTTCCAGCTAGTCTCTCATTGGTTCTCCCTATTCCTGTTCATTTTCCGCAGAAATTGCAAACTGGGCCAAACAGGAGGTTAAAGGCACTGACTCTCCAAGTGGGGAGAGTGTTAGTAAAGCGTCTGGAATGTTGCACCCGAGTACCAGGGGATGAAATCTTTGACATCTTTGAACACGTTTCCCAATCACACGGTGGATCATACTCTGGGTTCCACATGCATGTTTTAGCTGAAGGAAGAATCCCTTAAACCTGGAGAGTTGAGACCCATGGAATGGGTACCATGCAATATGACTTCAAAGGGTCTGCATTTGCTCACCGAACCTCACCAATCCTATCACTGCTACGTTTATGCCGCTGTACACACGCTTGATTCTCTTTTGGAGACATATAAATCCATAGGGTTTATGATTCTTACTAGTCAGGTATATTCTTAGGCGTTTAATATGGGGTGTTGAGTCCACTTCGTTGAGCAAGGAGTAGCTCTTGTCTATTACATATTTGGCTTATGGAATGGTATCTGTGCTAATTTCAATCTCTGGTTTTATGCAGCACCCCAACTCACCTTTCCCCTTAAGCAAGCATAAGTTGGTTTTCTACATTTGAGACCCTGTTCTGTTTTGTAATTCAGTTCCTGTGTAGCCAAGTTTACATTCCGTGTAGTAGTGATATCTTATGATGTTTCTTTTTCTGTGTGACTTATTTCACTTAGAATCATCGTACCTGAATCCACTCATTATGCTGCTACGGGCCTGATGACATAGATTTCATTGCTGAGTGATATTACATTGTACGTAAGTACCACAACTTCTTTATCCATTTTTCGCTTTCTGCGATATTGAACTTGTACCGTAAACGAGGTTCTTGTAAACAGAGCCGTCCCAAACTTTGGGGTGGCTGTGTCTTTTTGATTTTAATTTCCCTAAGCTATAGGACCATAAGTGGAAGTGCCCTAGGCTCTGTTGCTTTGTTTTTTAGATGTTACAGGAAACACCATACACTTCTCCAGTGTGGCTGTTGGCAATTTACATCCCGCCCATCAGCATAACAAGGCTCCCAGTTCTCCATGGCGTGTCCTGCCTTTCTGGATTTTACACTTTTTTCAGATGGCCCTTTTGACCGGGGGGCAGTGAGACTTCATTGTAGTGCAGATTTCCTTTGCAAGCTTGCTTGGTTGGCCAAAAAGGACGTATGCGTTTTTTCCTGAATATATTCAGGAAAAAACGCATACGCCCTTTTTGGCCAAGTTCATCATTTTGGACGTTCTGCCTCTTTTCCTATGCTTTACATGCAATTCCAGTCTACCTCCTGAAATCGGTTTCCTGCAATTCTGCCCCGCTTTCAAGTCCTCTTGGCAGCCTTACTTCAATATATTTTTGGACGATAGCTGTCATTTATAACTCTGCAGGTTTGTGTATGACAGTGCCCCTGAGCTCCTTTCTTCAACTCGCTTTCTTGTGAGCTGTCCGCAACACCGCAGGATTGCTTCAGGCCCTAGTGTGGTTCCGGCATGGCACGCTGAGCCTTTGGTTAATTCCTCTTCCTGGTGGGAAATGAGAGTTAAATTTGCCTGTCCAGACACCTCCAGCTAGTCTCTCATTGGTTCTCCCTATTCCTGTTCATTTTCCGCAGAAATTGCAAACTGGGCCAAACAGGAGGTTAAAGGCACTGACTCTCCAAGTGGGGAGAGTGTTAGTAAAGCGTCTGGAATGTTGCACCTGAGTACCAGGGGACGAAAACTGAGTCACCTTTGAACACGTTTCCCAATCACATGGTGGATCATACTCTGGGTTCCACATACATGTTTTAGCTGAAGGAAGAATCCCTTAAACCTGGAGAGTTGAGACCCATGGAATGGGTACCATGCAATATGACTTCAAAGGGTCTGCATTTGCTCACCGATCCTCACGAATCCTATCACTGCTGCGTTTATGCCGCTGTACACACGCTTGATTCTCTTTCGGAGACATATAAATCCATAGGTTTTAAGATTCTTACTTGTCAGGTATATTCTTAGGCGTTTAATATGGGGTGTTGTGTCCACTTCGTTGAGCAAGGAGCAGCTCTTGTCTATTACATATTTGGATTATGGAACGGTATCTGTGCTAATTTCAATCTCTGGTTTTATGCAGCACCCCAACTCACCTTTCCCCTTAAGCAAGCATAAGTTGGTTTTCTACATTTGAGACCCTGTTCTGTTTTGTAATTCAGTTCCTGTGTAGCCAAGTTTACATTCCGTGTAGTATTGATATCTTATGATGTTTCTTTTTCTGTGTGACTTATTTCACTTAGAATCATCGTACCTGAATCCACTCATTATGCTGCCACGGGCCTGATGACATAGATTTCATTGCTGAGTGATATTGCATTGTACGTAAGTACCACAACTTCTTTATCCATTTTTCACTTTCTGTGATATTGAACTTGTACCGTAAACGAGGTTCTTGTAAACAGAGCCGTCCCAAACTTTGGGGAGGCTGTGTCTTTTTGATTTTAATTTCCCTAAGCTATAGGACCATAAGTGGAAGTGCCCTAGGCTCTGTTGCTTTGTTTTTTAGATGTTTCAGGAAACACCATACACTTCTCCAGAGTGGCTGTTGGCAATTTACATCCCGCCCATGAGCATAACAAGGCTCCCAGTTCTCCATGGCCTGTCCTGCCTTTCTGGATTTTACACTTTTCTCAGATGGCCCTTTTGACCGGGGGGCAGTGAGACTTCATTGTAGTGCAGATTTCCTTTGTAAGCTTGCTTGGTTGGCCAAAAAGGGCGTATGCGTTTTTTCCTGAATATATTCAGGAAAAAACACATACGCCCTTTTTGTCCAAGTGCATCATTGTGGACGTTCTGCCTCTTTTCCTATGCTTTACATGCAATTCCAGTCTACCTCCTGAAATCGGTTTCCTGCAATTCTGCCCCGCTTTCAAGTCCTCTTGGCAGCCTTACTTCAATATATTTTTGGACGATAGCTGTCATTTATAACTCTGCAGGTTTGTGAATGACAGTGCCCCTGAGCTCCTTTCTTCAACTCGCTTTCTTGTGAGCTGGCCGCAACACCGCAGCATTGCTTCAGGCCCTAGTGTGGTTCCGGCACGGCACGCTGAGCCTTTGGTTAATTCCTCTTCCTGGTGGGAAATGAGAGCTAAATTTGCCCGTCCAGACACCTCCAGCTAGTCTCTCATTGGTTCTCCCTATTCCTGTTCATTTTCCGCAGAAATTGCAAACTGGGCCAAACAGGAGGTTAAAGGCACTGACTCTCCAAGTGGGGAGAGTGTTAGTAAAGCGTCTGGAATGTTGCACCCGAGTACCGGGGGACGAAAACTGACACATTTGAACACGTTTCCCGATCACACGGTGGATCATACTCTGGGTTCCACATGCATGATTTAGCTGAAGGAAGAATCCCTTAAACCTGGAGAGTTGAGACCCATGGAATCTGTACCATGCAATATGACTTCATAGGGTCTGCATGTTTTCACCAAACCTCACCAAACCTATCACTGCTGCGTTTATACCACTGTACACACGCTTGATACTCTTTCGGAGACATATAAATCCATAGGTTGTAAGATTCTTTCTAGTCAGGTATATTCTTAGGCGTTTAATATGGGGTGTAGAGTCCACTTCGTTGAGCAAGGAGTAGCTCTTTTCTATTACATATTTGGCTTATGGAACGGTATCTGTGCTAATTTCAATCTCTGGTTTTATGCAGCACCCCAACACACCTTTCCCCTTAAGCAAGCATAAGTTGGTTTTCTACATTTGAGACCCTGTTCTGTTTTGTAATTCAGTTCCTGTGTAGCCAAGTTTACATTCCGTGTAGTAGTGATATCTTATGATGTATCTTTATCTGTGTGACTCATTTCACTTAGAATCATCGTACCTGAATCCACTCATTATGCTGCTATGGGCCTGATGACATAGATTTCATTGCTGAGTGATATTGCATTGTACATAAGTACCACAAATTCTTTATCCATTTTTCGCTTTCTGTGATATTGAACTTGTACCGTAAACGAGGTTCTTGTAAACAGAGCCTTCCCAAACTTTGGGGTGGCTGTGTCTTTTTGATTTTAATTTCCCTAAGCTATAGGACCATAAGTGGAAGTGCCCTAGGCCCTGTTGCTTTGTTTTTTAGATGTTTCAGGAAACACCATACACTTCTCCAGAGTGGCTGTTGGCAATTTACATCCCGCCCATCAGCATAACAAGGCTCCCAGTTCTCCATGGCCTGTCCTGCCTTTCTGGATTTTATACTTTTCTCAGATGGTCCTTTTGACTGTGGGGCAGTGAGACTTCATTGTAGTGCAGATTTCCTTTGCAAGCTTGCTTGGTTGGCCAAAAAGAGCGTATGCGTTTTTTCCTGAATATATTCAGGAAAAAACGCATACGCCCTTTTTGGCCAAGTGCATCATTGTGGACGTTCTGCCTCTTTTCCTATGCTTTACATGCAATTCCAGTCTACCTCCTGAAATCGGTTTCCTGCAATTCTGCCCCACTTTCCAGTCCTCTTGGCAGCCTTACTTCAATATATTTTTGGACGATAGCTGTCATTTATAACTCTGCATGTTTGTGAATGACAGTGCCCCTCAGCTCCTTTCTTCAACTCGCTTTCTTGTGAGCTGGCCGCAACACCGCAGGATTGCTTCAGGCCCTAGTGTGGTTCCGGCATGGCACGCTGAGCCTTTGGTTAATTCCTCTTCCTGGTGGGAAATGAGAGTTAAATTTGCCCATCCAGACACCTCCAGCTAGTCTCTCATTGGTTCTCCCTATTCCTGTTCATTTTCCGCAGAAATTGCAAACTGGGCCAAACAGGAGGTTAAAGGCACTGACTCTCCAAGTGGGGAGAGTGTTAGTAAAGCATCTGGAATGTTGCACCCGAGTACCAGGGGATGAAAACTTTGACATCTTTGAACACGTTTCCCAATCACACGGTGGATCATACTCTGGGTTCCACATGCATGTTTTAGCTGAAGGAAGAATCCCTTAAACCTGGAGAGTTGAGACCCATGGAATGGGTACCATGCAATATGACTTCAAAGGGTCTGCATTTGCTCACCGATCCTCACCAATCCTATCACTGCTGCGTTTATGCCGCTGTACACACGCTTGATTCTCTTTCGGAGACATATAAATCCATAGGTTTTAAGATACTTACTAGTCAGGTATATTCTTAGGCGTTTAATATGGGGTGTTGTGTCCACTTGGTTGAGCAAGGAGTAGCTCTTTTCTATTACATATTTGGCTTATGGAACGGTATCTGTGCTAATTTCAATCTCTGGTTTTATGCAGCACCCCAACTCACCTTTCCCCTTAAGCAAGCATAAGATGGTTTTCTACATTTGAGACCCTGTTCTGTTTTGTAATTCAGTTCCTGTGTAGCCAAGTTTACATTCCATGTAGTAGTGATATCTTATGATGTTTCTTTTTCTGTGTGACTTATTTCACTTAGAATCATCGTACCTGAATCCACTCATTATGCTGTTACGGGCCTGATGACATAGATTTCATTGCTGAGTGATATTGCATTGTACGTAAGTACCACAACGTCTTTATCCATTTTTCGCTTTCTGCGATATTGAACTTGTACCGTAAACGAGGTTCTTGTAAACAGAGCCGTCCCAAACTTTGGGGTGGCTGTGTCTTTTTGATTTTAATTTCCCTAAGCTATAGGACCATAAGTGGAAGTGCCCTAGGCTCTGTTGCTTTGTTTTTTAGATGTTACAGGAAACACCATACACTTCTCCAGTGTGGCTGTTGGCAATTTACATCCCGCCCATCAGCATAACAAGGCTCCCAGTTCTCCATGGCGTGTCCTGCCTTTCTGGATTTTACACTTTTTTCAGATGGCCCTTTTGACCGGGGGGCAGTGAGACTTCATTGTAGTGCAGATTTCCTTTGCAAGCTTGCTTGGTTGGCCAAAAAGGACGTATGCGTTTTTTCCTGAATATATTCAGGAAAAAACGCATACGCCCTTTTTGGCCAAGTTCATCATTTTGGACGTTCTGCCTCTTTTCCTATGCTTTACATGCAATTCCAGTCTACCTCCTGAAATCGGTTTCCTGCAATTCTGCCCCGCTTTCAAGTCCTCTTGGCAGCCTTACTTCAATATATTTTTGGACGATAGCTGTCATTTATAACTCTGCAGGTTTGTGTATGACAGTGCCCCTGAGCTCCTTTCTTCAACTCGCTTTCTTGTGAGCTGTCCGCAACACCGCAGGATTGCTTCAGGCCCTAGTGTGGTTCCGGCATGGCACGCTGAGCCTTTGGTTAATTCCTCTTCCTGGTGGGAAATGAGAGTTAAATTTGCCTGTCCAGACACCTCCAGCTAGTCTCTCATTGGTTCTCCCTATTCCTGTTCATTTTCCGCAGAAATTGCAAACTGGGCCAAACAGGAGGTTAAAGGCACTGACTCTCCAAGTGGGGAGAGTGTTAGTAAAGCGTCTGGAATGTTGCACCTGAGTACCAGGGGACGAAAACTGAGTCACCTTTGAACACGTTTCCCAATCACATGGTGGATCATACTCTGGGTTCCACATACATGTTTTAGCTGAAGGAAGAATCCCTTAAACCTGGAGAGTTGAGACCCATGGAATGGGTACCATGCAATATGACTTCAAAGGGTCTGCATTTGCTCACCGATCCTCACGAATCCTATCACTGCTGCGTTTATGCCGCTGTACACACGCTTGATTCTCTTTCGGAGACATATAAATCCATAGGTTTTAAGATTCTTACTTGTCAGGTATATTCTTAGGCGTTTAATATGGGGTGTTGTGTCCACTTCGTTGAGCAAGGAGCAGCTCTTGTCTATTACATATTTGGATTATGGAACGGTATCTGTGCTAATTTCAATCTCTGGTTTTATGCAGCACCCCAACTCACCTTTCCCCTTAAGCAAGCATAAGTTGGTTTTCTACATTTGAGACCCTGTTCTGTTTTGTAATTCAGTTCCTGTGTAGCCAAGTTTACATTCCGTGTAGTATTGATATCTTATGATGTTTCTTTTTCTGTGTGACTTATTTCACTTAGAATCATCGTACCTGAATCCACTCATTATGCTGCCACGGGCCTGATGACATAGATTTCATTGCTGAGTGATATTGCATTGTACGTAAGTACCACAACTTCTTTATCCATTTTTCACTTTCTGTGATATTGAACTTGTACCGTAAACGAGGTTCTTGTAAACAGAGCCGTCCCAAACTTTGGGGAGGCTGTGTCTTTTTGATTTTAATTTCCCTAAGCTATAGGACCATAAGTGGAAGTGCCCTAGGCTCTGTTGCTTTGTTTTTTAGATGTTTCAGGAAACACCATACACTTCTCCAGAGTGGCTGTTGGCAATTTACATCCCGCCCATGAGCATAACAAGGCTCCCAGTTCTCCATGGCCTGTCCTGCCTTTCTGGATTTTACACTTTTCTCAGATGGCCCTTTTGACCGGGGGGCAGTGAGACTTCATTGTAGTGCAGATTTCCTTTGTAAGCTTGCTTGGTTGGCCAAAAAGGGCGTATGCGTTTTTTCCTGAATATATTCAGGAAAAAACACATACGCCCTTTTTGTCCAAGTGCATCATTGTGGACGTTCTGCCTCTTTTCCTATGCTTTACATGCAATTCCAGTCTACCTCCTGAAATCGGTTTCCTGCAATTCTGCCCCGCTTTCAAGTCCTCTTGGCAGCCTTACTTCAATATATTTTTGGACGATAGCTGTCATTTATAACTCTGCAGGTTTGTGAATGACAGTGCCCCTGAGCTCCTTTCTTCAACTCGCTTTCTTGTGAGCTGGCCGCAACACCGCAGCATTGCTTCAGGCCCTAGTGTGGTTCCGGCACGGCACGCTGAGCCTTTGGTTAATTCCTCTTCCTGGTGGGAAATGAGAGCTAAATTTGCCCGTCCAGACACCTCCAGCTAGTCTCTCATTGGTTCTCCCTATTCCTGTTCATTTTCCGCAGAAATTGCAAACTGGGCCAAACAGGAGGTTAAAGGCACTGACTCTCCAAGTGGGGAGAGTGTTAGTAAAGCGTCTGGAATGTTGCACCCGAGTACCGGGGGACGAAAACTGACACATTTGAACACGTTTCCCGATCACACGGTGGATCATACTCTGGGTTCCACATGCATGATTTAGCTGAAGGAAGAATCCCTTAAACCTGGAGAGTTGAGACCCATGGAATCTGTACCATGCAATATGACTTCATAGGGTCTGCATGTTTTCACCAAACCTCACCAAACCTATCACTGCTGCGTTTATACCACTGTACACACGCTTGATACTCTTTCGGAGACATATAAATCCATAGGTTGTAAGATTCTTTCTAGTCAGGTATATTCTTAGGCGTTTAATATGGGGTGTAGAGTCCACTTCGTTGAGCAAGGAGTAGCTCTTTTCTATTACATATTTGGCTTATGGAACGGTATCTGTGCTAATTTCAATCTCTGGTTTTATGCAGCACCCCAACACACCTTTCCCCTTAAGGAAGCATAAGTTGGTTTTCTACATTTGAGACCCTGTTCTGTTTTGTAATTCAGTTCCTGTGTAGCCAAGTTTACATTCCGTGTAGTAGTGATATCTTATGATGTATCTTTATCTGTGTGACTCATTTCACTTAGAATCATCGTACCTGAATCCACTCATTATGCTGCTATGGGCCTGATGACATAGATTTCATTGCTGAGTGATATTGCATTGTACATAAGTACCACAAATTCTTTATCCATTTTTCGCTTTCTGTGATATTGAACTTGTACCATAAACGAGGTTCTTGTAAACAGAGCTGTCCGAAACTTTGGGGTGTTTGTGTCTTTTTGATTTTAATTTCCCTAAGCTATAGGACCATAAGTGGAAGTGCCCTAGGCTCTGTTGCTTTGTTTTTTAGATGTTTCAGGAAACACCATACACTTCTCCAGAGTGGCTGTTGGCAATTTACATCCCGCCCATCAGCATAACAAGGCTCCCAGTTCTCCATGGCCTGTCCTGCCTTTCTGGATTTTACAGTTTTTTCAGATGGCCCTTTTGACCGGGGGGCAGTGAGACTTCATTGTAGTGCAGATTTCCTTTGCAAGCTTGCTTGGTTGGCCAAAAAGGGCGTATGCGTTTTTTCCTGAATATATTCAGGAAAAAACGCATACGCCCTTTTTGGCCAAGTGCATCATTGTGGACGTTCTGCCTCTTTTCCTATGCTTTACATGCAATTCCAGTCTACCTCCTGAAATCGGTTTCCTGTAATTCTGCCCCGCTTTCAAGTCCTCTTCGCAGCCTTACTTCAATATAATTTTGGACGATAGCTGTCATTTATAACTCTGCATGTTTGTGAATGACAGTGCCCCTGAGCTCCTTTCTTCAACTCGCTTTCTTGTGAGCTGGCCACAACACCGCTGGATTCCTTCAGGCCCTAGTGTGGTTCCGGCATGGCACGCTGAGCCTTTGGTTAATTCCTCTTCCTGGTGGGAAATGAGAGTTAAATTTGCCCGTCCAGACACCTCCAGCTAGTCTCTCATTGGTTCTCCCTATTCCTGTTCATTTTCCGCAGAAATTGCAAACTGGGCTAAACAGGAGGTTAAAGGCACTGACTCTCCAAGTGGGGAGAGTGTTAGTAAAGCGTCTGGAATGTTGCACCCGAGTACCAGGGTACGAAAACTGAGACACCTTTGAACACGATTCCCAATCTCACGGTGGATCATACTCTGGGTTCCACATGCATGTTTTAGCTGAAGGAAGAATCCCTTAAACCTTTAGAGTTGAGACCCATGGAATGGGTACCATGAAATATGACTTCAAAGGGTCTGCATTTGCTCACCGATCCTCAACAATCCTATCACTGCTGCGTTTATGCCACTGTACACACGCTTGATTCTCTTTCGGAGACATATAAATCCATAGGTTTTAAGATTCTTTCTAGTCAGGTATATTCATAGGCGTTTAATATGGGGTGTTGAGTCAACTTCGCTGAGCAAGGAGTAGCTCTTGTCTATTACATATTTGGCTTATGGAACGGTATCTGTGCTAATTTCAATCTCTGGTTTTATGCAGCACCCCAACTCACCTTTCCCCTTAAGCAAGCATAAGTTGGTTTTCTACATTTGAGACCCTGTTCTGTTTTGTAATTCAGTTCCTGTGTAGCCAAGTTTACATTCCGTGTAGTAGTGATATCTTATGATGTTTCTTTTTCTCTGTGACTTATTTCACTTAGAATCATCGTACCTGAATCCACTCGGTATGCTGCTACGGGCCTGATGACATAGATTTCATTGCTGAGTGATATTGCATTGTACGTAAGTACCACAACTTTGTTATCCATTTTTCGCTTTCTGTGATATTGAACTTGTACCGTAAATGAGGTTCTTGTAAATAGAGCCGTCCCAAACTTTGGGGTGGCTGTGTCTTTTTCATTTTAATTTCCCTAAGCTATAGGACCATAAGTGGAAGTGTCCTAGGCTTTTTTTTTTGTTTTTTAGATGTTTCAGGAAACACCATACACTTCTCCAGAGTGGCTGTTGGCAATTTACATCCCGCCCATCAGCATAACAAGGCTCCCAGTTCTCCATGGCCTGTCCTGCCCTCTGGATTTTACACTTTTTTCAGATGTCCCTTTTGACTGGGGGGCAGTGAGACTTTATTGTAGTGCAGATTTCCTTTGCAAGCTTGCTTGGTTGGCCAGAAAGCGCATATGCGTTTCTTCCTGAATATATTCAGGAAAAAACGCATACGCCCTTTTTGGCCAAGTGCATCATTGTCGACGTTCTGAGTCTTTTCATATGTTTTCAATGCAGTTCTAGTCTACCTCTTGAAATCGGTTTCCTACAATTCTGCCTTGCTGTCAGTGCCTCTTCATAGCCTTACCTCAATATACTTTTGGAAAATAGTTGGCCTTTATAACTCTGCAGGTTTTTGAATTGCAGTGGCCCTTAGCTCCATTTTTCAGCTCTCATTTTTGTGATCTTGCCTCATATCCACAGGATTTCTTCAGGCCCTGTTCTTCTTCTGGGGTGCCTTGCTCTGCCTTTGGTTAATTCTTCTTCCTGTTGTGAAATTAGAGTGACATGTGCCCATTGAAACCGCTACAGCTATTTTCTCACTGGTTCCCCCTATTCCCATTCATCCTCCGCATTAACTGCAGACTGTGCGATATTGGAACTTAAAGGCATTGACTCTCCATGTGGGGATGTTGTTAGTAAAGTGGCTGGAATGTTGATTCGAGCCCCAGGAGAGGAAAATGAGGTGCGTTTTAGAAACCTTTCCCGATCATATGGTATACCATCCGCTGGATTTCCCATGCATGGTTTAGCTGTAGGAAGATTCCCTTCAACCTGGAGTGTTGGGACCCTTGGAATGAGTAGCATGAAGTATTGCATTAAACTTTCGGCAGTTGCTCACCAAAGCTCACCAATCCTCTCAGCCCCAAGTGTCCAGCCTTATGTCTTATCCAGCTGTGGGTTTATATGTGGTCATTCCATGTTGCATCACAGCCCCTGAGTGAATTTTGTAAGAATTTTTCTCTCTTTCATTGTTTCTGTGTTTTGGTTTTAAAATTTATTTCTATAATGGGGTTTAGCTCATTTTCACTGCTGTGTTTGGCCGCTCTGCACACACTTGATTCCCTTATGGAGATATATCAATACATGGGTTTTAAGATTCTTATTACTCAGATATATTTCTCTGTGGTGTATAGGGTGTGTTGAGGCCAGTTCATTGAGCAAGGTGTAGATCTTGTCTAATACCTATTTGGTTTATTGAACGGTATCTGTGCTAATTTCAAACTCTGGTTTTATGCATCACCCCACCTCTCCTTTCCCCTTAAGCTGACATAAGTGTGTTTTCTAAATGTGAGACACTGTTCTGTTTTGTAATTCATTTTTTGTGCAGCCATATTTATCCTCCCTCTATAAGTGATATCTTATGATATGTTTCTTTTTCTGTTTGACTTATTTCAAGTAGTATTATCGGACCTAAATCCACTCTTTATCCTTCTACTAGCCTTATTACATTGATTTCATGGTGAAGAGATATTCCATTGTACATAAGTACCACATTTTCTTTATCCATTGTTCTCTTTCTTGGGATATTTAAGGTGTACTGAAGTTGAGGTTCTTGTAAACAGAGTAGCCCTAAACTGTGGTGTGCTTGTGTCTTGTTGATTTTTAGACTTCCCTAGATATACTTCCATGATTGGAAGTGCCCTATGCTCTGTAGCTCTGTTTTTTAGATGATTTAGGAACCACCATACACTTCTCCAGAGTGGCTCTCGGCAGTTCACACACTGTCCATCAGCGTATAAAGGCTCCCTGCTCTCCATGGCCTGTCCTGCATTTCTGGTTTTTACAATTTTTTCGGATGGCCCTTTTGACCGGTGGGAAATGAGACTTCTTTGTTGTGCACATTTGCATTGCTTGCTTGCTTGGTTGCCCATAAAGTGCGTATGAGTTTTTTCCTGGATGTATTCAGGAAAAAATGCATACTCCCTTTTGGGCCAACTGCATCATTGTCGAAATTCTGCCGCTTTTCATGTGCTTTAAAGACGAGTCCAATCTATCTCTTGACATCTGTTTCTTGCAATTCTGTCTTGCATTCAGATCCTCTTCTTTGCCTTACCTCAACATAGTTTTGGATGTTAGTTTTCATTTATAACTCTGCAGGTTTGTGAATTGCAGTGACCCTGAGCTCCATTTTTTAAGTTGCTCTTTTGTGAGCTGGCCTCAAAGCCGCAGGATTGCTTCAGGCCCTATTTTGGCTCCGGCGAGGCGGGCTGAGCCTTTTTTTAATTCTTATTCTTAATGGGAAATTAGAGTGACATATGCCCGTCCAAACCCCTACAACTATTCTCTCATTGGTTCCCCCTCTTCCCGTTCATCCTCCTCACAATTTGCAAAATGTGTGAAACAGAAGTTTAAATGTGCTGATTCTCTAAGTGGGGAGATTCTAAGTAACGTGGCTGGAATGATGAACAGGAGCACCAGGAGAGGATAAATGAGGTGCATTTTAGACACATCTCCCGATCACATGGTGTACAGTCCTCTGGGTTTTCCATGTATGTTTTAGCTGTAGGAAGATCCCTTGAACCTGCAGATTTGGGACCCATTGAATGGGTACCAGGTAGTATTACTTTAAAGGGTGTGCATTTCCTCACCCAACCTCACATTTCTCTTAGCACGAACAGTTTCCAGCCTTATGTGTCATCCTGCTGTGGGTCTAGATGTGTTCAATCCATGTTGCATCACCGTCCCTGAGGAAAAGTTGTAAGAGGTTTTCTCTTTCTCTCTGTCGTTTATTTTTTTCAATTTATTACTATATTGGTTACAGCTGATTTTCAAAGCTCTGTTTCTTGCTGCTGTACATCCACTTGATTCACATACAGAGAGACATCAATAAATTCTTTTTCAGATTCTTACCAGTCATATATATTCTTTTCCGGTGACTTGAGTGTGCTGAGTGCAGTTCTTTTAGCTACCGTGTAGGCCTTATTGATTACCAGTTTGGCATTTGGAATGGTATCTTTGCTAATTTCAACCTCCTGGATGATGCCTCACCCCTCCCCACCTTTCCCGTTTAGCAGCCTTACGCGTGTTTTCTACATATTTGACTATGTTTTTGTTTTGTAATTTATTTCATGTGTAGCCATTTTGGATTCCACCTTTAAGTGATATCTTATGATATGTGTCTTTTTCTTTTTGAATTATGTCACTTAGAATGATCATACGTAACTCCTCCGGAGTTGTTACAACTGGCCATATTTCATTGATTTCCAGGCTGAGTAATATTCCACTCTACATAAGTACCACATCTCTATCCATTTTTTCTCTCCAGAGACATTTAAGTTATATCCTAGTCGAGGATCTTTTAAACAGAGAGGCAGTAAACATTGGGGTGCCTGTGTCCTCTCGATTTTTGTTTTTCCCAAGACATACGCCCATGAGTGCAAGTGCCCTATGCTCTGTAGCTCATTTTTTAGATGCTTTAGTAAACACAATACACTTCTCCAGAATGGCCGTTGGCAATATACATTTCCACTATAAGCCTCACAGGGCTCCCTCTTCTCCTTGCCCTGTCCTGCATTTCTGGTGTTTACACTTTATGAGGATGGCTCTTCTGACTGATGCGAAGTGATATCTTTTGTAGTATTGATTTCCAGTGCCCACCTGTTTGGTTGGCTAAAAAAGTGTATGCCCTTTTCTTGAATATATACAGAAAAAAACGCATACAGCCTTTTTGGCCAACTGCAATGTTGGCAATGTTCAGCCCCTTTTCTTGTGCTTAATGGCGAGTCCTTTCTACCTCCTCAAATCCCTTTCCTGCCATTCTCCCTTGCTTACCAATCCTTTTCTCTGACTTTCCTCAAGACATTTTTCAGTGATAGATATTTTCAACTCTGCAGTTTCGTGAATTTTACTGCCCCTGAGTTCCATTGTTCAACTTGTGTTTATGGGAACTGGCCACAAAGCAGTGGGATTTCCTCAAGCCCTATACTGTTTCCATGGGCAACCCTAGCCTTTGGTCAATTCGTCTTCCTGATTGGAAATTAGAGTGACATGTGCCTGTCTGAACACCTAGGACTTGTCTCTCATTGTTCCTCATCCTTCCGCTTCATCCTCTGGACAAATTCCAAACTGTACGCAACAGGATGTTGACAGTGCTGACATCTCCAAGTGGGGAGACTGTTAGTAAAGACGCTGGAGGGGTGAACCCGAGAACCAGGAGATGAGGAGATGAGATGTCTTTTCCAAACTCTTCCCGATCAGACGGTATACCATCCTCTGTGTGTGACAGACATGTTTTAGCAGTAGGAAGAGTCCCATTCATGTAAGGAGAACACCAGGGCTTTTTCAAAATCAGTGTCTCCGCGAAACCCAAACTGGGGAATTTTTTAAGCTACGGCTACACATATGTTCATTAAGGGCCTTGGGAAGTAGGCAGAGTCCAAACTTTAGATGATTGAAGTCTTCAGGGTCAGAAGCACTCACCACTGGCTTCCCTTAGGTTACACTTTAACTGTCATTGATAGATGATGTCAATAAAAATATCTATTCTTTTTCCGATTATTTCCCCTTATAGGTTATTGCAAAATATTGAGTGTAGTTCCCTGTGCTATACAGTAGTTCCTTGTTGATGATCTATTTTATACATAGCAGTGTGTATGTGTTAATTCCAAACTGTTAATTTATCCCTCCTCCCACCTTTCCCCTTTGGTAATAATAAATTATAAGATTTTATACTTCTCAGAAATGGGGGAGCTGAGAGAGAGGTATCATTTTCAATGGAAAAGCATTTAAAACAAGATTGAAGCTTTAACCAAGATTATTAGATGTACATCCTTGGAAAGAAATCACTTCATTTCTCTAATATTGACCTGACAAATAAGACAAACCTTTTCACTGAACTTGCTTATAATAAAGTGATGGAAATATCAAATGGAAGTGTTAGAAACATCTTATTTTACCCGAGCCTTATAAACTGTTCTATGTTAACTACAGTTTGGCTCACACATCTGTTCATTGAAGTTACAATAGTCTCAATTTCTGTTACTGATCCTCCAGAGTGGACCCCAACAAGTGTCCCCCTGCCCAGTGTCATTGGGGCCAACAGATCGAGACTGAGTTTGGTTCACAAGCAAAGGAAACTTTATATTTTGATCAGAGAATGGAGAGGTGAGAGCATGCACTGCCCCGTGGGCTGTGGGCTGGGCTGCTGTGTAGAGATCCTGTCAGAGTCAGTGGGAGGGAGGGGGCGGAGCACTCGAGGGCCGGGTTGGCTGCAGCTCAGGCTCTATATCTCGGAGTCTGCACTGGGCCCCAGGAGCTGAGGTGTCGACCCAGCCATTCTGCACTAGGAAATCTGGTCTGAAGTGCCGGGTGTGGAACCTCTGCATGCGGGACCCTAGGAGCACGTGAAATTAGACAAAGCACAAAGGATAAAAAAGGTCAGACTTGACTTTATTGCCCAGATTCTATTTTTATCTCCCAGGGATTTTTAATGGGCTTTGCTGGGGACAAACCCCTCCTCTGCCTTTTGTCCTGTTCCTCATTCTTGGAGTGCTGAGGGTGCAGACCCTTCTTCTGTAACTGCTGAGTGCTGAGTTGGGAGCCCTCATACCAGGGGACGAGGGTCAGAACTTCTCCCCAGCAGCCTCCAGGTGACGTTGATTGGCCCCAGGACCCCTGCCTCCCTGCTCGTCCGCCTGAGCACCAGCATTGGAAGTGTTATAGATTCTAATGACTTTTAAGGGTCCAGGAAAGAGATGTGCAGAGACGCTGTGGGGGCCGGTTTCACCCCGCCCCACATTTGTTCGGCCACTTTAGGCTGACCGTTTCTGCCAGCCTAGATGCTCTGACCAGTAGTCTGCTCTTTCTTCAATTAGGCCCCTGAATTAACGTAAAAACAGCACCAGGTGTCAGAGCCCTGCCCGCTCAACTCCCAGACAGTCCAGGGTCAGTGGTGATCAAGGACCATGATGGCCACTGAGTCAACAGCCTTTTGAAGTAAACAGGAGTCCAGCCGGTCTTATTGGCCACCATCATCACGGTGTCTGTAGGCTTTTCTATGGTGACAGTGTGATATATGTTTCCCCCGCCAAGATTATTAGCTCCCCTCCGGGTGCAGTAAGTCCTGCAAGCAGTAGTCTACTCCTTCGGGACACACTATTGTTGTTTTATGAGAGAAACTCCAGGTCAAGTGATGTTCACACGAGTCGTCATGGTGCCCTGTTGCCCCCGGTTATCTCTCTGGATGTTGGAGTTGGAGGGCCTCCTCACTCGAGGTCGGTGTGCCCACGGAGCGAACCCTGCAACTTCAGGGCATGGTTGGTGATTAGGATCACCACGTGGGGTCCTTTTCCCTTAGGAGGGAGGTGGCCTTTTGGGCTGCTGATTTCCAGGTTTTTAGATACTGCCAGTATCTTGGCCAGATGTGGCAGTGGGCCAAGCCCCTTGGTGACTGTAGTTTATCCTACCTGGATGGCATTCTTGCGTTGTTCCATTTCAAGTGGTCCCAGTTTTTGCACTAATTCTCCAATGGCGATTCACCTTTCACTGGGAATGGAAAGGTCAAAGGGTTTAGCTCAATTAGGGAGTTCCAGGGCAAGGGTCTGAATTGACTGCTCTTTCCATTCTTGAAAGGCCACTTCTGGATTCTGTTCAAAACGATCATCATCTTTTCCTTTCAGTGTTTCATATAGAGGCCCAGCTAGTAGACTGTAGTTAGGGATCCAGAAGCAGCAAACCCTGGCCTCCCCAGGAACCCCTAAGCTGTCTTCTAGTTTTAGAAAGGGGTAAGGCTGCAAATGGTTTCTTCCCTTTCCTGGGATGGGCTTCTCCGACCTTCTGTGAGAATGAAGCCCAGGCAGGTCACCGCAGTCTGTGATATTTGAGCTTTTTCTTGGACAACTTCTATCCTTTATTGGCTTGGTAGTTCAGAGGCCTCCTTAGTAGGGCTGGTGATCAGAATGTCGTCTGCATATTGAAGGAGGGTTTCCTTTTCCAGAGGTAGAACTTCTCGGTCTTTAGCTAAGCTTTCCCCAAAGATGGTGTGGGAATTTTTGAACCCTTGGGGCAAGACGGCCCGGAAGTATTGTTTTAGTTGTATGTTGAGTCCTGCCACTCACAAGCCAAAATTTCTTGTGACTCTGGGACTAATGGAATACAAAAGAAGGCATCATTGAAGACTAATACAGAATACCATGTCCTGGTGGTTGGTAGAATGACCAGCAGGGTGTAGGAATTAGGAGCAACTGGAGGTATATCCTCGGTGGCTTCACTGACTGTCCTGACATCCTTTACCAGGTCCCCAGCAGCCCATGGGGCTCTCGTGGTCAGGCCAATCCCAGGATATGGAGCTCTCCTGGGCAGGTACCCCACCCCCAACCCAGCCCACGGGGCTCTCGTGGTCAGGCCTCTCCCAGGATACAGAGCTACCCTTGCAGGTACCGTGGCAGGGCTGGGCACACAGGAACCGTGCACATAGCCCTCACTGAAGAGCACCCCCATCTCACCTGTCGCTCAGAGCTGACACAGAGCACTTCAGAGCAGGACTTGAACTAACAAACAGCAGCTCCGACAGGTCTGTGACCCTGGGCATCACTCTGTGTGGCCTCCCTCCACCTGGTCTTCCAGAGACTTCCACTGCACCCGGGGCACCAGGCCTCTGTCTCCAACCACCACCCACCCCTCCTCTCCCTGACTCCTGGGTTCCTCTCATTAGGAGAGGCTTTTCTTGAAGTTGTCTCCCACTCATGGGCCAGATAAAATGATTAGAAAACAAGCCAAAGCTGCAGCCCCTTGTCTATCCTGACTCTCAGGAGCCCACACCTGTTCCTTGGACCTGGCCGGTTCAGCAAGTTCCATTTTCTGCAACTGTGAGCCCCTGAGGGGTGATAATTGGCTGACCTGGGCAGCCTTACCGTGCCGGCCAGCCCTCCCCAGGTGTGCCTGGGTTGAGATCAATATAAATACCACTCCAGGCAGCAAGAGCCTGTCAGCAGTCTCGGGGCTGGGCTGGTGGGAGGGAGTGAGAGGCCACGGCTTTGTGGGTGGCCCAGTGTGAGTGGGGCTCTGCTGGACTTTCTGCAGCAGTTGCCAGGCTGCCATTTGCTAAAGAAGAGGATGTGTCACCCATACCTGCTGCTGGAATTTCTCCCTGGGCAGAGGTGAGGAAGGAAAAAAGCAGTGGGGGCAGGGACAGGACGGGTATCTCAGGCAGGGAAATGGAAATCTTCCAGAAGAGCACCCAGGGCCAGGGCCATCCTGGCTGGCCTGCAGGCACCAAGTCAGCTGGCATGCTGTCACTCATGTGGCTCCATGGCCCTTCCTCTAGGCTTTCAAGTCCTTGTATATATTCAGGTGTTTTACCTGGGAAGGGTGGGAACAGTTCAGCAGCAACTGGCCTGGGGCTCAGCTCACGTTCACTCACAGATGCCTCGGCACGGTGCCCCAGCTTTGCAATGAGGACGCTTGTTGTGTGGGGGCTGCTGGCTGAATGGGAGACGATTCCCCACCACTGACCAACTTCAGAATTGTTTACAACTGGAGCAAGTGCCCTGATACGGTTTTCCTCTGAGTAACTGGTGGGTTCTGTTTTTTTTTTCTCTTTTTCGTTTTTGGTTCAAGGTAGAATTTATTCCTCTTTTTTGTATTTACAGATATAAGCATGGAAATAATTTATTCATATAAATACATGTATGTGAAGGGAATAATTGTTTTTTCTGTTTTGTTTTTTAAATTTTATTTCTTTTTAATTTTGAATTTTATTTTATATTTTTATACAGCAGGTTCTTATTGGTTATCTATTTTATACATATAAATGTTTACATGCCAATCCCAATCTCTCAACTCCTCCCACCACCACCCCCCCAAGAGCTTTCCCCCCTTGTTGTCCATACGATTGTTGTCTACATCTGTTGCTCTATTTATGCCTTGCAAAACGGTTAATCTGTACAGTTTTTCTAGGTTCCACATATATGCATGAATATACAAGATTTGTTTTTCTCTTTCTGACTTACTTCACTCTGTATGACAGTCTCTAGATCCATCGACGTCTCTACAAATGACCCAATTTCATTCCTTTCATGGCTTAGTAATATTCCATTTTATATATGTACCACATCTTTATGCATTCGTCTGTCTGTGGGCATTTAGGTTGCTTCCATTACCTCGATATTGTAAATAGTGATGCAATGAACATTGCGGTGAATGTCTCTTTTTGATTTATGGTTTTGTCTGGGTATATGTCCAGTACTGGGATTGCTGTATCATATGGTAATTCTATTAATAGTTTCTTAAGAAACTCCATATTGTTCTCCATAGTGACTGTATCAATTTATATTCCCAACAATAGTGGAAGAGGCTTCCTTTTCTCCACACCCTTTCCAGCATTTGTTGTTTGTAGATTTTCAGATGATGCCCATTCTAACAGGTGTGAGGTGATACCTCATTGTTGAGTCCATTTCCCTGAGCAAGGGGTAGGTCTTGTCTATTACATATTTGGCTTATGGAACGGTATCTGTGCTAATTTCAAACTCTGGTTTTATGCAGCACCCCAACTCACCTTTCCCCTTAAGCAAGCATAAGTTGGTTTTCTAAACTTGAGACCCTGTTCTGTTTTGTAATTCAGTTCCTGTGTAGCCAAGTTTACATTCCGTGCATTAGTGATACCTTATGATGTTTCTTTTTCTGTGTGACTTATTTCACTTAGAATCATCGTGCCTCAATCCACTCATTATGCTGGTACAGGCCTGGTGACACAGATTTCATTGCTGAGTGGTATTCTGTTGTACGTAAGTACCGCAACTTCTTTATCAATTATTTGTTCTCTGGGATATTTAACTTGTACCGTAGAAGAGGTTCCTGTAAACAGAGCCATCCCAAATTTTGGGGTGGCTGTGTCTTTTTGATTTTAATTTCCCTAAGCTATAGGACCATAAGTGGAAATGCCCTAGACTCTGTTGCTTTGTTTTTCAGATGTATCAGGAAACACCATACACTTCTCCAGAGTGGCTGTTGGCAATTTACATCCCGCCCATCAGCATAACAAGGCTCCTTTTTCCCCATGGCCTGTCTTGCCTTTCTGGATTTTACACTTTTTTCAGATGGCCCTTTAGACCGGGGGGAAGTGACACTTCATAGTAGTTCGGATTTCCATTGCAAGCTTGCTTGGTTTGCCAAAAAGGGCGTATGTGTTTTTTCCTGAATATATTCAGGAACAAACTCATACGCCCTTTTTTGTCACGTGCATCATTGTCGATGTTCTGCCTCTTTTCCTATGCTTTACATGCAAATCCAGTCTACCTCCTGAAATCGGTTTCCTGAAATTCTGCCCCGCTTTCAAGTCCTCTTCGCAGCCTTACTTCAATATATTTTTGGACATTATCTGTCATTTATAACTCTGCAGGTTTGTGAATTACAGTGCCCCTGAGCTCCTTTCTTCAACTCGCTTTCTTGTGAGCTGGCCGCAAACCCGCAAGACTGCTTCAGGCCCTAATCTGCTTCTGGCAGGGCATGCTGAGCCTTTGGTTAATTCCTCTTCCTGGTGGGAAATGAGTGTTAAATATGCCCGTCCAGAAACCTACCTCACTCTCAACCCCTTGGTGATGTGGGTCCTCTGGTTTGTGGCGACCTTTGCTGGGTTCCTCACCTTTCGATGATGTGGCCCCACTAGTGTGAGGGCACTCCTGCCTGGTTCTCATCCACGTGGTTATGTGGACCCCCTGGTGAGAGTCTGTTCCTGGCTGTGTTCCTCACCCTTCTGTGAGGGAGACCCTCTGCTGATAGGTCACTCCTGCATGGCTGGCACACATTGCCTTGGTGAAGTCAGCTGTGTGGTGGCAGTTGGAGCGTGCTGGGAATCTCCTGCCCCCGGTGATGAGGGCCCTCTTGCGTCAGGCCCTAACTGCTGGGCTCACCAACTTTTCTTAGTGAGCCCAATGATGCTTGGGCACTCCTCTTAGGACCCCATCTCCATGGGGATGTGGGCCTTCTGCTCTGAGGTCCCAACGGCTGGGTTGTTCACATTTTCATAATGTGGGCTCTCTGGTGTTAGTTCACAGAGGCCTGGATCCCATAGCCTCTGTGCTCTTGGCCGCCTGCTGGGAGGTTCCAACTGCTGGATTCCTCACTTTTTTAATTTTTTAGGCCCTCTGTTGTGAGGATCCTCCTGCCTGCCTCACTCCCAACCCCTTCGTGATGTGTGTCCTCTGGTTTGAGGTCACATGTGCTGGGTTCCTCACCTTTCGATGATGTGGGACCAATGGTCTTAGGAGACTCCTGCCTGGTTCACATCCCCTTTGTGATGTGGGCCCTCTGGTGAGAGTCTGATCCTGGCTGGGTTCCTCACTCTTCTGTGAGGTAGGCCCTCTGCTGTGAGGTCAATCCTGCCTGACTTGCACACATCACCTTGGCGACATGGGCCCTCTGTTGGCACATGGAACCTGCTGGGAGCCTCCTGCCCTCGGTGATGACGGCCCTCTAGCATCAGGCCCTAACTGCTGGGCTCCCCACGTTTTCTGATGTGAGCCCAGTGATGCCAGGACACTCCTGTCAGGTTCCCATCCCCATGGGGATGTGGGCTTTCTGCTCTGAGGTCCCAACGCCTGGGTTGCTCACAGTTTCATGATGTGGACTCTCTGCTGTTAGTTCACTCCTGCCTGCATCCCATAGCTTCTGTGCTCTCGGCCGCCTGCTGGGAGGTTCCAAATGCTGGATTCCTCACCTTTTTTATTCTTTGGGCCCTCTGTTTTTAGGCTACTCCTACCTGCCTCACTCCCATCCCTTTTGTGATGTATGTCCTCTGATATGAGGCCGCATGTGCTGGGTTCCTCACCTTTTGATGATGTGACCCCACTGGTGGGAGGACAGTCCTGACTGGTTCCCATCCCCTTGGTGTTGTGGGCCCTCTGGCAAGAGTCTCATCCTACCTCGGTTCCTCACCCTTCTGTGAGATAGGCCCTCTGCTGTGAGGTCACTACTGCCTGGCTGGCGCATGCCACCTTGTAGACGTGGGCCCTCTGTTGGCAATTGGAACCTGCTGGGAGTCTCCTCCCCTCAGTTATGAGGGCTCCCTGGCGTCGGGCCCTAACTGCTGGGCTCCTAACATTTTCTGATATGTGCTAAGTGGTGCGAAGCCACTCCTGCCAGGTTCCCATCCCAATGGGGATGTGGGCCTTCTGTTCTGAGGTCCCAAAGGCTGGGCTGCTCACAGGTTCATGATGTGGGCCCTCTGCTGTGAGTTCACTGTGGCCTGGATCCCATAGCCTCAGTGCTCTGGGCCACTTGCTGGGAGGTTCCAACTGCTGGATTCCTCAACTTTTATATTCTATGGACCCTGTGTTGTGAGGCCAGTCCTGCCAGCCTCATTCCGAAACCCTTGGTGATGTGGTTCCTCTGGTTTGAGGCTACATGTGCTGGGATCCTCACCTTTCGATGATGTTGTCCCACTGGTGTGGGGACACTCCTGCCTGGTTCCCATCCCCTTGGCGATGTGGGCCCTCTGGTGATAGTCTGATCCTGGTTGTGTTCCTCACCCTTCTGTGAGGTGGGCCCTCTGCTGTGAGGTCACTCCTGCCGGGCTGGCACACATCGCCTTGGTGACGTTGGCCCTCTGGTGGCAGCTGGAGCCTGCTGGGAGCCTCCTCCCCTTGGTGATGAGTGCCCTCTAGCATCAGGCCCTAACTTCTGAACACCCCACGTTTTCTGGTGTGAGCCCAGTGATGCCAGGACACTCCTGTCATGTTCCCATCACCATGGGGATGTGGGCCTTCTGCTCTGAGGTCCCAATGTCTGGGTTGCTCACAGTTTCATGATGTGGGCTGTCTGGTGTTAGTTCACGCTGGCTTGGATCCCCTAGCCTCTGTGCTCTGGGCCGCCTGCTGGGAGGTTCCAACTGCTGGATTCCTCACCTTTCTTATTTTTGGGCCCTCTGTTGTGAGGCTCCTCCTGCCTGCCTCACTCCCAGCCCCTTGGTGATGGGTGTCCTATGGTTTGAAGCCACATGTTCTGGGTTCCTCACCTTTAGATGATGTGGCCCTACTCATGTGAGGACACTCCTGCCTGGTTCCAATCCATTTGGTGATGTGGGCCCTCTGGTGCAAGTCTGATCCTGACTGGGTTCGTCACACTTCTCTGAGGTGGGCCCTCTGCTGTGAGGTCATTCGTGCCTGGTTGGCACACATCGCCTTGGTGACGTCAGCCCTCTGGTGGCAGTTGGAGCCTGCTGGGAGCCTCCTTCCCTTGGTGATGAGGGTCCTCTGGCGTCAGGCCCTAACTGCAGGTCTCCCAAAATTTTCTGACACGTTCTCAGTGGTGCAAGGACACTCCTACCAGATTTATATCCCCATGGGGATGTGGGCCTCCTGCTCTGAGGTCCCAAAGGCTGGGTTGCTCAGTTTCATGACATGGGCCCTCTTCTGTGAGTTCACTGTGGCCTGGATTCCATAGCTTCGGTGCTCTGGGCCGCCTGCTGGGAGGTTCCAACTGCTGGATTCCTCACTTTTTTTTTCTAGGGGCCCAGTGTTGTGAGGCTACTCCTGCCTGCCTCACTCCGAGGCCCTTGGTGATGTGGGTCCTCTGGTTTGAGGAGGACACATGTGCTGAGTACGTCACCTTTTGCTGATGTGGCCCCACTGGTGTGAAGACACTCCTGCCTGGTTCCCATCCCCTTGGTGATGTGGGCCCTCTGGTGAGAGTCTGATATTGGCTGGGTTTCTCACCCTTCTGTGAGGTGGGACCTCTGCTGTGAGGTAACTCATGCCTGGCTTGCTCACGTTGCCTTGGCAACGTGAGCACTCAGGTGGCAGTTGGGGCCTGCTGGGAATCTCCTCCCCTCGGTTATGAGAGCTCTGGATAAAACACATATGCCCTTTTTTGCCAAGTGCATTATTTTCCAAGTTCTGTCTCTTTTCCTATGCTTTAAGAGCGACTCCCGTGTACCTTCTGAAATCGGTTTCCAGCAATTCTGCCCCGCATTCAAGTCCTCTTCGCAGCCTTACTTCAGTATAATTTTGGATGATAGCTGTCATTTATAACTCTGCAGGTTTGTGAATTACAGTGCCCCTGAGCTCCTTTCTTCAACTCGCTTTCTTGTGAGATGGCCGCAAAACTGCAGGATCTCTTCAGGTCTTAATCTGGACCCAGCATGGCATGCGGAGCCTTTGGTTCATTCGTCTTCCTGGTGGGAAATGAGAGTTAAATTTGCCCGTCCACACACCTACAGCTAGTCTCTCATTGGTTCTCCCTATTCCTGTTCATATTCCGCAGAAATTGCAAACTGGGCCAAACAGGAGGTTAAAGGCACTGACTCTCCAAGTGGGGAGAGTGTTAGTAAAGCGTCTGGAATGTTGCAGCCGAGTACCAGGGGACGAAAACTGAGACACCTTTGAACACGTTTCCCGATCACACGGTGGATCATACTCTGGGTTCCACATGCATGTTTTAGCTGAAGGAAGAATCCCTTAAACCTGGAGAGTTGAGACCCATGGAATGGGTACCATGCAATATGACTTCAAAGGGTCTGCATTTGCTCACCGAACCTCACCAATCCTATCACTGCTGCATTTATGCCGCTGTACACACGCTTGATGCTCTTTCAGAGACATATCAATCCATAGGTTTTAAGATTCTTACTAGTCAGGTATATTCTTAGGCGTTTAATATGGGGTGTTGAGTGCACTTCGTTGAGCAAGGAGTAGCTCTGGTCTATTACATATTTGGCTTATGGAACGGTATCTGTGCTCATTTCAATCTCTGGTTTTATGCAGCACCCCAACTCACCTTTCGCCTTAAGCAAGCATAAGTTGGTTTTCTACATTTGAGACCCTGTTCTGTTTTGTAATTCAGTTCCTGTGTAGCCAAGTTTACATTCCGTGTAGTATTGATATCTTATGATGTTTCTTTTTCTGTGTGACTTATTTCACTTAGAATCATCGTACCTGAATCCACTCATTATGCTGCTATGGGCCTGATGACATAGATTTCATTGCTGAGTGATATTGCATTGTACGTAAGTACCACAAATTCTTTATCCATTTTTTGCTTTCTGTGATATTGAACTTGTATCGTAAACGAGGTTCTTGTAAACAGAGCTGTCCCAAGCTTTGGGGTGGCTGTGTCTTTTTGATTTTAATTTCCCTAAGCTATAGGACCATAAGTGGAAGTGCCCAAGGCTCTGTTGCTTTGTTTTTTAGATGTTTCAGGAAACACCATATGCTTCTCCAGAGTGGCTGTTGGCAATTTACATCCCGCCCATCAGCATAACAAGGCTCCCAGTTCTCCATGGACTATCCTGCCTTTCTGGATTTTACAATTTTTTCAGATGGCCCTTTTGACCGGGGGGCAGTGAGACTTTATTGTAGTGCAGATTTCCTTTGCAAGCTTGCTTGGTTGGCCAAAAAGTGCGTATGCGTTATTTCCTGAGGAAAAAACGCATATGCCCTTTTTGGCCAAGTGCATCATTGTGGACGTTCTGCCTCTTTTCCTATGCTTTACATGCAATTCCAGTCTACCTCCTGAAATTGG